>NC_138184.1:116360399-117630399 GCF_964194105.1 Spermophilus citellus | reverse complement strand
GGCTGATCCATAGTTATGTTCTTTCTAATTTACTGAGCATGCATCGATGAACCTTGAGTCAGCTTGGTGACACGCGTACAATCAGCAATCAAAAAACGAAGCAATTTGCTGAAGAATGTCTCATTTACCCAGGCAAGGCTGCATATCTGAGCAGCAACTGCACTACCTCCATCAATAATGAATACACCTCCAGCCTGGCAGATGGGCAACGCAGGCACTGCTGTCCTTGTCCCTCACTCTTCCTCAGACCTGGCCCTCAAACTCTACCAGCAAGCACTCTTATTCAGGGAGAAGTGACGGCAGTGCAAGCCAGGAGAGGGACCAAACCTTCCTGTTTTGCTGACAGGGGGCTGGCTTCTCAGATCGGTTTAAATTTACAAATACAAACAGGAGAGATGCTGCCCTATAGTGGCCACAGGGAATGTACCACAGGCTGCACTGTGAGGCACTACAAATGGGAAGGGACCCAATATCAGTGGGGTAGAAGTTAGGGGAGTGCTGTGCTTTGCACTTGGGCTCCTGGCCTGCAACTCTCTGGCACCCATAATATATGACATCTGGTAGCTCTGAGGATAAGAAATGTGTGGCCAGCAGCAAGTGACCTCAACAAAGTCTGCTCATTATGCTCTCTGCTTAGAAAGCCTTTGGAAGAGACCCGTCACTAACTAGCAAACTGAAGCTATTTGTTGACTCTAAACCAGCCCCCACCCCCGTTTTTTCTTTGCTATCTCTGTCTCTTGGGTTCAGATGTGTGGATGTGAGCTGAAGCCTGTTTTCAGCAGAGATCTGGAAACTGATGGAAGATTCAGGGTCCTTACCCTCTCTCTGTTAGGCTGAATAGTGTGTGGGAAGATATTTAAAATTTCACGTATTATAGTTACATGTGTTATACATATAACCTTATATAGCTTTACATCTTTAAAATCTTTAATGGTACAGATGGAATATATATTCTCAATTTCAGGAATATCAGTATTAGTCACGAAGAGGACATAAATGACAGTTCCTTTTTCTGTATGGGGAAAGGTTTTGTCTATTTTTGAAAGGCACTGAACTGGTCTTAGTGTGCTGTGAACTTTCAAGGCGGGTGCATGGCTTAGGAGAACTGCCTGAGCCAGAGAAGAGAAAAAGACCCTATACCCCACGTGTGCTCCAGTCCCAGAGCGAGGGTCACCAGCAACTGATACAAGACAAAGCAGACCTAGAGCCAACCACAGAAAAGCCATGTGCCTAGCATTGCCTGCACTTCTACTGTAAAAAAAGCAATATCCTATGATTCTTCTGAAACAGTCCAAACATTATCATAATAAAGAAATGAGACTCAACTGAGAACAATCTTAGTACTTTCTGTATAGCACTCACATGAGAACTAAGGACTTAATTATGGTGGTATGTAACAAACCCCTTCCCAACTCTCCCAGCATTGCTGAGTGAAGCCTACAGAAGTCAAATCTTATTGGAACAATGACTTGAACAAAATTTCTGGAATGCCTACTTTGAATTTTTTGCTACATGACAGATAGAGGTTTTGACAACTTAAAAAAAGAAAAAAAAAAACGGAGACAATGCTTTTAATTCCCACCACTTAAAACTAATGATTTTTTCCCATGTGTTTCTGTGCTCTTTTAAAAAGAAAGGACATTTGTATTCCAAATGTACTATTTCAAAATATTTTTCATTTAATACACATCTTTTTATTTAACCAATATGCATCATTGCCATCATTATTTTTAAGGTCCATGGCCACTCAATTGATTTATTTAACAATTGATTAAAACCTATTATTGTACTCAAGCTAGTTCTCATTAAAAGATGAAAATGTTTCCAAAGGCCTGGCTAAAGGCTGCCCCACCCAAGCACCAAAGGAGAAAACACCTGCCAAGAGATGGTGGATGACCCTCTAGATGTGCTGTCTGGGGCAGAATTGCTGGACACTGTGTTCCACTGGACACATTGGCCTGATCGTTCAGGTGGCAAGATGTGTGAATATATTACAAACCAGAATCTCCACCATCTGCCCTGTGGCTGGTCCCCAGTCAGACCCTGCCCTGTGGTAACCCCTACTCCAGACAGTCATGTCACAAAGAGAATGCAGATGTCTCTTGGAGGGAACTGGGGGGAGAGGGGAAGGTGAAGCTGCAGAGAACACCACCTAGAGCGAATTTAGTGAGAACCCTGGGGACAGTGGTGCATGTGAGGAACCTGAAGCTCTATCTCTGTGCTTTGTCATTAAAGCTCTAGAACCACTTCCCGCCCTGGTAATGTGGATCTTTGTGATGCAATCCACCACACTTCAATTTTCATGCACACTTTCAGCCAAACCTTCTCTGGCATTGGGGTCTTCATGGACTTGTGACCAGTGCAGGTACTCAGGGGCCCATGCTCAGAGGGTCCCTTGGTGTAATGTCTATTCATGCCCTGTGTAGAATTCTTAATAATTTCTGAGCTGGGGCCCAGGAGCCAGTCTGTATAGGGCCAGTGACTTCTGTGGATGACATGTCTCACTTCACAGTATTGACTTAACAAGCTTCTCCAAACTCCCCTCACTCTAAATGTGCATCACTTAGGATGATAAAAACAGTGACTTGAAGGGTACTTAAATCCCAACCCGTCCCCTCGTAACCATGAGTCCCATCTAGGCTTTGCATCCAGTTTATGAAGCAACAAGTTAGCCCTCTGATCCCACGTGGAAGGAATGCAAGTGTCAAACAGAAAATGGGATTGGTCTCAACTAAAAAGGAGCTGATTCAGTGAATGGAGTTAATCACAAAAACAAATTTTTGGTGTGTTTTCACAAAGTTTCACCAAAACGAAAAATCAAGACCATTAGGTCTATAAAGGGAGATGCCAGAAGGAATTATTTCACAAAAATATTCTGTGATTTCTACTTTGCTTGGGAAGCCCAAACAATTCCAGGCAAAAGCTAACCAAATCAATAAAAAACCCAGCAATATCAATACACTAACTTTTTTACCTGTGCAATTCATATAACCATGAATGCTTTTATTGTTTCTTTGGAGCAAGCAGTTCTGAATCTTGCACAAGGGGAAATAGATGCAGAGATAAGTTTAGGCCAATGTGACAGAGGCTGTTCAGGGCTGACCCTGTAGGGGAACTCGACAGTGAAGCTTCTGTTAGAATCCACCATCTCTCCAAATCTCTTTGCCTTTCCTGTGTCTCCTTCATCTCCTTCTCCTCCCATCTCTCCCTCTCTCTGTCTCCCACTTACTCTCTCCCCACTCTACCTCTTTTTTCCTTCCTCTGTCTCTCTCCTTCTGATCAAACAGGGACGAAAAAATCTTACTTTCCTGTTTCATTCAAAGGAGTCAATGTATCACCAACTTTAGAGAACAGGAGCAAAAGAAGTAAGAATGGACTCCAGGCAGGGAAGTGCAGACTCACTGTCTCTGCAGACACATGCGGGACCAGGAGCCTTTCCTGAAACCACCTCCTGCACCTTGCCTTTCGTCCTTCCACACAGAGGCTGGGCTGGAACCTGGCTGGCTACGGGAGAGAAGCATCCAACAGCCCTGGGCAGTTGCTGCTTCCAGGTAAGGAGATGGGCCTGTCTTCCTTGGAGTGGCCCCATTTCTAACCCAAGCAGCCCAGAGAAGGACACAACCAGAGTCCCCTAAGCTGCAAGCTTGCAGGGCCACAGGGGAGCAGCTTCCAAATGTCCTTCAGCTTCCTCCAGTGAGCACCTCCCTCCCCGGACTTTCTATGAAACACAGGGCCTGTTGCAGAATTCTCATATGCTGAGTCTGGATTGATGAATTTAGAAGGAAAATCCAGACCCCTGTGAAGATTACAACTTTCTTACTTTTCAAGCTATTAAAGAACTACCAAGTGTGGGTCATGCCACACTTCCTGAAGGAAATACTGAGGGTCCGTCAAAATTAGCCCATTCGCTGGTAGCATGCAGTACTTATCACATGCCTTAAAAAACGCTCTCTGAGATTTAAACGATTTCCTTGTGCTTTTTTGTTTGTTTTCTAAGCAAGTGCCTCCTTCTCATCCCTGATACTGTACAGGTAATTCTTGCACAGTGATGTTTCATTACATTTCTTGCCTTGTGTATGACAGAATAAAGCAGAAATGGATGCTAGTGCTATCTAGCTTTGTTCAGGCAATGTATTAAATGTCTTGCATTGAGAGGTAAACTGTTAAGCCTCACAGGAACGTCCTCTGTCTTGCCCACCATTCTATTGGGAAGCCCTAAACCAGTGTCCAGCTTAGAGCTTGGATTCCTATTTGTTAAATGTGTCTTTAACATTTACAATCAATCCCAAAGGATCCATATCATTTCCATTTTACAGAAGAGAAAACTGAGGTAAAACAGATACAGCCTGCCCAAGGTTATCTGTCTAATAAAAAACAGAGCTGAGGTTGGAACCTGCAGACATGTGATGGAGATGTCTTCCCTCTAGTACTTCTGCTCATTGAGAACCCGTGCAGTGGTCAAAACATTCAAATATCTGATAGACGAGGAATGGATGCTACTTATATTTTACCAGAAATAAACATATTGCATGTAATACTTTGAAATCAAGCCAAACTTTATCTTGGAATTTCTACTGTATTAGTTAAGTTCTAGTTATTTAGTCCAATATATGCTCCTAGTTTTTCTTACTCCCCAACAAATAAAAGCTGCACTAGAGTTACTTTGTGGAATTATTTCCTTAAACACTTAATGATGCTTGTTTTGAAGGGAGAGGGATGGGGCGGGGTGGACAGGACAAGACTATAATCTATTTAAAATGCCTAGGTCACAGACCTCTTTAATAAAATGCATTATTCCTGCTTAGAGACAAGTTCTTTCATCTTCAGACTGGAAGATTTTATTTTTGCAAATCTATCATATCACCATGAATTACACTGTATCTTAAAAAAGAAAATGTTCCAAGAGAAAGCTAAGGCAATATGCAAAGTCTTTGTATCTAGTCAAAGAGACCTTCTTGGTTTGCCTAACAATTTGACAAAACAGGTTGGTAGAATATAAAAACTTCTGAGCACTCTTATTTCATTTCTGATTCTTTTCATTTAAAAAAAAAAATTAGCTGCCAATCTGCACATTTTCACGATTATTCCACAGAGCATTGCTGGTACAAATAACAATGAAAAACAAGATTTAAACAGGAAAGCAGGAATCCAATTTGGCGTTCACACGGCCCCTCCCCCCACATTAAACTGAACCACAGAAAACTCCAACAATTTGTTCTACCGTGAACCTTCGTCTTGAGGGCAAATTAGCTCAGATATGCAGTTCTGTCCTTGCATTTTCCCCCCTATGGGTAGGAACTGATATGTAAAAGGGGAAGGGTCAAAGGGAACTGAGGAAGATTTAAAACTAGATCCCCAAACCATGATGTTTGAAAGCCTTTTTAGTCAAGACATATTCCAGACTGAAGGGAAACTACACACATGCACACATGTACACACACGAGTATTTTAAAATAGATATTGCATTAGAAAAACTGTTTTAAAACAGGGAAAGTAGAGTGGGAGACATTTCTCTGTGCTTATATATTTGCTATTGTCACAGGACCAGAGCTGGACATCCAGTGGCCCACGAATGTCCTTATATCACATTGTGTTGTTTTTATTCTCTCATAGTGCACCCTGTTTATATAAAGAAGAGGGGTTTCCCTTCTATACTCTTGCACCATCTGATCTCAAACTACTCACAGACAGTATGGGAGAGGCATAAAGTCAAAGCTGACATATTTTGTAATAGAGTTTCTCCTGACCACAAACATTGGCCACCTCCTACATAGTTTCCTCAAATATAAATGGCTCTTATGCTTTATCACTTAAATTAAAAAAAAAAAAGTTTAGGGCTGGGGTTGTAGCTCAGTGGCAGAGTGCTTAAAACTTAAGTTTAGGGCTGAGGTTGTGGCTCAGTGGCAGAGTGCTTGCCTAGCACATGTGAGACCCTGGGTTCTATCCTCAGCACCACATAAAAATAAATAAAATAAAGGCATTTAAAAAAAAAAAAAACTTAAGTTTAGAATGATCTTCTTCTCACTGATTTTGGAAGACCTTCATGCATGGCTAGGAACTGTGCAAAAAAAAAAATGAAGTGCAATGAAAATAAGATCTATATCTTTTAAAAAATATAGCAACTGCTCCCAAAGTAATGCTTCACAGTCTCTCTCCAAAGTGCTGATGGCTTGTGATTTATTATTGTAAATTAAAGAGACAGAGGATCCCAGGAATAGATTATGTGTTCCTATTATTTCCAGATTGTTTTTCATTTTTTAAAGAAATAAATGTGAATTTAAAATATTAGCTAAATTCTTTTACTTAACAAGGATTTGTGGTGTCACAAAGAATACAGAATCTTTTTTAGCCCCTCTAGCTTTGAATTTAGGTTAACATACCAGTAAATTATTTCACATGGACATTTTAAAACTCAAAATTTAAAACCATAGCTGGTAGAAAAATCCACTTGCACACCCATAACATTTCCAAACAATGCACCCTACTGCAATATTGATATTTCTACAAGGCCGTTCTACTTCAATTGCATGAATTTATTTGGCAAAAGTTATGTTTTATTTAGACACAAAGAAGTAGGATCATCCAGATCGCCACAGGAACATCCTGCTCTCTGCAAACCCATACATATACTATGTATTAAAATTTGAAA
Organism: Spermophilus citellus; assembly: GCF_964194105.1. Classification (NCBI taxonomy): domain Eukaryota; kingdom Metazoa; phylum Chordata; class Mammalia; order Rodentia; family Sciuridae; genus Spermophilus; species Spermophilus citellus. The sequence goes on along the minus strand of NC_138184.1, from coordinate 117,623,750 downwards.
AGTCATTATTAATTGAGTTGCCTTCTGAAGATACTTTCCCAGGTACTACAAACTTGTCATTTTACTTCTAGTAAAATCTAGCTGGTGGTGAGTCAAGATCTACAAATCTAGATATAAACACAGAAAAAATGTTTCAGATCAAATAGTTTATGGGATTCACCGTAACACACATATCTATTTATTCTTATTCTTTCCAATAGGAAAGGCCACTTTGATCCCACCTATTTATAATAAGGCTATTCAGCCACTGCTTTAGGGAAGAGGAAGAAGGATAGATATGTTACTTGCTGCCTCCAAGTTAGGACAGGCCTCATGCAAAAGGTGGAAACTTTCCCTAAAGCACTAGAATTGTGAGCTCAGTTCCACTTACAATACCCACAAAATCATCAACTATCATCAATTACAATGAGATAACTTTTTCATAAAAACTATACATAATAAAAACCTATGCTCATAGTACACAGAACAAGGATTCAAAAATTAGGTTCCTGAAATCATGTCTTGGTCTCTTAATGGCTTTAGTACTTTGAAAATTCACCCCAACTTCCAGTGGTTTCAGCTGAAGTCAGAGCAAGCTGTATCTAAGAAGGGTAAAAGGACCAATAAATGTATCAAATAAATAATCACTGCCATGGACCAAAACCAAAGAACAGAAAAAAAACATCCCTCAATCATTTGCACTGGTTCTTCAATTGGATAATGTTAGCAAAAAAGGTCTAGATTTTTATTTTATTCTGTGATAGAGAGCTTGGCACTTGCATCCTCTGACCCAAACCTGGAAGCAGCCTCAAGATGTTCATAGCCAGCAACATGAACTATGCAACAAAATCCATTTGAAACGTGGGTGCCGGGTCCAAATCAGGATTGTTTGGGCTGATTCTGTAATCCTTCACCTTCAGCCTACAATGTCCTCATGCAAATCCAGGGAGGACAGGGTCATTGGTACAACCACACAGAACCTTTCTACTTCCTCATTTGGATGTCTACAAAAATCATCATGTCTTTATTTATAATCTGGAAGAAAATGCTCATGCCATCAGAGAGTTAAATACAAGAAAGTTGATTTTAGTCATATTTTCGGCAGCCCTTAAGTAAATTGAAATAATATATTTTCAATGTTTTATATTAAGTATTCTTTTTTAGCAAATTTTATTACTTTTACAAAAACCCTGCCTGTTCTTAATGGAAAATTCTTTAAATTCAGGCAAACATATACAACCTTCATCGTATAGCAGGAACACACTCATAGCAGAAAACTACAAGAAATTTCCAAACCAATTTTTAAATGGTAATTAACCACCTTGTATATAATATAAGGACCTGAGATAATGAGCAGTTGGTTTTAATTTAATGAAGTGAGATAAACAATCTGTCAATATGTTTTTAGCATGAATCTCTTTGAATATCACTTTAATTTTCTGCCCTACACAAAATTCAGCACAAACAAGAAGGAAAAAGGTCACTTTTTCAGGCTAAAAGTGGGGCTCGCAGTAGGGGGTCGATGGCTTTCTCTAGTTTCCATTAAAAGCACTGGAACACATTTCAGAGTGCCTCAGAAGTAAGCTAAAGGTCAATTCCTCATTTTCATGTCTTCAAAAGATTCAAAATTAAACATTTTCCTTATTAGGTCCAGGGAGGTATCTTTTGTGGAATTTTATTTGTCCCAGTGAAAATGTGATGATATAACAAATTAAAAAAATATCAGAGCATATTGTTCATTTTCAAACAGTTTCAAATTAACAGAAAGTGGTGTAAAGTGTAGATTTTTGTGTGTGATCTCAAAAATGGAGCACAAAAATCTACTTCAATATACACCATGCCTTACAAACACTTCCTGCAGTTCTTAGTTATTTCAGTGTGTCCCCAAACCACACATATGACAGAAAGAAAGAAAGGAAGGCAGGAGAAAGAGGGAAAGAAAGAAAGACAGACAAGGCAGACAGGACACGAGAGTGGTGGATTCCCCCTTCACAATGCACTGCTGTCCATAATATGTAACCATCCATCCATTATCATTAACTTCTGGTGAGAAAATGGCGGGAAGAGTCAGATTTTCTGTAGCAGTGAGCTGCTTGCTGAAGAAAAATGAATCACTGCACACTTGAATGAGAAAATATGAAGAAAGCACTTTGGCACTAATTAGTGCCCACTTTAAGCAATTCGTTAAGCCATGGCCCTGCGCCACAAGCCATCAGGAGGTGGAGCATGGGGCCAACCCGAAAGCAGAACGTGCAGATGGAGCATAATGATGCTCTCCATCACCCCAAGACAGTGAACCCAGACAGGGTGCCAGGGTGCCATTCTGAGAGCAGGCCACCCACCACAAAAAAACAAACAAACAAACAAACAAAAAAAAAAAAAAAAACAGAGAAACAGAGGACCACACTGGCTATTCCAATCCATACAAGCACAGCAAAGACACTCAGTGACACTCACCAACCAACTTGCCTCCTCACGGCCAAGCAAATCCCGACTTTGAGACCCTGCTTCTCAGAGTCCCTCTCTGACCCAGCCACCTGGAAGGATCCTGGTGCCTGGTGGTAGGGCCTCAGCTCCCTCCTTGTCTTCCTCAAAGGTCCTACTACCCGTCTTGACACTCCACTGGGGCACAGAGAAAGGTGGAACCAGTTGCCAAATATGCAAAAAAGGAGGGAAGCTAGTTTTCTCTCAGGAAAGCACACACAGGAAGGGAGCCTGGGCTTCCTGTCCTAACCAAAAACGAGTTCAGAAATTATTTGAACGTCTGATTTGTCAGGCTTGTGATGGAAAAGGGTGTTCTTTTAGTCAACAGGAATTGTGAGTTCCCCAAAGGCACAAAATGGCCAAGGAAGAAAAGAAAAAGGCTCAGGCCTCAGAAGGAGAAGACAAATGGGTTCCACACCTGTGACTTGGGGTTTTCAGCATTTTTAACAGTTTTTCACCAGGTGGCTGGCTGAAGACACCTCTTGCATCCACCTATTTATCACAGGCAACCATGAGAAAGAGAAAATGTCAACTGAAATGATGTGCCAACTGTCTACAGATTAGGCCTCAGTTGCTCTCCCTATGGGCCCTTTTCAGGAGTAACCACCAGCACACAACAAAATAGGGGTAGGCACCCACACCCCCACTTTGAAACCTTTTGCAAACCTTCTTTTAGTGGCTGCTGTATTTCATCTGTAATGTGCAGCACTACATCCTTGGTGTTTCATCATGTCTTAAAAATATTTGTTAGAATATTTAAGAACAGTTAAGAGCTATGTCAAAAGCCATTAAAGCAATGGCACTAGAAATCTAAAAACTGGAACATATATTCCAAGGAGATGGAGGTATGAAGGCACTTATTAAGATGAAAAAAAAAATACAACGAAGCCATAGTTGACATGAAGAACCCCAGTGTGAGCATTTAATCAGCACCAGAGTTCAAGACAGTTTTATTGCTATTTATGTAGTTTGGTTTGGGGTGTCCTAAGACCCTAACAAAATCCCAGTTCTCCTTAGCACCTTATCTGAATTTTAAGAGAAAGAGTGTGTCTGTGTGTCTGTGTGTGTGAAACAGAAAGAGTGAGTTTCATGCTGATCCTCTGAAACTCACCATTTCTAAGACCCAGATCAAAAATGTACTTGTGCCTCTTTTTTGAACCAAATAAACTGACTTCTTTCAAGACGTGAAGTGGATTCATATTTTTGCTTCTATGCTTTAAGAATGGTCACTTGTTGCTTTTGCAACTCATCTTTCTTCCCATAGAGTGGAAAGATTATACCATGCATATAAGGAATGAAATAATTCTGAGTTCTCTGAAAATACAAATATATAAGGACACTGGACAGGGAGTGGTGTTCACAGTCAGAAAAGGAGCTTCAGCAACTCTGTGGTGAGAAGTAGAAGCCACAGTGCCCCAAATGCTTGTCAGTTCTTAAAAACAGGCAGCAAAAGTCAAGGTTTCCAGAGAACCTCAGAGGGCTCTTCGTTTGCTTTCTACAAGCTGGATCCACTTACAAGACTCTTCCTTAGAATACAGTACAAGAACCAGTACTTATTTCATAGTGAAATTGCTATGTAATTTCAAAGATTAGAGAAGGAGAAAAATAACATTAAACAGTGCTATTCTTTATGAATCCTCTGCTAACTGCAGTTACATGAGATGAAAACACAAAATTAGGCAAACAATCAAAATACTATTATCATTTACATTGAAACTCACCATTCTAAATAGAGAAATTCATTTTGTTTTTGTAAAAGGTAAAAAAAAAAAAGGTAGCTATATTACTCATGTTAGGTCTGTATGATTTAAAACTCTTCCACACTGCGTGCATGCCTCACTCCACACTGTGTGCATGCTATGTGTGTGTGTGTGTGTGTGTGTGTGTGTGTGTATGCATGTACATATGTAATTTATTTACTGTATGTATTAGTATACATGATCTTGATATAAAGGACATGTAATTCTCTTAGGTTTTAAAGGTTTAACGTTTATACTGATAATATGCTACTGCATTAAGCAAATCTGATGCTCACCAATACAAATCAAGAGAAAATATTCCCCAAACCAAAGAACCACCATTCTCACTCTAAGTCTTGGGCCAAGTAAAGAAAATACAGTGGCCTACAACTCTGCTGGGCTTTAGACCTCTTGGTCAATAAATTCACTGTGATATTAATTTTTGAACAAAGGAATCATCTCCAAGGATGGCCACAGTTTACCTTTTGTTTAGGAGACTGTGCACAAACTTCCCAAAAGAATCAAACACAGTACACTTTTATTTGTAGCCACTGTGGTCTCCTGTGAGACCACAATGGTGGGCTATTATTGCTAAAATGCTCCTGAATTTGGAGGGGAAGATGTGGTTTTCTCAGATGAAGAACTCTAATTAAGGCACTGATGAATTAAACAAACAAGCACTGTGCTGTTTCTAAACTCCAGCCTTCAACTATCACCAGGATACAAAAGGGGAAGAAAACAGGACCATTTAACTCAAAATATATTTGTCACCAGCTCTGGTGGGTTGCAAGACTGAGAAGCTCACTTTTTTCCCCATGTAAAAAGGTATGTTCATGGGAAAATGTGAAATTAAAAATATTCATCAAATGAGATGGTACAGTTTTTAAAATGTGAAATCATAGTTATTACTGTAACATGGTCGGCGTGTTACAGGATGCCACTGTAAGCAGGTGAATCTTCCTATCATGAATATCTGTCCCTGTTTCAATTTTAAGCCTAAGCCGTATACCAAATAATCCAATGTGTCACTGAAGCAATTCAGACACATTCTAATATAAATGATGCTTAACCTGTTATTTTTTAAAATCCCATATAAAAGATGATCCAATTAACCTCACTGAACAAACACCTTCAAACAAAGAAATTCAAGAGGGCGCAGGCATTTTCTTGAAGGTGTCACTCCCCCCTCAACTGATAACCCTACCCGAATGAACCACTCTTAAAAGCATTTGAATTTCCATTAAAGTTAAAAATATTATACATATTAAGTATTTTCAACTTTTATAAATTTTCCTTTCTTACCAGAAACTGATTTCACTAGTAAGAAGATAATTCTTTAACATCATTTTGTCTCTGGAAGTTTAAACAAGGTACTTCAAAGATGAAATACACTCTGCAGCAGGGTGGGAAATCATGCGTGGGTAACGTGAGAAAAGCCCCGAGTTAAAATTCACTCTGGGTGGGTTACAGCCCCCAAAGGGAAGAGAAACTGCATGTGAAGCCTGTGCAGCTTCAGACCTTATGGAATCGTTAGTTTTTTGGCCACTGGATGCGATACTGTATGCCTCCAAATTAGAAGGAAAAACACTCATCCGCTTCTGAGATTCCTGAGGAATCACCAATGATGCTTGACAGATTTAAAAAATACATTTTAAATAAACCTCAAGTGATCTGATGTTTTACTATTATTGAGAGTTTTCCTGAGAAGGTTTTCTGACCCACCGGGAGCAAAAGTACCAAGTTTTCAAAACCGGATAATTCTGTTTTGCAGAAAGCAAGCTCAGGCTTAATAGAAGCAAAATGCTTTTACCTCAAAAATAAGAAAAGTTTTCAATTAATTTTTTTTACAAATGACTTTATAAATGATTTTATAAAGGTTGAATTCTGTGATCCCACTATATGTGTATATATGAATTTAAATATGAGCAGGAGCTAGAACATCTTCCTGGTGACAGCGGAGCTGTTCAGAAGTGCCCCGTGTTGGCCTGATCCTGCACCTACAGTCACAGCCTAAAGCGGCAGAGGCTTTGACAAAACTCATCGCTCTCACTGTCCTCAGAATGGAGAGGCTGACGTGAGCAACACCGACACCAGGGATTACGAATGTTACCGCCTAGTCTGTCCTTTCCAGCTCTCAGGGAAAAAAAAAAAATCAAATTCACCAGTTACCCAAGTTTTCCTACTGAAATTGAAAACACTCACGTGGATTTGTGCGTCGCACTTTGGGGGCCAAGACTGATCCTCCGCGTGAAGAGCGACCTTGGAGCCGGGCTCCCTCTGCCCTGTGGGTCTCGACCGGGTCACCCGCCCTGCCGCGGTCCCGCGTCCCGCCCGGGCTGTACTACGCTGGCTGCTCAGGGGCCCAGAGCTGTCCCCGCGTCGCCACTTTGGGCGCGGGCCGCGCAGGCACTTGTTAGAGTGCCCTGCTAACTTGGCCGCGGAGCTCTTCCCAGCTTTCTTTCACAATGACTTCCTGAAGTTGCTCACTCGCATTGTTCCCCATTTCTCCGCCACACTCCCCACCCCCCGCCGGCTCCGACCCGGCTTCGAGATCCCTGCCGACCGGCTGCCCCGTGCGCACAGCGCCGCCCGCGGGTAGCGCACTTCGTTCCCTCCGCCGCGGCCGCCCCCGTCGCGCCCGCGCGTCTCCACCTGCGGCCGCCCAGAACGGCGGTGGCCCGAGCGCGCGCGGCCCCGCCTTGCGCTCCGAAAACTTTGGGGTGGCGCACACTGCCAGTGTCCAGCTTGACTTGCCCTCAGTCCGCCCGGCCCAGCGCGCGCCTTGGCCGCCTCTAGGTGCGCTGCTCCGGTATACGGACCGATGAGCGGAGCTGAAAACAGAACGGGACGCGGAGAGGTGCGCGCCGTCCCGTCTCAGTCCCCACCGCTGGATCCCAGCTTGCTGGACGCCCGTCCCAACAGCAACTCTGGGGCCTGCCGTGGCGCGCGCACAAACTTTGTAGCGGCGTCGGACTGGGGCCAAGATCCCCAAATCTGCTTGGGCGGCGGCGGGCACGGGCCGTACCTGCTGGCGCCGCCGCCGGCTGCAGCCCGTTCGCCCGCGCCGGGCCCGCTCGGCGCGCCGCCGCCACCCCCGCGCGCAGCGCGCCCGGGCCCTCCCCTTGCAGCCAAGCTTCCTCATTCCAGCGCAGCATCGCGCCGCGGCCCGGCACGGGATGCCGCGGCCGGCGCTTTGCCCGCGGGCCAGACAGCCCAGCTCCGCCACGATGCGGCAGGACCCGCGCGTAACCCGGGGTGGAGGGGGGGCCGGCGAGGGCTACATGTGCGGGCCCGCCAAGAAGGGGAGGGGTTCGCGCGCTGCTTGGCCGGCAACCCTGTGCGCCAAGCCAACTGGTCGGTTTCAATACCAGCTCATTTGCCCCAGAGGAGACTTTAGGGGCTCGGGACGCTGTAAAACACTTTTCTCAGGGTCTACCAGCGTCTGCTGCCCTCCCAGCTCCAAGACCCTGGAACTGGAACCCATTGGCTCCCAGCTACGGCTGTGGCCCCAAGATGCTAGTGCCCAACCAAAGAGGTGGGAAAAGTTGATCTTCCGCGAGTGAGGGGAAGGTTCAATTCATTTTCCCAGACAAGACAACCAATGGAATACCTCTCGTCTCTCTTCCCTCCCACCTGCGCAAGGCAGAAGTTAGGATGGCGCCTTCCATCTTGGTCTGTGTGCACACGCAAGTGTGGAAGGGGATCTGTGGGCGGAGGTAACAGCAAAGGCAGTTCTGCAGTCCCGCTCGACGGCGCTTTGTACCATAGACCTCTCTGTGGCGTGTAAGACACCAGGTGCCTAGGTGGAAATAGGAATGCCACCTCTGACAGAGCACCCCTTCAAAGAACCTCTCGTTCTGATTAGCTGGGCCCCACCCGAGCGGGGACCAAACGTGTGTTTTCAGCCTTAACAGAAGAGGGGGAATCACTAATTCCACAAACAAAGCCACGTCCCCGCCGGGTGGCAGGGGAGGGAACTCAGAGGGGAGAGATGCGCCCCTTGTCCCTCCAGGCTTGCTGGAGCCCTCAACAAAGCACAAAATGAAGACGGAGCTGTCCTGTAAGGGCTGCAGACAGTCACAGGGTGCCTGCTGGGGCATGGTCGCTCCAGGAAGGCTCCTGTTAGGATGTGCAGGGGTAGATGAAGGCACAGTCCTTCCAGGTAGAACAGTTGGGCAGCCAGAAAATACAGAAAATGTCACTTAAGGATAATTGAGAGTGACTGGGATCACAGCTGCCCAGCTGAAGCATATCCTGGGGGTGTGGCCTGGGTGAGAAGACTGGTGTGGTAGGGCCCCCAGCACACACCTCAGAGATGAGTTTTGCCTCTGCATTCCCTGGGAGAAGTCCCCACTATCCACCAGGAACCCCAACACCACCTGGGCGAAAGTTTTGCTGGACCACTTAAATAACATCTACTACTCAGTTTGTCCTGGCAGACATTCAACTGTGCAGAGCCCAAGCAAGTTAACTTGGTGATAAAGCCCAGACTAGTGAAAGTTCTATTTCTAGTCCTCCCCTTCACTTTGTGACCTTGGGTAAGTTCTTGAAACTCCTGAGCTTCATCTTCTGTATTTGTAGAAGAAATGCATGTTATTAACCATAGAGAGTCCTTATCAGGATTCCATATGGCAATAACTACAGGGTATAAGACCCAAAGGAGGCCAATGATGCAGGGAAGGGGTCATGGGACATCTCTGGTTCTTGGATATGGAACAGGCATTGCTCTTTAAATATGTGCATTAGTCCCCAGGAATAGATTCAGGTATGGTCTCCCACCAAGGCATGTGAGGCTCTCAACCCAGATAATTTGGGCTGTATGATATTGTTGGAAATCCTTAACCTTTCTAACCTGTTTCCCCATTTATAAATTGGTAGCAGTCTTTCTTCTGGGATTGTTTGAGTTAAATAGATCATATATGGAAAATCTTGTTATGTGCCTAGCCAAGGAGGACTCTGTATATAGTGATACTTATGTATTCACCCCACTAACTACCAATGTCCTATTGAGATGGGAAGAGTGCTGCAGAGTTAGACCCCACATTTTACTCCTTACCCCACCCACCCACCCCCAAGCAAGTAGAATTGAAGTAACTGTGTTTGTAACCTGGGTCTTGAGGAGAGACACCACAAGACCAGAGAGTTCAGTAAAATCAAATGCTGAAGCCCTAACACACAGCAATTAAAGTATGTTGGAGGGGAAAACATATTTTGGGAAACTGAAATGTAAGATTTTTAAAAAATGTTATTTCTATACTCATTTTGTTTTGTTTATACATTAGTTGTATGTATTGTCATTTTTGTAATGTTCTAGTGTAGTTTAATTTATTCAGGAATAATAGCTAAATTACTGGTTCTTCTTTTGAGAGTGTATTGTCAAAAGAATAAAGACTACCTATGGAATTAATCAAAGACTCCTTATTCAGAGCTCAGCACCGTAAGGAAGTCAGCTAGGCACCTTTGTTCTGGCAGAGACTGGAAGAGATTTTAAAGGAGAGTGAATTTTATAAAGTAAAAGAATGATTGAGGAGATCTGATATGGTTAATAGCTTTGTTTCTTACTGAGTTTTCAGCAAGTTACTAAACCTCCATAGGCTTCAGTTTCTCAGCTGCAGAACATACCTATTTCACAACAGTTTTGTTAGAATTAGGTGAAATTAAATGAAATAACATCTGTAAGTAGTCGTTACAACTATACTTTCCTTCAATTAAAAAACACTGTTAAAAAGTGCTATAATGCATCCTCATTTTTCCTCCAATGGTTGGGAAACAGCATGAATAAATATTTTTTTTTAAATAACAAGAGAAGATTTTTTATAGTTAAGAAGAACTGATTATCTTTCTATAGTTTTAATCTGAGAGAATTTAAATAGTCCTATCTGAAAAGTAACATGAGAAGTAAAACCCAGGACTTGGATGGAACAGTTGCAACAAAGTTTCTTTTTCCAATTTTCATGTTCTGCAGCTTTTTCTTCTGTGTTTTTGAGAACTAATGGTTCCTGGCTTGGGGCAAGGTCCTTAATCCTTTTTCTTGGGCTCCCACCTTGGTTTGGTTCTTCCTGAGCACAGAGCATTGGGTCCCACTTTACTGCTGGAGGATTTCGAGAAGAGGGCAGGATCTCTCACTGTCAGTGTCTAGGAAAGAAGCACCTGGAGAGACATCCCTCTGGGCACTCAGTTTGCAACAGCTAGAAAGCCCTCTCTGGCACACTAGTGCCTCCAGCTTCTAAAATGCACAGAAATTTATTAGTGCTGCTGACCATTCACATCAAAGGCTTCAATCACCTTCACATCCCAGGTATACTACTGCTGACAACCAAATTCTTCCCACTTCTCAATAGTTCTTTCCTTTGTTCCCATTGGTATTTGTAAGAGAAATGCACTTAGATTCTCTAAAATAATATAATTTATCAATATCATTGAGCAAAAGAGAGTAGAAGCCAAACTGAATCAGATACAGTGATTTGAAGAAGTGAGAGTTACACAAAATACTTTCAGATGGAAAGTTTTTGAAAATGTTTTGGGTGAATAAAGGAAAAGTAGATATTCCTCTGACCTGATGGATTAGAATAAAAACAGAGAGCTTGTGTCACCCCTGTTGATTTCACTGGATAGGAATGAGTTTGGAACACTACATCTGAAGGTGCAATGTCTTCATTCATTTATTAAATGAGCATGATGCATTTATTTATTACTTAGTGTTTGAGACAGGAGGGTCACAGTACTGCATAAGATGCAGTCTTGTCTCTTAAGAGGCTCAAAATCTATTGAAATAATTGGGCAACTAAATAGCTTTATTTTGGTGTAAAATGAGTCTGATAATCCTTTTAGAACACACAGGGTGGCATTTAATGGCTGTTGGAGTTGGGGAAGGCTTCATGGGCACAGTGAAAGAGGAGGGAGGACTGAACACAGAGAAGTGTAAGGAGATGCTTTCTTCTAAAGGATCCAGGTAGGTGTCATTCAAAAGTTCCCTCTCAAAGAGCAGACTAAGAGTGATATTTTATTAATCACCCTGACTTTGGTCCTGCTGTCTTATGGACATTGTCACGTATTATCTCCCATCTGACAATTGAGCAAAGCTAGGATTACATGATATTAAATCTCAGAGAGGGACTCCTACCTTGGGTTGATAGAAAGCCCAGAGCCTGGTAATTAAGTGAACAAATTAATTAAAGTCAAATTATTTTTTAGGTCAATTGCGTTATTAGGTTTCCCCAGGTTTCAGTTTCCTCTTCTGTAAAATGGGAATAAGAATACTAACTTTCATTGTTACAACAATAGCAATAGCAAACATTCCTCAGGAATGTTTGAGGTCTAAATGGGTTAGTACATGCTAAACACCGGTTAGGTGATTGATGTTTTGAAGAATTTAGTTTCTAAGTGGTTGGGCTGGGAGACAAATCTTGGTCTGTTCTTTTAACCATGACTCTGCCTGTTCTTTGCAAATGGCCTTTCAAACCATGCCAGCTCCTCCTATGGCTCCATCCTCATTCTCTCATCATCTCTGCCTCACACTCTCACCAGATGGTTTTCCCTCTACCAACCATCTATGTCCTGCATGTGTCCCATTTCCCAGTGGAGAACTGGGATCTCTGTAAGGATGGATTTCTTCTAAGACAGCCCTCACCAATTGCTGGAAAACATTTTCCTCCAGTTATCCTTACATTTTTTATTTCCCCTAAGATCAAATTTTCAATCTTGATAGTGCCAGTCTTGGTAAGGATTTCAGATGGACATTTTTGGGAAAAATTAAGAATTTTTTTTAATAATTAACCAAAGTGTCTTCTTTATACACTTTATTTATTTTTTTTAAAGAGAGAGGGAGAGAGGGAGAGAGAGAGAAAATTTTAATATTTATTTTTTAGTTCTCGGCGGACACAACATCTTTGTTGGTATGTGGTGCTGAGGATCGAACCTGGGCCGCACTCATGCCAGGCGAGCACGCTACCGCTTGAGCCACATCCCCAGCCCCAAGATTAAGAATTTTAAATAGGCTTTCCAACAGGTAAATACATAGAAATTTAGTCCTGTTATTTCTGTATTATTGCAGTATTTTTCTCTCTTTGGTGTTTACGAATATTTGTTATCTAGTCTTTAAAGAAAATAGAATAATTTTTGGAAAATTATTTTGGATATGCCTCATGCCTCTCTCTATGGTCAGTATCTTGAAAACCTCTCCAGAATGAGATATCAATGTTGTCTTTATACTGATGACTCTAAATATTTACATCTGCAGTTCAGATCTCCTGAAACCCAGAGCTATGGACTTTTCAGTGGAAAGGATCCTATAAATCTTGGTGTCTATCCCATCCCCCATATAAGGGCACTGTCTGAATTTGGTTGAGTTACTTAACTTTTGTGAGAATCACATTTTCATCTCTCCAAAAGGGAAAATAATCCTACTTCATGAGGTTGTTTTAAGAATTGAAATAAGAGCATGGATATGAATCCTCAATGGTAATACCTCTTTATTGACATTACCTATCTCTCCTCTCCTTTTCCCTGCTTGGAGATGTTTTTGAAGATTATTAGAAGGTGCCATCTACCAAAGAGTGGTAGAGTTTCTGAGATGTGTTCCCAGATCCTCAGATGGGGCTAACCTGAACCCAATTGCAAGTTGATCCTTTCTTTTTATGATAAGAGCTGGAAGAATGATCTTTTGTGGGTGGAGCAAAGTTTGGCTGGTCCCAAGAGTAGCAAGTGAGCATTTATAGTAGCACATGCTACATTTGAAAGTTTATTTTAAAAATCTTTGGGCTGGGGATGTGGCTCAAGAGGTAGCGCGCTTGCCTAGCATGCGAGAGGCACTGGATTCGATCCTCAGCACCACATAAAAAAAAATAAAAGATGTTGTGTTCACCAAAAACTAAACAATAAATATTAAAAAAATTCTCTCTCTCTCTCTTTTAAAAATAATCTTCCACAAATATTTCCTTCAGCCCAATGCTGGTGAGTTTAGATATGGAGGACAATACATTTGTCTGCTATTTCTCCTATGCCAGTCATTGGCTACTCCTTCTTAGTCTCCTTCTCAAAACACTTCCTAAAACTCCCTAGATGAGGCCCTGGACATGCTTCATGCCTCTGTCTATGGTCAGTACTTTGAAGACTCTCCAGAATGAGATATTGGTGTTATCTGTATACTGATGACCCTAAATATTTACATCTGCAGTCCAGATCCCCTTCTGAAACCCAGACTGTGTATTCTACTGCCTCCCTGGAACCTTTCCTTGAGGGCTAATGGGAATCTTATGTTTGCCATGTCCTAATTTGATCCCTGATCTTCCCCTTTGAATCTACTACCACAGTCTTCTTCATTTCAGTGAATAGCAACTAGCAGTTGCTGAGGCCAAAACCTTGGGATTATTCCTGATACCTCTCTTTCTCTTGCCATGCAGTAAACCAGGAGGGGGCTAGGATGTAGCTCAATGGTACATCACTTGCCTAGCATGTATGAGGTTCAATCTGCAGGAAAACAAAAAACAAATAAACCACAACAATAACCCCCCCCCCCAAACCCACAACACCAACAAAAAGCAACCAATCCATCAGGAGTTCTTATTGATTCTTTCCCAAACAGAGATGTTTATCCCAACCTCCTCTCATCCCTTTGCAGACACAAGTTGCCTCTCATCTGTAGTGGCAGTGACCGCCTAAGTGAGCTCTCTATTTCTGCTCCTGCTCCACACACACATCAAAGAAACCTGATAAAAAAAAAACTGAATCTGATTGTGGTGATTCTTTGCTGAATGGAAGACCACTGCTCCCAAAGCAAATCCCAAGTCCCAGGAGGATCTCTGACTTTCCCTCTCCCTTCCTCTTCTCTCCTGACCACTCCTGTCCAGCTACTCTTCCCCTTGCTTACCCTATATTTTGCTCTGGTCTGCATTCTTTGAACACTGCAGACAAGCTTGCTGCCTTTGCCCTTACTGTTTTATCTTCTAGAATGTTCTGCGCTGGATATCTGCCTGCCTATCCACTTACCTGATTCAAGTCTTTGCTCAGTTGTCATAGTGACATTGAAACTGTCACAACGCTTACCCAAACTGTAGCAACGCTTACCCAACTTGAGCCTTACCTTTCTTTCTCTTTTCTCTGTTTTCCACAGCATTTCCATTTAGCATTTTCTGATGTGCTCTCTAATTAGAATTCATTTTGTTTGTTCTCCATGAAAAGCAGAGCTTTGGCTTTTTGTCTGTTTTGTTTCCTTAGTTCCTTAATCCATGACCAGAACATTTAACAGATATTTCTATATAATGGCACTACTTTAAAGGGTTTATCTGACTTTTATAACTCAGGAAAACAGTTTTATTTAAATAACAGGGCAAGGAGTTGGCACATAGGTTTCCAAATGTGTATGGGAGCTGTGTTTCCCTAGTCTTATAACTGGAAGGAGCTTCTTTCTCTTCTGACCTTTCTGCCCTGTCTGGGCTCCAAGGTTATGTGCATCACAGTATTTCTTTTTGACTTATTGAGTTCTCTCTTAGCAGTAAATTCTTCTGCATAGAATGTTCTGAAATTCTTTCCTTCTTGGGTTCACAGAAAATTTGGTGATTTAATTTACACAGTCCCTATCTATGTGCTATTCTGTTCATGTTGATTTTCCAAAGAGGAAGCAAAGAGTAAGTTCCAAACACAGCATTTTAATATAATGAACTTTCCCTAATTTTGTTCTGGTTCTATGAGGCAAGTACCCTATGTGAGCTGATACCTCTATCTCTCTAGGAAAGAATACAGATCAAGAGTAGAGTTTTCTCTATATCAGTGATTTAGAGATTATTTACAGATATCATATAGTCTATAGCTACAAACAGCCCAATGGCAATGTATTCTTTTAATATTTGCTCGTAATAGTCTTATTACTTGCAGATATGTTTTTCTAATGAAGAAAAAGAACTCATTTTCTGTGATATGTATCTCAGAAAGTGGCAACTTTATTTCCACTTCAGAGCTCAAATTCACAATTTTCTTTAGCTTACACAGTGTTTTGCAATTAAACTGAAGGGTTGACTTCTCATTATAATATCCCTTTATTTTCTATGATTATATCTCATAAATATTTTTCTACAAGACAAGTTGTCTCCAATAAGTTGTATTGAATGACCCCATGTTTTGGAAGAAGGAACAGTGCTGTCTTGGTTCATAGATGATAGAAAAGGCTACTTTTGAAACCAGTTTATGCAGACTGAAGATCCCATTTTTTTTTGGTACAAATTGATAAAAGGGACACGTGTATGTTCATAAGATTGTTGACTACAGTTGGGGAAACATTGCATGTCCATCAAAAGATGACAAACCAAGTGACTACTAATTCAGGAAAGAAAGAAGTGATTTGACTCCATCGTTTCATCTGTAGAGTGCTGATGTGCATAAATTGATCATCTAATGGTCAGTCAGAACCTCTATGCCATTTTAATTATGTTGTTATAATACTATTTATTATTGGCCAACCAAAAGTCAATTTCAACTTTCTTGTACCTCTCCAGCCTTTGAAGAGCCCTGTGTTCACATCAGAGGGCAGCTTTTGGCCCTCTGGATTCCAAGGCCATTAAGCCTGAAAGACATAGAGTGTTATGCCAAATGATTGATGTCCTTTGAGCCGGACTACCTGATGTAGCAGAGTTCTCACAGCAAGTCCAAATGCAGCGGTTGATAATCATACACTTAGCCATTGCCCCTCCACTACAACAGTGTACTTCAATAATCACCATCAAATTGCTCTGGACCATCTCTCCCAGTATATATTTCTTCTCCATTCCTGGAGCTCCTGTTGATTTCAGTGAAAGCTCCCAGCGCCTAGGGTAGCAGTGTAGCAGCATGTATAGCACTATATGATTTATATTTGCAAGGCTTTTGAGCTGATCAGCAAAAAGCACTCATCAATCTTCTCCTCCCCAGGAAGTTGGACCATGTTATTATTGTTATTTTTGTGGATGAGGAAACTGAGGGAAAGGAACATCCCCAAGTGAAGAGATTTCTTTTGTATAAGGAAATACAACTGCTTCTTGATGACCCCAACTAATGTTTGACAAGAGACATTCTCACAGGCAGTATTGAGCATTTTGCTTATTAGGCCGATATGGCATCGTATAGAGATACTCAGGCCAGTGGAAAATGCTGCCATTCCACTATGACAATTCCATTTTTTTCTATGAACCTTATTTTTTTCTTTTTGTGATTTTTTTTTTTTAGTTAAGCTGATTGATGTAGAAAGGCAAATGGGACCTTCCTCCCCTCCCCCCTTTTTTTCTGTGCTTTACTTGAGCAAGGTGAATAGAGAAGAGCTCCATGGTCATTGCCCTTGGCCTCTGCACACTCATAGTAGGTACCAACAATACCTATCAAAGGGTATACTGCATGCTTTGCTGCTTTGCTTCTTTTGGGATAGGTTTGCACTAGAATCATTTCCTAGGTATAATAAATTTAGGAGCCTCCCACAGTGGAACTGACAGCAAAGGCAAAAACTGTCAACCCACCTCCCCCCACGATGGGAAACTTCTCAAGGTTTTCCCAGCAGTGCATTAGGCAGCGCTGTAAGAACCCACTGTTGTGCGCGTTTTGAGACTTCACGTCTTCCATTAACCAATTCTCAGACAGAAGACCAGTGTCTTCATTTCCCATGTTGTTGAAGTACTTTACATAGACTTTAACCCAGTTGCTAAATTGCTTGAATTTGTTAAATGTACAAAAGGGCCTCCTCCCCGTTGATGGAGTAAAAGTAGATGTTTGATTAAGTAGAAAGCTAGATGTGCTTTTTTTCCCCCCATCTGGATGTGTTAAGGGGGTATGTTTGAAACTTAGCACTCAGTTCATGCCTTTCAGAAGGGGAGGGAAGAGGGTATTTAACAAGGTTAATAATGACAGAAAGAGGAATTGACACCACAAAAGAAAAAGAATCATTCTAGCATTTCATGACAGTTCAAAGACAGATGTCGTTGGCTAAGTGAGAATCTCATAGACATGGGGGTAATATACACCTTATATGCATATGGATTAGTGAAAGCAGACTGTCAAGTCAGGAAGGGTAAGATTGTCAAATATGAGACATAGCTGCAGAAATCCTAGAGAATTACTTACTATTTATTTCTTCACTTAAAGACCCAATCTGTTGTCTTTTCACAGACAAAAGACCAACTACTTTCAGAATGGAGGCAGGTCAAAGGTGGAATGGGACAGAGCTCTGTATGGGGACTTTTGAGGACACCAAGGTAGAGGGTCTATTCTATTTTAAAGTTTATTTTTCATCTTAGCCCTATGCTCACTATAGTCTTTTGTTAGCTCATTCAACAGGGCCATGTCTAGTTCCATCTTCCCAATGTCCACCATGGGGTATATCAGAATTGCAATTTTGATATGAACTCAGATTGAGCAAGTTATATTTGAAATTCCTTGTAATTAATGTAATAATGACAGTCCACCACACTGAGTTGACTTTGGCCTCTGCAATAGCATGCAATTCCTTGGAGAGGCAACACTGGCCTTTTGCACTTGGCTAGAAGATGTGGTAGCTGAAGAGTGCCACCAGCCAGAGATGTTTAGGCTTAGTTTGGTAGATGAAAGACCTAAATTTGGTCATGACTCTCTCTCCAGCCTTGAGCAAACCATTCAGCTCACCCTTCCAAGCTTTGGTTTCTCCATCTACAGGATGATAGTGGTAGACAAGATGTTCGCTATGAATCCTCCCAACTGATATTCCAAGACTCTGTTTTGCCCTTGCAATATATTTCCATAAGCCTGGCATGGAACTGGAAACAGCTTTGGGGGTAAAGCTTTACTACATTCCAAGACTCTGTTTTGCCCTTGCAATATATTTCCATAAGCCTGGCATGGAACTGAAAACAGCTTTGGGGGTAAAGCTTTACTAGTACTTGCCCTATTATCTCTAAGCATATCATACCTCTCTGTCTTTCAGTGTAATACTATACCAGGGCCTCAAACTCTGAGGGCAGTCAGAACTCATTATATCTCAAACACACACGGCCATGACCACTAAGTCTTTCACTTACTAACCTATAGTGACTGAAACCCTTTGGCCAATCCTGGAGATTTTGACTTGAGGATTGTGTGAATTTTCCTGAACAAGTCGTAAATTCTCCTAACCTGAAGCACAGGCATTCTAGAGACAGAGATCCAACTGACTAGTGCTGCATCATTCTGGAGAAGTTTCACGTGTCTTGCCGATGGTATGATTTTCCTGGGAAAGTCCTCCTGAGTAAAAGGAGAGACACCTGGTGAAGACCAGCATTCTGGGAAAGGCTGCCTACTGCACAGGCAGAGGGAGATTTAATGAAGATGAGTTAATATGGGACTAAAGTCACTGTATTGATCTGGGGGAAATCCTACACTCTGCATTGAGTTGGGCTGTTGTGGTAAGTGGGAAATGCTTTGGGTAAAACCCATAACTTCCCCAAATGCCTATGTAAATGCCTACAACATGGAAAATTAGCAGGAAGAGCTTGCACTGTCATTTAAATTGGAAATGTTGAGCCGCTACTGAGGAGAGGCAGTGAAAATAAAAATTACAACTGACTTCAGGTTCAAAAGCCTAACATCATCTAATGTGCAAGAAAGAGTATGTGAAAAATTTGTGGAGAACACATTAATGAAGGGGGAAAAAACGAAAACAAAAAACAAACCTTTGTGGGAAAAGAGAATCTGATAAACATTATAGATATGTGTTGAGAAATCTATGAAGAGTAAAATGGATGAATTGTCCAGGAGAAGGACAATGGGTAGAGGTGAGGAATATTGAACTGGACATATATCATCCAGAAGACTTTTACTTGTGTAGATGACTTTTTTCTTAATATCAAAGGTGGATATATGGGGAAAATGGTATGTGATTATGTTTCAAAATTTCCTCATTAATAGAGATGCATACCAAGGGATTTGTGGGTGAAATGAGCTTTGCTTACAATCATAGATAGAAGAGCATTTGAGAGTTGGAAAGAGTTTGGTAATATCTTTGTAATTGTTGAAGATGGGAGATAATGTGTTTTAGTCAGCTTTTTTTTGTCTCTGAAACCAAAAGACCTGATAAGAACAATTGGAGGAGGAAAAATTTACTTTTGAGCTCACAGTTTCAGTGGTCTCAGTCTTTAGATGGCCTGAGATGAAGTGGGACATCATGGTGGAAGATTACGGTAGAGAAAAGCAGCTAGGAGCATTGCACCAGGAAGGAGAGAGTGAGATAGAGTAGAGCTAAAAATGGAGATGGAGGGAGGGAGGGAGGGAGGGAGGGAGGGAGGGAGGGAGAGAGAGAGAGAGAGAGAGAGAGAGAGAGAGAGAGAGAGAGAGATTGACTCCCCTTGCCAGATACAAAATATATGCCTCAATGGCATGCCCCCAATGACCTACCTCCTCCAGCCATAACCTACCTGCCTTCAGTTACCACTCAATTAATCCCAATCAGGGGATTAATTCACTGATTATATTAAACCTCTTATAACCCAATCATTTCACCTGTAAACTTTCTTGCATTGTCTTACACATGAACTTTTGGAAATATAAACTATAACACACCTATAAGGAGATTCGTTACATAATTATCTGTATTTTTATATCAATTTGAAACTTTTATGGTAAAATATTTTAAGAAAAAGAGAAAAAGAAAATGAGAAATCTATTTAAATACAAATGCCATTTTGAGATATTTGCAATGAATATGAAAATGGTGAGATTTCTTAATATACAAAGAGCTCTTACAAATTAATAAAAAAAGAATAAATGGTGGACAAAGGACTTAATAATGAGATTTACAAAAGAAATTTTAAAAACCCAAGTTGAGAAGGGATTACAAGCTGCAAATTAAAATGAATATGGCTACTTATCAAACCTCAAAGATTGTTATCAAGGGTACGGAGATTGAAGTCTGGTGATGGGAGGATTTTGCCAGTTTTTAGCATTATATATCAGGATAACTCAGAATATAGGAACTGTGAGACTTTTTACTAGTAGTTTTAAGGAATGCATGCAAAGAAATAACAGGCAACATAAGGAAATCTCTATGTATATATTTAATGTTGTTCTTTAGAATGATGTTTCTAGAAAAAAAAAGAAAAAAAATACAAGCCTAAATGTTCACCACAGATAGTATTTGTCATATTCATACAAATGTGTATTTTGAAGCTGTCAAGGTACATGATTAACATGTATTTACCAAGATGAAAGGATATTCACTATATGCATAGTTGAGTGAAAATGCAAGTTGTTGGATAGTTTTAAATATTTCCCACATATTTTGTACATATATCTGAAGGTACATATGTCTGAAAGCCATTTACTGAAATGTTAACATCTTTGGTAAATTTTTCTTGAGCAATTTGTACTTTCTTCTTGATTGTCTTCTGTATTCCTTGACTGTACTACATGATCATTTATTAGTAATTATATCTGAGCTCTCTAAAGAAACAGATCCAATAAGATGTATATATAGATACGTAAAAAGAGACTTATAATGAGGCAGTTGACTCATGAGATTATAGAAGATGTAAAGTCCCACAATCAGTTGTGGGCAAACTGGAGACCCAGGAAAGTTGGTGGTATAGTTCCAGTCCAAGGCCAAAGGCCTCAAAAAACAGGAGCTGCAGGGTCAAATGGCAGGATAAAATTAATGTCCCAGCCCAAGGAGAGAAAGTACTCAAGTAAATTGTTCTACTTGTTGATCTTTCAGGCCCTCAAAGGATCGGACTGGATGATGCCTACCCACATTGGTGAGGGTGATCTTTATGTACTCTACTGATCCATATGCTAATCCCTTCCAAAAACATCTTTGCAGAAAAATCACGAATAATGATTTACCAAGATATCCTTTAACCCAGTTAAATAGACATAAAATTATTCATCACAGTAACACTATAATATTAACATTTTCAAAAAACTAAATATATATTTTTAAAAAGGTAGTTGAGATAATTCACTTGATTTGGTTCAAAATCATATTGAAAACTATCCTATGATAATTGATTCATTTTTGAAAGAGAAAGAAACTATATAATAAGCAAAGACTGTTTTGAAAAATACTTTAAATCTAAGAGATAAATGAGTGCAAGACTGTGGGAGTCTATTTGATAGTCTATTTGATAATTTTGAGAGTCTATTTGATAATTTTACCAGTTAAGTGAAAGATGAAGTTTATTGAAAAATGGTAGATACCACCCAGACATCTACAAAGTTCAGGGGGTCATCCACAATATTGTACAACTGTCATTACTACATCAGGAAAGTTTTTGTCACCCAAATGAAAACCTAATACCTATGCAGCCATCACTTCTATTTGTCCCTAAACCTACTCCTGGAAATTACGAATCAATTTTCTTTATCCCTATTAATTTGCCTATCCTGCATATTTCAAACAAATGAAACGCTACACTGTGAGGTCTTTTGTGTCTGACTTCCTTCACTTAGCATGTTGTTGAGGTTCATCCCTGTTGTAGCATGTATCGATATTCCTTTCCTTCTCATAGTTAAATAATTTCTACTCAAAGCATATATCACATTTTCTTTATCCATTCATCTAATGATGAACATTTGGATTGTTTCTGCCTTTTGACTACTGTGGATACAACTGTTATAAACATTTCTGTGCAAGTTTTTGTTGGAATACCCATTTAGGATTCTTTAAGGTATATCCCTAGGGGTAGAATTGTTCAATCGTAAGGTAGTTCCATGTTTAATTTTTAAGGAACTGTCAAACTTTTTCACAGCAGCCATACCATTTTAAATTGTTAGCAGATTTTTTCCTTTTTTCTTTCCCTTCCCCATTCTCCTCCCCTTTCTTCTTCTTCCCCTCCTCTTTTTTTCCTCCTTCCTTCCATTCCTTTCGGTTACAGTTTGGATATGAGGTGTTCCTCAGAGCTCCTGTTAACACAGGAATATTCAGAGGTGAAATGATTGGATTCTGAGCACTGTAACCTGATCACTCCATCCCAGTTTGAATGGAATAACTGGATGGTTACTCTAGGCAGATGGGGCATGATTGGAGAGGTGGGTCACTGGGGGCATACCCTGGAAGGGTACATTTCCCTGCAGCCCCTGCCCCACATCCCCACTCGACTTCCCAATTCTGCCATGAACTGAACAGCTTTCCTGGTTGGGCTCTTTCTCCATGATGTTCTGCCTCACCTTGGGCCCAGAGTAATGAAATCAGCTGTCTATGAACTGGACCTCTGACACCATGAGCCACAAATTATCTTTTCCTCCTCTAAGGGGTTCTTGTTGGGTATTTTGGTCACAGTGAAATAAAGGCTAACTAAAATACCTTTCTTGGTAAATCCTCAGAAAAGGTCCAGATCACTGATGCCAGAGAAGTGAAAGCCTGGTTAATGAAATATTGAAATCAGATGTACACATAGATGACCAATTATCTCAGACATTCAACTGCCCCATGCTTCCAAGTCTAAACAACAGTTAGAAAATTATACTTTCAAGAGCGGTCCTCCAGTACTGCTGTAACTTTAGAGAGTGTTTCTCCAATTTGAGCATGTATTCTAGTCAACTGCAGAACAAATTGCTAGTCCCTACACCATTTCAAATATAGGAAGTCTGTGGTGAGGACTAACACTGCATGCCTAACTAGTTCCCAGGTACTGCTAATGCAGATGTTTAGGGGCTCCACCTTTGAGAACTGCTCTGAAGGGATTAAAGGAAAATCTTAAGCAAAGCATCTTCTGGTGTTATATAAATAGGATTTTGGTTATTTTTCTTTGTCTAATTAGGAGAATCTGCCTTTCCTAAACACATGGTAGAGTAGCTGATATGCATAGCATCATTGGATTAATCCACTGATGGGTTCATAATTAAATGGACTATTCGGTAGTGGTAGAAACAGTAGCAGGTGGGGCCAACTAGGAGGGAGTAGGTAACTATGAGTATGTCTTGGAAGATTATATCTTGTCCCCAGTCCCTTCTTCTTTCCCCTGCTCTGCTTTCTGACCACAATGAAATTAACAGCTTTTTTTGGCCACACCTTTACTGCCATGATGTTCTGCCTTACCACAATCCCATAGCAATGGAGACAGGTGACTATGGACTGAAATCTGTGAATCTATGAGTCAACATAAACCTTTCCTATTGTTTTTATCAGATATGTTGTAATAATAATGAAAAGTTGATTAATACAGCATGTGAAGACTACAACCACTTCAAATAATAGCCAAATAACTACAAACTACATAGTAAATACCGTCTGAAAATTGCAATTAAATGCTAATAAAGATATATGAAGTTAACAAACAAACCAATTACATACCTTCTTTCCTAGCAGAGTCACATCACCAGATACACTGCAGGTGAGCTCTTGACATTCTCTTTTTCCTGGAAAATTCTAGGTATAGGTGGCTCCTGACTGTTTCCTGCTCATCTTTCTCAGGAGCCAGACACTGAATATAATTATTAAAACCCACCTCTACTGGTCATTGTATAAATCTCCTTCATATAAATCATCTGTTACTCAAAGTTCTGAGCGTCATCTGTCTTAGTCTTCATTTCCACAAATTCAGATCCTTAAGCAGGGATTTGATAGCAGGTAGTTTCTCTGGAGAGAATTCCAGGAAGCACTGGTGTGGAGGTGGATGGAGACACAGGGAAGGGAAGGAAGCCAATGCTGCGGTGTAAATTTGCAGATAACCATTGTGGGTAACTCAGGTCCCAAGGACTGCTGGGAGATTGCATAACCCACATCTTTGTAGTATGAACACCAAGAATCAAGGAAGCTAGGCAGCTCACCATTGACTCATGTCAACATTGATAGAGGGCAGCTTTTCCAGAGTGTTAATATTTCTGGACTTCCAAGTCCAGTTGTGTGTGAGTGGGTATGCATGCCCAAGATCAATGAGAGCTCAAGGGATGGGATAAGGGCACCCATGACACCCTTCTATCTGATTTCTCCTCAATTATCCAGAAGACTGAGAAGAGTTTCATTTGTGCACTTTGAGTTCTGGTTCTGACCAGAGAAATGTTTTCTTCTCCATCTGGTTATTGGTATCTGATAACCTCTAAGTAGGACATTTTTCTTAGAGATAAGAAGTTTAAAATTGAAAAAAAATTAATTACTGAAGCAAATCATAAAAAATCTAGCGGGCTCTGATGATAGGTTTTGGGACTATGAATCCCTGAAACTGCCTCCAACTGTGTTAGAGTTTTTATATGGAGGGTCAGAGATCTGGGAGATGCTAAGACATCTGCCCTCAGTCAACAACTACAATGTTTAGCGAGGAAGATGGAGATGGCATCAAATGTCCTTCAGGGTGACAAATGCTATGTAGAAGAGGAGTTGAATATATTGAAAAATGTCAAGGAAATTAACAACTTCTTCATAAATCATTTGTTACTGAACCTAAATTATTTTTTTTAAAGAGAGAGTGAGAGAGGAGAGGAGAGGAGAGGAGAGGAGAGGAGAGAGAGAGAGAGAGAGAGAGAGAGAGAGAGAGAGAGAGAGAATTTTTAATATTTATTTTTTAGTTCTCGGTGGACACAACATCTTTGTTGGTATGTGGTGCTGAGGATCGAACCCGGGCCGCACGCATGCCAGGCGAGCGCGCTACCGCTTGAGCCACATCCCCAGCCCTGAACCTAAATTATTGAAATCTGGACATCATTATAGCTTTATATTCTGCTTTTGACCCAGCTCTCCATGAAATCATTCACTTCTTTATTTCATTTTTACAAAAATGATATAGAGTGCTGGGGCCTTGAGATTTCCTTCCCAAAAGTGACAGCTGGAGGTTACTTGTCCTCACTGCCTTGGCTTCACATTCTTGTGATCCACAGTGCACATTGGACATGCATTTAGTATAGAGGGCAAACCTGTGAAGGGACCACGTGATGATTAGTGGGTCTACTAGTGGTCTAATTCATGACCTCTGAACAGACAGATCAGCTCACTGACAGGAAGTGCTTGCCACTGACAACACCAGGAAAGGGTCCAGGAGCATCCAGTGGGGCATAATCCAAAAAAAGGTAAGGAATGCAATGGAAGAATTCAGATGCTCCAATAATCTTTCATTAAAGGTCATACGCATCAGGTGGACAAAGCTTATTAGTTAATGCATGAGTTTATGAAAGGATCAGCTATTCTCTGTCATTGTAGGTTTTGGGAATCTATACAAGTCCTACTAAAAGATGGGTGTGTATCTTTTGTTCAGTCTTCATCCCCTCCCCTTCTGGGCACCCCTTAATTGGACTAGGGGCTGTACCTAACTCAAAATGAGTCAGTTATATTTTTACTCCCCAGAATTTAAAATTGATACTTAACCTGATGGGCAATATCTAAGAAGGTTGTGAAAAAACTATATTACAGAAAATATTTGGTCACATATATGGCACAACATAGAAATGACTTTTGCAGATTTATGAGAAAGCCACTTAGCAAGGAAGAGATAAGGCACAGAAAAGTGGGGAGGAAAGAGTAGCTAACGTGCCTGGTTGAGAAAACTTGAACTTTCTTGATATTAAGTCTAACATTTGTCTGCTCTTTGGTATCAAGGGGCATATTTTATTCCCTATTAGTAAAGAAACAAATAAAGAAAAAAAAAACTCAGAATGTGATGTAAGTAGCTTGACTGGATCTCCCTCACTTATAACCTAAAAGAACTTGGCTTATTATTCAAAGATTGAATTTTTATCTATCTATCTATCTATCTATCTATCTATCTATCTATCTATTTTTGCAATATGGGAATTCAGTTCAGGGGCTGAGTTACATTCTTGTGATCCACAGTGCACACTGGACATGCATTTAGTATTGAAGGCAAACCTGTGAAAGGACCATGTGATGATTAGTGGGTCTACTAGTGGTCTAATTCATGATCTCTGAACAGACAGATCAGCTCACTGACAGGAAGTGCTTGCCACTGACAACACCAGGAAAGGGTCCAGGAGCATCCAGTGGGGCATATTTTTTTTTTTTTTTTGAGACAAGGTATTGCCAAGTCACCAAGACAGGCCTGAAACTTGTGATCCTCATGCCTCAGCCTTGCAAGTAGCTAGGATTATAGTCATGCACTACTGTGCTCAGCACAAAGATAGAATTTTGAAAGTGTGGTTTATTCTCACTATGCTGACCTTCATGGCTGAATTTCTTTAGGCCATTCTTTAAAGGAAAATTATTATGACCCTAATGGCAGACAAATGTAATCTTCAAGTCTATCTATTTGGCTTTCTGACCCTAGAATATAATAGGACCATCTGGAGAAAATGAGGAGCTGGATGAAAACAGGGCAGTGTTACCCCCAAGAAAATCAAAGCAAGTGTTCAAAACAACTGCCCAATTCCTGTCAGAGGACTGTCCCCACTGTGAACATTTTCAGTAATAAGATACTCATTCGCCTGTCTGGGATAGCTGGAAGCATTCTGAAAATGAGGTGAACTTTGGTTGCTCCTCTTCATTGGGGCTCCTCATGTGGACTTCACGGCCATATTTTGAGTGGAGGGGGTGGGTTCCTGCATCACAGGAATCCATCTGGCCAGCTTTGTGGGCCTATTGACCATCTGGGGTCTATTTTTATGACACATTTTTATAATCAGACCTTTTAAAAGTCCCCAGGCCATAATCTCTTGGTTTCTGGTACTCCATGAGCTCATATGAAGTGTTATGGGAGAAACAAATGATTCAGAGAAAAAGAGTGAAACCAAATAGGAAGTCAAAAAAAGTGAAATTTTACAATGCATTTTCCTGTCCTTTGCTTGTCTCTATTTTCCTGGCCAGGATTCATCCTGAGAGACTATTTTTACCCTGTCCCTGACCCAGCGAAACCTTGAGGTTCTGCAAATTTTACCAGATTTAGATTCCATTTGTGTTTTCTCTATAAGCACTTATTTCTGGGAAAGAGAGGCCATCAGGAAGAACTGTGGCTTGTACTTATTTCTCTTTTATCATAAAGAGTGGGTCTTAGTCTCATTTAGGGGGACCATGTTTAGAGCAGCCCCGCTGGGGAGAAATTTCACAAACTGAAGAAATTAAAGGAAGATAAATCTCCTCACTTAAGGGCTCTGGGAGCAGATAATTCCACGCTTTCTCTGTTCTCTGAGGCCCTACCTTGGGGATTTCGGGGCTGAGTGAGAACTGAGTTCAAAGTCAATTATACCTCCTCACTGCAGTTTCCAGAACTGATTTTGAAACTGTCTGACTTGTCCCCCATGCAGGTGTCTATAGGGCTGTCCTAGGGGGAAGAGGCTCATCAAGACAAACTCCCAAAGTACTGAAGAACAGACATCTCCCACAGAGAATTTTCCCACACTCAGCACTCGGGGCAAGGAGAAACCAAGAGCCAGAACCAAGTATAGCGGAAATCACAAGACGGGAGCTGCAGCTGTGGGGAGGGCAGCTGCAGCTCTTGCCAGTCTGGGTTGCCTCTACGTGGAATATTCCAAGTCTTTGAACCAGATGGCAGAGGAATTTGAGTGAAAAAGAAGGTGAAAGAACTGTTCTTAGGGAAATAATTTTCCTGCATCCACCATGAAAATATGGTGTCTGTTGAATCTCATATTCATATTCTCTCTCTCTCTCTCTCTCTCTCTCTCTCTCTCTCTCTCTCTCTCTCTCTCTCTGTCTCTCTCCATCAAAGCAGAACATGCTGCCTTGTCTGAACTGAGAGTGAGACCTGGGGTCTATTTCTGGTTCTGCCAACTGACTCCTGGGTGACCTCAGTCACTTCCTCTCTCAGACACTCAGAGTTCCCCTCTCTGAAAAGAACTTTAGAATATTCTTACAATCAGAAATTAAATCTAAGAACCTAGAATCTATTAGACATGGTTCTTGATTTATTACACCCTGAGCCTTCATAGAATCAAATCGGTCAGGGGTAGATAGGTTACAAGGATAATGTTCCCTGGTCAATTTTATCCTGGTAAAGATGTGCCCAAGTGAAATAGTTCCCCAATGTCAGTTTCTCTGATTTCACAATTCTATGGATGAACTTCTTCTGGTTCCATCCACAGTTGATGATAGAAGCTCCTAAGAGAACGGAATTTGGGCTGTACTGATTCTGGAAATAAATTTTGGCATCAGGAAAAATACTATCCAGACAAATCTAAGGCTGTTTATTAACTTTATGAATGTTAAAACTCCTATGGTGACCCATAAAACTGCAAGAATAAGACATATGACTTCCAAATTGTGAATAATAAACACTGAATCTAAAAGGAAGCAAGAACAGTGTAAGAGTAGAAGGCAGGAAAAATAGAAAATCCAAAAAAAAGGAGATACAAATAAATTGAAATATATCATTACTTGAAATAAATTTCAATAGACTAAATTCTCTCGATAGTTAAGATTGAACCAAATTTTAAGCATGGATTTTAAAGATCATTTAACTATGTGCTATATAAAATAGATGTAAAACACATAAGTTTTCTGAAGTATAAAAGGCAAAACTGAGGGAAAAGATAAAATAGTCAAATAGAGATTAAAGCAAGCAAACAAATGAAAAAACAGGTGCGTTTAAATTCCTATCAAATAAATTAGTTTTAAGGTAAAGGGGATTATGAGAGAATATGAAGTTATTATTTTCAGAAACTAAACTTTTAAACTAAGAAATAGCTTTATAATAAAGAAACATAAAAGTATAGGTCTAGAAGGAAAATACATATACCATCATAAATCTAAATAAAGAGAAATATACCATATTCATGGATAGATACCTTGATGTTTGAAAGATGTTAATTTTCCAAATTGATTTAGGAATGCAATTCAATCTTAATTGAAATTTCACCTTTTTACAGATATTGACAAGATGATTTTATTACTATGTTAAACAGCTTTGAGAGTTAAGATTAGCTAAGCAAAGCCATAGAAAAGATGTAGAACCACTTGCCTTACCAGATAATGAGAAATATAAAAACATAGTGATTAAGATGGTTTGGTCTTGGTTTAGGAATAGACAAATTGATGAGTGAAACAGAAGAGACCAAACCAAAACAGATGTGTGTATGTGTGTGTGTGTATGTGTGTGTGTGTGTGTGTGTGTGTGTGTGTGAAAGCTTAATTCATAATATAGCTAGGATTGTGAGTGAGCAGAAAGAACAGATTTTTCATTAAGTCATAGGTGAAGACTAATTTGCTATCCACATAGGAAAAAATGAAAATTAAATCTTTCCTTAATCCTTCCCTCTAAAATCCTTAAAGGTGAAATTGTGAACTACTGAATTTTTTAAAAAATGTGCCTTACAAGTCAGATTTTTAAAATTGATAATAAAGTAGTAACAAAATAGGCAAAATATTTGAATACATATGAAAGAGAAACAAAAATGACTTATAAACATATGAAATGATGCTCAATCTCATTCATAATTAGGGAATTGCAAAATGCAAATTAAAACCATATTATTTATTATTTTATTAAAACCATATTTACCTATCACCAGATTGGTAAAAATTAAAATATTCAAAAATTTTGTAGAAGTAATCTTTGTAATAATCAAAGTTTTAAGAAACCAGAAGATCCAGTGGGTGGTGAATATTTAAAATAGTGTGATGTATGTTATGATGGGTTGCCATAGAGCAGGTGGAATGAGCTAACTATTTACTGTATACCAATGTGAATGAATGCCATGAATTTATTCTTGAGTGGAAGAACCAAATTACGAAAGAGTAAAAAGTTAAAATTCAGTCAGGTGGAATTCAAATATAGAAAAGCTCTCAAAATTTAATGCGTGTTAGAAAAAGGAAAAATAGCAATATTTTTCTAAAGAGCATAGGGAAATAAGCCCCAAATTCAAGATAGTTATTTACTCTTAGCAGGGACAGGAGAGAGTGAAATGAGAAATACCCAGAAGGTTTCAAAGTGATGATTAAAGTGCTAACCAAGTTCATGGCTAGGGGATGACTAATCATTACATTTTATGCATTTTATAATATTGTATATTCTAGTTTTTAAGAAAAAAATTATAATGTCTTGGACAGGTTTTTAATTTAAACATATAATTCAACATTATTTTTTTATATGCATAATATTTCATGGCATGGCTACCTCATTTTGAAACCTTAATAATTTTTCTATTGATGTAAATATAAGAGTTTTTTTCCCAACTTGGGGCTATTCTCATGTCACAAAAATTTAAAAGACAACTTATTAAGTTCATTATTATTAAGAATATTAAGTCACTAACTGAACTTTTTATAAAAGATTATTTTAAAATAAAGGGAAGTGTTTCTGTTTAACAAAACAAACAAACCCATGCTTTGTACCTGCTTCATGTAGAGATTTGATGCCAAGGACATTGTTGGGTCAAAGGCAGGCCCAGAGAATGGTCAGATAACCTAAGGTTTGCAAGAATAGGAGAGGGATTTCTTTTCCTTTGGAGAGGGTAGAAGGTGAAACAAAAAGAAACAGATGAGACAGGAGTGAGTCACTCTGTGAGGCTGACTCTTATTCTGGAAGACTATCATATTCCAAGACACCAAAAGACTTTCTGTCTACCTTTAACTACTTGGTAGTGGAAACTTCAATTTTGCTCAGACTTCTCTTACTACCTATTTACCACCCACATGCAAATTTCTCTTGCATGGAATTCTCCTCTATGCAAACTTAGTGTGCTTTGTTTTTCTCTGTAAATTTAAGGAATTGCATTTTTCAGTATGATGAGTGAGAACAAGCAGAAAATGCAGGCATAAGGGATTGATATACAAGGGGATGAGAAGGAAAAGAAAGAGAAGGTATAAAGTTCCTTTTCAATCTATCTTTGCCAGGATGCCCAGTGTGAGGCACTGGTGAGCCTCAGTCATATAGTTCCTCCCACCCTTGTGAGGCTTAATGAATGTTTATTGATTATTTAATTTACAGACTATCTAATAAAGAAAGAATTTTTTTTCAATTTAGAAGTGTTAATAAATGAGTTATTTTAATAAGGAAACTGTATTTTTAAAATATGTTGTTGAAGAGATAATCCAAGCTGCCATTTAAATAAAGATGTTGTAGTAATGGGTCACAAAAACCAAGAGCACAATATCCAAGTAATTTAATAACAGTTTAAGAATACAATTTCCATTAGACATGCCTGGAATTGGAGTATAGTACTTTACTGCTTTCCATCAAGAAGAACTCTAAATTCCCAATTTAAAACTGATACATTTCAAGTGCATGAATTAGTTAGAGTGGGTATCTAAGTAAGAGAATAAATTGGGCCAGAGACTTAGCCATTGTAGTAGTGGTGTGCAAACCTGATTGCTCCTGCAAGGTTATTAAAAATTCTGGGCTAATGTTCTGGAAAGAATGAATTTGCTACTATAGAAATCTTCCTGCATCATGGTACCTGTGCAGTTGAAGCACCACCTCTAAATTTAGCATACGCTCTAAGAATGAGACTAATTGAATTAAGAAGTATTTATTATAGAAGAAATAAATAGCTTTCACCAATTAATGAGATCAATCAGCTCGGCCACTAAAGAGGACAAGGGAGCTCTGCCAGAGGTGTGGGGTTTTAAGATATGAAGCCTGATAGGCAATATTCCAGGGCATGTGGGACTCATTCACGAGCTGTATAAATTTAGAGGCACAGAGTAAATGAAGTGTAAAAGAGAGTAATTGAGCCATTGTACAATCAGATTAGAAAAACGTATCACCTTTTGGCTTACCTTTCCTTTCTCTCCCTCATCTCCCAGTCATTTCACTTATGTAATCTTCTATATTGACTATTAAAACAGATATATATATATATATATATATATATATATATATATATATATATGATATATATCTGATGCATATTAACATTTGCCACCATTTGTCACTCTCTGGACAGCAGCAATGTATGGACAATTACTTTCTGACTTTCTGTCTAAAATAATTGTGTCCCATTTAGACATTCTGAAAATGTGCCAAATCCTTTACTTCATTTTATGAAAATTTCAAACTGACAAAATGACGTTCAACAAATAGGATCTTCTTTATCTCCAATATCACTATTACTCTGTTCAAGCATTGTTATTTCTAGAACTTACTGGAACGGGGGAATAACTCATTAGCACTCGTATTTAAACAAGTATGGTACATTCAATTTATTAGTTTACTGCTAATCTGTTCGATAGAAAGCAAAGCGAGTTTAATTCTCCAATGGAAATGTATTTCCATTCAACCAATATTGATTGACTTGTTTGTCAATGACCATGATTAAGGTCATCTCCATTGGTGGAAGGTAGACAGACCGGAAGGAGCCTCATGTGTAACCTCATCACATCACTGTGGTGTGGAGGCTTCTGTGTCTGTGTCTTCATCAGAACCTGGAGGCAGCATCTTTCCAGTTGCCAAGGAGGTGGTGGGAGGGCTTGAGGAGCATTGCTTGGTCCTGCCCTACAGTAAATCTCCATCTGGTGAGAGCTGAGACATACAATAGGTCAGGATTTTCCGGTCCCCAACCGTGTGCTAGACACTATGTGAGAAATTATTCATGCATCATTGAAAGTTCAAAACACCCCTCCCTACAAGGCCGACATTATCATTCCCACTTTGTACATAGGTTAAAACTGAGGCCCAGCAAACTGCTCATTTGTGAAGCTGAGACTTTAAGCTTAACTTTTCTTTCTTCCATGACCTGCTTGCCCCTTGTCTTCACAGCAGAAGGCAAGGAAACTCTCTCCCTGGTTGAATATCTGGTGGTGGGGATGCTTTAATCAGACCCTTCCTACTTTTGCTTTGGTGACTGACACTTGCTGCCTCTCCACTTAGGATAAAGCACCAGGGTTAGGAGTATGGAGTTTGCTATGAAAAATGCCTGAAATTCTGACTCTTCCTCTTAGTTACTGTTTGTTTCTGTGTCGTAGTTTTCTCGTCTGTAAAATGGGAACAATGGGTAGTATCTCCCCATAGGGTTGCTTAATGGACTAAACGAATTAGTATTTGTAGAACACTCAAAGGCATGCTTGGCCCACAGTCAGGCCTAGGTCTGGGTAATTGTGATGGTTAAATAGAAACGTAAAGTGCTTAGAACGGCACCTGGAGTGTGTCAAACACTTAATTGAATGTGTTATTCTGGAAGAACTTAATGTGTTCATTCTGCATAGCTGTTCTTTGTTTTTCTCCATCTTCAGTGATAAGTATCTGCATTTTGCTCAGCATGACAAGAAGTTTCTGAAAGTCCCTTAGTGTTGACAGGGTCCTTCCAGGATGGAGCTGTTTGGATTGCCATGCCCACTGTGCCCTAGCTTTAGGATCCCAAGATTTTGGTCTCTTTTATGTTATGAGTTCTCAAGGACAGGATTCTAAACTTTTTTTCTTTCTTTCTTTTTCTGTATTTATATTTCATGACAGGTGTTCAATAAATGTTTACGGGATGAATAAGTAAAGACTGGGTTTTTACTCCAAAATGGTGGCTAATTCTGACCAGGAGACTCAGAGGCTGCCAACAGAGCTCCTCTGTGGGCAGGAGGGACCCACAGGACCCTGTCTTCATGGCTCAACACCATTGGAAGGCTGCCATTCTTCAATGTCCAGTACGGTTTGTAGCTGGACAAGAACTCCTGCTCAGTGGTTGAGGGGATGGCTGGAGGGTGATTGATTAATCTTCCCATCCACTTACTCCTGAGCATATCACAGAGCATGGCATGAAATGAAATGCTTAATTCCTACTTTACTGGACAGAAAAGAGGGCTGGGTGTAATGACCCTTTCATTCCTACCTAAGGGGAAGGGGCTATAGGGAACACAATGAAATCACAGTTGTATCTTGAAGTAGCCCAGCAAATTTAAACCCAGTCATTTCTATTCCTTCACCCACTTAAAGATCTGGAAATCTTGTCATTATACAGTAGTATCAACAGCCAGTGACCTTCAGGTAAAGATTTTTAAAGAATGCTGCTTTCCTTGTCTCCTGTTAAGATAATAGAGAAAACCTTGATCCAAAGGTATGAATCTAAAGAGATGTCATTATGTATTATAATGTGCAGTTCACACAGCCTGAATTTCTGGTTGTGGGCTGCCCAATTTGGATTGCTCTGTATGACAAGAAAGAGAAGAGTTCCTCTGATTATATGTATGAAAATGACTAATGAATTTGTCCAGGGTGTCTTGACACTACCCATCACACTGTCATGGTTGGAACGTTGGTAAAGCTCTTAGTTGTGTGCAATTGAAGGCATGATTTGGGTCCTGTTGTTTGCCAACATCTTCAATTATTAGATTCTTGTTATTCATGAGTTGCTTTGGAGAGTACCTCCTCCTGTCATATTTTCCTGCTTTATAAGGGGCTCTTCCTTTTGAGGAGATTTCTGTCCCTACTGAAAAGGATTCTCTGTCCCTCTGTTTGCAAATGATCCATAATCACATTTAAAAGATAGTCACTCACTCCTGTATTTAAATAGATTTGGTTGCTGCTGATTCTAAGACAGCTGTCTTTCCTCCAGTGTTGTCTTTCTAGAATGTTCCAATGATTTTTGTGTGTGTGTGACTTGAGCATGAGCTTTCTCTCTTCTGTCTGAAAATACATAGACCCCACTGGGTTTAGTCCAAGGGGAAACAGGTTTCTCACGCCAGCAAATTCTCCCCCATTGTGAATGTGGTTCTCTCTCCCACATTGACTGTGTCCACCCCCACCCCAACAGCTGCAGACCTTTGAGGTTTTACTGTTTAACCATTTCACACTCACGAGCTGTGCTAGAACAGTTTAGACCATGCACACCTTGCTAAATGAATGAAATGAGATTTTGAGTAACATCAGAAGACCTGTTAGATTGCACAGGATTTGGATCTAAGGATCTCTCCTAATTAAAGTAATTTAGTTCAGAAGCTTTAAAAATAATTCAGGGTTTACAGGTGTGGAGATGGGTTGTTCACACACACTGCACCCACTCTAAGGAGTAGATTCTATAGCTTCTGACTGTTCTCAGATAGGGCTTCCTAATAGCAGAGGCAGCACAATGGAAATGGTCCTCTTACTTAATTCAGAGTTCATTTTTAGCATACCCACAGACAGCCCAGCTCGTTATACATTTATTACTCTGTAATGCACTTGGCAACATATGCAAGATGCCCATAGCTGTCCATAACAGGGAGCTCACACCGCTTGAACCAGACCTGTCTCATCCCCTCTGCAGCCCCATTAAGTTGAAGAGTAAATTATTAATAGTGCTGACTAAAATCAAAACTCCGATAATGCAAATAAAATTAACCAACATGCACCAGAGAAAACAGAAGTATTTAAGATAGCAAAGAAAAAAGTTTGTTCCCCCAAATAACATGTCTTGAAAGTTAATCATAACATATTGCAATGGGACATGGCCATGAGGAGTGAGTTACTACCAAGTTGACTTATTGAGGAAAGAAGCCCAGAGGCATCTCTAAAGTGCTATGTAGTAAATTGTGTAAGCACACAGTGATATTTGGGGGAAGTCCTACAAGAACCCTGCTTTCTTATTCTCCTTATTCAAAGATTTTGGATTTGGTCTCCTAGAACAAAGGGGTCCAGATTCAGTGAACAAAACACCTTTCCAAAGAAAAGAAGCAGATATGAGGTTCTTTGGAAGACTGAGGCCCTCTCAGAGACCTATAGCAGTCTGGGAAATACAAGCTCTCCAGCTGCAACAGGTGACCATGGTCATTCCTGGGAGGAGAAACAGCACGGCAGGGGTTCACCATAATGCATCCCAGCAGAGCTCAGTAAGGAAACCTCTGTATGAGGTTTGTAGGTGGGTCTGTAACCTGGTTCAGACTGAAGGGGGTTTCTGGTCTCTAAGCCAGAGTTAAAAGGCTAATAATGCTCAACCAGATATTATCTCCCTGGTTTAACTTAAATTCAACTGATTACTAACCTTGCTTCCATTTGCAAAACTCCATTTGTGATAAAACAAGGCATAAGTACAGGCATGGATATCTCAACTTATCTAGCAGGTTCTGCATACACCTAAGGGGAAGAAATGATATAAGAGTATGGGTCATTGGGATTATCTTAGTATTCTGACTACCACACTCCCCACTTCCCACTAAGCTTCCCTGTTCAGATCAACTGTGTAGGATGTGTAGGATGCAAGCCCCAGGTTAACATTCTCTCAGGTGGACAACCACATCAAGGGGCTCTTCTCTTCCTCGAGGACGGTGGGATGAGAGGTATGTCAATCACCCTGTCCTCAGCATTATCTCACTAAGGGCTTTGAAATGTTTTTATGGGTCGTATGGTCAAAAAAGTTGAAATTAATAGTTAATTTCATTACTTTATGAAAATGCAAACTGAACATCTAGATGTAATTTTAAATCTATTGAATAGGCACTATTTTAAAACAAACAAAAAATAACAACAGATACTTATTTAAACAATATAAAAATGTATCATCTCAAATGTAAAGGTCACCACCCCAGCTGCAGGAGGAGCTGGATCCAACAGATAGATGGTCAATGAAATGATAACTCCATTTCCATGGTCTGCCTTCTGCAATGTCAGTTTCATCCTTGGACTCCATATGACAACTCTCAGATAAACCTGATTGTCAACTCCAGACCTGAGGTTTTCCTGCCTTACCATTCAGAGGAAGGGAGAATGTTTGCCCTTGACATTGTCACCTAAGACAAAGCCTGTCTTTCCTAGAGGCCCCAGGAAATATCCTTGTTTCTGACAATGTACTTTAACCTATTGGGGTATTCAGGGTGGTATGACCATGATGGGTGTCAGCCCTCAGACCATTCCTACGACTGGCTGTGGAGGCAGTAACAATTTCACCTCTCAGCTCAGAGGAGTTTTAGGGAAAAATTCCAACAGAGTTGGAGGCTGAACAATAAATAAGGAATGCCTAGAATAGGAAACTGAGTACATCAAGGACAGACAGGAGCTATATTCAGTTTACTTAGAACCTAACAAAGCTCTGAGATACATAGAAATGATTCCCTAAGGGGAGGACTGCAAGCATCCTAGCAAGGCAGTGAGAATCCTGGGATTGGACAAAGCAATGCTACTGTCACCACACGAGCACTCATCTCACAGAGCAAGTCCTGTTCTGGGACTTTCTCCTTCAAACTTTGCCACCACCCTGTGAAGTTTGCTCTCCCATTCTTTCATGCATGTTAGATGAGGAATGAAGGCTGATCCCTATCTTGACCTGAGCAGCCGTGCTTAGCCAGCTGCCTGTTCACGGCCCCTGAGTCTCCCCCTGCACGTGCAATGAAGTTTGCACAGTGCTAAGCCACACTTGCCTTGCAGAACAGCCCTGGTAACTGTCTTTCCAGTAGGTGGGAATTTCACTTCCTTATTTCCAGGCATAAATAATTGCAGATGCAAAATTGGGGCCTTATTTTAGACACAAGCGTTGAGAATGTAGCTGTTAAATACGATATCTCTTATCCTGTTTTTTTGTTTTTTGTTTTTTTTTTTTTTGAGTAGGAGGTGGCCTGAACCACCTTGTTGGTCAACAAGGCTCTTGATTTCAGCAATCACAAGTTTTCGAGAGAGGTGAAAAGGGAATTGGTCTTCTCAACACCTCATGTGTCTGGCATTTTACTGCTTCTCCTCATATCCTGCTCCTTACCTTTTTGTAACATACCAAGCCATGCAGGTGACTCTAAGAACCAATGTTCCATCAATA
The DNA here is from genome assembly GCF_964194105.1 of Spermophilus citellus. NCBI lineage: Eukaryota > Metazoa > Chordata > Mammalia > Rodentia > Sciuridae > Spermophilus > Spermophilus citellus. The sequence continues at coordinate 117,586,047 of NC_138184.1, read as the reverse complement.
ATTTGTGCCATGGGGTTATTGGGTTATGTGGCTCACATCTTCCAGGCAGAGCTGGCTACGTAACTTGTAGGACCTCATGCAAACTGAAATATGTGGCCTATCCTTCAAAAAGCAAAAAGCAGGAAACACATTTCTCCCTTTCTTCTTTTGTCATGGTGTTTTTTACTGGACAGGGGATCCTCATAGGAGATTGCAGACACTCACAGTCACTCTGCCTAACCATCCTCACGCCCCAGCCCAGGTCCCCTTAGTGAAACCATTGCTGGGTGGAGTGCTAAGAAACTGGCTGAGAACCCAACCCAGGGAGGGGACGGCAGCTGGTAAATGAGAGCCAAGGCTCCAAGTCCCTGTGCATGCTTCATCAGATTTCACTGACAAAACACAAATTCAAGATAAAACTAACAATTTCAAGATCATAACCACAGATTTTACTAATTGTGTGTCCCTGAGGGGCTATGCTGGTGCAGGCCCAGGAAGCCAGCCCTGTCGCCAGGAGAAAAGAAAATAATGCAGTGGATTTACCAAAATGGATAGCTTTACAAATATGATCTTTATGAGTTATAGGATTTGGAGCTTCAGTTTCCTCATCTGTAGTCCCTACAGGATACTGTGTGATGGAAAAATCATGGAGTACACAGGCCTTGTAAAATGCACAATGCTGCCTTAGGGGATTGCTCCCTGGGTAACTGCTCCACTTTGGAGTTGCAGCTGCCAAGGTGGCTGGCCTCTGGGGGTCTGTGGTCAGGCTGGATGGGTGTGGCCAGGGGAGGTGCATTTGGGGCTGGTCTCAGGCAGGCCAGAAGTGGTGGCTACACAGCCCACCTCTGGGTCCAGCTGTCTGCTTCTGAGCTGGGACATTCCTGCTATAACTGTTCTGCAACTAGGTGACTGAGGTAGACCAGGGCTCAGTCCATAGGCTAGAGCAGCAGCGGCAGTGCCAGGGACCTTGGAGACCAGAGGAGAGGTAGGAGGTGACTCAGCTGGGTCTTAAATGAAATGTAGCAGGTAGGCAGGTGAAAGGGGGAAAGGAGCACTCTAGGCAGAAGGAAAACAGGCACAGAGAGGGGGAGAAACAATTCTCAGCCCTGGGCTCAAAACCTGGGATCTTTTCTTCTTTATTCTGTGGGGGTGGCATCCTGGCTCCTGGCAGGACAAAGGGCACCCTTTTCTGCTCAGAGCCCACTGCTGCGTAGTGGAGACTTCTCCATGAGAAGAAAATGGGCTACTGCTTTATGCACACCAGATGGGGTTGAATTCTATCACATAGCCATGGTATATTTCAACCCAAATGGTTACTAGTAGCGGAATCAGAACAGTGAAGACCAAACCACACGTGGTTCAGGGGTAAGTAGTGCTCTTTCCAAGTTCCAGTTAAGTCACGTAGAAGGTGCTAACAAGACATTAAATGGTGTGCATATTTTTTTTTTTAATATATGTGTCTATTTTATTTTGAAATACAAAAAACAATCCTTTGAGTATTCAGGCAAAAATATGAATGACTTAAAATGTAAATAAAAGTGAATTACTATTAGCTTTTCAATGGCAATGCTTTATGTTCTATGAGACTGAAGTCACATATTTTTTTTTTAAATTTTTTATTGATTATTTAAAGCATTACATAGCTCATGATATATCATCTTTCATACCTTAGACTCAAATTGTGTTTTGAACTCCCATTTTCACCCCAAATATAGATTGCAGAATCATATCTGTTACATATATGGTGTGCATATTTTAAGGACACATGCAACAGGGACTCTCAGAACCCACAGGAGTCTGTGGTTTCTGAAATAGGGGTGGGTGGCTTCCTGCAGCTGCAAGGCCTGCCGGGAGATGAGATAGCCAGCCCCACCTCGATCCTTCCCTGCCCCCTCTCCGCAGCTTGGCTCCTGCAGCCCAGCCTGCTGCTTGGCGCCCACAACCCACAGTTAGAGCAAGGGACAGACCCGTTACTTGGAAAACAAATAATGGACAGATCAAGTAAGTCCACGTGGCTAAAGGAGTAAAAGCGTGGCAGAAACCTATCTCAGGCCATCCCTGCAGGAGAACTGGGAAGCGATTCATTTTGTTTTGCACAGGTAGACAGTGATTTTAATGTTATGTAAATGCAGGCCAGAACTCCTAATCGTCCTGAAATGCACTGTCAGGGCTCTCTGGCAGCACAAGTTGCAAATAATCAAATGATAGAAACAAGCTGCTTTTCATTTAACAAGGAAGGCTTGTGATTACCAGTTTTTGATTTTTTTTCCCCATTACAATTTTTAAATAGGATAAGCAAAGGCAGTCAGAACAAGGGCGCAACAGTGAGTGTCTGAAAGAAGCAACCTGAGAGCCCTCAGTATAGAGAGGATGGAAGCAGGTGGCCTCCACCCTGGGCTGCTGGAGTGGCCTTGGGAAGGAACTGACATTCCTGATTTCAAGGTATAAAGTGACATCCACTCACTCTGAAGCATTATGCAAACAGACATGCTAGGAGATCAGGATGAAAAGTAAATGTCTGTTTTTCTCTAGAAAGATTGGTGCAATGAACTTTCCCAGTGGTAACAGGACTCTCAACGGAGAGGGAACCATGCTTAGGAGGCAAAGGATCACCAGAAATTCACAAGTGTGAGTTGTTCGGTGTAGATCACAGCTACAGGGGCCACTGGGATCCTCACACCAGGTGGTCTTGATAGGAGCCACAAAGCAGTGTGGCCTTCGGTTATCTGCCATTCTTGTCTGGGCAGAGCCCCATGCTGCAGCAGGAATTCAGCTCTGAGGTTGTGAAAGCTGAACATCCTCTCTGGCCCCCTTGAATTTGGTAGCCTGAACATCAGTCTATCTGTCCTGTATTCTGTCCTGCCATGGATGGGAAACCCGTGGGGGAGGCGGTAGTGAGACTTGCCACCCCCAGAAGTACCCTTCATCCAGGAAGGGAGGCTAGAGTGTCTAGCTGCCTCTTCTTCTCGATTACCCAGTTGTTATCCCAGAACTAAGCCAGATAGCCAGAAATGCACGTGTATGTATCCACCTCTTTGCCCCTCTGGGATCCTGTAATGCTTTTAAAAATTTTTATTTTATTTTTGATTGACACATAATAATGACATATATTTATGGGGCATGATGTGACGTTTTGATATGTGTGTGTTGTGTAATGATCAAGTCAGATTAATTAGAATATCCATCATCACAAACACATATCATTTCTTTCCCACAAAACAACTGAGGCTCAGATTGGGCTGGTTGATCTCTTTTTCTTCCAAGAGTGATGAAAGAAATAACCACATGGAGCAATTGTCTTTTGGGCTCCATTTTTTAAATGGGGTACTTTACTAATAATGTTGTTCTTTATACAGATATATCCTTTTAAAACCCAGGGCCAGAGAGGACTATTTTATCCAGTATCCTGCAAGATCCAGTGTGACCAGATCTTGCAAATGGGGAAGCCAGGAGCTTTCCTGTTTGTACGGACTTAAACAAATTAAGAAAACTTACAGTTACAGCCTTAATCAGTTTCTATGTTCCTGTCATGTCGTCTTCCATCCAACAATTTTCAACAAGAGTTTTCCCCCACATCCTCTACCATCCTTATTGCTTTGTTTCAACATTCACTGATTTCATTCTTAATATACCTGGGTGTTTTTGTTTTGTTTGTGATCCAACTTGAGAACAATTTTTGGAATAAGGAGAGCTATTCATAACTAACTATAAAAGCTGGAGAAGTTGTGTTTTGATGGGATGATGCTAGAGTTGTGTCACTTAGGCAGTTTTGCCAATTTCCCATTTACACACTGTAGGTGGAGGTGAATATGACTATCTTTTCCAAGACACACAGAGATTCATTCTTAGCTCCGCCAAGAATGTGGTAGAGTCAGCCATTCCAACTATGGAAATTCCACAAGGGTATAAAAGAAAATAGTTTTGCTCTTAAAATAAATAGGTTTCAAGCCACCAATGAGTCATGAGTTACCTCTATGTCCTTGCATTCATCTTAATTAAACCTAAATGTTCCCTCCCCCTACACCGAGGCACCTGCCTCTCCTTGATAAAGGCAAATCTGAATCAATTCGGACCTCTTCTTTACCACCCACCCCCATATTCTACAACAGAACCCATTTTTAGAGTGTCTTTCTCATTCATGTTTTCCTTCCCACACTCAGTTTGAATCCTGTATGACCCTCTTTCTAGCCTCTCACTGAGCCATGCCCCCTGCCCCTGCTCAGCAGCTGGGCCCTTCTGGTCCTGGGGCCATTGCTCTGCCTCCATTTACAGGCACCTATAACCACTGCTTATCATCCACCCAGGGAAAATGTCTCCAAAGAGACATCTTCCCTGTCTAACCCAACCCACATTTGTCACTAACCCATTCACCCAACTCTTGATGCCCCATTAGTCTGAGGATTCTTTAGGATGCTTATCACTCTCTGATATTATTTCTTTCCTTCTTGTTAATTGTCCATTTCCTCCACTGGACTGCACATTCCATTAGAAAAATCACCATCGTTGTCTGTTTGTTTGTTTTTTTTTTTTTTTTTTTTTTTTTTGCATTTCATAAGCATGATTTGAGAATACTTAAGGAGGGAGTAAGTGAATGAGTGAGTGAGTGAGTGAGTGAGTGATTGGCTCACTTTAGCCTGACATCATCAATGGCTCTCTTTCCCTGCCCTGGGCTCTCCTTCCCACTGAACTTATCTGAGATGAGAGTCTGCTTACTATTCTTAGAACACCAATTCCCTCTTGACATCTCTTTAAAGTTCCCCTTATGAAGCACAGAATAAAGTCCCAACTGCAAAACTTCATTGGAAGATAACCTTCATCTGGCATTTATCTGTATTTCCAGCACTGCCTTCTGAAAAACAAAATACTCTGTCTTATAATTTCAATTTTTTTTTCAATCAGCCATGCATGATAATTCTCCACTGTTCTTCATGAGAGTCTCACTTAACTCTTTTTATTTCTGTCGGAGGCATTCCTAGGAAGAATAAAAAAAAATTTGGATTTGGATTCAAATCCTGACTTCACTATTTACAATGTATGGTATCCTCCCCTATTTTTCCTCTTTAAATACTACTGGAAAAGATAAAATAAGAACACATGCAACAGGCACAGGACAACATGTTAGTTTCCTTGCATACATCTTCCATTTTCTAAAACCCTTCCTGTGAGGACTAAATCATCTTTAAACTCCCCCCAAAGACTTCCCTTCTCCTCTATGATCATTTGATTAGTGACTTTTCATCAGCATTGGTATATGCACAGTTCATACACCCCTTAACACTCCTATCTAGTGCTCTGTATTTACATCATCTCTTCTCACCTAAATGTTATCCTCAAAAAAAACTTTCTTTTTTTGAGGGAACTTGATTCTTCTTTTCAGTTTGATCTCCATGAGATACTCAATAAATGTTTAATGCTCTCATCAATTCATTCACTCAGTTTTTTTTTTTTTTCTATGAGGAAGGTAAGATGGTAAGCTCTATCGAGAGGGTACATATGAAGAAAATGATAGAGATTTGTTCTTGGGACACTTATAACCCATGGGACTTTAATCAGCAGTAAGATCACTTTTATAATGATTTTATTCCTTTAGTACTAAGAGATGAACAGGAATATATACAATCTGTGTCTCAACTTTCTATCTTCTTTCCACATTGCTGGAACCCGGGGCCTTGTGAATGCAACTAAGAAAGCAAGAAATCACCCTATTGCTGAACTAAATTCCCAGGCCAATCTGTGTTTTATATCCTTATAGACTCAATTTTAAGAGAGAAAGTGTATCCAAAGAAAGATTTTATATCCTAATTTTATAGATATTTAGAATAAGGAGAGATGAGAAGGGTGAAGATGTGATAGAGTAAAAACAAGTTCCTTATTAGATTTTCAGAATGAAAAAGATCAGGTGTGCTATTCTGAAATTTCCTGGATTGGCAATTATCTGGTAAACTTTACAGTTTAACCTCCAGTTCATCTGGGTGGAGAGCACCCTGCCATGTCATTTTTGGCCTCTGTAGGCCTTCTTGCTCAGTTCATTTCCTGTTTGTCCAAAATTGGGTGGGTTTGAAGCTATTAAATGAGAACTGAATCTAAAGATGACTCATTGGTTCACTCACTTAATCTAGGGAAAGCAAGAGACAGAAGGACCCCATTTTCCCCTCCTCCCAGTCTGCTTTTGAATCATTGCACTGCAGCCAGGGAAGGTCAAAATTATTCTTAGAAATGCCTAGAAGAAAAAAGTCAATTGACTGAAAAACATAGTTGATCCAGCAGGATCTAGTACTCTTTTGAGACCCTGGAGATCTATTTCACAGTGAAGCATATCCTCTCTTCTGCATGCTCATCCCTTACCCCTCAATATCATCCTGGGCTGCTTTTGAACCATGACCCTGAACAGAAACTCACTGAATCGACATTTAGTTCTTCACCACATGGTGCACTACTGCACAGGTGGATTCCATGACCAATCTTATTTCAGGCAATCCCATCACCAGATAGGTCCTCCTAGAGGAAAATGGAAGAGAAAGGGTAGGAGATGAATATTTCCAGTTCCTAGGGTGCCAGGTGTCTTGCATTGGCTTATGTATCTTCTCGAAAACATCAGGAAAGGCAATCCCTATTCATGCTTTCCAATGAGAAATTTGAGACTCTGAGAGCAGAAGATCTGAGCCATCTGCTGAACTATGCTGCCTCCAAAGAAAGATAAAGCCATCAAGTATCATGAGGACTAGAGTCTCACACAGCCCTCCTCTGGCTGCTGGGGATCTAAGGGATATCTAGAAGGCAGGTTTTATGAGCACTTCTGTCTGGCTGTTGTCTTCGCTCACCATTAGAAACAACCCAGGCACTATGACTTTTCTTTTTTTCTGTTTTCAAAGAATTTCTGACCCCTTTAAAATCAGGATGTTTTGAAAATCAGGCAACAAAATTTAATCATGATGTTTCCTACCCAAATAGGCACCCAAAGTTCAATGTTCCCAGATAAGCCTTCGGCTTGTTGATACTTATCTAACCTAAAAGTTGAAGCATCTGAGGTTCATTAGATTTCAAATCAGAGAAAGTCCCCCCTCTTTTTACTATCATTATTTATTTATTACTACCAATGCTGCTATGATTTAGGAGGAGCATGCTTACTAATCTAACTTCATATTTACTTGTTCCAAGAACAAATAATTTCCACAAAAAGCTCCTGGGAGTGGGAGTGCAAAATCCAATCAGTAAAAGATTGACTTATACATAGAACAGAGTGTCCTAGTTATCTGAATATCCACAGATACAGATCTCTCCCACACTGAGGCTACACATCAATAAGGACTTCAACCAGGCACGCATCACATGTCAATAAAACTTATGCACGTTTATAAAGCAAAGTAATGGGCTCAAAAAGATGTGTTCATTTCTGGAAGAGAAAAACAATAAGACCAGAGGCGATTAAGAATGCATAAAATTTCACCATCAGGGCTGTGGATATTGTCAGTGATAGAGTATCTTCCTAGCATGCCCAAGACCCTGGGTTCAATTTCCAGCAAAACACACACACACACACACACACACACACACACACACATCCACCACCAATTTGTAGAATGGTTTATACTCTTCAAAATAACCTAATGCAGTCTGGGGATGTGGCTCAAGCGGTAGCGCGCTCGCCTGCCATGCGTGCGGCCCGGGGTTCAATCCTCAGCACCACATACAAACAAAGATGTTGTGTCCGCTGAAAACTAAAAAAAAATAAATATTAAAATTCTCTAAAAAAATTTTTTTAAATAACCTAATGCTCATTATCTTACTTGATTTTACTAATCATCAAATGTAATAGATGGAGGTGTCATCATCACCACTACCTAGAGATCTTTGAGGCTCAATCATGTTGAGTGACAGCTATAAGGTTCTGCAGGAAGTGAATCAAGGCTCAGAATCAAGGCTCAGACCTCCCTAAGGGGAGGGTATGATCTGTATGGCTAATACTGAAAGAAAGTTCTAAGAGGAGCAGCAGAGGGAACAGCAAAAAAAGAGATCAAGACCTTGAAGACAGTAAGCTTGGCTTTGTAAAAAATATTTGAGCTTTAAGCTGCAAACCTCTCCCCTCCCTATTTTGGCCATTTAGTATGATGGAGTCTTGGGAAGGTTACTTAACTTCTCCAAACTTCAGCTTAAATATTGATAAAATGCAGGGCTTTGTGAGAATTAAACAAAATAAAGTATATTAGACACCTCTAATATGGTGAGATTCTATCTTTAGTTCTCTCCCTCTAGAATTTCCCCAAAATCAAGTATTCACATTTCTACAAATTGCTACTCTTGGTAAGCCAGATGCTTGTCATCTCTTATCCTAAGATTCTACAGGATGCTTGCACTCTTCTTAAATTCTATTATCTCACAAATAAAGAACTGTGGGGATATAGAACTAAAAAGATAACGTTCTTCCTCAGTGGGGCTCAACCCTGGCAATTTTTTTCCCTGTTGGATTCTATGTACCATCTACATAGAGATGAACAAACTATAGATCATGGACAAAACTTAGTCCACTGCTTTATATTTAATCTGTGAGCTAAGAATTTTTTTTTTCATTTTTAAGTAGTGGAAAAAAACTCAAAAGAAGAATAATATTTTTGTGATACATAGAGGTTGAAGGAAATTCAGTTTTCAGGGTCCACCAATAAAGTATACAAAGAAACTTTATTTATTTTCTGTCTGTGCTTTTCTTTTTTCATGCTACTACTACAGAGTTGAGTAGTTGCTCCAAAAGTCTAAATGATTTAATTACCTGATCCTTTTGAAAAGGATGTTTCCTGATCTCTTATCCCCAATTTATATTTCATTCTAAATCGTGTTACAAGAGTGCCTGGTGCCTAGTACAATCTTTGCACATAGTATATACTTCCTTTAGCTGGCTTTAGGTTTTGCTTGCTTGTCATTGTCTAATTTCTGATAAAGATGATCACATGTGAACTTCCCTGCAAGCTCTGTTTGAACTGCATCCCAATAATTTTGATATGTTGTATTTTCATTTTAATTCAATTTAAAACATTTTTAAAATTTCCCTTCTGATTTTTTTTTCTCTCTGACCCAGTGTAATTTAGAAGTGTGTTATTTGATTTTCAAATATTTGGGCCTTTCCCAGATTTCTTAGTATTGTCGATCTCTCATTTTAATTCCATTGTGGTCAGAGAATATATTTTTTATGTGAATTCAGTCTTTTAAATTTATTGAGACTACCTTGTGTTCTCCAAATATTTTTTTACGGCAAATGTTCCATGAGCAATTGAAAAGAATATATTTTGTAGTCAGTGGGTGGAGTGTTCTACAAAAGTCAGTCAGTGGAGAATGTTAATTTTGTAGGTTTTTCCTAAATTTTCCTAATTTATACTAATTGTTCTACAGAGTATTGAGAAAAGAGTATCAAAATTTCCAATTATTATTGATGAATTACATACTTCTCTTTTCAACTCAGCCAATATTTTTCTTTCTGTCTTAAGTGCATACACATTTGGCTCTATTTTAAAGTGTTTATCTTCCTGATGTGTTGACTTTTTTTTAATCATTAGAAAGTGTCTCTTCTAGTCTTTTTTTTTCGAACTCCCATTTTCACCCCAAATACAGATTGCAGAATCACATCTGTTACATATTCACATTTTTACATAATGCCATATTAGTGACTGTTGTATTCTGCTACCTTTCCTATCCCCCCTCCCCTCCCCTCCCCTCCCATCTTCCCTCTCTACCTCCCCTGCTGTTGTTCAATTCTCTCCCTTTTTTTCCCCTCCCCCTTGCCCCTCATGACCTCTTATAATTTTATGTATCATTGAAGGTCTCCTACCATTTCCATATGCTTTCCCTTCTCTCTCCGTTTCTCTCCCCCCATTCGTCTTTGTTTACTGTAGTCTTTTCCTCATGCTCTTCCTTCCTGTTTTGTTCTTGGTTGCTGTCTTTATATCAAAGCAGACATTTGGCATTTGTTTTTTTAGGGCTTGGCTAGCTTCGCTTAGCATAATCTGCTCTAATGCCATCCATTTCCCTGCAAATTCTATGATTTTGTCATTTCTTAGTGCTGCATAATACTCCATTGTGTATAGATGCCACATTTTTTTTATCCATTCATCTATTGAGGGGCATCTAGGTTTGTTCCACAGTCTAGCTATTGTGAATTGTGCCGCTATAATCATTGATGCAGCCGTATCCCTATAGTGCGCTCTTTTAAGGTCCTCAGGGAATAGTCCGAGAAGTTCGATAGCGGGGTCAAATGGTGGATCCATTCCCAGCTTTCCCAGGAATCTCTTCTAGTCTTAACACAATCTCTTTTTTTTTGTTTTGTTTTCAAGTATATTTTATCTGTTATTACTATAGCCATTCCAGTTCTTTTGTGGTTATTATTTTGCATTATATATATTTATCATCATTTTTATTTCAAGTATTGTGTCTTTAATAAGGTACATTTCCTGGAGACTACACGTTGTTTTTTTATTCAGTCAGATACTCAATATCTTTTGAATGAGGTATTTAAATCCATTTATATTTAATATAATTATTGAAATGGGTGGATTATGGCTATCAAATATGTTTTCTATTTGTCCCATGTCTTTTATTTTTTGTGCACATGTATGTGTGTGTGTGGTGCTGGGGATTGAAAACAGGGCCTTGTGCATATGAGGCAAGCACTCTACCAACTGAGCTATATCTCCAGCCCTTCATGTCTTTTTTGATCTTCCATTCCTCCTTTACCACATTCTTTAGTGTGAGATAAATGCTATATGTTTACCATTTTAAATCTTCTCAGTTTTAAAACTATATAATTTTTTTCTTAATAGTTGTGCCAGAGGTTTCAATATAGATCTCATCACCATCTACTTTAGAGAGAAACCTAGCTTCAAGATGCCCCTTTACCTCACCTCCCATTCAAGCTGAAATTGTCATATATATTATGCCTATATTGGTTATTAATCTAAAATATAGTATTTTAATTATTGTTTATACAATCTTATGTTTTTTAAAAGTTAATAAAAGAAATGATAAAATACATTTATTTAGTGTATTATATTTAGCTACAAGATCACTATTTCCATTGCTCATTATTTTATCTTGTGGATTTCAATTATTGTTGATGCTATTTCCTTTCATTCTGAAGGAGTTCATGTAAGTAGATATCTAGATAGCTACATATTCTCTCAGTCTTGTTTATTCAGAAATGTTTTTATTTTTTTTTCCACTTGTGAAAGATAGTTTTGTTGGATGCATACTTCTTTTTTGACAGTTTTTTTTTAGTGTGTTGTTCTTTTTTTGTTTGTGTGGTACTAGGGATTGAACCCAGGATTGCTCTACCACTGATCTCTATCTCCAACCACTTTTAATTTTTATTTTGAGGCAGGGCCTTGCTAAATTGCCCAGATTGAACATGAAATGCCATCCTCCTGCCTCACACCCAGCTCTTTTAGTGCTTGATTATGTCATCCCATTGATTGGAGGCCTCTTTTGTTTCTCATTAGAAGTCAGCCTTTGTTGTATTACTTTCATAATAAATAATTTTCTTTTGATGTTTTCATGATGTTGTCTTTGTTAAAAATGTAATAAAGATGTTTTAGGTGTGACTCTCTTAATGTTTGTTGAACTTGGAGTTATTAAACTTCTTGCATTTATAAATTATTACTTTTGTTTCAAATTTGGAAAATTTTATTTTCTATGTCTTCAAATAATTTTTATTTCCCACTCTCTCTTATTCTTGTGGAGCTCTCTTTACTCATATACTGATATGCCTGATGAGTTATCATAGGTATTTGAGGGGTTTTTTTTCATGCTCATTCAATATTTTCTCTTTGTTTTTCATGATACATATTTTCTATTAAAACATTTTCAATGTTACTGAATCTTCCTTTTGTCATCTCAGATATTCTGGTGAAGCCTTTAGGGGATTTTCCATTTCAGTTATTATTTTCAATTCCAGATTTAGTTATTTTAAAAATAATTTAAATCTCTTTATTGAGCTTCTCAATTTGTTAAATCTTTTGATTGAGATGTATATGTATTTTTAACAACATCTCAAAAGCAGCTTTTAGGTCTAGTTAAATTTTGTATTGTATTAAATGCACATAAATTGTTTAGATCAGTAAACAAAGGTCTCATGTGGTTGAAAATTAGATCAGTGATTTGGAGTGAGTATTATGCTCGGATTCGGGACCCCCCAAAGACCACCAGAGACCAAGATCTATGGAAACAGCAAAGAGGTGTTTATTGCACGCACACACAGCAACTGGTGACACTAAGAGGCCCTGAGCCCAGGGTTTGCAGCAGTTTTACACATTCTTTGGAGAAGGCAGGGACCCCCACATACATCTTAGCATCTTTTAGCAAATCATCACACACCGCAGAAAATCAAATAACAACTCTAAAACATGATTAGCACATTCACTGGCGGGAACAAGTTGGGTAAGGGTGATTGGTTACTACAAGAGGGGGATTCGTTTGAACTGATTGGTTTAAGCCAAAAGGGGTGTACCTGCTGAACTATAAGGTTTCCCAACACGTTATCAACCACCATAAACTTCTGGGAGGGGGCTGGGGATGTGGCTCAAGCGGTAGCGCGCTCGCCTGGCATGCGTGCGGCCCGGGTTCGATCCTCAGCACCATATACCAACAGGGATGTTGTGTCCGCCAAGAACTGAAAAATAAATATTAAAAATTCTCTCTCTCTCTCTCTCTCTTCCCCCCCCCTCTAAAAAAAAAAAAAGAAAGAAAAAAAAAAAAAACTTCTGGGAGGGTCATCTGGCATCCCAGGTATTTCCCTGTCTCATGCTGATTGGTGGCTGCTAGGGGGTTGCTATGGGTCCCCCACCCAGCCTGACTGAGTCAGGGACACCTGGCACAGCAGATCTATCCTGTTATTTGTAGGTAAACAACTCAGCAGGTTGGGCATGTGCCTAGGAGTGCTCTGTGGGTCTTTTCAAGGACAAAGGTCATGTCCCTTCCTTGGACAGGCTTTCCTCTGAGGTAGAGGCTGGTTTTTCAGTGAGAAACTACTATCTTTCTAATGACAGAGAAATAAGGATGAAAAAGATGAAAGACAATATGGTAATTACAGAGGGCAAAGAATATAGACTAACCAAGTGTTAGTGTTCCAAAAGAAGTAAACCAATTGATTAGAATAGAAACAATAAATAAAGTCAAAACTGACTAAGACATTCCTGAGGTTTGCTACATTTTAGATACAGTTTGAGTGTGCCTCCAAGTGTTCATGAGTTGGAGGCTTGATGCTTGGTGTGGCAATGCTAAAGGATAGTAGAACCTTTAAGAGGTAGGACCTAGAGAGAGGTCCTTAGGTCATTGGGAATGAAAAACCAGCCTCTACCACAGAGCAAAGCCTGTCCAAGGAAGGGACATCACCTTTGTCCTTGGAAAGACCCACAGAGCACTCCCAGGCACATTCCCACCCTGCTAAGTTGTTTATCTACAAATAACAAGAGAGATCTGCTGGCCAGGTATCCCTGACTCAGACTAGGTGGGGATCCATAGCAACCCCCTAGCAGCCACCAATCAGCATGAGACAGAGAAATACCTGGGATGCCAGATGACCCTCCCAGAAGTTTATGGTGGTTGATAACGTGTTGGGAAACCTTATAGTTCAGCAGGTACACCCCTTTTGGCTTAAACCAATCAGTTCAAACGAATCCCCCTCTTGTAGTAACCAATCACCCCTACCCAACTTGTTCCCACCAGTGAATGTGCTAATCATGTTTTAGAGTTGTTATTTGATTTTCCGCGGTGTGTGATGATTTGCTAAGAGATGCTATGATGTATGATGTATTATACTCCAAAGAATGTATAAAACTGCTGCAAACCCTGGGCTCGGGGCCTCTCAGCGTCACTAGTTGCTGTGTGTGCACGCGCGGAGGACCAAGCTAGATCGCAATAAACATCTCTTTGCTGCTTACATGGATCTTTGTCTCTGGTGGTCTTTTGGGGGTCTCGAATTCGAGCTTAACAGGAACATGATTTCAGAAGGGATTAATGTAGTTCTTAGAGGACCCCAGTTATTCCCTAGTCTCTAGTTTACTGTCTCCTCATCATGTGATCTCTCCATCTCACATGCTCCTGCCATTATGATGACATCATCCATGAGAATTTCAGAACTGAATTGAAGCTTGCACCATGTCCTTGAGCCCTCAGAACTGCAAGTTAAATAAACTTGTTTTGTTTGTATAGCATCAAGCTTCAGGCATTTTGTTATGATAATAGAAGACAGACCAGTACAGCTCATAAAGGTGTGCACTTTGATCCTGGCAAAATTGAGCTAAAGGGTTCCACCAGAACTATTTTGGCAATATAAAGATAACAACAAAAACCCTTGTAAGTCTCAAAGAAATACAGAAAAGATGAAGAAAAAATTGGTTACCCCTAAATGTTTATTAACTATCATTGCCTCACAGCTTTTCTCTGTAATAGCATTTTCATGAACAAAAACCAGAAGCAGCATCAATAGAAATTTGAGTGCAAAAGATATGTCTGCAGAATGTGATATACCACAAATTTTTATTCTAGCAAGAAGGCTACAAAAAGACATTTCCAGATATTTATAGAAGATGTACCATTTTTATGACCTTTTAATAGTGATATACGAATTTGTTTCAGTTGGCCAAGAAATGCATCAAAAGTAATCAATTAAAAATAGAAAAGTTGGGGTGGGGTTGTGGCTTAGTGGTAGAGCGCTTGTCTGCCACATGTAAGGTGCTGGGTTCGATCCTCAGCACCACGTAAAAATAAATAAATAATTAGAACAAATGTATTGTGTCCATCTATAACTAAAAAATATTTTTTAAAAAAATAGAGAAGGTATCAAAGGAATAGAGGTGAAAATAAATTTATTTAAGATTGATTTAGAATCAAATAAAAATATTATTTTACATCTGAAATAGAAAAGTAATTTAATAACAGTCATTAAAGTGATAAGTATTGAAAGGGTAAAGTTTCTAAGCTACAAAGCCTGAATTAAAATGTAAAAGACCGGGCATTGCAAAGTTCCTCTGCTACACCCAGAACCTGAAATTCCTGAGATAGTTAAGACAACGCCCTACTGGCCATTTAGCCTAGGGCCCTGTGCAGTTTGTCACAGGGCCCGAACCAATCAGTTTGAATGTGTACCCCGCTTAGGAGTGACCAATCACCCCAGCCCGACCTGTTCCCGCCAATGAATGTGCTAATCATGTATGAGAGTTGTTGTTCAATTTTCCCGCGCCTCATGATGATTTGTTCTGATGTATGCAAAGCCCCTGCCCTCCCCAAAAAGTGTAGTTAAGCTCTGCTTGACCTCTGCTCTGGGCTCTGGGCCGCTCTCCCTTCCTGAGTGAGCCTTGGGCCTCAGCTCGCTGAATTAGGATCCTCTTCAATAAACTCCTTCCTGCTCATTGCATGAAGCTGGTCTCTTGTGGTCTCTTCCTCTGACGTTTCGCCGGACCCTTACAGTATTGCAAAAGAAAGTGCAATTTTTATCTTCCATTTGAATTTTGATCTGTTTGTATGTCTGCTTAAAGACAGTTTTTGTGAAGGAATCTGAGACTACATGTGACTCAAAGGGAAAGAATGCTGTGATTGATAAGTGGTATTTCCTGTGATTGATCTGTGATGCCTGTCTAGAGTGCACAAGTAGGTGTGAAGATTCATGTGTCTCTTTCATGACACTCTTACATTTCCATAGCTAAGAAATAGTAAACATAAAGATAGTTCATAATCTAGAGAAAAACGAATCTAAAACTTTTTAGGGTTATAATATGAAGGAGCAGGATGAATAAATAAAAGTATATATATATATATATTTGCTGTTAGAAACAAGGATATATATCTTTTCAATAAAAAGATATGTTAGAACATTTTCTGAATAGTGTTCACAGAATACAAGTTCCATGAGACATTAATTATTATGTTACAAATAAAAAATTTCCCAAACAAATAACCTTGGGAAATGTTGCCTATTAAGTCAACATCATGGGTATTGACAGAAAATATTATAATATCAATATCTCTAGGAAAATTCATGCTGAAGACAATTCATAACAGGTTACTATAACCCTTAGCCAGGATTACCAAATATAAAAATGATAATAGGTTTGAATGCCAATATACTATGATATTACTGAATGGGTTGTAATACCCAGAGCTATCACTAAGAAAATGATACATAGAAATACACTGTAAACCCTTCAAATAAATGACAAAATTAAATAATGGGAGATTAGTGCTGCCACTGATTAAGAATGGGTTGTTGGTGGGTAACAGGACAGGGGAGAAAGTATTAAGAAAGTATAAATGAGGGGTCCTCCTAGTGGATCTGGACCGTGTGGTGGATGCTTAATTGTATGCATATTGTAAGATTAATAGACCTAAATGCACATACACAGTGCATAAGTAAAACTGGGAACTATGATTAAGATAAATGGAATATATCAATGTCAATACCATGATTATGATACTAGTATTATAGTTTTGCAAGATATTATCAGAAGAGGGAACTAGGTATAGGAACATGAGGTATTTATTATTTCTCGTAACTACATGTGAATATACAGTTATCTCAAAATTTTAGAAGTTTAGTTGTAAAACAAACATGCAAACAAATTCCATGTAATCAATAGACAAAAAGGCAGGATAGAAACTCTAACATGCTCAGAAATGACAGGGTACTAATTAATAAATAAAGGAAGAAGGCTATCATAGATAAGGTGACTTAGTCAAAGAACCATGAAAGACTTTATAACTATCAAGTAGATAGTGAAGCCAGATTTAAAATTAGGCAGTCAGTGTAGTTAGGTAAATCGGGTCTAATATTGAGTGAAATCTAAAATGGAGGCCATGTTGAGAATGAATTCTCGGAAATGCAGGACAACTCATGGAATGTTAATGAAGTCCCCAGAAAAGCCCTAGGCCCAAAGTCCCTCTCAAAGAAATGTTAATGAAGAGCCCCAGCAGATTTAAAGATAGCCCATCCCAAAGAAGTGTTAATGAAGTCCTTCCAGCCCAGATTACTTCTTTGGCCCACCTGTGTCCCAACCCTTAGGGCCTTCCCACCTACATTTCATCACCAAAAACTATAAAATGGAGAGACAACCGCATTTCCACGGATTCCATCTCTTGGGTCCCCTTCTTCCTCTGGGAGAAGTCTGTTCTGCTGTCCTTTAATAAACTTTTATTTTCCACTCTAAACTTGCCTCGGCGTGCTTCTCTGGTGTTATACTTCAACATTGGGGAAGCAAGGACTCAGCACTGGTCAACAGTGGTAACAATAGGATGGAATGGGAAAGCAAGAGTCTTTACTCATGATATAAATAATAAATTAACAAATAAATTATAACCTTAACCAGGCATCAGTATATTTACATTGTTTTACAGTAGTTACTCATAAAAATGCTAAAAATGTGAAAAATAATTTAACAGTGAAGAAATCCAACACAAGCCAAATCAAATTCAATATCAGCAGTAATAGGACAATTCAAAATTCTATTCCACCTGATAGATTTACTAGGGACACAGCAAAGAACAAATTGCTCTGAAAAGATGTGAGGCAAATCCAAATTGTGAGGAATTCCTAAAACAACTCATCTGTACTCTTCCAACATGTCTAGAACATGAAAGTCAAGGAAATACTGAGTGACTTTTTGAGATCAAAAACACTGAAGATAAATTATAAATAAAGTCAATGTGTGATTCTAAACTTGATCCTTTTGCTATAAAAGACATTTTGGACCCACCAGCAATATTTGAATAGGGTTTATGGATTGAATGATAGTAATATAGCAATGCTAATTTTCCATTTTTTTTAGACTTAGGAAGTTTTTAGGATCATTTCTTTGTAAAACATATACTTTAATTTGGGATTGATGAGTCATCATGTTAACAACATCCTATCAAATGATTTGAGCAGAGGACTTCATAAGTAGTGTTCTTGAGAATATTCTCTAAGTTTAAATCATCTTGGAAAACACTGTAAAGAAACAACATTGTTGCATTCAAACAATTTTGCATTACAGTAACAAAAGACGTGAGGCAGACTCCTTTTGAATAAAAGGGGTATATTTAGCTCACAGCTGGAGATTAGAGGACAAGATACCAGCTTGGGCTTGGCTCTGGTGAGAACCTCATGGCAAATGGCATCACAATGACAGGAGTACATATGGGAAGAAAAGATCACATCTTAAAACAGGAAGTCAAAGAGAGAAAGGGAGGGAGGGAGAGAGAGAGAGAGAGAGAGAGAGAGAGAGAGAGAGAGAGAGAGAGGGGAGAGACAGGCAGAGAAGAACAGAGGGGGAGTGGGGATGGGGGAGAGAGAGAGAGATTGAGAGAGAGAGATTGAGTTTTACAATCCTTTCCAAAGGCACATCTTTGATCCACTGAAGGACCTCCCAGAAGACCTTACTTCATAAAAGTCTTGCCATCTTCCACTTCCTCATGCTAGGGACAAAATGCCAGTACATAAACTGCTAGAGGAGAAACTTAAGCCATAATCCAAATCATAGCCAATTTCTAAAATTGCTTGTGGGTTAGTATGTTTGGAGTATGAAGTACATGAAGAAGGAAATATAGCTGAAAGGGTAAAGTTTCTAAGCTGCAAAGCCTGAGTTAAAAAGTAAAGGACTAGGTATTGTAAAGTTTCTGAACTGCACACAGAACCTGAAATTCCTGAGGCAGTTAAGACAATGCCCGGTGCTGACCACTTAGTTGTTTAATAACCTAGGACCCTGTGCAGCTTGGCAAGTAGGCATTCAGGGCCTGAACCATTCAGTTTGAATGTGTACCCCGCTTAGGAATGACCAATCACCCCAGCCCGACCTGTTCCCGCCAATGAATGTGCTAATCATGTATGAGAGTTGTTGTTCAATTTTCCTGTGCCTCATGATGATTTGTTCTGATGTATGCAAAGCACCCCCCCCCGCCCTACCCAAAAAGTGTACTTAAGCACTGCTTCACCTCTGCTCTGGGCTCTGGGCTGCTCTCCCTTCTTGAGTGAGCACGGAGCCCCAGCATGCTGGATTCTCAATAAATCCCCTTTTGCTGATTGCATGAGCCAGTCTCTTGGTGGTCTGTTACTCCGACGTTCGTGGGACCCTTACATAGCATACTTATAAATATTTGAAGAAATAGTGGGAAGTGAAGTTAGAGCTAATTATGAAGAACCATATGATCCATAGGTTTGATGTTTTAGGATCTTATGGAAAGGGGCATCATTATCCATATTATATTATAGAAAATATGATTTATGCAGTTTAGTAGAATCTATAATGAAGATGAAGAGTACGCATAAAGGAAACAGTGTTTATAAAGCAAATTAGATACTGTTGGATGAGAACTCAGGAAGTTCCCTATCGTGCATCCATTGGCTGGGGCAATTCAAACAGCAAGAGAAGTTAGGGGAAATGGTTACCTGGAAACTGAATTGTAATGGAATAAGGAACAAATGGGAAACAAAGAAGTGGAAGCTTTGGCAATCAGATATAATGGAAAGCATTTTGGATTTTTCATGTGTTCATATACCTGGATCATGACTAAATCAACCACAGAAGCAAAGCTCAGTTGCACAAACACAAATTCATTCTAATGCCTCAGGCCAGCATAACCACTGTACAGGCAGAAGGGAAGCTGAGATCCTGTTTGGGACCTTCTGAATGGAAGAAAGTTGGGGAAAGGATGTTTTCAGTGTCTGGCTGTGCTCATGGCATTGGTGAGAGGTTTTGGGGACACGTCAGCAAGTGCCAGGATGACAAATGCCTAATAGCATTCCATGCAAGCAGGTGCCTGAGGACAGAGATAAGCATCAGAGTCCCGGGAACATAGCTAAGGTTGGATGAAAATAGCAAACCAGCTGAAGGGCCTGAGCAGGAAAAACAAAGGAGAGTAAGCCAAGGCCAATTGCAAAGGGGCCAGAGGTGGGATGATGTGCGAATGGGTCCAACGGCAGACTCCTCGAACCTGTTCTGCGGATGCCTCTCTGGTTCTCTGTGGTCTCCTGAGCTTATCAGGCAGGAATGGAGACAGGCTGAGCAGAAACTTACTGAGAGCTTTTCTGTTCCAAGAACAGCCTGGGCATTTTAGAGACATTATCTGTCAAGCTTGATACTTACAACTGGACTACCAGATCAATATTATTGAGACTTAGTTTGTAGATAGTAAACCTAGGGCTAAGAGAAATGCAGAAACTTACTTCCTTTAAAGAGCAAATGCTGTCTGGCTCCAAAACCTAAGAACTTGTGTTTGTAGCCCTAGTGCTCCACTCAAATCTACTGCAAAGCAAGAAAGCTTGTAGAATGATGCTGGGAGAAAAATGGCAGGGCACCTTCCTTTTAGTATGTAGTCAGATATGTAAGATTCAGTAGGTGACCATAAGACCTTGCAATCTCACAACTAAGCAATGGTGTAGCCTAGAATTTTTAAATTTCAGGGCTGGTTTAACTTAGTTGCCAGTTTATCAGTTTTCTCTTTTAAAATTTCAAAAATTGGGGCAACTTTTAAAATACCTACAGAATTGAGGTAACTTTGCAAAAAGCTATTAGAGCTCACTGAGGGCCCATTGAAATGCATTGAACAAACAACAAAGTTTCAATTACCTCTTCAATGCAGTTGTCTCTCCTTTATAATATCACTGCTTCACAGAAAATGTAAAAAAAGACACAAATTGAAACAAAACCCCTTTTGGAATCTGCTTTAAATTAGTCACCATAATAATGATATTTGTTGGAAAACTTATGACTTGCCAATCACAATAAAGCATTTACCAAGGTGGTGAGATTGATAATCTTTAGCTTAATGACTTCAAAAAAACATACTAGTGACTATTTTTATTTTATGGTTATCTAAAATATCTCTTTCCCACTGCAAAAACAGGTGGCAGCTGATTTGTGCATTACTATGATTTTGTGACATTTGGCTTAATTTGGTCATTATGATTTCAGATATTGCATGAATTTCAGGTCCACTGAGTGAATAAATTGAAATATATAGTATGACTAGTTTTTGCCTTGTCTTCTGGGACTTCGACTAGAGCTTAGAACCACTTGGTTTTTCATGTCATTGCTGAACTTATCTCTAATGGTCCAAGTATGCTCCATTAAGCCCCAGGTAGTTACACAAAAACCCACCTGTGCTACACAAAACCCACCATGACCTTGACACTTGATATTGTCAGTCTTCAAACTTGTTGCCACTCTAGTGGTAAAACTATAATGTTATTGTGGTTTTGATTAGAATTCATCTGATTATTATTTTTCATATTTTTTTTCTTGTTTTCATACTCTTTTCCTTGTAGCAGGGGCCCACTGAAATAATCTTGTCACTTTTCTCTTGGGGTTTACATGGGAACATTTTACATCTTTTAGGAAAAATACTTAGTGATGGGTATTTCACTGATCTTATCTTAATGTGTATTGTCTTTTCACATCTTCATGGCACTTCAATTTTAAGATCAATTGGTCAATCACTTTCTTGATGGAATGTGTTTCTTGCATCTTTACAAAAGTATTCCTCATCCTTGTTTATCATCCCCTACATTAAGTTTGATATTTTTTTCTTTTAACATTTATATGATAAATTTATCTTGAAATGATTTTGTTATGTTATGTGTTTGCTTTTTGTCACTGTGACCAATTGATGTTCCTATGCTTATTTTGTATCTAGCTTTCTTTGAAAGCTTATTAATTCTAATAATTCATTAGTAGATTATTTTGTGTTTGCTATGGACCATTATATTATCTGTTAATAGTAATTTTTTCATTCCATTAACATTTTCTACATTTATTTCCTTTTTTTGTTTTCTTTTCTTTTCTTAATAGTTGGCTACAGGTTCAAGTAAGTGTTAAAGGGAATTGTGATAACAGAAGTCATTATCTTGTAACTCATTTTAAGGGGAAAACTTTTAATAGTCTACTGTTAAATATGAAGTTTTCTCTACATTTTGTAATAGTCAACCCTTATCAGTTTATGTAAGTTTTCTTAATTTTTTACTATTCTAAGCAACATTTTTCCCATGTACCTACGAATGTTTTTTATCTATCAGACAGTTTTCCAATGCTAAGCCATATATTTGTAAGATTAAACCTTACTTATCCATAACACAACATTTTATACACATTATATTTGCTGTTTTCTTCCTTTCTCCTCTTTCCTCTCACTTCCTATGAATTGAATGAGGTTGTCTTAGACTTTTCTTTAGCCTTTTTTATTCTTGTCTGTTTTGGTTTCTCTGGGGGAAATTTGCTTTATAAACTGAGTTGATGAGTATTAACTTTTCTATACTCTAAAAAGTGTAAGGTTAGGCTTAATAAATTGTTCTTGGATTCACTTGAAGAATTATCTGGCATAATATTTTCTTTTGAAAAAATTTAAGCAATTAACTTGGTTAATATAAGGCATGTTTGTTTGATTTTTTAAAAAACTCTTTTTGAGTCATTTTGTTATGTTTTTCTAGAAAGTTTGTTCACTATATTTTGGTTTACATATTAAATTATAACCACATTGTACTTGGTATCCTCATATTTTTAGTGATCAAAGCATCTATATCTTAGATTTCTCTTCTGTTTCAAAAGTGACTTCTGTGTAATCCTCCTTTTAAAATGAAAAATTTCAATAGACATTTCCTAATTTTATGAGATTCTGATTTAGAATAAATCTCATAAATCTGTTGTTTTCTCCCCAACTGTAATAGAATGATTCTCTTTTTATTTCTTGTGTTTTTCTCTTTTTCTTTACATAGTGTCTCATTAATTTTCCAGGCTGGCCTTAAACTCGCAACTCTCCTGCCTCAGCCTCTTGTGTAGCTTAAACTACAAAGTATAGGCATGTGCCACCAGTCCCAGCTTTTTATTTCTTTCAATTTTTAAGTCTATAACTATCCTAGTAACTACTAGTTCATGATGCAGGGTCCATCCACCCCAGTTTAAAAAAAAAACAGGGTAAAATCCACATAACATCAAATTTACTATTGTAACCATTTAGGGCATTAAAGACATTAATATTGCTATGAAACCATCACCACCCTCCACATTCAGCACTCTTTTCATCTTGGAAAAGTGAATTTACCCATTAAACAATAACTCCCCATTTCCCCTTCCCCCTTCCCCCTAGCCCACAATAACCACCATTCTTCTTTCTGTCTGTATGATTTTGACTACTCTTAGTATCTTACATATCATATAGTGTAAATGTATATAGGAGTGTCTTTTGGGGATTGGCTTAGTTCACTTAGCATAATGTCCACAATGTTCATTTATGTTTTAGTATGTGTCAAAAATCTTCTTCCTCTTTCTGCATTTGGGGTAAAATTGGGAGTTCATAACCCACTTCAATCTAATGTATGAAATATGATATGTCAAGAGCTGTGTAATGTTGTGAACAACCAATTAAAAAAAAGAACAAAAAAAAAAAAACCCTTCTTCCTTTCTAAGGTTGAATGATATCCCATTGCATGTAAAGATCACATTTTGTTTATCTATTCAACCAATGATGGACACTCAGGTTACTTCCATGTTTTAGCTATTAATATGGGTATGTATATATCCCATCACTCTGCTTTCAAATATTTCAAAAGCATATCTAGAAGTAAGATTGCTACATAACATGGAAATTCAATTTTTTTTTAAGAACAACTCTGTTATTTTCATAGTGGCCACCATTTTACATTCCCACCAACTGTACAGAAGGGTAACACTTTCCAATTTCTTCACACCATTATCAACATGTTATTTTCTTAATGATAGTAGACTTTTTTTTTTTTTTTGGTACTGGAGGGTGAACCCATGCTAGGATAGGCAAATGCTCTTCCACTGAGCTACACTCTTAACCATTTATTTTAAATTTTATTTTGAGACAGTCTTATTAATTTGCCCAGGTTGACCTCAAACTCACAATTACCCTACCTCAGACTTCAGAGTAGCAAGAATTATAGGTATGAACCATCAGCTGACAGTAGCCATCTTCATGGGTGTGAAGTGCCCATATGTCTTGATATGTAGTATTTTCAATAGTGTTTAGTTAAAAACTATAATAGTGTTCCAAAAATTATGTATTCTTAAGAAGAACAGCTATTTGGAAGTGTGATTTAAATATCACAATATTTATTCTTTTTGCTATACATGGCATTCATGTTAGCATTAATTAAGATTTGTTTAATGTCCTTTGTATTTAGGTACTTTTTATGAAGTTTTCCTGTGGTGGAAAAGAATATGTATTGTCTACTTGGTAGGCACAATATTTCACATATGTAGACCAAGTCATTATGTCATTAAAATATTCTAAACCTTCATGAATATCTTGAAATTTTCTAAATTTTCATGAATATGATCTAATTTTTCAAGAATATCTTGGTCTAAATAACTTATTATTGATTTATAGAGTTATATTTAAAAGCTCCCACTATCATGATGGTTTATTTTTTATTTTCTCTTTGCATTTCTGGCAGGTTTAACTTTATATATTTTATATCTAGAAAATTATATTATATAGGTTTAAAGCTGTAATATCTTTTGCGTAAATTGACACTTTTATCATTATATATTGACCTTCTTTCCTTTACTAATACTTTTATTTATTTATTTATTTTTGCATTATGATTCTTAATATACCATTATACAATAATTTATCATATCTCTGATTATACACAAGGTATGTTGACACCAAATTCACATCTTTGTACATGTATTTTGTATAATGATGAGGGTCTCATTTACTAATATTTTTAATTTCTATTTTTGTCTATTATTAATATGATTAGATCAATTTTATTTTTTAAAAAACATAAGGCTACCACTCTTTTTATACTTATATTCATTAGCGTTACATTGCTATAGCAAAATACCTGAGATAATTAACTTATAAACAAAAGGATTAATTCTGGATGTCAGGTTTTGGAATTTCCAGCCCAGTGAGTTAGGTGGACCATTGCTTTGGCTGTCTGGTACATGTTCCAAATGGCATTTGTGGGGGAACATGTGACAGAGCATGAGCTTCATGAGCCAGGAAGCAAAGAGACAGAGATAGGAGCTGGGATCTCACAGTTCCTTTCAAAGTTAGGCCCCAATGACTTTAAAGTTTCCACATAGTAGGTTACACCTCCTAAATGTTTCATTACCCCCCAATAGAACCACCTGGAGACTGAGCTTGTAACACATGGACATCTAAGGACATATATTCAAATGATATCAGTGTTGTTCTGTATTCTTCCATTTTTTAAACTTTTGACGTTCTTATATTTTAGGTAAATCCCTTAAACAACATGTTTATATATGAATATATATGAATAAATAACCAGTGTAACTCTGTATAATGTTCAACCATAGAATGGTATCCTAATTAGAATAAGTTATACTCCATGAATGTATAATATGTCAAAATACATTCTACTGTCATGTGTATCTAAAAAGAACAAATTAAAAAAAGAAAAAACTTAGCAGCAAAAAAAATGGGGAAATAATCTGAATAGACACTTCTCAAAGGAAGAAGTACAAAAGGCCAATAAATATATGAAAAATGCCCAATATCTTTACTCATCAGGGAAACATAAATCAAAACTACATTGTGATCGTGTCTTACCCCAGTCAGAATAGCTATTATCAAAACAAAACAAAATGCTGGTGAAGATGTAAAGAAAAAAGAACACTTGTGCACTATTGGTGGGAATGCAAATCAGTGCAGCCAGTATTGAAAACAGTATGGAGCTTCCCCCCAAAAATCTCAAAATAGAACTACTATCAATGACCCAGCTATACCACTTTGGGGTATATATCCAAAAGAAATGAAACCAGTGTACAAAAGAGATACCTCCAAACCTGTATTTATTGCAGCAGTATTTACAATTATCAAGATATGGAATCAACCTGGGTGCCCACTAACAATGAATGAATAAAGATATGGTACGTGTACACACACACACACACACATGCACACACACACAGAAATATTATACAGATATAAAGAGAAATGAAATCTGTCATTTAGTGGAAAATGGATGGAACTAGAGGATATGTTAATTGAAATAAACATAAAGATAAATATTAAATGTTTTTTTCTGATATATGTAAACTAAAAATGATGACCTGTAAGAAGAAGAGGGATGATCAGGGAATGGGAAACAGGCCAGGGGAAGGAAGAAAAGAAAAAGGTAGAATGAACATGATAAATGTGTGATGTATGCATGAAAGGAGAGGTCACACTGAAACCCATTAATTTGTACAACTAACATTAATATGTGTTAATAATTAAAATAATAACTAAGAAATTGAAAAGCCCAAAACAAAACAAAACGCTGTTAGGACCAGAAGATCCAACACTATTGTCAGCTGGTGGTGAATTACTGTAATCACAGGTTCTATTCTTTTCTTGAAATGGCTAACTTCAAGGTAAATTTGGTTCCTAAATTTTTTGTTTCAGTCACATGTCATGGTCAGAGGCACATGTCACCCCCATGGGTATGTTATCTCTTTAGTAGAGGAGTATTGTGTTTGGGTTCTAATGATTACCCTGGTCTCTAAAACATTTGAGCATCCAGTTTTAGCAGGATAAGATGAAGAGGGTTTGGAAAAAGGAAAGCATATTAGAAAATTATCAAAGTAGCCCTGATAACTACCAAGGGCCTGAACTAAGACTTCCTACCAGGGGATTGCAAGACAGAGACAGTGATATGTCTGTAGGTTGGTGCTAGATTAGCAGTGTTTACTAACTGACTATACATGGCAGCAGTCATGCAGAGGAGACAATGAGCATGTTTCTGATAGGAGCGGGAGAAGGAAATGCACAGTGGCTAAGGGCTGAAAGGATGCGGTTAATGAAATATTCTGCCAGCAGTATTACATATAACATAGTCTCAGTGGATTATTTGATATGCACAGATAATTAATTGAGTAGAGCCTTGCTCAAATTAGTTCAATGATTTTCAGTTGCTTCTGGATATCCCTACATAAAAGTTGATTTCTTTCTCTTCTGGCTCCTTTATTGGAAAAGGTAAACACAGATACTGAGTTTCCTCAAAACTACGACGCATATTTTATCATGTTTTCAGTATTAACATTGTCTAGACTGCATTATCTATGTATGATTAATATATATGTTTTGGTCATACAATACATCCCAATAACAGAAAAATTATCAATGTAGGAATTTGTTATTATTTCCCCAGCATGAATGCTTACAAACATTATTAAAGCTATGGTGGTTCAATAATCAGTGGCATCCTTGGTGGTTCAATAATCAATGAAGACAATAGAATACATTTCCCTTTTGAGAACCCTGTCTTGATTCTGAACAGGAATGATTGAATTTTAACATAGTAGTTTAAGAACTTGAGTAAAGCAGAATGGCCTTCCCATTCTTGATCATCTGTGGAAATTCAGCCACAAAGCCAAGACACATCTGGAGCCAATGGGAGAGCTGCATTTACATTTCAGGATGAGACTTGCTTCCTTTAAACACTGAAATACAATGCATATCTATAGAAAAGGGGAACACTTCAAACTAGAAGACCTTTGTTTTGCTTTTCTCATTTAGTAAGAACAACAAATTTTAGTGGAAATTTTAAATGAATGATTTAATGAAACCAATAAAAATGAAATTCCCTATAACTATAAACAGATGAAAACAAAGTTCTAGATCCTTCCTTGGAAGGACATTAGATGAGGAAGAGATGAGACATTCAAAGAGGCTGGTGTGTGTGTGTGTGTGTGTGTGTGTGTGTGTGTGTGTGTGTGTAATGTAGTGTAACATTATTTTCTTCTTTGAAATAAAGTTATCAACAATCTGCCTGTGGCAAAGAGAATTGCTGTGTTGGCTCTTGAACAGGCTGATGTGCTTCTCAGGCACTGAAGTGGGTACATCATGGAGAACTCTGAACCCTCCATAAAAGTTAAAGTGTTTGCAGAGAGACTCCAGAACACCAGTAGCAGTCAGGACCCTCACATTTATTAGCAGAACAAAGAAGCAAGGTGCTGTGCTCCAAGATAGATATTCTTCTGGATTTGAATGGTAATGAGATTATTTCTGACAAGCAGCAAGACAGGAAATAGATGTTGATTTCAATGCTAACTGTGGCAGTTAAACCACATTTATCCCTGCACAATAGTGCTCAGTTCTTACTTACTTAAATATGTGGATTTCCCCCCAACCCCACTCC
Organism: Spermophilus citellus; assembly: GCF_964194105.1. Lineage (NCBI taxonomy): Eukaryota > Metazoa > Chordata > Mammalia > Rodentia > Sciuridae > Spermophilus > Spermophilus citellus. The sequence continues at coordinate 117,557,945 of NC_138184.1, read as the reverse complement.
ATTTGTAAAAGGAGCAAAACAAGAAGTTTTACCATCTATGATAGAAAGCACAAAATGGGGAAGGTGACCTTTGGTTGAAAATAGGAAATTAATTCTGAGAATCTCCAGCTTGAAACCTAAATCCTGATTCCCTCCACTAGATAATGACGCAAGGAGTTCCTCTCTATTAATAGCAGCTCAGATAAGTTAGCTGTTTTGTAAGATTCCCCAGGAATTGGAAACCTTGTTCCAAACAGAAAATGTTTGGTACTTACCACCCACTTAAGCAAAGAACGAGAATCCCTGCCCCTCCCCTCCAGCTTCCAAGTAACCCAGCATTCGCTCTACCAGGATTCAAGGAACATGAAACCTAATGGCCTGTGCTTATTTTGCTTTAGATCTGATGACTTATTTCTGGGAATTTTTACTTTCAGATGTAGGAGGTAGCATGGTGCAGTGGAAAGAACTCTGATTTTGGAATCGCAAACCTTTGCTAAGAATCTTATCTGTGCCATTTATTTACCATTCTTGGGTTAAGCCATCCCTGGTTTTCTGAAAGAATGGTATGGTGACCAATGATAGCTATATAACTCAGAAGGTTATTCTATTATTACAAGTATCCCAGGAGTTATAATATGAAGGGTATTATTATTATTATTATTATTAGAACCATTTTAATGACTTATTTAGACTGCTCCAATTGTTTAAATATCTTATTAGTTGGCTTTCTGTCACTGTAACAAAATATTTGAGAAATCAACTTAAAAGGAAAAATGATTTATTTTGGCTCACAGTTTCAGAGATTTTTGTCCATGGTCACTCATCCCAGTCGCTTTGGGCATGCAGTGTCACAGTATATGATGGCCATGGGAGCATGTGGGGGTGATTGGGAGGTAAAAAGAGAAGACAAGAGACAGAAGTCCCCACCTCCCCTTCAAGGGCACAACCCCAATGATCTAACCCCAGAAATTTAGCTGCTGAAGATTCCATCACTTCCCAACAGCACCATGGCTTGATGATCAAGTATTTTGTATATAGGTCCAAACCATAACAAATATTAAAATCCTATTTGTATAAAATCAGGACTCGTTTTTTTAAATACTTTCTCATTTACAGTTGTCTGCAAATCTAATCAGATAAATAAAAGCCAGCAAATATTTCAAGCTGTGGTAAGTTTATATTTTATCTAATATCACTATTGTGATCGTGTGGACAAATTAGGTTTAGGTTAAACCACATTAAATTGCTAATTTTGGAGGTTAAAAAAAAGGCCCAGGATTGGCTATTATGTACATTTGAACTTAATAGTATCATTCTTATCATCTGTATAGACAGGACGGGGCTTGGAGAGATGAAAAGATTAGCCCACTGTGACACAGAGCATGGTGGAACAGGAGGTGGGTCTCAGGGTCTCTCTCTATCAAAAGCCACCATATCACTATTGACAAAAAGTGGGGACAGTTTATTTGCAAGTCTTCTCTATTGCCTGGGATGTAATTTTATTGGACCTGAAATAGTTCAGCATAGCCTCGTGATCTCTTCTCCTGGCTCATGCTGGGCTTCATTTTTCTTTTCTCAGGGATTCCCCATACTTTCTGCCACCAGCTCTACGCCACAGCAACCTATTCTTTTCTTCTTTTGAACAGTGCTTGAAGGAGTTTCTTGGCTATGTTCAGTTTCCACAAGCCTCATCTTTACTCCAATGGACAAGCAATGGATCATTTTTTTTCTCTCCTTGATTACATGTTCTTTTTATCTGTGCCTATTCTTGGAAAATTCAAGTCCAAGTTGGATTTTGATCACATCAAATGTTTTGTGGCACATTTTTTTTTGAGAATCTTGGGTTATACAGAACCCTCTCTTTTTTGTTTGTTTTGATACTGATAAGACTGTGCCTAGAAACCTGGGTCTTATAGAGAAATTCTTTGTAAATTGGTGCACCCCAACTTTGTTTCTTTCACTATTTTCTTTTTTTTTAATGGCTCTTATTTTTTGTGTGCATTATCATGATACACAATGGTAGGATTCATTGTGACATATTTGTACATGCACATGATATAATTTGATCAATCTCATTCCCCAGAATCTTCCCTTTCCTTTTCCTCCTCCCTCCTTTGGATCCCCTTCTTCTCCTCTACTAGTGTCCCTTCCATTGTTTTTTTTTTTAATTAGTGCATTACAATTATACATAAAATGGGATTCATTGTGGTATATTCCCCAGTATCTCTCTTTGCCCTCCCTCCTCCCTCCCTCTTGTTCCCCTTCTTCTAAAATGAAGATACTATAATGATCCATGAAAATAAAGTTTATGACAGTGTGATTTATAGTAGTTAAGTTATAGAGTCAGCCTAGGTGTTCTTCAACAGATGGATGGATAAGGAAAATGGGGCATATGTACCCAATGAAGTTTTACTCATCCAAAAACAATGAATGAAATTGTGTCATTTGCTGGTAAATGGATGGGATTGGAGGACATAATGATAACTGAATTACAAAACACTCAGAAAGTCAAGGGTCACATGTTTTATATGTGGAAGTTAGGGGAAAAACAGGAATAAAAAAGGGATTTTGACTATTTTCTTAATGTGACTTGATTCTAATGTACACCAATCCATGTGCTATTTTTTTTTTAGTTTAGTTTAGTTTTGTTTTGTTTCAATAATGGCTTCTATGTTTGAGTGACTGCTATCTGAAGGCACTACACCAAGTGTATTTTAATCATTGCGCTGGTGTCTGAGATAGGTATTATCATTAACCCATTTGGCAGATAAAATGAAGCACAGGTAGGTGAAGCATCTGCCTCAAGATGATGTAGCTAGGAAGAGCTGATGCTGGGATTCATAGACCTCAGATTTCAGATCTGAACTCTGACTGCAGCACTCTACTGCTTTCTTAGTGTTGAATCCTGAATTATTCCTTTCCTTATCTAAATATTTAATGACAAGTCGTGGGGTGTAAATATGCACACCTGTGATTCATTATCCAGATTAAACAAGTTTTTAAATCCAAGTTGTCATAAATATATTCACATTTTGTGTCAAGCGAACACAAATCTTTTGAAAATTAGATAACATCTTTATTTTTTTAAGCAGATGTTTGAGTCCTTGTGCAAATGGTCCGTAGCTCACATTAAATATCATAAGGCATGAGTCCAGTGGCAAGCAACTAAGCCTCTTATTATAGCTATTTCTGCTGAATTGTGTGGGATTACAGAAAGACAAGAGAGGGCACTTCATGCCTAGGAGCATTATCAATGAGTCCAAGGATGTCACAGAACTTGACAATAATAGGCAGATGGTATGGAATTGTGCACAAGGTGAGGTTCTAAGGACCTTCCCTTCTGAGAGTTTATCAGAACTCCATTTAGGAATACCTTGTCTTTTAACTTTTTTTTTTTTTATTGTTGGTTGTTCAAAACATTACATAGTTCTTGACATATCATATTTCACACTTTGATTCAAGTGGGTTATGAACTCCCATTTTACCCCGTATACAGATTGCAGAATCACATCAGTTACACTTCCATTGATTTACATATTGCCATACTAGTGTCTGTTGTATTCTGCTGCCTTTCCTATCCTCTACTATCCCTGATGGTTTTTCTTGATTTTGTTTGGTTTGGTTTTATGTTGTCTGAACTAATGGAGAATGATGGATGTGCACAACTTATTTTTCTGAATTATTAACCAATCCTTGAAGTATAGAAAAAAATTCAGGGAATATATATTTCTGGCAGATGGTATAATAAAGTGACATAGATGTGAGAGTCAGAGACTGTAGATAATAGCTTGAATTTTGGCTCACCTACCTACCAATTATGGAAATGTGAGAATCAATTAAGCCTTCTGAATAGCAGTTTATTTGTTTATTCATTCATTCATTCTCTCATTCACTCATTCATTCATATTTTAAGTTTCTACTAAGTTTCAGGAACAGACTTAGGCCATAAATGAGACACCACACTTGTGTCTTCTTTTTCTTCCATAAATTGACAATGACAATACTTCCTTGACTTCCAAAATATTTGTTGTGAAATGCAATTTTCAGACAAGTGTGAACATCTTGTGATCTTGATCTAAAGTATGGCACAAGTATTTGAAAAACGTAATAAAATAGACTTAACAAAAGTTTACCATTTTAATAATTCCCAAGTATACTATTCAGTGACATTCAGTATATTTACAATACTTTTCTTCCATCACCACCATCTAATCTTAGAACTATTATTTCTTCAAGTATAAATCTGTACCCATTAAACAAAAAATCTCTCCTCATTTACCCCATCATCACCATGGCAACACAAAACTGCTTGCTATCTCTATGGATTTTCCCATTCTGGATATTTAATATAAAAGGAATCAAAGAATTATGCAATATGTAACCTTATGTGTCTGCTTCATTCACTTAGCATAATGGTTTTGTAGACTGAAATGTCATTTATTTTGTAACTAAGTTTGTAACTTGAATGGATATACCACAGTCTGCTTATCCATTCCTTCATTGATGGACATTTGGGTTGTGGCAACTATGAATATTTTTGTATGTTTCTGTTGGCTACTTACTGAGAATTCTTATGTGTAAAATATATATGTGTCATAATGTTATTATCTGCTTAAATTGTTTAAGAACAGCCAAACCATTTTACCCAGCTCCTACAGCAGTTTACATTTTCACCAACAGTGTTTGGGGATTGCAATTTCTTCACATCCTCACCAATGCTTGTTTTGTTTTGTTTGTTTGTTTTTTTTTACTTTTTTTTTGTTCTAGTGGGAATGAAGTGGTACCTCACTGCAGTTTTCATTCGAATTTACCTAATAATTAACCATGCTGAGCATCTTTTCATGTGCTTGTTGGCCATTCATATGTCATCTTTTGAAAAATGTCTACTCAACTGCTTTGTACATTTTTAAATTGGGTTGCTTTATTTGTTATTGCTATAGAGGGTTAGTAGTTCCTTATACATTCTAGATACTAAACCTGTTTTATATATACACTTTGCAAACATTCTTCCTAGTCTGTGATTTGTTGCACACCCTTATAAATGTATTCTTGATGATCAGAGTTTATAATTTGTTGAAGTCCATTTTTTTTTCTGCTTTTGATATCACAGCTAAGAAAACTTTGCCAAATAGAGTTTTCTTCTAGGAGTTTTATTGTTTTAGATCTTATATTTAGGTTGTTGATCCATTTTGAGTTAACATTTGTGCATATTTTGAGGGTAGGGCCTAATATCATTCTCCTGCATGTGAATATCCAGTTGTCCCAGCACCACTCTTTGAAGAAACTGTTCTCTACTCATTGATAGTCTTGATACCTCATAAAAAAATCATTGACCATATATTTATGAGCTTTCTTTTGGGGAGTCTCAGTTCTGTTACTTGGATCTGTATGCCTCTCTTTATTGCCAGAACCATAATGTAGCTTTGCAGTAAGATATGAACATGTTTTGTAAGTGTTGTGTTATAACATTATTTTTCCTTTTCCAGATTGTTTTGACTACTCAAGGTCTTTTTCATTCCATATTGATTTCATTCCATATAGATTGATTGTATATATTTTGTCAAATCAAACTATTGTTATATTGCTAGATATTGCATTAAATATATAGCTAGATCATCTTGGGGGACATATTCCCAGCTTAGTAATATTAAATTTTGTAATTCAAGAATATGATCTACTTTTCCATTTGTAACTTTTAAATTTATTTCAACAATATCCCTTTAGATATCAGTGTAAAAATCTTGTACCTCTTTACTTAGATTTATTTCTAAGTATAGTCTTCTTTTGGATGTTATTTTAATTTCATTTTTAGACTGTTCATTTTTAGTTTATAGATTTGCAGCTAAATTTTGCATATTGATGCTCTTTCCTAGAGTCTTATTGAACTTAGTAATTCTGTTTGTTGTTTTTATTGTTGTTGCTTTTTGGTACTGAGGATTGGCCATGGAGCTACTTTACCACCGAGTCAAATTCCCAACTCTTACTTGAGTTCAGACTTTAATTTTTATTCGAGAAAGGGTTTCACTAAATTTCCCTTGAATGTGCAATCTTTCTGCCTCAACCTCTCAATTACAGGTGTGCCCCACCACAAATCCTGTTGTTTTTTTTGTGTTATTCTTTAAGATATTTCATATACAAGATTATAACATCTACAAGTAGAGATAGTTCATCCTTCCAATTGGAAAGCCATTTATTTATTTATTTGCCTAATTGCTCTAGTTAGAACTGCCAGTATGATGTGAAATAGAAATGTTAAGAGTGAATATTCTTGTTTTATTGTTGATTACAGGGGAAAGCATTTAACCCTTTCTATTAAGTTAGCTGTAGGATTTTTATAGAGATCTTTTTTAGGGTCAAGAAGTTTCAATTTATTCATAATTTTTAAAATGTTTTTAACATGAAGTGGTTTGAATTTTTGTCAGATGATTTTTCTGCACCAATTTATATGACCATGTTTTATGTTCTTTATTCTGTTAATGTGTACTGTATTAATTGATTTTCAGAAAACAAGCCAACCTTGAATTCCCAGAGTAAGTCTCACTCTTTACACATGTTTTGGCCTTCCTTAGTCAATTTTGTCTCATTTATGATTTTATTTTTTTAATTGGATGAAGAGGTAAGGACTAAGTTAATAATGGCAATACCTGCATAATCCTGGCATCAACTGTGGAACGCACTTTTGAATGGACTTGACTTTTCCCTCCCTCTTTCTTCCTTTTTTTTTAAAGGAATAATCTCTGAAAGTCCTATTAAAAAAGCAAGATCTGTCTCACTAGATTTGAATTGAAGTTTGATTCCGGTAAATGTAGGATTCCTTTTCTAATTACTACATTAACTGGAATTAATGACTAAAAAGCAAAATGTTAGTACTCTCATCATTTTTTGAGGATGTAACTACATGGCATTATTTATTTAATTTTCCTCAAGCAAATACTATGTTCGTTCTCTCTCTCTCTCTCTCTCTGTCTCTCTCTCTCTCACACACACACACACACACACACACGTATGTGTGTACATGTGATTAAACATATGTCATTTTCAAAACGTGTCATATATAGTTGTATATATTATTAAACATAATTCTACGTTTGATTCTTTAGTGAGAATTATGAGATGATTCATATAGGTGATCTGGGATGGCTTTAACCTACAGTTGAAATTGTTGCCCTGGGTTAAAAAGTGGTACAATTACATGCAAATTAGTTTTTCATCCTAGATTGTTTATTTCCAATTTTCTTAGTAGCTCTGGTAGATTTGAGGCCTGACATCTCAACCTTAGCTGTTCAATTCTCTTCTGAAAAACTACACATGAATGTCCATGGCTGCGCCTCCAGAGCAAGTGGAGGAATGGCGCCTCAGACTTACCCTTCCCCACTTCCCATCTGGTTTCTCCCCACATGCTAATCTCTTTTCCATTTCCTGCTGGGTTTGGTGATTGCCTAGCCCCTGCCAGTGTTACCTCACTTCCTCTATGGAGAGGTCTTCTTCCAACACTTGCCTAACTCATCCTCATGACGTGTGTCAAGCCTCCTTGCATGAAGTTACCACTAATTCCCTTTATCTACTCTGGTTGCTCCTTTGAGCTCCCCTCTCTTGAAAGAGTGTAGAAGTCATTTACAGAAGGAACACCCTTTCCAGTCATGTAACCAGAAGAAGAGGTAGATCTAAATGATGGTACTTGATCTGTTCTTCAGGGTAAAAAAAAAAAAAAGTGGTTGGAAGAGCCCACAGGGTTGAGGATGCTGTCAGGGGCAGGGGAGGTTGCCAAAGAGTATCCAAGGACACAGAAACTTTAGTTGGCATTCAGAAAAGCTGTCAGCTCTGGAAATAGGAGTAACAGAAGAGGAGGCAGAAGGTGAAGGGACCCTGGTGGTAGATGAAGCATAGATCATGAGTATATCAGGTAAATGATGCCCTGTGGGACGGAACCATCTGGAAGACAGATTCTTGGCAACTAGGTCCTGGCCACTTGTAGAACTCTCAAAGTCTGGCTTTCAAAGTTCAGAGGCCCAATCCCTTATCTAAGTAAGGAGCTTGGATGACTGGCTGGAAACTGAGAAGAAAACTGAAAGTCATTATTCACAGACAGGGATGTGCAGAGCACAGGGACAGTGGGTGCCTGGGGATAAGAATAGGTGCTCACACTAAGCCCGTGGGAAAGTGATGGTATTAAATTCTACCTGTTGGGCAGGAAGAGGAAATAGGCATAGAACTTTAAGTACCTTTTTACCTCAGTCAAAACTGATTCAGGAGCTCAGCATGCATCTTGTTACAGGGCATTATTTAAATAACTTGCAAGAAAGTAGTAGAAAAGATTTTTAAAAAGCTGTGAGAGTACAGTGACATGTCTGGTGAGGAGACCAGCTGATAACCCCTTGGAGAAGTTTCTAGATTGAGGCCTCAGAATTTTCAGGGTGGAGAAGATCGATTTTGTTAAGCCTTCATGAAATGAACCTACCTCAGACTCATAATATTCAAACTCACAAATAACCAAACTATAATCTCAAAATAGTCCTGTAGTTAATGTGCAACAAGAAGTCTTTCCTTTTTAGTGATATCTGTGTGTTACCTAGGGTGCCTCTTTCAAATCCATAGCCATACAGCTATGGTTAGGGCATAGGATGGTGGATACTACTTGAGGACCCTGCAAAATCTCCCAGAACAATTCCTGGCAAAGTCAAGTCTCTTAAATACTGTAATCTGTCCATTCCAGCATCCTACTTGGGGTCACTAACAAGCACCTGCTCATGTATCACACTCCCTCCTTTCCTTTTTCTGAACCATCTCCCTTTGACTGGTGCTTCCTCTCCAGGTATGAGATTTCTACCATTGATAGTACTGCTGACCCTACATTTGATGTCTGCATGACATCATGCTCTCTCTTATTATGAGAAACTCCATCACTTTAATATTACCAGATTGTTCATCTTTTCCATTCCTGAGGACTTTAAACTGATTTTAGAAGCTCTTGTTAGGTCTAAGGACATGCTATTTTAACCCCTCTATGTCGCCCAAACAGGCAACGGGAGACAACAGTCTGATATAATCTGTATCTTTCTAAGAATATATATATTTGATAATTTTGATGAAGGACTGGATAGAGAGGTAGGCCAAGAGCCCATAAACTTCCAAAAAATTAGACATTCAATATTTATAGTCTTTTTGTCTTTAAGAAATATCACTTATCATCATTTTACTTCTGTGTTTTATCATTGCAGTAGAGCATTGTTGCTTGTTATATCCCTTAGAGTTTCCACTCTAGCCTCTTCCTGGCCTGAGGAAATACCACCATGTGCTCAGGCACTGAGTATTGAACCCATAGTGCTCAAGGACCATTCACAGGGAGGTAGAATGAGCACCTAGAATCTGGAAATCTTGGTAAACACAGATTCTGAATCTGTAAAGCTTACATGGGACTCAAGGGTCTGCATTACTAGCAAGCTTCCAGGTGGATCTAAAGTGACAAAGATCTGTCTGTAAGTCATAGGCTTAGAGTCTAACTCTCCTAACCTGGAATTTTAGTTTCCATTAATTTCAACTTTATGACCTCTTTGAGCCTCAAGTTTTGTGTCTGTAGAGTAGAGATGATTAGAGTAGATTACTTCTTTGCTGCTTGTGAGGATGGAGTTTGTGTATGCTTAGACTTGGGCAGTGTCTGCCACCTGCAGTTCTTACCAAACCTTTCCCTCAGTTCCATCTGAGTCCTTCCTCAATCAGTCTCTGGCCTCTGTCTTGAGAATCCCCACACAGGACCTGGCACAGTTTATCTCAGGGCCTTTTCTAGAGTGCTCAGTCTTGTGCTTTGGCTGCAGCTCATCCTCTGTAGGAGTCAGCCTTTCTCGGATATCTTGGTCACAGATCCCAACCCCTGTGTTCTTTCTGAACCTTGGAGGTCTGACACCTGGTCTGGACTCTCACCATCTACTGGCACTGTAGAAAGGTGACTTAACTTTGTGACCTCATTTAGGGAGGGTAAATAGTCAGCACCTTTGTTCCCCCTTGATAAGGCTGCTATCTGGAGAGGGTAAACAGTTCTGCATATGAAAAGGGGTTCGTGTTTATTTTGTGAACACATCTCTTTCTCATGGTGATCTGTCCCTCTTAGGGATTAACTACTGACCTGTGTTTCCCCAAAGACCTGGCAGCCTGATGGTATCCTGGGAAGAGGCTCCTCCCTGACATCTTAAAATAACTGCAGTTTCTGTTGTCATGTGGGATTGCTGAGCAGGACTTTGACCACAGGCTTCCTGCCTGCAAAAGAGAGGACAGACAGCCTGGCATTTCTACTCAAAAAAGAGCAGGACATTCTCACATAGAGAACAAGGGGAATTCATTAAGTTGTTCATGATTACCAAAGGATATGTAAGAAATATGTTCTCTAAAGTGGAAATTGCTGCCCTTGGGTAACAGGAAAGGCTGACCATTACATTATAAGTAGGAAATGGGAGATAGTGAAATAGATGCCAAGCACACAATGCAACCTTGATAAGGGAGTTTGCATCAGAGCCTTCTCAATTCGTTTTCACAGATCATTCTCCTCTTGGCCATTTAAACTCTGTCTCTAACATCAATAGTTGAAGTGAAAGGAAAAAAAAAAAAGATTTGTTCAGTTGTGGTTATTGGTATTGGAGACTAATACCAATAAAGTGGTAGTTAAATATCTCCACAATGTCATCAAAGATTGGAAAGAAACTTAAGGGATCAAAGCAGTCTTATGGATTCCCCAAATCTGAAAACTTGCTGGTTCTAACATCTTATGGAAGTCAGAGAGATGCCATTTCATTTGATTTTTCATGACCTCAATGTATAAGGGCATGCAATTGTAAAACTCTGTGTAAAAAAAAAAAAAAAAAGGCACACTGATTTTCCCTGTATTATCAGGTAACTTTAGTATAACACCCCTTAGAATATTCTGCTACATTCACATCAGATCTTGATTTTCACCATGGTGTTACAGATTCACAGTGCTAGCAAGTGTCACAGAGACTACCACCTCATATCACAGCATTAGAGTATGTGGCTCAGCCAGGGTAAGTCCATGACTGAAAAAATTAGGAGCCGAACTGAGACAAAGACTCTTGACTCTTAGGACAGTGGGCATGCTGCACAGACCCAGATCTCACCTCTACTGACCCATCTTCTCCCTTCATAGTTGTTATATTCTGAGACACAGAGTGGGGACAGGGAAGTGAGGCCTCAGGGTGTGCAGTCCTGGGGATGCCTTTCACCATTCACAGAGTAATCTATAGAATTGGTGACTTCTAGAATTTTGAAATATGCAGCCTTTGGGGCAGCTACACTGCCTGTGCTTGGAAACAATTATGAACAGCCCAATTGTACACACACAGAACTCAAAGGGTCCCCAAAACATGATAAAAGAATGGATAGAGTGAGGCCCCAAGTCAGCAACATAACCTAAGGCAATGTTCAGCCCTGCACTTAAAACAGACAGACATAACAGCCTAAGTCCTAGGTCAAGCTGAGGTATAAATTGAACCAGCCCTCATGTCAGGAAAGAAGTTGGGCCCAAGTGGTAAGTGGTCCACTATCTCTGAGAATACCACTGGATGAGACAGGGTGAAATTCCCGTTAGGGCTGCACATTGTCCCTATGATGATGAAGGGGTAGAGAGAGCATTGCTCTGGACTGGGAAGGTATTGCTGCTTCTGGTGATTTGTGTCCTTCACCACACCCAGGGAAGACTCACCAGATCTCAACAATCTTTCGTTTATGTCCTAGCCAGTCAATGACAGGAACAGGACCCTGGAAGCAGGGTCCTCAGGCAACATTGCTCTGTCATTCTCTTTCCTCACTCTGGGGTCAGGTCCAGCCTTTGAGGAAAGATTCTAGGCTGTCTGCTTGTCCACCACTAGCTTCCTATGCACCAATAACCATGAAGTTCCCTTCTTTCCACCAGGGAACTTGAGTAGACCAACGTAGGGCATGTGGGTATTGCAGATAAGGAAAGAGGTATTGTTTTTTCCAGAAGCTTTTTTTGTGTCAAGAGCTTGTTTTGTGTCAAAACAACCTCAATATCCTCTGATCATAGGGTTGGAAGCTCTTGATCTCTGAAGCTGATGGGAACAACCCCAGTGAACTGGGAATGTGGGTAACATCTTTTCTGAGTATTGGAAAACAACTCCATCCCCAACTCTCCTCCCTGCCACATGCACTGAGCTGTCTCTTCCACTAGAATTGCCCCTAACTGGTTGGTATAGTTTGAATCTTGAATGTCCCACAAAGGTGTGTGTTAGAGTATTGGTCCTTAGGATGGCACTACTGGGAGGTGATGGATCTTTAAGATGTGGGACTAGTGGGAGATTCTTACGTAGCTGAGGGAATGCACCTAAAGAGAATTGTGGGACCTCAGCTACTTCTTCTCTTTTTATGCTTCCTGGCCATAAAGTGGTTTTTCTCTGCCACATGCTCCTACCATGTAATGGTGAATCGCCACAGGCCCAAAACAATGTGGTCAATCAATTATAAATAGAAATCTCCAAAATTTTGACACCAAATAAATCTTTTCTGTTTAATATCTCAGGTATTCGGAAGCAAATCTGACTGAAACACTGGTCCACTGGTCCAACTTACTTTACCCTCTTCTCCAATCTATTCTCCACATTTGGGTCAAATGAACTTTCTAAAGTATAAAGGAAACTCTGTTCTCCCTTGCTTTAACCCTGCTATGACTCCTGAGAGCCTGCAAGCTTGAGTCTAAATCCTGAAGCAGAGATATACAGCCCTGCAGAACCTGGAGCATTTCTCCTCTAGTCCTCTGCAACCACTCTCCAGCCTGAACTACCAGAAGTGCTTCACCCAGTAGCAAGGAGCAAACTGTACATGTAAACTATACATGCATGGTATAGCACCGCATACCTGCTGTTCCAGGAGTCAATGTAATTCCCTAATGAGCCTCCAGTGCCTTTGCTATGGTAGTTCCAGCATCTAGATCAAAACAGAAATTTCAGTCCTCTATCTATTTTGATATCTGAGTCCATCAATTAATGTGATGCTCTGGAGTGGTGTGGAACATTAACTTATCAATCCTCTCCTGCACTTGTAAAAATATCTGATGAGTAAATTTTTCACTTTTAGTCCCACAGAACTTAATTGTAATTTTAGAAAATTTAGTGGTGTCCATTTGTGACTTTTCCTAAGAACTGATGTTTCTCAGACTCCAGGAAGTCTGCAGCAGGGTCTAAACTTGTAAGCCATGGTGTCTGAGGATTGCAGGCTTGTGGCAGGACCCCAGGACTCATAGAATTGGTGGCAATTGAAATCCTATTGATTCCAGGCTTTGTGCTAGGTCACTTAACATGTTATCTCAGAGGAACAGATGGGAAAACTGGGTCCCACAGGGAAAGATAAGGGGAATTTTATGACTCCGACTATACAATAAAGAGCTGCTCTGATAGGAAAAGACCTGGGGGAAGAGAGGCCCATTCAGAGGAGCCCAGGAAAACTTTAGTAGATGATGCTCTTGTCTCTACCTCAGTCTTGCTGACAGATGCCTCTTTTGTGGAAACCATGCCAGCCAAAGCCAAGACAGATGACATGAGGTGCTAGGAGCCACAAGCAAATATACGATGTATGGCACCTTTGGTTGTAAAGTGATGCCAGCTAGCCACTGAGATGATTATGTTAAGATTTACATTCATATGGAAATTGGACTCCCGCTGTTCACCTTGGCCTGCTACCGGACTCATGTTACCAGACTCTTGGAGAGTTCCCATTGGTTGGGGAAGGATAGTAGGAGGAAATTCCGGGGGAGGTCCGGGGGACCCCGGTTCCGGGAGACGCGCAGTTCCGGTGGACGCCCGCGTGGGAGGACCGGGTTTGGCTTGCCGGCGCCTACAGAGTCTTGGCGGCTTTTTCAAAATAAAGTTTTGTTCCTGCTTGAGTGGCTCGTGATTCTGTGCCCAGCCAAGACTGCGGCAATGAGGCAGTTTTCTGTGGGATGGAGCCCCTGTGTTCTCAGGCAAACTAGAGATTCATGTGTTCCCCCAGGTTCTTTCCCAGGGCACTACAGAAATCACTATCTCCAAGCCAGGAGTGGAGAAGCAATGTGAGATAATTCTTAGCTGCACAGCCCCATCTCCTGAGTTCATTTTTGTGCTAAGAAAGACTTGAGGACCTCAGAGAACACAGCTGTGGCTACGACTCTCAGACATCTCAGGCAGCAGGTCAGCCAGAGCTTCTTTCAGGGAGACATGGCCTCTGAAGCCGCAGGGTTCTCTGGGAAAACATTCAACCAGTTCACCAGCCTCTTGTTATAGAGCTCTTTCCAAAAATCAAAGTTTTCCTTTTCTAACTCAATTTCAGTAGCAGAGTATCTGCCAACCTGTGCTTCATGTCTGCCACACTCATTTCTACACACTGTCTGATGCAATTTTGCTTTCCAGATGCTCATCAGGCTTCACTGGGTTTGAACATAAAGGCTGGACCTGCCCTGGGTTTTCTGTAGAGGTCAGACACTGCTCATATGTCCAGTCATTGTGGCCCAGCACTAAGTGAAGTAACTAATGTGTACAGTTGGGTGGTCATGAGCCAGGCAACACCATCACTTAATTGTTTCATCTGCTAAGCCTGGTGCTGCCCCCTGTTTTACAGAAAGGGAAACTGAGACCACATAGAGGAATTGGTCTGCTAGGCTTCTCTCCCTGTCCACTGGGATGGGAGGCTGTGTTACGTCCTCTAAGGCCCTTTCTGGGCATGATGCTGGGAAAACTGAAGGTAGCTTATATAAGGAGATCCACGGAGGTAGTGCTGGAGGGAAGGAAGAAAGCATAGTACAGATAGACTAGACATGTCAACCATGTATCCAGAACGGGTCAGGCCTGTCCCCACCTGGTTCAGGGCTAAGGCCTGTTTTTTGTGCTGCCCATGGTGCACACAGGAAGCACTGGGTGATGCAGTTGCAGCTATGTCCATGGGACTGTGGGTGGGGCTGAATTTGTGTAGACTCTGAAATGCAGAGAAGGGAGGATGAAGTGGGATGAACCATGCACACGTGGAAAAGCCAAGAATAGTAGATGGGCCTGTGCTCTCCAGCCAGGGAGGAGAAAAGCAGATCCCACAGTGTGAAGCAGAGGCTGTTGGGAGGAAGTGGAGGCAGCTGGTAGAGACCAGGCGCTCTCCATCTCCGGGCAGTTCCTCTCATGTAGAAGCCAAGGTGTGGATGTGGTTTCCAACTCTCTGGAGGCCCCAAAAGATATGTATCCTGGCCTCATGCATGCTTGATTTAGAGATAAGCACTTGCCTGGAACTGAGAGGAGCCAGGGGTAGGGGTGTTTGATACAAATCCTTATCTTTCCCCATTGCCCAGGCTGGTCCCTTCTTTTGGGCTCCCCTGGCCTTCCCTGCCCCCTACTTCACCAGTCCCAGCTTTGGTGACCTCTGTCTGACCAATGGCCATAGACAATGTCCAGTTGCTCTCATTTCTATTATGAACACACTTGTTCTGCATGCATAGTTAAGAGTCACTGTGTTAGTAATAAAATAATTTAGCGAAGTCCATACCCATAGTGTAGGTTTGCCCTTCCTTCCTACCCCATTCCTTGCCCTGATTTGTCTTTACCATTGTCCCCAGCATTTTTCATCACTTGTGCTTAGTGCTCATTCTTGCTTTGCAGTACACAGGGCTTCTGCTTGCTCTGTCTATCATCCGAGCTGAGCTCTACCCTAAGCCTCACTCTGGCCTCTTTTCATGGGCTGCTCCATCCAACCCCAGAGTCCAAGAGCACTTGTGAGATAGAACCAACAGCACACTCCAAGGCCCCTGGACTGGGTGCACACTCAAGAGCTGGAGGCCCTTCCTTCCAGTGGGTTCTGGGATGTGGTCCACTGTGAGTGAATCTCTGGTGGTCTTTGGGTAGTTTATCACCATCATGGATATATCCTAACCAGGACTGGACACATGAACTGTAGCCCACAGAGTATTGCTGTGAAGGCATGATGACATGTGACAGACACCTGAGCAGGGCTATGTCAGAGAAGAAAAGGAAAGGGAAAGAGACATGGGAAGAAGAAGGGCAGAATCTGCTCAGGTCGCTGAAGCCAAAGGAACCTAAACTGGTGGCAGCCAGTTGCCTCACTGGCCCTGATCTCAACTCCTTTCAGCCTGGGAAGCAAACCCCATCCATGGAGGGTGATCAAAGCAGGTGCAGTCACTGAATTCCAGAGACTGACTGTTGAGGTGGATACCACCTGATGCTGGCCATCGTGTGCATGGGCCTGTAGGTGGCGCCAGGTAGTACCTCCTTCCCTCTGTAGAAGGGATTTTTGGCAGATGAACATTCTAAAAAATCTTTGATGATCTCACAGACTTCCTGAATTCAGCTGCCCAATAGAGGATCGGAAAGGAATTCAGACATGGACCAACCGTGGGAAGGCTATTCTGGCCACTTTTGGATTCCATGGTATTTGTCATCCACAATCCCAGCCGCTGTCATGTGCATTAATATTCTTTTTATAGTAGTCTCTGATCTTATCTGTCTATACCATATAGGGTTTTAGTGCAAGAAATTTATTTTAATCATTATTAAAAAATATTTAGCATCAAACATTGTGTTTGTCACATGGTGGGCATTTAAAGATGCTTATTAAAAGAAAGAAGGCAAGGAAAACAGAGATTGGAAGGAAGGAAGAAAGGAAGGAAGCTTTAGGTTGACTATCACAGTGTTCTTTATATGTGATCTAGGAATACATATGATCAAATAAAGGAGCTGGGGAAACATGCAATGTGGTGGGAATGAGCAGAGTGTAGTGCATTTTTATTCAAAATATCTGTTTTGGCCTTTCAGATATGTTATTTATGATCACACACAGAAACTTCATAATATTAATTTTATTGATTCTATTTACCCTTAATCAGATATCATATTTTTATAATTTTCTTTTATAAATATTAGTACAAATCACATTTTTAATGTTGTAAAATAGAGATATTTAACACTATAAAGCATTTCAACACCAAAAGTCATTAAAGACATAAAAATCAGGTGGGTCAATTTTTGAAAACTGCCTTTCGTGATTAAACACAATTCATTATATTCATGTCATACCTTACAGGGAGATGTTTTCAAATCTACAGTCTCAGCTAATCCTCACAACAACTCTGTGATGTGGACCTTGTTTATCTCATTTTACAAAAGGAACACTGCAACTAATAAGTCAAGGACTGGGTAACAAATAGATATTTATTATAAGGAAAACAAACTCTAAGTATACAAAATGTGAGATTACAAGCAGCCTCAGGGGAAAAGAGAATAGGTACAAAATCTAAACTTGGAAGATGTCAGTATGTAACAATGACCACCTGTGGGAAGCAGACATCTCACACTCATTAGAGAACTGTGTTGTCCCAAGATGTTGCAGTTGTCACCAAGAAAGGAGATAAACATACTCAATGATATGAAGATGAATAAAATTCCTACACATGGCCTTTCTTGAATAACTTCAGATACTAGTATATACAGAAGGACTGTGAGGTACTTATTGTGTGGACAGAGCCCCTGCCACCTTGGGCTGGCCATTCTCTCTTCCAGTATTCAAGAATAGCAAGGCTGAAAGAGATCTTGAGTAAGAGATTTCTGGATACGGCAGGCCATTGCACAAGGTCGCTTGGTCAAGCCATTGAGTGTTCTCTCTGGCTTGTGCTGGGGACACAGCTTTTGCAAAGGTGACACCCGCACAGATAAGGAGAAATTTGCGTAGTTCCTTGGTCAGTTTGCACCCATTCCCATTTGACCCAACGCTCAGGTCATGAAACCGTTCCCTGGTGGGAGAATACAGTAGAAAGCGGCCATCCCTTCCACCTCCCTTAAACCCCATGACTGCACTTCACTTCAAGTACAGAAACTAGAAAGCAGATCAATGCTTCACCTGGATCAGCAGAATAGACAGTGGTTCAGAATATAAGTTTGAGGGGCACAAAGACCTCAATGCCAACTCCACTGTGTTCTGTGTGACTTCAGGCAAATAACTTCACCTCTCTTGAGTGTTGGCTTCCACCATCTGGAAAATTAGGGCCTGGCAATAGTTATTTTAAAAGGCTTCTGTAAAAATGAAATAAGGTCACACTTGCCAAATGAAAGACCTCTTACACATGAGGTGTGGACACTGTGTCTCAGCCACTTCAACTCAGGGTGTTATGTGGGAGAATCCCTTGGGGCTTCCATGTTGCTATGAGCCAAGGTCTGTTCCATTTTCTTGAGAACCATTTTATTGGCCACTCCCCTGTGATGTGTGACTATCACAGTTATTTTGGTCTGAATCGTCATTAGTGAAAAGATGGCGTGAATCAATCCAGGCAGCATTTCATTTCACTTCTCTGGCCTCATTTCTCTATCTGAGAAAGGATAGAGTTGGGCTGAGAGTGTTCTCCATTTCTTCCACCTCCAGCTTTTCAAAAGGGTCGGCCTACAGCTGGTATGAGTAGGAGAAGAAAGTGTGGAAACATGTGAGATACGCTCAAAGGAACCACAGAAGGAAAATGTCTAACCAACAGAGTCCCAGCAGGGAGACAGAGCAATGAGTCAACGGAAGTGACAAGGGGACGCTAAGAAGGGGCAGCAGGTTCCGTAAGCTGTGAACACCTGCCGTGGCGCTGGAGCACTGGGCATGTGATGCTATCCCTGCTGGCAGAGAGCGCCTGAAAGTTGAGATGAGGGACCTCCTCACCTCTGCTGTGTGAGTCATAAGGTCCCTGGGCCCCCATGACCTGCCATTCTCACTGAAAAAAATATGCTGAATTAAAACTGTTATCTCTTTGTAAATGATATTTCCAAAACTTGAAGTGCAATAAAAAATCAATGTCCCAGAAATGGGGGGATGAAAGATCTTTCTAGAAGGTTTTTATGTATGTGATTACTCTACTGGATCCTCCTTGCAGGTCTGAGGTTCCATACTGGATGCTAAACCTCTCAGGTTGGCAATGACCCCAGCACAAGCCAAGCTTGCCATTTGTAAGCTATGAATTCTCAAACACTTAAATGTCCTTTAAAAAAAACAAAACAAAACACCTGCTAGTAGTTTTTAATAATTAAATAAAGGGTGATTATCTAAAATACAACAATCTACAAAGAATTTCTTTTCTAAAAAAGACACGATTGTGACCAAAATAAAGGTCTTCTTTATTTGCGTCTCCCTTGGTGGGAAACCACCTTGAATTTCTGTCCAAAAGCCTTTCTAAGATTCTGCTAAAATGTTTTAAAATATTTAGTTCCTGAAAATTAGATACTAGTACTCTTAGAGGGCAATATTGCCAAAGAAATGTAAAGTAAGTCAAGTTATGACAGTATGTATCAATGAGAAACCCTCAGCTATGGTTAGACTACTATGAGTAAAGCGTGGAATCTCATAACAGAATAAGGGGATGACTGCTGTAGTTCATGCTGTAGGTTTTTTTTTTCTTTGCAAGGATAAAAGAAGAAATTTCTGATCAAAAAAGAAAGTTCTGTTTTTTTTTTTCAGTGTTGGTCCCAGTTCATCTGCTGTTGTTAGGGCCCAAAAATAAGTTGATACCTTTCTTATTAATAAAACAGGTAGACAGCTCCACTTTCATTAGAAAGGGCTAGTAACATTAAAAAGAGAAAAGAACTATATCTCCAAGGTGGAGAAATGCCAGTGACAACCTGGAAAGGAGAAGGTCAACTGACTAGACTGAGAGACATAGAAGTATGAAAAGTTCAAGTCTGCGAGAAGAATCCTGGGCAAGTTAGAAAACACCCAGGCAATGAGGGATTGTTCCACGAGTCGGTAAGAGAGGTACCATTTTGTACCCAAGTGCACATCCACATTTTCCATTCATTCTCTATTGGAATCTACCTTTTGCTAGAAACCTCATCTTCAGCTGCCCAAAGTCTCTGATGACATCATTCCCATCTTCAATGTCATGTGATTGATCACTCAGTGACATTTCCTTCCAGTTGCCATTTCACTCCCCTCCTTTCCCTGATGCCATCACATCTGATTCACC
The DNA here is from genome assembly GCF_964194105.1 of Spermophilus citellus. Lineage (NCBI taxonomy): Eukaryota > Metazoa > Chordata > Mammalia > Rodentia > Sciuridae > Spermophilus > Spermophilus citellus. Next base: position 117,537,988 of record NC_138184.1, on the reverse strand, counting down.
AGTTTGTTCTGCAGGTATTACCTTCACTTTAAACATTATCAAACCTTACCATGCCTCACCTTATCCCACCTGCTAGTTCAAACTCCAGTCATCTCTCTGAACCATGACTGTGGCTTTTCTCCATATTCCCTGGCTTTATCATTTTTACCCCTACGGTGTCATTCTCACATAGAGGGTTAGCTTTACAATCCCTCTTGATGATGTCAGGCCTCGCTGAAAAGTGTTCTGGGCCTCCCTCATTCTTAGAGTGAGATCTCAGTTTTTTGGGGGTTCTGGAGACACACTTAGCATGGACTCTCCTGGTTTCCACAACCTGCCCTTCCATCCTTTTCCACTGCAGACCCTGCCTCTTGACCTTCCCACTAGCTGTTCCCTCTGCCTGGGATGGCTGCTTTTTGTGTTTAGGTCTTGCTTAAGTATAACTACCTCAAAAAAGGGGTGCCCTATCCACACCCCATGGGCTTCACCCAACACTTTGCTGCTATTCTGTTCTTGGTCAACCTTTTCTCCTTGGAACCCAAGATCCCTGTGAGAGATTTGGTAAGGGCTCCAAACAATGGCAGCCCAAGAGAGGCAAGTAAATAGGGAGTGAACAACCTTACACCTCCCGTTTCTAATTCTTTCCTCTTTGAGCTGCTGAGTGGATCTCCTTGCTGACTGACTCTTCTCCCTAATCATTCATCTCAGTCCACCTCAGCATCTCCCTCTTCTTCCACACAACTTGTCTTGCTGGACATCCTTTCTGGAGCATCAGCTTTCACCGAACACTGAACTCCCTGGGCTTTTGCCTGGGCTGGCTTCCAGCTCCAACTCCAGAGAGGCACAGCAAAGCTTTGCATGGGGTCAGAAGAATCTGGGTCCTTGCTCAGGAGCCCTCATCATCCCTCTTTCCTCCATAAACGTGGCTTTCACTCAGTGTTTCACCAAGTCCCCCGAATAGAGTAGACACTGGGGTAGATCCAGATGACACAGACAAATAAAAACAACAACACATCTCCAGTCCTGTCCCAGGGCCCATTGCATAATACAGAAGACAGACAAGTTAACAGAGGTACTGGAGAGGGTGAAACTGTGACAGAAGGTGCTGTGGAAGTCACAGGGGACCCCTGACTCAGCCTTTGGGAAAGGGCTGGCAACCATCTAGGATCATCTAGGTCCAGTTCCCATCCATAGGAAGCGAGCCCTGGGTTTCTGTCTCTTAATCCACCATCCTCCCTGCCCAGCCCAGAATGATCCCTGTATAAATTAGGTGGATTTGTGCTGAGGACTACAGTCCTGGCACGCCTTACAAGCTGCCCCACGTTGGCTTCTAACTTCTCTTCCCAACCCCCACTTCAACACTCCACGACGCTGCGACCTCAGCTGACTTCCGTGACAGGCCATGCAGGCACTGGTTGGCCAGACAGCTCCACTGCCTGGAATAACCTCACCTTCCTCCCTGGCAGGCAAATGTGAGTCACACAGGGCTTCAAAACACAACTCAAATGTCACCTCCTCTTTGAACTCACCTGCCCCTCTTCCTGACTTGCCCTCCCCCATCCATAGCAGACACAGTCTCCCTTTGAGCTCCTGTCAACTGGGTGAGAACTTAGGGTTGGCAGTGTTGAGTACATGGTAATAAGCAGGTATACCCTGAGCTCCCAGGGAGCAGGGTGTGACATTGTTCCACAAAGATCCCCAAGCCGAGTTCAGTGGGTGTCCACATGCCTTGAATGCTCAAAACCTAGAGGCCCAACTGGACAACGGAATCTGCTTCCATCATGGAGGAACTGTGAATTCCTTTAAGTCAGCCATGTAATAGCCTTGACCGGTGGGAGATGCTGAATAGTTATCTGAGAATGGTGACTCTCTATCTGAGCTAATTGTATAATATCTGGAGAGTCACAAACATTATCAGTCCTCAGTTTCCTACAGCAGGATTCAGGCTCTGTTGATGGGTGCAAACACCCTGTCGCTACTGCCACCTGGTGGCCATTTACCCCATTTGTGAGTTGAGTTCTTAGATTTAAAAAAAAAAGTGATTTTTTCTTTTTACTTTCACTGTAATCTGCTATTTTATTATTAAAAAAATTCTAGTGCAATCTTCAGTTTTTCTCCATGCACAGAGAAAAACAGTTTGGTGTGAGAGGAAAGGGATTTCCGCGTCATGTTTTTCTCTCCCAAGTTCCCATCTCAATCCAGACATGCACAGTCCACGCTGGTAGCTTGTGGCTGAGGAGAAGCCTGGTTTCGTGACCACTTACAGGAGCTATCTGGTTGTCTGCACATAGGGTTCTCTGAGGAAAGCAGATAAGCAGATTCTCAGGCCACCCACAGCTCCACAAGCCTCACCTCCAAGTTCAGAAGCAGCTCAGAATGGCCTAGCAGGACCCACCCTATTCTCAGCTCCAGGACTATAACACAGCACTTGATTTCACTTCTGCCAAAATAAAAACACGTTAAAGTGTAAATTAGAAACAAGCCCAACCAACCAGGGATACTCCTTTTGTTTTAGCTTTCCATAACAGGGAATGAGATAATGAGATCATACCCATTTTTAGGACTCTGGTCAGCATCTTCTCATTCTTCTTATTATTCTAGAAAATAATGACTGTTAACACTTGCTTTTTCATCATTAAGACAATGATCTAGACCCTTCGATGCAGGGATTAAGTTCCCCTCCAAAGCCAGGGGCCTGTCAGCAGCCTGGTCAGACTGTCTGGAAGATCAGCCAACAGGAAGTTGTATGTCGTCTGTGCTTCTGAGCTTCATGTGTTTTTACCAGAAAACTAACCTGCCTATGGTGCCCGTTATTCTCTCTCTTGTCCTTCTCAGCAGACCACAACCAGGTGGCATTTGAGGATGTCTGATAAGCCCAACATGAATTGCTGCATTTATGCAAAGTCCTTTAAATTTTCTCTGTTCCTGAATTATAACAAGGCATGAGTGGGAACTGAGGCTGGGACTTGGCTGAATCTATTTACACCCGTATTTCCTCATCTACATGGGAGGAACAGCAAGAGACTGTTGGGACAAAGGGCAAGGTCACTGGGGCTCTCGGTTGAAGATTTGAAAGAAGGGAGACAAAGGAGTATCAGTACCTTCTCAGGAAGTGCCGTACTGTGAGGTAAAGTTGTCCAGGGACCCTACTATCCTATCTGCAGACTCAAGGGATACGCACAGAGATCCTTTCTTCCTTCCTTCTTTTCCTTCCTTTCTTCCTACCTTCTTTCCCTTAAGCTCCAGACAGTCATGACAAGTCTACTGCCAAGGAATATGTTGGGCTAGGAATAGGTTGTTCAAAGAAACCACTATGACTCCAGTTCTCAGAAAACAGAGCCTTGGGGGAGATGGACATTAATCAAAATATCACAGAAATGATAGCATAATTACCACCAAGAATCCTACAAAGGAGAACGACATGTTTCATAAGAGCATACTGCAGAGGAGCTTTACCTAGCCCAAGGGTCAGTGAAGCTTCTCCCATGAAGAAACTTGGTACAGAGAAATGAGGGGTGAATAGGAATTTACCCCACAAAAGGAACAGAGCTCCAAAGTGGGGAGAAAGGGACCTGAGAGACTGTGTGCTAGAAACCCCAGGCTCCTGCAGGAGAAGGCACAGTTTGCTCTTGGTGGTAGCTGTCCAGGGGGCAGTGGCTTGCAGATGGCATCATGCACTGCAAGGCCGGTGTGCAAACTGGGAGAATATGCTAGTAGAAAAATGTCATACCAACACACAGGGTTTCTGCACGCACTCCAGCCATGCCCGTATAGGAATGGTGCTAAATATGTGGTTGTTGGATGAGTGAATGAAATGTTCCTCAGCAAGAGAGGAGACCTCTAGTACAAGGAAGCTCTGAGCCCCTAACTAATCTCCCTTCCCCTTGGCTTATCTTCAAGAGACAGGACTGCCTTTGGATCCATCACGTCCAAGGATATTAACTGGGCTTAGTTTTCTGGTAAGCGCTAGAAAGAGGGATACAACATTAGGAGGCACGGGGCAAACACTCTCCCATTCTTTTGCTCTGGATTTTATGTTTTACATTTGTTTCTCCTTGCTGAATACCACCCTCTTACAATCAAAGGGCAAGAATAATGATTTAGCACTAAGATGAGGAAAATAAAAAATTCTACCTGTTCTCTTTGGGATAGGTTGATGTCCAGGTGAGATGTAGCTCCAAGGCTAGAGGTGACTCTCAGGAGCTTTTCACGGAGGCTTAGCTTCCTGGAGGGAGCTTACAGAGGTAGGTTGCTGACCCAAGCTGGGTTCAAAACTCAGACATCCTTGGATGTCAGTCACCAATCTCCATCCATTCTATCTTCATGTTAAAGACTTCATGTGACAGTAGATAGCATCATAGGAGAGAAAAAGTGCTAAAGACAGTAGCCTTGTACCACATAGATGCATTTCTAAGGTAAGTAAAATTTGCAGAGGTGAAATAAGTCTCTTGGGATCACATGTATAACATTTCAAAGCTGAGAAACACTCATTATTTGGCTTTCATTGTTTTATTCTAAAAGGCTACTTTAGTAACAAAAAGGGAAAATAGTTACAAAGAGATTGTTTCTTGCATGTTTGTGGTAGATTGTAAAATATGGGCACAGATTCCTTCTAGAGGGGTATGTGCATCCCCCACCAATGTAACTCTGTGGCCTTCTATGAGGAAGTGGGGTCTCTTTTCCCATCCTCAGAATCTAAAGTGGTCTGAGACTTGCTTGGTAGTAATTAACAATGAAATGGATGGAAGTGGAGTTGTGCACATCCTAGAATCCAAGCCACAGGGCGGGGGGTGGAGGGACTTGCAAATTTAAGGCTTGACCTCTTGAAATTCTTCCCTGAGCCCACTGAGGAGGAACACCTGTACAGTCTTCTGGTCAAAAAGGATCATGTGGAGAACCCAGACAGGCGCTAACTGCCAGCCTGGTGACCTTCCAGCTCTGCTGACCCTGCAGCTGAATGGAGCTGTTGGCTGAGCTCAGGATACAGGGAGGACACTTCCTTTGACATTGCACACAATCCTGAGGAATAGGAGTTCACTGCCATTCTTTGTCCACTAGATTTTGGGGTGCTTCATTGCCTCTTTCACATCATGCATCTCAGTGCATCATTGTGTTCAATCTCCAGCAACTCTACAAGATTCTCATTAATTTATTATTTTACAGATTAGGAAATTGAGCCTCACAGACATGGTAAGTAACCATGAAATGGCAGGGCTAGAATTTGCACTCACATTGATGTGGCTCCACAGTCCATTTCACTGGTCCATAAAGCCACAGAGATGCAGTAAAAGAGGATGTCATAGAACTTTGCAGCAGAGGTTGGAGCCCCCAAACTACAACATTTTCTGGTTTCAGAGCAAGGGCCATCAGGTGACCAGAGAAGACAAAAGAGTCTCAAAGATACCAAAGAAAAAGTATGGGCTTGAGCTTGTTTCTGTTGGCTTTTCTGAGTGGAAACCTGGAATTACTCTGATTGGGATCCACATTCCCTGGCTATTTGGCAAAATCCTTCAGAAAACCACAAGTGGTGTGAGTTTCAGTTACCTATTGCAGCATAGTGAGTTGTCCCCAAATATGACAGCTGAGAGGACTCTGAGGCAGGCTGTTGAGGATGTTAAGCTGTTGGTGGGGCTGAAGGCATGGGAAGAGGTTGCAGCCTCCACTTCCAAGTGTGTCATGATGGGCAGAAGATTTGGTCTGTGGGAAACTCACAGAATAGCAGTTTGTTCCCCTGGAAAGGAGGGAGACAGAGACAGAAGTAGAGAGAAAAGAAGGAGGAGGAGAGGAAAGAAGTGAAAAAGGGGAAGATGGAGGGCAGCAGGGAAAAACAGGAGAGAGGGAGATAAGGTAGAATAGAGAGAGGAGGAGGAATAGAGGGAGGGAAAGCAGACACACACACTTAGCAGGGAGAGGAGAGGAAGGGAAGGGTAAGGAAGAGAAGATAGGAGAGAGGAGAGGAAAGGAGAGAGGGTCGGAAAAATGGAAAAGAGGGAGAAAGAATAAGAAAGACACACACACACACACACACACACAAGAAAAAAAACTAAGGAAAGTACAATTGCTATAACTTAATCTTGTAATCACCATACCATCACCTTTTGCTGCTGATCACATATGTCACCTCTCAGAGAGGCAGACAGAAAGGTAGGGGTCCTTTGCAGATGCCTGACCCAGTGTTTCCATAGCCCACCATGCACCAGCAACCCTCTTGTGATGTCCCTTCACAACAGGAAGTTACCTGTGATCCTAACACTTTCAGCAAGGGTGGTCACCTGTGCCCCCAGTAATTGGCATAAGAGTACCATACATTACACGTGACCTGTTTAGTGATGATTTGCTAGGAGCCACAAGCAAATATACGATGTATGGCACCTTTGGTTGTAAAGTGACGCCAGCTAGCCACTGAGATGATTATGTTAAGATTTACATTTATATGGAAATTGGACTCCCGCTGTTCACCTTGGCCTGCTACCGGACTCATGTTACCAGACTCTTGGAGAGTTCCCATTGGTTGGGGAAGGATAGTAGGAGGAAATTCCGGGGGAGGTCCGGGGGACCCCGGTTCCGGGAGACGCGCAGTTCCGGTGGACGCCCGCGTGGGAGGACCAGGTTTGGCTTGCCGGCGCCTACAGAGTCTTGGCGGCTTTTTCAAAATAAAGTTTTGTTCCTGCTTGAGTGGCTCGTGATTCTGTGCCCAGCCAAGACTGCGGCAATGATTCAAAGACTTCTTAGGAAGAAGTGTAGAAAATGAACACAAGTAAGGGAATCATCTGATAATTCAAATAAAAAATAGTCATTTGACTTTATCCCTCTACTCCTCCAAAACGACATAACAGAAAAATTCCACTTTTTCAAAGATCTACGACTGTGGCAAGCCTCAGGAGATTTCACATTTTCTAAAGGAAGGGGAGACAGGCATTGATTTAATAGCAGTGATATGGCACTTCAATAATCTCAAATCTTAATCAAAAAGGCATTCCCTCCACCTGGACTGCTCTGTCCCTTCCCGCACACCATCCACCAACCTCCCCTCAAGGAGCCGGATCCCCCATCTTCTGCAGATCTCACACACACTAGATCACACACACTGTTGCCCCTACTTTAGTGACACTGTAAGTAAATCTACTTGATAAGGGTGGAAATTCTGTCCAATTTACTCGTTTATCTTTGGTCAAAGCAACAGAGGAGGATAATCATTCAAATAAAGCCAAGAATAGCAGGGAAAGAAATACAACAGTAAAAGAAACCAGAGGAAGAAAATCGGTGCAGCAAACCTACACCTGGCATCCTGGTCTGTCAGATGGATGCTCAAAACAAGATTGTGGGCTCACTCTTAGAGGAGGGGCTGGTTCTGAGCTTGAGTATCAGTTACAAAGAAGCTGGGGAACTCCAATGCACCCAGATGTTCAGAGTTAGTTAGGAGTGAACATCTGGGGACTGGATCCACAGAAGGTTTGCTACCCTAGAGCCAAGGTCAGACCAGCAAGGTGAGAGGTCCAGTGGCCACTGAGTTTGGCTTTCTTCTTGCTTTGAATTATAATAGAATTTCAAGTATAGAAGAATTGCAATGGTTAAACACTACTTTTGAAAATTAAAAACTGTTTTGCCTAAAAAAATTTTGATTGTGATAAAATATATACAGCCTAAAATGTACTCTTATCTAATTTTTAAATGTAGTTTTGTGGTATTAAGTACATTCACATCATTGTGCATTAATCTCCATCAACTATCTCCACAACTTAAACTGAAACTATTTACTCATTAAACATGAACTCCTTATTTCCCTCCCCCAGCTTCTGGCAACCCCAATTCTGCTTTCTGCCTCTATGAATTTGACTACTATATTGACATAACATAAAGGAGTTCATATAGTATTTGTCCTTTGGTGACTGACTAATTTCGCTTGGCATATGCTTTCAAGGTTTACCCATGTTATAACATATGTCAGAATTTCTTTCCTTTTGAAAGGCTGAATAATAATATTCCATCATATGGATATGCCACATGTTGTCTATCCATTCACCTGGTGGCAGACACTTGAGAAGCTTCTACCTTTTGGCTATCATGACGAATATTGCTATGAACCCGGGTGTAGACATATTGCTTCCTGAATGTTTTTAGTTCTTTTGGGCATATATCCAGATGTGGAGTTGCTGGATTATATAATAATCCTTTGTTTAATATATTTGATGAGCCACCATACTACTTTTACAGAAGCTGCATTTTTTTTACATTCCCATCAACATAAAAATTCCACTTCCTCCACATCCTCACCAACACTTGCTATTTTCTGGGATTTTTAAAAAAATTTTATAGTGGGTTTGGAGCTTCTTCATTTTATGGGAGTATCAACAGCTTGCTAATAAATGGTAGAGCTGGGAATTGCATTCAGGTGATCTGAATCCAAGGAGCAGGACTTGGAAATTTTTATTCCAGAATAATGGTGCATGTCCTCAGGCTCCTGGAGTTTTCTGCTAATTGCACAAAACTGTTCATCATGGGAGGCATACTCAGCCTAAGGTGGGATAAGGTAGAAGGTATAAAATATTTCCATTAGCAAATGGTTTGGTCAAAAAACAAGTCAATAACCTGAATAAATGTATAAAATCAGAATAAGTCCTGACCTTTGGTGCAAATGCCAAGAGACCTGAATGTGGATAATTTTGGAAGCCAACTGAAGAGTTGAATTATTACTTGTCTCAATGCTTCCTGCTTTCGGTTGGGACTGGAAATGGAAGTGCCAAGCCCTGCCAGGAAGTCTTCTCTCGTGGTTTTACTGGTCAAGGCTAATTTAGGAAGTGCTGGAAATCTTGTAGAAACCCCTCGGGAAATTTTTACCTTGTTTTCCTACATGAAAAGTTCCACTCAGTTACAAACCTCAGAAATGACATCTGTACTCCCTACTGGCTTATCTGGGCTCAATCTTGCATCTGTTCCCAGTGCAACTCACTATCAGTCAGTCCAGCTGGGGGAGCCTGGGCCACTCAGAGGATGGTGAGAGATGAATTGCCAGGGATTCTGCTGGCTCTTTCATGTGCCCACTGACTTCACGCACTTACTGCCCTAAGAAGTGGGTGTTAATATTTTCATCCCCATTCAGAAGACCTTGCCGTTCAAAAAAGATGGGTTCATTTACCAACATCACCCATCTGGTAAGTGGGAAAGTTAGCACACAAATCCAAGTGCATCTACTTCCCCAAACTACACTTTTCTCATTACCCTCCTGTTTTAGAAATATCAGAAATAATTCCTATCTTGGGTTGGAATGCAGCTCAGTGGTAGAGGGCTTGCCTAGATGGTGAGAGCTCCTGGATTTGATCCCAGCACCACACACACAAATGGGGAAGGATAATTCCTTTATCAAAGAATATTTGATCTCTTACTGTAAGTCATAAGAACTGAAGGACTTCCACTAAGCTGAAAGCCTATGTGCAGCTTGATGTCCCCACTGAGGCCACCATGTATAGCCTATGCCCTTTTGTGATTCCCTCCTCTCCTCACATCTCCATCTGCAGATAGCTGCTCTCTCAGCTCCAGAACAGACCTTCACATCCTTCCCTCCCTACCTGTCTTATGCCGGACCTTCTCCAGATTGCGTGTGCCACTCTTCTCTCCTCACATGACCTGGTTCTGCTAACCGTCCAAATCCTGCTAACCATCCAAGTCCCTCTCCAAAGGATCCTCTAAGAAGCTTCTCTCTGTCCTTCTTAGGTTCCTTTTTTCTTATGCATCACTATCTCCCTGCCTCCTCCAGGAAGTCATGTACATGAAATGCCTAGCAAGATAAGGATACACATGGGAGTTGAGCAGAGGGTGATAGGAACCAGGAAACACAAAATGGAAAGAACGTGTCTGTGCAAATCAAAGTGGAAAGCACTTTGCAAGTGAACTTGCATTAGAAAATGAGTCAGATCTAGAAATTAAGATTTGGATGGTGGAGATTTGAGGCTGATGAACAGGTATGGCAAACATGATGGTATAGAGGAGAGGTGGGCAGTTCAGAGAGAAGAGCTGGCCTGGCAGAGGGGAAGTTTCTAAATAAGGGTGATGCAAAGGTACCGATGGATATGCACTTTGGATCAAACCAGAGAGCTTCACTGTCCTCAAAAGACACGATTTTAAGTTTCTTGATGGAGCAAGAACAACAAAAGTTTATGCTATATTGTGCAAGTTTAAAACCAACTATTATTTATTCACTTATTTGACAATGATTTCTAGGTATTTACCAGGTTAATGAATCAGATTGTGCCCTTGTTCTAATAGAACAGAGTTAAAAGAAAAATCAGAATCATGTTCATTGTTTTTCCTCTTTTATTTTGCAAAGATGCCTAGTAATTAGCAGACTTCAAAAAGTATATTAATCCTTTTACCCTGAAATATTAAGTTCTACAGATATAGTTTTACTGGTGGCAATATTTCATTCACATTTGCTCAAGGATATTCTTTAAGGGTAGAAGATGAAGAAAGGAAAATTCACTTTTTCTTCCTTAAAATAAATTTTAATGATGAATTGCTATCATGAAAGATTCATCTGATTCAATTCCTTTGAAAAATCAGAAAAGGAAACTCTTTTAATTACTCATGGTATTATTTGTCCTGGCACACATCATGTAGGTGGGAGCAAAGCATAGCATCTTTTTTAAAAATTCTGTACTTCAAATATGTTTTCAGCAATTTGGAAATTATATGTAATGTTTTCAAACTCAATTTACATATCCAGCAGCATTTGTGGCTAAGGAAAGATGGTTTAGAATCAAAACATCACTTTTCTCTGGAAAACTAGGTTTTAGGCTTGTCGATGGCTTTGAAGGCCATTTCCATACTCCCACCTAACATCATGTAATGTGCCAGGTGCTGGCGGGGAGCAGGTCGCTGAGTCAGAGTGTGGCCCTGATCCTATCACCCATCTGTGCTCTGGTGGGTGACATGACTCACCCCTGAGGCCCAGCCCCCGTCAGCCTCCCAGATCCTCCCCCGTCGGATGGGAGCTTCCTATCATCCAGTTCCCAGGCTGCCAGCACAACCCCACTGGTCAGGATGTTTTTGACTAGAAATCATTTTCTGGAGTTCTAAATCATTTGTAGAGGTAGGTTCTTCCTCTTTTCTTGGAGACAAAACAGTTCAATGTGCTTTTAGTTGTTGCATCAGACTGAGATTAACCTGTGCTTGTTAATAGCAAGAGAACTCTAGTTTCTTTGAAGCAGCATTTATTTCTGCCCAAGTGACAGGATGGTGTCAAGAAGTCATTTGTTTCCCATTTTATAGCTATGAAGGGCAAATATAGGGATGGGCTTGGGGTAGGTCCTGAAGAGGAAAGAGTGGGCCTTCTGCAACCTGGTAGCCATGTTGGAACCAAGGTGGGAGCGAATTCTAAGCAGTAAAGCAGAGGATGCCAGTTTCAGGCAGAGGTGACATCAGCTTTAAGTTTTTCCCTCCTCATAGCAATCCTCTTATGCTAGCCTCCCACCTGAGGTGAGTCTGTAAGTGTCAGTCTAGGGTTGAGCTGTGTTTTGAGGCTAAGAGGGATAAGCTCTGACAGTGATCCCACTGAGAAATAGCTTGATGATTTCCAGAAAGCTGGAGGGGTGACAAGAGCTGATGTCCCTTGTCAGGGTGGATCTGAGGAAAGCAGAGGTCTCCAGGGAGCTGCTTCCATCAGGAGGATGGGGCTTACCTAGTGCTTGTTCAGAAGACAGTGGAAAAGGTGGGGGGAGTTGGGGATGGTTGTATTGCACACACTCTTGTCATTTCAGTACATTTCTAGAGGAAACTGAGATCATCATAGATAAAGTGTCAAGGTGTCCTAATCCTAAGGTTGATTCATATATAATGCTGGTGAAGGAACATGTCCTGTGAGGATCATTGTGAACTCTAGAAACAGAGACTCTGAGAGCAGAGAGGCAGGGAGTGTGATAACACCAGGGAACGAAAGGGGAGCAGTTTGGAAAGCTGGAGATGGTCAAGGTGAAAATTTCTCACATTTTTGAATATTAACTATATGGTTTGTGCAAACTGACATTTCCACCTAAATTAATCACTCAGGCCTGCTTCAGAATTGGGTGTCCACATCTTTACTCAGTGTAATGACAAATTTTAAGTGTCAACTTGGCTCAGCTGTCATGGCCAAGTTTTGGTCAAATACCCATCTGTGAAGGTAGTTTTTAGATGAGATTAACATTTTTTTTTTTGACAAAGTGCCCTTTTATTATTTATTAACAAACAAAAACATTAACATTTGAGAGGCAGTCTCTGGGCGATTTAGAAGAGCAGATGGAGTAATTTAACTCCTTTAGATTGCTGGATGGCTGACAGGTACCATGTAGAGTTAGAGCAGTCACCTCCATCTGGCACACACACGGGTGGTTACTAAGATATTTAGCATGGCAAGATGATGTTAAAACAGATGCTATTGCAAACTATGGAATTTACAGGCAAAAAATAGACTTTGCCTACACGTGTACCTTACTTAAAGGCAAACTTTGAGTTGCAATGAATAAAAATAATGAGATTATTTTAAGGTAATGACTAGCTTTAAAACATTAGTCAGAGATATAAAGGTTCTGCATTTAGTAACACCAAAACGAACACACTGTTTTCTATTCATTTAGAGTCCTGAGTGCTATGTAGTATTTTATGAGAAAATCAGAAGACACTGCTAATTCAGGTGCAAAACTGGCTCTCATATTCTCAGAATTAATTCCACAGGCTTTATAATCTCTGATTCTTTCCTGTAGAGATTAACATTTTTGCTCTGTAGATTTTGAGTAAAGCTGGGGGGTGTCCCTATTGAGATGGCCTCATCCAATCAGTCGAAGGCCTTAAGAGAAAATAGTGAGGTTCCCAGGAGAGGAAAGAGTTAGTCCATCAAGCCAACTTTAGATTCAAGTTGCAACATCACCTTGTTCCAGGGTCTCCAGCTTGCCAGCCTGGCCTACAGATTTACAACTTGCCAACCTCCATATACCCATGAGCTGATTCCTTAAAATCAATCTCTGTCTATACTCATACATTCTGTTCCTTGAAGAACCCTGAATAACACGCTTTGGTCTATCGCTGGTGCACTTGGTTGCACATTCCTTTCCTTTTGTCTTGTGCTCCTCCTCTATTTCTGCCATGCAAACCTTCCAAGTCCTCTCTCGTCTGATGTGTGTTAGGAAGAGAGATCTATGTGGTGTAAGCAAGGCCCCAGGTCAAAAGTTGGGGCATCATGGCTCTAACTCTAAGCCAGCCACAAGTTATCATAAGGCCTCAAGCACATGAGCATTCCAACTTTACTTGCACGGGAAATAAGACTATATCAGAGGTGGTCAACCTCAGATCATCAGTATTAGACATTGTGGAGATAATTTTGTAATTTCTGTTCTGTTCTGTAAAGAATACTCAATGTTTTCATCATATTGGAAAATTAGTCTGAGGACATAGGAATCATCATTTACCATAATTGTTGGATCCACTCATAATCATCAAACCTGTGTGTGTGTGTGTGTGTGTGTGTGTGTGTGTGTGGTTGATTTAGCTAGTTTGAAAATTTCGTATTGAAAATGATGAATGAATAAAAATTTAAATTGATGACAAGTACAGTTAGGAGTCAATAGTGTAAAAGCCATGATTATAATTCTATCATTCTAAGAATGAGAAGCAACACACACACACACACACACACACACACACACACACATTCTCTCTCTCTCTCTCTCTCTCTCTCTCTCTCTCTCTCTCTCTCTCTCATAGGTAGAAGAGTCCCTGCAAATGTTATGCTCTAATATCTTGGAAACCTGTAATTTACTACATAATAAAAGGAGCATCAGAGATGTAATTATGGGTACTACCCAGTGATTCTAAGTGTGAGATTGGTCTTGGATTTTCTAGATGGGCCTGATTAATCAAGTAAACCCTCAAAACAGAGAAATTTCTCTGGCTGGAGACAGGACACAAGAGACAGAAGGGGCCATTGGAGGGATGCAGAGTGTGAGGGTATTGGCTCACTATTGATAGGGAGGAACCAGGGATCTCTGGGAGCTAAGATGAGCCCTGACTGACAGCTGGCCAGGAAATCGGGATCACAATCCTACAGCCCCAGGAACTGAGCTCTGCCAACCAACTCAATGAGTTCAAAACACATTCATCATTATTCTCAGATCCTCCAGAGGGGAGGCTGGCCCCACTGTCACCTTGATCTTAACTTTGTGAGCACCACCTGAGCCTGTTTGGAATTCTGATCTAGAGACCCGTGAGACCGTATTGCCTTAAGCTACTAAATCTGTTATGGCAGAGGTATAGTCTGAATTGTGTTACCTCCCCAAATCCATTTGTTGAAGTCTTACTTCCCAGCACCTCAGAATATGGCAGGTAAGGCCTGTCAAGGAGTGATTGAGGTAAAATGAGTGCTTTAGTGTGGGCCCTAACCCAATAGGACTGATGTCCTCCTGAAGAGATCAAGACACAGACATACGGAGAAGATGACCATATGAAGACACAGAGAGATGCCACCACCACATGCCAAGGAGTGAGGCCTCTGAGGAAACCTATCCTGCAAGCACCTTGGTCTTAGATTTCCAGGCTCCGAGACTATGAGAAAGTAAATATCCTTTGTTTAAATCCCCCTGTCCGTGGCACCCTGTTCCTGTAGCCCCAGTAAATGAATGCTGATAGCAATAGAAAACTAGCACATCCCCCTGACACAACTGTTTTTCCAGTCTCTGCTTTTCTAGAGGTCATGGACATCAGCATACAATCATGTTTTAGTATTTCATATCTTAAAAGAAAAATCCCTCCCAGAGTCCCATGTTTTTCTTCACTTGTGACCCGTTTTCTTCCTAAAGCTCACAATCAAGTCCCTTGAGTTGGGGACTTCTGATTATGCCTCAGTGCTGGCTCTTGTCTTTCCTCCAGCTCTTCCAGTGGCTGATTGGCCCCTTTACAAGTTGGCCCTTGTCAGGACTATGAGGATCCCCCAACCACAGTTCAAAAGTGGCCCTCTGTTCTGCTCTTATTCTGTATCTTACCAGCATTCTGTACTATTTTGTTTTCAAAACTGCTCTTCTACAGGCTTCTGTGAACTCCTCCACTGTGGTTTCCCTCCTACCTCAGTTTCTTTCCCCTTTCTCTTCACTGTGATGTCAATTTTGCAGGGCTCTGAAGCTCTCATCTGACTCTCTCTCTTTTTTACCTCCAATTTCCTGAACCTCATCTAGCTCCATGGATCCAAACACCATATTTGAGCTAATGACCCCAGTTTTGTCCTGGCCTTTTCCTGAAAATCCAGACTCACTGCCAACCACACACCTGGCAACTCTGCATGGGTGTCTCGTGGGCTTTTCCACCACATGATGGTAAAACAGAGCTCGCATCTCTCAACATCAGTGACTATAAATTCCAGTCTCAGGACACAGATCTACCATGTGGCTCAGGCCACTAATAGGCATGATTCTCCCTTGAAGCCCCCATATTTTAACATTTTTTATGTTTTCATCAGTGCATTATAGTTATGCATGATATGGGGGTTCACTTAGATTTACATGCATGGTTCATTCTCAACAGAACTATTGTTCTGCTATATATAATGGGGTGTTAGGAATTAAACAATGTCTGGCCATTTTACTTACTTATTTTTTACCATGGCTTGTGAGACCAAAATTCACTTTGGAAAAGGCCTTCTATATTAAATCATTTAGTCATTTTAGCAAAACATCTTGTAATGCAGAGGATGTGCAGTATTTCCCCTTATCCATGGTTTCACTTTCCAAAGTCTCAGTTACACTCAGTTAACTGCAGTCCAAAAATATTAAGGGAAAATTTTAAAAATAAATTATTCATAAGGTTTAAATTGCCTACTGTTCCAAGCAGCGTGATGAAATCTCATACTGTCCCACTTTGTACAGGATGTTAGTCATCTCTTTCTCCAGTGCATCTACACTGTATTTGCTACCAGCCTATTAGTCAGATGTTAAATGATCACATCAGTGGTTGTGGTATCACAGTGCTTGTATTCGTGTAGCTCTTATTTTACTTAACGGCCCCAAAGAACAGGAGTAATGATGCCAAAGAGAAGACATAAAGTGTCTCCTTTAATAAAAAGGTGAAAATTCTTGGCTTATAAAGAAAGAAATTTGTATGCTAAGGTCACTAAGATCTAGAGTTAGAAAAAAAAATCTACCTATCAAATTGTGAAGTAAGTCAGAACCTGTCATATGAAGACCAGCCCCATGGCTAGTGCCTCAAGGCTGAAGCTTTGGGAGAGAGCCCTTGAAAGTGACAGGCAGATTATAGTAGATGAGCCATGGAGGTTAGAGACCACTGTTGTGGCACTTGTGGTACTGGGAACCAGCCCACAATTTCAGCAGAATGAATGGGCATTTCTATGGCAGGTTAGAACCCAAGTTCAACAGCAGCAGCTGCAGCAGAATGACTGAAAGTCATGGTGGACCACACGTATACACTTCCCTGCCCTTCTCCCTACAACAGGGAGGCAAGACAGACTGAGTGAACCAGGTAAACTCAGCACATAAATGCAGACCTTCTTTCTTTAAGGGAAAGATGGGTGCTCAAGCAATTAAAAAAGGGAAAATGTACTTTAATTGGTACTCCAGGTTATTTTGTCAGCTAAGCTGATAAATTAAAAAAATTAAAAGATGCAGATAGTAAATAAAAACATGAAGGTATTTTTAAAATGTTTTATAATCCAATAAGTAAAAACAACCTTGCTTCTTGACACATGGTTAATGGGCTATAGTCACTCACAATCCACAGAAAGACAATGGATAGTCAGAATTCTTAAGTTTTCTGTGACAGGTTAATGAATTATTTGTGTGTATTCTAAAAATGTTAAGCCATGGTTAAACAGATAAATAATGGGCTTGCTCTAGCCTTGTGTCCCTTTTCTAAAATTCAATGAGATGGGGTGGTACCCAGAAACCAAGTCCCTCCTCTTCTATAAGTCTGCTTAGCTCCGTGGTCTGAGACAACCCAGCACATGGCTATAGGAATCAGGCATGGCATCCGGGAGGCTTTGTTCTGTGCCTGCATTATCCTTCTTGTCATGGCTGTGACCTTTTTCTCTACCAGCAAAGAGAAGGGGCAAGTCTGAAATTCAGTCCCCAGGATGACAATCACAGTTTTTATTGTCTGAAATCTAAGCAAAATAATATGGCTGTTTTGCTCAGCTTGGCCATTCACGTTGAAAAGATGTGTGAGGTTCAATGAGACGCAAAGCAAGACTCACCTCCCTTCTCACATTACTGACTGCTTGGAAATAGTTTGTCAAATTGTATTTATGGTGAGACAGGTTCAAACAGCAGCTTAGAGTTACCCGCGTGGAACCATATTGGAAATGGGAAATGACAGGAGCAAGAGAATAATAAAGGGTCAACTAAGGCTCCAGGGAAGATAGGAGAAAAGACAAAATTGGAAAGAATGTATGAAGGACCAGAATTTTTTTTATTACTACTTTAAAATATCAAGGGAAAAATAATACATAGAGAGAAAGTGACTCTCTCAGTGTAAGGAGAATTTAAACTCAGAAGGCATAAAGTAACACATTAATAATACCCATCATCATCATTATCATCATTGCAGCCACCATTTGTTGAGTAACAAAAAGTTAATCATATTAAGCATCATCATCTTTTTGCTAAGTGGCTCCTCTGTGTCAATGATGGAGCTGTTTTTTGTATCTGTGGTTTCTAACTCCTAAGCTCTGCTGTTTCTACTATACCACTGCTATTAAATGCAGAAAATAGGATGGAGATTCTTTGGCCAAATTTGGGTGCTTTCTGAGCCTCATTAGTGAGCATTTGGGAACTCCAGCAAGTCATGCCTCCATCGAAACCGGGGAAGCTAGGAGTGCCATGGAGAGGAGGTGCCACATCATCTCTGGAGACAGCCTACTGCTTCAAGGAGCCAAACTGGGTTCTTGGCAGCAAGCAGAAAGAGACCAGGCTTGACCAGTGCAGCAAGTAATCCCCACAATTGGCAACTCCAGATGGAGAGGAGGAAAACAGGGAAGAGGAAAAGTCACTGCTGGGACACTGGGCTTCATTCACTGGGGTCCTCTGAGAGTGTAGCTACAGATGCGGGGGCATTTGCACCCTGGCTTGCATCCTCTGTTGCTCATGGGACTTACTCACATTCACTAGTTGTCTCAGATAGGTTCCATCTGCATCTGAGAAAGGATGGGGCATGGAAATAGGGACTCCCCATGCAGTGGAGCCTGATCCTGTTGGCAACATCTACGGGAAGCTGGATGCCAGGCAGTGTTTGGAGCCAGAGGCAGCAGAAGGGTGGGAGCTGGGACACAACAGGTGTCAGACATGCCTGCTACTGGGCGAGGGGAGTCAGTGCCTCTACATCATTTATCAATAGGACCCACACACAGTCAGTGTAGGGGAGAGGAGGCTTTCCTTCTGCTGTGAGGGTCCCCTAATACCCGAGTCTCTGAAATAACCCAACAGAGGTAAACTAATAGGAGAAATATTATACACACTGATTACGAGCATGAGGGCATCTTAGGAAAGAAAAATACGTCTCCTCAAATACAGTGAGATGTAAGAATTTATACACCCTCTTGCAGAGAAGCGGGGAGAGGGATGTAGGCAACTTAGAGGGGAGTAAATGATTTTCTGGGCGGGTGTGGGGAGCAGGAATGAATGGGCCCTGGAGGAATAGATGATAGTCTGTGACATTTTGTCTGGGTGTGGAGTTCTCTTCTGACTTCTAGCATCCTCTCTTTGTTGACAAGCTCTCAGAGTTGATAAGAGCAATCTTCCTTGTGGAGGTTCTGTTTTGGGTCAGATAAGGGAAGTTCAGAGAAAGTCTCTGTTTGCAGTTGTTGGTTTCAAGTGCCTTCAGCTCAAAGTGATCAACATATCACACCAGCAAATTTTGAGGTGGCATTTCCTAAGCTCCATCATTAGGAATTCTCTTTTCCAAGATGGCGATTTCCTCCAGGCTCTAGGTACACCAAGTGCAACTGACATCACTGGAGAAAACCCCAGGAGTCTTTCTCAGGTCAGGCCAGACCACTTCAGGTTTGTTAAGGACATCCCAGCTTCTAACACTTTATCACATTTGTATAGGGCTTCTCAGCTTACAACACTTATCAGGTTTCTATAGGGCTTCACAGTTTACAAAGTGCTTTCATACACATAATTCCATTTCATCTTCACAGAATTCCCTGGCTGAATCATTACCACAAGCCCCAGGATACCAAGGAGACAACAGAGGCCCCAAAGATTATGCAACTTTTAAGTGAAGGAGTGTGAATCTGCAGCTCTTCTTTACTAATTCCTTCTTTCACTTTTTTATGTTAACAGTAAAAGTGAATGCTTATGCATGTGTATTTCAAGACTTTAGTGAGAATACTTTGCAGATAAAATCTACTCAAATTCCCTGGCACATGGTCTATTTAGTTAATATCTTGCTATAAAATAGGGGATGAGGGGTTGGGGCAGGGAAAGACAGCAAGTGGCATAGGTCTTCCCCATAAAAAGGCACTCATAGGTTTTTTTGGTTTTTATTATGCTTCTTGACCAGATGATTCTATATTTGTGCCATCACAAAATGAAGAGAACTGTAAAGATGTTTTGTAGATGTCATGGATGATTTTAGATTTGACCATGTTTTATGTCTCAGGTATCGGTCTCTACCTGAGTGCTGCTACGTGTCAGACACACACATAGCTTTCAATCAGCCCCTCTAAACATAAGAACAGTTATCCCTACTTTATAAATAAGCCTGACCTCTGAAAGGCTTGACATCTTATCCAGCAGCATGCAGCAAAAGGCCAATCAGACCAGCATCAAAACAAGAATCAATTCCATGCTACCTATGGAGAGAAAGGGTAATGGAAAACACTTGGAGAAAATTAACCCTCATTTCCCTTTTTTTTTTTTTTGGTACCAGTAATTGAACCCAGGGTGCTCAGCCACTGAGCCACATACCCAGCCCTTTTTTATTTTTATGAGACAGTGTCTTGTTAAGTTGTTCAGAGCCTCGCTAAGTTGCTAAGGCTGGCTTTGAACTTGCAATCCTCCTGCCTCAGCTTTCTGAGTTGCTGGAACCCTCATTTTCAAGGGGAAATTATTTGCTCAAGTGCATCTCTGTGCTGGGACAGAGTTCTCTGATTCTAAATCCCTGGTGAGAGCCCTATACCCAATTGCCGAGTACCCACTTTTGGCTGTGTACTCATGTGGCAGAAAGTGGAGTAGAGAGACAATGCAAGCTATCTCATGTCGCTTTAGAAGGGCAGTAATCCTGCCTAATGACTCGCAAAGGCCCCACCTCCTAATTCCATCACACTAGGATTAGGTTTCAACCCTGAGTTTCAGGAGGACACAGACATACATCCATTGCACTGAATGTGTGTCCATTTGGAAACTTCAATGAGCTGGAACGTTATCTAACAGTATCAAATATTTATTTATATATAGTCAGTATAAACCAGTTTTCTAGATAATGGGAGATCAAGGAAATTGGAGAGATTAATACATCTATTTTGCAGCCTTCATTTGTGCTTACAATTAAGTCAGGGGCATGGGCACATACAGCAGGGGAAGTGAAGCTGGGTAGAAATGGGCCAAATAGGAACTGAGAACAGGAATCCCACCTAGTTTCCAGACTGATGGCTGAGGGTACAGGGCCATCTAAAGACAGTAGCTAAGGAGGTAAGGAGTCCTTTTTTTCTTTTTTCTTTTTTTTTTTTTTTTTTCGTTTGTTTTTGTTTTTTCAGTGCTGGGGATTGAACCCAGGGCCTCCCACATTATAGGCAGCCCATGAGGTTTTGCAAGTCTTTGATTACTATAGACCCATTAAACAGCTATAGGCCATTCTTCCCAGGATCATAAAATTTGTCTTCCTTCACAGCAACCTGAAGGGGCCTCATTCCTCTGTGTTTATTTCCCCCTCTGGGAAATAATCATTCTGAAAATTGCTGTAAACTCATAATCAGGTGGTGATGATTTAGCAACTGACGGTCCCTGTTACACTTCTCTCTTAAGATGAGAGATTATAAAAGCAGATATGATTATTATTATGAATCGTTAGAAGAGAATATAATTTTTTTTTTTTAAAAACCTCTTATTCAAAATCATGGCATCTGAATAATTTTAAAGCTAGCACTCGGAATTTATTTAGGCTAGTTTAAAGGCTAATTGATACAATTTCAATTTCAAATTGAAACACTACTTATAATGCATTGTCATTCATCTTAATGGGTGTTAATGTTGAAACAGAATTGCGACTCTTTGAATAAGAGCATCATTAACCCTGTTATTGCTGATCAATGTGCAAAGATATTCTAATAAAAACGCTTGTCCGGTAGGATTGGGTGCACAATCTGGTACCTCCAATCACAAGGATTTCTGGAAGGAAAAGGGGCTGTCCTAATACTTTGGTGTTTACCCTCTGGATATTGAGGAAATAAACAAGATAACATATGAGGTGCCTGCACTGTGTGGGGGAAACAATAAGTACTCAATAAACACTTCAATAGATAGTAGTTGTGATTTTTTTTTTTTTTTTTTTTTTTTTGCAGCTGCTCCCAATAGCTATTATCTTTATTTTCTTTTCCTAAGCTTCTTGGAGGTTCTCACTGGACCTAGGATATGCACCAAGTTGCAGAAATTGTCTAAGAAAACCTTGATTTTGATAGTCACGAGCTGCTGCATTTTCTGTATATGGCAGTCACTCTACACAATCTTTGTTACACCGTGAATACCTGAAAAGTAGTTTTACATATGAGGACACTTAGGTTCAGAGATGTTAAGTCAAAGTCTCCAGATTCATTCTTAACATGTCCATTAAGTGACAGAGTTGAAATTTTGTGCAACAGTGTGGTCCATGCTCTTAACAGTAGTGCTAATAGCCAGGGACGGTCATTTCTGACACTGGAGCATAGTTCATGGAACACCTTGGGTTTCCAGAAAAGAAAATAAATTGAGCCAGTTTGCTGTGTCATACAACCACTGCCCTTTTCGGTTCCCTTTGCCTCAGGCACCCATCACCCAAGGAGCCCAAAGCCCACCACTGTGACCATTTCCCTGAACAGATTCTCCCCAGCGCTTCCTCATCACTGTCAGACAACATGATTAATTCTGCTGCTGCCAACTCTCATGGGCAAAAGTTCTACAGCCGTGCAGAAAGCTAACATTTTGGCCATTATTTTTCCTAGGTAGAGTTTTTTGAAGATGTCTAATGGAGCCAAAGATCTACAATGACTGAAGACCTAACGCTCTCCCCTTGGGGTAGCCCCATTTCAGTTCACCCATTTGTGAAGCGCATTCAAAGTCCACAAGTTTCAGGGAGCTCAACCTTAACTACATTGGTCATTTCACCAACACCCATGGAGAGAGTGTTTAGAGCCATGCCTCTGAGCTCTGGGCAGACACCTATGGAACGGTCCAACCCGTGTTTATCTAGAAACTACCCGAGGTTATTATAGATTCGGGCATAACCAATACTACGAATTAATTGCTGCAAGTGTTTTTATTATTTGTATTAGACATTGTGCTAAATATTTGACATACACAATCTTAATAAATCTTCATAGAAAATCCTAAAAAAATTAGTACTAATATTATCCCATTTTACATGTGGGGAAACAGACATTGAGAAAGGTAAAAAATCACTCCCTCAATATAACTTGGCTGTCTGGAGATAAGGTCAGGATGCAGATCTTATCAAACTATCTACAGCACACAAACTTTCATAGGGCTTCATGCTGGATCGATGACAGATTTAAAAGTGTCACATCTGATTGGCAAAGCCAGAAAGAGCCAAAACAGCAGGCAGTATTTGACTGGAATCTTGGAAGCCTGAGTAAAAAATTACCAAGAGAAGAAGAAATGAAAATTGTAGCTGAAGAAATACTATGCACCCACGCCTGGAGGAGGTCAAGGTCATCTCATGCTGTGGGAACCACCTGTGGTTTTTACTCAAGTGAAGTTCCTGGTGAGGGTGGGGGCAGTGAGGCATCAGAGAAGGGAAGTGGCAAAGCTGAGGCTGGTGTATGTCAGAGAGGGCCTTGGGAGCTAAGCAAAAGCTGGAGGTCTGGTCCTGTTAATGACAGGGAGCCCCTGAGGAAGGTGGAGACCCTAGGTTAGGAAGCTATGCATGCTTCAGAGGATGGAGTAGGCTGTGGAGAAGAGACCTGGGTAAGAGACCAACTACATAACTATTGCAATAGTTCAGCTACCATGAAGACTTGAAGGTAGTGGCAACAGGAAAGAGGTGGTTTATATGTTTAATGAGTAAAATTATCAGAACTCGATGAATAAGTGGACTTGTACGTGTAGTAGCAGGCATGGATAGTTAAGGTGCTCTGCGTGACAAGCAGCAGGAACTGAGGAATTTAAGTTAAAAAGGGACTATATCTGAAGTAGGCTAGTTAGCCCAGCTCACAGATGTGAAGAGTTGATATTCCTGCCTCAGGAAGAACATAGTCCAGAGCAGCCACCCCCACCCCCAGAATTTTGAGGCTCAGTATCAACTTTTTAGTCTCACTAATAATGAGACTTGGGTGTCAGATATCATTTTGGCTTGAAATATGGCCAAATGCTTGCAATGCCATCTGCTGATAGAACACACATACATCTACATCTTTAGAAAGCCAGGAGGGGCAGGCACCAAGTCTGACTTTGTGGAGGGTGAGGTGGACCCAGACAAAGTTTCCTTCAAGGATGCTCTCTAGCCCACCACTCTAGAAAAGATTGAGCTGAGCTTTGTGCTTTTAAATGAAGTTTATTTTTCCTAAGTGAAAAATAATAAGATTTACGAGGCACATAAAAATTACCTGTGATTGTAAAACTAACTGAATTCAAGAATTAACCCTCCTTGATTTAAAAGGAAGTTCATCTACAGTGGGTAGTTCTCCCTGAGGGCACTGGGGTGGAGTCAGCTTTCTGTGGACTGTGGTCCCAGGTGTCCCATCCAGCATATACCAACTGTCAGGGTTTAAAGACTGAGGGATTGAGGAGTGAATGATACTGGAGCACCAGGGATAGGGGATCTGGTAGAATAAGTATATGTTTAGGAAGTCAACAAAACTGGGACTTGAGCCCTGACAATTACTAGCTGTGTAATTTGGAGCAAAACTACTTAATTCTGTGATTCTCCATTTCCTTAGAAGTTTTTGGAAATACATCTGTTTTGGGCCCTACTTCCTCAGATTCTGATTCAGTAAATCTGAGCTCTGAAAAAGCTCTATAGGCCATAGGGTGAGCAACCATGGTTGAAAACTGATCTGCAGTCATTCATTGAAGAGTCATGTATTCATCCAGCCACTCATTTATTCACTTCCTGGTTTCCGAGCACCCGGTCTGTGCCAGGGTCTCTGCCTGGCACTAGGACCTGCGCAGTTGGCCAGATAGATGGGATGTGGACTTTATGACTGATGCTTTGTGGACCTTATGCTCTTATCAATAAATGAGTTTGATTAGAGGAAGAAATGTCACATGGATTGCAGGGATTGCCCCTGCTTGTCACCTGCTAGGAGTTTCTTGGAATCACCTTAGCTCCTGAATTCTAAAATAAAATAAAATAAAGTAATTGGCCATTCTGGACTTACCAAAGGGGATGTCTACTCCATTTATCCCAAGACACTCTTGTTGCAAATGAATACTCAACAAGCTCATTATATATTTTCGGGGACTGTGGGGAGAGGGAGGCAAGCTTGAACCTTAACTCATAATACTTTCTCCAGCCCACCATTTCTTCTGGTGAGTTATTAAGTCACAGTGATGACTTTGGCACTCCTTTGGGGTGCTTTCTGTGTTTAAATGTCTTCAGTGTCAAGTGATGGCCACACAAAGTGTCTAATTCCTCCTCTCCCCACTCCATTGGAGTAGATCCCAACCAGAGCAGAAGCATCTCCACCATCATGCCTCCCTCCAGTCAGCTGTGGGAATGAGATCTGTGGGGATGAGTGGATGCAGGTCAGAAAATGCAGTCTCTCTCTCTCTCTCTGAAAACTATGCAGATTTAGAATGTGTAATTGAGCTTTTCAGGCAATTAGGCAATTTCATTATTACAGGTTTGACTCAGGACTAAATCCAGCAATGTGATGGTTAACTTGAACTGCATGAGCCATATGCATTTCCTTGGGAGCAGAAGTGAGGAGCCCACACTGGGAAGAGCCTGGCGGGTGGAAAGAGGAAGCGCAGGCTTGTGCTTGTGCGGTCTGGGGTGGGGGAGGCCTGCAGCATGGAGGCTGGGAAAGAAACAACCAGGACATGAAGGATTCCACAATATTGTGTTTACAATAAAGATTAAAGTGATTTGAGAGTTTGGATGTTTTCATGTATGTTCACAGATACCTACATTTTTTATAGATATGGATGAGGGCACATTATCATAGATGATGATTTTTATCTAGTATCCCTAATGCTTCTAGCATCTTTAGTGCTTAGTGCAGCATGTGGCAGGTATCATGTTTGTGAATAAGTGACTGGCTGACAGATGCAATGATTAACTCCATTGTGGAATTTTGATTATAATAGTAACTAAACAGAACAATATCAATGGCTAAAAGTGGACTTTGGTAAAGTGGAGATCTAACCTTGGGACAGGGCATGATTTTCACAAACACAGAACAGCAAACAACAATAATGATGTTGGTGTCAATTTTCTTGGGTTCAAATCCTAGCTCAACCCCTTGTTAACTGTAAGACTCTGAGCATGTTACTTAATTTCACCAAATGATAAATGAAATGGAAATAGAACTCTATGCATTTGTGTGTGTGTTGAGTCCATATATGTGAGATGCTTAGAACTGCTCCTAGCCCACAATGAGGTCCCTGGAATTATAACTTATATCTCATAATGGTAGCTGTATCTGTTTGGACACTTAAATAAAGTAAGTCTCAATTTCCTCATCGGTAAAGTCTGAACAGGAATCTTCTACTTCACAGAATGGCTGTAAAAGATAAATAGAATGATGTGGGTAACCGTATCTGATACAACATCTCTGTTCAATACATATCACTTGGCTTTTTCATATCTACACCATGTAGTGACACTTTTATATTGCCTGCATCCTCACTTCCTTTTTCTTCTTTGCAGCTTAAAAATAAAGACCCTAACTGTGAGTATGTTCCCAGATTGAATCATATTTAAGATTTCAAACAATTGAGCCAAGTACCAGAGAGGCGGGGGGTGGGTGTTTCTGGAAGGGCGAGAATGCACCATGCTCGTATCTAAGAATTACAGCTTTATTTTGGTTTTTATGTTGGTACTTGTTCTCCCCGTGTGTGGAATGGACTTCTGTTCAGGGACTTAAACAGTCCTGATCAAACATCCTCATTTTGCCAGGACTGGATGCATCTGAATCAGAAATGGCCGCCCTCACAGACACTTTGAAGGTGAAGCTGACAAGCAAGCCCATGGCGTGGTATTCCAGAAGCCAAAGCGACCAGGACCACCACAGCCCCCAGCTTCCGCACAGAGGGGACAGGGGAATTTTAAATGGGGACCCTTGGGCAATCCCCCAGCTCTTACCCAAACGGTCACAGGGTCTTCAGAGGGCACAGGACAGTGATAGCTTCTCCTGAGAGGAAATGTGACTGGGGAGAGGCACTGGATAAAGGGAACTTCTGGGCTGGCTGTGTCCAGAAATTTCCTGTTGAGTGTTTCACTTCACGTTTAGGAAAGGATTGAGGAACTCTTGGGAATCCAGTTAACAAAGGTCTAGAACACAGTGAAAAGTAAATGCTACACCCGTGACTGGCTCTCAGGGCTTCCAGGACCAGCTGCTGACTTTGAAGGTCAAGGAGACCCAGGCTTTCTGCTAAGTTCCACCTTTTTTTCATCTTGTCTTTGTTTTCCAACTTTGTCTTTTTTTGTCTTTGTTTCTACTTTCTAGTAGTCCCAAGTATATACTTGGCAATTTTCGCTTTTCCCTTCAAGTTAAATAAAGCAAAACAGGAAACATGGGAAGTGGTTCATCTTTGCACACCCTTAGAGCCATGCTTTTGCAAAGTGTAACAGAACGAGTGCTCCCCAGACTCCTTCCCAAAATGCTTTCTGTTTTTTTTTTTTCTAACCCTTTATAATGAGAACCTTGCCCCAGGCCCAACCATTTGAAATTAAAAAATAAAACAGGCCAGACCAGTTAATAGAATACTTACATTAAAGTATGCATTAAAACATCATGCAGAAGAGAATATATAGCTTTCAAAGAGAGCATCATCTGAGCACTGCTCTGTAGGTTTTAAAGAGCAGTTTTTGGAAGACTGGAAAAGAAAAAAAAAGAGTGCAGTTCTTTCTTTTCATTTCATGGATCCTTAACCCATATTTAATGCAGAGTCTGGATTTTAGACACAGCAAGTATGCTTGTAATTATTTCAAACAGTTAAAAAAGCTAGTTAATGATGTTCAACATAAGTAATCATGTTAAATAGTAAAATTTAATTTCTTAAAAACTTAAATCCTCATATCTTCTGGAATGCATTGTACTGGAGGATGTCTGAGTAAATTAAATTCTCTCCCGCACACTAAAGCATCAATTTCCTTATGGTAATTATCTGCTAGATTGGATCTGTCAGAGGCCGGGAAGCAAGCCTGACATTATACCCTCTTTACAAAAAATGATTACAAAAAATTAAGACGAATGAGTAAAATTAAGGCTGTGGCTGCTAAGCCTCTATAAAGCTCTCATGGATCCTTCTACATAAGATACCATTGTACCGGGGACTAAGCTTTTAATGACTAGCGTATAATCAGGTGAAGTCCATTAAAGAGCGGCAGAAGTAACCGATCGCAGAGATAACAGCGAGAAATGATTTTCCGCCAAGTAGAAGCAATTTATTATACACAAAAACGCATTTCTAACGGAAGTGTCAGGATGGATGAGGAACTTGGTGAAGGTGACAGGATTTCTTTCCTGGAAAGTTTATACAAAAAAAAAAAAAAAAAAAAAGATAACACAAGAGAGCAGATATGGGTTTTTCTTTGCCATTTGGGGCCTACGGAGAGGAGTCAGGACAGACTAGTTGTGGCTCTACCAAGGACAGGGGTGCTTTGTGGGTCACACTGCCATCCGTAGTCCATTCCTTTAGTTTGGATTCCTGAGGCGCAAATTTGGACAGATATAGCCTTCAATTCTGTGCTGGACTTTGGCTGATGGTAGTGTGGATAGTGGAATTGTTAATCTGCTGCTGTTAGACTCAGCCGTGTGTGAAAGCACTTAGGGAATATAATTGCACGGCTATCAGGGCCAGCACATTAGTTTAATTAACTCTAAGGCAAAGAAAAAGCAAAATCCCCAAGGAATTGCGAGAAAAGCTGCCACATCCCTGGATATAAATTAGTAATGAAAAACGCATGACTTGGCATTCAAGGCCCTGAGCAGCTATCACAGGGTCATCTCCTACACCCCGCTCTCTGCTGCCCCAGAAGTTCTCACTTTGCTAACCCCAATCATGCTTTTTGCCTGGAGTATTCATTTCCAAGGACTCTTTCTCCTCTTCATAGTGACTCAGACTGCTGGGTCAATTCCTGCCCCGCCATAGTATTTTGTTTCTCTGGGTCTCTGTTTCCTGATCTGTAAAATGGGATAAATAATGGCATGGGTTTACTGTGAGCATGATTTTGGTTATGCCACCACATACACAGCAATCTCAACTGCCAGGTGGCAGCTTCACCTGGCTTCACCATCATGTCTGTGCCTCTCTTTCCCTTACTGTATGAGCTGTGTGAAAGCAGGGAATGTTTTTGGATTTCCACTGAATCCTCAGCACCTCATATAAATGCTGGTAGATAATAGGTCCTTTCAAATTATCATTGAGTAAAAAGCATGAAGAAAGGACTAGCATGCTTCTAGTGTGGAGTAAAAACTAGAAGCAATGAGTTCTCATTTTTTAAACCTCAGTTTACCTCCATACAAATGAGGTGGGTAATCTGATTCATGCCCTTCTTGATTCTCTGGCACTAAGCAAACAGGGTATGGATGAGCATGAGCTGTACACACTCAGACCACTAGCTTGGGGACGTAAAAGTTGTCATCTTAGCTCATGGTGTGTAATGAAATATATTTGCTCCAGAACAAGAAGAATTGGGATTTTATCAGTTAATTGGGAATGACTTTGGGAATGCAAAGGTGTTTCATTATTTAGTAATAAGCGTGGTGACCCCTGCAGCAAAAGCTTCCTTCCCCAGATGGTCATAGTAGGTAATGATACAGAGGCAAGTGCAGATGGATATTGAAGCTGACTTAGAGTCCTCTTCATGTTATTCAAAGCTCTTCACTGGCTGTTCTGCATGTCCTGTTTGAGTTTCAGCTGTCATGGTCTGATCTGTTCATGTGGAGCTGTGTGCCCTTATCTCCATAGAACACCCAGTTCAACACATATGTACTATTGCTAAAACACACATGTGGTCTCTGACATGGCACTCTTATCCTTCATCTTTACCTGAAAGTTCCTTCCTCACTTTTTCTTAAGCTTCACTTTAATTTTTAATTGATGAATAATAATTGAAAGTATATATGCAATCATCCCTTTATGTCTGTGAGTTCTGCATCCCTGGATTCAACCAACTGCAGATTGAAAATATTTTTTTAAAATGGCAACTGTACTGAATATGTTGATTTTTTTCTTATCATTAGTCCCTAAGCAATACAGTACCATAATTTATATAGTATTTACACTGTGATATATATCATAAGCAATGTAGATATGACTTAAAGCATATGGGAGAATGTGCATAGGTTATATGCAAATGTTATGTCATTTTATTTAAGGGACTTGAGCATCCATGAATTTTGGTGTCTGCTGGGTGTCCTGAAATAATCCCTCATGGACACTGAGTGATAACCATATTTATGGTACAAGATGATGTTATGAAGCATGTATAGGTTGCAGAATGATTAAATCAGACTAATTAACACATCCATCTCATTCTTAAGGTAAAGCTCTCTGGCAATTCTCTGATGTGCACAGGGAAAATGAGCTGCTTTCATTAAACTTTGTTTATATTTCCATAAAAATACGGATGAAATTATGCTGTCAGCTAATTGGATGCATGTCTGTTGCCCCATGGAGTTAGCTATTTGAAGGCACAAGGCATATTTTCTTTTATCTATTTATGCCTTCCATGGTTTGAGAAGCTGACCTGGTATGACTGATACCCAAGAGAAATATCTTTCTGTAGGTGACTATAAATGTAAAATGTGTCCAAAAGATGATGAGAAATATCTATTTACATATTTGATAGAGCAGATTTCCTTTCCTCTAAATCTTGGAACCTTAAATAGGCTGCTAATTCCTTCCTAGCTTCTCCGTTCTTTCTTCCCACAGCCAATATTGATCATTGTTCACAGAATAAGTTTGGTTTTTCATTCTGGTAAAATACACATAACATAAAGTTTATCATCTTCACCATTTCAAAGTGTTAAGTACAATCACATTTTTGTGCAAACATTACCACCATCCATCTCCAGAACTTTTTCATCTTCTTAAACTGGGACTCTACTTATTAAACACTAACTTCCCATCCCTCTCTGCCACCAAAGAGTTAACATTGTACTTTCATTCTCTATGAATTTGATTGCTCTAGATTCCTCATGTAAGGGGAATCATTCAGCATTTCTCCTTTCAAAAATGGGTAATCTCACTTGGCACAATGTCCACAAGTTTCTTCCATGTTGCAATATGTGTCAGAACTTCCATTTTTAGCGCTGAAAAACATTGCCCTATATGTATATACCGCACCTACTTATTCATTCCCCCATCAATATACACCTGGCTTGCTTTTACCATTTAGCAATTATGCAAAAGGCTGCTATGAATATGGC
This sequence comes from Spermophilus citellus, assembly GCF_964194105.1. Taxonomy (NCBI): domain Eukaryota; kingdom Metazoa; phylum Chordata; class Mammalia; order Rodentia; family Sciuridae; genus Spermophilus; species Spermophilus citellus. The sequence continues at coordinate 117,507,228 of NC_138184.1, read as the reverse complement.
TGTAAAATATCTCTTCAAGGCTCTGCTTTTATAATTTTTTTTGGATATATACTCAGAAGTGGGATTACTGGTTTCTGCATTTCTTTTTTTTTTTTTTTTTGAAGAACCACCTCACTTTTTCCACAGTCACTAAAACCATTTTACACTCTCACCATCTCTGCATGAGGGTCCTGATTGTTCTATATCCCCAACAACACTTGCTATTTTCTGCTTTTTATTATTGTAGGCATCCCAATGGGTATGTAGTGATATCACATTGTGTTTTTTACTTATTTTCCCCTAATTATTAGTGAAGCTTGTTTTCACGTACTTGTTGGACTCTCCTATATCTTCTTTGGAGAAATGTCTGTGTAAATTATTTGCCTGATTTTTAATTGAGTTTTGTTGTTGTTGATGTTAAGGAAGTATCCATATATGTAGGATGTTAACTCTTTTATCAGACACATGATTTGTAAATATTCTCTTCTATTCCATAGGTTAACTCTTCACTCTGTTGATCATGTCCTTTGATATACAGAAGTTTATAATGTCAACATATTGCAACATAACTATTTTTACCTTTGTTTCATATGCTTGTGGGTCATATCCAAGAAATTAATGCAAAATCCAATGTACAGTTTTCCCCTAAGAGTTTTCTAGTTTTAGGTTTCAGATTTAAGTTTTGGTCCATTTCAGTGTAATTTTTTTCTATATGGTATAAGGTAAGGGCCCACATTCCTTCTTTGTATAAATTTTATGCTCTCAAGTTTTGGTCTGTATTTCTGTTGTTGCTGTTGCTGTTTATGAAACACATCTTCCCCATAAAGAATCAAGGAAGGGTAAAGATGAGCTTCTCAGGGACAAAGACAATCTCTTTCTACCATATTTATATCTAACAATTAAAAATAGTTTTGCAAATTGCACACACATCTATACAGAGTCAAGAGAAATGCAAACACTGGGTTTTCCCCATGGCCCACTCCACTTGAATACTTAACATTTAGCTCAAAATCTTGCTCCTTCAATGGCATTTCTGCAGTGACAGAGGCAGTGATGATAGTGGGAGATAGCTTTGTGTGAGATTGTTGCTTCAGTTAGCATTCTGGTGAAGCCACTTGTTTTCTGGGTTGAACACTCCCATCACCAGTGTGGAGTTGGCACCTGAGAGAAGGAAGCATCTCCCAAGATATCTGAAACAATCCAGTAAATCTACACCAACATCTTCAAAATTATCACTAAGCAAATTGCTAGTCCAAAGCATAGGAGTGGGACCACAGACAGGAAGAAGGCAGAGAGGACTAGAGGGACGAAGGAATGCATTAGAAAAGAGGACTTGTGAAGTGGTTGTGTAACCCCTGCACTAATTGTGGCAGGCCTCCAGCAGGCCAATGTGCATGAAGGCTTAGAGTTCCTGGGAAATATGCTAAAGGCAGCACTAAAGACCCAGTCTGAGCCTTGCTTTACAGGAAGGTTGACCTGGAGTAAGGCAATGGGTCCACCAGACCTCCGAACTCTGGCTGGGCTATCCCAGCCATCATGAGCTCCAGGTCTGGACCATGGATTGCTGAGAATGACTTGAGTAAAACATAGGCTCAAAGTTACCGAATGCCCTTGATTGACACCTCTATTTCCCTCCTAGTGAAGCCATGGGTGCAGGAATGAGGCATCTAAGACACTGACTGTGATCTATAACCTGAGAATGTGTGAGCAGAAGTCCAAGGTGAACAAAGTCTCATGGTCTCACTTTGTACCCTGCGCATGCAAGGGTGTGAGCTCCTCCTCCATGGCTCTGTAAATGGGTAGCCAGAAGGACATATGAAGATACTCCTCAGCTTACAATAGGTTATGTCCTGATAAACCCAAGGTGGTTTGAAAATATGGTAAGTTGAAATGAATGAATACACCCAACCTACCAAGCCTCATGCTTAGCAACACAGTGCACGTCTCTTCATGATTCCCTGGCTGACCGGAAGCTATGACTGCCACTGCTATCCAGCATCACATCAGAGGATCATTGTGCATCTTGCTAGCCTTAGGAAAAAAATAAAATTGAAAATTCAATGTTTCCCACTGACTGTGTATCACTTTTGTATCATCTTAAAGTCAAACCATCATTAAATTAGGGAGCATCTGTACTTTGAAGTAATCATGATCATTTTTATCTATTGCTATACACTGAATGCTATGTTCCATTCCCAAATTCATATTTTAATATCTTAACACCCAATATGATGATATTAAGAGGTGGTGGCTTTGGGAGGTGAATGGGATTAGCATTCTTCACAAGAAATTCCTAGAAAATGCATTTGCTTCTCCTACCAGAAGGGGCCATCCATGGACCAGGCAGCAGGGTCTCACCAACACCTGGTCTGTTGACAACTTGACTTTGGACTTCCCTGCCTCTAGAAATATGGGGAAAAATTTTCTGTCATTTATGAATACCCAGCTTGTGGTACTTTGTTATAACAGCATAAACGATCTCAGACATCTAAAACCCATCAAAACCTGAAGGACTTTGTACAATCCTTCTAGGTTCTGCGCAGTTGGCTGATGTGGTCAGGAATGTTCTCATTACCAACAGTTACCTAAAGGTGGAGATGAAAAATAAAAATCCTTGAAGTCAACAATTTTTAAATACAAAGACCCAGAGGCCCAGAGATGCCACGTGACTTGCTGCAGATCCTGAGGCTGGCTGAAGGCAGAACTTGCTGTCCCGGGTCAGCCTTTTTATGTCATTTCTACTCCTACAATTCCTGATAGGCTGTTGGTAAGATTTATTAATTTCTGAGACCACCATGAAAAATAAATGTATGCTATCATATCGAACTTTTTTGCCTAAAAAATTAGACTATTTACCTAAGTTTTAATTTTTTAATTGGCTGAAAAATGTTTATTTCATTATTCCATAAGAAAAGCTAATATCACAAAAGCATGAAATATGTCCAGGAATGATGTGGGCTGTTCAGAAAGGCCTTGCCTGTGAAATGAAATCCAAGGAGCAGGTTTTCAGCTAATGAACAGATAGAAACACTTCTTTTAAGGTAAAATTCCAGAAAACCAGCTTTATACTGAAGGGATGTGAAATGCCATGGTGCATTCTCCTTTCTGAACGAATAGATGATATGAACGTGAGAAAGAAAAGCTTGATGATAGAAGATGGTCTCTCAGACTGGAGCTGAAATCAAATTGGACTTCACTATCTGTGGATGGCATCAGCAGCCACATTGCTTCTTTCTCAGTTTACCCTTTGACCTGACCAGACTCAGAAAAGGAAATTCCTCTATTTTATTTGAAAATAAGGATCAACAGCAGTGCCTGCCTAAGGGCTTACTCATCTTCCCTCCCTGGGACTCTGTCCTGGAAGCACATCTCCTACTTCTTCTACCCACATAAGCTCCATCAATGCGCATACTTGTCTATAAATCAACATGCAATTGTTTCCCATCCTACACACAAAAAAATCTCCTCCATATGTCTACACATGTGATCATTGTGCAGAATTCTTTTTAACCATGCTATGTCCTCAGGGCTCACGTTTCTCTGGATGCAGAATATAGTGTACATTTTCCTGGCACATAGGAGTCATTCAAAAAAGGTTTGCTAAAGTAGTGAAAGATTAAAGTGAATGAGTTTACAATTTTCCCCTCATCCCTGCCATCTTAGGAATCATATTAGATAAGGTATAAATGAATATCACTTTCTATTTTTCACATATGTGAATGTCAGTTTCTTTCTTCAAACATTGGTTGAGTCCCCAATATATTCTGGACCATTTTTCTCCCCTCTGGGACACAATTTCCAGCTTTATAGGACAAACAGGGCATACAGATGGAAATTATGAAACAACGTATAAAGTACAAAGAAAATGATGAAGAAATAATAATCACTTTCCCCGTAAGGAGCTCTTCACAAGGCGCAGGGTATTACCATGGGGATTTGAGGGTGTAGAAGTTAGTGGGGAAAGACAAATGTTCCAGACAAAGGCAAGAGAACCTATAGAAAGGTATGAATCAAATACTGGCAGTCAGCTGTGGCACCCGGGATAGATGGTGGCATTCAGAAGTTGAGTCTAATGTATGAAAGACGATATATCATGAGCTCTGTAATGTTTTGAACAATCAATAAAAAAAGATACGTTTATAAATAACTCACAAGAAATTCTGAACTCCAAAGCTTCCATCCTTAAAGAATATCCAGATTCCTCTTGAACTATAATTCCCCAAACAGATGACAAGGTACCACAGTAAACTCATGGAGTGCAACAGAATTTTTTAAAATTTAAGTTAAAAACAATGATAATCAAGATCAATCAGACACTTCAGCAACTTCCAACAAGGTAGTTAACAGTTTGCCACTACATTCCTGTGATGTCATTATGTCTTTTTTGAAAATGGGGTATTGGAAATTTCTGTGATAAAAATCAAGAATCATCTGAAAATGTGAATAGAAAATGAGGGAGGTGGTGTCTCAAAGGATTGGGATGTTGTTCCATGACCAAACACCATGCCTAGAGTAAATTATAGTTTCTAAAAATTAAATAAAAATTTCTTTTAATTAAAAAAAAAGAAGTTATGCCTAAAAAGGAACAGAGGTCGGGTCCACGAGATTGTGTTCTGAAAGACCTGGTGTGTCCTGCTAAGGGCTGGGAATTTGTTGTCAAGGAAAATGGGAGCTAAAGTATTGTTAGCAAATAGATGCTGCATAGTTGGCTGATATTATCGGGAATACTCTCATAATTGACAATTCCTAAAGGGGGGAGATGGAAAATAAATCCACCTAAATGAACATATTTGTGTTTTAGGGCCATCATATAACAACATTGAAAAAGACAGCTTTTACAAAATAAAACATCAGGAGAGATACTCAGCAGAATGAGGGGTTTTCTGTCTTTAATAGGGTGCAGATGCTAAGTGGAATAGAGGGAAGAATTAAGAATTTAGGATTGACCTGAGACCAGAATAGTGATTTCTAGAGGCTGGGAAGAGTGTATGAGAGGGTAGAAAAAGGAGATTGGATTTCATCTGTGCACTCTGAAGGCATGTATGTAAATATCATACTGAATCCCATTAATATATATGATTGATACATATAAGCAGGAAAATGTTAAAACACACACACACACACAATGTATGGAGCTGAGCCATGTGAGTGAGGGCCAAGTGGAGTGGTCTAGTTAAGTTCAGGAGAGAGACACAGAGTCCCACATAGCAGGCTTGAAACTTGAACTAAGTTGGTTTCAAGATCCGTTTGTGAGTCCCTAATCATTAGAAGGCAGCTGAGAGCTCACATAGAGGGCAAGTTTTACCCAAATGTTATATATATGTTTAGTCTCTTTTCCATTCAAACTTCCTGTGCTCAATTCAAAGTCATCTTAAAGCACTCATAAAGCTTTATAAATCTTCATTCCATCCTATTTACAGGGAGAATTCCAAAGTTCCTCTGTTAGATTCCAAGGACCCTTTAAGATGTGTTCCTAGGCTGCTTCCTATTATTTCTTACAGGTACCCAGCACCAGCAGTTCTCAAAGAGCAGTCTGAAAATGCTTGGGGATTTTTGTCTCTCTTTCATTTGTCTATGAGGGAAAATAATGGTGGGGGCGAAACATCAATTTGAGGTTTCTATTTGGTTAGAGGGTTCAACAATACACTCAAAACCAGTAACGTGTGTATACATGTGTGTATTTGCATGTTCACACATACATACATATAATTTTTTAAGATAAATTTAGCACAGGGTGGCCTCACTAACCTGTCCACACTGGTTTGTAACCTTCTGCTGCTGGAACACAAAGCCCATCAGCAAAGGCAGCTGCATGAGTCATAATCCCACTAATTTTTCATGAGCACTGGGAGCAGAGAAGGGTGGAAGGTCAGGAGGAGAGAGCTAGTGGTGATAGAACACAGGGGCTGGGCAGAGTGGGGGAAGGGCTGGGTTTTTTGACATGAACAATATGTATGGACCATGAGAGGAGCTATAGTGTTTTAGAGGAGTACTCTTTTAAATAATAATTGTTATTTTTACTGAACATTTCCACTGTACCAGGTACTTACGCATGTTCTCTTATTCAACATCCCCACAGCCTTATGTTTTCCCAGTGAAAACTTGTGGCTTTGAGAACACAAACACCTTCAGTATGTTAAAATATGTTCTCATCCCAGGTGTGGTCTGCTGGACTAGCCACCTTGCTGCAAGTCAAGAGAATTTACTTCCAGGACAGGGTCCAGGCAACTCATAGCCACACTCCCAGGGAATAGATTTTGATGATGCATATCCATGTGAATTTTCAAATTCTTAGAATGTTAGAAATTTAGGAAAATAGCAATAAGGGATTAGCAGGAAACTTTGACCAAAGATTAAGCAAAAGCTTTTGTCCCAAGTGCAAGGGCTACAGGAGAGTTCCAGGGTCTATCTACATACTGAATGGTTCTGACCTGTGAAGGCCCCTCTCCTGCCTCTCCCTGTCACCTTCACCTCAGAACTATCTGCTCCCCACAGGCAGGAAGTGAACTTGAGCTCTTTGCTCAGGAGAGGTCCTTCTGGTGGAAAGGGTTACCTCTCTGCAGGGCCTACAAGAAAGGAAGGGGTGTTGCCAACCTGATTTAAGAGGGCTGAAGCTATCTGAACAAAAACATCCTTCTCTCAGGAGAATTGAGACTCCAGACACCGTGAAAGACAAGCCATAACGAATTCAAAGGAACAATGATCAAACCACAATCAACACAAACAATATCCCCACCCTCACTAACCCAGCCCTTTAAGCAGAAGAAGGGTTTGTGAAGGTTTCAGTGCTTTGGAGAAATACATGTGAGTTTCCACTTCCACATGTTATGAAGTCCACACCTGAGCTCTAGAGCAGCACAGCATCCAGCATGAGAGTTTGGTTGTCAGGCCACTGTGGGAGGATGAGCTATGCAACTCACAGGCATGGCAGAACCTCTTAGTCCCCAGCCTTCACAGATTCCATGATTTCAATTTAGAAGGGGAACACCTTCCCTCAGCACTATGGTTCTTAGGAGCCAAGAACTGACTTCACTACACAAATGGTCAGAATAACTCCAAAAGAGCAATCTGACTTTCTTGGGCTGGGAAGAACTATTTGTGTGTGAATGAAAGGAAAGGGTATGTGTTCAATGTGTACCTCACATGGGATATTTTACTCAAAATGGTCCCCTCAGCAATGGAAAGAGAAGGGCACTGACTTCCTGGGTCTGAAAACCTCTACTCAAGGCTCACTTCCCAACACTCACCATCCTGCTATGCATTTGCTGTGCTGGCTCCTCTTCTACACATTTCCTGGGCTTCTTCACAGAAGCTAACATCATTTCAGATGGGTCCATATCATAGGAAGGCCATGCTTGGGGCTTCAGGGGCATGAAAACACTACATGGCTGTCCCTCGTCATTCTCAGAGGCTCTCTTTGAGAATCTGAGCGGCTCTGACTCTCCCTGTGCGTATTTCAGTTGTTAGTATGTACAGCTTATTCAAGAGAGGTCCTTGTATTTTTTCTCCTGGTAAATTCATTATTAAATAATTCTTGGAGAGATACAGGCCACTGATTTTCTGCAATTTGCATCACCACACTTTAACTTATGTTGAAAGCTGAGCCTTTGGGTCCTCTTGTTTTAGAAGCATATTAATATTTCTGTGACCTTTACTAGAAGGCAGTTGAGACATATTCTTTTAAATAGCAAAAGTAAGAAAACCAATAACCTAAAATGCATATTTCTGACCCTAGTTTGATGAGCAAGTTAGGGAAGATAAGTCTTTTTCCAAAGAACAAATGCAATCAAGGGAACCTGTAAAGTTCAAGTACAATGAAGAATTGTACTTGAACACTCCCGCCCCCGTTCATATTGTATCTCACATAATTCCTATGGATTTTTACAGGACTATATATTCAGTCAGTATTTGGAAGTCACAGTGCAAGGAGAGAGAAAAAAGCTGCCTGTCCAAAGTATACAACCCCTGAACCACACAGAGCTACAGCAAGTGTTCAGCATCTTTCCTCATCGTTATGCTCAGTTTCCCTGGTGTTGAGCCAGAATTTATAGGAACCAACTGCCCATGAGACCTGGATTTGATTTTGCTGCCGTGAACCTCCTCATTGGGTATCCTGATGACTGAAGGGCATAGAGATGCAGCGCTTTCTCTCTATGTACCTACTTTGCTAAGCAGAGCTCCAAATCAAGCAGACTTAATGCTTGAAAGCTGACCACCTTAGTTGGGGCCGAAGCTGGGATGGAGGCCATGGCACCATAGGAGCTAAGAATCAAATTGAAGGCCAAGGTTTTCCTTAGTTTTGGTCCTCCCAATAACATCTGAAATTCTGTTGTTATTGGAATTTTCTTGGACTAGCTTTTCTGCAATAATTCATATTAGTTATGGAAATAACAATAATGAAGGATCCTCAATAGACCTTGATAAAATAAGCCAGTTCCCCCAAACCAAAGGCATATGTTCTGTCTGATATGTGGATGATAACTGATAACAATAAAAAGGAAGATTAGTTTATTAATTCATTGAACTAGACAAGGGGAATGAAGGGAAGAGGGGATGGGAATAGAAAAGACAGAATGAATCAGATGTATCTTTCCTATTCTTACATATGAATACACGACCAATGTAACTCCATATCATATACAACTACAATAATGGGATCCTAATTGAAACAAGTTATACTTATGTATGCATAATACGTCAAAATATACTCTACTGTCATGTCTGTCTAGAAAGAACAAATTAAAAAGACTTAAAAATAAAATTTAAAATTTTAAAAAAGTAAAGACCTTGAAACACTATCACTTTCTAGTGAACACCTCAGGGAAGGCTTTGGTTATATTCGCCCTCTTGAGCATAGTACTATAACACGGAATGTTGGGTGACACAGTTGGCCATCTGTATTCACTTGTTCCTCATCTATGGACTCAATCAACTGTGAATGGAAGATATTCAGGAAAAGCAAAGGTGTCTGTACTGAATATATACACACTTTTTTCTTGTCCTTATTCTCTAAATGTATAGTATAGCAACTATGTTTATAGCCTTTACATTGTATTCAGTATTATAAGTAATCTAGATATAATTTAAAGTATAGGGAGAATGTACATAGGTTATATGTAAATACTATACTATGTTGTGTGTGTGTGTGTGTGTGTGTGTGTGTGTGTGTATGGTGCTGGGGATTGAACTCATGGCCTTGTGCATGCAAGCTTATATAATAGACTTAAGCCTCTGCAGATTTTTATCATCCACAGGGGATACCTATAACAAATCCCTCATGGATACCAAGACACAACAGATCTACCTAATATACTGACTTGGGTTTGGAATTGCTGCCCTGCAGTCATTCTTTCTAGCAAGAAATGGATAACACAGAAGTCTGATACTCCACTCCTTCTCTACTCTCTCAACTATTTGTCAGGACATTTCTCTTTGTTATCTGCTTTGCCTAGTACATTTTTAACCTCCCCCAGAATTTCCCTGAAGCTCAGCAATCCTCCAGGGAAACCTGAGGCTGCACTTGGCCTTGGGTAAGTGCCACCTGTGTTCCTCTAGAGCAGTCAGCCTCCATCTAGAACAATCTGTGGTGTTGACCTTACAGGCAGACCCTTCCCCCACACCCTACAGCCCCAGGCACCACACCCTGGAGGGCCTCTTCCCTCCTCTCCTCTGCTCTGATGCCTCTTCCTGCCAGTCCCCACAGGCTGCACACCAAGTCTCTCTTTATCTTCTATCTTGTGGCTCTACCCACAGAAGACACAATAAAAACGGTCTCCCGGCACTAGAAAAATACACCCTACGCATTTTAGGGCTTTATTTTCAAAGTGTGAATGTAAGGAAGTAAAGCTATTTCCAATTACAGTTTGCAAACTTAGAAGTAGTGGAGTTTGCCCTGGAAACCCACCCAGGGTAAACAACAATGTCTGATTCTCCCTTGCCAGCCCTCTTCCTGTACACCTGTGATCAGCAGGTAGGATGAAGCCACTCTTCACTGTCAGTTTTCACCAATACCCAAGGAACACACATTTATGAGGGGCAAAATAGGAATTGCTTTGACAACAGTAGTCGGGAGCATATTTAAAACCAACCATAAAGAAAACAAATACAAGTTCATTAAATAAAATCATACTACTATTTCTGAATACAATTTCAGTAGAATCATAAGAATTTATTATGACACAATGTCACAGAAAAAAAATAATGAAAACTATTGCACCCAGACTAGAATATTTGCATTTGCATTGTTTCTGGCAGTTTATAAAGATCTTACTGGTGCCTAGTATAGATGCCTGTGTCCTATGGATTAATAATTACTCTTCCAAACCCAATACAGTTTGTGAATTCTCATCTTCAGAAAAAGTATTAATTTAGATAAACTAAAATCTTTTATGGTAAAGATATATAACTCGTTTCTATTGAATTACCTCTTGAGTATATTTGTGTATAAGTGTATGGAGAAGCTTACCTACATTATGAAAGATATAATAATACTTTTTAAACATGCAGTCTAGTTTTTTGAGAAAAATTGCTCAATTTGCTCCACTCAAGATTTAATTTTGTACTTGTCGAGTTGAGAAATTATGGCATATTGATGTTGAGGCCTCCTGAGCACACACATTGTTTAATGACTCTTTGCCACTCCTATTTGCTTGCTGACTTGACTATTGTGTGTGGACCCCATAGGTCACGTCTTGCATCATTGTGTCCCAGAGGGTCTGTTGAAAGAATGAACATGCATGTGAAAAGAGTAAGCCACCCTTCCTGTGTTATCTCAGGGAATAAGATTCCCTGTCTACCATTATAAACCATGTTTATATGTGAAATCATATCACTGTGTATATGTTTTATTAGGTGACTATTATTTCACTTTCAAGAAGTTGTGGGTCCAAGTAAGTCAGGTCCATTAAGAGTTCCAGGAAAGACTGGGCACAAGGCACATACCTGAAATCCCAGCAGCTAGGGAGGCTGAGGAGGGAGGATCATAATAAGTTCAAAGCCAGCCTCAACAAAAGGCACTAAGCAACTCAGTGAGACCCAGTCTCTAAATAAAATACAAAATAGGGCTGGGAATGTGGCTCAGTGGTCAAATACCCCTGAGTTCAATATCCTGTACCAAAAAAAAAAAAAAGGAAGAAAAAGAAAAAAAAAAGATTTTCAGGAAAGGCAGATCAACTGGAGAACTTGGAGGTGGGCCTCTGACCTGGTTCAGCCTGATTCTGAAACCCAAGCTGGTAACATGAATGCCTCAGGGTGGATGATAAAGACTGGTGATGATCAAGTAACTACTTTTGAAGGAGGTATTTTAAAATATCAATTCTGAAAATGTTTCTTTCAGAGAAACATCTAGTCATTATTTAATTACAACTCTTTAACTTGCACTTTCCTCCTTTGTCTTTTACATTTAGCAGTTTATGGCTTCAGATGTCCACCCTGGGCTAAATGGAGAAAATGAATTTATTTTAGAATATTCTCACTAATAATAAAATAACTCTGAATTGTAAGGTTGTTCCTACCACCGGGTAATTGCCATTTCTAACTGCAAAGGAAATTTGAACAGTTTTTAAGGGAGGAATCTGATTTTCTTTTTTCTTCTCCAGCCTCTACTCCATAGTGGGCATGAAACACTAATTTCAATGTAATCTGTATATTATTGATTTTCTTAAGCATCTATGTATCTCCTGATACTGTAAGAATCTTTAAGCAGACACTGACAAATGTAAAACTATGTAGGAAGCAGGGATGGGGTGGGGGAGCATATCCCCAAACCACCAGAATCTGTGGTATACACCAAAATGACTCAAAAGTCTTCTTAAAATAGCAGTTTTGAATGTGAAACTCTGGCTTACTTATATTTGTAAGCCTCTTAGTTAATTAATATACTATTTAATCAGCTTTGAGCTTCCTGGCAGGCAGGGGAAAATAGAAGCACTTTACCCTTTATAATTTTTAGTCATCTATATACTATAAACCTCAAACTTTAGAAATGATTGAATTGGATAATAAGATTCTCAGACTCAGAACTATTTCTTCAGGAAGAACAAACGTTTTCTTAAAAGGGATTTGTAATAGTTTGTTATATTAGGGGCTTTGAAGAGTTTTAGGGATTTTTTTTATCACTTTTCATATGTTCCAATTTTAAAGAAATACATGGTTACTGAGTAACAGCATAAAAATGCCATTACCTATTATTCTGGAACTAATAACTATTAGTCCCTTTTTAAACATCTCCCTGTATTATTCTATATATACATGCAAACTAAATTTAAATGCTGTTGTAAAATGTACATGTACCCCCTTTTCTATGATAATAAATATTGAGCTTTTTTATGTTTCTAATGCATTTCAACATATAGTCATTTCTCTGTATCCATGGGTTACTGAGTCCCAAACTACCCTCTTCCCATACCAAAATCTACGGGTGCTTGAATGTCTTACATGAAATATTGTAGTATTTGCATATAACCTATGCAATCCTCTCTTATACTTTAAATCATCTCTAGATTATCTATAATTCCCAGTATAAAGTAAATACTATGTGAATAGCTATTATACTGTATTGTTTAAGAAACAACAGGAGTCTGTACATATTCAGAACAGATACAATTAACAAAAAGATTTTCAATCTGCAGTTGTTTGAATTTAGGAATGTGGGACCAATGGATATGGAGGAAAACCTATGTATTCTTGTGCAACAATTTATCAAATTTCTTCTTGATGGGGCGTTAAGTTGCCTCTGTTTTTCTCTTAATTAAATAAATGGCTGCACATTTAACATTTTTATGCAGATGCATTTGCTCAATTGTATAATTACTTGCTTGACAAAATCCTTAAAGTGAAATTACTAAATTGAAATGTATGCCACTTGAAAAGGTGTTTGAAACGTTTTGCAAATGTCCTAGAAGGGTGTTCCCAATGTAAACCTCTAACAGCAGTACTGAATAATGTCTCTTCTCTCCATCATCAATTCATGGGTGAAACATGACATATAGTCACTTCTCCAATACTACTGAGGTATAAATATTCTATTTATTGGTCACTTATATTTCTTAGTTTTTGAATTTTTAAAATATTTTTGCCTTGATTCTTAGTCTAACATTTTAAAAAAAAACATAGCCTGCTTTTATAAATAAAATATGAATCCTTTGATATATTTTCCCAACAGATTCATCTTAAAAATTTTGGTGGCATTTTCTATATTAAAAGTCTTTTTTTCTCCTTCATGGTTTTTTGCTTCAGTGTCCTCTTCAGACAAAATTTTCTACACACGTATATTAAATGAATTCCCCAGAACTTCCAGGTAATCTAAGACTCTACTGTGTCTATTTAAATCTTTATTCTGTGAATAGTTTAATGGATCTACTCGACTTTTTTTTTATTTCCAAGTAATTGCCTCAATAGCTTCTATTGAAAAAACATCTATCCTCTACTGATGGGTTCAGAAGGATTTCATCTGTTCATTTCTAATTTTCTATTCTGCTCTATCATATGGATCATGTTTTTTCCATATTACTGTACTTTTGTAGTATTTCTACATCACATTGACTAGAATTATTGTTAGTGTGAATTTTTTTCCTTGTATTTATGTAATCCCTGGGGATAAATAAAAGCTGAGAGGTGACATTGTAGGGGAGACTGGGCTTTGAGGACAGTGAGTAAGGGACAAGTTGCTGACCTAATAAGAAGTCCATGTGCTAGCTCCCAATTCTCAGAAATAACCCTTCAGAATTAGAAAAGCAGATGCTATCCCTGTGACTATCTTCCTTAATTTTTATAACTTTCAGATTCTGGCCACAGAAGCCCAAATACTACTACTCACACTCACAGGTTAAGGACCTAGAGTACTGGCATTTCTGTGTTGTCTTTTGTTGTGTCTGGTCTCAATTCGAGGTCTGTGGTGAGCATGATTTGCATTTTATCTTCACAGGTGAGAAATACGAATGAGTTATGGAGCAAAAGGAGAGTCACCGTCTCTCATCTCCTGGTTGAGGTCCAAGGAGAATACCGCTAAAGCCAACATCCTTCTAGAAGCAGCTTTTGGAGGCGCACAAGATTGCACAAGGACCCTGATGGGTGTGCAGACACTTGCACTGTGGAAAATGGATAAATGATCTTAGGTCTTCAAAATGTTTAGGTAGGTGTCAGTGCTGCCCTGCCATAGAAAGACCCAGAATGATGAACAGGTACCTCAGATGTTGAACAGCAACACCTCTGATGAAGTGGCTTGCCAAGGATGTTTACCAAAAAATGTAATCTCAGATATCCACATCAATCTACAGATGGGACAGGACTAATGCTGCCCCATTTATGTTTTGCTGAGAATCTTCCAAAGTTGAAGATTTTTTTTATCTGATTATTTTTTTTTCAGAGACTTGCTCTTTCTGAAAATAATTAAGGCTACAAAATTGGGTTCAGATGAAGTCATTCCTTCTCGAAGGCGAGTCAAGTCCTCAGGATGGATGGCTGCTCATCTTCCTGTTTGTCCTGGTTAAAGAGTCAACTTCAAAGTCTGTTTAGTTGTTTACTGAGGAAATAAATGACTCCACAAGAAAAATAGTTGATTTTCCCTTTCAGTTGGAAAAGAAAGGCCAAGCTGCACCTTAAAGAATTTGCAGATTCGGCTGGGGATGTGGCTCAAGTGGTAGCGCGCTCTCCTGGCATGCTTGCGGCCCGGGTTTGATCCTCAGCACCACATACAAACAAAGATGTTGTGTCCACCGAAAACTAAAAAATACATATTTAAAATCTCTCTATCTCTCTCCCTATCTCTCTCACTCTCTCTTAAAAAAAAAGAATTTACAGTTACTTAGACTTCTGTGGGACAACTATTTGTTCTGAATTTTAGGGGAAGAAGGGGATTGTCAGGTAGAAGCCCTGAGATACACTTCAGAAAACCCGAGAAATGCAGTGAGCTTTTTGTTTCTCTTTGTTTTGTCTTGTTTGTTTGTTTTAATATTTCAATGGAGGTTATCCAATTTGCAGAGAAATGGAGGGGGGTGGGGTGGTAAGATATCTGAACTCGAAACCTGAGTTCCAGATAAATACTTCTCCTAGGCTCAGTACATTTTATTCAAGTGAGATTGATCAAATTTTTTTGTGCATATACAAATACAGCCTAATAAATCTCTCTATTATGTACAACTATAATGCACCAATAAAAACATTTTAAATAGCAACATATATGTAAAATGCCTGCTATAAGAATTTATGATAGGGTTGCAAGGTCAATGAGCTAAGGTTTATGAAAGTATTTTGTGAACTTTAATGGGTTCTACAGATATGTACACACACATATAAATAAGCTGAAGGGCCAAAAGGAACCCCACAGCCTGCATACAAAATTGGACTGATTGTGCACTTACGTTCTCTTTGGTCGAGGCCATTCCAACCTGAATCTCGGCACGAGTGATCCTTTCTGCCTAAGGACCCTCATGGAACCCAGGATGTGTTTATTTGAGAAACACCAGAGTAAATCAAGAGTGTATTTTTCCCCTCTACATATAGTTGTTGTCCCCATGTGGTGATGTCCCCCATGTGACAAGGAAGAATGTGACTATCTCTCTCCATGGTCCAACTTTCCCATTGATAATGTGTCAGTTTTTGACAAGTTCATCTCTGATCCTCAAATTTATGATCTAGGCTGTGCAGTTATAACCCTGCTGGTTGTGTCACATTACCAGGATGGGAAACCTCTAGAGAGATCCAGTATTCCAAGCCTGAAGAGGAGTCTCCTGCAGCAAGACCTGGTGGGGTGGTTTTCAGGGTCTCAGCTGCCATTGTGGATTGGTTCATGTCCAGCTGAGGCAAGGCAAGATTGCACTGCCTTTTATACCACAACTCATTCACACACACTCAGACTGTGGCTTGCTCTTGTATTTTCCCATCATGTAATACACAATGCCTTTCCAGGATGAGTGGCTTAGAAATCTCTCTCGGGGTGTGGCTTCTTTCAGAGGTCTATCGGTTTTTTTTCTATACTGTTGAAGGGGTTGTAAGGTTTCACAGTTGTGACCATTCATGAAAGCGGTGCCTGATGACAGAATTGGTCAACTTTCATTTCTTTCCGTAAGACGCTAGGATAGAATAAAGGAAGAAAAAGAAAAAAATTAACATACAAAGTCAACATAAAGACAGATAACTTCAGGGTCTAGGATTGTGGCTCAGTGGTAGAGCACTTGCCTAGCACACATGAGGCACTGGGTTCAATCCTCAGCACTACACACAAAAATAAATAAAATGAAGTTATTATGTCCATTTACAACTAAGAATATTTAAAAAACCTTCGTATCTTTCCCAACTCATGGTACACATAAATGGGATGGTGGTGTGGGGGCTAGGGGAGAACTGAAGAAAAGGAGACTGTGTATGATTAATTCTATCTGCCTTCAGTTTCATTTCATGAAAATCTATGTGCTGAGAATTACTGTAGGTCCTTCCGAAGGGGGTGATTCTGCCAAGAGGCAGCCAAGTGACACAACAGTTACTGCAGAAAGCTTCTATGGGGTGAGCCAGAGCATGGAGGGGACAAAAGAGATATGTTCATCTTGGTGAATGGGCATTCTTATGGAGTCCACATCAAGAAGCATGAGGCAGCTCATTAAGATGGCAAAGTGAGGCGGGCAAGAGGGCTGGGCCTGGGGGAGGGCTGGTGGTGACAATGAGAGACTGGGGTGGAACACTCCAGGAGCCACCAAGGTGAGGAGCAAGGTGAAGAGTTTGCATTTTCCTTCTTCTGCCCGTGGGTTGAGGTTGTGAGCTCACAAAACCATCTGCTCACCCCTCTTTATGTCTTAGTTTGCTGGTCTACACAGCAGGAACAAATTTTCCCTACCACATTTCTTATGAGAATGAAAGAAAGTATATGGAGGAGGTGACGGTGTCAAGTACCATGCACATGATGCTTTATCCTTTGGTCACGGCATTCCTGAACTCCCTATTGTACCAGAGGTGGCAGTCCCAGCACTAACATGCATTCTGCCAAATATTGTGAACAAGCCCAAGCCCATGGCCTGTAGTGATTCTTCTGCAAATGTGTTGCTCTTTCAATCACATGTGCATAGAGTGACACTCATGTGCAGCAACAAGTGACAGCTCTGGTGTGGGAAATTGACTGCCCCCATGTGCCACTCAATACAAAGTGGCTTTGTTTTTATGCTGTGATTAATAAAAAGTTTATTTGTGTGTGTGTGTGTGTGTGTGTGTGTACATGTGTGTATATACACACACACACATATAGAGGTGTGTGTGTATATATATATATATACACACACAAACATGTGTATATGTGTGTATATATTTGTATATATACACATATATGTTATATATACAAATATAAGCAACGTCTACTGGGGAGAAGCCAGCCATCAAGGGGAAAGCTGGGAGGAGGGAGGGATGAACAGTATTAAGAACTCAAAGGGAAGGTTGAGCTTTTAGAAAAGTCAGATCATTAGAAAAGTTAGCCTTTAGAAAAGTTGGAGCTCTATATTTGTATATATACACACATATATACATATATACACACACATTTACATGTGAGTATGTATGTATGATTATATATGGCTTTTAAAATTATCATTATGGCTGCTAAAGTGAGAATGCCAGCATTGGTGCAAGGTCCACTCTGGTATGAGGGAACACATTAAAAAAAAAAACACAAAACTATGTGATGGAAACAAGAGTTGGGAGAAGCTCTTAGGTCCCTAGTCCCTTACTCATGAATATGGAGATCTACAACATGCCTTCTTAGCCACCTTAAGTACATCCTCATCTCCTCACTTCAGATCTCTTTCAGGCATCTCTTGTGTTCATTCTGTGTCTCGTCCCAGTATAAATCCTAAGGCACTTGAGTGAGTGTACACCTCATGCAATGTTTGGGATGGAGACCCCTTTGTATTGACATTCAAAAAAGCCTAAGCAACTTCAAAACTCCAAGCCACCACTGTAGTCTTATCATCCACAGAGATCCATGATATAGGCAGTGTCCATGTCCTCTGCATGAAGAGGTATCAACAGTCCCTCTCCTCCCCTATCAGTCCATGATGTGGCAGGCAGGGCACTTGGCCTCACTGGTGATGTTAGCATCCAGATGACTAGAAGTGAAGGAGAGGAGACTGGGAGGAAGTAGAATCAGGCAGCAGGGGAGTGACTGCTTCTTAAAGAAGTTTAGAAGTGAAAGGAAAAAGAGGAGCTCAGAGGGGCACAGCGGGAAGACTCAACTGTCGACTGGGTATTTTCATAAGCAACTGTCTATTGTAGAGAAGCCAGCCATCAAGAGGCAAGCATCGAGGAGGCAGGGATGAACAGTATCAAGAACTCAAAAGGTTGAGGCTTAGAAGAGTCAAAGCCTGTCTTCTTGAGAGGGAAGGGGGAAAGTACTGATGAAATAGAGACTCAAGTCCTTGGCCCATTTATCAATTTTTTTTGGTACTTAGCTTTTTGAGTTCTTTATATACCCTAGAGATTAGTGCTCTATCTGATGTGTGAGGGGTAACAACAAAAAGTATTGGTGAGGATGTGGGGAAAAAGGCACACTCCTACATTGCTGGTGGGACTGCAAATTGGTGCAGCCAATATGGAAAGCAGTATGGAGATTTCTTGGAAAATTGGGAATGAAACCACCATTTGACCCAGCTATCCCTTTCCTCGGTCTATACTCAAAGGACTTAAAAACAGCATACTACAGGGACACAGCCACATCAATGTTTATAGCAGCACAATTCACAATAGCTAAACTGTAGAACCAACCTAGAAGCCCTTCAATAGATGGATGGATTTAAAAAATGTGGCATATATACATGATGGAATATTACTCAGCAGTAAAAGAGAGTAAAATCATGGCATTTGCAGATAAATGGATGGAGTTAGAGAAGATAATGCTAAGTGAAGTTAGCCAATCCCCCCAAAATCAAATGCCAAATGCTTTCTTTGATATAAGGAGGCTAATTCATAGTTGGATAGAGAGAGGGAACATGGGAGGCATAGACAAACTCTAGAGAGGGCAGAGGGGTTGGAGGGGAAGGGAGGGGGCATGGTGTTATAAATGATAGTGTAATATGATGATCATTATTATCCAAAGTACATGTATAAAGACACAAATTGGTGTGAGTATACTTTGTATACAACCAGAGATATGAAAAATGTGCTCTACATGTGTAATAAAAAATGTAATGCATTCCGCTGTCATGTATAAATTTTTTTAAAAAGATAAAAAAATCTCTATTTCAGAGATTCATATTCAGATGAATGGCAGGGGAAATGAGGGGTCACCTTGGACAGCCCAGGTCTCTTGACAGGGGTGTGGGGAAGGGACTAGAAGCTAAGGTAGACTAAACAGTTTGAAGATAGCACCACAAGGATTAGTTCTAGTAGTCTCTTAAAAGAAAAGCAGATTATAGAGAAAAAGTAAGCGTACAGCAAAGGCTAAGATTCAGGAATTCCCAGGGGATGCCCATGTGTAGAAATAATAGGAAAAAATGCATCAGCTCAAGTAGACATAAACAGAAGGAAGTTACCTCACTATGTTCCCATGATACTCTGCAGAGAGACACCTGGGCTCACACTGTCTGGAAATTTTTTAAAAATTATATATAGTGTTACAAAAACTCAGAGGTGACTCTTTTTGGTGGATAGTCTCAAGGGACCAATTTTCTAATCACAAGAGCAAACCTAAATGCAGATGGCAGGTCCATATAGGGATATTTTTCATTTAAACTCTCCTTATCCCTTCCCCACTGTACTTCCTTGTGCCCCAGGAAGTTATTGAGAAGGGTGAATGAGGAGGTTGTAGATTGGGGTAGTGTAGATCCAATACAAGCCATCACCTAGTCAGGGGTGACACTAGCTGATGTCATTTTATCCAGAATCTTATCTGGACTGAGAACACTAGAGAAACCACTTCAGAGGGTTCTGGGTTCCACTCCAGGGCAGTAGATGACAGCTGTGTATGCAGTATGTGTGGATGGGGGGAGGGTTATGGGAACCCCCACTAGGGAGTATTCATGAACCTGAAACTAGACCTAGCATCCCCACGAAAGACTCAAGTTCTTCTCTCTAATTATAATAGTAAGGAATAGTTTTCCACTTAAAGGTAGATATTTATCTTAAAGATAAAATGATATTTTTTCCACACATTGGATAATTGACTTATGTGATTATGGAAATTTGTTAGATCAAAGGATGTTGGGATGGAAATCTCAGATATTTGAGGTGAGAAAATAGATTATATAGGAAAAGATGAGGGATTACAAATGTAAAGCACTTGCTTTGTCTGAACGGCTTTGATTTGGCTCCCTCAATGGTGAACCATCCAGCCACAGGGTTTTTATCTGAGTTCTTTGTGGGGGACAAATCTAAATGGTAGATATAAGAACATATTTAACTTTGACATTGCTTCTTAATGTCCTTACACGTAGTGAAACGTGTTAACTGTCTACATGTTTATCACTCTGCCTTTGAAATTTGCTTTGTAACATTTCAAAATGTGTTTGGACATTGACCATGGATATGACTGTTTAAATATCACACCAAAGCTCAGGATACAAAATTAAAGACAAGTAAATGGAACTACAATAAACTGAACAACATGATTAGAGCAAAGGAAACAATTAACAAAATAAAAGGGTCACCTATGGATGGACAAAAAATATTTTCAAACTATATGTATAAGAAGGAGT
Source organism: Spermophilus citellus (assembly GCF_964194105.1). Taxonomy (NCBI): domain Eukaryota; kingdom Metazoa; phylum Chordata; class Mammalia; order Rodentia; family Sciuridae; genus Spermophilus; species Spermophilus citellus. The sequence continues at coordinate 117,486,580 of NC_138184.1, read as the reverse complement.
TAAGAGCCAAAATTTTTAAAGAATTCATAAAATCAATAGCAACAAACAAACAAACAAAAACCACATAGTCTAGTTAAAATATGGGCAAAGGACCAGAAGAGGCATTTTGTCAAAGAAGATATAACAATGGCCAATAAGCATGTGAAAAAATGCTCAATATCACTAATCATCACAGAAATGGAAATCAAAACCATATGAGATATCACCTCACAATCATAAATAGGAAATTTACTTCCTCACAAGATAAATAGGAAATCTATTATCAAAAAGACAAAAGATAACAAGTGTTGGTGAGTGTGGGGAGAAAAGGGAAGCCTTGCATATTGGTGGTGAGAGTGTACATTGGTGAAACCATGAGGAAAATAGATGGAGGTTCCTCAAAAAATTATAAATAGAACTACCATATGATCCAGAAATTCCTATTGGGGGTACAGTATCTATCCAAAAGAGGTGAAGTCACCACCTCCTAAAGACAGCTCCACCCCAAATTCAAGGCAACATTATTCATACTAGCCAACATATGGAATATATTTAGGTATCCATTGATGAATAAAGAAAATGTAAGATAGCTGAGCATGGCAGCACACTCCTGTTATCCCAGAGGTTCAGGTAGCTGAGGCAGGAGGATTGCAAGTTCAAAGCCCCAGCAACTTCATGAGGCCCTAAGCATCTACTGAGACCCCATCTCAAAAAAAAAAAAAATATATATATATATGTATGTGTGCGTGTGTGTGTGTGTGTGTGTGTGTGTGTGTGTGTGTGTGTGTCTGGGATGTGGCTCAGTAGTTAAGTGCCCCTGGGTTCAATTCCTGGTACAAAAAACAAAAGTAAGATAGACTAGACACACAGACATAGATATAGCTAACAGAATATTATTGAGACTTTAAAAAGTAGGAGATCCTGACATTTACTACAACCTGGGAGAACCTAAAGGACATTATGCTAAGTGACATAAGTCAGACATGGAAAGACTGTCTCACTTATATGTCAAATATTTTTAAAAAGTCAAAGTCAAATATAGAAGAGAACGGAGTAGTGGTTATGAAGGGGAGGCTGTGGGGAGGAAATGGGGAGCCAGCCATAGGTCAAAGGATAAAAAGTAGCAGACATGTAGGATGAACAAGTCTAGAAATCTAAGGTACAACATGAGGACAGTAGCAGTAAAAATAGTGTACTCTATTCAGAATTCTTTTACATAATTATTTTTAATGTTTTCATTAGTGCATCATAGTTATACATAACACTGGGGTTCATTTTGACATAATTATACATGTATGGAATATAATTTACTCTACTTCAGTCCCTAGGATTTCCTCTTTCCCTCCCCATCTCTCTCCACTTGGTCCCCTTTCTTCTACTCCACTGTTCTTCCTTGTATCTAGTTAATTTTTTTAAATTAGTGCTTTAGAGATACACATAAAGGGGAAATTTACTGTGGTATATTCATATGTGTACAAAGCAAATTTTGGTCAATTTCATTCCATCATTCCTTTTTTTTTTTTTCCTGTCCCTACTTCCTTCCCCTCAATCCCCTTCCTCTACTCTACTGATCTCCCTTTTATTTTCATGGAATCCTTCCCACCACACACACACACACACACACACACACACACACACACACACACCTTTTCGCCCTTATTTTGCTCTAGCTTCCAGACTCGAGAGAAAACATTTGACCCTTGACATTCTGAGTCTGGCTTATTTCAATTAGCATGATGTTCTTTAGTTGCATCCATTTATTTACAAGCAAATGGCATATATTCCTTATTTTTTATGGCTGAGTAAAACTCCACTGTGTATCTATACTACATTTTCTTTATCCATTCATCTCTTGACAGGCACATGGGATGTTGCCATATCTTGGCTATTATAATTTTCACTGTTGTGAACATTGATGTGCTTATATTACTATATTATGCTTATTTTAGTTCTTTAGGATAAATACCAAGTAATGGGATAGCTAGGTCACAGGTAGTTTTGTTCCTAGTTTTTGGTGGAATCTTCATACAGCTTTCCAAAATGACTGTACTAAATTTGCAGTTTCATCAACAATATAGGAGTGTACTTTCCCCCCATTTCCTCACCAGTGTTATTATTTGGATTCTTGATGATTGCCATTCTAACTGAAATGAGATTAAATCTCAATGTAGCTTTGATTTGCATTTCCCTGATTGCTAGGGATATTGAACATTTGCTACATGAATAGATTTTAGTTCCTCTTCCATGGGGGGAAAAATGAATGGGTAACTGTGTGAGATAATATATACATTAATTTGTTGTACTATGTAACCATTTGGTTATAAGTGTCCTAAAAATTATGTCTTAGATATACATAATGAAATTTATTTTAAAAAATCATATAAGTAGTTATGGAAAATGGAAAATATATTGAAAGGAAGCTGAATGCACAATATTTTCCTAGAAGGTCAATGGCCTACTTTTTAAAATGTGCATCAGGTGGCTAGAAATTCTACATAAATTTCAACCAAAACTTGAGTTGTATTGAGGAAGCCCTTGGCCAGCAGGCACCTTTCCTTTCCTTGTCCTTAATACATAAGGTTCCATGGGATGTACAGGACTGTCTAAATATAGTGGTACACGGAGGGGGCAACCCTCCGCTGATTACTTTCCTCCCTCCTGTAGGGGTGGCTTGCTGTGGGTTCCTTACAACATGCCAAGCTCTGCCCACTTGCAGCCCCTGCCCTAAATATTTGTAAGACCAAATCACAATCCTCCAAGAGTCAGCCATGATCCACCTCCTCTGTGAGGTCTTCTTCAGCACTTCCAATCTCCCTTGTGGCTTGTGTGTGCCTCAGTTTCCTTATGTATAAAATAGAAACGGTAACAGTCCCTTCCTCACAGGATGCCTGGGTGGTGAAATGAGTTAGTGTCCACGACACCCAGAGGGCAGTGCCTGGTATCTAGGAAGCACTCAGTTAGCAAGTTATTATAGTATTTGATGCTGGTCATCATTCTCTGCTATAGTCATTAGTTTTTTTATCTACCAGGAAATCCTGAGCTACTTGCAAACAGATTTAGTTCCTGTGAATTTGCTGGAATATAGTCGATATCTGTTGACTTAATCAAAGAACTATGAATTGACCAAAAAATGGACAAATGTATAAGAATGAACAGCTAGATAAACTGGAACCATGGTCCAAGAAGTTGTTCATGACAGCTGCTTCCATTCCAGCTGCTGCTTTAGAGAAAATCCAACTTCTTTGAGGCACGAACTCCTTCTGAAGGTCATCTCTTCAGAAAACGTTCTCTAGTTACTAAGCTCAACAAGCCCTTCCCAGGTATTCAGTGACTGTGGCCTGTTTTTTCACAGCATATGTCATTATCCAAAATCATTTTGTTTCTTTGGTTACTTGTGTGCTTCTTTACTTCCTTTCACCCCCAAACAAAAGCTCCCGAGGAACAGGATCTTTTCTGTTTAACCTGTGTTTTCAGTGCCTTGAACAGTGCCTGATCCAGAGTGGGTGCTCAATAAATGGGTGATAAATGAATGATCTAGGAGAAATGTTACCTGTTTAGGGGAGAATGTTGCTACCCTCTGTCCATCCTCCCCTACTGTCCTACCACCACAGCTTCTTCATTAGCATTGGGCCAGCCTCTGGGTTCAGAGTATTTGCATTTTCAAAACTGTGTCATTTTTTTTGCAAGGCCAGGACTTCCATCAAATGCTTTCAAATTTGAGTTCTAATGAGAAATAATGTGCTGCTTCTACGAGTAGCTTCCAACAAAATAATCAGCCATTATCTTCTGTAGATTGTCTTGTTTTCAATTTTCAAAAATGAGGTTTGAAATATGTGATTTTCAACAGAATTTTGTCTTAAAAAAAAAGAAGATGGTTATTCACAAGAAGTAGGTATGTGTTTCATGTATGTTCCATGCATCCAGGTACCATGTGTCTTGTGGTGACTGGAAAAGAATGATGTGTGTGTAAAATTGTGAGTCCAAGAGGAAAAGTCACTGTCCCCTGTCCCCTAGATGTGCCTTAAGTGTCTTAAGATTTTTTTTTTTTGGCAACAGAATATGAACATTAATCTGCAGTTGATTTTCAATGTAATTTTGAGTAAAATTCAAAAGGAAAACATTCAAGAAGCCCTGATAAACTGTAACTTTGTAAGAAAATTAACTCCTCTCTTTTTTGAAATTGACGGTCCATTTTTTGAAACAGTGCAAATTTACTCTTAGTGTTTAATTATTCTTTAATGGAGTAACCATAATTAGGATTTCTCCTTCTAATGTATCTGGGCAAATTGAGTAATAGGATTCACACTTACCCTTGCAGTTCTGAATCTGGTGATGGGGTTGTTGATGAAATATTAGAATTTGCTGGGTGGGTGGCTGTGAAATGAACCTTGCCAGTATATCCTGGGATATTTGGAGCACTAAAGTGAAGAGTTAAAAGAGGGGGATGAGAGGAAATTAAAATAATGATTTATGAAATAGTTATGGTAACTATAACACAAATATGAAAAATATAAAGGATACAGTCCTTTTTTTTTTTTTCCTTGTATGAGATCTGGAATGTGTGCTTTCCAGAGAAGACTGAAGTCTCAGGCACAGGGTATGCTGACACATAGATATTTAGATAACAGCTGTGCTCTGAGTTTGAAAAAAAACTTATTTCAAGTGCATGTTTTGCTATTATTTTAAATTTGCATATCTTTTACATACATGACTCACTGCTGAGCTCCATTTCATAACGAAGGAAGGCACTGTTCTTGACAAAACTACAGACCCATATTCCACACATCACTCTGTAATGCAACTCTGATATTAATAAACACACACATTTACATCTATGATATTATTTAACAAATATATTTCTTATCAGCACTAATGCCATATATCACTAATTTCAGATGATTTCCTAAAATTGCACATTGAAAAGAAACATAAACCAGCACATAAATTCCACATTGGTTTATTTATTTCAATTTCATTTACTGTTCTGTTTTCCTGTCCTCCCTACCAGGGGAGAAGGGAGAAAAAAAGAGAAAAGGAAAAAAAAGGAAAATACATGAATACAGAGAAAGGTTCTATAATGGGTATACAAATAAACTCTAGAAAAGCTTCCGTGAGAACAACTTAAATCAGTAGTTCAGAGAAATATGAAAAATAACTAATATGCTTGCCATGATAACATTCAAAGTGGTTACACAGATTCTTTCCTAGGAGATGGGAAAAGCAGAATTACTGGCTGAGACCTTGAGTGAGGCTAGCCATGGTACTGCTTATGATGTCACTTTAATGAAAAGAGCAACAAAGGGTTGGGGTTGTGCGTCAGTGGTACAGTGCTTGTCTACCACTTGTGAAGCACTGCATTTGATCCTCAGCACCACAAAATGATAAATAAAATAAAGGTATTCTGTCCATCTATAACTAAAAAAAAAGAGAGAGAGAGAGCAACAGAAAATACAACTTATATTGTGTATCAAGGGGCATAGGCACACTATTTGCAGATCAAGAGGTCCATGTTTATGGAATTCTATCAGTGCTAAGGACTCTGTTCGCTGTGCTGGCTTCACAGAGAGAAACAGAAAGGCCACCATCAAGAATGTGCTTTGGGTTTGCAGCTTCTGCTCAACTCAGTGGTTTGTATTTCCTTTCCCTGAGTCTTTGAGAGCATGACTTCCCTGAGGTGGGTTCCTTATTCAAAAATGACACTCAGACAAAAATTAAATGCAGTAGCAACTACCAAACTTCTGCTGAAAGTGGAGGAGTGGTTGTCCTTTCCACCCATCCAATAAGCCAAATAAAACTTTTCTCCGGGAACTATTTATCTTTGGAGTAATTTTCAAAAATAGAACTTAAGGAAGGTTACTCTTTGTGTGGCTTGGATCGCAAATGTCCTCCATGTGCTAAAAGGATTGGTCACCAGTTTGTGGCACTAATGGGGAGGTAGTGGAACCTTCAGAAGGCAGGGTCTCAAAGGAGAAAGTTGGGATATTGGGGGCATGCCCTTAAAGGAGATATTGGGATCCTGCTCTCTCCTACTCTTTCCCTCTGTTTTCTGGCCATCATGATGTGAACAGATGCCCTTTGCCCTGTGATCCTCACTATAATGTACCATGCCACTATAGCCCAAAGCAACTATGGACTAAAACCTCTGAAACTGCAGACCAAACTAAACCTTACCCCCTTATAAGTTGATTATCACAAGTATTTTGTCACAGTGATGAAGAGCTGACTAACACAAAACAGGTGATGAGGCAGACAAAAGAGTTAAGTTAGTGAAATGTGTGTGCTCAAGGGTTAGGAGGCACACTTCTTGAAGATCAAGAGGTCCATGTTTATGGAATTCTATCAGATACAAGACTCCCCTCATCAGCCCTTGGATCCTGACTTTGGGTGAAATTCGTTGGAGGCTTATTGCCTTAGCCATGACATGGGGTTATAATACCAATCTAAAGAACCTGGATGAGAATAGAGTGGAAAAAATGCTGTGATTCATACTACAATTTCTTGGTGTTCTTCTCATGTTTGTTATGCACGAGTGTCCGAATATTAGGGGAAAACAATTCATTATTCATTAGGCAGAGAATTGCACTAATAAGCTTCATATTTCTCTTCCAAGTGTGTAATTCTATGACTGTTTTGGTGATGGCTTATTGTCTTGCAGCCAATGAAATCAGAGACACCTTGACACTAACAAAGTGAAGGGAAATTATATCAAGAACAACACCAGGATAAATGGCACAAACAATAGATTTTGTGAGGCTTAGAACATGAGGCAGCTAAAGAGCAGGGGAGGCCCCGTATTGAGAGGGAGGCTTCCCATCCAAACCTAATGTTATTCCAGTGGAGAAAAGTGTCTGGGCCTCAGGTCAGACAACTGCAGCACAGAGACATCAACACTACCCTCCTAGGGGCCCTATGGGCACTAAGGGAATTAAAAGGACATGAAAGCAGTTAGCATATCCTAAGTGCTTAGTAGGCGCTCAACTAATTGTGGTTGAAATAAAAGCCTTTAAAGAAATAAAACATTCACAAAATAGACACCTGGTATGCAGAGAATACAAAGTTTATCCATTACACTCAACTGCAAAGATACAAAGATAAAAGAGGTTTCCAAATGGTGCTACTCACTGTAATCTCACAGGCACCTTTAGAAGATACCAGTGACTGGCTCTCACCTCAAACACTCTGAATAAATTAGTAGGGGAATGGCCTGGGCATTGGGACTTTTAATAATTCCCCAATGATTTCAGAGTGGGGAGTTTAAGAACCTGTTTCAGAGCAGAGTTGTAAGGTTTCTTGAGGGGATAAATGAATGAAAACTGCCAAATTCTAGGAAATACCCTTTAGGATTTCTTGGAATTTTCTTGAAGAAATGTAGCTATAAGTTAGAGAGGTAACCAAAATGAGGGAAAATTATTCATGTGTGTGCCTCTTCCCCCAAACATTTATTAAAGCTTCCATGCATGTTACAAAGGAAATCCCCTCCATCTGTATGACAGGTTTTTTCCACTCTCTCTGAAACACCTGCAAGTAAAATACCTCCAACATCAGAGCCTTCCAGCACAGCAGACAAGAAGTCAGAGAGATGGACTCAATTTGTCGGTAGCATGAAGGGCTTGACATAAAACAAAGAGTTGCATGTGCCTGAGTGGCATGCAACTTATTGATGCTAAATGGTAACATACATTATATAAATGCTATCATATGATAGGACATCATATCTAACAACAACATAACCATGAAACAGTAGACTGATTATACTGGAGAATGAATGTAGTTGCATAATAAACTGCCAAATATTTGAAAATGAAAGTTCTCACTCATGCTGCTACTAAATTTATTCCACTTAACCCTTGCATGCAAGGACATCACAGGGGGAATTTTTGCCATCATTTTTTTGCAACATATTGACCTAACATCAAGAAAAGTGTATTCTTTGGGGACACCACTGCCAGGCTATATTTTTCAGCTGGAGCAAACAAAGTTTCATGATACTGAAATGTACAGGCTGTGAAGTGGATTCCAAATTCATTATGTTGGATGAACCTCATCTCTCCATTGAGGACAACAGGGAAAAGTGGAAGCCCATTAAAAAATGTGAAGTCTTCTTTTTGTCTTCGCTCCATAGCTCCTTGTCCTTGGAATTCCTTCTTTTGTACCCTTATTCTCTCATAAACCAGATTTTGTTCCTATATGGATAAATATGAATATTTTACTTCTTAAGCTTAAAGCTAATTGGTTTCTCTCAACAACACACAATAAAAGAGAAATTAAATAATTTCAGAAAACAAGGAAGTTTAGTAAATTGGAAAAAAGGGAGCACAAATGCTTTAAAATTAAAAACTATATAGAAAATAAAGAAATAAAATACAGGTATTGCACAAGTGGATAAAAATTTAAGCATGCACATAACTTCTATGTATTAGAGACATAACTAATAATCATTGTGTACTAAATTCTCTTTTAAAAATGTTTTATATAAATTGATTATTTAATTCTCACAATAAACCTGTGAGAATTATTATTATTAGCACATTTTTTTTACATGAAAGTCTGAGACAAAGAAAGTCTAAGTCACCAAACTGGCAAGTGGCAGAATGGACCTCAACCCAAAATGCCTGGGCTTTAGAAATGATGCAATTGGACTACTTGGAAAGGACTTTTGGCATTCTCCCAGCCTAGCCAAGGAAAGCTTTGTTAGGTCAAAATAGACTGCGTTATTCAGCCTGTGGGTGTAAATGCAAGTTCAAGAATATGTGACAACCTCTTATTTGAAACTATTCTCTATCAGGCACAGTTCCAGGTAGAAGTCAAAAGCAGACATGGCTCCTGATAGCTTCCACAAGTTCATGAGTACATTTTATAACTTGTTTTTCTTACAGTACTGGAGATTGAACCCAGGACCTTGTGCATGCTAGCTAAGTACTCTACTGCTGAGATGCATTCCCAATCCTCATAAGTACTTTTTTTTTTAAGTGCACATCTAGATGTTTAAAGAACCCAAGTAGATCAGAGATGCAAAGTATGAGGGGGATGCATGAGACAGACCCATTTAACTTCAGGGCTACCCTTGACTAGCTGACTGAACTTTCTGAAGTAGCTATCTTCATCTATAACCCACCAATAGTTATAGTAACTATACTTCCTGTGAAGGTGTTCTGGGGTCAATGTGATGCAGGTAAGGTTCAGGCATAGTGCCCAGTCCACAGTGGTGCAGATTCAATGCAAAAGGAGCTGCAAATATGGAGGGAATGAAGCAGGGCCGTAAAGATGAGAGGTGAAGGGAGAAAGAGAAAAGGTCCAGGAGTCCAGAGGACTGAAAGGAGGAGGAGGCTACAGAGAACACTGAGGGTTGTGCAGCTGGAGAAGAAAAGACAGGAGGTCTATTGTGAGTTGTAATTTGTCTGATGTTATTGATCAATGAGAAATGTAAATAAAACTAGAATCACTTTGATGACTTTTGCTCATGAGACTGTGTTTCTCTGAATGTCCTGAGACATTATGGCCCCAGGTTATATAGTTCAGAAGTTACAATTTAATTGTTATTATTATCATCTAGTGGTTATATTTTTCCCCTGGGGACTTAGACTCTTCCCATCTCGCATTTAGAGGGGGATGTAGAAATAATATAGCACAAAGCTTTTATGTTTTAGTTAAGAAGCCAGTTCCTTGCCAGAGGCAAAAGGCTTGCTTGATGTAGGTTAAGAGCAAGTGTTTGCCCTGGGGATTAGAAGGCCTGTTTTCTGGACTTCTCTTTACTGCTTATGAAATGAGTGACTTGGGGCTCTTTATATTATTTGCTCTGACCTCAGCCTCCTCATCTGCAAAATGGGGATAGAATTGGTTCCTGAAACTCTGGTCTCATCATACTATTTTGAAAAACAAATGAGAGTAGATGTGAAAGTACTCTGAAAAGGCAGAAGTGTCAGGCTAAGGCAAGGAACTATTCATAGTTATTCTTTAATCTGGGTTGTGGTGTGTTTCTTTTTTTAACACTGCAATGCAGCCCAGTGACTGGCAGGGAAGCCTCTCATTTTGCCTCTTAGACCTTTGCCACGGGCTTGTTGGGAATCCATTTTGGTCAACTCCTCTCTTTTCAAATGATTCCTTACAGAAAGCACACTGAATAGGAAATGGAGTGATGTTCTGAGATAAAGGATGACAATTTAGTGGAGGAAGATACAGTGGAGGCCACTGCCTAGTTCGAAAAAATGAAGGAATGGTGACTGCATGCTCTGATTTGGGATTAGAAGGCCAGTGCCCCTCCCTCCTCACCCCGGGCTCTCTTCAATTGTCTCTGTCACCTGGGCCTGGGCCTTGCCTATGCCAAACCTCTCTTCATTGGAAAAACAAGGTGAGCTGTCTCTATTCAAGATCCCACGTGGTTGCAGTATTTAGAGTCCTTACAAAAGAAAGGGCACTTTCAGGTGATCTTTCCATTTTCCTAGGAAAAAGCCAGAACAAAATGCTTCTGGATCCTGACTGTGCATAGACCTGTACCACATCATTTAGGTATTATGTGCCTTGTACTGAGAAATGCTGATTGCAAAGCACAGAAACTACAGGAAACTAAAATAATCACTAAAAGGTACTGAACTTTTCTTAAACCTGATTTATTGAACTCTTACAGACTACGGCTCTTGAATTAAAGATAAAGAGAAAAAAGCCAGATTTAAAAATCAAGACAATCCTTATCTCAACTTTTCTGCTTAACATATAGATGAAAAATGGGGGTGAATTTACATCAATAAAAAAATTCCTGAACATTATTCAAATCCAGTAAACAATATTTACTACTTGAAGAAATGGAAAAACTGTTTAGTATCCTGAGTTTTAATAATTCTTCTTAAACCCAGTGGATATTTTGGATTATCATAGTTCCTCAACTAGACTCAAATTATAAGAGAAACTGCAGGGATAGGGTTGTAGCTCAGTAGTAGTATACTTGGCCTAGCATGCACCAAACCCTGGGTTTAATCCCCAGTAAAGAAAAGAAAGGAAAAGAAAAAAAAAAAAAAAAAAAACAAGAGGAACTGCATGGGAAACTGTATTAATGTTTTGAGTTTTCTAATTCTAAATGATTTTTAGTAATAAGCATGTCTACCAAATAAGAAAATTTTAAAATTTTAATGAGAAAATTTGTGTAGTAATTCCATTTTTAGGGATGTGATCTACAGGAATGCATGCATTTTTTAGTGAAAAGATATGTGAAGAAGTAATTTTGCTGTATTATATTGTTTACAACAAAAAATACTGTAGTCAGAATTTGGCCTATGTAAAATTGATACCATCTTGTAGTGGGACACCATGCAGCCATTAAGATGATTTAAACATGTGAAAAGTATCCAGTGCGTATTTCAGTCTCACACATATAAACACCCCAAAATGCACACACACATAATGCACATGTAAATATATGTTATAGACATTTGTAGGGATTTCAAAAAACAAAAAACATCAAACATTTAATATTGGGATTGTAAGTAGAAAAGGTATTTTACTTTTAACACTTCAAAAATACTTGAATTATTTTTAACATGAACACATTGGGAAGATAAAAAGATGTTTGATGAGTATCCATGCTAATATTAAAAATGAGGATAAATATTGAGTGTTAAATGTGATTCCACTGTAAATATATATATGATACCTCCAGAAAATGATTTAGCAATAAGCTTGTTTGTATATTTGGATCCCAGAATCTACTTCAAGAGTCTCCCTAAGTAAATAATTTTGAAGTACAAAAGATTTATGTAGAAAGTGTCTGAAAGAATGATTTTTCATAGCCAAAATGGAGACAATTTACATATATAACCTAAATGAACTAGTCAATTTTAGTAAATTTGCACAAATAGAAATTATGGTGAATTCATGAAAGGGTTTGCCTATGATCATGTTGAAATGATAAGGTGTCAAAAATGTTATGATCATAGCAATATAAATATACAAAAGCAAGGCAAAAATTGCATGTGATAGATGTCAAGTGATAGATGTCAAAATGTTAACAATTGTTATTTTATTGGGTAAGCTTGTTTATATTGTAATTGTCATTTATATTATATATCTTTTTCTATAATGATCAGATTCAATTCTACAATAAAAACAAACTATTTAAAAAATTTTAGTACCATTCCTACCAACACCAAAAAATGCTGGACATGTCAGATGATTCAGGGACCAAAAAAGAAAATCAACTAATGAGAGAAATTTTAAAAACTTTCATCCTGTAGGGAAATCAGTGATTCCAAGGATGGAAGCATTCAGTCAAGTCAGGTGGCCTTAATCCTTGCCTGAAATATTGCTTCCATCTAAGGTGTGAGAACATTCTCAGTATGGCTTACCAGCCATGATTAAGTTCCATTGATCATGCAGAAGACCCTAAAGAATAACATAAAGATATTTCTCTGCAACAAACTATAGATGAGAAAATTCAGGAAGAGTCATATTTGCATTTTAATAGGATTTTTTTCCATTCCCTATTTAGCACAAAGTAAGTTTATGTGCTTCTGGGTTTGGGACATTATGTAAATCCCATCATATTTAATATGTTCGGCATTTTGTTTCATAGTTCAAGGAGATATTGTGGAAGCAATATAATATTTTGCTTAAAGATTCAAATACAGGTAGTAAAACTATATAGCAAAGAAAGACAAGAATGATCACAAAGTCTAACAGGGTTGACCTCCGAGGTAGGGAAGGGGAAATGGGATGATGAGGCCGGAAGGGGCACATGGTAGTTTAAAAGATTTCAACAAAAATCTATTAAGTTACATGAAGAATATACAGGCATTTTTGTGTTATTTTATAAGTTACACATAATACTATCATTTTGTATATATAAATATTTTATAATAAAATAGAAGGCATTTCTTTGTGTCAAAATGTTAAGAGAATCTTAAAAATGGAAAACTAATCAAAGGAAGAAACTTTGCAACCTTGGAGGCCATCTAGTGCCCAAATCTGAGAATTACAGTTAATGCCCAATTTACATGATCTACTTATAATTTCACTGCCTAAAAAAAAAAAAAAAAGAAAAGAAAAGAAAAAAGAAATTTACAGCAAAATAAAGTAGAATAACATAATCCCAAATTTTTAAGTAAAATTGTATGTTTTTACATTGAATATTTAAAATTCACCCTCTCTTGGAAGGATTACCCCAAAGAATACGATTCTAAAGTTTAATTTTTGTGAGATTTATTTTATTCTGCTTTATAATTATTTGTGTATACAGCTAATCTATCCCACAATATGTTCAGCTCCTTATGAGTAAATCCTTTGCCTTTTTATTTTTATATATCATAACCCTTGGCATTGTACTTGAAATACTTTAGAAACTCATTTTTCGATGTTATTACTAGTAATTTAGGTAGACACTATTATTATCATTATTATTGTTATTTTCTGCAGTGAGAGGGATGGAACCCAGAGATTTTCACATGATAAACAAACACTCTATCCCTGGGCTATACCCCCAGTGTTAGGTAGACATTATTAAATTCTTTGATGAGATATTTTACGTAGCTATATTTGAAACCAAAGAGTTTTGAGCCACATTTCATAGTTTAATGTAGTAGTCAAAGAAGTAGATAAAATAGATTACATAAAAATTCAAAATTATAATAGAGCACATTACATTTAAAAAGCAGAATATGTCTGAAGGCTAGAAAATGTGAAATTTAACTAGGTTGTCTTATGGGTACGACTGATGTTTTAAAGAAACAAACATTTATTATCATTTAAAATACTAGGACTTGGGATGTAGTTCAATGGTAGAGCACTTGCATAGCATGCACAAGGCCCTGGGTTCAATTCCCAGAACTGGGAAAAAGCCGAAACAAAGCCAAAAGCAAACCATTGTAATTCATGCGATGGCCTTGCGTGAAATCTTCAACAAGATTTGTCAACCATTATAGAAACGGATAGTAGAGTGTCTCTGATATTTGGCAACGCTGTGGCATAACAAAAAGAAAATAGGACTTAAATTTTGAACCATTCTTGTGAGAACAATACATCTTCGGTATCCACAAGTTCTGTATCATGGATTCAATTAACCACAGATCAAAAGTGTTTTAAAAAATTGTACCTGTCTGTAACATGTATAAGCTTCTTTTTCTTGTCATTATAATTAAACAATAAAATATAACATCATTTACATATCAAGTACATTATATTAGATGTTATAAGTAAGTAATCTTGAGGTGATTTAAGTATATGGGAGGATGTATACAGGTTCAAATACTAAGCCATTGTGTAAAAGGGACTTGAGCAATACTCAAGTTTTGATATTTTTGGGGGTCATGGAACCAATTCCGCTGCCCCCATACCTAAGGGTAACTATAATTAATTTAAGCTCTCTGAACTCCAGTATTCCCATTGGTAAACCATATGTTTGTGTGTATAAATAATAGATATAAACAAAACCTATTTGTAACACATACAGATAATCCTCAATTTTTTAAAAAATGATCTGTTTTATTTTTTTACTTTACAATGTGCAAAAGTGATACATATTTTGAGAACATACTTTGAATTTCAATTTGGATCCATTCTTTGGCTATTGCTATGTGGTTCAGTTCTCTTTTGAGATGGTGCTCAGTGAGCCCAGTCAGCTCCTTGATTATCAAGGTGGACAGGGGTCTCTCTACAGTGTGTCATATTGCAAAGCTAACATGTTCAAAATATGTTAGACACATTCAGTGCATTTTTGACTTATTCAAATAACCCAACATTATGATGGGGTTATTTGGATATCAAGGAGTATCTCATTAAGTGTATATAAAGACTGTGGTGAAAAGTCCCCAATATCAGACTTTGGTTTGATGGTGTCTGGTCTTTCCTCAAATCTTTTACTGAGGCATGTCACATTTCATTGTCATCTTTCTTCTTACTTCTGGCATCAAAGGCACTTTCAGGGTTTCTGGATTGCACGACCACTCTCAGACCAATGTTCTATGAAGTAGTTTACTAGAACTGAAAAACTCAGGTGTGTTGTTTTTGAAAAAGAACCCAGTTTTACCAACTTTTACACTGGTCTGTTATTCATTAGCATGTCTCTGGTGCTTTTATAAACATTATCAGTCCTCCTATAATCAGCCTGCTTGGTGGCATTTTGTATCCCAGATGTCAGACAAAGACACTGAAGTTACAGAGATGGCTTGTTCAGAACTCTAATCTCCTTTGTGATAAGCTACATTTCTTTCAGGAAGCAGTATCTTTCTTTTTAAGGTATGTGCTACGGTTTGGCTCTTAAATGTCACACAAAGGCCATATGTTAAAGGCTTCATCAGCAGCCTGTGATGCCACTGGGAGGTGCTAGAACCTTTTTAAGGTGGGGCCTAGTGGGAGGAAGTTAGGTTATTTGGGGTGTGCACTTGAAGGGGATGTTAGGCCCCTGGTCCCTTTGTCTCTCTCTCTCTCTCCTTATTTCTCAGCCATTATGAGGTGAGCAACTCTATTTTATCACTTGCTTCCACCATGATGTTCTGACTCACCACAGGCTCAAAGCAAAAGAGCTAAGTGACTGTGGAGGGAAACCTCTAAATCCATGAACAAAATAAATAAATCTTTCCTCCATGTGAGTTGATTTTTTCAGGTATTTTGTTATAGGAATGGAAAACTGATGAATACATTATGCTCATTAACAGGCTAGGCCATTTTCTAGTCCTTCATTTGTAAAGCCCATCATTGTCTCAAACTTAATAATAAAATAAGTGAAATAATTCTGAATGGCACTTACTGACTTGTGGTTGAATAAAGGGTTCTAGAGCACCGAGGCTTGGCTAAAGATCTGGTGTCTCCAAAAGGGTTGTCCACATCATCAGCATTTGTAGTCTGCACATGACCACTGTTAAAGTGAAAAGAGAAGAAAATCCATGTGTCTTCATATGAAACCTAGGAGGAATAGTTGGACAGGGTTCTAACTTCTAAAAGAAATCTGTTTTGCCAAAATCAATCCAAAGCTCAGAATGTTAAAAATGAAGACATAATGATGGAACAATTTCCTAAAAAATACAAATGATCAAATCAACCAATGGAGATTTCTTTTTCTTCAGAGATGCCATGCTGTTTGATCTTAAGTTTGAGGCTGATGGACAATAACAACAACTTTATGTTTCTGAATAAAGAAGTGAGGGTTTCGGTTTCTGCAGTCCTAGGACAAACCCTTCTGTAGACACCGGGTGGGTACTGAGGCGTGATGGAAGTTGGTATCTACCATAGGCAACAAGTTTCCTGCAGAATGGGAGTCTGGGTAGATGGTTGGAAACTGTCAATGATGATGAGCCCCTGGGAGCTGAAAGAAGGTCAGGAGGTGAGTCCTGTCAGTTGGAGAGTGTTTCAAGGAGATCTGGGGCCATCTATAGAGACACTAATTAATTCTATCATAGGCAAGAAGAGGAGACAGTGATGAGTAGGGGAGGTAAGGACTAAAGGTTTAGATCCTCTTCCATGATCTTGAATCTACTCCATTCCTGGGTTATTCTTCAAATTAAAAAAAAAAAAGAAGATCCCCAAAAGGCACATGATGTATTTCCTTGCCATTCCCAGAAAGCCAGATTTACATGCATAAGAATAAGAGGTGGCATTTCCTGCACTTAGGTGTCAATGAGCGCCTCTCCTTTCCCATGAATTATATGACTCTTTCTTTTTGAGAATACTACTAGTAACACCCATGATATTGATTTTATAAAATATTCTATTTGTAAAAACAGAAAAAAATATTTCTTTTTATTTTTAACTTAATCAAATTCTTTAACAAACTTTTAATGACACTCCTGACACTGATCAGTCTCTATGCCAGGAAAACATTATAAATCTGCTAGAACACATAGTTGTTCTAAAAAGTGAAGTACAAACATAAGTGAGCTAAAAGCAACTACTATTTAGATATAAATTTCATGTTCTTTAAAACAGAGAGAGACATTACTTACGTATAGAGAGGAATGTATTGACTTCTAGAACTTGGACTCACACTTAGAAAAAGAAAATATAAGCAGTTTTATTATTGAAATTGTTAATGAGTGATTATAGTATTTCTCTTATTAATATTAAAAAATTTCAGATATCTCTCATAGGAATTGATCTTTAAAAGTTTATAATCTTAGAAATAATCTAAAGATGTAATTTTATCTTTTCAGAATGTCATATAAATGGAACCATATGATAAATCACTCTATTAAAATAGGGACAAATCTTAAATATATTTTGGTCAATTAAAACAGTCATACACAAAGAGTGTTTTATTGCTGTATATATATATATATATATATATATATATATATATATATATGACTATATGACCAATATGATTCTGCAACCTGTACACTCAGAAAAGTGAGAAATTATACCCCATCTGATTCAAATGTATGATATGTCAATATCATTGTACTATCATATGTAACTAATTAAAACAAATAAAAAAAGATTTGTCCCTACTGTGTGCTGTATGCAAATGCTTTTTTCACTGCCGAGTAGTACTCCACAGTATGGAAATATTCTAGTGTCTATTCATCTGCTTAAGGACATCATGGTTGTTTCTAGGTTCTGGAGATTATGAATAGACACTCACAAATAGGTTATGTGTAGATTTTTGGGAGCAAATTTTCATAGAGGAAGGCTTAAAGGTGCATAGTACCCTGAGGAGTTCTGAGATGTGCCATTGCTGAGAAAAAGTTTTCATTTGCTAGCTGATATATCACCAAAATGAAAATAAAAATGCAGTACATTCATATAAACTGAAATAGTATTCCCCAATATGGGTGAGTTATTTGAACACATGATATGGAAATAAAAAGATGGAAGTAAAAATATTTAATTAACATTCACATATTAAGAATTAGTATTCAAAATTCATGTGTTTTGAATTAAAGACATTTGAATGTTCAACATTTCCATCTTGCTGTATATATGAGTGTTTCAATTTTTATATAGTATCATTATCATTCAATTTGTATCCTGGAGTAATTGTTAAGGTTTGGATATGAGTTGTTCTCTGAAAGCTCATGTGTGAGACAACACAGAAATATTCTGAGGTGAAATGATTAGATTATGAGAGTTATAACATGGTGAATTAATCCTTTTGATAGATTAATAATTTGAATGGACTACTGTATTGGGTGGTAACTGTAGGCAGGTGAGATGTGGCTGGAGGGAGTTGATTACTGGGGGCATGTCTGGGTTTATAGTTGATCCCTTGTGCATTCACATCTCTCTCTCTCCACCCCCCATCTCTGCTTCCCTCCCTCCCTCCCTCTCCCTCTTTTCTGGCTACCATGGTTGAGCAGCTTTTCTCTGCCATATCCCTCCACCTTTAATGTTTGGCCTCACACAGACCCACAGCAATGGAGATGGCCAATCATGGACTGAACATCGGAAACCATGAGCACCAAACTTTTCCTCCTCTAAGTTGTTCTGGTCAAGTGTTTTGGTCATAGCAACACAAAGCTGACTAACATAGTGATTTACATACTTGGCAAAATGACATTGTAAATAATCTCTATAAAAAAATCTTGCACATTAGATATGGATCAATAAGATATAAGTTATTTTGTGAGAATCAATATTCTTTTCAAAAATTGTCCCTACTTGCATTTGTGGATCTTGTAGTGGTCCTTAGTTATGGTTTTAAATATTTCCATTTCATTATTCCTTTCTTTCTAATGATAAGAAATTCCTTTTAAAGTTACTTTATAGTAGATTTTTATTTTATTTTTTTTAGTTGCCGTATTTGTTTATTTTCACGTATAATGTTTGTGATTGTATCCACCCTCACTTCTACCCTCTCTTGCCACCCCTCCCCGTTGTCCTCCTTTCCCTTCCCTAAAAATTCCCTTTCAAAGGGCAATATTCAAAGATGTAAAAAATGTGATTCTTGATATTATTTTTTTAATAACTGAAATTTATGAAAATACTCTCATTAATTTTTCTAACTGTGGACAAAGTCTCCTGCATTTCACTTTGGAATCAATTGTGAATCAGTAAATGTATGATTAAATGTGGAAGAGGAACCCTCCTATTGAGGTGATGATCAAATTGATTATCATAAAAGCAGAAAATCATATGAAACTCCAGAGAGCAAAAGATGGGATGACATCTTCCTGGAAAGCACATCTTTTCTTTTTGTGATGACTGCCTCAGGCTACTCTTTGTAACTGACTACATTATTTGTTGAAAAGCACATAGTTCTGTTTTAAAACTCATGTTTTCTACTCTATTTAACTTTTGAAAATGTTGGTCGTGATTCACCATCAACAGTTGGAAACATCAGGCTACAAATCATCCATTAAACTATTTAACAATGTCTACTCAGTAAACCAAACTGGGATAATTGCTTATTCATGTTGAGAGAATGAATCCCTAACTCATATCATAGACAAGAGCAAATATCAATTGTTTTAAACAGATAATTGTGAAAAACAAAACTTCAAATATTTTAGAAAAAAAACTAAGACAAGAAAGACTATCTTTTATTGTTTCAGAGTAGGAAAAGTTTATTTAACACTCCACCACACCAATGAAACCTGAAGGAAAACATTGATGGAATAAATTAAAATTTAAAACTTCAGACACCTTAATACAGAAAAGTCACAGACTAGAAGAAGTTATTTTGTGACTATTACTAACAAAGGATTTTAATACAGAATATTAAACATAAAGGTTTCTATAATCAGTAAGTAAAAGACAAGGACACCAACAGCAAAAGGGGCAAAATAAGTTCAAAATGAGAAAATTCAACTAATTCATAAACATACAAAAATGATTATTAGTAATCAGGTAAGTGTAGGATGATACTGTAATGAGGTACAATTTCATTCTTCCAAGACGGAATGATTTTTAATCTGAAAATTCTAAAAACTTTCCACAATGTGCTGTAATGGGAACTTAAGCACCACCAGTGAGAGAATACATTGGTAAAATTCATTTTAAGAATATGAAATATCATTGGGTACAGTGTCCCATGCCTCTAATCTCGTAGCTTGGGAGGCTGAGGCAGGAGGATCAAGAGTTCAAAGCTAACCTCAGCAAAATGCGAGGTGCTAGGCAACTCAGTAAGACCCTGTCTCTAAATAAAATACAAAATATAGCTAGGGATGTGGCTCAGTGGTCCAGTGCCCCTGATTTCAATTCCTGGTATACCCTCCCCCACAAAAAAAGAAGAATATGAAAAATCTAGAAGGTTCAGAAGAAGTATACACTGCTTGAGCAAGCAATTATGACCTAATTTCCATATATAAAAACTAGAAATATTTTTATATTTGTATATATGAAATATGTAAATGCTGTTCCAACTCTGATAAAAATTAGAATTAAAATTACATTAGGGGCTGGGGATGTGGCTCAAGCGGTAGCGCGCTCGCCTGGCATGCATGCGGCCCGGGTTCGATCCTCAGCACCACATACCAACAAAGATGTTGTGTCCGCCGAGAACTAAAAAATAAATATTAAAAAAATTCTCTCTCTCTCTCTCTCCTCTCTCATTCTCTCTAAAAAAAATAAAAAATAAAAAAATAAAATTACATTATAAGGATAGGTGAATAAATTGTGGTAAATCTATTTAGTGGAAGACTACACTGTAGAGAAAACAAAAATCTAGAGACAGTCAATACCTATGTGTCTGGCAAGCACAATACAGGACAGAATGTTAAATGGCATAAATATGCATGATAAAATTTATGTTGAGTTTATAAACAAGAAACCCAATATCATATTGTCTCACAGATGCTGAACTGAGGGTTGCTGGAACATTCTTTTATCAAAGAATAGGCCCCTCTTCTGTCCCTCTAATCCTTGAGTTAGGGCATCAGATAATTCATGATAAATGTGTGATGATTATAAATTTGAAATGAGGACCTTAGGAGATCAAACTTACAAACTGACTGGTTTGACTGGTGCTAAGAATGATCTTGTCTGAAATCTGTCCCAGAGTCCACTGACCATCTAAAATCATAACCAAATAAGAGACAGTTAATGAACAAATCACTATCCCATCAAAGATACAGATAGGCTCCAGCATCCTTTCTAGCACTCTCACATCAGGATGGAGCACAGGCTCTCTGTGAAGGCACTCTCTAGGCATTTCTGCAACTCAGGGCTTGATTCCTGAGTCACTCTGGGTCTGTCTCTACTCTACGCTTTGACTCCCTTTTCTAACTTGTTTTCTCCCAGCTGGAATCTGCCTCAGATCCACCTCCTTCAGCCCCAACCCTCTGTGAAAAGTCTGGTTTCAGTTTCATCCAGTTACTGCCCTCAGGTCCACCTTAGTGCCCCTTTCCAGCCCAGCCTAGCTCCTAAGTTCTGAACCTCATCTTTCCTGGGGGGGATTTTGGATGCTAATATAATTTAGCACTTAGGAAAAATATAATGATGAAACCAATTTTTGCATGATATAAAAATATTTTGAAGTAATTGAGAGATCCTTACAAATAGATGGAACCATACAAATTTTTGTTTGTCTTTTAATTGATCTTA
This sequence comes from Spermophilus citellus, assembly GCF_964194105.1. Classification (NCBI taxonomy): domain Eukaryota; kingdom Metazoa; phylum Chordata; class Mammalia; order Rodentia; family Sciuridae; genus Spermophilus; species Spermophilus citellus. The sequence continues at coordinate 117,465,142 of NC_138184.1, read as the reverse complement.
ATTCCTATGTGAAAATCCCAGGTTTGATTTTTTTTTTATATTGAAGCTATGTTTTTCTGTCTTATTATCATTTTTCTCCATAAAATCTGAAGAAAATTTACCAGATAATGTGTGCTTCTTAATTTGTGGTTCACCAACCTCTTAAGGATCCACATTTCTTACTGTATTTCAATACAAATGACGTCTTTCTCAATCCTATGCATTTTGTATATTCAAAAACTTTATTATGAGAAGTAATCAACTGCTTAACTAAACTTTATGTAATGAAGTATGTCAGCAAAGGATGAGAAATCAATGGAATTAGAAAGAACAAAGCAGAGATATCTAATGCAGAGTTGGGAGGTCAAAAGTGAGGACTGAGATCTCAAGAATGCTTTGGGTTTAGCCTGGAACAAAGAAAGGGGACCAAGGCAAAATAACACTGCAAAACACAAGATCTGAGAGGGGAGCATGGCAGACTTGGGGACTAGGAAGAAGTTCAACAGAGAGAATTTGGAATGTGTTATGGATTAGTGCTTGGGTGATAGAAGGGAAAGCCAGAGGAAAAGAACACTATGGAAGGGAGAAAAGGGATCTATGGCTAAATATGGAATATTGGGCATGTGTCATGTCTAGAAGCACGAATTTGATAGTTTTAAAAAGACATGTTTAATCAGAAGAGGAACATTAACAGATTCACAGTTTATAAAAATACTCTTTGGAATGAATATAATCTATGTCGCAAATTCTCTAATATTCACAAATTAAAAAAGAGGACATCTCTCCTCACAGCTTGGTATGCTTTATCATTATCACATAATTAGAGAAAGGATATAGCAATGTATAACTCATAGATATAACTTCTTCCTTGAAGAGCACAGAGAGAAATTCTAGAACCTATTTTCAGAACTATTCTCAGCATATATTATCTGTTGGAATATTTTGTTTCTGTCTCCTTCATTCTTTTACTTATTCTATAGCGATTTTTTAAAAAATAAAGTTGTTGCTAATGAGTTTTGAGAAATAATCCCATAATAAAAATTTTCAGAGTTGATAATATTAAAATATTTCCAGTTAGTCATGGCATTCATGATTAAGGAACTTTCAACTTCATATGTAATTCTTAACCAAAATACTATTGTGAACCAAAGTTTTGGAGTCCAGTTCATTAACAGTAACAAACTCAAGGATGCTCAAGCAGTGTTCACAGACCTGGGTTATTGCTGGTAATCTTTCATATCTTTTCAGTGTAAAACACTGTGAGATGAGGTCAGCCGCTTTCTCTACTGTTGTTATTTCTGGATCTAGTTTTGGTGGTAGCATTTTGTCCCAAGGAACAGCTTCATAAGCTCTGGGAAATTAATAAGATCAGTTTATGCAAAGCACATAGTCAATTGATGTAGTTCATAACACCATCACATTCTGTGACATTCTTTATGACAACCCCCTGCCCCGATTTCTGCTACTTGGGGTACATGCCAGATGGAATCCCCCATGCCCTCTTAGTGTGGCAGCAAGTAAACACAATGGGAGAGTATGCCTATGATATGTTACTTTATGTGGCAAAGGGGATTGAGGACATGTGACTAAGGTTCCTAATCAGCTGAATTTGAATTAGTCAAAAGGTAGATGACATGAGTGGGACTGCCTAAACAAAGGAACCCTAAAAAGTGACAAAACAGTAGCAGATGTTCTTTGTTGTTGAAAAAACAAAGATTGTGAGCTGCAACAAACTGAATTCCACCAACAGCCCAAATGGTCTTGGAAGATGAGGACATTGTCCCAGCAGACACTTTCATTCCTACTTGGAGGGTCCAGGACAGTGAACCCCATTGGGACATGTCTGGACTTTTGATCAACAGAACTCTCAGACAGTAAAAACTGCTGACCTATTCTTTTGCTACCACTACCCCCACCCCCAAACCCACCCTGCACTTGACCCTGGCTCCAGGCATGCTGGCCTAGTGCCCTCCCACAATACCTTAAACACTTCCAATGGGGGCTTTTGTGTTATGCTCCCTCTGCCTACAGTTTAGTTGCTCTCTCCCAACATCCTTACAACTTTTTCTCTCCCAAGTTTCTGTTTAAACCCATTGCTCAAGGAGGCCTCTCCACACCTTCTGCAGATGCCTGAAGTCCACTATCCCATACCTGTGGCATTCTACTTTTCCTTTCTTTTTTAAATATCACTTTCTAAAGCAGTAACTATTTACTTTCTATCTATGTGTTTCCCTCCCTTTAGAATGAGAGCCTTTGAGAACAGAGACCTCACTTTGCTTTGTTCATGGACATATTTCATAGCCTAGCACATGGGCTCCTGAGTCACTGCATTCTCCTGTAAGCTTTCTGTAGTGTATGCCATTATTCTCTATGACACTGTGCTCTCCTCTAGTGTGTTTATCTGTCTGTCTGTCTGTCTCTCTCCATTTCCTTTGTTTTTATTTTATTAACTATCGAATGTAGATGTTCTTTAAGACCCTTAAATGTTTATTATTTAGCCAACATGAGTAAGTAAATGTCTGTGTTTGATGTTTTCTGAATTACTCATAGGATCCAGGATATTATCAACCCATTACATGTGTCATTAAGGATAAAGAAATATATTTTAAAATGAAAATTCTACTGGGGGAAAAAACTTACTTCTGTGTAGAGGACTTGTAAAATGAGTTCTTGACATTATATTTTTTTTTTTGGTTTAGCAAGTGCCTCACCATCCTCCTGGAAGACATGAATAGTAAGTTAAAAGAGATCAGGTGTAAAGAGATTTGCTATTTTTTTCTTTTCACCATGTTTTCTTTTATACTTTATTCCTTTTTTTCTTCCAAGAACATCTTGGATTGACAAGTTTTAATATATTTTTTTCCTCTTTCATTTACAAAAGCATATTGAATTTAGTTAAAAGTAAGATTTTTATAAGAAGGCATTTGACTTTGAAATTGGCAAACAATTAGTTTTGGCACAAAGTAATTTAAACATTTAGAAACATTCATTGGTCTGGGAAATTTGTCCATCTCTTTGTCTTTCATCCTAGTTTGCCAAAATTATATAGCTATTTATTATTATAATCATTATTATAATCTTTACTGGTTACTATTTTTATTTGTTCTTTTTAGATATACATGACAGTAGAATATATTTTGATCTATTATACATACATGGAGTGTTATCTTCCATTTTTGTAGTTGTACATGTTATGGAGTTACATTTGTCATGTATTCATATATGAATGCAGGAAATTTATGTCCAATTCATCACACTATCTTTCCTATTCCATACCCCCTCTCTTCCATTCATTCCCCTTGTCTAATACAATGAACTTCTATGCTTCCCACCCCCCCCATTGTGTGTTAGCTTCTCCATATCACAGAGAACATTTGACTTTTGGTTTTTTGGTGATGGCTTATTTCACTTAGCATGATAGTCTCCAGTTTCATTCCTTTACTGGCAAAAGGCATATCATCATTCTTCTTTATATATGAGTAATATTCTTGTGTGTGAGTGTGTGTGTGTGTGTGTGTGTGTGTATTACACTTTCTTTACCTGTTCATCTATGAAGGATTCCATAGTACAGCTATTGTGAATTGAGCTGTTATAAGCCTTGATGTGGCCACATCACTGTAGTATGCTGATTTTAAGTCTCTGGGTATATACCAAAAAATGAGATAACTGTGTCAAATGGTGTTATCATTCCACCTTTTCTGAGGAATTTCCAGAGTGGTTATACCAATTTGCAGTTAGTCTCACTGGCAATGTATGAGTGTACCTTTTACCCCACATCCTCACCAACATTAATTGTTACTTGTATTCTTGTTGATTGGAGTGAGATGACATCTCAGTGTAGTTTTAATTTGCTTTTCTCTAATTGCTAGAGATGTTGCACTGTTGAGAGCCACAGCCGAAGGGGCCTCAGCAAACTTCCAGCGGCCAGCAAACTTCCAGCTGCCAGTTGATGATTGCCTCACAGCGGCCCCAGCAAACTTCCAGCTGCCAGTTGATGATTGCCTCACAGCGGGCCCCAGCAAACTTCCAGCTGCCAGTTGATGATTGCCTCACAGCGGGCCCCAGCAAACTTCCAGCTGCCAGTTGATGATTGCCTCACAGCTGCCCCAGCAAACTTCTAGCTGCCAACTGATTGGCTCCTCTGCGGTGATGCTCATTGGGCTGTTTCCCCGCCCTTTCAGACCATGGAGCTGCTCATTGGGGGACTTTTTTTGGCTCTGCCCATGTGATCCAGCCAATCAGCCTCAAGAGCAGGAGGAGTGGGGGAGGTTGAGAGGCTTGTGGGAAGCCGGTGGTGGCAGTTGGGCTCTGAAGGTTTTCCTGAGGAGCTGTGTGGTTTGGTGTGTGTGTTCTAAAAATAAATTTCATTTCTTTTGACAAGTGGCTCCTGAATTGTGCCCAGCCGGACTGCAGCATTGCACATTTTTCCTTATATTTGTTGACCACTTGTATTTCTTGTTCTATGAAGTGCCTGTTCATTTTCTTTTATTGATTGGGTTATTTGTTTCTTTGGTGTTAATTTTTTAAAGTTCTTTGTTTATACTGGAGATTAATGCTTTATCTGAGGTGTAGGTGGCAAAGGTTTTCTCCCATTCTGGAGGCTCTCACTTCATGTTCCTGATTATTTCCTTTACTCTGAAAAAGCTTTTTAGTTTGTATCCATTCCATTTATTGATTCTTGATTTTATTTCTTGTTGTAGGAAATCGACTCCTAAGCTGGCATGATGAAAAGTTGGGCCTACTTTTTCTCTTTGTAGGCACAGAGTCTCTGGTCCCTGGTCCAATTTGAGTTGAGTTTTGTGCAGGGTGAGAGGTATTCAATTTCATTGTGCTATATATGGTTTTTCAAGCACCGTTTGTTGAAGAGGCTATCTTTTCTCCAATGTATGTTTTTGCCACCTTTGTCTAGTATGAGATAACTATATTTATGCGAGTTTGTATATGTGTCTTCTATTCTGAAACATTAGTCTTCATGTCTGTTTTGGTGCCAATATCTTGCTGTTTTTGTTACTATAGCTCTTCAGTATAATTTAAGGTCTAGTATTGTGATGCCTCCTGCTTTACATTTTTCACTAAGGATTGCTTTGGCTATTTGGGCCTCTTAGTTTTCAAAATGAATCTCTTGACTGCTTTTTCTATTTTTATGAAAAATGTCACTGAAATTTTAATAGGAATTGTATTAAATCTGTATAGTGCCTTTTGGTAGTGTGGCCATTTTGACTATTAATTCTGCCTATTAAAGAACATGGGAGATCTTTCCATCTTCTAAGGTCTTCTTTAATTTCTACCTTTAATGTTCTGTATTTTTCAATATAGAGGTTTTTTCACCTCTTTTGTTAGATTTGATTCCTAAATATTTTTTGAGGCTACTATGAATGGGACAGTTATCCTAATTTCTCTTTCAGTTGATTTATCACTGATACATAGGAATGAAATTGATTTGTGGGTGTTAATTTAATATCCTGCTACTTTGTTGAATTTATTTATGAGTTCTAGAAGTTTTCTGGTAGAGGTTTTTGGTCTTATAAATATAGAATCATATCATTGGCAAATAGCGATAGTTCGAGTCTTTCTTTTCCTATTCATATCCCTTTAATTTTTTTCTTCTGCCTAACTGCTGTGGCTAGAGTTTCAAGCACTATATTGAATAGAAATGGTAAAAGAGGGCATCCTTGTCTTGTTTCAGTATTTATCGAGAATGCCTTCAATTTTTCTCCATTTAGAATAATGTTGGCCTTGGGTTTAGCATATGCAGCTTTTATAGTGTTGAGGTATGTTCCTACTATTCCTAGTTTTTCTAGTGTTTTAGACATAAATGGATGCTGTATATTGTCAAATTATTTTTTCCACATCTATTGAGATAATCATGGGATTCTTGTCTTTAAATCTATTGATGTGATGAACTACATTTATTGATTTCCATATGTTGAACCAATCTTGCATCCCTGGGATGAACCTCACTTGATCATGGTGTACCATCTTTCAAATATGTTTTTGTATGTAATTTGGCAGTATCTTATTAAAATTTTTTTCATCAATGTTCATCAGGGATATTGATCTGAAGTTTTCATTCTTTGATGTGTCTTTGTCTGGTTTTGGTATAAGGGTGATACTAGAATTATACACAAGTTTGGAAGGATTCCCTTCTTTTCTATGTTATGGAATAATTTGAAGAGGGTTGGTGATAGTTCTTCTTTGAAGGTCTGATATAGAACCTGATTAACAATATGTCTGGTCCTGGGCTTTTCTCTGTTGGTAGGCTTTTTTTTTAAATTTAGCATATATAATTTTATTTTAACATAATATAGTAAGAAATATTGCTTTGATAAATTTTCTTCTATAAAAGCATGCTGAATGGTTATGAATTATCATAACTTAAATAGTCCCTTATCTTTAGATTCAATAGTTGTTTCTAGTTTTTGCTATAGTATGCTATTTGTAATCAATGTTTTGCATATGCATGTTGTACACATGTACAACTATTAGTATAAATTCTTAGAAGAAAAGCTGTCTCTTCTGGGCATTAAATATTTTCAGGCTTTTGCTTCATTCTCTAAATTAGTATTCAGAAAACTTAAGCAACATAGCAGCATAAATCATAATATACAGACCCAATATAAAGGAGAATTGTTTTACCCATATTCCTAACAATTTCAGGAAAAAAATTCCATTTTAAAATGTTGTTGATATTTACATTTCTTATTAGTGAGCATATTTTTCTTTGATATAAGGAGGCTGATTCATAGAGGGATAGGGAGCGGGAACATGGAAGGAATAGACGAACTCTAGATAGGGCAGAGGGGTTAAAGGGGAAGGGAAGACACATGGGGTTATTAATGATGGTGGAATGTAATGATCATTATTATCCAAACTACAGATATGAAGACATAAATTTGTGTGAATATACTGTGTATATACAACCAGAGATATGAAAAAGTGCTCTATATGTGTAATAAAAATTGCAATGTATTCTACTGTCATATACAAATAAAAATTAAAATAAAAAATAGGAAAAAAAAATGCCAACAAGAGAAATTATTTTAGAAAAATATGGATGAATGCAGTTATATAAAATAAGATAATCACTGAAGAGGAAATTAAAGTTTTAACCAACATCAGTTAAATATGTTTGCATTATATGCCACATGAAAGTCAATGTCCTTTGTTGAGAGCCACAGCCAAAGGGGCCCCAGCAAACTTCCAGCTGCCAGCAAACTTCCAGCTGCCGGCTGATGATTGGCTCACAGCAGCCCCAGCAACATCTAGCTGATTGGCTCCTCTGCGGTGATGTTCATTGGGCTGTTTCCCTGCCCTTCAGACTGCCAGCTGATGATTGGCTCACAGCGGCCCCAGCAACATCTAGCTGATTGGCTCCTCTGCGGTGATGTTCATTGGGCTGTTTCCCTGCCCTTCAGACTGCCAGCTGATGATTGGCTCACAGCGGCCCCAGCAACATCTAGCTGATTGGCTCCTCCACGGAGCTGCTCATTGGGGGACTTCTTTGGCTCCGCCCACGCGACCCAGCCAATCGGCCTCAAGAACAGGAGGATTGTGGGAGGTGGTGAGGGTTGTGTGGGGGTGAGAGGCTTGTGGGAAGCTGGTGGTGGCAGTTGGGCTCTGAGGGTTTTTTCCTGAGGAGCTGTTTTGTTTGGCGTTTGTGGTTCTAAAAATAAAGTTAGTTTCTTTTGACAAGTGGCTCCTGAATTGTGCCCAGCCAGACTGCGGCAGTCCTTAATAAAGTATTTCTACAATCAAGATGTAACTTAAAAACTAAGATTAAAATTTGAAGGGGCTGGGGATGTGGCTCAAATGGTAGTGCGTTTACGTGGCATGCGTGGGGCGCTGGGTTAGATCCTCAGCACTACATAAAAAATAAAGTTGAATAGGCAATTGTGTGACCCTGGAGACCCGGGCTGACTGATTCCCGCGGCCTGCCCTGTGGCCACAGAAGGCGGGGCGCCGCAGAGAAGTGATTAATTAGCAAGCAGGGAGAAAAGTGGCTGCGATTTGGTGGAACCCCGCCGGCCAAGCCCCCACTGACCCCCGGGCTGAGTACGGGATTTCAGACGGGGAAGGAAGCGATACAGTCCTATCCCCCACAACGGAAACCCCACCAAGGCAATCAGCGGCCACCATCTTGGAGAGCTGAAGTATCCACCGCCACTCTCCGACAGACTACATCAATAAAAAAGGTCTGTGTCACTCAGCCCATCCCCCATACATTGGGGAATTTGCATAAAACCTCTCCTAGGCTTTCCGGGGGAGGGAGTATCAGAGTGAGCCCGCATAAAGACTAGGGGAAAACTAGAGACACCTGACCTTCAACTCCCCCTCCCATCAGCAGCCAAAACGAAACCTGTCTAGCCAGCGCTGGGGGAGGGGCAAGCAGAAAAAATCAAAACGATAGAGTGCCAGGGATCCCAATAGCCAACTGTGCGACCCCGGAGATCCGGGCTGACTGATTCACCCGGCCTTCCCTGCGGCTACAGAAGGCGGGGCGCTGCAGAGAAGTGATTAATTAGCAAGCAGGGAGAAAAGTGGCTGCAATTCTGTGGAATCCTGCCGGATGAGCCCGCACTGACCCCCGGGCTGAGTACGGGATTTCAGAGGGGAAAGGAAGCGGTACAGTTCTATCCCCCACAACGGAAACAAAACAATAGAGTTCCGGGGTTCCCAATAGACACCCTCTACACCCAACAAACGGCAGGCCCAGAGTACAGTTTGAACTGCCGAGAGCCATCACTCAGGGGAAATCTGGTGTAGCAGGAGAAACCAAGACTAGCAGGAGAAACCAGGGGACTAGAGGCCAGGCCCTCGTGACTGGGCGGCTGGAAACTGCAGGCCCGCCGGCGACAGTTCACCCACTGCCCGTGTAACTGGGCGGTAGGAGAACGCCCGCCCGCCGGCTACCGACCGCAGGACTGGGTGCCTAGAGATCGCCCACCCACCGGCGACAGCCGGCCCACTGCCCGCGCAACTGGGCGGCTGGAGTCCACCCCCCCCCCGCTGGCAACCGATCACCCACTCGCTGCCTGTGATACTGGGCGGCTGGAGACTGCCCGCCTGCCTCAACGGGGAGCTGAAACCAAACAGAGACAGTCCAGTCACACAGCCCCATTAGGACACCCCAGCAAGGAGCCTGGGGCCCGTCATAGCAGAGTAGTGACGTCACTGGAGCTCGGCCGTCGGAATTCCTTCCCAGCAGAATCCACATTAGCAGGCACAGTTTAACAACACAAAGAAGAAACAACAGAGTAATACAGAACCAAAACAAATCTATAGAAGAGAGCAGAAACACGGCAATCAAATAGAGCTGGAAAGTAACGTGGACAACATGAGAAAACAAGGGAAAAAAGGAGTACAAACAATGCAGGACAACTTAATTCTACAGGAGGACATAGAAACATCAGAAGCAGGGATAGGGAAAGAACTCAAGGCATACCTAACTCACCTGGAAAGGAATATTAGAGAAGACATGAGACAGCAAGTCCAAGCAATAAAAGTATATTTTGAAAATGAATTAAACAAACAAATTCAAATGGCAAAGAACGAGCTCTACCAGGAGATAGAGATCTTAAAAAAAATCAAACAATAATCCTAGAATTGCAGGAAACTATAAACCAAATTAAAAACTCAAACGAGAATATTACAAATAGACTTGATCAAGTAGAAGTCAGAACATCAGATAATGAAGACAAGGTTTATCAACTTGAAAAGAATATAGTCAACATAGAAAAGATGCTTAAATCCCACGAGCAATCTATTCAAGAGATATGGGATGTCATAAAAAAACAAATTTGAGGGTCATTGGGATAGAAGAAGGCACAGAGACTCAAACCAAAGGAATGGACAGCATATTAAATGAAATAATTCTAGAAAACTTCCCAGAGATGAAAGATGAAATGGATTGCCAAATCCTGGAAGCCTACAGGACCCCAAACATTCAAAACCATAATAGACCAACTCCAAGACATATAATTATGAAGATAGCCAACGTACAGAACAAGGAGAGAATATTAAAAGCTACGAGAGAAAGGAGGCAGATTACATTCAGGGGTAAACCAATTAGGTTAACGACTGATTTCTCATCACAGACTTTGAAAGCGAGAACATCCTGGAACAATGTATTTCAAACGCTGAAAAATAATGGATTCCAACCAAGAATACTGTATCCAGCAAAATTAAGCTTGAGATTTGACAATGAAATTAAAATCTTTCATGATAAACAAAAGCTAAAAGAATTCGCAGCAAGAAAACCAGCACTGCAAAGCATTTTGAGCAAAATACTACAAGAAGAGGAATTGAAAAATAGTGCCCAAAACTAACAGCAGGAGGTTTCTCAGTAAAGGGGGAGGAAAATAACCAAAAAGTAAAACCAGCCAAACTAAAATAAATAAAGAAGCATGACAGGAAGTACAAATCATATCTCAATTGTAACCTTAAATGTTAATGGCCTAAACTCACCAATTAAGAGACATAGGCTAGTAACCTGGATCAAAAAAACAAATCCAACAATATGCTGCCTTCAAGAGACTCATATGATACGAAAAGACATACACAGGCTGAAGGTAAAAGGTTGGGAAAAATCATACCACTCACATGGCCGTCGGAAGCAGGCAGGAGTGGCCATACTCATATTGAATAAAATCAACTTTAAACCTAAGTTAATCAAGAAGGATAAAGAAGGACACTATATACTGTTAAAAGGAACCATCCACCAACAAGACATAACAATTATCAATTTGTATGCACCAAACAATGGAGCTGCAACGTTCATAAAACAAACTCTCCTCAAGTTCAAGAGTCAAATAGACCACAACACAATAATTATGGGTGACTTCAACAGACTGCTCTCGCCATTAGACAGATCCTCTAGACAAAAAATGAATAAAGAAAATATAGAACTCAACAGCACAATCAATAACCTAGACTTAACTGACATATATAGAATATATCAACCATCATCAAGTGGATACACGTTCTTCTCAGCAGCACATGGATCCTACTCAAAGATAGACCATATATTATGCCATAAGGCAACTATTAGTAAGTATAAAGGCATGGAGATAATACCATGCACCATATCTGATCACAATGGAATGAAATTGGAAATCAATGATAAAAGAAGGAAGGAAAAATCCTACATCACATGGAAAATGAACAATATGTTACTGAATGATCAATGGGTTACAGAAGACATAAAGGAGGAGATGAAAAAATTCTTAGAGACAAATGATAATACAGACACAACATACCGGAATCTATGGGACACAATGAAAGCAGTTTTAAGAGGGAAATTCATTTCTTGGAGTTCTTTCCTCAAAAAAAGAAAAAACCAATAAATAAATGAACTCACACTACATCTCAAAAACCTAGAAAAGGAAGAGCAAAACAACAGCAAATGTAGTAAAAGACAAGAAATAATTAAAATTAGAGCAGAAATCAACGAAATTGAAACAAAAAAAAAAACCATTGAAAAAATTGATAAAACTAAAAGTTGGTTCTTTGAAAAAATAAATAAGATAGACAGGCCCTTAGCCATGCTAACGAAGAGAAGAAGAGAGAGAACTCAAATTACCAACATACGGGATGAAAAAGGCAATATCACAACAGACACTACAGAAATACAGAAGATAATTAGAAAGTATTTTGAAACCCTACATTCCAATAAAATAGAAGATAGTGAAGATATTGATAAATTTCTTAAGGCATATGATCTGCCTAGATTGAGACAGGAAGACACACACAATTTAAACAGACCAATAACAAAGGAAGAAATAGAAGAAGCCATCAAAAGACTACCAACCAAGAAAAGCCCTGGACCGGATAGGTATACAGCGGAGTTCTACAAAACCTTCAAAGAAGAATTAATACCAATACTTTTCAAGCTATTTCAAGAAATAGAAAAAGAAGGAGCTCTTCCAAATTCATTCTATGAGGCCAACATCACTCTGATCCCAAAACCAGACAAAGACACTTCAAAGAAAGAAAACTACAGACCAATATCTCTAATGAACTTGGATGAAAAAATTCTCAATAAAATTCTGGCGAATTGAATACAAAAACATATCAAAAAACTTGTGCACCATGATCAAGTAGGATTCATCCCTGGGATGCAAGGCTGGTTCAATATACGGAAATCAACAAATGCTATTCACCACATCAATAGACTTAAAGACAAGAACCATATGATCATCTCGATAGATGCAGAAAAAGCATTTGACAAAGTACAGCATCCCTTTATGTTCAAAACACTAGAAAAACTAGGGATAACAGGAACTTACCTCAACATTGTAAAAGCTATCTATGCTAAACCTCAGGCTAGCATCATCCTAAACGGAGAAAAACTGAAAGCATCATTCCCTCTAAAATCTGGAACAAGACAGGGATGCCCTCTCTCACCACTTCTATTCAATTTAGTTCTCGAAGTACTAGCCAGAGCAATTAGACAGACAAAAGAAATTAAAGGCATAAAAATAGGAAAAGAAGAAATTAAATTATCGCTATCTGCAGATGACATGATAATATACTTAACAGACCCAAAAGGGTCTACAAAGAAGCTGCTAGAGTTAATAAATGAATTCAGCAAAGTGGCAGGTTATAAAATCAACACGCATAAATCAAAGGCATTCCTGTATATCAGCAACAAAACCTCTGAAATGGAAATAAGCAAAACCACTCCATTCACAATATCCTCAAAGAAAATAAGATACTTGGGAATCAACCTAACAAAAGAGGTGAAAGATTTATACAATGAAAACTACAGAACCCTAAAGAGAGGGATAGAAGAAGATCTCAGAAGATGGAAAAATGTACCCTGTTCATGGATAGGCAGAACTAACATCATCAAAATGGCGATATTACCCAAAGTTCTCTACAGGTTTAATGCAATGCCAATCAAAATCCCAATGGCATTTCTTGTAGAAATAGATAAAGCAATCATGAAATTCATATGGAAAAACAAAAGACCCAGAATAGCAAAAGCAATTCTAAGCAGGAAGTGTGAATCTGGAGGTATAGCGATACCAGAGTTCAAACTGTACTACAAAGCAATAGTAACAAAAACAGCATGGTACTGGTACCAAAACAGGCAGGTGGACCAATGGTACAGAATAGAGGACACAGAGACTAATCCACAAAGTTACAACTATCTTATATTTGATAAAGGGGCTAAAAACATGCAATGGAGGAAGGATAGCATCTTCAACAAATGGTGCTGGGAAAATTGGAAATCCATATGTAACAAAATGAAATTGAATCCCTTTCTCTCGCCATCCACAAAAGTTAACTCAAAATGGATCAAGGAGCTAGATATCAAATCAGAGACGCTGCGTCTGATAGAAGAAAAAGTTGGCTCCGATCTACATATAGTGGGGTCGGGCTCCAAATTCCTTAATAGGACGCCCATAGCACAAGAGTTAATAACAAGAATCAACAAATGGGACTTACTTAAACTAAAAAGTTTTTTCTCAGCAAGAGAAACAATAAAAGAGGTAAATAGAGAGCCTACATCCTGGGAACAAATTTTTACCCCTCACACCTCAGATAGAGCCCTAATATCCAGAATGTACAAAGAACTCAAAAAATTAAACAATAAGATAACAAATAACCCAATCAACAAATGGGCCAAGGACCTGAACAGACACTTCTCAGAGGAGGACATACAATCAATCAACAAGTACATGAAAAAATGCTCACCATCTCTAGCAGTCAGAGAAATGCAAATCAAAACCACCCTAAGATACCATCTCACTCCAGTAAGATTGGCAGCCATTATGAAGTCAAACAACAATAAGTGTTGGCGGGGATGTGGGGAAAAGGGTACACTTGTACATTGCTGGTGGGACTGCAAAATGGTGAGGCCAATTTGGAAAGCAGTATGGAGATTCCTGGGAAAGCTGGGAATGGATCCACCATTTGACCCAGCTATCGCCCTTCTCGGACTATTCCCTGAGGACCTTAAAAGAGCGCAGTATAGGGATATGGCCACATCAATGAGTATAGCGGCACAATTCACAATAGCTAGACTGTGGAACCAACCTAGATGCCCTTCAATAGATGAATGGATAAAAAGAATGTGGCATATATACACAATGAAGTATTATGCAGCACTAAAAAATGACAAAATCATAGAATTTGCAGGGAAACGGATAGCATTAGAGCAGATTATCCTAAGTGAAGCTAGCCAAGCCCTAAAAAACAAATGCCAAATGTCTTCTTTGATATAAAGAGAGCAACTAAGAACAGAACAGGAAGGAAGAGCATGAGGAAAAGACTAACAGTAAACAAAGACAAATGGGGGGAGAGAAAGGGAGAGAGAAGGGAAAGCATATGGAAATGGTAGGAGACCTTCAATGATACACAAAATTATAAGAGGTTATGAGGGGTAAGGGTGAGGGGGAAAAAAGGGGAGAGAACTGAACAACAGCAGAGGAGGTAGAGAGGGAAGATGGGAGGGGAGGGAAGGGGAGGGGGGATAGTAGGGGATAGGAAAGGTAGCAGAATACAACAGTCACTAATATGCCATTATGTAATAATGTGAGTATGTAACAGATGTGATTCTGCAATCTGTATTTGGGGTAAAAATGGGAGCTCAAAACCCAATTGAGTCTAATGTATGAAAGATGATATATCATGAGCTCTGTAATGTTTTGAACAATCAATAAAAAAAATAAAGTTGTTGTGTCCACCAAAAAACTAAAAAAAAAAATTAAAAAAATTTTTCTCTCTCTCTCTTTAAAAATGTGAAAATCTGCTAATTCACAAAAATGTAATATACATGAATAATAAATGTTGGTTGGCTTTTGATGGTGTCTTCAATTTCATTGCGTGACATTGATCTGTAACTTCCTCTGACCTCTGTGTGCAGTCAGGAGAGATGGGCTTCTTTCTCACACAAAGATATTGTGCAACACACCTTTCAGTTTAGTTGGGCAGTGTCTTTGTTCTCTAAACTCTCTGTACCCAGACATACCTCAAGTCTCTTAAAAGTGCAGATTCCTTTATCCCTTTTCCCTTCACTTTGCTCCTAGAAGGACTGCTCTGGCTGGTGCCTCTGCCTGGGGCAGTGACTGTTGTGCTGGGGATTTCTTCCCTATTCTATTATACCCAACCTCCTGTGTCCCCAATCTGCTTTGAATGTCCAGTATTAAATCCCATAAAGCCTCTCTCCCCCTCCCCTTTTATTTTCATCCACCTTGCTGAGAAGCTGCTAATCTGTTTTCTTGGTTTCATGCTGTGGATCAGCCAGGAAAGCAACCTTCTCTGTTTCACCATCTTGAAACCCTCTACTGCTTACTATTTAGATTTTCTATGACATTTTCCAGTTCTTGTCTACTTTTGCTTCTTTTATTCTACTTGTTTTTACACCATGGATTCTTGATTGCATTTTCTTTGTTACTAAAATTCAGTTTTCAGTAATTCAAGAATGTGAATTTTGGGAGGGATCCAAGATGACAGGGTGGAGGGAGGCTGCATTCTGTGTTGCTCCAGGACCTGGGATGCAAGTAATGGGATACTGTTTCTCTGCAAGTGATTAGAGGACCTCGGTCAGCTACTCCTGCACAGAAATCACAGCCTCCATTCTGTGCAGGTCTCCAGGCCTCAGTATCAGCACAGGAGTCCAGGCCACTTGACCATGCAAGTCCTCCAGGTATCCAACTAGGACCACCAGCATTAGCTCCTCCACAGGACCTTGGCTGCTCACCTGTGAAGGAATCCCAGCTGCTGCTCCCAAACAAGACACCCAGCCTCAGTCCATGTGCAGGAACTCCAGCCACCATTCCTGTGGGCTCCTCCGGTCGCTTCCAGCTTGGAGCACTGCAACCACTGCCACAGTCCCCTACACACTGTAGCCTGCCCTGAACACTGAACACTGCACTGGGTCTGGTGACAGTTGTCAGACACAATACTGCATGCCACAGAGCTGCATCTCTGAACCACTCAAAGCTACCACCTGGCCCTACACAACCTGACACCCCATCACTGAAAGCAGTCCCCATCTTTAATTGGGGCAACTCCCAGCTTGGAACACTGGCTGGGGATTAGAAACAATATCAAGGTACTCCGAAAGTCCCCAACTCCCCTCTCTCCCGGGCAGCTACAAACCCGGCACAGCGCCCGTGGCTACTCTGCTGATGCATAGCTCAAAAAACCAGGTTGTAAAACTGGGTCCTGAACTGCCCAATATAAAACAGCTATCTGTGACAGGTGCACAGCCCCCAGAGTACAGCCCACAAGACCTTTGGGAAGTTAAAAAGGGAGAGGGGAAGTGAGATACAGTTTAGAGACTAAATTAGAGACCAGAAATTATGAGGTCTAGAGGCAATATAAGAGATAAGAACAGGCACCCACATCACATGAGCAGGCCCCAAAGAAGATTCTTGGGGTACAGTTTCCCATATGGACTGGCAAGTACTATATCCTACCTCAAGGAGTCATGCCCCTGAGATCAACCCTCCCATCCTAATAACCTTCATTATCCTGAGGGTGGACATCCCAGCAAACAACAGACAGCCCTACTTATTGAATAAGAATGGAAGCTGGAAAGATAATGATCTCCAACAAAAACTATCCTTCCATCTTCCTTTGAGACTTTCTCTCTCTCTCTCTCTCTCTCTCTCTCTCTCTCTCTCCTCACGCCCTCACACCCCCAACATTTGTGAAACCAAATACTTTTCATGAATTAGGATACTGAGGCCTAGGATGTCTGAATAGTATATTACAGTGATGTTGTGTATTCTTCTCCTATTTTTACCTTTCTTAATATTTATGTTTGTTTGGTTTTTTGTACTCTACTGTCTTCCCATTTACTTGCCTCCCCCAAATCACTTTCTCTTTTCTCCTGCTACTAACCAACTTCTTTAGATTCCTCTTTCATGCTAAGATCTAATTAGAAATCAATGATAGAGAAGGAAATACTAATCAAAGGAAAAACCAAGTCAAGTAAAATACGAAAAATAAACAAATATGAACGGGAATACAAATAATGTCTCAATAATATCCTGAATGTTAATAGCCTAGACTCACCAATCAAAAGACATAGACTGGCAGATTGGATTTAAAAAAATACCCAACAATATGCTGCCTTCGAGAGATCTCATAGGAAAGACATCCACAGATTGAAGGTGAAAGGTTGGGAAAAAAACATTCCACTCACATGGACTATGGAAACAAGCAGGGGTTTCCCTCCTCATATCAAATATAGTAGACTTCAAGCCAAAGTTAATCAAAAGGGATAGAGAAGAGCATTTCACACTGCTTAAGGGAACCATACATCAACAAGACACAAAAATAATAAATACATATGTCCCAAACAATGGAACACCTACATTCATTAAACAAACTCTTCTCAAGATCAAGAGTCAAATAGACCACAACACAATAATTCTGGGTGACTTTAACACACCTATTTCACCACTGGGTAGATCTTCCAAACAAAAGCTAAATAAAGAAACTATAGAACTCAATAATACAATCAATAACTTAAACTTAACAGACATATATAGAGTATTTCATCCATCAATGAATGAGTATACTTTCTTTTCAGCAGCACATGGATCCTTCTCTAAAATAGACCATATATTATGTCACAAAGCAACTCTTAGCAAATACTAAAAAACAGAGATACTACCCTGCATTATATCAGACCATAATGGAATGAAATTAGAAATCAATGATAAAATAAAAAATAGAAAGTACTCCACCACCTGAAGACTAAATAATATGCTATTAAATGAACAATGGGTTACAAAAGACATCAAAGATGAGATTTAAAAATTCTTAGAGGTAAATGAGAACACTGATACAACATATTGAACTCTCTAACACTATAAAGGCAGTATTAAGAGGAAATTTCATTGCATGGAATTCATTCTTTAAAAGAAGAAAATGTCAATAAATAAATGACCTAACATTACATCTCCAAGCCCTAGAAAAAGAAGAACAAATCAACACCAAAAGCAGTAGAAGAGAGGAAATAATTAAAATCAGAGCTGAAATAAATGAAATTGAAACAAAAGAAACAATTTTAAAAGTTGACAAAACAAAAAGTTGGTTCTTTTAAAAAATAAATAAAATTGATAAATCCTTAGCCATGCTAACAAAGAGAAGAAGAGAGAAAACAAATTACTAACATTGGTATTGATAAATGAAATATCATGACGGATACTACAGAGCTACAGAATATAATTAGAAATTATTTTGAAAATTTGTATTCCAATAAAATAGAAAATATCAAAGGCACTGACAAATTTCTAGAGTAATATAATTTGCCCAAACTGAATCAGGATCATATACACACGTTAAACAGATCAAGTTTAAGCAATGAAATAGAAGATGCCATCAGAAGCCTGCCAACCAAGAAAAGCTCAGGACCAGCTGGATACACAGCTGAGTTCTACAAGACTTTCAAAGAAGAACTAATACCAATACTCCTCAAATTATTTTGTGAAATAGAAAAAGAGGAAACACTTCCAAACTCATTCTATGAGGCCAATATCACCCTGATTCCAAAACCAGACAAAGACACATCAAAGAAAGAAAACTTCAGACAAATATATCTAATGAACATAGATGAAAAAATTCTCAATAAGATTCTGGCAAATTGAATAAAAAACATATCAAAAAGATAGTATACCACAATCAAGTAGGGTTCATCCAGGGATGCAAGGTTGTTAGTTCAACTTATGGAAATAAATAAATGTAATTCATCATATCAATATACTTAAAGATAAGAATCATTTCATCATTTCAATAGATAAAAGGCATTTGACAAAATACAGCACAGCTTCATGTTAAAAACACTAGAAAAACTAGGGCTATCAGAAACATATCTCGACATTGTAAAAGTTATCTATGCTAAGTCCCAGGCCAACATCATTCTAAATGGGGAAAAATTGAAAGCATTCCCTCTAAAAACTGGTACAAGACAGGGATGCCCACTTTCACCACTGCTATTTATCATAGTTATTGAAACTCAAGCCAGAGCAATTAGACAGACGAAAGAAATTAAATGGACACAGACAGGAAAAGAAGAACCCAAACTCTCACTATTTACCAATGATATGATTCTATACCTAAAAGATCCAAAAAAAAAGAAATTCCACCAGAAAACTTCTATAACTAATAAATGAACTCAGCAAAGTAGCAAGATATAAAATCAACATCCATAAATCAAAAGCATTTCTGTACATCAGTGGCAAATCCTCTGAAAGAGAAACTAGGAAAACTACCTCATTTAAAATAGTCTCAATAAATAAATACATAAAACACTTGGGAATCAACATAATAAAAGAGGTGAAAGACCTCTACAATGGAAATTAAAGAATGTAAAGAAATTTAAAAAGACCTTAGAAGATGGAAATATCTCCCTTGTTCTTAGATAGGCAGAATTAATATTGTCAAAATGACCAAATTACCAAAAGTGTTATACAGATTTAATGCAATTCCAATCAAAATCCTAATGACTTTCCTTATAAAAATAGAAAAGGCAGTCATAAAATTCATCTGAAAAAATAAGAGACCCAGAATAGCTAAAGTAATCATTAAGAAGGAGAGTGAAGCAGGTGGCATCACTATACCAGACTTTATACTACAGAGTAATAGTAACAAAAACGGCATCATATTGGCACCAAAATAGACTTGTAGACCAATGGTACAGTGTAGAGGACACAGAGCCAAATGCACATAAATACAGTTTTCTTGTATCATACAAATGTTCCAAAAACATATATTGGAGAAAGGATAGCCTCTTCAATAAATGGTGCTGGGAAAACTGGAAATCCATATGCAACAAAATGAAATTAAGCCCCTATCTCTTGCCATGAAGAAAACTCAAAGTATATCAAGAACTTAGGAATTAAACCAGAGACCCTACACCTAATAGAACAAAAAGTAGGCCAAAATCTTCATCATGTGGATTTGACCCCAATTTCCTTAATAAGACTTCTATAGCACAAGAAATAAAATCAAGAATCAATAAATGGGATGGATTTAAACTAAAAAGCTTCTTCTCAGCAAAAGAAATAATCAGTGAGGTGAATAGAGAGCCTATAGAATGGGAGCAAAGTTTTACCATACATACATCAGATAGAGCACAAATCTCTAGGATATATGAAGAACACAAAAATCTTAACACCAAAAACACCAAATAACCTAATCAATAAATGGGCCAATGAACTGAACAGACACTTCTCAGAAGAGGATATACTATCAGTCAACAAATATATAAAAAAATGTTCAATATCTCTAGTAATTAGAGAAATTCAAATCAAAACTACTCTAAGCTTTCATCTCACTCCAGCCAGAATGGCAGCTATTATAAATACAAACAACAATAAGTTCTGGAAAGGATATGGGGAGAAAGGCACACTCATACATTCCTGGTGGGACTACAAATTGGTACAACCAATATGGAAAACAGTATGGAGATTCCTTGGAAAACTTGGAATGGAACTACCATTTGACCCAACTATTCTTTTCCTCGGTTTATACCCAAAGGACTTAAAAACAGCATACTATAGTAACACAGCCACATCAATGTTTATAGCAGCACAATTCACAATAGCTAAATTGTGGAACCAACCTAGGTGCCCTTCAGTAGATGAATGGATAAAGAAACTGTGATATATATCATGGCATTTGCAGGTAAATGGATGGAATTGAAGAATATCATGTTAGGTAAAGTAAGCCAATGCCCCCCAAAAACAAATACCATTGTTTTTTCTGATATGTGGATGCTGATCCATAATGGGGATGAGGCGGGGGGAGCATGGGCAGAATGGAGAAACTTTAGATAGGGCAAAGGGGTAGGAAGGGGAGGGGGCATGGGGGTAGAAAGGACAGTGGAATGAGATGGACATCATTATCCCAAGTATATGTATGAAGATATGAATGGTGTGACTCTACTTTGTGTACAATCAGAGACATAAAAAATTAGGTGTGCACCACCTAGTCCAGCAAGGTAACTGATTTTTAAGTAAAATTTGTTGTGGTTTGAGAACACATGCGTAATTATCTCAATACTTTTAAATGTATTATAAGATGGTTTTATTCTCCCACATATTATCTATAGTAGTGAACATGTCATGTGCATTTGAAAATAATATTTATTGAATATATTTGGGTACAGTATTCTAAAAGTATCACTTACTTGAAGGTGATTAATGTGTTGTTTAGATTTATGTCTAGTTTGATCAACCAGAAACAGATGCTAAAAAACTGAAATATCTCTTTCTCCTCTTTGGATCAATTAGTTTTTGCATCACATATTTTTAACTTTGCTAATATGTGCACATATATTTATAATTATTAGGCTTTATTGAGAAGATGATGCTTTATAATTTATATAATTCATAACTTATAATATTCTGTATTGAAATTTATTTGATCCTAAAATAAATACTACAGCCTATTTATGCTATGTTTACATTGTCAATATTTTCCACTAGTTCATTTTAAATGTATTTATGTATTTATATATATTTGAAGTGTGCCTCTCGAACATACCATAAAGTTGTCTCTTGCTTTATTATTCTTTCTGGCACCCTCTGCCTTTCAGTTGGGATCTTTAGTGTTTTACCATTTATTTTAACTATTGTTATATTTGGATTAAGTTAGCACTTTATTACTGGCTTTCTGGTTGTTCCCTATATTTCTATTCCTCTATTCCCTGTTGGCTTCCTTCTTTTGCAATATATATTTGTCTTTAAAAAGTGAATTCCATTTTAAATTTTCAGTTGGCTCTTATTGTATCTCTTTATATGACATTTTAACAGCTGTTCTAGAGGTAACAATATATATTCTTTAACCAGAATCCACAGTCTACTTATAGTTAATACTGTATCGCTTCACATATTATGAACAAATATTGCAACTATAGTTCATTTACCACAGGCTATCTCTCCTTACTCTACACCTGTCATATGTACTGTATCTACAAAACTTGCAGATGCCAATGTTATACTTTGTTTTAAATAGTAATGTATACTTTATTTAAAGGCATTAACAGGAAAAGATTGTCTTTCTTTTGCTCACAAATTTCTTATAGGACACATCTGTTGACAATCATTTTTCCCCATTTCTTTACTTAAAAATTTCTTTAGTAAGCATTTTAATATACTAAGTATATATAGGTCCCCAAATATATCTGTATCATAATCCCTAGAAACTGTGAATATGCTGTCACATGGTAAAGGGGAATTCATTTTCAGATAGAATTAAATTTGCTATTCAAGTGACCTTCAAATGGGAAAATTGTCCTAGGCATTCATATGGGCATATGGGCACAATTTAATCATAAGACTCATAAAAGTAGAAGACTGGGGCAGAACAGCAGGTCACAGTCTTGTTACATAAGAGGATCCCATCTACCATTGCTAGCTTTGAAGATGAACATAGGGCCATGAACCAAAGAATGTAGGCAGACTGAAAAAGACAAGAAAATGGATTCTCCTCTGGAGCCTCTAGGAGGAACACAACCCTCCCACTTTGTTTTCCTTTAAGGTTAAGTGCATGGAGTCTGTTCTGACAAAGATCTTTCAGGAGACCATCAGAGACTGGGGCAGAGTTCACACACAGATGTATAGTTCCCTCTTACTCCTGCCTGACTCTCATTTGTCCCTTGTGGCCATGTAGTTATTTAATGATCTGTTAGTTTCTTTTTAGACCAGAAAGATAGGCCTTTCCTCAGAAAATTGACTACTTCTGTTTTCTGAAAGCAAAAGGCTCCCCAAATGGGAAACTCATCTTGTTCTTGACCTTTTCTCACATTTCAACTCCTTTCTCAAATCTGCCAAATTTGGTTCTACCACCAGAGGCTTTTGGCAGATGAATTTGTATTCCATCAGAGTTTGTGGCTGTGGGAGAGTTTTTCTCTTAGGTGCTCACTCTGCCACATAGGAAACTTTCATTTATAGAATTACAACTGGTTCCCTTTCATATCTGCCTGTTCTTCTCTTGCGTCTTGCTCTTTCCTTAGAAATTCGGTTTCTTATTTCACCATTTTGAACAAATGTGTATTTCAGATTATGCTTTTAATGAAGATTACTAATGAGTGGTATCCCCCTTTTCTTATATCTGCAAATATTCTTTCATATTTGATAGTTTTGCCTGCATTATAATTTTGATTATGACTAAGTTAACTAATAATATTTTTCATATATTTTATATCCCATTTTTTTCTTTCTATCTTTTCTATCAATTACCAAGAATGGTGTTTTGAAATCTCCATGATAACTAATGGATTTGATTTTCAGTTCTGTTGTACATATTTTGAACTCTGTTATTAGGTATGTATCTACTTTATGAATTGACCTCTTTATTGTTGTGAAATATCTTTCTGAGTCCCCAGTAAAATTCCTTGTTCTAAATTTACTTTGTCTGATATTATTATAGTTACTTCTGCTTTCTTTTGACTAGTATTTGCATGATATATATTTTCACATTTTAATTTTAGCTTCTATTTACATTTCAGGTGGTTTTCTTATAGTCAGAATATAGATGGGTCTTGAGTGTTTTCATTTAACATAATTTCTTATTTTTAATTTAATTATCTTAAGTTATGTTTAATAAAACAACTGACACAATTTGGTTTGAGTCTGCCTTTGTTCTCTGTTTCACCTGCTTTTTTTTCCTTTTGGGTCAAGTTTGGGTTAGTTAAGAATGATTTTTCTTTTTAAATTCCATTTTACCTCCCATACTTCCTATATATACCTCCTATACTTCTTTAATTGTTTTTCTTTGCTGCTGTTGGTGCTACTATAGGATTTACAATATTCCTATTTTGCAATGCATACCTTTAACTCTAGGGTTTACTGTATAATATCATACCATTTCACAAGTAGTATAACAAATTATAACAGCAAATCCCCTTTTTTATCTCAATGTCCCTTGTGTTATTACTATACAGTTGAGTTCTATATATAGTGTAGCCACCAAATAGATTGCTATTCTTATTGCTTTAAACAGTGATAGTGTAAGGAACTTTAAAGTGAAAAATATCCTCCTGTCTCTCTCAATTCTGATAACATCAATTGCACTCCATTTGTAGCTAAAATTTCAATTGTGTATTATTTAATTTTATCTAAAGACCTCTGTCAGGTGTCCTGGCAATATTTTCTTTCAGCTTTGTTTTTTTTTAAATGATGATGTCTAAGTTGGCTTCAATTTTGAACTTTTTTGTTGCTGGTTAAAGTGTTCTTAGTTGATTTCTTTTGGGGGAGTTACTTGTCAGAGTTACTTATAGAAGTATAGGATGTATATATAGGTCTTCATTTTTGTCTGACAGGCACAGATTCTGATAAGTAGCTTATGTCACCCTTTTACATGTTTTATGTGTTCTTTTGTACATTTTTAAAAGCTTTTTAAAAGATTTTTCAGTCTTCAACTGTTTTTCAACAATGTGATTGATATGCTTTGATTGATGTGATTAATTATTTTATTTATTTTTATACAGATTGGCATTTGTGGAACTCTTTGTGCCAGTAGGTTTAAAAATCCCATCAATTAGGAACAATTGGGGCAATTATTTTAACAAATACTTTTTCTATCTCCCTTTATTCTTGGACTCCAACACACGTGTGTTAAGAGTACTGTTTTGCAAATAACTGATGCTTCATTTATTTAAGTTACATTTTCTCTCTGTATTTCAGCTCAGGTATATTCAGTTGGTGTGTCTCATATGTACAGTTTCTGATTTTTCTTTCCTTTTAGATACAGCTTTTCATTTCTCTAAGTCCTTTTGAAGACTCTACTATATCATCTGTTTTTCTCACCTTGGTTATTATTTTCTTTACCATCCTCAGTGTGGGGAACCTGTTTGTAATAGCTGTTTGAATGCATCATTATCTGCTTAAGCTTACTTCTGGGACTTCCAGTTTTGATTGATTTTTCTCCTGAATGGCTAATATTTTCCTACTTACTTATTTTTTGTGAAAAATATATTTTTTTTTCTGAAAACCTATCTTAGACTTCAGGATTTTGATTGCTAGGGACTGTTTTAGTATTTAAATAGTGTTGGATTTTTCTTTCACACATGTAGTTAAGAATTGGAATCAATTAGAAGCTTTTTAGGCTTACTTTTAACTTTGTAGAACAAGTTCAGAGCAATATTTAAAGTAGGGCTAGTTAAGCCCAGCAACAAGGTGATATCCTTTGGAGATTCTATTGGATGTTTTCATATCTTACAAAGTTTTTTCAACTCTAGTTTGTGGAACTTCTTTTCTTGTCTTGCTTTCAGGGAATGATAGTGAATTTTTTCCACAGTTTTTGAGTTTCCTCTTCTTTATGCAGAGATGGGTGCTTAGTAAAAGGTGTGAGCAATCTCCTCTGCAGATCTCCAAAGATGCCCATTTACCATTAACCTACCTCTCTCTGTAACTTCCTCTTTCCTGGCATAATACCTTGCAATTTCTGGATGCCATGACCTTCCAGAACTCTGATCTTTGTCTATTCAACTCAGCAAGAATGTAAAGCTATGCTTAGATTTTTCCTTTCCTGGACTGTGGCTTAGACATTGCATTCAGATGTTGAGCAGGTATGATTTTAGGGCTCACATTGTTATTTTCCTTTTCTTAGAGATCCCAGTCCTTCACTGCCTTTTGTTTAGTTTCTGGGATCCATTATTTCTTAAAATGTGTCCAATTTTCTCTTTGTTTAATACAGAAAAAATTACTGTATTACTCCATCTCCTCAGCTGTATTACTTGTCTTATTTTTTCTTTCTTTCTTTGTAATTTCCTTTTGTTTGTTAGTCATCTCCTAGATCTTTGAGTAGGGAATTTCATTCGCTTCATATGTGCTACATATATCTAGTGGATAGAGGTCAGGAATGCTGCAAATCCTCCTAGGTTACACAGGGCCATTCTCCATAACAGAGAATTTTTCAGCCCCAAATATTTATCATGCTAAGTTTGAGAAAATAACATTAGTACTAATTTTGAAATATTAATCACATTCCATCAGTTATTTTTTGTTCTTCTCCAGAGGCTCTGATTATAATGTACACTGTTTCTTCTGTGCCTGTTTTCTGCTTCGACCATTTCCTGACACATTTAACTAATTCTTTATTTCATTTTCATCCTGTTGGATCCTTTCTTATCTTTCTTCAACTTCTGTTAAGTATTTTTTTTAGAGAGAGAGAGAGAGCTCTAGAGAGAGAATTTTAATATTTATTTTTTAGTTTTCGGCAGACACAACATCTTTGTGAGTATGCTACCGCTTGAGCCACATCCCCAGCCCCATGTTGTTAAGTTTTTAATCTAATCGCGTTTCTCTTGTATCATGTAACAATTATTTTCTAAGATGACTTTTTTCCTTTTATTTTTTACTGACCATTTTATTTTTATTCAATTTTGAGTTTCTCTATGAAGGCAGACTTTTATAGCCTCAAATGTTTGTTTGAAAATATGTGATTCAATTTGTAGTAATGTATTATAATACTGCCTTTGTTTTACAGGTGGTCTGGGGAGTAATTTTCTTCACTAAAATCTTTTAATTCTTGTTTTTTTTTTTTTGTTGTCGTTTCTTTGTATTTGCTTTGAATAGATTTATTTCATTTTCTTCTATTTGCTTTATAGAGATGGTATAGTTTACAGTATTCTTAATGCAATGGTGCCCTCTTCTGTCAGTGTAGCAAAAACAGAATTTCTTTAATAAACTTTTTTTTTTTTCTTTGTTGGTATTTACTGGAGGGTTTGCATAACCTCAAGTTATTTTATTTTGTTTTCTCTTTCAGGATAGTTAATATTGTGTTTTTTCCATCACAACCCAACCTCCAAAGAGTCACAGTCTTTCCTGTTGTCTTTATCTTCCTTGTGTATAGTCAATTCCTTTCAATGCCTTTCACTTCAGATCATGCACTTTTAACCTCTTCCTGCAGACTTAGTCGATGTATCTTTCTCCCAGTGGGTTTTAAGTCTATCCTAGACTGAAAGTTCTCCTTTATCTTTCATTTAATTTTTCCAAAACTGTTCTTGTTTTCCACAAAAGGTTCCTGTTGAGAGTTTAAGACCTGATTTGTTAGGATTTTGTGTTTTCTTTTTTTTACTTGTGGTAATTTGAAGTTTAGAATTTTCTTTCTTCTATTTATGATACAGATTTTTTTGTCTTGTATTTTTTTTTATTATGCCTTGCTTTAAAGGCTATTTAAGGGGCCCAGTTCTGTGCAGATAAAATTATACTTGTATCACTCAAAGGTATATTTTTTATTTTTCTTCATCGGTCGTGGCAAATATTTATTGAATTATTTTTTCAAAAAACCAACTATGACATTGGTGATATATAATATATGTTTGTCATTCCTTTATTTTTTCTTCCATCTATTTTTTAAATTGATTTTTCCAAGTTCTCCTAACATCTAGATATGAATTCTTGTTTAGTTCTTGAGTTGTTAGGTTTTCTTCTGTTATATACATTTAATATATTTGAATTCTAAATTTTATTATAGTTGCATTTCAAACATTTTACTATAACATTTTTATTATCATTCTGATCAAAATATTTTTCCTTTATGTTTTTTGTCTCATAACCCATTCATAAATATATTTTAGCATTTTCAGATATAAATATGCAAGGGTCTTTTGTTCAGCCATAATTGTCTTGTGATCTAAGAACATACTCTATACAATTTAAAATATGTGCAATTTGTGGTGACTTGTTTTATGACAAAGTACATGGTACTTTTTAATATATATTTCCTGCAAAAATGGTATGTTTACATGCCTTTTCCCATAATTTTTGCAGGTTTTATTTGCCACCTTTATGTGAGCTTTAGTTTCTAGTAAACAGTACGTATGTGTGTTTTTTCAATTCATTATTACAATTTGTCTTCTAACTAGAACATTTAAAAACTTACACTTAAAATTATTTTTTAAACATTTTTTTAGTTGTAGATGGAAACAATACCTTTATTTTATTTGTTTTTATTTTTATGTGGTGCAGGGAATCAAACCCAGTGCCTCACGCATGGTAGGCAAGCGCTCTACCACTGAGCCACAACCCAGGCCCCTTAAAATTATTTTTTAATTAATTTTATTTTTAAATACATGACAGCAGAATGCATTACAATTCCTATTACCCGTATAGAGCACAATTTTTCATATCTCTGTTTGTATATAAAGTATGTTCACACCAATTCATGTCTTCATACATGTACTTTGGATAATGATGTCCATCACATTCCACCATCCTGCTAACCCCCTGCACCCTACCTTTCCCTTCCACCCCTCTACCCTATCTAGAGTTTGTTTATTCCTCACATGCTCCCCCTCCAAACCCCACTATGAGGCAGACTCCTTATATCAGAGAAAACATTCAGCATTTGTTTTTTGGGGGATTGGATAACTTCACTCCAACTCCATCCATTTACCTGAAAATGCCATGATTTTATTCTCTTTTAACGATGAGTAATATTCTATTATGTATATATGCCACATTTTCTTTATCCATTCATCTACTGAAGGGCATCTAGATTGGTTCCACAACTTAAAATTATTTTGCTGATTACACCTGAGTTTAAAACCACTACTTAATATTTTTTACCATGTCTACCTCTTTTTTCTTTAGATCGATTTTCCATTAATTTTGTTAGTGTTGTATATCATTTTTCTACTAATTTGGTTTTTATCTTACAAATAATAATACAAATACTTATATTTTCAATGACTAACAATATTAATACTTTTACCCTTGACCCCCAAAATGTGAAGAATTTTTTACATTGAATGTCACTGATCTTTCCCTAAACACATACCAAATTATTCTCATATTTTAATTCTAGCTATGCATGTAATTAAACCCTATAAGGCTTTACTCTTCTTTGATATAGTCTTTAATGTTAGCCATACACTTGTTCTTTTTTTAACATTCCATTCCTCCCTATGTGTCTGACCAACTGTATCATCTTTTTTCTGTTGATGGATGAATAGCTCAACATTTTCTTTAGTTTTTGCCTACTTTTGAGTAAACTCTGATTTTATTTATTTAAAGTGTCTCCTTTATAAAAATAATTTTTAAAAGTGTCTTGTTTAATCTTAATTTTTGAAATATATTTCAGTGGGAATTGAATTCCAAATGACAGAATATTAGAGTTCTTTTGGTATGTTACTCCTAAGTTTTTTCTAAAAATATTGCTTTATAAAAGTAATAGTATTCTGGAATCCACAATATGAATTATTCTTATTCAAATAAATATCAGTGTTGTATCAACAAAATCATTGCTGTATTTTAATGATTCAAAATAATCACAACTTTCTTATCAGCTTATTTCGGGAGGGGGTTTACCTAATGTATTGAGTCACATGCAGAAATTATTGAAATGCTATGTTTGAAGTATACATGGTAAAATATAAAGTCTGTTTGATTTTGATCCTAATAAAAAATAATCACCCTTTATTAATACAATATTATAATGATTGAATGCTATCCCTGACACAAAGTAAAATATTTATTGCTATTTAGTGATAGTGATATGACATTGTACCTACTTTATTTTTTTAAATAAATGTTTCTAAAAAAACTATTTGTTAGCCATAAATAGACAAATCATATAAAAAACCTTCATCATAAAAATTAAAATAGTTCACACTTCATTTATAGGAAAACCAGGGTAATTTTTATACATTGATAATCAATACCAATGGAGAGAGCCTTGATGGCTATTTCATAAAAACAATTTAATACTAAAAGTATTGATGAAATGTTGCTTAATCAGCAAAGTGCAAATATACTCAAACACCAGTAATTATGTATGTTTTCTAAGTTTAAACAAATGCCTAATGACTGTAGCTGTGATATTACCAATATGACATGCAAGGTATCATTTTGCACTATAATAGCCCATGTATTTTGCTTATGTCCTAAGAGATATTTTACACACTACCCCTTTATTTTGAAATGTAATTTAAGTATAGTCATTTCCAAATTCCCTCAAAATATTTGCTTTTTTTCTGAATTTTTCCTGATTAGGTAGATAAATGTTACAAACATCTTAAGCTTTATGTTTTTAAGCAGTATATTTTAAACTAATTTAGTAATTGCTGGCAAAAAATACCAGCGAAGATACAATCAATGCAAAATATCACTGTTGAGATTATTTCACTCTGTAATCTATCCAATTTGTTCTTCTTTATCTTGGAGGCAATTACTTCAAAAATTGTGCTTAATTCTTCTCTAGTGGTAGCAGAAATTTATGCATTGTGGGTCATATTCTTTTTTATTATCATGTTGGTATATTATATGATTGACATTATGGTATAATTTTCATTGGGATCTGAATTTTTCTAATATACTATCTCTTCCACTTAGAGTCCTATAAGCTTCCATATTTTATGCATCTTCAGTTTTTTTGGAGTGTTTTGGATTCTAGGTCCACAGAATAACAATCTATATAATTTTCTGAAATGATATTCTTTTTTCTAGTATCTATTATCTTGCTTCTATTATTATCCTCTATTTGTTCTTAGAATCTGATGCAATGGAATTCTTTCTTCTAATTGAGATGTTTTTAAATACTTCTGACAGGACTAATGACATTGAAGCAGAACTATATTTATGCCCTAATAAAATGCTAGTAAAACCTAGTGTAAGATTCTTCAATACCAATAGTATAGTGTAAGCCTCAATTTCCTAAATGTCTTCATATTCAACCGAACAAAAGATACTACTGATGTCCAGATTTCAATTAAAGCAATTACTAAAAAAATATGCAAAAAGGCAAACTTTCTGAAATTTTCTATTTCTTTCCATTCTCATGTTCTCCATGACTTGTGTCTGTTTTGAAACTTTTTCTGCCAATACCATTGGTGTTGGTTCTGCCACTGTCACAAATGTTATTATCACTGTTACCTTTGGCTTACTTGTGTGGAACCACACTCTGACCTCAATATACAGCAGAGAATGTGAAAGGGTGCTTCCGAGAGCCCCAGAAAAAATATAGATATAACAACCGTACCTTCACATGCCTCTTTTGCCCTATTCTATCTCACTGTTTTTGAGCTTCCCAATAAGCACATCTATTTTTTCTCATTCTATTGTTTATGTTTCTGACTTTTACTTCTCTATTTTCTACATTTTTGTATATTGTATTATGACTTGTATAGTTTCTTCTGACTTATTTATCATTTCTCTACTTTTCCTACTATGTTTCATTTATTATTGTACCCATCAACCAAGTTCTTCATTTATTGTGTTTTCAGTTCTGGGACTATTCTCCCTACCTCCCACTTTGCTAATTTCATATTTGATAATTTACAGTTTCTTTGTGAAAATTGTGAGCTCAACTTTTTCTCCATGAGTATCATGTGATATTTACATTTTTTGTAATCAATGTGTTATCCCTTTCTGTTTTCTCTAATTTCCATTGATTCTCACTTGTGATGAACTTATCCTTATTTGTTTAGATACTATTAATTGCATGTCAAACATGATATTTTAAAAGTCATTCATAGAAATACTTTGAGATTTATTAAAATATTATCTTCTTCCAAAGAAGAATTTTATTTGCCTCTGCCTAGTTCCTGGGAATAATAGAAATCTGGGATCACCTTCATTTTAGTTCAAGACTTAAGTTTTCTCATTTACCTTGACTTAGCCATGGTACAGTATTCAAGGGATTTATACTATTGATCTTTCCTTATTTCTACACCATAGAATTACAAGTAATCAGCCAAAAGTAATGGGTGATCTATATAGATTAGCTTCAACTTATGATCCTATGATATTAACAAAAATTTGAATCAAAATTTCAGTTACTTATTTGGGAACAATATATTCCTGCAAGGCCAAAGTGACCCTAAGTGCCAGGCTTAAATTTTAGAATTTTATGCTCTTGTTGGGAAATTGAAATTTTCCTCTAACAATAACAATTTTATCTCTACCGTACGACCTCTTACTTTAAAAAATTAAATATTAATCTAATTGTTTTTGTCACCGGAGATTTTGACCCATGTTACTAAATTTCCACTACTGGAATAAAATATCTAGATTCATTTGTCATTAATAAAAACAAATTTACATAAATATTCTAGTAAAGATTCCCATTAGAAGCACTAGTTTAGAATTCTAATCCTAAAATAACTAGAAAGGGCTTGGAACTTTGCCATGAATTTGTAGATTAAATGAAAAAAAAAGGGCACCAATATTTTCACTTTTTTATATTCACTTTTATTTCTCTAATAGAAATTACCTATAGAAGTAATGAATCCTTTGATGAGTTTAAAGATGGAATAAGTAAAACTAACAAATACAAAATTTAATTTTCTTTCCAATCACATTCTGTATTTTTTCTGAATTCATAACATCCCCAAACAGGCTGAATTACCCTGATTTCTGATTTCATGATTTTTTTAATAAAAGAAAATTGCACAGGATGAGGAAAAACATAAAGACTTTCCATGGGTGCATGGTATCTTGAGTAGAAGAAACATTTATGGCATATACTTTAAATGTCTTTGTTTTCCATTCTCTCACAATACTACCTTATTTAGAAGCATGAATCGAGTCAGGGTTGGTGTTCAAATGATATACTGTGGGAGGGTACAGTCTATCAGATAGTGCTTGTTAGCCTTTTAATAGTCATCACTCACTGCTACTTGGATTATGTACACTCTCCAGTAGAGAGAGTTTGGGTTGGGAACAACCAGCATCTACTCCCTCATCCCTTCCCTATAATATTGTAGGTATGTCAGAATATAAGCAAAAAATAAAAAATAAAAAATGCAAGAACTGAGCAGGTCTAAACAGTGTCAGGCATATAAGAAGTATTTTATAAATAGTAGTCATTTTCTGAGAAATAAAATACCAAGTACACATAATAAAATATGCTAATAAGAAATATTGTATTATCCCACATAGTAAGACAGTCTTACTGTACATGTTGCATCCTCATCAAATGTATAGGTGTGATTTATTGAGCATCCTTCATGAAGAGGTTGTAAAGGAGTAACTTTTAGTGGGCTTGTCCAACCTGAAAACCAAAATTCCTGTACTTTGGTTAAAAGCATAATGAAGAAATTTCTTTTCTAACAGCACTACGTTCCTATTAGAGACCTAAGTTTTATGGTGATAATTGATTTGTAATGGATTATATAATATCTTTTCTGGATCTCTCAGGAGTAAAGGCAGAATAATTCTGGAACTTGTAAGTTAGTATAATTATAATATTGGAGACTTATTTAGTATTTTTGATTTATTATTGGAAGAGATCTGTTGGGTACCACAAATCTGTACATGTGTATATGTAGACGTTCTGGGGATGATTATAACATAAAATGAGTGTGATTACTAAGCACCTAATTTAGCTAATGCTAGATTATCAAAGTCCCAAGAGACTACCAATATAAAATATTTCATCAAAATATAAAATCAGTCTTCAAAAAGTACTTATTGTACCCAAAGTGGAAGGTCATGGATATATAAAGATGAAAAAAAAGTTTCTGACTTTGAGGTACCCAAGAGCAAATGAAATATTCAGACATGGTAGTAGAGACTTTCTTGAAGATAATACCTGGTCTTATCTTGAAAATTAAGTAGGACCTAATTTGAAAAATCCATATTATATATTATATAGGCAGGCAAATAACATTTGCAATGATAGGTCTATCCTGTGACAGTATCACAGCATTAAGGAATTACAAAATGCTAGTTATAGGTAGATCATGAAGTGGTATATAGGGAATGGTGTAAATCAATAGAAATAAGACAGAAATCAGCAGAGGAAAGCTTTGAACTTAACCCGGAGATGAAGTGCCCTTGGAGGTTGTTAGAGAGATTGATAACTCTGGGAAATTACTGTGGTTTGCACAGGAGACTATTCTAGGCAAAAAATAATGGTAGTATTTCTGGTATTTCCATAGCAATTATTTCTCCAACCCCATGGGATTAAAGACGCTTCTGACTTTGTCCTCTACTTTAGAGCTTTGCTGCATGAATTTGGGAGCTAGTTGGACAGTACAAAGATGGGAAAGAATGGGAGAGAGAAATAGCAAGAGATGGCTATGACAGCACAGAAGCTCAGTGTCCAGTTGTGGATCCCTACTCTGGTGGAGCTCAATAACAGACTAATTTATCATGGGTCCAAATAATGGATGTTCTTTCTTGCCTACGTGCCAGAGTAGTCTACATGAGTTAATGAAGGAAAATAAAATTCACCTTATAATTACATACAGCAAGCAAAATAAATACACATCTCTCAGCTTCCCTTCAGAGGGAAAGAATTGATAAAATTTCTGACCAGGATGATAAGTATAGGTTTTCTTTTTTAAAAAGCCAGTTATTAAGGAACCAAAGAGGTGCCTGCCTTGTCTAATACAAAAACAGCTATAAAGAGAGCTAAGGAAAATGAAGAATCAGGCAAGATCCTATAGATTAGTAAGTCTTTTGAGCTTTATTTTCCTCACCTCTAATGACTACCATCAAAGATGAAAACTACAATTAAAGAATATAATGGAATGGGCAAAATTTCTAGTTCTTTGGGTATCTCCAGAAAAGTCAAGTGTTGAATCAACTCTTTCTATAATATATGACTCTGGATCATATATCATTTTAATAATAATTATGACCTGGTCAATATTTGACTACGATATCAAGATAGAATATGCACAGGAGATTCGCAAGGAAAAGATGGGGAACAAGTGCATGATGATGAATGGTTTTTGGATTTGGAAGGGCCAATAAGAGAGATTAGAATGTCATAAGGGCCTAATATATCATTTCTGACTTTGAAGGCTACATAAGGAGGATGTGGGTGACCTCCAGAGGCTAAGAGAGTATCCTGGCTGACACTGAACAAGGAAGAAGACCCTTCAGATGCAAGGAACTGTAGGCTAAAATGATCTGAATGAGATTGAAAGCAGATTTTAGGTAAGAGTCAAGATAACACCTTGAATGGTTAGATCCTAAACAAAAGACTCAATTGAGATTACACACATTTCTGTTCTACAATATTTTCATATAATTAATGGGTATTGTTTTAAGCAGCTAATTTGTTTGCAACAATATGTTAGAGCAGCAAGAGGAAACTAATACAGATGCAGTGGTGAGTGGCCAAGGCAAAGGGAAGAAGGTAGTAATGGATCACATAATCATTTTGATTTTGAGAACCATATGCATAATTCTATCTATAACATATATAGGCAAATGAAACACTCTGCCAAAAGATGCAGGATAGCTCTTAGTCATTCACCTTATTTGGAGTCATTTGAGCAACTGCTTTGAAAAATGTGGAAAGTAGGAAAATAAAACAAAAAATGTAATTTTTGTACTGAGGTGGAGATGGAAACAGAATGAGGAATTATAGCTACCACTTCAGGATAATCATATTTAGGTCAAAGTCCTTTTCTGATGCTGTCCTTTCTTCCATAGTGATTTAGCATCTACTGCTGAAAAATGAACCACCCAAAACCTACTAGCTTAAAGAAATCATTTATTATCTTCTAGTATAGTGTCATACAAGAGACCCCTTAACTTGTTTTACTCTGGGAAAAAGGAAGTTGGTTCCCATTTCCAGCATCAAATCTTTTCCAAGGGTGCTCCCCAGAAAACTGACTTCTTTTGCATCAATGTGGGAGTCCTAAAAGAATTGGCACAATGAGAGACCCAGGAGAGTAAAAAAAAATGGCAGTTTGGGCTAGTAAATCCTAGATTCTCTGCATAATTAGTACAAAGTGAGCAGGTGAAAAATCCCCGCAAAGAGAGTCAATTTATCCAGGTGTCCAGTGTTCCACCTTCTTTAGGGTTGTCCAAAGAAATACCATCTATCTTACCATTCTGGAGCTATGTGGTGCTGGCATAGTCTAGACACTTGGAGAATACAGAGACAATGAATTAGGCTGGTAGCTTATCATAAATCTACATCTAGAGGTAGTACCATAGATCCAGAGTCATAAATTATAGAAAGAGTTGATTCAACACTTGACTTCTCTGAAGATACCTAAAGAACCAGAATATCTCTGAAGCTTTAATGGGTTTGGTAAAGTCCAGCTGCCTTTTGGAGAATAAGATGGAATTCTGAGTGTTAGAAACCATAGCTCACCCCCTGTTTGGCATAGAGCAAGCATCATAAATTATCATCTTTCAATTTCCCTTGAAAAGGAAAAAACTGGTAGAAACTCTGATCAGGATGATGAGTGGAGGTCTTTGTTAACAAAGCCAGTTCTCAAAGACTAGAAGAGGTGCCTGCTTTGTCTTAGCTACAAAGAGACTCAAGGAACATGAAGAATCAGGCAAAGATCCTCCACACAAAGGAAGAAGTTAAATCTTCAGAGAATAATACTAACAAAGTGGAGTTATGTGTTTATCTGACAAAAATTCAAAATAACTATCATAAAGTTTCTCAGCACACCAAGACAGACTGGTAGACCAATAGTGCAGAATAGAGGACACAGAGACTAACCCACAAAATTACAATTACCTTATATTAGACAAAGGTGCCAAAAACATACATTGCAGAAAAGAGAGCATCTTCAACAAATGATGCTGGGAAAACTGGAAATCCATATGCAATAAAATGAAATTAAACCCCTATCTCTCACCATGCACAAAACTCAACTAAAAGTGGATCAAGGACCTAGGAATTAAACCAGAGACTGTGCATTTTACAGAAGAAAAAGTAGGCCCTAAACTTCATCGTGTCGGATTAGGCCCCAACTTCCTTAGTAAGACTCCTATAGTGTAAGAATTAAAATCAAGAATCAAGAAATGGGATGGATTCAAATTAAAAATTTTCTTCTCAGCCAAAAAAAAAAAAACCTATGAGGTGAATAGAGAGCCTACATTTTGGGAGCTAATTTTTATCCCTCACACATTAAATAGAGCACTAATCTCTAGGGTATATAAAAACACCAAAAAACCAAATAACTCAATCAATAAATGGGCCAAGGACCTGAACAGACACTTCTCAGAAAAGGATGTACAATCAATCAACAAATATATAAAAAAATGTTCATCATGTCTAGCAATTAGAGAAATGCAAATCAAAACTACTATAAGATTTCATCTCACTCCTGCCAGAATGGTAGTTATTACGAATACAAACAACAATAAATGTTGATGAGGATGTGGAGGAAAAGGTACACTCATAAATTGCTGGTGGGACTG
The DNA here is from genome assembly GCF_964194105.1 of Spermophilus citellus. Classification (NCBI taxonomy): domain Eukaryota; kingdom Metazoa; phylum Chordata; class Mammalia; order Rodentia; family Sciuridae; genus Spermophilus; species Spermophilus citellus. Next base: position 117,428,072 of record NC_138184.1, on the reverse strand, counting down.
CAAATTGGTGCGGCCAATATGGAAAGACGTATGAAGATTCATTTGAAAACTGGGAATGGAACCACCATTTGACTCAGCTATCTCTCTTCTCTATATCCAAAGGACTTAAAAACAGCATACTATAGGGACACAGCCACATCAATGTTTATAGCAGCACAATTCACAATACCTAAACTGTGGAACCAACCTAGATGCCCTTCAACAGATGAATGGATAAAAAATGTGACATACATACACAATGGAATATTACTTAGCAATAAAAGAGAATAAAATCATGGCATTTGCAGGTAAATGGATGGAGTTGGAGAAGATAATGCTAAGTGAAGTAAGTCAATCCCCCCAAAAAACAAATGCTGAATGTTTTCTCTGATATAAGAAGACTGATTCATAGTGGGTTAGGGAGAGGGAGCATGGGAAGAATAGATGAACTCTAGATAGGGCAGAGGGGTAGGAGGGGAAGGGAGGAGGCAGGGAGTTAGAAATGATTGTGGAATGTGATGGATATCATTATTCAAAGTACATGTATTAAGATACAAATTGGTGTGAATATACTTTTTATAGGAGAGATATGAAGAGTTGTGCTCTATATTTGTAATATGAATTATAATACATTCTGCTGTCATTCATATATATAAATAAAGTGCTCAGCAGGATAAAGAGAATCAGAACTAAAAGAAAAATATATAGCATTACAGTACTGGTAGGATATATCAATATACCACTTACAATAATTGATGTAACCTCCAAACAGAAGATCAATAAAGAAACAGAGGATTTAAGTAACACATAGAACAGATGTGCCTAAGAGACATATAAAAAACATTCCACACAACAGCAGCAGAAAATATATCCTTACTAAAGAAAAAAAATAATTTTCCAGGATATTTCATGTTAGTTCACAAAATCAGTGTTAACAAATTTAAGACTTAAATGATGCCAAAATACTTTACTGACCACAATGGAAATAAACTAGGAATCAATAATAAATAAAATGGGAAAATTCAGAAACAAGTGGAAATTATACAATACACTATTAAACAAGAGTCTTCTTTGGATCAAAGAGGAAATTAGAAAGAAAATCAGGAAATACATGAAGACAAATGAAAATGAAAACACAACACATCAAAATTTATGAAATGCAGCTAAATCAGAAGGGCTTGGAAGTTCATAGTAATAAATACCTACATTAATACAGAAGGAAAATCTTTTAAAAGAAACTGAAATTTATACCTCAAAAGCAGTGAGATAAAGAGGAGCAAAATGATCCCATAGAAAAAGAAAATAACAAAAATTAGAGCATGTATTAAAAAATAAAAATGGAAACACAACAGAGAAAATCAATGAAACCAAAATTTTGTTCTTTGAAAAAAAAATCATCAAAGTTGACAAACATTTAGCAAGATTGACAAAGTAAAAATGAAAAGAATCCAAAAACTAAAACCAGAAATGAAGGAGTCATTACAATTGGTTTTACAGAAACAAAAATGATTGTAAAAGAGTTCTGTGAATAATTGTGCACTAAGAAACTGGGTTACCTAGATGAAATGGATGAAGGTCCTAGAGACACACATGACTCACCCAAACTGAATCATGAAGAAACAGAAACTATGAACTATGATCTATGTAAAAAGACAGAATCAGTACTAAACAAAAAATAAATAAAAGCCTAGGAATAGATGGCTTCATTGGTGAATCCTACCAAACATTTAAATAATTAGCACAAATCTTCCTTGTAACCTTTCAAAGAAATTGAAAAGGAATACATTTTAAATTCATTATGTAAGACCAACATTATATTAATATCAAAATTAGACAAAGACACTATAGGTAAAGAAAATTCCAAATATCTTTGATAAATGTTGATGCAAAAATCCTTCATGGAATACTATCAAACAATAGTTAACATCACATTAAAAGGATTATGCACCGTGGTCAAGTAGGATTTAGTCCATAAATTCAAGGAACTGGAATTGTGCATTTTTAGTGGTAAAAAAAATAATGCAGCCCAACAGAAAATGGTATGGTAGTTTCTAATAAGTTAAAAATAGAATGCCATATGATTCAGCATTTCTATTTCTGGGTTTTAAAGAGGACTGCCTCCCCCCACTTAAAACCAGGTGTCAAAAAGAAATTTGCAAAATCATAATTTATACATTGATGGGTGAATTGGTAAATAAAATGTAGTACATAAATAAAATAGAATATTATGCAGCTTTGAGAAGGAAGGAATTTCTGACACATGCTACATCATGGATGAAACTTGAGGATGTTATACTAAACTAAATAAGTCAGTCACAAAAGATAAATACTGTATGATTTTACTTACACAATGAAACTAAAGTAGTCAAATCAACAATGCCAGAAAATATAATGGTGGCTGCCAGTGTTCATGGGTAGAGGGAATTACACAGTCATTCCTGAATGGATATAGAGTTTCAGTTTTGCAAGATGAAGCACGCTCTTGAGATCGATGGTAGTGATGTTTGCACATTGTGAATATACTTAATACCAATGAACTATATACTTCAAAATGGTAAGATGGTTGTTATGGAGTAATTTTTTGTGTCCTTTCAAATTCACATGTTGAAATTGTAACCCCCAGGGTGATATTAGTTGGAGTTGGGGCCTTTGGGAAGTAATTAGATTAAGATGAGGTAAAGAGGGTCAGACTACCACAATATAATTGGTTTCCTTTTAAGGATAAAAAACTAGATCTTTCTCTCTGCTATCTGAGGACACAGGATACAGGCAGCCTCTGTAAACCAGGTAGAGGACCTTCACCAAGAACTGAATCTATTTATTCCTTTAACTTTGATATCCCAGTCTCCCGAATTTTGAGAAATAAATGTCTGTTGATTTATCCACCCAATCTTTGGTATTTTGTTATAATATCTTGAGCTAAGATAATGGCTTTAAAAAGAAAAAAGGCACATTTAAAGGTACAAATATAGCTATCAGGAGGCAAATGGGAGGAAAATCAAGGAGGTGATAATAGATCACCTCTATTTTCTCTGTGGTAGGAAAGACTGAGCTATCTGCTACAATGATAGGCAAAGTCTAAAATAGCTTTTGAATACAATTAGAATAAGTTTAGAACAGTTGATTAGAGTGAATAAGAGTCAAACCAGAACAGAAAGGATGTACTGAACCCAGTTAAATGTTTAGACAGGGTTGGCATAGGACAAGAAGTCAGAAATAAAAGTTTTTATGATCTTATTTTGATATTTGTGAAAGTTAACTGAAAAGCATACTGGTATGTGATGTGATTAATTGTGAGATATTGCTTATCAGAAATTTAAATGTACCATTTAAAATTAATAATTATTTCTAGGATCTACAAAGTCATTTAAACTCTAAAACAAATATTATAATCAATCCCCAAGTATTATTCTTTGAAACTGTTTATGGTTAATAATAATAATATTTACTATGGACTGAGTCCTTTACCAGGTGGTTCTAGGAATTTTACTAGGAATTTTAGTTGTCCTAATTCATTTAATTCTTACATTTTTATAAGTACTATTATCCTCAATTTTTGTAAGAAGTGAATAAAAATTGTACTATCTGACCTTATGTTTCCTTTCTTACTTCAGATATTTTACATGAATTATATCAAATACTTCTTATACTATGAAGTATTATTATGTGAATTTTAATAAGGGTATATGGGTATAAAGAGAATTGCAAGTGTAAAGAGTAGATAGCCATATCCTAGAGCCTATTCTCTGAATTCCTATGGTACTGATTCAAACAGTGAAACACACAGACCAGATGAGCCAAAGACTTTTTAACAACACTTCAGTAATTTGGTAGCTTACCAAACTACTTCTTCAACTTAAACTTCTTGGAGTAATGTTTTAAGAGTCCACTCTGAGAAGAACATACACAAATTGACAATATTGCCTTTAAAATTATACTAAACTGGAGTTTTCAGCTTACAAGGTAAATGCCATTCTTGAATTAAATGAGAAGAATGACTTTAGTTACCTTAGAATAAATATAGTATTATGCATTGAAATGTTAGTAAAGGTTGAGTTCAAGCTCCTTTCTTGATAGACTAGAAAAGAATCTGTGGTTCTTAATCAGTAAGAATGTATTGGGTCGGTGAGATGAACTATCGGCATTTCCCTCATTGCCAATACGTAAACATTTTTAGCACTTAAGACAGTATTTGTCATTTGTAGATATAAGCACATTTGATTCTCAGTAATACAATATTTCCATAGATGGTATTTCCAATGGAATATAGAATGATTCTTAAGATAGGTTATTGCAATTTTTATACTTTTTATAGAAAAATTCTATAACTCAGAAATTTCTGTGAGTCTAAATGCTAAAACCACAATGAGTATAAATTAAAATCAAAACTCTCATGCTTAAATCTCTTAAAATTCTTCCTTCTGGCCTAACAGTCTCTGGATGGTAGGGCTGAGGAGTTATCTTGTGGGGATTTTCATTTTGATTACTTTTTCCTTTATTCCTATCCTCTCCTGGTTTCTTGTATGGCCTTTCTCCAGGAATAAAGGGCAGAAACCATGAATCCCTAACACATGGTGACTTCCAGTCTGGCTGGGTGCTGAAACAAAGCCATGGCAAGGTACTGCCATCTTTGACATTGGAGCAATTCAAGCACTTCCTGCTATGTCATTTGGCCTTTTCCTTTTCACAAACTCAAAGCCTTTTTTTCCCTCCCTGTCTATCAGACATATTTTAATACAGGAAAAAGTCCCTGAGGGTTTCCTTTGGAGCTAATTCTCGCCAAACTTCTGGGCCCAAGCCTGTGGTTATATAGTGGAACTCTTACAGAAAAACCACGTGGCACATGTAAGAGGTCATGAATCCTGGTTCTGGTCCTGTAAAGCTATTTATGCAGGGGATGCTTCTCTTCATCTCTGTTCTTACTGTACCCCCAAATTAACTTTCACATTTGTTCCCACTTAATTTGAGCTCCTGTGACCTGTTTAACAACCATCAGTAAATTATTGTTTTCAAGTGAGAGACTTATATAAGGAGGCTTGCTACACAATTACCAATGTAGTACATAAATTCCTTTGTGGTAAAATAATATCTATATATCTAAAATAAATGATCGTTATACCTTTTTCCCTGACTTAAACATAATAAATATTTTTTTTCTTTTTAAACTAAATTTTATTTTGCAAATAGATTTATATTTATCATTCTATAATTTTTTTAAAAAATACATAATTTGGGCTGGATCTGTAGCTCAATGGTAGAGTGCCCACCTCACATGTGTGAGGCACTGGGTTTGATCCTCAGTACCATATAAAAATAAATAAAGATATTGTGTCCAACTACAATTTAAAAAAAATATATATATATAATTTTAAAATGCCTTATTCAGGTATCATTTTGTCAATTTGACTGCTAAAATCCTATATCTTATATCCATGTTTTTCTTTCTCACTGGAATATTTAATAAGAGTTACAAAGTCCATATTACTTTATTTACCTCCAAGTTTTGTTCTGATGGAAATGTCTGGTACTTGCCTGGAATTCCACCTCCTACTCTGTTGCAGTTCTTCGAACAGAATTGTTTGCCTTTTTATTGTTGTTGGAAATTCAGGGTCTGGTCTAGGAATTCGATGTTGAGGTTTCACATCACTGAAATCTGCCAGGTTTGGTAAAGTTCTGCCAATGCCAGGCTTTAAATCAGCATCACCACCAGGACTCACAAATCCTGAACAGGGATCAACTAAAGGCACATCATCCCGAAGTGGAAATAATGGATAATCTGGCCCATAAGGTGGAGGATAAGGATAATGTACATGATAGTTTGGCAGGACAGAAGGGGGGTAAAGATGAAATTTAAGAAAGGCAGGATTACATTTCATTTCAAATCTGCCATAGTCATATCTGTCTTCAAATCCTTTCACAAAGGGCATATTCATTTTTCTTAAGAGATCAGAGTAGTGTGGGTAATCATCATTCTCAACAGTTTTTCTTCCTGAAGAGATAGAACTTTTAGGAATACTTATCTTTCCAGGTTTGCACCGAACCTCCATATCTATAGCCTTTCTTCTTTTATAAGGACAGAAAATTGAAGTCAAAAGTCTTACATTTCCAATAACTGAAGATTAGTGTTTATCTAGCATAAAACTTTTGATTCATCTTTCTAAATGTTGATAGAATAAGGCTTTATTTTTGGTAGAAAATTTTCTTTTTCCATAAAAAGGAAGATAGGGAAGCAAAGCAGTAAAAGAACAAGACAGAAAAAAAGCAGAGCCCTTGGTGCTGGGCAACAGCTAGAACTCTAATACACTGAACTATTATGCACATGATAATGTAATTCTTAGGAAAACCTTGGTAGTAATGTGTCCATGATGCATTTTTATCCGATACTCAGGACAACTATGTTCACTTATCTAAAAATTTGCATAAGTTGATATTGTATGGTTAAGTTAAGGAGTATAAAGCAGTTGATTTAGTGACAATGTATTTTTTAAGAATAGATGTGACTAAAATGAAAGCGTTTTCCTGATACAAATATCTTTATATTTGTGGTCTAAATAGGTGTTAAATTTAAATTTACTGCAAAGTAAACATGTATTATATTAAAGATAATTTAGTATGCCTAATTTTTAAGGAAGTAATCCCAAATTATACTTAAAGTAAAGTCTCATCCTTTACATTTTAGATAATCCTTACTTCTCTAATGCTACCATGGTGTTCAAGAACAGCAATGAGGGTTTTAACACTAATTCTAGGAAATTACAACAAGGTATCAGTTTATTCATCCACATGAACAAGAAAATCTTATTTAAATTCGAAATATAGCAGTTCACTTAAAATCTGCTTTAAATCACACAATTTAATCTTGCAGGAAAACTGCATCCAAGGGAATTCCAAACATTATAACATGAGATAAAAGCTGATACCACACTTAAGTAAAGCCAAAATTCAACCCAGGCAAAATTGTATAAGTCAGATATATGACATGTGTATCAGGTCAGTTTTAAGACAGCAAAAGGTTAAGGTATCTGTGGTGTAATATAAAACCATTAAAATTTTAAGATATACTTCTCAACAGTAAAGGAGATTGAAATAACTGGTAAGGCTGCCAGGTTTGAAATCTATGAGTATATTCAAAGTATATCTAGTGAGTTGTTAGTCCACTCATATCACTCATTCCTTCTTATTACATCAAGGTGACAATACAATTGTTGTTAGGCAGTCTTTAGTTGCTCTTCATTCTTTAGTTGCAGCAACTGCATGAGACTTATTTTTATCATAGGTCTGCTAGTAACAGGTAAAGCCTTCCAGAAGCAAAAAAGTAGAGGCATAATTCCATTTCAATTGCTCTAAAAATATATTCTTGTTATAAACAGACTCTTAGGCAGATAGGTGTTTTAGTAGGTTTTTCTAAATTTAGGTGATGAAAGATGATTTTCCAGGCTGAGTCCGAAATTCAATTCCATCTATGGTCCTTTCTTCCATTTTTCCATCGAGCTGCATCTTGGCGTTAAAAGCAGTACCTTTAGCTCCCCAAATTCACTACATTTTTCTTCCAGTATATTCCATATGTCAGTAATGTACGTGTTGCCAACAGTGAGATCCAGGCAATCTCTGAGCACTGTAGGTGTATTAACTCATAAGTTTTGTGTGTTTAACAGAGTTGAACCCCAAACATTAAGACATAGCCTACATCCCATCTTGCAAAAAGGGAGTTCCCTCTGTCCATAATTGCTACTAAAAGGCCAAGACGCCGGGCTTGGGGGCTCCCGGATTCCTTGCATAGATACAGAATCTTCGACAAGTCGCTTAAGCGCTGGAGGATTCCCTCAGCAGCGGTGCTGTCTGGAAGATTCAGTGGACGCTCAGCGCGGGGCAGCGGCGAGTGTTCCTTCCTCCCCTAGTGTCAAAAGTCAAGCGGACATGCCAACACAACTCTAGCCTACCGCTCCGGCGGAAGTGGCGGCGAGTCCGTCCGGTCCGCCTTCCGGTCCACCGCCCGCCAATTTCCGGCGGCGGGTGAGCGCGCGTCGCGTAACGACCTTTTGGGTGGAGTGTAGGCAGGCGGCGGCGGCGTATGGATGGAGGCCTCGGCCTCTGGCCGGGTGTGGCGGACCTGGCGGCGGGCCCGGGCGTCGGGCTTCCCGCTCTCCCGAGCCGCCATCCTCCTCTTCTCCGCCTTTCTTGTGCGGGCGCCCCCGTCAGGTGAGGGTCGGCGGCGCTGGTGGTCTAGCTCTGATGGGGAACCGTGACTCCACCTTGATTACGTTTTTCCTGTGTCACGTGCACCCGGTTTATATAAACACTGTACTTAATTAATATCTGACCAAAAAAGTGTATTTTATGTAGAGGTCGTACAAAGTCCCTGTATTTGCAAAGAGGAGTGAATGACTGGGAAAATCAATCTTTTGAAGATAGAAGAACACTCAAACACCTGGAGTTAAAAGTTTGAAATTTAAACTGAATTAATAAACTCCTAAATTAAACCCATGGTTCATTTACTGGCTTTATATTTCTTTGTGAGTTCCATAATGTATTGTCCTGAAACAATGTATTACATTGTATGTGTACTGTGATTTTAAAATATCCGTGATACAGGAGCTCCCTCTATTGGCTGGAGATATAAAATGCAGAATATGCTGAGTTTTTTTTTTAAGTTTTGATATCTGAAGAGCTGACATGCTTTTCCATATTCTTACAAAATACATTTATGATATTTCAAAATAACATGATAGAAACAAATGCTGAAAAAAGTTAAGAGTATAATCGAACTGTTATTTAACTGGAAAGATTTAGCTACTTTATTTTTGTTTATATATTCTAGACTTTCTTAAAAATAAAATCCAAGAATTGATGAATGAAAAGCACAAAAGAGGCTTTCTAACATGCTAACACTTGTTCAAATAAAGGAAAATGAAAAAATAAGGTCTCCAAGAAAAATGTAGAAGGAATATGGAAGTAATCATGGGATAGATGAGGTGGAGAAAAGAAATAGTGAGTGAGTGGAGATTTACAAGATATGCTAAACTCCAGTCATCTGGAATCCAAAAATTGATCTATGAGAATATCCAGTGTCCTTTATTTGCAGGATTAAGATATTTTTGAAAGTGGTTCATGGTTTTGTACCTAATATGAAAGGAAGTGTTTTCATTTAAATATCTTCCTTGTCTTTTTTTTTTTTTTTTTTGAACCACTAATCAGACCAGACCAATGAGGGTATAAGAAGCAGAATATGGAGTCAATATCTTTATATGTGAACCATGAGTACTAAAGGCCATGTATTTATATGGCATTTTATAATTTATACAAATTCCATTTAGTCCTACAGTAACTCTGTAAGGTGGAATTATTGTCCCAGTTCCAGATGAGAAAAGTTAGGCTCCTAAACTTTAAAGTGGCTTTCTTAAAACCAGTATGTGGTGGGATTTAAACTCAGATCTTCTGGCTTTAGTACCATTTTCTTTTATTTGTGCTTTACTTCTTTGTTGTTAGAGAGTACTTGGGTACAATGCTTTGTAATACTGTATTTTTATATTGATTTTCTCACTTGTTCTGTTCTCACCATTATCCCTTTCAAACGTGTTCATTCAAAAATGAGGGATATCAATATATTTCACAATTATTTAATAGTTGCCATGTACATGGTATAATGCTTTGTTTTATTTTTTGATAAGTTTATATAAACACTGATACTTCCATCAATTGAATGTATAATAAATAAAATTATATTTGTCCGTAAACAACTATAATAAAATGTGGAATGAATGACATAACAGAGGTGGTAGTGATATCCTGATATCCTGACAAATACGAACAAACAGGAGTTCTGAAAGAGGTAGTATTTGTGATTTGGGTCTTGAGGGATAGGAGATTTGGAATTTAGAAAGTAAAACATAGTGTTCTAAGTGAATGTGAAAAAAGCCAGAAATGAGATGTAATAGGGAGAAGGCAGTAAGTAGATTAAACTCATTAGGGCACATGAAGGTGAGTAGAGTTGGAAAAGAGATATGAGATACAAGAGGAACTGGATTTATGAGCTTCACCTTTGTGTAAGATCAAGTGTACTTTAAAGTTTTGGAGTTTCCAGTGAGGAAATTTGTTAACCCTTTGCTTTCTTTTTGCCTTTCATAGTTGAATATTTGGTTCGATTTCCAAGAACTTTTCGCTTGACCCAAGAGTCAGTGAAAATAGTGGGATCATCAAATTTTCCAGGTATTCATATATAGACTCACAATAATTTTAAAAAGTTAACATTGTTTACATTTTTTCTTTTTAGTTATACATGACATTAAGAATTTATTTTTGACATCATACATACATGGAATATAACTTGCCATTTTTGTGATTTAAATTTTATTAGTGTTTTCCAAAAGGCTAATGTTTCCTAGTTCTCCTATCTTCTAAAGTTCATGTCCTTCTACAGAAATGGATTAAAGTTCTTTCCATATAGTTAGATTCTTCAAAGTTTAATTTTTATGCTATAATGACATAAGTATGCAAAGGATAATTCTAAAATTTAGCTAAAGTTGCCAATATTGTTTTTGCTTATTGTATAATACTAGCTATAATATTAAATATGGACAATTTAAATATGCTAAAACATTTTAAATGAGATTTTGGATTTACAAAATCTTATAAAAGTCACATGAGACACAGAAGCCACAACTTTGTTTTTGCATTTTTATCAGGGTATAAATTCATTTTCCATAAAATTGGTGTGTTGGCAATGTTAGATAACATCCCCACTATCTTACATCGCATTTTCATCACTCTCAATAAAAACATCATACTCATTAGGTCATCACTTTCCAGCCCCTGGAAACAACAAATTGGCTTCCTGTTTGTGTAGATTTGCCGATTCCAGACATTAGTGGAATTATAATTGTAATTGTAGTAGCCTTTTGTGTCTGGGTTCATTCACTTAGTTTAAGGTCTTTGAGGCTTATCATGTTATACAATATGTATGTAAGTACTTCCTTTTTGCGGTTGAATAATATTTTATTTTGTATAAATGTTTGTTTTCCTTTCTCTTAGGCATTTTCCTAGGGAATTTGCTAGAAAACAGATGATCCTATTTTTAACATTTTGAAAAACTGCCAAACTAATTTTCAAAGAGCCTGAACTAGCTTACTTTCACACTAGTAATGTTAGAGGGTTCAGACTTTCCAACATCCTCACCAATACTTGATACTATCCATCTTTTTTTGTTTACAGCTATCCTAATGTGTATAAAGTAGAATCTTGTGATTTTGATTTGTATTTCTCTAATAGCTAATGATTTTATGTTTATGGCCATGTGAATACCATTTTGCAAAAATGGCTATTTAGATCTTTTTCCTGTTTTTAAAATATTTTTGATTGTTGTTGAGTTATAGAGTTCTTTATATATTCTGAACGTTTGACACATACCATACAAATGATTTACAAATATTTTCTCCAATTACGTGGATTGTATTTTAACTTTATTAATGTATCTTTTGAAATTCACATTTTAAAGTTTGATAAAGTCTAATTTCTATTTTTTTCTGGTACTTCTGGTGTCATATTTAAGAAATTATCACCTAACCAGTTGTGATCATTAATGGAGCAATAATTTCCTTATATGTTTCTTCATATGAGTTTCATTGTTTTAGCTCTTTTATTTAGGTCTTTGATCCATTTTGAGTTAATTTTTATGATGCAAGAGAGAGATCAAATTCCTTCTTTAGCATGTGGTTGTTACCTAATTTTTCTAGTACCATTTGTTGAAGATACCATTTTCTCTGTATTTAATTGTCTTGGAACCCTTCTTAAAAAATGATTAGCCATAGTTTATGAGTTTTATTTATGAGCACCATTGATGTATATTAATTTTTGTTCTGAATGTTTTGTAGTTTTCAGTGTACAAGTCTTACATTTCTTTTGCTAGCCTTATTTCTAAATATTTTATTATTTTGATGCTGTTATAAATGGAAGAATTTTATTTAGTTCATGGATTGCTCACTACTAGAAGTACAATTGATATTTTCATTCATATATGTTTCCTCATGTCAATACCTTGTTGTCTTGGCTATTGTTGCTTTATAATAAATTTTTGAACTATGAAGTGTAAATCTTTAATAGATTTTTTTCTTTTACAGAATGTTATGGTTATTCTTGCATTTCCATATCAACTCTTGATTTAGTGTGTCAGTTTCTGCAAGAAGTCCCTTGGTCTTAAAGTAGGAATTGCATTGACTCTGCAGATCTATTTTTGTCATCTTAACAATTTTAAGTATTTTCAATCCAGGAATATGGACTATCTTTCTATTTAAGTTTTCTTTAATTTCACTTTATGATGTTTTGTAGTGTTCAGTGTGCAAGTTTTAACTTTTCTTTTGTTCAGTTTTTTTTATTAAATATTTTACTACTTTTGATGCTGTTGTAAATAGAAGGATTTTATTTAGTTTGTGGATTGTTCATTGACAAATTGTAGAAATACAGATGATATTTTGGTCATATCGTGCTATCTTGCTTTATTCATTATTTAGCTCTATTTTTAGGGTGGTTCATTAATTTTTTTTTTGACATCTGCAAATGGAGATAGTTCTATTTCCTTCCTTTCCAATCTGAATTCCTTTTATATTTTCATGCCAGCTTCTTAGGTAGAACCTCCAGTTCAATATTGATGATAACAGATATCTTTGTCTTGCTCCTGATCTTAGGGAAGGAAAAGTTTTCAGTTGTTTTCATTAAGTTGGATGGTAGGTATGAGTTTTTTTTTTTAAATAGATGTCCTTAATTAGGTTGAGTAAGTTCACTCTGTTCAGTTTTACTCTGTGTGTGTGTGTGTGTGTGTGCGCGCGCGCGTGCGTACGTATGTATAAGGGAGGGAGAGAGAGTGTTAGATTTTGTCAAATTTTTCACATCTATGGAAATGATCATTTGTTTTTAATCCTTGCTTCTATTAACATGTTGCATTATATTGACAAATTTTAGTATTCTGAATCAGCATTGAATTCCTGGAATAAATCTTAGTTGACTGTGATATATAGTCCCTTTTTTATTAATACTGCCAGATTTGGTTGCCAGTATTTTGATGATTTTTATACCTCTAGATTCATAAGGAAATTTGATCTGTAGTTTTCTTGTGATATCTTCATTTGATTTTGGTTTTAGAAAAATATTGGATTTGTAGAACAAGTTGGAATGTTTTCCCTCCTCTTCTGTTTTTTTGAAAAAGTTTATGAAGGATTATTGTTAATTGTGCTTTAGTCTTTTGGTAGAATTTACCAGTGAATCCATCTGGTACTGGATTTTTCTTTGTGGAAGTTTTTTGAATACTAATTTAATCACTGTGGTTGTTTTAGGTCTGTTCAGATTTTCTGTTTCATTGTCTTCAAATGAGAAATATGCTAGTAATTGAAGACCACTTGTATGTTGTTAGTTCCTTTCTTTGTTGCTACCAGTAGTATATTTTTGTTTATGGACTTAATTATGTACCTGTGTATAAATTTCTTTGGGTTTATTTTAATTAGAGTTCATTGAACTTCTTGGATTTGTAGATTCATACTATTCATCCTTTTGGGGACGTGTTTATCATTATTTCTTTAAATATCTTTTGTGTCTCTTCCCACACTTCATGGAACACTCATTATTATGCATGTACTCATGATTTGATGATTTCTCTCATGTCTCTAAGTCTTTATTCATTTATCTTTATTTCTTTTTTTCTTCAGACTGGATAACCCCAAATTGTTTGTCTTAAAATTCACTGATTCTTCTGCCTGATCAAGCTGTTGATTCCTTTTAGATAATTTTTTTAATTTCAATTATTATATTTTTAAAAATATTTATTTTTTTAGTTGTAGCTGGACACAATACCTTTATTTTATTTATTTTTATGTGGTGCTGAGGATCGAACCCAGGGCCTCACACTTGTTAGGCGAGTGCTCTACTGCTGAGCCACAACCCTGGCCCTCAAGTATATTTTTTTAAAGGGAGGGAGGGAGGGAGAGAGAGAGAGAGAGAGAGAGAGAGAGAGAGAGAGAGAACTTTTTTAATATTTATTTTTTAGTTTTCAGTGGACACAACATCTTTATTTTTTTATTTTTATGTGGTGCTCAGGATTGAACCCAGCGCCCCGCACACACCAGGCAAGCACGCTACCGCTTGAGCCACATCCCCAGCCCCAATTATTATATTTTAATTGTTCTTTTATAATTTATCTCTTTGTTGATATTCTCTGTTTAGGGAGATGATCATCTCATACTTTTTTATTTCTTTAGACATTGTTTTCTTGTACTATATTTAAAATAGCTAATTTAATATGTATTTATGCAGTAAGCCCAATATTCGATCTTAATTTTAGGGTAAGTTTCAATTGGCTGCTCTTTTTCTATGTATGTAATTGAACTTTTTTCTCTTTTTTTGCATGTTTATGTTTTTAGTTGAAAACTGGAAATATTAATAATATAGCAAAACAACTCTCTAAGATTCTTCTTTCCTCCCAGAATATGATGTTGTTTGCCTATCTTTTTTGTTTGTTTAGTGACTTTTTTGAACTAATTGTGTAAATTATTTATTCTTTACATGCATAACCACTGAACTTTATGAACAGTTGTCTTTGGCTAATGATTATATAGAACTCTAATTAAACAGCTTAGTCTTTGCTGAGGTCTATGTGTACATATTGTGGATTGTATCTTTAATTTTTAGTGTCTTTTATTTTTAGCTATGTATTTGACAGTTCTACCTTAGCATTGACTTTATGCTATGTAGAATCTCAATTTCAGTTAGAGGTGAGAACATGAGGCTTCTAGGTATTTACTGAGAGGGCACACGTCCTGGACATACATACAGCCTGGAATATACAGGCTTCTATTTTGTTAGGAATGTCTCAGTTCTTACTTTCTGTGGAAATGTTACTCACAAGATTTTTATCTTAAGCTTTTGGTTAACTTACTAGTTTCCCCAACTATCCCCTACTGTATCAGGCAGTCACAAAATCAAGGGAAGATAGCCTTGTGAATGGGGTCTTTCAAGAGATTGCTAGACAGGTCTAATAATGACAGTTCTCTGGGAAGGACGTTTTGGAGTTATTTTGATCTTGTCTGCCCCTTCCAGTGGTTGTGAGGCTGATGGTTCTCACTATAATTTAAGACTTTACTTTCAAGGATACTACAGAGATGGTGAGGACAGCAAAAGAGCAAGTTAAAATGCTTTAAGAGCACCATTTTTTCACAAGTATGTTGTTTCACTAGAGCTTTTATAACAAAACACTACAGACTGAATAGCTTATACAGCAGAAATAACCTCACAGTTTTGGAGGATAGAAGTCCAAAATCAGTTGCTGTAAGGGTTGATTCCTCTGAGTACTCTGAAAGAAAGATCTGTTCCTTCTTCCTATGTCTCTTCACATTGCCCTTCCTCTATACTTACGTGTCCAAATCTTTCCTTTTATAAGGGCATCATTCATACTAGATTTGGACCCAGCCTAAAGATTTAATTTTGATTTCCTTTGTAGAATTCTATCTACAAATAAATTCACTTTCTCAGGGAGTGTGGATTAAGACTTCAACATATGAATGTGGGGGTGATGAGAGGAGAACAGTTCATCCCACAACACTAAAATTCAGTTGTCTTGTGTAAATTTTTCTTACCTTGCTTAAAGTCTTTGATGAATTTCAGAGTTCTGAAAATTCTTATTATTATTTATGAAAAAAATTTGGAACTCTTTACTCTGCCACGTTTGTTGATTTTACTAGCTATAACTTTTAAATCTAGATCATAAATAGTTATTTATATCTGATTTCCTTATTATTTCATGTTATTGAATAATATTAAATTTGTTCTTTAAATGAATTAACATTACAATTCAGCAGGTAGTGTTTTCATCAGAAGTAGAGTATTTTAAATTTCTTTTAGACTGACATTTTGCTAGATGTGTATGCTGACTGCCTGCTTTTTTATGCCTGGAGTTTCTTCTGTTGTGCAAGGTTTCAGCATCTATCTCTATTGGCCATTTTTCTGTTCTGTGATCCTTTTTTTAACTTGTTCTCATTTTACTTGCTCTATTAATGTCAGTTTTCTGTTTTTATTCACTCATGTATCCATTTGGTCAGTGAGCATTTGTTTACATTTTTTGTGGCATTTTCACTTAATTTCATTTCTTGGTACATATGATAACACACACACACACACACACATATATGTGTGTGTGTGTGTGTGTGTGTGTGTGTCATATATATATATATATTTTACTTGTATAAAAAGTTTCTGGGCCTATTGTATCCAGGAGTAGTTGATAAGTATCATATGACCTTACCATTCTCCATCTCACTAAGATATAGGTCTTCAAAGTGTCTGTACCAGTTTTCATATCTCCTCCAGAAGGGTTCAAGGGATCCCATTTCCCCACATACTCACCAGCATAAAATATTATCCAATTTTTCCATTGTTTGCTAAGCAAAAAAAAGTTAAGCTGCCTCTGTTCATTTTTTTCTGCCTGTTTTCAAAGGAGTTATTTCATATTATTTATATTCCATTATAAATCCATCATTGATTTTCTTTGTTGGAATATCTTTTTCCCAAGTTCAAATCTGTTAAGTTTGTTCATGTTGTATAGGATTGAACAGAAATTGTTAATATTTAATCATCTGAGTTTAGTATTTTTGTGTTTGTACCTTTGCCATGAAAATAGTTTCTCACTATAGAACTCAATAACACGATTAATAACTTAGACTTAATTGACATATATAGAATATATCAACCAACATCAAGCAGATACACTTTTTTTCTCATTAGCACATGGATCTTTCTCAAAAATAGACCATATAGTATGCCACAGGGCAACTCTTAGCAAATACAAAGGAGTAGAGATACTACCATGCATTTTATCCGATCATAATGGAATGAAATTGGAAATCAATGATAAAATAAGGAATAAAAATTCCTACATCACATGGAGAATGAACAATATGCTACTGAATGAACAATGGGTTACAGAAGACATCAAGGAGAAATTAAAAAATTCTTAAGAGGTAAATGAAAACATAGACACAACATATAGAAATCTCTGGGACACTATGAAAACAGTACTAAGAGGAAAATTTATTGCATAGAGTTCATTCCTTAAAAGAAGAAAAAGCCAACAAATAAATGACCTCATACTAAATCTCAAAGCCCTAGAAAAAGAAGAACAAATCAGCAGCAAATGCAGTAGAAGGCAAGAAATAATTAAAATCAGAGCTGAAATCAATGAAATTGAAACAAAATAAACAATTGAAAAAATTGACAAAACTAAAAGTTGGTTCTTTGAAAAAATAAATAAGATTGACAGACCCTTAGCCATGCTAACAAAGAGAAGAAGAGAGAGAACCCAAATTACTAGCATACATAAAGAAAAAGGCAATATCACAACAGACACTACAGAAATACAGAAGATAGAAATTATTTTGAAACCTTATACTTGAATAAAATAGAAGATAGTGAAGACATCGATAAATTCCTTAAGTCTTATGATCTGCCCAGATTGAGTCAGGAAGATATACACAACTTAAACAGATCAATATCAAGTGAGGAAATAGAAGAAGCCATCAAAAGATTACCAACCAAGAAAAGCCCAGGTATCGGACAGATTCAGCCAAGTTTTACAAGACCTTTAAAGAAGAACTATTACCAATACTCTTCAATCTATTTCAGGAAACAGAAAAAGAGGGAGTACTTTCAAATTCATTCTATGAGGCCAATATCACCCTGATTCCAAAACCAGACAAAGACACCTCAAAGAAAGAAAACTTCAGACCAATATCTCTAATGAATATAGATGCAAAAATCCTCAATAAAATTCTGGCAAATTGGATACAAAAACATAAAAAAAGATCGTGCACCATGATCAAGTGGGATTCATCCCCGAGATGCAAGGTTGGTTCAACATACAGAAATCAATAAATGTAATACATCACATCAATAGAATAAAGATAAGAACTATATGATCATCTTGATAGAAACAGAAAAAGCATTTGACAAAATACAGCACCCCTTTATGTTCAAAGCACTAGAAAAACTAGGGATAACAGGAACTTACCTCAACATGTAAAAGCTATCTACGCTAAGCCTCAGGTCAACATCATTCTAAACAGAGAAAAACTGAAGGCATTCCCTCTAAAATCTGGAACAAGACAGGGATGCCCTCCCTCACCACTTCTGTTTAACATAGTTGAAACACTGGCCAGAGAAATTAGACAGATGAAAGAAATTAAAGGGATACACATAAAAAAAGAAGAACTCAAATTGGCATTATTTGATGATGATATGATTCTGTACCTAGAAGACTGAAAAAACTCTACCAAGAAACTTCTAGAACTAGTAAATGAATTTAGCAAAGTGGTAGGATACAAAATCAATATCCATAAATCAAAGGCATTCCTGTATATTAGTGACAAATCCTCTGAAAAGGAAATGTGGAAAACTACCCCATTCACAATATCCTCAAAAAAAAAAAAAACCCGAAAACAACTTGGGAATCAACTTAACAAAAGAGGTGAAAGATCTATACAATGAAAACTATATAACCCTAAAGAGAGAAATAGAAGAAGACCTTAGAAGATGGAAAGATATACCTTGCTCATGGATAGGCAGAATTAATATTATTAAAATGACCATATTACCAAAAGCACTATACAGGTTCAATGCAATTCTGATCAAAATCCCAATGGCATTCCTCATAGAAATAGAAAAAACAATTATGCAATTCATCTGGAAAAATAAGAGACCCAGAATAGCTAAAGCAATTCTAAGCAGGAAGAGTGAAACAGGTGATATCACTATACCAGACCTTAAACTATACTATAGTGCAATAGTAACAAAAACAGCATGGTACTGGCACCAAAACAGGCTGATAGATCAATGGTGCAGAATAGAGGACACATAGACTAACCCTTATGTTAGACAAAGGTGCCAAAAGTATGCAATGGAGAAAGGATAGCATCTTCAACAAATGGTGCTGGGAAAACTGGAAATCCATATGCAACAAAATGAAATTGAATCCCTATCTCTCACCATGCACAAAAGTTAACTCAAAATGGATCAAGGATCTAGGAATTAAACCAGAGACTCTGCATCTAATAGAAGAAAAAGTAGGCCCTATACTCCATCACGTGGGACTAGGCCCCAACTTCCTTAATAAGATGCCTATAGCATAAGAATTAAAACCAAGAATCAACAAATGCGATGGATTCAAACTAAAAAGTTTTTTCTCAGCAAAAGAAATAATATTTGAGGTGAATAGGTAGCCTACATCCTGGGAACAAATTTTTATCCCTCAAACATCAGATTGAGCTCTAATCTCTAGGGTATATAAAGGGCTCAACAAGATAAGCACAAAAAAAACAAATAATCCAATCAATAAATGGGCCAAGGACCTGAACAGACACTTCTCAGAAGAGGATATACAATCAATCAACAAATATATGAAAAAATGCTCATCATCTCTAGCAATCAGAGAAATGCAAATTAAAAGATACCATCTCACTCTAGTAAGAATGGCAGCCATTATGAAGACAAACAACAAGTGCTGGCGAGGATGCAGGGGAAGAGGTACACTCATAAACTGCTGGTGGGACTGCAAATTGGTGTAGCCAATTTGGAAAGCAGTATGGAGATTCCTTGGAAAGCTGGGAATGGAACCACCATTTGACCCAGCTATTCCTCTTCTTGGACTATACCCAGAGGACCTAAAAACAGCATACTACAGGGACACAGCCACATCAATGTTTATAGCAGCACAATTCACAATAGCTAAACTGTGGAGCCAACCTAGATGTCCTTCAATGGATTAATGGATAAAAAATGTGGCATTTATACACAATGGAATATTACTCAGCACTAAAAAACAATAAGATCATGGCATTTGCAGGGAAATGGATGGCATTAGAGCAGATTATGCTAAGTGAAGTTAGCCAATCCCAAAAAAACAAATGCCTAATGTCTTTTCTAATATAAGGGGGGTGACTCAAAATGGGGTAGGGAGGCAGAGCATGGGAGGAAGATTACCTCTAGATAGGGAAGAGGGGTGGGAGGGAAAGGGAGGGAGAAGGGGAATTGCATGGATGGTGGAAGGAGACCCTCATCATTATACAAAATACTGTAAGAAGATGTGAATTTGGTGTCAACATATCTTATATACACAGATATGATAAATTGTGGTATAAAGGTGTATTAAGAATTATAATGCAAACAACAACAACAACAATAATAATAATGCTCATGTAAAAAATAAATAAAAATTTTAAAAAATAAAATAAATTAAAAGTATGTGTTTATCTACAACTAAAAGAAGAAAGATTATATTCTACAGTCTTTATAGAATACAATTCTAAAATTGTATTCTATAATTCATTGTCTTAGTAACAAACTTCTGCAATTTACATGATAATAATTCTCAATGGTTATTGGCAGAATAGGTAGGGGTAAGTGCAGGCTCATTACCAATGATGCCTTAAAAGCAAAAGCACAGATGATGGTCCAATGCCAAAGAAAGATCTTTGGGGCATACAATATGCATTTTCATAGTTGAAATATGGATTGTAATTTGGTCATTGAGTAAATCTGACATGTTATTAAAGCATTGCACAATTAAATATTTTAATTTGCTTGCTAAAAAAAGAAAATAGTTTCTCTATAATGCAAAGTATTATAATACCTTTATAGGTATTATTTTAACAATCTACTTAAATAATAATTTGTGTTCAGGTTTTTAGTCAATCCAGAGTTTATTTGTATTTGGTATGCGGTATAAATCTAAATTCAACTTTATATATATATATATATATATATATATATATATATATATATGTGTGTGTGTGTGTGTGTGTGTGTGTGTATGAATTTTTGCCATCATTTATTAACCTGTACTATTTCCAGTGATGAGATACTTCTATCAGATATCAGTTTTTTATACTTCTCTTTTTTCCCTTAGAAATACTAGTGTTTGTTCTTAAACCGTACTATGATTTTATTTAGTGTAACTTCATAATATTTCTTAATAATTTTTATTGTTAGTGTCTCCTCTTCCCTTTTATAGAAGTTTTAGACATTCATAAAGCTTTAATTTTCCAAATACTGTGTTTGTGTGTGTTTTTGTGCATACACTTGTGCATGTATGGTGTGGATTGAACCCAGATTCTTGAACATGCTCAGCCAGTGCTCTGATCACTAAGTTACAACCTCAACTCCAAAATACATCTTAGAGTCAGTATTCAAGAATTGAATTTCTGGAAACTGATTATATAATTAAATAAATATATGTATGTTTATATACATATCCATAACTTGGCAATTAAAAATTATGTGTATTCTCCCATGATTTCTTTGTGAGTAACTTTGTCTTTTTTTAGAGTCTAAAAATCTTCCTTGCAAAGGTCTTATCTGATTACAGAATAATTTCAGTGTATCATTCTCTGTTATCTCCCTTCTAGTAACATGGTTTAAAGTATTATTGTTGATTTTCAGCAATATTATTTATTTTTGTATGTTGACATTGCATTGGGAACTTCTTTTGGATTCACCTGTTGTTGTTGTGATTGAAATGTGTACAAGAGATTTAGTGGAAATTAGTGCCATTACAATAATGGCATGGATACTATCAAAGAGCCAAAGTAAAATTGTGCATATTTGTGTTGATTTTCGAAAGATGAGACATTAGGTACTTTCATGAATAAAATCACAAAGGAGTGATAATCAGTACTGCTTTGTCCTGGTTAAGGAAGAGAATGTGAAAGGAGGTGTGGTGAGATACATTGAAAAAGAGTGGCAAAAATTTATATATATGTATGTGCATATATATATATATATATATATATATATATATATATATATATGAATGAATTGGAACTTAGATTTATGCTTCATACCAAATACAAATAAATTCTGGTTTGAAAAATTAGGTATTGGAGAAGAGAGAAGCCAGTATGTGATGTTGAGGAGGGAAAATTTATGGGGTAAGTGCTTATTCAAGAAGTTAGAAAAGAGAAAAAAAAAGTTTCAGCTGAGAAATATAGGACAGAAAAAGAAGAACAGAAATTCATGAGACCACAATAAAGTAGTACAGTTTAATGGAATCAAAAGCTTTTTTTGGAAATGTTAATAGATACATTTTTGATAAATTTTTATGAGAAAATAAAGGCAAAAAAGTGTTGCAAATGAAGATAGTGAAATTAAAAAAAATCATTACAATCTGAAAAAATATTATTGTAATAACTTTAATAACTAGTTTAAATATAAATTTCTAAAATAGCTTCCAGTAAATTACTTAGTAGACTTATAACCAAGTAAATTCAGCCTTGTTAATGCAAAAAAATTTTTCCTATTCTCTTTAAAAATAAATGTACCAGGAAAATAAATTACATATTACTTCAGAAAAAATTTACAGATAGGAGTCTTCCCAGTTCATTTCATGTGGCCATTATAATCTTAGATCTGATATTCATCTTAATTATAATAAATATTGAAAATGAATATGAAATATATCATAATAAATGCTTAAAATGATAAAAGAACCAAGAGTAGTATAAAGAAATTACACACATTTCCATTTTTGAACGTAGTTGCAAGGAGCCTAAGAAAATGTTTGTAAGTTATATCTAACAATAATTAAGTAAAATAGCATGACCAATTTCATTTATTTCAGGAAAGTAAACTTTTAATATCAAGGATTCATTTAAATTCGTCCAAGAAGGAATAAGCTATATGATGACCTCAAACATATAGAAAAAGTTTAAAATTCAATACCAATTTATGATAAAAACAAATCACTTAGGAGTTTTCAGAACCTGTAAAGGGATATGCATATGTGAAAGTACTTTCAAGAAACATCATTTTTTAATTTTTATTTTTTATTTGTATACGACAGCAGAATGCATTACAATTTTTATTACACATATAGAGCACAATTTTTCATATCTCTGGTTGTAAACATGGTATATTCATACCAATTCGTGTCTTCATATCTGTACTTTGGATAATAATGATCATCACATTCTACCATCATTAATTACCCTATGCCCTCTCCCTTCCCTTCCAACCCTTCTCCCCTATGTAGAGTTCATCTATTCCTCCCATGCTCCCTCTCCCTAAAGAAACATCATGTTTTATGGCAAAACTTTAAAGGCAGTCTCTTTAAAGTTAAGAAAAATTTTCATTTTCAGAAACAATATTAATTTATTTATTTATTTTAAATTTTATTTAGAGACAGAGTCTTGCTGAGTTGCTTAAAGCCTCGCTAAATGGCTGAGGATGGCTTTGAACTCACAATCCTCCTGCCTCAGCTTCCAGAGCTGCTGGTATAATAAGCATGCACTACAGTGCCTGGCTAAAAATTTTTATTTTAATGAATCACAAAAATCTTTGCATATGGTGAATCAGTGAAGAGTTAGCATTTTCTAAAAGCTTACTTATGAGTGAATGCAAAACAATTGAATCTTTACAGTGTTCCTTTTTTATCTTCTGAAGAGTATTATTTTCACTCATCATAATTCTTTAAATTTTAAAGCAGGATTGGACATAGTGCTTAATATTTAAACTTAAAGCATGTTTTTGTTTACTTTTATGGGTTAGAGATAGTGTCTGTGGATTATTTTATCCAGTGGTTTGTGTTATATCGTTGTGAATAATGTATTATTCCTCCAATTTAAACTATTTATAACCTCTGCTCATGTTTAATGTCCTTATAATACACATCAAGTCTAGATAAAGAATCATATTAATTTTGTGTAATTTAAGTTATACTCTGAGGGATATAGTCAGTATATGTGAGCTCTGAATAAAAAGTACCAGTGCATTATGTTCATGTTGAGGACATAAGCTTGCATGCTCACACAAACATATTCACTAACACATAGATGCTCACACATATACACAAGATACATTGTGTTGTTTTAATGTTAGTTACATAGTTGCAGTGAAATTTAGCTCATATCATCAAGTAATAGAAAAAAATAATCCAAAGAAATATTGCAAAAGATTGTTACCTGGTCTATAAAAATATAAGGCACATACAGAAAGAAAGAACATAAAATATTATTGGAACATTTTAATATTTTATTTTCAGTGAAAGTATATGTCATGCTCCATCAAAAGGGTCCACATGTGCTATGTGTAACCCAACGACTGCGAAATTCCGAACTGATAGATCCATCATTCCAATGGCATGGGCCGAAAGGAAAAATTGTTTCAGGTAGGATTTTATTTCAACTATCATAATTAAAAAGATGAATCTGAAATGTACTCAGAGATAAAAAACAATACTTATATATCTCACCTATTTATCTATTTCTTCAATTATTTTTCTTGTAGTTTCAGGTAGGATTTTATTTCAACTAAATTTTAGTGTACAAAATTGTAGTAAAAAAGTAGTTGTAATATATTCCTATCTTTTTAATATATTCAGGTTCTATGGCAGTGTGGCCCTATTCCCTCCTGATTGATTGTTGATTCTGTCCTCTTTGTTTTTGTTCTTTCTGGCTACATGTTCAAAAATGTATCATCTTTTTGAAGGATTGGCTTTGGGTTTCATTGACTTTCTCTTATTATTTTTCTGTTTTCAAACTATTGATTTGTTTTACCCATATTATGTCCTTTGTGTCTAATCTGCATGTCTTTCTTTTGCTGGTGGTAGAATTCTGGATTTGCAGTCTTTTTTTTTTTCAACATTCTAAAGATGACACTTATTTTTACTAGCATAATTTCTAATGAGAAATCTGCTGTGTTTCTTTGTCTTTCTGTGATTGATGTATCATATTTTTTCTAATACCATTGGCTTTTCATTTTTGGCAATTTGATTCTATTTTTTTTCTTTGTGGTATTGGTGATTAAACCCAATCATCACTGAGCTACATCCCAGCTCTTTTTATTATTTTATTTTTATTTTTATTTTTTTCTTTTTGGATTTTTTTCAAACTTTAAGCCTTTATTTAGTAATTCAATGTCAAAATACAAACAACAACAACAAAAAACAACGACAACAACAAAAAACACAGAATTCTTTATTTTGGCCGTTTCTAAATTGTCATCTCTTACACTATTGCTTCTGCCATTATTTTTCTCTTCTCCTTCTGAGATTTCACTCATGCCTTTTTTAAAAAAAAGAATTTATTTGTTTTTAGTTATACATGACAGTAGAATGCATTTATGCACTTTGATATATCATATTGTTTTATTTTGAGACAGTATCTTGTTATGTGGCTTATGGCATTACTGAGTTGTTGTGGCTGGCCTCAAACTTGAAATCCTCCTTTCTCAGCTTCCTGAGTTACTGGTATTATAGGCATGCACCACCATGCCCAGTGATTTGATTCTTTTGTGTATATTTTTGTTTGGTTGTTATATTTTTATGCCTGTGTTTTCTAAGCTTTTTGGATCTGTAGTTTGACATCATTAGTTTTTGAAAATTCTCAACTGTTGTGTCTTCAAATACCTTTGGCC
Source organism: Spermophilus citellus (assembly GCF_964194105.1). Classification (NCBI taxonomy): domain Eukaryota; kingdom Metazoa; phylum Chordata; class Mammalia; order Rodentia; family Sciuridae; genus Spermophilus; species Spermophilus citellus. The sequence goes on along the minus strand of NC_138184.1, from coordinate 117,402,659 downwards.
TCATTCTGTGCCACCACATCTTCTATAATTCCCTGATGTTCCATCACACTTACACAACCCTTTCTAATATAGTACTGTAGATTTCATATTTTCTTTTTTTCTTCTCCTTGTGTTTCAATAAACACTTTGAATAAGTGTATAGTTTTATTATTTCAATTAATCATTTCTGTACTTTGAATTTCTCTTCTAAAATTACTTATCTGATATTACATAGTGTCTCTTTTTTCCAGTATATCTTTTGTCACATTAATTATTTTAAATTAATCATCAATAATTTTTATACCTATGCCATGAAAGAGTCTTGTCCTTAGCATTGCTTGTTATCTTGTGAATGTGCCAATTTTTTGACTTTTCATATGACAATTTTTATTGAACTTGGACATTTTGACTAGGAAAGTAGATATTTTTCTGCTTTGAGATAATCATCCTTTAATGTTAGGGATGTGTTAACTTAGTAAAAAGTTTTCGGACTTTGATATTGATTGTTGCTGTGACTATATTCAGTGCATTGAAATCTTCAAATACCCTTAAAATGTTTAAGGTATAGTTGGATTCATTAGAATTTTTTTCTAGTGTGTAATCTTTCCTTGGATTTCTTATTTTGGACAGATGCCCAGAAAGTCCTTCTTGCAGCCCTGCCAGCATTATTCCACTGCTTTCTTTTTTTAAAAAAATTAATTGTTTATTAGTGATTGATAATTCAGAAAGAGGGACATTCTCTGAATTGATTCAGTTTTAATCTTTGACAAGCAAAAGATCTCAGTTTCTTGGGAATTTAGCCTTCATGATTGCTCTGGGTCCTCCTCCAGCTGTAATTCTGACCTAGCACTTCTTCCTGACTTTTTGCCAAGGCTGAAACATTTTTTCCTACTTCCTGTTTCTTGAGCTGCAACAAGTTTCTCTAGCACTGTAGGTAACAGTTTTGTTTCTCTCTGTATTTAAAAGCTTTATTCCATTAGGAGGTGTGGGGAAAAGTGTGTGTGGGTAGAGTTTTGGCAAAACCTACATTCTTCTAGACAGCTCTTGTATAGAAAGCTTGTTTCCTTTGATCTTTCTGTTTGCACGAGAGGAGTTTGTGAATGAAAAACTTATAACATTGCACAATTTTCTAGTGTGTGATCCCTTGAGGGTTCATTTTTTTACATTGGTCTTCACTTGGCTTTTAACAACTCATCAAAAAATTTTGGCTGAATCTTCTTACCATGTTAGTCAAATTTCTGTGGCTATGACAAAATGCCTGACACAGACACTTAAAAGGAGGAAGGACTTATTTTGACTCAGTGTTGGAGGTTTCAATTCATAATCAGTTGGCCTGTTTGTAGGCCTTTGGTGAGGCAGGGCATCATTGCCAGGGCATGGGTGAAACAAAGCTGTACATCTCATGGCAGCTATGAAGCTGAGTGTCACTTTAATAACCAAAGTTAGCCCTTTCACCCCCAAATCCATTAAGCTGTGAATCAAAAATGAATTAATTCATTGAGGTCAAAGTTATAATGATCCAGTCATCTTCCCAAGACCCCATTTCTGAACCCTGCTGCATTGGGGACCAACTCCTCAACGCATGAGCTTTGTGGGGTCATTTTGGATCTAAACCATAACCACAATTTATGTAGCAGCTGAAAAAAAATGCTCAGATCTTTGTTCTGCTTTTAAGCCCTATCTATCCTCAGATATGCCCTACCACCTCAATTTCTTTATAAATCAAGAAAAACTGTTAATTGGCAGCTTTTCCTTGGTCTTTCCTTATTGTAACGATGGGTTTGTACTGTTACATTCATTTTCCTTTTCTGAGCTGAAATCAGAAGTATAAACCTATTTCAAAAATAATTAGCTATAATTAAGTTAGCTTAAATTTTGTTAATTTTAGAGCTTTAAGACATGTACTTCTAGAGATCTAGTTCAACTCTGAATTTTTATATAAGCTAGAAAGGAAGAATTACTAACTAATGAAACATTAATATTGAATATCTGTTGCTGCATATGCTCTTAAACTGTCTTATCAAAGTCAAGTACATAGCACTTGGGTTCATGAATTTCTATTTAGACTTAGTCACTTAAGGGTCTATGAAATGATCACTAACAAGCAATATTATAGAATGAGTCCTTCTATAGAATATGACATTCTCTGGATATCTTTTGAAAGAGCAATTTTTAATTTTTTTAATAGTCAGATGGCATTTTTATTATAGTTTTAATGCTACTTAGTTTTCTGTAACTCATAATATTTAACATTTGTAGTAGATATTTAAATCAATATTTTGATACATTTGTTGATACTTTTTGTGTGGCAAACTTTCATTTCAAATTATTGCCAAGAAATATATGACCTCATTGATGATTTCTTTAAAATTTACAGGCACTTTCTGTTGTATTAATGTGAGGTGATTGGTCTGTTGAAATAGATATCAAACACTTGCAAGCTCTGTAATCTATTTTAGAAGAGTTAACATGTTAACATTAATATGTAATTTTTTATTAAAAGATATTCATGAAAAAAAGCATTACAACAGAAATGTATTCTAAATTTATATCACGTTTTTCAGCTTCATCCAGAATATAGAAATGGGAGTTCTCAAGGCATATTGCTCTATGTAAATTGCTTGAGGGTGGGTATATCCATCATTTCTCCTTCAATATCTGAAGCAAGGCTTCGCATGTACTAAAAAATCAATCAGTATTTATAAAATTAATTAATAATGAAAATTTCAGCATTAATAATACTCATCTTTGTCTTAATTTGAAGAATTTTTAACTTAAAATTTACAAGTATTTAATCATTTACTTAAAATAGGAAAAGGTAGACATCCATTTCCTGAGATAATTCTAATAAATGGAATATTAAATTATTAGGTAAATTTTAATACCTAGAATGTTTCTGATACAAAAGTGTAGTTATAAACTTTCAGAATAAAATATTACTTGAATGATAATGTATAGACTTTGCAGATACCTTCATATTTATTATAATTGTTACATATAACAATTCTATGTAGACTGTCAAATATCATGATTCTTCATTGTACAAATGAAAGAGTTGTACTTCAGAAAGATTAAGTAGTTAACAAGATTAAGTAGTTAACAATATTAACAAGTAGACTTCAAAGCCAGGGCTTAATACCTCAAAGTCACATTTATTTATTTTCCATTTTACAATAATAGCTTTTTTCTTATGTGATACTTCATAAGATATGTTGAAACAAAATGGGAGTTTATATCCTATTCTAACTCCCAATACTGCACCTCTGTTGTTCTGTGACCTTGGGCAAGTCAGATGATCTAATATTCTATATGTTTCTTTTTCATCCCTCAAGGTTATAACCCAATTTTTTCTTTACACTCTGTGTAGTGACAGAAATATTTATTAATGATAATATTTTGTTAGCTTTTCTTCTATTGTTTATCGATTTCATACACAGTTTGTAAGCTTATTGAAGTCAGAAATAATTCATCATTTAAAATATGTAGTATTTTATAGTATATATAGATATATATTATATAAAATAACTATGTATTTATTCTGTATATAATATATATAACTCATGTATATGTATATACATTTAATGTATATGTGTATCTATATATACTATATTTCTGATAGTGCTCTGCTCAATGTAAGGGGTGAATTATGAACTCATTATGTTCATTACATTGTTAGTGTCTTAATCACACAGTTGATGAACTTTGATTAGTGAAAATCTGAAACTAAGAAGGTAGGCCTGGCACCCACTGTAAACAAGTACCTGAAGCAATGTTTAGCTCTGCTCCCAACTCCTTTTAATGACTGTGTAGATACATTTTGGTGGTTTGACTCTGCTTAATAACTGTTTTGTATTTTTCCTGTCTCATGTAATTTAAGCAACTATATCTTATTGCTTTATTAGAAAACAGCACTGCACAAGTAACATCCACAGGAAGCCTTATATTCCAGAACTTCGAGGAGGCTATGAGTGGAGTTTACACATGTTTTCTTGAGTATAAACCTACTGTGGAAGAAATTGTTAAAAATCTTCAACTAAAATATCTTGTATATGGTAAGAAATGAATTTAATTGTATATCATTTATTTATTTTTTCTTTTTGGTACTGAGAGTTGAACCTAGAGTCAGTCTACCATTAAGGTACATTCCAGGCCTTTTATTTATTTATTTGTAATTTTGAGACAAGGTTTCACTAAGTGACTCAGGACCTCACTGAGTTGCTGAGGCTTACCTGGAATTTGTGATCCTCTTGCCTCAGCCTCCTGAGCTGGTGGATTATAGGCATGCACCACCAACCTGGCTTAATATTCCTTAATGTTTTAAAATACTTAAATATTTTAACAGTATTGTTTTAAAGGGAAATTGCTATTTTGGTCTTTTTTAATTAAAATGAATCTGCCATGCTTATTTTACTTTGTGTAGTTTGATGTGGTTGGGGCACAGAATAGTTAATGGGGCTTGGTTTTTTTTTTTTAAGGAGAATGTCATGATGTATATACATTTAAGTTTTTTAATGAAAGTAGGGGCTGTATAAATCATGTTTTCTGATGATGATGTTGATTTATTGTGAACCACTCTTAAATTCTAAGTATCATGATTACTAGTACACTGCCATTTACTAAATAAGTATTAGGTAGCACATTGTATATTCCTTTCCTAAAAGTTTGATTGTTAATGCACAGAATTAAGAAAGGAGGAATGCACTTGATTTTAGCTTAGAAAGACTCAGTTTGGATTTCTGCTTTATAGAACTATGAGATAATAAGTGTGCTATTTAAGCAATTAAATTTGTGGTTATGTGTTATAGTAGTGTTATGTTTTGGATATAAAGTGTTCCCCAAAAGCTTATATGTGCAACAATGCAAGATGGTTTAGAGGAGAAATGATTGGGCTGCGAGAGCCTTAATCTAATCAGTGGATTAATCTCCTGATGGGGATTAACTGATTGGTAAATGAAGGAGGGTAGTGTGTGGCTGGAGGAGGTGGGCAGTGGGGATGTAGCTTTTGGGTATATATTTTGTACCTGGATAGTGGAGTCTTTTTCCTCTCTCCTTCCTGATCATCATGTGAGCTGCTTCTCTCTGCCACACTCTTCCACTATGATATTGTGCCTCACCTTGAGCCTTGAGAAATGGAGCCAGCTTCTGCCTTTCATGGAGATAATCCTACAACTGGGAGCTAGGGTCAGAGAGAGCCCTGTGTTCTCCTCTATACCAGTTGGCATGGAATCATCATCTCTTCTGCTGTGCTGAGGGGCAGAAAGGGAATAGTTCTTGGCCCAAATACTTGCTTCATATGATTACTGTTCTGACTTTACATTTTCTTGAATAAATGTTTCTTCACTTTTTCTATGTATATCTTAATAATATAGTATGATGTTCTCTTAAGAAAAACTCCTATGTAATTATAAGATATACACATCACTTTTTTCATGTAGAACCATTTTTAGTGTAACAACAACAGATATTTTTGTCCTCATTGTTAATAGTGATAACAGTTAACTTTTTAAGAAATTTAGAAACCATGTCCCTACCATCATGAGCTTGACGGCTTCCTCATATGTGAAGACAGCTGAGTTTTACTTCTTTTGACTTCATTTAATGGAATTGGTCAGTATTTGGAAGCTTTGTATATAGTGAACCAATAGTGTTTGAATTGCTTGAACATAATGTTACAAAACCCTGCATGGGCAGAAAATACTCATTCAAAGTACTAGAAATTAATGGATGGATATTTCATTAATATGGTTTCAGATTATACCATCCAACAAATTTTTAAGAAATTCCCCACTTGGTGAGTGTGTGTGATGTCAAAAAAAGAACCTTCATGGTTACCTGAAAAGATTGCTTTTTTCCAATTATATACCTGTATAAGAAAATATTTTTATGTTCATATATCAACTTGAATGCAGAAATAAATTTAAGAATATAGTGGAATTTTATGAAACCAGGCCTTTAAAAAATGGCAAAACATAAAACAATACTATTTTCTCTCTGTTTTTGAAAAGATATTGTCCTAAAATGTTTTTATGTTATCTAATGGATTTATTTTCACTTTTAATGAGTATATATTTTTAAAGTTTCTATTTTAATTTCTAGTACTGTATATATTGATACATATAACCCAAATGAAAGTTTTTTTGTGATCCTCAGTAATTTTTAAAAATGTGAAGAGAACATAAGACAAAAAGTTTTGAAGATACCTGCTATAGATTTTAATCATTGTCATCTATTTTAGATACTGTTTCTTCTAATTATAATATAAAATTTCTGTATTGTATTGATTTTTATGTCATTTTTATCATTTTCATTTTTTCTAGACTTGTTTCTTTTTTTCTAAACTTTCTGATTTTAATTGGAGGATTTTAGTTTACAAGCTGTTGGGGGAGTCTCTGCACCTTAGTTGATTCCTTACAATGATGTAAGGGACACAGCATATAGTTGTGTCATAGGTGAGGTGAAAGATAAACAATGGGATCATCAAGGGTAAAGAGGCATAGGAAGGTGATAGGAGTAATCTTTGTAAAAGATCCCTACAGTCTCCTTCACTGAGGAGTTGCATGGAGCCTTCTCCTTTCTTCAGTAGTGAAAGTCCAGTAACATGTGCCATGTTTCTGCCCAGAGATGCAGTAGAATCTCAGTAGCCAGTGTTAATTAAGAACTAATCAGGTGCCTAGGCATTCTGTGCCTACCAACTATAAAAAAAATCAAGCCTCTGAGAAGACAGACAGGTGTTCAGAGCCTCAAGTGGGAAACAGTTTTATGATGGTGTGTGGCGGGGGAGATCCATCTGTGTAGGGAAATGTTTACTAGCCAAAAGCCAACCCTACAAATAGCCTCTACTTTCTTAGTTTCCTTTTTTAATCCTGCTATGTTAACTCTTATATACATGAGATAATCCTGTATTATCATGTGTGTCTATGTAGACTTCCACTAGGCATTCAGAAGAAAGTACTTTTGAGATAGTGAGAATGTTTTGACAGTATGTTGTTTTATATTCAGACTTTTGCCTGAGGCAATAGCTTGATATGTTGCAAATTTCTGGAAAGCAAAAGTTGCTCTTAAAATCTACAGATAGAGAGGCACTTGCTCTGTCTGCATGTGTTATCATGAGACTTGCTCTAGTTTACAGCTCTGACTTCATGTGTTCAGTTATTTCATGTGACATTTGTATGCATTATATATATTTGATATTATAAATCATGATGTATGTTTATGTATATACATGATAAATGTGTGCATTATTTATTTTATGCTATAGTTGAATCAGTGTGTGGCAAATTTATAAGATTTGTATCTAGGCATATTCTTTGTTTTCAGTGTTCTTGTTTACTCTTTGATGAACCTCTTTCTCCTGGTAACATCTTTATTTTTAGTTTATAGGATATTTTTCCTGTTTGTCCTTCATTACTTCACTGTTTTGTCTCTCCTTCTGGAACTCATTTTGTTTGACATTAGTTATCTTGGATCTCTCTTCCTTATTTTATGTTGCTCTCGTAATTTTGTTTCTTTATTAATATATGCTGTTTAAGACCATTGTGTGGTTCTCATTCCTGGTCATAGATGAAACCAGTAGATGTTTCTTTAGCAATTAGAAGCTGTCTAGTGTTTATATAAAAAAACAGAAGTAACTAAGAAAGTAGATAGAATCCTAGTTTCGATAGTGTAACTTAAAATAGTAGGTAGGAGCTTGGTGCACATGCCTGTAATCCCAGGGGCTCAGGCTGAGGCAGGAGTATCTTGAGTTCAAAACCAGCCTCAGTAATTTAGCAAGTCCCTGAGCAACTCAGTGAGACCCTTTGTCTCAATAAAATATAAAAAAACCTGGGGATATGCCTCAGTGGTTAAAGGCCCTGATTTCAATCCCTGGTAACAATAACAACAACAAAAGTCAGATAGTGGGAAAATGGCAGCATTCACTTCATTGTAAGTGGAGAATTCTTCTTCAGCAGTGTAAGCCAGGAGCAGGCAGGGACACCCCTCTGGTTGACTGAAGAACATTGGAGCTGTCTATATTTGAGGTGAACTTTCTGATCTTTGGTATTGTTATGGATTACTTGTCATTTTTATATTTCTTGTATCTCTTCAGTGAGACTTGGGGATGGGCTTGAAAAAAAAGTGTTGGCAATTGTATAACTGTAAGATGAAGAAAGTCTTGAGAATCACATTATAGTGGTTCAGAGCACAAACTCTGGGGCAAGACTCCCTAGGTTATATTCTTAATGTTTTTATTAGTTCTTGTTAGATACACATGATAGTAGAATGTATTTTGACTTTTTATATGTACATTGAGTATTCTTGTGGTTGTACATGATGTAGAGTTTCAATAATGAACATAGAAATGTTATGTCAAGTTCATTCTACTGTATTTCCTATTCTCATCCTTCCTCCTTCTCCTTCATTCCCCTTTGTCTACTCCAATGAACTTCTATCCTCATCCCCCATTGTGAGTTAGTATCTGCATATTAGAACATTTAGCCTTTGATTTTTTTTTTGGAATTTTCTTATTTACCTGACCATGATATTCGTAAGATCCATCTATTTGCCGGCAAATGTCATAATTTCATTCTTCCTTAAGGATGAGTTATATTCTTTTGTGTTTATAGACCACATTTCTTTATCCATTCATTTGTTGAAGGGCACTTAGGTTGGTTTCATAGTGTAGCTATTGTGAGTTGGACTACTATAAACATTGATGTGGTTGTGTCCTTTGGATATAAAATGAGGAGTAGAATAGCTAGGTCTAATTGTGGTTCCATTCCATGTTTTCTGAGGAATCTCCATACTGCTTTCCAGAGTGGTTAAACCAATATTCAGTCCCATCAGAATGTCTGAGTGTACCTTTCCACCCATATCCTTGCTGACATTTATTGTTACTTGTATTCTTGATAATTGCCATTCTTATTGGAGTAAGATGTAATCAATGTAGTTTTAATTTGCATTTCTCTAGTTGCTAGAGATGTTGAACATTTTTCATATATTTGTTGACCATTTGTATTTCTTATTCTGTGAAGTGGTTGTTTAGATCCTTTGTCCATTTATTGATTGTTTTATTTGGGTTTTTTATATAAGGTTTTTTGAATTGTTTATATATTCTGAAGATTTATGCTCTGTCTGAGGTGCATAACTATTGAAACTATTCTCATCCTTCCTCCTTTCCCTTCATTCAAAGGGAAAGATTTTGGCAAAGATTTTCTCCCATTCTGTAGGCTCTCTCTTCATGTTCTTAATTTTTTCCTTTGCATTAAAGAAGCTTTTTAGTTTGAATCCATTCCATTTATTGATTCCTGATTTTACTTCTTGCATTGTAGGAGTCTTATTGAGGAAGTTGGTTCTTAAGCCAACATGAGAGAGTTGGTCCTACTTTTTCTTCTATTAGGCACAGGGTCTTTGGTCTAATGCCTAGGTCCCTGGTCCAATTTGAGTTGAATTTTGTGCAGGGTGAGAGGGGTTCAATTTCCTTGTGCTACCTGTGGATTTCCAGTTTTACCACCACCATTTGTTGAAGAGGTTTTTTTCTTCCAATGTATCTATGGCACTTTTGTCTTATATGAGATAAAACTGTATTTCTGTGGGGTTTTCTGTTTTCCTTCTTGTACCATTGGCCTTCATGTTTGTTTTGGTGCTAATACCATGCTTTTTTTGTAATCACAGTGCTGTAGTATAATTTAAGGTCTGGTGTTGTGATGCCTCCTGCTTCACTTTTTTTTTTTTTTTTTTTTTTTTTTTTTTTTTTTTTTTTTTTGCTGTGGATTACTTTGGCTATTTGGGCCTCTTATTTTTCCAAATGAATTTCATGACTGCTTTTTCTATTTTTGTGAAGAACATCATTGAAATTTTAATAGGAATTGCATTAAATCTGTACAGAACTTTTGATAGTATGACCATTTTGACAATATTAATTCTGCGTATTTATTAACATGGGAGATCTTTCCATCTTCAAACATCATCTTCAGTTTCTTCCTTTAGTGCTCTTTAGTATTTGTTGTGGAAGTCTTTCACCTCTTTTGTTAGATTGATTCCAAAATATTTCATTGTTTTTGAGGCTATTGTGTATGGGATAGTTTTCCTAATTTCTCTTTCAGTTGGTTCATCATTGTTGTGAAGGAACACAATTTATTTAATGATGTTAAGTTTATATCCTACTGATTTGCTTTTATCTGTTTATGAGTTGTAGGAGTTTTCTCATGGAATGTTTTTGGTCTTCTGAGTATATGTTATTGGAAACTAGGGATAATTTGAGTTCTTTGTGTATTTGTATCACTTTCTTTCTTTTGTCTAATTGCTTTGGCTAGAGTTTCAAGTAATATATTGAGTAAAAGTGGTGAAAGAGGGCATCTTTGTATTATTCTGGATTTTAGAGAGAATGATTTGCATTTTTCTCTTTTTACAATGATCTTGCCCTTTGTTATAATATATATAGCTTTTACAAAGTTGAGATATGTTCCTACTATTCCTAATTTTTCTAGTGAATGGATACTGTATTTTGTCAAATACTTTTTTACTATCTATTGAGATAATCATGTGATTATTGTTTTTAAGTCTGTTAATACATTTATTAATATTTGTATGTTGAATCAACCTTGCATCCCTGGAATGAACCCCACATGAGCATGGTTCACTATCTTTTAAATATGTTTTTGTATGTAATTTCAAAGTATTTTATTAAGAAGTTTTTCATCTATGTTCATCAGGGATATTGGTCTGAAGTTTTCTTTCACTGATGTGTCTTTGTCTGTTTTAGATATCAGGGTGATAATAGCTTCATAGAATGAGTTTGGAAGGGTTCCCACCTTTTCTATGTCATGGAATAATTTGAGGAAGGTTGGTGTTAATTCTTCTGTGAAGGGCTTGTTGAACTCGGCTGAGACTCTGTATGATCCTGGGCTTTTCTTTGTTGCTAGGCTTTTGATGATGTCCTAAATTTCATTGTTGAAATGTTATCTGTTCAAATTTTCTATGTTCTCCTGATTCAATTTACATACGTCATATGTTTCTAGAAATAAATTGATGTCTCAAGGTTTTACATTTTATTAGAGTTTAAATTATCAAACTATTGTCTGATTATCATCTTTATTTTGGTAGTGTTCATGTTTATATTTCCTTTTTCATCAAGAATTTTAATCATTTGTTATATCCCTCTTACTCTTGGTTAACATGGATAAGTGTTTATCAATATTATTTATTTTTTCAAAGAACTAACTTTTTGTTTCTTTGGTAAGTTTTAATTGTTATTTGCTGTTGTAGTTGGTACAGTTTCATTGATTTCAGCTGATTTTATTTATTATCTGTCTTCTAATTTTATTGTGGATTTGTTCTTTGTTCTATGCCTTTGAGATGTAAAGTTAAATTATTTATCTGGATACTTTCTATTGTTTTAATGAACAAGTTAAATGCAGTGAACATTCCTCTTAGAATTGCCTTAATAGTGTCAATAGATTTTCATTTTTTGCGCTATTCTCATTTCCCTCTAAGTGTTTTGTTAATTTTATTCCTGTTTTCTCTGCTCTCCATTGATCATTGAATAGTGTATTAGTCTTCAGATTTTAGAGTTGTTTCCATTTTGTATTTTATTGTTGATTTCTAATTTCATTCCATTATGATATGATAGAATACAAGGTATTTCTTTTTTTTTGTATTTTGTAAAAGTTGCATTTTGGCCTCAGATACGGTTATTTTAGAAAATTATATATATATATATTTTGCCAGTAAGAGTATCTTTAGTCATTCTATATATATAATATATATCATAATGATAATATATAAGATAATAAGATATATATTATAAGATACATATTTTATGTAATATCTATATATGTTATGTGTACATTATTAATTATATTTTTATTTCTATAGCTCCTTTCTTTAGTTTTTGTGTAGTGATGAGAGAGGTGTGTTAAACTTATCAAGTATTCTTGTATCTGGTTTATTTGATTCTTGAACTTGAAAGGATTTGTTTGATGAATGTAGATGTTTCATCATTTGGGGCATAAATATTTACAATTGTTATGTCTTGTTGATTTAAAATTCATTTAAGCAGTATAGAATATCCTTCTTTGTCCCTTCTGATTAACTTTGGCTTGAAATCTTCTTTTTCTGATATGTGGATAGAAACCTTTGCTTGTTCTTGAGATCCATGTGAATGATATACCTTTTTCCCCATCCTTTTACCTTCAGTTTGTGGATATCTTTGCCTGTGAGGTTAGTCTCTTGGAGACAGAATATTGTTGGGTCTTGCTTTTAAATCCAATATGCCAATCTATGTCGTTTGATTGATGAGTTTAGGCCATTTATATTCAGTGGTATTATTGAGAAATAATTTTATTCCCTGTCATTTTTATTTATTTCTGGCTTTTAATTTGAGTTATTGTCTCCTTTGGCTATGCTTTCAGTATAATTCCCTTCTCTGCTGGTTTTCACTTTAACTTTTCATTTCTTTTTGAAATATTTTATTGAGTATGGTTTTTAGTGCACATTTTCTAGTTGTGAATTCTTAACTTTTACTTATCATGGAAGTTTTTTATTTCATCATCGGTTCTGAAGCTTAATTTTGCTAGTATAGTAGTCTGGCTGCCATCCATTTTCTTTCAGAGCTTGGTATATATTATTCCAAGACATTCTAATTTTTGGGGTCTGAGTTGAGAAATCAGCTGAGATCCAGATTGGTTTCCCTCTAAATGTGACCTATCGTTTTTCTCTAGGAACTTTTAAAGTTCTATTCTTATTCTTTATAAAGTTAGGCATTTTCATAGTAATGTGCCTTTGTGTGGGTCTGTTGGAATTTTGTATATTTGGAGTCCTGTAACCCTCCTGTATTTGATTTCCATTTCATTCTTAAGGTTATGGAAATTTTCTGATATTTCATTGAAAAGATTGAACATTGCTTTGGTTTGTATTTCAGCCTTCATTTAGCTTTATAAATCTTGAATTTAGTCTTTTCATATAATCCCATATTTCTTGGATATTCTTTTCATGGTTTCTTAACATCTTTTCTCCATGGCCAACTTTACTTTCAAGATTTTATATTTTGTCTTTATTGCCTAAAACTCTGTCTTCCAAGTGGTATGGTCTGCTGGTGATAATTTTCATTGAATTTTTTTATTTGGTTTATTGATTCCTTCATTTTGAGGATTTCTGCTTGATTTTCCCCCCAAATCTGTATCTCTTTATTTTAGTGATCTTTAACTTTCTGTATTTTCTCTCTGATTTCATTCCTTACATTGTCCTTACCTTACATGTCAGTTTTTAACTCTGAACATTCTAAACTCCTTCTCTGACATATTTTCCACTGTGTTGTCTATGGATTCTGTTACTGAGGTATTTTGGTTTGTTTGGGGTGATTTGTTACTTTGCTTTTTCATGCTGTGTCAACCCATATAAAAGTATGGATCTGAGGCAGTACAGTTTTGACCCTGTGGACTTACAGTGTCCCTGAAACTTCACAGTTTAGGAGCCAATGAATAATAATAATAACAACCAATGTAAACAATATACAGCATTAAACCAAATAGTTCCTGCTATGACCTATACATTGTTGATTGGCACAGTAAACAGAAATGATGTGATCATTTATTGCCCACAGTAAAAACAGAAAGTTTGCAAAAAGGTTTACAATTTCAAATGGTGAACAGGAAGAGAATAGAAGCAATGTAGGATATGTAGATTATGAGTAGGAAGAGAGAAAATTGAAGTTAAAACTTAAAGGGGACTGAAAGAGAGAACAGTAGAGATTGACTGTTAGCAGACGAGAGAAAGAGAAGGGAAACAGATAAGTGTGAGAGAAAAGTATGTAAAATAAAATAAATAAATATAAAAATAGAAGAGTACATAACAAAACTGAAGTATACTATTCAGAATCCTAGTCCTCAAAATACTGACCCATGAAAAATAACTTCTTTCCAAAATATTAGAAATGATAAAAAAGAAACAAATATGTATATATTTCCATGAACCATTCAGTTCACAAATAAAGAGATAAAAGGAAAAAGGGGGGGAAAAGATGAAAACTTTCAGAATTGTTTCATTGGAATTCAGAAAATTCTCAGTTTCCCTTCTCAGCAGTGTTAGGTGGGGTGGGCTGGAGTGTGATTATTCCTTCACCATCAAGGTGGGGTTGCTGGAGTGTGAGAGAGAAGATCCCATTGGTGGAGCTCCTGGAGGTGGGGTTTAACTTGGTCAGTTTCCAGGTTCTTCCTTGAATATCCATTGGTCCAAAGGTTTTAAATCAGCTCAACTCCAGTTCCCAGCAGTTACTTGTTCACACTGGGAGACTCCACCCCAGAAATCTCTCCTGGGTTCCACTTGTGCAGTGTAGGAGTCAATCCTTAGTTCCCTCTGTCATGCTTGGATTCAAAAATTACTGGTCTCTCAGGTTTAATCTCTAAACTCAATCATTCCCACCCCCATCCTTTTGAATTCCTTGCTAGGCGCAGCTCTCACAGCTGGCCTTTTAAACCACCAGAGTCAAGTTGGATGGGTTTCTATGACCTGTATTCTCCTGTGTAAATTTTTTCCACGTTTGATTTTCTCCTCGTCACTTAGCCACTCTCTATGTCATGCGGTATTGGTTTGCCAGTCCTGTAGTTAGGGAGTAGCTGTCAGCTTCTGTACTGCATCTGCAGAATGGCTCCATCCTGTTTTCTGTAGGCAACTTGGAGAGATGTGGCTTCTTTTCTTCACTAGGATATTGTGCAGAATGCTTTTTTGAGTTAGTGTGCAGTGTCTTTGAACTTTGATATCTCTATACCCAAACACACCAGTTGTCTCCTAAAAATGTGGGTTCCTTTACTTAATTCTCTTATCTTTCCACTTTGCTTGTTTGGGAAGCACTCTGAGTGCACCACCAGTGGCAGCAATGGTCCTGGGGATTACTTGCTTTCTTTTATTTTTTTTAATACTGGGGATAGAACTCAAGGGCACTCAACCACTGAGTCACAACCCCAATCCTATTTTGAATTTTATTTTGAGACAGGGTCTTACTGATTTGCTAATAAGTCCTTGCTATTGCTGAGGCTGACTTTGAACTCAGGATCCTCCTGACTTAGCCTCTCCAACTGCTGGGATTATAGGCGTGTGTCACTGCACCTGGCATTTCCTTATTTTATTATAGCCAACCTCTTGAGTTCCCTTTCTGTTTCGAATGTTCAATATTAGTTCCTGGTAAAGTCCATTTTTAAATTTTTTTTACCTGCCTTTCTAAGAATTTGCTGAGTTGCTTTCTTGGTTTCATGCCACTGAGCAGCCAGGAAAAAAAAAACTCTCCTGTTCCACCATCTTGAAAATCTTTGCTTTTCTTTCTTTTGATAGCATAGGCATTAGTCATGTGACATAATCTCTGTGTACCTCATTTTCTTCATGAAGAGTATTATAACAATGTCAATTTTAAATGATGTTAAGAGATTTAAATGGGTCACTATTTTTAAATTTCCTGTAATGGTATTTGACATTTAATAACTGCTAGGTAAACATTTGTTAAGTAAAAATGAATGTAGCTACATATATGAATTTACCCCAAATTATGATTAGTTACAATATGTATTTGAATTATTTAAATAATCAAGATTGTATCTTTCTCTGTTTAATTTTCTGCAGCATATCGTGAACCTCATTATTATTATCAGTTCACAGCTCGGTATCATGCAGCTCCCTGCAATAGTATCTATAATATTTCCTTTGAGAAGAAACTTCTTCAGATTTTAAGCAAATTGGTTCTTGACCTTTCATGTGAAATTTCCTTACTTAAATCTGAATGCCATCGTGTTAAAATGCAAAGAGCTGGTTTGCAAAATGAATTGTTCTTTACATTTTCAGGTAAGTGTAAAAACTTTCTTAAAAAATTAAATCACATAACAAATTTTGAATACTTTATGAATTACCAGAAGTATTTTTGGAATATAAATTGTATAAATTAAGTATATTTTCTGTTCTGTGTTTTGATTTTAGGGCTAATAACTCCCAAATAAAGTCCCAATTTATGTACTCAATGAGAAGTTTGCTCTTTCCAGTAACTTAAACCTTCCTTTGATAATTTACTATAAGATGGAATTTAGCATAGGATATATTGTGATATTTAGTTACAATGGTTTAATATGTGAAAACATCTAATTAGGAGATTGGTTAACATTGTAGACCAGAAGAACCATTTAGCTTCCTGTACTTTTCTTGATCTAAAAGGAAGCCTAAAGACAAAGAATTAAACTTGAGTTGCAAGGATTTTAGATTTATAAATGGTCTGTTTAAGAATGTTCTTTCAGGGATCCTACAGAATGGGAGCAACTTTTTACCACATGTGCATAACATCGAGTGCTAATCTCTAGGAAAGATAAAGAACTCAAAAATCTTACTTCAAAAAAATAAACAACCCAATCAATAAATGGGCCAAAGAACTGAACAGAGACTTCTCAGAAGCTGATGTAAAGTTAATCAACAAATATATGAAAAAAATGTTCATCATCTCTAGTAATTAGAGAAATGCAAATAAAAACTACTCTAAAATTTCATCTCCCTCCAGTTATGGCAGCTATTAAAAATACTGTGTGTTGGCGATAAGTGTTGGCAAGTATTTGGGGAAAAGGGCACTCTCAAACGTTGCTGGTGGGACTACAAATTGGTACAGCCATATGGAAAGAAGTATGGAAAACTGGGAATGGAACTACCATTTGACCCATCTATCCCACTCCTAGTTTATATCCAAAGGACTTAAAAACAGGATACTACAGGGACACAGCCACACCAATTTAATAGCAGCACAGTTCAAAACAGATAAATTGTGGAACCAACCTAATTGACCTTCAGTAGATGAATGGATAAAGAAAATGTGGTATATATACACAATGGATTATTACTCAGCATTAAGAGAATAAAATTATGGCATTTGCAGGTAAATGGATACAGTTGGAGAATATAATGCTAAGTGAAGTAAGCCAAGCTCTAAAAACCAAATGCCAAATGATTTCTCTTACACAAGAATGCTTATTCATAAAGCAGATGCCTGGGGAGCATGGAAGCAACAGACAAACTTTAGATAGGGAAAAGGGGAGGAAGGGGAAGGGAAAGGGTATGAAGGTAAGAAAGACCGTGGAATGAGATGGATGTCATTACCCTAACTATATCTATGAAGACACAAATGGTGTAACTCTACTTTGTGTACTACCAGAGACATGAAAAATTGTGCTCTATATGTGTAATATGAATTGAATTGCATTCTGCTGTCATATATAACAAATTAGAATAAATAAAATTTAAAAAAATAGAAAAAAGGAATGCTGTCTCAGGAGTAGCCATCCGTGTGTGTGTGTGTGTGTGTGTGTGTGTGTGTGTGTGTTTTAATTTTCTGCCTTTTAAAAAAAATTTTGATGTTTTTCTATAGTGGGGATTGAACCTACATGTATATTACCACTGAACTACATTATTTTTTTTTTTTATTTTGAGACTTGTTCTTATTAAGTTGTTTCAGGCAGGCCTTGAAGTTATGATCCTCCTGCTTTAGCCTTTATGTTACAGGCATGCATCACAGCATTCCACTGAGCTCATTCATGTGTTTTATAGCATGCTTCCCCTCCCATTTCATCTCAAAAGCTATTGCTTGCTATATTCCTTTGTTCTTCCATATTTTCCTTTGATTTCTCTGTAATCAGTGTTTGATGATACTTACCTATTTCCCTAACTTTTTCTTCTCTTTCTTTTCTCTCTCATTCATATTTTGATCATTTAGTATTTAATTTTGAAAGACACAATTGTATGACATTTAGATTTAAAGGCAAAGGACACAAGCAGTTCAACCTAATTTCCAGTCTTGATCTTCCTTGCCATGTTTTTTCTCAAAAAAAAACCCCAAAAACAAAAACCCTGAAATTTGTCTCCAATCCCTAAAACAAATGACCAGAGGCAGACTGTTTGTTTATTTTTAGCTTTTCAAAAATGCAAAGACTTTGTAACTTTTGTAACTTTTCAGTGTTTCTATGACAGCTTGATGTTGATTGCAATTACATAGTTTACTATCTGCTACTCTATTTTTTGCCACACACACAAAAAGCCATTGGAATTTTGCTAGGGATTCTATTAAAATCTGTATATGGGTTTGGGTATTTTTGCCAGCTTAACAGTATTGTATGTTAGTTCACAAACATAGAATATCTATCCATTAATTTAAGAACTTTGCTTCATTTCAGAGTGTTTTATAGGTATCAGTATAGAAAACTTAGTGACAAATTTAGTTTTTATTGATATAATTATACAAAATAATGGATTCATTGTGGCATATTTTATATGTACATAACATAATTTGGTCAGTTTCATTTCTCAGTACCTTTCCTTTCTGTCCTCTCCTTCCTCTCTCCAATCTTCAACCTCTGGTGTACTGTCTTCCTTCTCTTTTCAGGACCATCCTCTTTGTGCATTTTTCCTTCTAACTCCCACATATAAGAGAAAAACATATGGCCCTTGATATTTCTTAGTCTGTTTTATTTCATTTAACATGATGTTCTATGCTTCCATCCATTTACTTGCAAGTCCTATAATTTTGCTCTTTATGCCTTCATAAAATTCCATTGTGTATATATACCACATTTTGCCTATCCATTGGTTGATGGACACCAGCTGGTTCCATAACTTGGTCATTGTAAATTGTGCTACTATACCATGCATACACATGTATAACCACAGTATGATGCCTTTAGTTCTTCTGGAAAACACTGAGATCATATGTTGGTTCTATTCCTACTCTTTTGAGAAACTCCATACTTAACTTTTTTAATGGTTTCACTAATTCACAACCCTACCAACAGTGTATAAGTGTTCCCCCCATCTTCACCAGCATTTGTTATTATTATTAGTATTCTTGGTGATTGCTGTTTTAATTGAGTAAGATGTAAGTTCAGTGTTGTTTTGATTTGTACTTTCTTGATTGCTAACACTTTTTTCACATATTTTTGGTCATTTCTTTTTTTTCTTTTGAGAAATGTCTGTTTAGATCCTTTGCCCATTTATTAAATTGGTTGTTTTTTTTCAGTGCTAAGTTTTTTATATATTTTAGATATTAATCCTGTGTCTTAAGAGTAACTGACAAAGATTTTCTAATATTCTATTTGCTCTCTCTCTATAGTCTTGATTCTTTTGCTCTATAGAAGTTTTTCAATCTAATATCATTCCACTTATTAATTGTTGGTGTTACTTTCTTAACTTTAGGGGTCATATTGAGGAAGTTACTGCCTGCTCCTACATGTTAGACCCTGTGTTTTCTTCTAGAAAATGCAAAATTTCTCTTCATTACTAGGTCTTTCATTTTCTTTAAGTTAAGGATTATGAAGGGTGTGAAATTGGGCCCTAGGTTCACTAGGTTTGCGTTTTACATATGGATATCCAGTTTTCTTAAGTGCCATTTGTTTAAAAGGCTGTCCTTTCTCCATTGAATGCTTTTAGCACATGTGTTAAGAATCAGATGACTGTATGTATGTGGGTTTGTTCCTGTGTCTTCTGTTCTATTCCATTGATCTTCATGTCTATTTCGCTACCACTGCTATGCTATGTGGACTTATCTCTGTTTTGTATTCTGCTCTGCTGGTCTGCATGTTTGATTTTGTGTGGTATTGTGCTGTTTTAGTTACTATGGCTCTGTAGTATAATTTGCAATCAGGTATTGTAATGCCTGTAACATTACTCTTTTTTATTAGAATCGCTTTGACTATTCTGGATTTTTTACCTTTCATAAAATTGTAGGAATATGTTGTGAAGAATGTCATTGACATTTTGATGGGGATCATTGACATTTTGATGGGGATCATGTTTTTATTGTTGAGATTGTTCACCTCCTTGGTTAGATTTAGTATTTTTTTTTATTCTATTGTGAATCAATTTGGTTCATTCATTATTCAGCAGATTCTCCTTATTGACATATAGAAAAGCTATTAATTTTTTGATTTTTGTTTTCTGCTACTTTGCTGAATTTATTTATCAACTTTGAAAGTCTTGTGGTGGGGTTTTTGAATCTTTTAAGTGTAGGATTATATCATCTAGAAACACTGATAATTTGACTTATTCTTGTAAAACTTGTATCCTTTTATTTCCTTCTCTTGACTAACTGCTCTGGCTAAAATTTCAAGTACTATATTGTATAGGAGAGGTCAGAATGGAGATTTTAGTCTTGCTCCTAATTTTAGAGAAGATGATTTCAATTTTTCCCTATTCAATGTGATGCTGGCTTTGGGATATTCATATATAGCATTGATGAGGTTCATTCTGTTCATTGAATGATGAGGTTCATTGATGAGTTCATTCTGTCCCTAGTTTCTTCAGTGTTTTTATCATAAATGGGTATTGAATTTTGTAAAAGGCTTTTTTTCTGCATCTGTTGAGGTAGTCATATGATTTTCCCTTAATTCTGCATATGTGATGAATAATATTTTTTTGGTTTGCATATGTCCAGTCAACCTTGTATCCTTGGGGTAAAAGCAACTTGATCCTAATGTAAAATCTTCTTAATGCATTTGAATACAAATTGCTAATATTTTTAAGAATTTTTGTATCTATGTTTATCAGGCACATTGGTCTGTAGTTTTCTTTTCTTGATGTATTCTTATCTGGTTTTGGTATCAGGATAAGACTGGCTTCATAAAATGAATACAGGTGTTTAAACAAGTGTTCTTTCCACCTTCAACTTCATGGAATAATTTGAGGATCATTGATTATAGTTCTTCTTTAAAGGTCTGGTAAAATGCATCTGGGGAAAGATTTGGTCCTGGGATTTTCATTGTTGGAGAGGTTTACTTTGTTGCTGTTGTTTTGTATTTTTTTAATTATAGCCTCAATCTCATTGCTTATTATCAATTTGTTTAGATATTATCTTCTTTTTTGTTTCAAATTTGTTTGGGTCATACATGTCTAGAAATCTGTCCATTTCTTCTAGATTTTCCAATTTATTGGAATATAAGTTTTTAAACTAGTCACTAATTAATCTCTTGATTTCAGAAATGTCTTTGGCAATATCTTCTTCTTCATCTCTATTTTTATTAATTTGAGTCTTTACTTTGGTTAATTTGTTAAAGGTTTTATCAATATTGTTTATCCTTCAAAAGAACCAACTCCTCTTTCATTGATCTTTTGTATTGTTCTTTTATTTTATATTTAATAATTTCAGCTGTGATCTTCCCTTCTACTATTTTGGAATTGTTTTATTCTTATTTTTCTAGGACCTTGAGATACATACTAGGTTGTTTATGTGGGATTTTTATGATGTATGCACATAAGCACGCATAGCTATAAACTTTCCTCTTTGAAACCACTTCATAGTGTCCCAGAGATTCTGGTGTGTTGTATTTGCTATTCTCCTTTATTTCTAGGTATTTTCAAATTTCTCCCCTGATTTCATCTCTGATCTGTTCATCATTCAAAAGTGTATTGTTCACTGGGCGCGGTGGCACAGGCTTGAAATCCCAGCTGTTTGGGAGGCTTAAGACAGGAGGATCACAAGTTCAAAGCTAGCCTAAGCAATGGTGAGGCAGTAAGCAACTCAGTGAGACCCTGTCTCCAAATAAAATATAAAATTGGGCTAGGGATATGGCTCAGTGGTCAAGTGCCCCTGAATTCAATCCCCGGTAACAAAAAAAAATGGTGTATTGTTCAATCTCCATGTATTTATGTAATTTCTATTGTTTGTTTTTCTTGCTAATGATTTCTAATTTCATTTTCTTGTCATCTGTTAAGTGCAAGAAGTTAAATTGATTTTTTAAAAATCTTGTAAGACTTGCTTCATGATCTAATATGTTGTCTATTTTAAAGAAGGTTCTATGAGAGTCTGAGAAGAGACTGAATTCAGCTGTTGTTAGATGAAATATTCTATAGATGTCTTTTAGGTCCATTTCATATGTATTATTTTTTAGGTTTGTCCAAATAATTTTTTATTAGTTTTATATTTGGACAGTCTGTCTCTTCATGAAAGAAGTATATTGAAATCATCTAGTTAGTATTATTGTATTGGCATAAGAATCTTTATGTTGAATAGTGTGTATTTTATGTAATTAAATAATTTGGGGCACAAATATTTACTATCATTTTGTTTTACTTTTGGATTCTTCCCAGTATGAAGTGACCTTCTTTGTCTCTTCTTAATTTTGTCTTGAAGTCTGCCTTATCCAAAATGAGAATAGTTATTCCTTCTTGCTTTAGACCTTCATTTGCATGGAATATCATTTTCCATTCTTTCCCTTCAGCTTATGAATGTCTTTTCCTGTAAGTAAGCAACATATTATTAGGTCTTATTTTTTAATTCAGTCTGCTAGTTTATGTTTTTTTTATTTAAATGTGGAGACCATTTATATTGTGTTATTACAGGTATTTATTTCCTCCCATTTTTGATTCATTTCTAATGTTTAATTCAGTCCTAATACTCATTTGCATCTGCTACTTTTCTAATGAAATTCATCTATTCACAAGCTCAGGGATTTTTTCTTTCTTCTTCTTCTCTTCTTCTTCAAAACAAAACAAACCTTTTATGTGTAGTATTTCTTTAAGTATTTTTGTAGTGCTGACTTAGTACTCCTGAATTCTTTTAGTTGTTGTTTTTCTTGGAAGATTTTTATTTATTCACTAATTCTGAAGGATAGCTTTGCTTTTATTTATTTTCCTTAATGGAAGCTTTGATTATTGAATTTTTATCTTCTATAATATGTATTCACTTTGTTATAAATTTCTTTGTAAGCATTGTATGCCACAAATTTTAATAAGTTGTGTTTTCACATTTATGTAGTTTGAAATATATAATTTTTCTTGACAAATCATAAGCTATATATTAATGTTTTAAATGTCAAGGTTCTTGGGATTTTCCAGGTATTTTCTGTTATGGATTTGCAGTTTGATGCTTTTGTGGATTGAATGCATACATTGTATTGTTTATATTTTTAAAAAAAATGTTAATATCTTTAATATGACCCCAAATGTGGTCCTATTAGTGAGGGTTTAATGTGAGCTTGAAAATAATGTTTTTTACTGTTGTTGTATGAAATATTTTCTGAATGTCAGTTTAGTATAATTGAAGGGTGGTATTTCAGGTCAACTGTATTCTTTTTCACTTTTTTGCTTTTTAGATTTTTTAGTTACTAATAGAGAGGTGTTGATATCTCCACATATAATAGTATTTTTTCCTTACAGTTTTAATAATATTTTGCCTCAGGTGGCTGTGTTCTCTATTGTTAGGTACATACACATTAGAGATTCTGGTGTCTTTGTGGATAATTGATTTATTCCTGACAATTATGTTTGCCTTCATCTACTTTCTCTGAAATTATTATTGATACTCCAGCTTTTTAATTTTGATTCATATAAGCATGGCATATTTTTCTCCATCTCTTTGCTTTTTATCTGTACATATATTTATATTTTAAAAAGGTTCAGTATGAACAATATATACTACCCTCCATGGTTTTTAATGAGAAGTCTGATGTTGATCTTATTATAAGACTCATTATATGTGACAAATTACTTCTTTCGTGCAGCTTTCAAGATTCTGTCTTTCTCTTTCACACTTGACAGTTTGATTATAATATGACACAATGTGGAATTCCTTGCATTTCCCCTGGGATTTATATGGATTTCTCTGATCATCTTATACATGTAAATTTATACCTTTTTCAAATTTGGGAAATTTTAACTGTTTGTTATTTAAATATTCATTCTGTTTTCTTTTTCTTTTCTCTTATTTTAACTCCTATTTTATGTGTATGTGATACATTTGGTGTTATCCTACAGGTCTCCTATTTATGTTCTTCACTGACTAAATACTTTTAATGACTATCTTCAAGTTGATTGATTCTTTTTTCTGACTGCTCAATCCATTTTAAAATCTTTATGAATTCCTTTCATTTGTTGTAATTTTGTGTTTTAGAATTTTTATTAGATTCCTTTGTATTATTTAACTTTTTTTCTGTATTTGTCAAGACAGGATTTTCCTGATTTTTTTTTAGTTTTTTTGTCCATAATTTTCTCCAGCTCCTTGAACATATAGGAGATAGTTGATTCAAAGATTTTATCTAGTAAATACACATTGAAGTTTTATAGACGCTCTGTGGGCTCTAACGTAGGGGAGATACTACTAAGGAGATGGATGATTGAGATCTTCCATAGTAAATTGTTGATTTTTAGAAAGAATTGTATAGAAAACAAACAATATCATGTATACATTTTTGGATCACTCTATAATAGCTAATGAGAGATATGAGTTGGAGTATAGGGAAAATCAAGTTGTCATGATTGCTAATGGCTAAATTATTGGTAGCTTTGTTGGTCTGAAATATTTATGATTTTAATCATATTCACACAGATGTTAAAGAATGGGGGAAATTCACATTATTCAGCCTATTCTTTTATAGAATGTGAAAATCTTGAGAGTAAATAATATGTTTATCTGTTTATTAGTGATAGATCTAGGACTCAAAATAAGATTTCTTTCTATATATTTTGATGAATAGTTGAGAGAAACTAAAGGTTTTAGAGCTTTAATGAGGCAGTGAGATTGATGCTATGATTCAGAAAGATTATTAATAGAAATCCTTTGTTTCCTATTTCTTCTTTCAGTTTTAAGTCTTGGTAGTATAGGAGGAATTTTTTCAGTATTGAATTTGTTTATTTATATATTCCAAATACCTAGAACAATACTATCTGGCACATAGTTTGCTCCTGGTAGTTATTTGATAAATAATGAGACATACGTGTATGAATATGTTTATCATTTCAGTTAAGATGGCCACTACCATAATCCAGTCTCATTCTCTTTCCAGTATTATTAGCAGAGTACATCTTGCATTTATCACTTTATTGGAAAACATTAAGAATTGATTTGAGCTAGTGACACACATTATAATATATGGTCAGAGTTAAATATATGATTGAATGAATGCACACACACTTATGCATACATATGCTATACAAGTTGAAATAAATCTATCATTAAACTTCTACAAAATAAAAATAACCAAGCATTATCAAGAAATTTAATTTAAGTTTATTATAGAAAAGAGGTTTTCTTGATTTACATAAAACAAATATTTGGCTTAGGTTCATTCTGAAGAGTTACGTAATATTAGAAAAAATTGCTTAAATTTTTAATGGAAGAGGAATATTAGACAAATGATCTTCAAAATCCAATTTAAATATTGTGATGCAGTACATTAGAACCTTGATAAAACATAATATATTTTCTCAGTTTCATCTCTAGACACTGAAAAAGGACCCAAGCCATGTACAGATCATAATTGTGAATCTTCTAAAAGACTATCTAAGGTATGTTATGTGATGCTGGAAAAGAAAAAAAAAAGTTGAATGAACATGCTCAGTGTGTAAGTAAGCATCTTAGCTATTTATAAAATTATCTGACCCCCACAGTTAGGAATTTCAACAATAAAAATAAAATTTCATTCAGTAATAAAAGTAATATAATTGATATTTTATAGAATATTTTCAAATTTAATATTTTGTAACTGATTATATAAAAAGAATGCTTTTCCATTTATTTGGCCTTATTTGCCATTGCTAGTCAATATATAATTATTATTTATAACGTCACATTTACTAAGGAGACTCAGTAAGGAGGATCACAAGTTTGAGGTCAGTTGGGGCAACTAAGTGAGACTCTTGTCTCAAAATAAAATTTGAAAGGCTGGGAATGTAGCTCAGTGCTTGCCCAGCATGTGGTAGGCCCTCCTGGGTTCAATCCTCAGTACTGGGGGAAAAAATGGACAAATCATTGTTGCAATTGTCCCAAATTGTTTCAATTTCCAGTAGATATTTGCATACTAACCTTATATCATGCCACTTTCTAAATTCACTTGTTAGTTCCAGTGTTTTATAGATTAATTAGGATTTTTTTGGTAATACATCATGTAATCTACAAATGGACACATTTTTACTACATTCTAATTTTTATGCTTTTTATTTCTTTGTCTGATCTTGTTTGAATGCTAGAATCTACAGTATAACAGTGAATAGATGTGGTGAGCATGGACATCTTTTTTCTTGTTTCTAGTCCTAGGGGAAAAGCATTTAATCTTTCCCCATCAAGTGTGATGTTCACTCTAGTTTTCATAAGTGCCTTTTATCAGAATGAGGAAATTCTTTTCTATTCCCATTTACTGGAGTGTATTATAAACAGATATTAAATTGTATCAATATTTTTTCTGATTTTATTGAAAAATGCCCTCCACATCTGCATTATATTTTTCAGTATTTTATTCTAGTTTTGTCCTAATATTCCATTATGGTTTTAATTTGCATTTCTCTAATGGTTTATTATGTTAATCCTCTTTTCATGTTTATTTGCCACCTACAAAATCTTAGGTAAAATGTCTGTTAAATATTTTTGCTCATCTTTTCATTGTATTGTTTTTTTAAAATTGATGATTTAAAGGGTTCTTCATATCTTTTTGGTAATGGTCCTCTTTGCAATTTTTTATTTGTAATTTTTTTTACATTGTAAGCTCTGTAATCCTCATATTCACATGAATTCTTACCAAGAAGTTTTTAATTTTTATGAGATCAGTTTTTACTATTGTTTGCATATATTGAGCCAACCTTGTATCCCTGAAATGAAACCTACTTGATCATGGTGTATTATCTTATTCATAGGTTTTTTAAATACAGTTTTCTAATATCTTGTTGAGGATTTTTGCATGTATGTATGTCAGGGGCATTGGTGTTTGGTTTCCTAGATGTGTCCTAGATGTGTCTTTGTCTGATTTGGGTAGCAGGGTTATACTAGCTTCTTAGAATTAATTTCAGGGGAAATTTCAATTTTATGGAATAATTTGAAGGAGACTGGTGTGTTAGTTCTTCTTTAATGTCTGATAGAACTCAGCTAAGAATCCATCTGGTCTTGAGCTTTTTGTTGTTGGTAGGCTTTTAATTGCTGTTTCAATTTCATTTCTGGATATTGGTTTGTTTAGGTTTTCTGAATCTTTTTGGTTCAATTGGGGTAGGTCATTTGTGTCCAGAAATTTGTCATTGTTTTTAAAAATAAACAAAATTAGAGATAAGAAATGAGATGTTACCACAGACACTTCTGAAATACAGAAGATCATGAGAAACCATTTTGAAAATTTATATTCCTATAAACTATTTCCTTTCTAGTTGTATACTAAGTCTTAATAACAGGTAGTTACTCATTCCACTGTATATGTGTTTTGTCAACGCTGTTCTAGTTAGCTATTTCAGGGTCAATACCTCTCTATAATACATTTTGAATATGGTTGTATTTCCCTGAAAGATATTTTCTGGGATTTCAGTAGGAATTACATTAAACCTATTTTGGCTTATTGCATATGCATATTGATTTTTTTCATCCTACAAACATGATATGACTCTTATGTCTTCTAATACATCTTGTATTAGCATTTTGCATTTTGCATTTTCAGCATACAGATCATGAACATGTTTTAGGAAGTTTGTAGTATGTATTTCCATTTGTGTGGTACTGTCTTTGGGTTTGTCATGTGTTGCCTTTATAATGCGAAATAAGTTCCTTCTATCCCTAGTTTCTCCAGTGTTTTTTTTTTTTTTAACATGAATGGTTGCTGTATTTTATCAAAGGCCTTTCCTGCATCTATTGAGATGATCATATGATTCTTGTTCTTATTTCTGTTTAAGTGATTAATTACATTGTAGATTTGGTTCTTTTCTCTCTTTATTTGGTTAGTTTGGCTAAGGATTTATCAATATTACTTGTCTTTTGGAAGAACCAACTCTTTGTTGCGTTGATCTTGTGTTGTTTAAATTCTCAATTTCATTAATTTTAACTCCGATTTTTATTATTTCCTGGTCTTCCATTGATTTTGGAATTTGTTTGTTCTTGTTTTCTAACAAGACTTTGAGGTGCAAGATGTTTAATTTTTGGAATCTTATTTTCTTTTAGTGTAGGCACTCAATGCAATCAGTTTTCCTCTTAGTATTTCTTTCACACAGTCCCAGGAATTTTGATATGTTGTATCTCTGTCTTCATTTGTTTCTAAGAATTTCTTGATTTCTTCCCTTATTTTTTCTTTGATTCATTCTTAATTTAAAATATTGTTTAATCTCCATGAATTTGTGTGATTTCTGTCATTTTTCTTGGTGTTCTAGTTTTTTTCCATTGTGATACATGGAATTATATAAGTTTTCTTTTTTGTATTTGCTACGACTTAACATTGTAACCTAGAATATGGTTTGTTTTATAGATGCTTCAATAAGCTGCTGAGAACAGAATAAATTCAGCTGTTTTGGGGTGGAATATTTTATAGATATCTCTTTGGTTCATTTGATTTACTTAAGTTGAATTCATTTTTATTGATTTTTATGTCTTGGTGATCTGCCTCTTGGTGATGTTTGTTGTAATTTCCCACTATTATTGTATTGTGGTCTATCTAGGATTTAATGTCAAGAAGTATTTTTTAATGTAATTAGGTGCATTGACATTTGTTGCATATACATTGTCATTATTTCTTCTCTTTGTATTCCCTTTACCAGAATAAAATGGCCCTCTTTGTCTTAGCTTTTATGACATCTTATTATGATTAATTTTTGCTTAGAATCAGCTTTTTCAGATAGGAGAATGGATATTCTGGCTTGTTTTGAGATTCTGTTAGTGTGGCTTTTCCCCGCCCCCATCCTTATATATTCAGCCTGTGAGTGTCCCTACCTGTGAGATCTTGCAAAGAGCATATGATTGGATCTTTTCTTTTTAAATCAACTATGGGTTTTTAAAGAAATATATATATTTGGTTATTCTTTTTAGATACACATAACAGTAGAATGTATTTTGATATATTATACATACATAGAATATAATTTATTCTAATTAGGATCTCATTCTTGTAGTTGTACATGATGTGGAGTTTCCCTGATCATGTATTTATATATGAACATAGGAAAATTATGTCTGATTCATTCTATTGTCTTTTGTATTCCCATCTCCTTCCCTTCCTTTCATTTCCCTTTATCTAATCCAATGAACTTTTGTTTTTCCTTCCTCCCCACCCTCTTATTGCATTAGTATCTACCTATCAGAGAGAACATTCAGCCTTTGGTTTTTCAGATTTGGCTTATTTCACTTAGCAGGATAGTCTCAAGGTCCATCCATTTACCATCAAATGCCATAATTTCATTCTTCTTTAAGGCTGAGTAATATTCCAATGCTGATCCATTATTTTAATATCTGTCTTTTGGTTGATTAGGGGGATTGTGGTTGAACTCAGAGGCACTCGACCACTGAGCCATATCCCTAACCCTATTTTGTACGTTTTAAATTTAGAAACAAGGTCTCACTTAATTGCTCAGCACCTCACTTTTGCTGAGTCTGGCTTTGAACTTGCAATCCTCCTGCCTCAGCCTCCTAAGCCACTAGGATTACAGGTGTGCATCACTGTACCCGCCTAATCTCTGTCTTTTAACTGGGAAATTGATACCATTCATATTCACTATTATTATGGATGGTGTTTGAGAATTACAGGATAGCTGTTCTAATTTCACTGTTCAAGCATGAAAATGAGTGACATTAGCACTGTGTGGGCAAGGAACCTGGGAGATTTACTCCAGAAATCCCCAGCAACAAATTTTGTATTTAAAAGGTTCAATTTTAATGTTACTCTTTTCTTCCTACTCTTCCTCCCTGCTCTGTTCATACTTGCTCTCATTATATCAAAGAAGACATTTGGTATCTGTTTTTTAGGGTTTGGCTAGCTTCACTAAGCATAATCTGCTCTAATGCCATCCATTTCCCTGAAAATTCTATGATTTTGTCATTTTTTATTGCTGCATAGTACTCCATTGTGTATAGATGCCACATTTTTTTTTTAAAGAGTAACATTAAACAGAGACTTGAGATGGGAGGGAAAGGGAGAGAAAAGGGAAATTGCATGGAAATGAAGGGAGACACTCATTGCTAAACAAAATTACATATAAGAGGTTGTGAGGGGAATGGGAAAATAAACAAAGAGAGAAATGAATTACAGTAGATGGGGTAGAGAGAGAAGATGGGAGGGGAGGGGAGGGGGGATAGTAGGGGATAGGAAAGGTAGCAGAATACAACAATTACTATTAGTGCATTATGTAAAATTGTGGATGTGTAACTGACGTGATTCTGCAATCTGCATTTGGGGTAAAATTGGGAGTTCATAACCCACTTCAATCTAATGTATGAAATATAATATGTCAAGAGCTTTGTAATGTTGTGAACAACCAATAAAAAATGTAAAAAAAAATAAAATAAAATAAAATGGAGATGTTACTTATCTAGTAGGGTTTTGTGACATTAAATAAAGTGAGATCCATCAAAAAAAAATAAAAGGTTCAATTTTATCAGCTTGTGAATGGGTCACTTTCTTCTTTGCATAAGTTTATGCACTGCTGGTCTCAGTCTTTGTTTGCTTATCTGTTGTTCACTTGATTTGTAAATATTTTGATACCAGGTTTTGAGACAATTGCTGTGTAAAATAGGAAGAAACAATTGTAATGGTGCTCTGTGTGAAAAGAACTTGCCGAGTGCCTTCACCAAAGCTGGGGAGCTTGCAGTTGAATTATTCTCACTGGTGAATAACAACAATTTTGCCCTGCAAAGATGTTATGGTAGTTGTCTATGATTATAGTTAAGTGATTCTGCAAACATATCACTGAATTCTAGAATGAATTATGACTCTACTTGGGTTTAATGAAATTTCTGATATTGCTGAAATTTGCATATGTACATGTTTTTCTTTTTCAAAGCAAGATCTGCTGGTGAGAGGAAATGATTGTCTGGATTTATTATGATTTATAAATTAATTAGTGGTATATTTAATTCTGTACATAAATTTATAGCAAGTACATACTTGTCAGATCAAAATACAAAAACAGACTTTCAAGTCTTGATGATTCCTTGTAGACACTGGGTCTTTTGAGGCCATTACTCTTGCCTACTACTGCTTAATCACATTAGTAGCTCTGTTCCCCTCTCACCCTCCTCACTGTCGAGGTTATAGTATTTCACTCCTTCATGATAAGGTCTGGCCTGTGGCACTAACACTTATCCAACTCCTTCATCTTACAGAAGGAGAAACTGAGGATTAGAAGGCATTTTTGAATAGTGTTTGTTAACTATTATGACTTGGTATGGAATTTTTAAGTACCTTATTTTAAATCATTCATTTTAGAGGAAGTCAGATCCTTATGACAAAGGAGATAAGGCAGATAACATTCAAATGAGGAACTACTTAATAGTTTCTGAATTTTGCTAGGTAGCAGTCTACACCATGCATTAGACCTTTTATTACCTCTGGGACATAACCAGATCTGAATACCTTAAAGTCTTATAACCTAAGCAATCCAGAACATTAATTTATTAAAGACCTGAAAAATTCTTAGGGGGAAAAAAGATTTTCTTCCATGTTAGTTCCAAGTAAAGCTTTTGTATTTAGTTCTGTGAGCCATAGACTAGTCAGTGTTTGTGTATGCTGTAAAGAAGGGTTTAGGTTAATTTTTCTCCTGTGAATTTCGGATTCCTTTAGTACCATTAGTTGAAAAATTGTTGTTTTCTCATTGACTTAACCTTCACAATTTTGTCACAATAAACTGAGCATATGTAACATTTCTGGACTGTCTTCTGTTTCTTGACCAATATATCATCTTTGCTCTAGTACTAAACTTTTGATTACTATAGTATTAAACCAAGTTAATCTTTAGCTTGGGGTCCTCCTAGAGGTGCTGGCACAGGAGCTTCATCACTGGTTGCTATGGATTTCTCACCACCCAGTTCTTGTACATCAACCCAGGGGCCTGAGACTGCATGCTCAGAGGGTGCTGGGGTGCTGTATTGCGTCTGCTAGCTCCTTCTGTTGGGTGCAGGAGCACAGGATGCTGGGCTCAGGGCCATCTCTCTGACTGCTATAGAATGCTGTGCACTTGTTTTCCTCTGTAGTGTTTTCTTTAAAGGAACATAGAGCCTGGTAGCTGTTTGCTAAGCTTGGAACTTGTGATTGTGACCTCTCTGTAGGTGGCCTGTGGTGCAGAAGCATCACCTCCTGCCCTGCAGCCAAGGAAGGTTGTTAAGGTACTATTACTGTGACTCTCTTGGTCAGCTGTTCTTTCACTACTTCCTTAATAGACTATGGAGGGATTGGACGTTCCTGCTTACGTCTCCTCTGCCATTTTCAGGCTCCACTTGCTTGCTTCCTTTCTTTCTTTTTTATTATTATTTTTGTACTGGGGATTGAACCCTGGGGTGCTTAACCACTGAGCCTTTCATTTTATTTTTTATTTAGAGACAAGGTCTCAATAAGTCATATTTATTGCTCCATGTGGACTGATTTTTACCATTCTATTACATATCATTTACTGTGGTTTTCTGTTCTTTGTGTTAACTATTTTTGTTTGTATGGATCTAAAATAAAATTTTCCCTTATTTTTCTGTGCTTTACAGGTTTTTTTTTTCTTTTTTACTCTTTAAATGGTTTGGCTTTGTTTTAACAAATATACTTGACAGTAGTACTGTTAGTTTATTTTATCCTCCTAAAAAATGCAAGGAATTTAAATGCCTTTTTTAACTCGTGATTTGATTTCTTCTTTAATTGTTGTTTTCCAGTATTTTAGTTCTATTTTATTGATTTTTTCTATTTGATATCAAAGTTATTTCAGTAGGTCATTGACTTCTTGTATTAAACCACAATTTTATCTCTTTATTTGCTTTTCTTTCCTTCTTGCATTCAGGTCCTTTGTTTTCTAGTCATTATCTTTTAGAATTTATCATGCTTCCTATTTCTGCAGAAAAATTGCTCTCCTCAGTTCAAGAAGAATTTCAGCCAGTCTCCTTTTTAAATTGCCTTTTCACCATTTGCCTTTCTGGAATTTCTAATCATTTTATTTTGAATTGTCTATTGATTTCTCCATCTCTCTTATACTATTCTATGGTTTTTTCCTAGTTATGTTTTGCATTCTGAAAAAAAATTTCACATACTTCTTGCATTTTATTATTTTAGCTCATTTGGACCTACTTTTGTTTAGTCTGTCCATTGAATTTTTTGAAGAATTTTCTTCAGGTAAATTTATTATTTTAGAATTTTTATTTTTTATTCATTATTAAGATCATTTTGATGTATTATAATTGTATATATAGTGCCATTTGTTGTTACATATTCATTATTCATGTATACAACATAATTTGTTCAGTTTTATTTCCTAGTACTTCCCTTTTCTTTTCACTTTGCCCTGTGATGAAAGTAAAAGGGAGATCATTAGAGCTGGAATTACAAGTGTGTACCACTGTACCCAGTTAGTCCATTGAATTTTTAATTTCATTCCATTCACTATTTGTAGTTCAAGCAGGGTTTTTTTTTTTGTTGTTGTTGTTGTTAATATATACTTTTTTCTCTTTTATGGTATAATTTTACTTTTTCATGGTTTTATTCCATTTTTATGTCTATATTTAGAACATGCTTTACATCATTTTTATAAAACTTACATTTCATTATCTTGTATTAATCTGGCTGTTTGTTGTCTCTGATTATTTCTTCGTTTTATCATGTTCTTCATAATTCAGTTGGATGAAGTCATGAGTATTAGACTTTTATTGCTAGATAGCTGGTTTGGTCTAGGCATGTGTATATTTCTGTACAGTTTCATCAAGTGTCCATGTTCCTGTTTCCCTAGTGCTCCAGGGTTGTTCTCAAGCAAAGGCAATTTTTATGTAAATTTTTTTGGCCTAGAATTTCTGTTAGAAAAACTTCAAATCTACTTGAAAGCAGACAATTATGTAGGAATTTACAGAGGTGTTTTTGGTTCCCTTATCCCTCTATTTTTCACCTTTCCCCCACCTCCTCCTTCACCATCCTACACCCCAGCTGACACTGAGAAGCTTTCCTTCCCCCCCCCCCCAATTTTGTAACTGAAAAAATTTCCGTGTCCACTGTTTTACTTAGAGTCTTACTCTCTTTTTACAGGCTTAAGGCTTTTCTCCATTTTTCTTTAGGCTGATAAAATTGTAACACCTTGGAATACTGAGATTGACATCAAATGAATTAGGGACACAGTTACTATTAGGTTTGTAGTTTTCTTCTCATTTATAGCTCTTAAGTCTTTTTTTCCTCTTTATCTTGCTTTCTACTTCTTTTTCCCTACCTCCCTCCCTTTCCTTTTCCCTTCCTGCCTTCTTATCTTCTATCTTTCCTCTTTCTATTTCTTTGTAGAAATATGTCTCCACAAGATTGTTCTGTTGTGTCCAAATAGGTCATTTTTAGCACAAAGATTTCTCAAAATACATGGTATACCACCTAGTTAGAAATGGAAGTACCTTCCTGTATTTTAAAATATTTTTCTCCATGTTCACTCCTTATCTATTTTGATGAGCAATATATTACTAAAAAATGTTAATACATCAGCTTAGATATCTAATCATTACAAAATATAAATAATAAATTTTTTTTAAACTTTTCTTCTTCAGTGCCTTTTTTTAAAATGCAAGTTTCAGTTCATGTGCAACAACCACCACTTCAGTGGCATTCATTGGTAAAGATTGGATTCTGTTTTTTGCTTCAGGATTTTGTAGTCCCCACGTTACAATGTGGAATTTTCTTTCCTCAAA
The DNA here is from genome assembly GCF_964194105.1 of Spermophilus citellus. Taxonomy (NCBI): domain Eukaryota; kingdom Metazoa; phylum Chordata; class Mammalia; order Rodentia; family Sciuridae; genus Spermophilus; species Spermophilus citellus. The sequence continues at coordinate 117,368,119 of NC_138184.1, read as the reverse complement.
TCCTGTAGTACTTATTATACTTGATAGGAGTAGATTCTAACTTTCATAAAATTAAAGTTGTTTTATAACCCTTTATTTTCTTCATCAAATCTTTGGTTCGGCTTTTAAACTTACCTCTGTCTCATAGATCTCTGCCTGATCCACTCAAAATTGAGCACATTATCCCTGTTCTGATGTTTCTAACATGAAAGAGACAATTTTGAGTTTTTATAATTGTTTTCTGCAGTTCTCCATTGAGACATTTTATATCTGGACATATTACCTCTCATTCATTTCCTGAGAATCAAGGTCATTTGTTTTATTTTATGAAAATTTACATGTCTCTTTTATTCTTACCTTTAAACCTCCTCTTCTTTTTACTTTTTAGTATTAATTCTAATCACACTTGGAGATATATAATTATTTTTCCCCAGGAATTCCCAAATATAGGAATTATGCAAATGTGTCCAAAGGACTCCTATATAGGTTTAATATTTGTAAATCTTGTGTATATTAGTTCTCACTCAGCGGAATTATAACTCAAGTTAGACTCTGATCTTGTATAATGTATAATTTGTTCCCTACCCAGAAGTAGGTAGTTGTCTTCTAAGTTGGTTTGACAAAACTAGAGTAAATACTGAAACCTTTCTAGTTAAAATTTTATTTACTGTCTATACTTGGCATGGCCAGTGGAAGATTATGGTATTTAATATTAGTTGTTCAACTTCTCCATACAAAAGCACATGTTTTAACTACTGCTCACTTTTGAAATAGCAGCAGTTGCTTTTTCAGACCTGTGATCATTGACCAGTTGTTGTAGAACATATTCTTTTTATATATGTTTCTATAAAGTTTCTTGGGGGTAGCAAGAGGAATAGAGTGGACTGGTAAACATCTTGTTTATTTAGTCATATTCATTATCACTTAAACAAGATTACTAGTTTATTGAGATTGTTTTATAATTATGTTCTTAAATAATCCAGATTGGCTTAGTAAGTTTATTTTTGCATTTGGAATCCTTATCCAACTCATAGACTTCTTCAGCTGTACTGCTTTCTAACCCTATGTCCTAATAATTTCAGGTCCTAATTATTAACCCTACTCGATATAAAAATGTTAAGTTAGTGATTTACAAAATTTATGACCTTCTTTTCATTTATATTGGGAGATCTATCCTCCTCTTCCTTTTAGAGGGAAAATAGGGAACAATACACTTATATTTTTATCTACCAGATTTTCTCAATTCTAAGATCATTGCTTTATTTTGCTTTTGGTACTGGGACTTGAATCTAGGAGTGCTTTATCACTGAACTACATCCCTAGTCCTTCTTATTTTAAAATTTTTTGGTAGGTCCTTTTTAAGTTTCTGAGGGTCTTGCTAAGTTGCAGATGCTGGCCTTGAACTTGTGATCTTTCTGCCTCAGCCTCCTGAGTTGCTGTTATACTGGAATTTCAGACTTGCACGACCACACCTAGCAGTTCATTGATGTTTCTTTTTTCTTTAATTTTTTTTCTTTTTCTTTTTTGTATAGGATTTTAGGAAGCTGAATGATTTATGAATGTGTGTCTATGAAACTTACAAATTATATTTTCAAATTTAAATATAATTAGTTAAATAAGCATTCACATCTATTCTTAAGTATGTATTTAAATAAAATTTGTGTTTGATCAAGTAAAAATCAATGGATTTCCCCCATATTATCAGAATAACAAAAATAACATTTAAACAGTGAAAAGCTATGAAGTAATTGAGTAATAGAAAAGACTTGTATATTTACAATCAGTTTAGTATGTTGAAAACTATTTGTTATTATAGAAGTTTTCATGGAAGTATGTACTTTACAAAATATTTAAAGAACTCAGAAAAGTTGAAGTGTACCACTAGTGGTTATAGATGAACCTGTTCTCTGTGCTTCTGACTGGACTGTGGGTGAAAGTTAGTGTGGAAGATTGGAGGAGAACTAACTATAGAGGGTTTGAATCATAACCATGCTTCATGTTTTTTTGGTACAGATCTTATCACTCATAGAAAAGTATAATCTTGTTTTTGATTTATGAGTTAAGCTAGAATATATTACAAACATAAAGGTAATTATAGAACAGAATGATCTCCTAAGTATTTTATAAACTTATTTTTTAGATGCAGACCTAAAGATTGTAATAGGTGTTGCATTTTCCCTTGTTTTTAAACCTAATTTTCTTTTTGAAAAGAGTGAAGGGGGTTCCAGAGAATATGCTTCTTAATGATTCTTAAAATATATTCCTTTATGTTTAATTTCATAGAATACATTCAATTTCAAGCCACTATCTTGATTTTTCTCTGATGTTTTCTACGTGCTACTAAAAATTCAAAGAGAACAAAATGTTTGATTATATATTCAAATGGTCTCTTTGTGTTATTTAAGAAAGTACCTTTGGAAATATTGGAGGCATATACGTGACATCTTTTTAGTTTTACATGTGTTATTATTGTAATCATATCCTATGAGTGCAAGATAAAATAAACACCCAAGGCTGTTTTATCCTGCCTCTGTCTTCTCTGTTCTAAAATTACATTTATTTTTGACTAATATTTTTTCATATTTTATTTTTATTTTAGGCTAAAAATCTCATAGAGAGATTTTTCAATCAACAAGTAGAAGTTCTAGGCAGACGTTCAGATCCATTGCCTGAAATATACTACATTGAAGGTACTCTCCAAATGGTTTGGATCAATCGCTGTTTTCCAGGGTATGGAATGAATACCCTGAAGCATCCAAAATGTCCTGAATGCTGTGGTATGTAATGAACTATGATTTCATGTTGTATATTGATAAAAATTCACTTATTTCATTATGCCTAAGTGAATGTCTATCAGTTTTTTTTATTGTCAGCTGTATATTTTTTTAAATTATTCAAGGTAGTATGTTTGAGGAGGCTGTGTGAATCTAAGATGTAAAGGAAAAAAGCTGGCTTAATTTTGACCTTGGTATTACTATGACAGCAAAGGTTCAATGGCTTTAGGCAGTTATCTGGGAATAAACAAAGATAATAGTTATAAGTTACTTTAGAATTATTTACCCTAGATATAACTAAATGATATATCTTAGAAACTGTTATCAGTGAGTTTAATTTTGTGTAGTCTAGAGTAGGTAGGGAATTTTGTGGGTTTTTATCCTTTTAGAAATAAGTATTTGAATTATTTTATTATAATTTTTTTCTGACTTTTGATACTAGCACTAAAGATTCTTAGTCACTCTCTGACATTCATCTGTCTTCATCTTTATTATAGAGGAATTCTATAAAAGTGGTTGCCTTTGTATTAAAAGAATTTGCATTTTTGTTATCAAGAATTGAATGGGTCAGTTAATTTCTAGTCTTAAAATCTTCCTATTATTAATATTGCTAAGTCAGTACCTTTTTTTCATCTTTTTAAATTTGTTCTCCTGTTTATCCAAATTAGATTAAAAATCTTTTAATATCATGGAAAACCAAGTGTTCTTTTTACTTTTGTTTGGTTAGATTTTGCTTTATTACTTTTTTCTTCTATTGTTTTTGTTTAACTATATGGAATTTGACAAAATGTATTAAAATTGTTTTAGAAAATACAATACAAATTTAATAAATAAATTACTTCCAGATGGAAACTTTGTAACTATTTTGACAGTAGTGGTATTGTGTATCAGTGTAGCACAGATAAGGATAAAGAAAAGGCTAGAAATAACAAGGAATGAAAGTGGAACATAGTAGTTTAGCTCTCTATTTATATGCATTTCTATTTGTTTTCAGTAAAGACTTTAATGCTAAATTAAAATTATTAAAATATTTACATCTCGAGGAATTTTGATTTTTTTTAATTTTATTTTATTTCTACATTATTTTGTTGGTACATTACAGCTTTACATAATGGTGTGACTTGTTGTTATGTATTGATACATACACACAGTATAACAATATAGTTTGGCCAGTATCACTCCTGAGCACTTCCTCACTTCCTCTTCTCCTCCCTTACCCCCTTTCCTCTATTATACTATCATGTATAACTAAAATTTAAAAATCTATAAAATATTAAGAAATTATTAAAACATGGAAAAAAGATAATCCCAGAGAATGGTAAAAAAAATCATAATGGATTTGACTCCCCCAAAATTAGTACCCATAACATATTAAGAATATTTTTAAAAACACAAAACCAAAATAAAGGGCAAACAATTTGAATAAGTACTTTACAAAAGACTAATTCCAAATGACCAAAGAATATCTGAAAATAAGAATTTATGTTTAACTTTATTTTAAGCAGGTACAATGGAAGAGGGCAAATAAGGGTGAAAAATGGATCATGCTAGGAGTTCAAATGGGGAAAAACCACTCTGGAGAGTAACTAGGTTGAGGTTAGTGCTTCATTAATTAGATTGTCAAGAAAGGCTTCTCTCAAAAATTAAAGGAGCAGGAGATTATGCTGTATTTTTATTTTGTGTCCTATATGTGGTGTGTGTGTGTGTGTGTGTGTGTGTGTGTGTGTATCTGTGTGTATGTGTTTATATATTTTCATTTAAACTTACCTCAATTAAAATACTATATTTATAGAGGTCTTATAGATATTTTACTTAAGCTTTATATTTAGGCACCTGATATTCTTAAACTTTCTATTTTAAAATCATTTTTAAATTAAGAAAAATTGCAAAAGTTGTAAAGAGAATTCCTATATACCCTTCATTACATGTATCTTGATTTTAACACCTTAATAACATTATTATTATTATTATTAAATTAGGGTATTAACATTAATATAGTACAACTGATTAGACTATAGAAATTATTCATATTTTTCCAGTATTCCTAATAACGTCCTTTGAGGACCAAGATTCAATATAAGATATGATATTTACATTGCTTGCATCTCTATAATCAATTGGAGTTTCTGCTTTTCATGACCTTGACACAAGGAGACTTATTTTGTAAGATGTATCCCAATTTGAATCTATTTTTCTCGTGATTAGGTTCAAATTTATGCATTTTGGGCAATAATACTTCACAAATGATGATATGTCCCTTTCCAAATTTCATTTCAAGAGATATGTGTTATTTAAACATCTTATTACTTATGATGTTCACTTTGATGAGTTAAGGTCATATCTTCCAATTTTTTTCATTTTAATCCCTTTTTAAAAATTAATTTCTCATTGGGAAACTCTTTGAGATATAAAAACATATGCATATTCATCACACTTTGCCCACTAATTTTAGCATCCAGTGACATTTCCTTCTTATGATAATTGTTTATGTTTTATTTGCCCTAATGATAATTATTCGTCCATTTTCCATCAGTGTCACAAAATACCTGAGATAATCAACTGATAAAGAGGAAAGGTTTATTCTGGCTCACAGTTTTGGAGGTGTCACTCCATAGTTGGTTGGCTTTAGTGATGTGTAGTGCATTGTGTCAAGAGCTCAGGGCAGAAGCGGCCTATTCACTTCATAGATATTAAAAAGCCTGAGAGACAGGAAGGGGCCAGTATCCCAATGTATCCTGAAAGGACATACTTCAAATGACCTAAATATCTCTCACTAGCCCTACTTCTCAAAAGTTCCACCATCTCCCAGCAGCACCACAGACTGGGGACCAGTCTTTGAGCACATGAACCTTTGAGAAGTACTGCTGATCCAAGTATAGCAACCATTCTTTATGTTCATCATTACATATTTATTGAATGTAATTCTCTAAGGGACAGCTATCTTCTATCTAGTTTATTTTTATTTATCAATATAAGCTTATGAATGTATTCTTTTGTTGTAATCCATTGCTATAATTATTTATTATATTATTCAAATTATCCAAGTTTTGCCACTGCACATTCCCTGAAGTGAGATTGTATATTTACTCAGTGTGCTTTTATTTCTTGATCACTTTCTTATTTTATGGCACTGTATGATGTTCCAGGTCTGTATTCTAATTATCCTGCCCAAACCCTTTCCTCAGCTGTATCTCAAGGAGCGCTGCTCCTTTTTTACTCTTGGGAAGGAAAACATTAAATATACATTTTTTAGTATGTTTTTTAAATTAGAGCTTTGCAGTTATACATAGAGGTTGAGGTCATACCAAAGAAATATACCATTTTAATCAAGTGTAAAATTCATAGGTATAAAGTACATTCATAAAATTGTGCACCCATCATCACCATCAATTTAAGAATGTTCTCACATCCCAGAAACAAACTCTGATTGAGTTAAATAGTAACTAGATTCACTGTTTTCTCACCTACTGCTAATAGTTATTCTACTTTCTGTCTCTTTCAATTTCTTACTCTAGGTAACTGATAAATGGAATCTTGTAGTCCTATGAATCTGGCTTGTTTCAGTTAAAATACTTTCAGGGTTCATCCATGTGGTAGAATGCATTTGAAATGAATTCCTTTTAAGATTGAACATGTATATGCCACAGTTTGTTTATCCATTCATCTGTTGATGATGGATATTTGAGTTATATCCATCTTTTGGCTCTTGTGAATAATGCTGTGATGAAATATGGTATACAGTTTTCTGTCCCAGTACCTACTTGTACACCTTTGCCTTGATATCTAAAAGTGAAGTTACTGGATCCAATGGTAGTTTTAGGAGAAGCCAAATTCTTCACAGTGGCTGCACCATTTTATATTATCATGAGTAATGCACAACAGTTCCAATTTTTTCCATCTCCTTACCAACACTTTGTTATTGTTTGTTTTTAAAATTATACTAATGAATGGGATGTGTTATCCATTGTGATATTTATTTATATTTCCATAATGATTGATAAATACTGAGAAATCTTATATGTTCTTATTTTACATTTCTATATCTTTTGGAGAAATTTCTATTGAAATTTTTTTTCTGGTTTTAAATTAAGTGTCTTTATTTTTATTTTGAGTTCCATGAGTTTGACATAATGCCCTATCAAATATATCACTTGCATATATTTTCTCTCATACTTTGTTTTTTCAACTCTCTTGAATATACCTTAAACACTGAAATTCACTAAGTTGTAAATATTGTTGAAGTCCAATGTATTTTTTTCTTTTATTTCCTATTCTTTTGGTGTCACACCCAAGAAGTTAATGTCAAATCTAATGTCATGAAACTTTGTTCTTATGCCAAAAGTTTTAAAGCTTGAGCCTTAAAACTCTAGGTATGTTATTCATTTTGAGTTAATTTGTATGTCTGATACAGGTAAGGGTACAACATAACTAATTTGCATATGTATATCAATTTATTGCAACACCATTTGTTGAAAAGGTTACATTTTACCCATAGCCTCTTTGTTAAAAATCAGTTGAAATTATGTGAATGGTTTGATTTGAGCTCTCTATTCTGTTACAGTGGTTTATATGTCCCCATCTTTACACTTTCTCAATCAATGTAGCATTGTAGTAAATTTTGAAACCAAGAGGCGGGAGTCCTCTAACTTGTTCTTTGTTAAGATTAAAATCAGCATACTATAGTGATTTGGCCACATCATGTTCATACCAGCTCAATTTACATTAGCTAAGCTATGGAACCAGCCTAGGTGCCCTTCAACAGATGAATCAATAAAGAAAATGTGGTACATATATACAATGGAATATTACTGAGCCAAAAAGAAGAATGAAATTTGCTGGTAAATGGATGAAACTGGAGACGCTCATGTTAAATGAAACAAGCCAATCCCAAAAACCAAAGGCCAAAATATTCTCTCTGATATATGGATGCTGACTTACAATAGGTGGGGGAGAAGAAGTAGTGAAGGTTCACTGGATTGGACAGGGGGGAGTTGGGGGAAGGGAGGGGGAATGGGAATAGAAAAGACAGTAGAATGAATCCGACATAACTTTCCTGTATTCGCATATGAATATGTGACCAGTGTAACTCCACATCATGTACAACCACAAAAATGGGAAATTATATTCCATGAATGTATGCTATGTCAAAATACATATTAATGTCATGTTGAACTAACATGAACAAATAAAAAAGAGATAAATTTAAAAATAAAAAAAAAGATTATTCTGGCTATTTAGGGTCTCATGAGATTCCAAATGAATTTTTTAATTGATTTTTTTAAATGCACGACAGCAAATGCATTACAATTCTTATTACACATATACAGCACAATTTTTCATATCTTTGTATATAGAGTATGTTCATGCCAATTCCTGTCTTTATACATGTACTTATTTTTTGCATTATAATTCTTATTACACATATATATCACAATTGTCCATATTTCTGTTTGTATATAAAGTAAGTTCACACCCAATTCGTGTATTCACACATGTTCTTTGGATAATGATGTCCATCACCTTTCACCATCCTTGCTAATTCCCTGCCCCATCCCTTTCCCTTCCACCCCTCTTCCCTATCTAGAATTCATCTATTCCTCCATTCCTCTCCCTCCCTACCCCACTATGAGTCAGTCATCTTATATCAGAGAAGACATTCAGCATTTGTTTTTGGTGATTGGCTAATTTCACTTAGCATTATCTTCTCCAATGCCATCCATTTACCTGCAAATGCCATGATTTTATTCTCTTTTATTGTGGAGTAAAATTATATATATGCCACATTTTTTATCCATTCATCCACTGAAGGGCATCTAGGATGGCTCCACAGTTTAGCTATTGTGAATTGTGCTGCTATAAACATTGATGTGGCTATGTCCCTGTAGTATGCTGTTTTTAAGTCCTTTGGGTATAGTCCGAGGAGAGGATTAGCTGGGTCAAATGATGGTTCCATTCCCAGTTTTCCAAGGAATCTTCATACTGCTTTCCATATTGGCTGCACCAACTTGCAGTCCCACCAGCAATGCATTAGTGTACCTTATCCCCCACATCCTTGCCAACACTTACTGTTGTTTTGTCTTCATAATAGCTGCCATTCTGACTGGAGTGAGATGATATCTTAGAGTAGTTTTGATTTGCATTTCTCTAATTGCTAGAGATGATGAACATTTTTTCATATATTTGTTAATTGATTGTATATCCTCTTCTGACAAGTGTCTGTTCAGGTCCTTGGCCCATTTATTGATTGAGTTATTTGGTTTTTTGGTGTTTAGATTTTTGAGTTTTTATATACCCTAGAGATTAGTGCTCTATTTGATGTGTGAGGGGTAAAAATTTGCTCCCAAAATGTAGGCTCTCTATTCACTTCATAGATTTTTTTTTGGCTGAGAAGAAAATTTTTAGTTTGAGTCCATTCCATTTATTAATTCTAGGTTTTAATTCTTGTGCTATAGGAGTGTTATTAAGGATCTTGGGACCTAATCCCACGTGATGACGATTAGGGCTTACTTTTTCTTCTATGCATAGTCTCTGGTTTAATTCGTAGGTCTTTGGTTCATATTGAGTTAAATTTTGTGCATAGTGAGAGATAGGATTTAATTTCACTTTGTTGCATATAAATTTCCAGTTTTCCCAGCACCATTTCTTGAAGATGCTATCTTTTCTCCAGTGCATGTTTTTGGCACGTTTGTCTATATATAAGATAATTGTAATTTTGTGGGTTAGTCTATGTGTCCTCTATTGTATACTATTGGTCTACCAGTCTGTTTTGGTGCCAATACCATGCTGTTTTTGTTACTGTTACTAGGTAGTATAGTTTAAGGTCTGGTATAGCGATGCCACCTACTTCAGTCTTCCTGCTAAGGATTGCTTTAGCTATTTTGGGTCTCTTATTTTTCCAGATGAATTTCTTGATTGCTTTTACTATTTCTATGGGGAATGCCATTGGGATTTTGATCAGAATTGCATTAAATCTGTATAGTGCATTTTGCAGTGTGGTCATTTTGATCATATTTATTCTGCCTATCCAAGAGCAAGGTAGATCTTTCCATCTTCTAAGGTCGTCTTTGATTTCTCTCTTTAGGGTTCTGTAGTTTTCATTGTATAGATCTTTTATCTCTTTCATTAAGTTGATTCCCAAGTGTCTTTTTTTGAGGTTATTGTGAATGGGGTAGTTTTCCTCATTTCCTTTTCAGAGGATTTGTCATTGATATACAGAAGTGCCTTTGATTTATGGGTATTGGTTTTATATCTTGCTGAATTCATTTACTAGTTCTGGAAGTTTTATGGTAGAGTTTTTTGGGTCTTCTAGGTATAGAATCATATAGTCAGCAAATAGTGCTAACTTAAGTTCTTCTTTTCCTATACATAGCCCTTTGATTTCTTCTGGCCTTCTAATTGCTGTGGCCAGTGTTACAAGAACTATGTTGAATAGAAGTGATGAAAGAGGGCATCCCTGTCTTGTTCCAGTTTTTAGAGAGACTGCCTTCAATTTTTCTCCATTTAGAATGATGTTGGCCTGAGGCTTATCGTAGATAGCCTTTACTATTTTGAGATATGTTCCTGTTATCCCTAGTTTTTCTAGTGTTTTGAACATAAAGGGATGCTGTATTTTGTTAAATTCTTTTTCTGCATCTATTGAGGTGATCTTATGATTCTTTAAGTCTATTGATGTGATAAATTACACTTTTTGATTTCCGTATGTTGAACCAACCTTGCATCCCTGGGATAAATCCCACTTGATCATGGTGCACAATCTTTTTGATATGTTTTTGTATTCAATTTGCCAGAATTTTATTGAGAATTTTTGCATCTATGTTCATTGGAGATATCGATCTGAAGTTTTCTTTCTTTGATGTGTCTGCCTGGTTTTGGAATCAGGGTGATATTGGCCTCATAGAATGAGTTTGGAAATACTCCCTCTTTCTCTATTTTCTGAAATAAATTGTAAAGTATTGGTATTAGTTCTTCTTTAAAGGTCTTGTAAAACTCGGCTGTATATCCATCTGGTCCTGGGCTTTTCTTGGTTGGTAAGCTTCTGATGGCATCTTCTATTTCCTCACTTGATATTGGTCTGTTTAAATTGTGTATATCTTCATGACTCAATCTGGGCAAATCCTATGACTAAATAAATTTGTCTATGCCTTCAATGTCTTCTCTTTTATTGGAGTATAAGATTTCAAAATAATTTCTAATTATCCTCTGTATTTCCGTAGTGTTTGTTGTGATAGTACCTTTTTCATCATATATGCTGATAATTTGAGTCCTCTTTCTCCTTCTCTTTATTAGCATGGCTAAGGGTAGGTCTACTTTGTTTATTTTTTCAAAGAACCAACTTTTGTTTTGTCAGTTTTTTCAATTATTTCTTTTGTTTCGATTTCATTGATTTCATTTCTAATTTTAATTATTTCTTGCCTTTTACTGCTTTTGCTGCTGATTTGTTCTTATTTTTCTAGGGCTTTGAGATGTAGTGTGAGGTCTTTTGTTTGTTGGCCTTTTTTTCTTTTAAGGAATGAACTCCATGCAATGAATTTTCCTCTTAGTACTGCTTTCATAGTGTCCCAGAGATTTCAATATGTGTGTCTATGTTCTAATTTACCTCTAAAAATTTTTTACTCTCCTCCTTGATGTCTTCTGCAACCCATTGTTCATTGAGTAGCATATTGTTTAGTCTCCAGGTGATGGAGGAATTTTTATTTTTTATTTTGTCGATGATTTCCAATTTCATTCCATTATGATCTGATAAAATGCATAGTAGTATCTATACTTTTTTGTATTTGCTAAGAGTTGTTTTATGGCATAATATATGGTCTATTGTGAGAAGGATCCATGTGCTGCTGAGAAGAAAGTGTATCTGCTTGATGCAGGTTGAAATATTCTGTATATCTCAGTTAAGTCTAAGTTTATTGATTATATTATTGAGGTGTATAGATTCTTTATTCAACTTTTGTTTGGAAGATCTAGCCAATGGTAAGAAAAGTGTGTTACAGTCACCCAAGAGTATTGTGTTGTGGTCAATTTGACTCTTGAACTTGAGAAGAGTTTGTTTGATAAACATAGCTGCAGCATTGTTTGGGTCATATATATTTAGGATTATATGTCTTGTTGGTGTATGGTTCCCTTGAGCTGTATGTAATGTCCATTTTTATCCCTTTTGATTAATTTTGGCTTGAAGTCTACTTTATTTGATATGAGGATGGAAACCCCTGCTTGTTTCCACAGTCCATGTGAGTGGTATGATTTTTCCCAACTTTTCACCTTAATTCTGTGTATATCTTTTCCTATTAGATGAGTCTCCTAGAGGCAGCATATTGTTGGGTCTTTTTTAATCCAATCTGCTAGACTATCTTTTGATTGGTGCATTTAAGCCATTAACATTTAGGGTTATTATTGAGACATGGTTTGTAATTCCAGCCATATTTGTTTATTTTTTTAATTTAACTTGACTTGGTTTTCCTCTTTGATTAGTTTTTCCTTTCGTGTAGTACCTCTCTCTGCTGATTTTCATTGTTTTTTTTTTAATTTCCTCTTCATAGAATATTTTGCAAAGGAAGGTTTATAGTGCCAGTTTTCTAAGTATAAATTCTTTTAACTTTTGTTTATCATGGAAAGTTTTTATTTCATATTCAAATCTAAATCTTAATTTTGCTGTGTATAAGCTTCTTGGTTGGCACCCATTCTCTTTCAGAACTTGATATATGTTGTTCCAGGATCTTCTAGCTTTCAGAAAATTCTGCCGTTTTCCGATTTGGTTTACCCTACATGTAATCTGATTCCTTTCTCTTGAGGCTTTTAAAATTCTCTCCTTATTCTGTATGTTGTGTATTTTCATTATAATGTTTCTTGGTGTGGATTTGTTGTGATTTTGTACATTCGGCATCCTGTACGCTTCTTGAATTTGGATTTACAATTCATTCTTTATATTTGGAAAGTTTTATTATATTATTTCTTTGAATAAATTGTTCATTCCTTTGGTTTGGACCTCTATGCCTTCCTCTATTCCAATAACTCTTAAATTTGGTCTTTTTTGCTCATAGTTTCTTACCATTTTCGCTGTGTGGTCTATGTTCTTTTCAAGATGATATATTTTATCTTCATTGTCTGATGCCGTGGATCTTCCAAGTGATGTTTTCATTTGAGCTTTTAATTTGCTTTTTTATTTCTTTCCATTTCAAGGGTTTCTGTTTTGTTTTTTTAGAACCTCTATCTCCCTGTTGAGGTGATCTTTTGCTTCTTGAATTTTTTTATGTAGCTCATTGTCAAAGTGATCTTTCACTGCTTGTATTTGTTGTCTTATGTCTTCTTTGAGTTCACAGAACATTTTAACCATGTAAATTCTGAAATCTTTCCCTGTAATTTTTTCTGCTGTAGCTTCCAATGATTCTAATGATGTGTTATATTGATTTGTTTGTGGTACTTTCTTCCCTTGTCTTTTCATGTTGCTCGTGTGTCTTCCTTTCCAGCTCTGTGGGTCTGGTGTGTTATTGTTTTTACCCTATAGATTTGTAGTACTCTTGTAAGGTTCCAAGATCCCTCCTTTGTGGGGAAGGACAATGTTAATAGATCCCAATATCAACAATACATCACCTATGAACAGTTTGTTGTTATGAAGACATTTACAGTTTAGTCTCTATGTCTGGGAATGTTGGATTCATTATTATTTATTTAAAATATAAACAGTAGTTTCATAAAAGGGTTTACAGTTTTTGGCAGTGGACAATGAACTGGGGGTAAGGCATAGGACGATATGTGGAGAGGGAAAGCTGTGAGGGTATATAGTTAATATATCTTAGGAAATGTGAAAGAGAAATCTAATGAAGAATGTTAGTAGCAAGGGAATAGACACGAAGTAATTTAGGGTAGACAAGTACATGGGCAGACAGTAGAGTACATAAAAAACACACACATATGTATTTAGAAAAATACAGGATGTGAAAATAGTAAATAAAATATGGGGGGTGGTGAATGAAGAAGAAAGAAAAAAGGGAAAAAGAGAAAGAAAAAAGAAGAAAAAGAGAAAAGGGGGGCTTATGCAACTCCTCTATAGTATATTATTCAGGTGACTCAGTCCTCAAAGGCCTATTTCATGCAAAGTTCTTTGTTTTACATATGTTGGGGATGTGAGGGCCAGAGGATAGAAGGGTAGAAGAGAAAGAAGAAGAAGAAGAAGAAGAAAACAAAAACCTGAAAGAAGAAACCAGGGTTGTTGCTAGTTTTAGAGATCCGTTTCTTTCCTGCTTCTCTTCTCATCCAGTAGGTGGGGTTGTCTGTTTTAAGCTGGTGTCTCTGCCCTCAGGATAGTATAGGTAACCAGGGTGAGAATACTGGACCTGATCAGATGGAGATCTAATCTGAGAGTCATGCCCCCAGATATGGCGAGAAAGATTTTCCAAGATGGAGTTGGTCTGCTTCCAACGCCAGGGTGTCTGGTGAGGTTGGGGGAGCTGGGCGATGGCCTTGTGCTTTGGATAGATAGCAGCCAACTGTCCTGTGTGGGAACAGATCACAGTCTGGAGTTCTGCAGAGGTGCTGATAGGTGATTCTGCTAAGCTTCTTGAGAGCCATGTGTGAGCTAGAACTCTACAGGCTTTGGGTCCAGAGTCCAGAGTCCTACTTGAATGCAGAGGCTCTGATTTTTGCATGGGGGCGGGGGTCACAGTGTTATTGATTTCTGTGAAAATCCACTAGATAGGGGTCCTCTCACACTCTCTGAGATGTTGTATTCTTACTAGGAGAGACCTGAGTCACATATCAAAACAGGATGCTTCCTCTTTTGGCCCTACATCTTGAAGTCCTTTATATGAATTTTTGAATGGACTTTGCTGTTTCTGAAAAATCCTGATGGCATTCTTATAGGGACTGAATTAAATCTATAGATCAATTTGGATAACATTTCTTTTTTGAAAATATTATTTTAATCCATAAACACAGGATTCCTTTTTAGTTATCTGTATTTTCTGCAGTATGTTGTAGCATTCAATGTATAGGTCTTTTGCTTCTTTGGTAAAAATTTATTCCTAAGCATTTCATTGTTTTTAATGCTATTGTAAATAGAATTTTTTGAATATTTTTTATTGATTCTTTTTAGTTATACATAACATAAGGATTCATTCTGACACAATTATAAAAGCATGGAATATAGTATTCTCTAATTCAATTTCCAGTACTTTCCCTTTCCCTCTACTCCTCTTTTCCCCCATTCTCTTCCCTCTACTCTTTTGACCTTCCTGATGTTTATTTACAGAGTTTTTTCAAAAGTTTGTGTCTTGTGGATATACATAATGGTGAGATTCACTGTGGTATATTCATATATGTACATAGGAAAGTTAAGTCAGATTCATTCCATTGTTCTTTCCTTTTCCCTCTCCCTCAATCCCCCCAGTACAAGTTTATTTCTATGGAATCTCACCCTTTTATTTTTTCCCCTTATTTTGGATGAGCTCCTGCATATCACAGGGAATATTGAAATTTCATCTCACTCCAAGAGGAATGGCAGTTGTCAATAATATATATAATAATAAGTATTGGCAAGGATGTGGGGAAGAAGGTATACTCTCATATGTTTGGTGGGACTACAAATTAGTGCAACCACTCTAGAAAGCAGTATGGAGATTCCTCACAAAATTAGGAATAGATCTAGCATATGACCCAGCTATCCCTCCCTTTCATATATCCAAAAGTTCTAAAATCAGGATATACTATAGGGATGCAGCCATATTAATCATTGTAATGCTCAATTCATATTAACCAAGCTATGAAACTAACATAAGTGCCTTCAACAATGAATAAAGAGAATGTGGTATATATAAGAGTATTCTCCTCAGGTTTTCCCGTCCCGAGCCTGAGCGATCTGTCTGCGCGACGCAGGCAAATACCAGCCTGGAATCACCTGTTCTGTAGTTGAATGAGCTGAGATTAGTAGAAAACAGGGATGATTGCATCAGCTCTCCATGATGGCGGCTGCTGTCCTCCTCCGTGTTCCGACCGGTGTCGGGAATCGAACTGGATCGGTTCTCTCCTCTGTTTCAAAGCTGGCACTCAGCACTCAGCACGGCCAGTGCGCCACTGGCAGGAGCCCCAGAATCCGCTTCGCTGTAATCCCGCTCTGGAACCTCGCCGCTAATTAACTAGGGCGCGTCCCAGACTCCATCTACGGGGCGGCCGCCGACCAGGTACTCTTGTGTTTGTTTTTTTAATTTTTATTTTAAATTTTTGGTATTTTACTTTTTTGAGAGAAGGATTACTGTAAGATTCTTGATTTTAGACGTTTCTTCCTGTTCACAGTGGACATTTGCATTATTTTCACAGCATTCCTTTAGTTTCAGTAAGTTGAAAACTCCTCTCAAATTATTTTCTAATTTTCCTGTGGCTGATCTTTGTAAACTATTGGTTAATTTATATTCTTTGCCCCAAATGCTTCACTTGTCTTCCATTGATTTACCATATCATGGAAACAATCAATACACATGAACATTGTCTTTCAATAAAAAAAGTGGTAGATTTAGAACACAAGAGGAACAAAACTTAATCATTAGATGAAAATGTAGACTCTTAAGGCCAATTTTCTGCCCCCCAAATTAGCCAGGTCAGGGTTCAACCAACTGGCTCCACTGCTAAGTACTGAATAAAGAAAAGCTTGATGATCTGAGAAAACAAAAAATTAGACTCTTAAATCTCACTACGAATAAATAAAAGGTAATGAAATCCAACATACCCCTGTCTCCATGGAAGGAGGGCTCCTCCTGTCTTTCTATTTATCTGCTGGGTAACCTTTGTGGCCATGGTTAGTAATAACCAGGGTCTGTCCATGGGATGTGTCACCACACACTTCCTTGGAGTCAAGTATTGAACACATAAGTTTTACTTTTTTTTTTTTTTTAATTTAATAGTACCTGTTTTTCACACCATTAGGTAATATACACACCACTGTGAAAGCAAGCAGACATGAAATTCTATTTTTAAAATGCAGTAATGATAAGAGAAATGAAAATAATCTCAAGGCAGAACAATGACAAACTAGAGTCTATTAGGTGACTACTGCAGTCTAAGAAAGTGGAGGGTGCAGAATCCCATTCTATCCCACAACTGTGAGGGTGGAAGAAAAAGGCTATAGGATTGGCAGTTTGGCAATGTACATCCAATGGTTAAGCATGCAAAATCCTTTGTCCCAGTGACTCAATTTCCAAGAATTTAGGATGAAGTTAAAAAAGATGGGTTGAAAGTGTTTCTGGAAGTATACCAGGATCAGGATAATCATCATTTGCAGGATGATTATTGTATGTAGGGCACTTGCTAAATGTTTTACTTGACCTAGTTCATTTTTTCAGTGACCCATTAATAATACTATTATCCCCATTTTACCACTGAGAAAACTAGCTTGGGAATTCAAGTTAACTGTCTGACTTACAAGGTGCCCAACATTGCAATATGAACTCCAGCAGGACACTAAGCTATGTTAGAGATTACTTTACCCAATGGGAAAAATAATCTTTTTAAAATTTTAAATCCTGTGATAGCTATAGGAAATTGTGGGACATTATTCTTTCATTAGATTAAAATCTTCATTCGATATTAGCAAAATTTTTCTTCATTTCACTTGAAAGGGTATAAAATTTTAAGTACATTATCACATTGATCAAGATAAATATTTTTTCTATTAATCATCACATTAGCTAATCATTCTTTTTCAAAAAGTTACCTTTTTTTCAGATTTTAAATAACTGGCACACTGTAGCTTGTAATGTTCTTTTAACATTTCTTTAAAATTCCAGTGATATCTATAATAATGAACTCTCAACTTGCCTCTAATGTTTTTATTTCTTCCATTTTTACAATGTTAATTTAATATTTTCTAAAACTACCTTTCAATTTGTTTTTAATTTGTTGTAGTTGAGATGAAACCCAGGAGGCTATACTACTGAGACTCAACCTCAGCCCTTTGTATTTTGAGACAAGATCTTGCTGAATTGCCCAGGTGGCCTACAGAGCTGTGATGCATAGCACTTTCATAGTCTTTCAGTTCAAAGTTTTCTCCTTATTGAGTAAAGTAATTTCTAACATAGCTCTTGCTTGGAAACCACCTAAGATTTCAGTTTTATTTTTGCAACCCTGTCACCACCTGTTGCTTCCTGAGAGAATAGAGTGAATCTGGATCAAAGTATAAGAGTGTGCTATTTAAGGCTCAACCTTGTTTACAATGAATAGAGAATCACAGGGTTAGGGTAAGAGAGAATGGGGACTCAGAGAGATGATCCCTGCAAGCAAGGCTGTGGTTTCCATGGTATCTGCCGATAAAAGTACATGTGTCTTGGAGAATTTAAAGAAACTGAAAAGCCCCATAGAGGAAGAAGTACCAGGAGCTATCATGGAAAGTCTGCTCAAGTTACATTTTGAACATTCACCACTCAGAACTAACCAGGTTAGTCACACTGAGTGATGTGGTATACACACAATTAATGATACTCAGTATAAAAAGAAGGAAATCTCATCATTTCTGATATCATGGGTGAACATGGAGGACAGTGCATTAAGTGAAATAAGTCAGGTACACAAAAGCACCATATAAACCTCACTCATGTGTGTAACCTAAAAACATTAATTTCAAAAGTGGAAAGTCAGAAAGTGTTTACCACAGGTGGCCTGGTTAGAAAGAATGAGGAGCCTGTTGGGGTGTTAGTCAGATGTCACATAATTACAGTTAGGCAGTAGCAATAAATTCCAGAATCTAATGTTTAACACTGCAAGTACAGATAATGGTGGATATTACATTGTTTAAAAAATGTGGATATTAAGAGTGGATATTAAGTGTTCACCACAAACACAACTATTTAGGTAATGAATGCTAATTAGCTAGATTTAACCATTCCACAATGGATATATATTTTCAGACATGTTGTATCCAATAAATATATATTTCTATATTAACTTACCTTTTTATCTAAAGAGCTAAGGTATTTTATTTTTAAATGAATATGGCTCAGAAAAGGTGTTTCTTAGTGTAGCATCCCAGGATTTCCTGTAGCACTTAAAACAAGAAAGTCTAGGCTCCATGTAAAAAAAAACCAAAAAAACAAAAACATGCTTGCTTCATGATTAAGAAAGCCTCCCTAGCCAAAGATTATCCTAGGAGCAAGAGGAGGATGCAAGATGAATTAAGGACAAGAACTCAAGGAAGGGAGTAAGATGGGATCTTTCTGTAGACATTCAGATGACAAGTAATGACAACTTGGTCTAAGACAATGGATGGAAGGAAAGATGAGGAATTCCATTGACCAAGGGGAAGGAATCAAGTTAGAAGAAATAGAACACGTACTTAGATTATGACTGGGGATGAAAATTATGATTACTATAACCCATATTACATTACATTTCTGTATCCTTTCTCTTTTAAAAACAATATCCAGTTCTCAAGTCTGAGAATATTAGCATAAAATGGTGATATTAAGGAATAGCTAAACCCTGACAGTGTGTATTTAACTAACTATAAAGGTACATTGGCGTTTGTTGGCTAGTTTAGGGAAACATGGGCAGCATATTGAATTTTAAAGTACTTGTAAATGCAGATTTAGAACTAAAGACAGAAGACACACTACGTAGTCACCATCTGTGTATGTTGTGTGATAGGCTTCTATAACATGATTATATGTAAGCTAGGGTTTTCATTTACTTTGTACCTAGAAAATAAGTGTATCATCTATTCTCAAGAGGCAAAGAACAGTGAAATACAACATAACACTTCATGCATAAATCAAATGCAAAATGAGCCATGATACAAACACCAATATGTGCATTTTAATTATTTTTAAAAGGAATCTGTAGATCAGGTTTCCCTTCTAATGAGCTTAGGTGTCACCATTCATATTTAAGAAGTAAAAAGCTAAATAGACCAACTGAAAAAAAATGAATGATCATTCTGGGGTCTCTAAGAGAGGTAAAGACCCAGAGCAAATGGCTGCCACCAAGAAAAAAAACAGGTAGCACAGGAGTCAGGCCTTACCTGAGCACCTCTGAGCATGCAGCCAAGGAAAAGACAAGAGACACCTAAATGTAACTGACAATTCATTGAAATTGCTGAAGGCTCAGTACAGACATCTGTAGGAAATTAAAAACAAAATATATATGCCGGCTCAGGGAGGACCTCATAATTTTGAAAGATTGAGTTCTAGATCAACCAGGTTTTCCTAAAAATACCAGAGAAAAACTCCCTGATGCCTCCAGAAAGAGAGAGAAAGAAACATCCTTCTGAAATATTCTATAGCACTATTCTTCCCAGCAAGGCTGGCCTGCAGGAAAAACCAGTTATCAGAGCCTGATCTGTGGGGAATTAGCAGCTAACCTGCATATGGTAAGGGGAATAGCAACTCTAGCACACTCTAGCCATTCAGTCCTACCTATCCAAAGGGAAGAGAAAAGAACTTAAGCACCTGTGAAGTTCACAGTCCACAGGCACAACCTACCCAGAGAATGAGACCTAATTATAGGAGTCTAGTTTCCCTTCCCCTTGCTACCACATGACCACTTACAGCACACTCTTTGACCCAGCACATCATATCCAGCCATCAAGGAAAAATTACAGCCATACCAAAAGGCAAAAACACAATCAGAAGAGACAGACTAAATATCAGACAAAACAATGGAGGGTGCCAGAACTCTCAGAAACTTAGCTCCACTGTCACTCATAACCAAAAAGATTGAGTAAAGAAAACTGAGTTTTGAAAAGTCAGTGGTGTCCTCACTCATCAACTCCTTTAACATTTTACTCAAAGTAAAAATTATTCATGTAATAACACAAGAAATTCAAACCCATAAACTTGTCTTTGTTTGCAGATGACATCTGTGAAAATAATTGGCATCAATAACTTCCTAGAATGAATAAGATTTTACAGTAAGATTTCAATATAGAAGGTTAATACATAAGAGCCAAATGCTTTTCTTTTAATTCTATCAATTAACAAAAGTAGAATTTGAAATTAAAAACTGAAATACTAAAAATAAAATACAAAGGTGTAAATCTGATAAAATGTGTACAAGGCTTATCGGAGGGAAACTAAAATTCCAATGAATCAAAAAATAAAGAAATGGAGCACTATTCCATGTTCCTGGATAGAAAGATTCATTATGGTCAAGATGTCAGTCAGTTCTTTCCCACTTAATTTATACAGTCAATGCAATGCTAATCAAAATCAGTGAATTATTTCGTGAATAGTGGAAAAATAATTTTTCCAAGTCACAAGGAGAAGCAAAACATCCACTATGACCAATAGAATATATTTTTTCTCTTTCCACATTTTTATATTGGTAGATTACATCTAAATAATATAATATTGAAAAAGAACAAATATGGAGGAAAGAATTATCCAATATCAAGACTTAATAGAAAACTACAATGGTTTGGGGAAAAACATGCACAAATTGGTAAATGGAGAAGACTTTATAGCCAGAATTTGACTTACATCAATAATTGGACAGAGGAAAAAGGCAATGCAATAAAGATAATCTTTTCAACAGATGATCCTAGACATCCACATGCCAGAAGAAAGATAAATGCAGACACAAAACTCATACCCTTCACCCAACTACTGTGAAAATAAATCACAGACCTAAATGTACAACACAAAAATTAAGAACTCCTAGAGTTTTATAGGAGAATATTTCAATGATCTTGATTAATTATGACAAGGACTTGATATAACATCAAAGGCAAAATCCATGAAAAAATAAATAGGTTAGTAGGGCTTCATTAAAACCAATGTGTGCTCTGTGAAGGACACTGCCAACAGATAAGAAAGAAGACAAGACACAGACTAAAACAAAATATTTGCAAAAGACATCTAATAAATGGCTGTTATCCCAAATATAACAAAAACTCTTAAAATTCACCAATAAGAAAAGAAGTTGACTTTAAAATGGGCCAAACATACAAGCACCTTGCCAAAGAAGACATATATGAAAAGATATAACAAGTAAGCATGTAAAAAGATGCTCCATATCATATGAGAAAATGCAAATTAAAACAAGATGTCACACTATATCTATTAGAATGACCTGAACCCTGAGCACCTGTAACACCAAACACCAGTGAGAATTTAGAGCAGCAAGAACTCTGATCATTCCCAGGTGGAATGCAAATTTTACAGCCACTTTTGAATACAGTTTGGTGGTTTGTTAAAAACTAAAATATTTTTATAAAATGATCCAACAATCATGTTCCTTGCTATCTACCACAAAGTGTTAAACACTTGTGTCCATCCACACAAAAACTGGCACAAGAATATTTAGAGCAGCTTTATGCATAACTGTCAAAAATTGGGAGCAATCAAAGTGTCCTTCAGTAAGGGAATGGAAAAATAAACTACATCTAGATAACATAATATCATTTAGCACTAAAAAGATGTGACCTATCAATCCAGAGAAATAATAGAACTTTAAATGCATATTACTACCTGAAAAAAGCCAATCTGAAAAGTCTACCTACTACATGCTTCAACTATATGACATTCTGGAAAAGGAAAAAATATCGAGATAGTAGGAAAAAAAGAACAAAAAATTAGTTGAAACTACTCTTCTTGATATTATAATGGTGGATATATGTCACATACACATATGTGTATGAATGTACAACAAGAATGAACCCCAATGTAAATTGCAGATTTTGAGTGACTGCAATGGATTTTGGGGGATTGGGGTACCAGGGATTGAACACAGGGACACTTGAACACTCAGCCACACCCCAGCCCTATTTTGTATTTTATTTAGAGACAGAATATCACTGAGTTGCTTAGTGCCTCACTATTGCTAAGGATGGTTTGAACACAGAATCCTCAGCCTCCCGAGCCACTGTGATTACAAGCGTACTCCACCACCATGTCTGGTGATTGCAATCTATTAATGTACATTCATCAATTAGAGTAAATGCACTACTTTGGTGGAAGATATTGATAATGGGGGAGTACACAGAAAGTCTCAGTATCTTCTTCATTTTTCTGTGAACCCCAAATTCCCATAAAAAGATTAAATTTCCTTTAAAAATAAGTTCAATTTTTGGAAACATGATTGGAGCATTGTTTTGTGTTGTTGTTCTTGCTGCTGATTGTCTTGTTTTGTTTTGCTACTAGGGATTGAACCAAGTGGCATTCAACCCTTGATCCACATCCCCAGCCCTTTTATATTTTATTTAGAGACACTGTCTTTCTAAGTTGCTCAAAGCCTTGATGAGTTTCTGACACTAGTTTTGAACTTGTGATGCTTCTGCCTCAGCTTCCTGAGCAACACAGGATTACATGCTTGTGCTACTGTGCCAAGTGGGATCTAGTTCTTAATATCCCCCATCTAGAATTGAAGACTATCATTCTAAGTGAAATAAGCCACTCCCAACACACCAAAGGCCAAATGTTCTCTCTGATTTGTGGATGCTAGCCCAAAACAAGTGATGTTGGGTAGGGGAATAGTAGAAATCCATTGTATTCAACAAAGGGAAACTAAGGGAGGGAGGAGGGGAATAGGAAAGACAGTAGAATTAGTCAGTCATAACTTTGCTAGCCTTATATATGTATACACAATCAGGGTAACTCCAGATCATGTCAATTACAAGAGTGGGATCCTGGATAGAATAAGTGATATTCTCTCTCTCTCTCTCTCTCTCTCTCTCTCTCTCTCTATATATATATATATATATATATATATATATATATATATATATATATATATAAAGTGTATATAATATATACTGAATGTATATAATATATGCTAAAGTACATTATCCTGTCATATAGAACTAAACAAATTTAAAAAGTATTCCCCACCCATTCACACCAAATTTCTAATTCCCATGCCTTCTTCAACATCTATCCTAACAGCCACAAACCATGTCATAAAAACCTGTTCTGGTGTTTGCTGACTGGCAGAAATTAACCTTTACTTCCAGGGTTTCAGAGTTTTCATAAAATGATTCCTACATGTTGATATGCCAGGGATTCTACTTTCAGATTGTTAACAACTGATTTTAAATTGTAAATAATTGATTATTTTTGGATTTTTAAATTGGAAATTTAAAATTGCCACTGTACTTACATAATTGCTTTTCCCATACTCATGACTCTCTATTTCAACACAGCTCCTATTATAAAGAAATATCCCATCATTTAGTGACATCACTCTCAGTAAGGATGTAATTTTTGATCCTCTTAAACAATCTGCTAGTGGATAAGCCTCAAACTGAAAAAGAATCACAAGACATAAATTACTGCTTTTTCAACATCAACATTATCCAAGGGCATTTTCATTGTATATTGGTGCTATTTTCTACTGAAATCTCATAATTCTAGTCTTAACAATGAGTGGATTGGAACTTGGATTCTATCCTGGGTGATATGAAGTTTAGTTGAGAGTTCATTAGACTGAGATGATTCCAGGGCTTCAGCTTCCTCCACAGGTACATGGAGAATTAATGGAAAATGTTACATGAAAACTAGGAACCAGTTTAAGTTTTTAGTAAAATGAAACTAGGAAATTTACCAATTTACAGAAACTGCTAACCAACATCTATGTAGGATCTTCTGACTCTAGTCAAATATAATTTGCATTGTACTTCTACATCAGCCTATGGAAACTCACTGCCCACACTGCTGCCATGAAACTCTGAACATCTTCTGGTTCTGAGTGCTGCCCAATTCATTAATCCTTCTTTCCTCTAATACTGTTAAAACTTTAGTCTTTTCTTTTAACGTAGGTTCCTCTGCATCATTTTGATTCTATGTATCTGGTCCTTAAGAATAGACTTGAGAAATCAGTCTTCCAACTGCCATGAGCAAATGTCTACAATGTTAGATAAGGAGATGACAGAGCTCACTATAGCAAAGGGCTCTACATACATTCTGATTCAGTGTTTGCTTGTTGTCTCACAGAAAGAACAGGGATACTGAAAAGAGCAACAGTCTTAGCTATAAACATGACTGCATAGGTTCCTTTGTGCATTAGTCTTTATTTGACCCCTCAATGACATGAATATCTTCAAAATCCATCTTACTGATTTGTAATGTTGGAAGAGTCTTACTTCTTTCAAAGTTCTTCCTAAGAAAATCTAGGTCAAGTCTAAAACATCAGTGTTTAAGTTCTCTTTGTGCATTCTGGGTTCTGAAAATTAAAACATTCCTATTGTGATGAAACCAAGGAAAATAATCAATGACAATTAGGTATTTGTAAATCAGGACTATTTTCCTTGAATAAATTACTGTCTGTCCTCAATGTTGAAATACTGAAATTCAGCAGTGGAGGTGTTTCTATTCATGATGGGAGTAGCTAGCTGAGGAAGGATGCTCTGTGTTCACTGCTGGGAGTTTACAGTATGTTACTAACTGAGGAAGGATGTTCTCCCTCATTACAGGGATTTCAGCTAGTAGCTCAGCAAGAGGGTCTAGAAAGAATTACCTCCCCTTCTGGCCCTATCATTGTATAATATGCAACTAGTCCATAATAGGAAAAAATCATGATCTTTATTGGTGAGATCTTAGGAATTGGAAAACATCATGAATTGGGTACTATTGTCCAGCCTTCCCTCTGCAGAACACCTGCCCATCTAGAAACACGCATGAATCACTAACATAAGCCCCCTGAGATCAGCTTCCTAAGAGGTAGGGCTTTGGATACAGAATCCCACTTTCTTCTCACTGAGCCACTTTGTAAATACAGTCACTTTCATTGCCTCAACTATTTAGCTGTCAACTTGACTGGCCAGTTGTGGGGAAAGCACCTGGATTTTAACCCTGGTAACAATATACAACTCTGAAATAATCTTGTCCCTGGATTTATATTTGTACAGGCAATTCAGAGCATCTATCTTTCATTATTTCTGCATTTCCTAACATTACAGAATCAGAAAACCTAGAATTGCTCACTTTCCTCCCCAAAAGAATACCATTTTCTCAGCCAGGTGCAGTGGCACATGCCTGTAACCCCAGCAGCTAGAGAGGCTGAGGCAGGAGGATCACACGTTCAAAGCCAGCCTCAGCAGTAGCAAAGGGCTTAGCAACTCAGTGACACCCTGTCTCTAACTAAAATACAAAGTAGAGCTAGGAATGTGGCTCAGTGGTTGAGTGCCCCAGAGTTCAACCCTGGTACAAAATAACAACAACAACAACAACAAAACATTTTCTCCACATTAGCCATAGACATTTTTTAATAGAAGAATCTAAGATGCTAAGGGGTACACACAGAGCTCAACCTCTGTGCATACACCATGCAGACA
Organism: Spermophilus citellus; assembly: GCF_964194105.1. NCBI lineage: Eukaryota > Metazoa > Chordata > Mammalia > Rodentia > Sciuridae > Spermophilus > Spermophilus citellus. The sequence continues at coordinate 117,342,127 of NC_138184.1, read as the reverse complement.
CAAGCACAGTCAGAAAAATAGTAATTACTACAGTCTTACTTGACAAACTCCTTCAGTACTGTCATCCTTCTCATGGGACTCAGTCTCATATCTTTAGACAGGGCCTCATCATTATACAGTCTTTATGGTTTGCATGTATTAGACCATTTTGTAAAAAGTTAAAAATATGGCTACACAAGCAAGAATAAATTTATATTAAGAGAGAAAACTATGGTAGTGGGGGTGGGGGAGCCCCACCCAACCAACTTAGGTGTTGCAATTCTGGGTCATAGACTTCTGCAAAAACACTATTTCTAAATCATGATTAAATAGTGACTTATTCTTTTTTTTTAAAGATTTATTTATTTATTTATTTATTTATTGGTTGTTCACAACATTACAAAGCTCTTGACATATTATATTTCATACATTAGATTGAAGTGGGTTATGAACCCCCAATTTTACCCCAAATGCAGATTGCAGGATCACGTCGGTTACACATCCACAATTTTACATAATGCCCTAATAGTAATTGTTGTATTCTGCTACCTTTCCTATCCCCTACTATCCCCCCTCCCCTCCCCTCCCAACTTCTCTCTCTACCCCATCTACTGTAATTCATTTCTCTCTTTGTTTATTTTCCCATTCCCCTCACAACCTCTTATATGTAATTTTGTTTAGCAATGAGGGTCACCCTTCATTTCCATGCAATTTCCCTTTTCTCTCCCTTTCCCTCCCATCTCAAGTCTCTGTTTAATGTTAATCTTTACTTCCTACTCTTCCTCCCTGCTCTGTTCATAGTTGCTCTCATTATATCAAAGAAGACATTTGGTATTTGTTTTTTAGGGTTTGGCTAGCTTCACTAAGCATAATCTGCTCTAGTGCCATCCATTTCCCTGCAAATTCTATGATTTTGTCATTTTTTATTGCTGCATAGTACTCCATTGTGTATAGATGCCACATTTTTTTTTATCCATTCATCTATTGAAGGGCATCTGGGTTGGTTCCATAGTCTAGCTATTGTGAATTGTGCTGCTATGAACATCGATGTGGCAGTGTCCCTGTAGCATGCTCTTTTAAGGTCTTCAGGGAATAGTCCGAGAAGGGCAATAGCAGGGTCAAATGGTGGTTTCATTCCCAGCTTTCCCAGGAGTCTCCAAACTGCTTTCCAAATTGGCCGCACCAATTTGCAGTCCCACCAGCAATGTACAAGTGTACCCTTTTCTCCACATCCTCGCCAGCACTTGTTGTTGTTTGACTTCATAGTGGCTGCCAATCTTACTGGAGTGAGATGGTATCTTAGGGTGGTTTTGATTTGCATTTCTCTGACTGCTAGAGATGGAGAGCATTTTTTCATGTACTTGTTGATTGATTGTATATCCTCCTCTGAGAAGTGTCTGTTCAGGTCCTTGGCCCATTTGTTGATTGGGTTATTTGTTATCTTATTGTCTAATTTTTTGAGTTCTTTGTATACTCTGGATATTAGGGCTCTATCTGAAGTGTGAGGAGTAAAAATTTGTTCCCAGGATGTAGGCTCCCTATTTACCTCTCTTATTGTTTCTCTTGCTGAGAAAAAACTTTTCAGTTTAATTAAGTCCCATTTGTTGATTCTAGTTGTTAACTCTTGTGCTATGGGTGTCCTATTGAGGAATTTGGAGCCCGACCCCACAATCTGTAGATCGGAGCCAACTTTATCTTCTATCAGACGCAGAGTTTCTGATTTGATATCAAGCTCCTTGATCCATTTTGAGTTAACTTTTGTGCATGGCGAGAGAAAGGGATTCAGTTTCATTTTGTTGCATATGGATTTCCAGTTTTCCCAACACCATTTGTTGAAGATGCTATCCTTCCTCCACTGCATGCTTATAGCCCCTTTATCAAATATAAGATAGTTGTAACTTTGTGGATTAGTCTCTGTGTCCTCTATTTTATACCATTGGTCCACCCGCCTGTTTTGGTACCAGTACCATGCTGTTTTTGTCACTATTGCTCTGTAATATAGTTTGAAATCTGGTATCGCTATACCGCCTGATTCAAACTTTCTGCTTAGAATTGCTTTTGCTATTCTGGGTCTTTTATTTTTCCATATGAATTTCATGATTGCTTTATCTATTTCTACAAGAAATGTCGTTGGGATTTTGATTGGCATTGCATTAAATCTATAGAGAACTTTTGGTAATATCGCCATTTTGATGATGTTAGTTCTGCCTATCCATGAACAGGGTATATTTTTCCATCTTCTAAGATCTTCTTCTACTTCTCTCTTTAGGGTTCTGTAGTTTTCATTGTGTAAATCTTTCACCTCTTTTGTTAGGTTGATTCCCAAGTATTTTATTTTTTTTGAGGATATTGTGAATGGAGTGTTTTTCCTCATTTCCATTTCAGAAGTTTTGTCGCTGATATACAGAAATTTTGCCTTTGATTTATGCGTGTTGATTTTATATCCTGCCACTTTGCTGAATTCATTTATTAGTTCTAGTAGTTTCTTTGTAGACCCTTTTGGGTCTTCTAGGTATAGAATCATGTCATCTGCAAATAGTGATAATTTAAGTTCTTCTTTTCCAATTTTTATGCCTTTAATTTCTTTCGTCTGTCTAATTGCTCTGGCCAGTGTTTCGAGAACTATATTGAATAGAAGTGGAGATAGAGGGCATCCCTGTCTTGTTCCGGATTTTAGAGGGAATGCCTTCAACTTTTGTCCATTCAGAATGATGCTAGCCTGAGGCTTAGCATAGATAGCTTTTACAATGTCAAGGTAAGTTCCTGTTATCCCTAGTTTTTCTAATGTTTTGAACATAAAGGCATGCTGTACTTTGTCGAATGCTTTCTCTGCATCTATCGAGATGATCATATGGTTCTTATCTTTAAGTCTATTGATGTGGTGAATAACATTTATTGATTTCTGTATGTTGAACCATCCTTGCATCCCAGGGATGAATCCTACTTGATCATGGTGCACTATTTTTTTGATGTGTTTTTGTATTCGATTCGCCAGAATTTTATTGAGGATTTTTGCATCTAGGTTCATTAGAGATATTGGTCTGTAGTTTTCTTTCTTTGAGGTGTCTTTGTCTGGTTTCGGGATCAGGGTGATGTTGGCCTCAGAGAATGAATTTGGAAGAGCTCCCTCTTTTTCTATTTCCTGAAATAACTTGAAAAGTATTGGTATTAATTCTTCTTTAAAGGTTTTGTAAAACTCCGCTGTATACCCATCCGGTCCTGGGCTTTTCTTGGTTGGTAGTCTTTTGATGGCTTCTTCAATTTCATCCATTGATATTGGTCTGTTCAGATTGTGTGTATCCTCCTGACTCAGTCTGGGCAAATCATATGACTTAAGAAATTTATCGATGTCTTCACTATCCTCTATTTTATTGGAATATAGGTTTTCAAAATAATTTCTAATTGTCTTCTGTATTTCTGTAGCATCTGTTGTGATATTGCCTTTTTCATCCCGTATGTTAGTAATTTGAGTTCTCTCTCTTCTTCTCTTCGTTAGCATGGCTAAAGGTCTTATTTATTTTTTCGAAGAACCAACTTTTAGTTTTGTTAATTTTTTCAATAGTTTCTTTTGTTTCAATTTCATTAATTTCCGCTCTGATTTTAATTATTTCTTGCCTTCTGCTACATTTGCTGTTGTTTTGCTCTTCCTTTTCTAGGGCTTTGAGTTGGAGTGTGAGCTCATTTATTTGTTGGTTTCTTCTTTTTTTGAGGAATGACCACCAGGCGATGAACTTTCCTCTTAAAACTGCTGTGACTTATTCTTTTTGATACTAATATTCAGAGACTGAACTGGGAAGGGGATCTATCACTGACCTACATCCTTGCCTTTTTTTTTTTAGGTAGGGCTTCACTAAGGTGCTTCAACTGGCCTCAAATTTGTCATCCTCTTGCCTTGGCCTTTGTGGCTGTGATTATAGATGCACATCATGACAACAGCTAAATCTAACTTTTAAAGACAGGGTTGTCTTCTACAGAGACTACCTCAGTCACCATTACCTGTCAGGTAGCACAGCTCAGCAAGATGTACATGTGAACAGGGAATAAGGCTATTGCACTTTTTCCATCTGCCTTTTGTGACCAAGAGACCATCATTGTGGTTCCTGTTGGCATACATGGCCCACATGGCATACATCCCACAAAGCATTACACTAAAGTGACTATTCTCTTTTCTACCCTTGTATGCAGTGATGGCTGAAAGACACTTAAGAGTATACAGTGCTCACTGAGCTTGCTTTGAAAATTCCTAAAGCATTCTGAGAACTTTTAAGAACACTTGCACTAATGGGGAAGGGCAAACCCTGACCCCTTTTAAAATTTTTAATTACAGATATACACCCAACATTTCTTCTCAGTCTTTCCCCCTAAGCTCATAGTTCCTGTTTCCAGGAGGAAAAGACATTTTTTAAAAAAAGATGTCACAAACACCTTCCTACACTTATGCTGCAATTCTCAAATGGCAAAGTGCCTTTCCTCCCAACAAAAAATAGTGATTCTGCTAGAGCCTTCCATAGCACTCATCAAAAAGGACCTTGCAAATGATAATCTGTCACAAGGGTTCTGGCACCAGGTGTTTCTTAAGCACCTGGGAAGTTCAAGAGTTCTCACACCTCAAAGAAGACAACTTCAAATCTGGCATTTGTGACTATTCTTCTAAGCCAGCCTCCTAGTTTGAATTCTTAAGATACTGATGCAAAGAGTTTTGTAATTATTTAGAAAAAACCCTGGTATTCACCTGTGTCCCTGTCCTAGAACTTTCTCATGGTATGGAGTTCAATGATTCTGCAGTTTGCAACTCCATCAGAGCCTTTCATATCTCCAGCCCACTCAAGCCAGCTTCTTCCAGGCTCCCCATCCCAGATGATGATGGATGCCATCATCCACCCATTTCCTCTCCTTTTCCTGGTACCCCAAAGATCCACACCATCAACAAGTCCTGCCCATTCCTATTCACCTCTCCAAGCCAGGACACCACCATTTACATGAGTCACATTAACAACTTTCTCATTGGGTGCCTTACCTCCATTTTTATGTAGACACTGCCCACACTTTGTACATATTGATAAAATAGTATTTAAAAACAGATCTCTTGAGCTGGGGATGTGCCTCAGTGGTAGAGTGCTTTCTTAGCATGCTCAAGAACCCAGGTTCAATCCCAGGGCCACAACAAAATTAAACGAAACAAAACAACAACCCCCCCCCCAAAAAAAAAAAACCAGATCACTTGATTCATCTACATAACACTACATGATCTCAGCAAAGTCCAATTTGTCGCAGGGAACAAAGTTCTATATAAGGTGTTCCCTAGCTCACTTTCCAATAAGGGTGCAGCCCCTGCCTGCTCCTACACCTCCTGCCCTGTATCCATCTTACTTCTCTAGAGAACACACCAGCTGTTTGAGATAGGGTCACAACAGGCCCATCCTGAAAAGTGTGTCTTTGTGCCTCCGTCATCCCCTTCATTCTCCTCGCCCTGATCTGCACACAGCTCACTTCTGACATGCATATTTCAGCTTCTCAGAAGTTTTCCATGACACACAATCTAAAGAGCCATGAGAGAATCTCCATAACCTGAAATACTATCAGAACAGATTCATCCTATCTGCCTGCTGTGAGAACCCAAGTCCCTCAATCAGGAGACTCAACTGTCCTAGCATGCACAGCCAAGATGCAACTGAGGCACTAACTGCTTTATTGGAGAAAATACAGAAACATTGAAGTTGGCCCACATGCCAGGGTAACACTGACACTGGGCCATTCCCTTGGATGCCCATTAGAGTGCAGTGTATTTCCAATGGCTGCACATGGCTATACTTTGGGTTCTTATAAACAAATAGAGGTCTTTTCCTTATCATTTATCTGCAACTGGTTTCTAGTTGCTCCAAGTGTCTGGCTTTCTTTAAATGATCATTCTTTCATTTGTCAAAACTAGAAAGTCAACCATGTCAACTTGCGCTTCCTGGTTTACTGAGCTAAGTTTACTTATTTCTTTGTGCACACTCAAATTTGAGATTGGGGAACCCATGAATTGTAAGGCTTAGCACATAACTGACTTCACATCAAATGTAATTAATCATTTTTACTCTTTTTGCACCAAGTACTACAGAGATAAGACTTCTAGACAAGTACATTTTTTTTCTATCTGAAGACTGACCATGTTTTATTTTTATCCGACAGTCCGTCTACATGTTGAAAACTATTCTAGCCACTTCTAATGCTGACAGAGTGGCCCTGCTAGAACTGTGTAATGATGCCATATTGCCCCCTACACAGGCACTTGAACACATGGATAATGGATGAAGCTGTCCTAGTCCCCAAAGGAAACTATGTTAATACTATTTATCTAAGGTTTCTAAATAAGACTTCAGAGAATTTGATTCCACTAAGGTTAAAAATTCTAAGATTCAAATATATTTTATAAATAAAATTTCCTACCTGGTGATAGAAGTCCACAATGCTGGTTTAGCTGCCATCTGTTTTTTTAAATGTATCTCTGGGAGTCTGATCCCAATTGACAGAATCCACCCTGTAGGTTCTGTTGTTGTATCTGTGGTGTAATCCCAACATAAGAGGGTATTCTTGACTTAGTCATTGCATACAAAAGTATTTTTAATCCTCCAAGTAATTGGAGGATATATTAATACTCAATTCACATACTGTACAACTCACCCATTTAAGGGGATTAGCCAATGGCTTTCATTGTATCTGCAGAGTTGTACAATCAACAATCTTAGTATATTTCTACCTCCCCAGAAAGAGCATCAGAAACACAAGCAACCACTCATTTCTACCCCAGCCTCCTAACCCTAAGTCAGCTAGAAATCAACTTCCTACCTCCTAAGAGTTGCCTTCTCAAGTATCATGTGGATTGAATTATACATGTAATCTTTCCTGAATTTCACTTAACTTTATGTTTTCAAGGTTAATTTGGGCTGTTGCAAGTGTTGGTAACTGATTTCTTTCTATTACCAAATAATGTCATATTGGAACCAGAAGCAATGTCCCATGTGTATAATCCCAAAGACTAGAAAGACTGAGTTAGGAGGATGACAAGTTCCAGACCAGCCTGAACAACTTAGCAAGACCCTGTCACAAAACAAACAAACAAACAAACACAACAAAAACAAAAACAAAGGGCTGGGACTTTAGCTCAGTGGTAGAGCATTGCCTAGCATGGGTGAGGCCCTGGGTTCCATATCTAATATCAAAATCTTATATACACACAATGCATATGTATACACACAAATACATATATATTTTCTGTTGGATGGATACATCAATTTGTTTATCTGTATACCAGTTGATAGACCTTAGGGTTATTTATATTTTGGGTAATTATGAATAATGTTATGGACATTCAAGTACCAATTTGGGGAGACAAAAAATTTCATTACTTGGGGTGGGGCTGTGACTCAGTGGTAGAGAGCTTGCCTAGCATGTGTAAGGCACTGGGTTTGATTCTCAGCAAAGCACATAAATAAATAAATTAAAGGTCTCTCAACTAATAAAAATATTTAAAATTTTTTTAAAGTTTTCCATTGTTTTAGGTATATAACTAGGAGTAGAATTTCCGGGTCATATGTTGTGCTATCTTTAGTCTGACATTTCCTCAAATAATATTTTTCAAAGAAACTACATTATTTTACATTTCTACTGCAATGTAGGAAGGTTGGTTCTACATTTCCCAAATCCTTACCAAGTTGTTATATCTGATTTCATTTTAGCTAGCTCATGGATGTGAAGTAGTACCTTATTTTGAGTCTCACTGGGTGATGATGTTGAACATTTTTTATGTGCTCACTGGCCAGAATATCTGCTTTGGAGGAAGGTCTGTAGAGAAAGTTCTACTCAGATGATGTGTCCATTTTTTAAACATTGGCTATCTTTGTGTTGGGTTCTGTTCTTTATATATTTTGGATACATTTTCTTTTAAGACATGTTACTTGCACATATTTTGTCCTTGTCTGTCAGTTGTCTTTCCACTTTTTTGACAATATACTTTGAACAAAAGTTGTTAACTTGAAGTTCAATCTACCCATATTGTTCTTTATCATTGTGCTCTTAGTGTCCTATCCAAGAATAGTTTGCCTAATAAAGTCAAAATTTACTCCTATACCTTCAAAGAAAATTCCCCCTTTAGCTTTTACATACATATAAGTCTATTTTGAGTTAGTTCTGGAATTAAATTTGGGTAAACACTGTGCATTGTGTGAGGGGTCAGGTGGATATTCAGTCACCCCAGCATATAACTGAGAAGACTTTTCCCCCTTGTTTAATTATCGTGACATTCCTGTCAAACTAAGTAACTGCAAAGATGAGGGCCAACATCTGGACTAAGCTCTATTACAGTGGCCTGCAGGTCAAACTTTGTGCCAGTATCACCCTGTCTCAATTATTGTCACTTTTTAATAAATTCACAGTTGGGGAATGTGAGTTCTCCAACTTTGTCCTTTGAAGATTGCTTTGGTAAAGTAATTGGTTATTCAAATCCACTGTCTTATCAAGTGAATACTTCTTGTGTAGAAGAAACATTAAGATAAAATGTTCCAATAAAAAAGTAGCCAATGCATTATACTTAAGTGCTGATTTTTAAAATAGCCTGTCATTCACCCAAAAAATAAAAAGAGAAAAGAAATGCAGAAAAAACATGCTGCTCTGGGTAAGCAGACCCAATGAATGGGCATCAGAGACTGAGGAACAGTAGAGCCTAGAGACCCTCTAGCAGGCTGTGTAAACAGATGAGATGAGCAGCAAATAGTTATTATGATGTAGAGTTCATGCTATTTCTAGTCCTAAACTTCAACATTCAGTGATTCAACAAATATAGGAACATCTTTTGTTTGGGCAGAAGCAGTAATCAAATTAATGATTGTGTAATATTTTTAAAAAACAGACTTACTTTGTAAAAACAATTAACCCAATGAATTCTTTGACTACTTTCTCTTTGGTATTTCTTGCATTTTTTTCAAATATCTTCATTACAAAATCATAAGTAGTTTCAATTTAGAGTACTTCATGGTTCAGGTTGGCACAGAGAGTAAGGCTGTTTTCATATGGAAGAATGGAAGGAAGATAACCAGACAAGATTGCCAACCAGCAAGCAGAAGAAACTGCAGAACAGGGTGAAGGTCAAGCTCTGCACATGAAGCAAAGTGTTTCAGGGCCTGAGCTCTGGGTCTAAAATACATACCAGTCAACTGGTTTTGATTTCTTAATTTTAGCAATTATATATATATATATATATATATATATATATATATATATATATGTATATTTAGTTATATATACATATGTACAAATATATAGATACATATGTATAGGTATGTACAAATAAATATATGTAGTCATATACATATGTATATGTATTATATATTTTATATTATACATATATTATATACAAACATATATATGCACATCTCAACAAATAATATATATAAAATAAGTAAAAATTGCTATTAAATTTTTTTCAGAGAGAAAATTATTTCTCAATTTTTAATTGATTTAGGCTTCCTACAGTGTTTATTCAATAACTGAATACTGGGGTCCATCCCTAATATCAAAATCTTATGTAAATATAATGTATATATACACATACAAATCCACACATATTTTCTGTTAGATTGATATATCCCATTTGTTTATTCATATACCAGTTGAGGGACAGAAGTTTAATTGCTTTGCAAGCAAAGGAAAAACACAGGGGACTCTTATACCAGAGGCTGTGATTCTACACCTCAGGGGGAACAGACGGTTTTTAATGATGTGATTTCAGGTGTGTCTGGTCCTACTTCACTTGTTAATCTGAGATATAATCATTTTTTAAATCTTATGGTGCCATTCTCAACTCTGAATTTCTTCACTCCTGTGGTGGGTATGTGCTCAAGGACAGATAACTGGACAAAAAGTAATCCTGTTCCCCCCCCAGATAAGGTACGGGGAGAGGAAGATGAAATAAAAAATGTTGATTTTAAAATAAACTTCAGTGGCAGAGCATCATGCTGGGGTTTTCATGTTAAGTTTTTAATTTAATTTATACTTAACTGAACTTTATTTGTCCATGGTGGGTGGGTTGTATTGTTTAAAAGGGCATCACTTTTATACCAGTTAATATAGAAAATCATATATTAAATCTGTAGAACATTATATTTTCCACTTATACAAACTTATAGTAAAACTTATAGTAAAATCAATTTGTTTCAAATTCATCCGCTTCAGAGTTCTAGAAATTTGGAAATCAACTGAAAGGACTCTTTGTGTCAGAGTTGGGGAGTTGACCACCTGGGAGGATAAGGAGGTGTGGAAAACAGTATATGATGGATGGGGAGGGAGATGAAGCTGGAAACAGAAGTAGGATCCCATATGGGGGAGCTCCCATGGGACCTGATGATGCTCAAAAAACACTTGAAGAAACAAAAGAGAGATGGTAGGAGCAAAAAGTAGGGCTCTTCTGAGCCCTTTTGTTCCCTGACAACTAGGTAAGACACTTCTTGAGGGTAAGGATGTCCAATGCTCACTGTCCTCCCTGCCCCACTCCCCACTGAAAAATGGCTCCCTAACAACTGAAAACACAAGTAGAAGTTCCTGAGGGTGTAAGGGCCTTTCATGGGGGCTGCCCTGTGAGTTCACCACACAAAGTTGGGAACAGACAATTCAATGGTGGACCAGTCTTTCATGGAAAACAACATGCTCATGAGATGTCACATGATGGAGTCCCTTATTCCATCAACTGCCAACCACTCTACAAGCACCAGCCCAAGAATTCCTGATGCTCAGAACCTGGTGACCTCATCTTTAGAGAACAATGGGACTGGGCCTTCTGGGGACTCCCATTGGTGGGCAGAGTAGTGGGTGAGTTCACTCTTTCCAGAGCCATAGTCCTGGTAACCAGAGTGAAACTTACGGATTCACAAAAGGAGGACATGGGCCTTCCAGGCAGTAAGTAAACCCAGACCTTTGAGTGTGGGGGACAAACTTTCAGGGAAGACCCTTTGAATGAATGGGGGTGGTGGCTGCCTGAATGGAGTGCTATTTAATTAAGAGACAGACTCCTCTAGGAAACTAAGGACTCCTCGAAGGCAGAGACCATGTTCTGCCCAAGCAGAAAAGATACACTTGAGGTCCTTGCCCTTAGTGAGGCTTCTGGGTCTGAGTGACTGTATGGGTCCTGGACTGGGAGCCTGTTAGAGTCTGTAAACAAGTCTGGATGGCGCCTGGCATCTTGCCAGAGGGAGTGGTTTGTGAAGTAACGCCAGGGAGCCATTAAGTGTGGAGATTTCTTATTGGTTGACTGCAGCATCTAGTTTATGTTAATTAAGATAAGCTGTGTGGAATGTATAAATACCTCTGTTGTCCTACAATAAACGGCTCCCACTCCTGCTGTATCAATGTACACAAGTTCTTCATCACCCCCTGGTTATTTTGCTGCAGCCAGACTGCAGCAGGAGCCAGAAGGCCTGACTTGAGTCTGGGCAGATCATGGCCCCTCTACACCTAGTGTTCCTTATCTGTAAAAGGCTAATGGGGTCGCTTACATGCCCTGCAAATATAGCTTTGACTGAATCAGGAAATTATTAGGCATGTCTTTGAGAAAGGTGGGAGGGAATGAGAGGATGAATGAGCCAATGAGATACAGTTCAGGTCCCAAGCTAGAGCTGTCAGTCAGCTTGCCTCTTTTCTTTTTTTTACTGCCTCAGAGTGGGTGCCCTGGTACTTTGGATTGTTGGGGCTCTGCACCGTGATAACTGTTGGCTGCATCCTCTTACTCCACTGGAGGAAGAACCTGCGGAGGAGGCAGCGTGCCCAGCAGTGGGTGGAGGTGATGAAAGCTGCCACCTTCAGTTACAGCCCACTGCTGTACTGGGTCAACAAACTACGCAGGCATGGCATGATGGCCACCATCAGAATAGACCCTCCCCAGCCTGTTGCCTATACGGATATTGAACTCCAGATTCCGGTTCTTCCATCGGATCCACTCCCCCATGAAGACATGCGTCACACCTTCAGAGGTGGAAGCCCCAAGGAGGAAGCCGCTGTTCCCCTCCAACCTGCTCTGGTGGTTTCACAGGAGCCCTCACCTAAGGGGATGCCAGAGCGCCAGACCCCATCGCCCTTCCCGATTGTTTTTCCAGAGATCCCCTCTGCCCCTCCCCTCCACACCCTGAACTTTCCTCCCATGCTGTCCCACTCTGCCTCCTACCCCTTTCTCAAGGCTCCTGAAAGGCAGGTCCACTAGTATTCCCTTCCTGCACTGGCCCAAGGGGTGAACTGCCCCAATATGTAGACTTTGACTACAGGGTTGAAGCCTCCTCTCACTGAAAGGAAGAGCTTCAGGGGCCAGGTATTAGAAAAAGGAGTCAAAGACTGTGATCCTGATACACAGGTCATAACCTTTATAGATGTTACATAGTAAAGTTTTGTTTTAAAAGTCATAGTCATTTGCGTCTCATTTGCCAGTAGGAAGGCAATGTCCTTCCCCTGTGTGATGGTGCACAAGTCTCACCAATACAATGAGAACTGGAGGCAGGCTCTGAAGAGACACATTGAGCCAATACTTGTGGATGAGCTCAATTCCCTCCATCAAGTATTCAATGTGTTCAAGACCCTGGGCTAGGTCCCCAAAGGCACTGCTCTTCTGCAGGATGGGAAGTAAAATTGCCACAAGAGTAACAGTTGCCAATGGCACAGGGCTACGGCAGTCCACAGTGGCTATGCCACTGGCCAAGCAAGTCAATATGAGGTCAGTGAACCACACCACACTATGTGCTGACTGGGTGATATCTATGATGTGTCGATTCTTAGCTGGTAGTTTCTCTACATTATTTCTAACAGAACAACACTGCAAAGTGGTTATTATGATTTTTCTTTTACTGATGAGGAGACAGGTTCCAAGGGCATATGCCATTTTTTTTTTATGTTATTTTTGCTGAGTCTCTTCTCCCATGTACATCTGTCTGGCATTACAGGTCCTGGTCTTTCCACCCCATGGTACCCTTCCTTAATCATATCTTCTTAAAACATCCTTGGTGAATGAATGCTTCACTGTGTGTAGAGTGTCATCAGCTTGGCCTACAGATTTGCTTACTGGAAGGGCTGGTGGTAACCACCTAATATTATATGCAGTAACACATCCAAAGAGTGTATCCTAATATATCCATGGCTGCACAAAATTGAGTCCCCTGTCATTCTACTACATGAGAATATTAATAATTTTTATACTTTCTGGATAAGGTCCAAAAAGGAGACACAAAGATAACTATGAGATATTTGCCCCAGTTTAAAGATAAGAAAGCTTGATTCTGTCCCTCAAATTTGTCCCATTTACTCTGAAAATGAGCAAACCACTTAACCATATTTCATCTAAACTTTAAATGTACATGGCCCTGAGAGAAGTGCCTGTTTTTGCCTATTTTGTGGTGTGTGGTGTGTGTGATTGTGATTTTCAGAAGTTAGTAAACATGTAGCTAATTTTTTCTTTTTTTCCCCCATGTGTGGTCTCAAGGGCTTACATCCAGCAATGCGAAGAAAGCCTGAGTCCTATCTCTATGACCTCTAGAAATATATTTTAAGCCATTTTCTTTTATTTTTTTAAAGTTAAGTGGAACCATTTCTTCCTTGTGTAAACATGATCTTATGTTGTTTCTCAAAATACAAAACAGGACTAAGCAGATCTTCTCTGGAGAACAGGGGCAGAGGTTCACTTCTCCCTCACCTTGCCCCCTCTTCACCTTGCCCCCTTCAACCCTGCAGATATCTAAAGCCCACGACCTATAGTCTTCACTTCTTCTCACCCAATAATACTCTAATTCTGAAGGTAGATTCTAGAACACTAATTTGCGTCAATGATCAGTTAGACCCTGCTTTCAAAGGAGGATAGAATCCATAAACACAAATCAAAGATTTTCTTTCTCTTAAGAACCAGGGGAGTGGGGGGAATCTTTGTAACACACAGTGACAGAAAACAAAAATGTTTTATTCAGATAAGTTAAAATGGCTGTCACTAATATGAAATGAAGCTCAAACTGAGTTATAAAAACCTTGAATTCACCCCCTATACTGAACCAAAATTGCTTATATGTTACCAAAATAGCTCCACTAGAACAAAAGTAGATTTGCATTACCTCATATGAGAATACAAGTTAGGTTAGGTTCATATAACAAAAATTACATGCTCTATAAAATCTCAGGATACCCAAATGTGTTCTGGTTTGGGTATGAAAGAAACCAAATCTACTTGGTGTTGGTAAGCAAGCCAAGGAGATGCACAGCAAACAAAAAGCTGTCAATAAAAACTGCTTGACAGGACATTGACCCCATGGGAGTCAAAATTCTCCACTGTGATCAGCAGGGCCAGCACAGGGGGTTGGAGGGGTTATGTGTAGCAATGCAAAGAAAGGAAACTGCAGTAGAATGCAACACAGCCAGCAGCAGAGGAAGGGTGTCCACTCCTCAGCTTTGTTGCCGCAGACCCATTCCTGGGTGCTAGGAAAGTTACAGCATCTTGAAGCCAGGCACTCTATTCCTCTGGGAATTCTACAGGATCTGTGGCCTCTCTTAATAATAGAGAGGCTCTTTAAGTAAATATTATGATGCCAGTATGTGTGTGTGTGTGTGTGTGTGTGTGTGTGTGTGTATATATGGGTCAGGAAGCAAGCAGTGCTTTGGGAAACTGAAGAAAGAAGAGTAGGAGCTGCCACACAGAATAGCTAAAGGATTGCAAATGAAAGCCAAACTCAGATCACTACCCAATCTTTCTCAGAGAGCTGAGGATATGGCAGGTGAGGCTTGACTACAGCTCAACACAAGGACTAGGCTCAGTAAGTGAGGACCCTATACAGATATAAATCCCACATTAACACTAAGTAATTGGTTTCTGGGGGTTGTAAGCTAATATTCTAGTCTAGAACAAAGGAAGTTGAGATAATGACCTGTGTCTGCAAGACATGGTAGTTTCTCAGGCAGGATGACAAGGGATCACAGGCCTGAGCACAGAATGGGTGCATGTGGCAATGACCCAGCGATTCTATTCCTAGACATATATTGGGGGAATAAAACATATCTACAAAACCCTAAACAATAATATTCACAGCAGTATAATTCCTAAAATTCCAAATGTGGAAACAATAACCAACACATGAATGGATAAATAAAATGGGTTGTGTCCATACAATGGAATATTACTCAGTCAAAAAAGAAATGTATTGCTACATGCTACAACATGAACAGACAAGGATAACATTACACTACAAGAAGCACACACAAGGCCACATATTATGATTTTATTCCTAGGAAACATCCCCAAACCAGCATCACTCCTAAAAGACACTCCAGTCCCATTAGTCATCACTCTCACTCTCTTCTACTCTCAGCCCCCAGTAACCACTAATCTACCTTTCATCTCTATGGATTTGCCCATTTTGAACAGTTCTTATAAATTATATAAGATGTGGCACTTTTTGTCACAGTATGGAAACAAAAGAGTGGCTCCATATTTGCTGAACTAGTGGAGAAGCAGTATAGAAAGAAAGAATTTATGATCTAGAAAAAGGTCACACAATTTTAGAGGTAGGAGAAAATTTGAATGTCATCTAGTCCACATATCTAATTTTCTAGGTGAGAAAATCTAGATCCCCCAAAATCCTGGGCTGACCCAGGGATAGTCAGACATAGAGTGACAGAAGTGAGAATTAAAACACAAAGGGTTTAGTTTACAATGTAGGAGTTTTTGTAGACTGATTCTCCAAAATAAAATCCTCTTTTTCTTTCACTTCATCTAATATGATGCAGTGATCAGTACCTCCTTAGGTGTAGGGCTTGCTACTTGCTTGTATCTAAACATGGTTGGGTCTATTTCTCGAGTTTTAGGCCAAACTTGTTTCAAGAAAAAGACCTAAATTATTTTCTCAATATAACCAGGCGCCTTTCAACCTCTAGTATTTGGTTTCTACCATTGTTTCTCCCTTTGAGCATGTGTTTTGTGGACATTTCCTACTAAAGTACAAGCTCTCTTAATTTTGAAAGCTCACAAGCTGGCAGCCCCAGGAAGTATGACTCTAGAGCTCACCCATTCTCAGAGAATAGCTCTGACATGTATTGTATCCCCTTGTTCTGATTCATTACCTAAAAACTAAAAAGATATTTCACAACTATGGACTTTAGGAACAGAACTCTAAAATGTCTTTTGCTTATATATTTGTTTACATACTGGATACACAAACATGTGAATCTCCACAGGGCATCCATATCATTCACTCTTGTTTGATATGTTTTCTCTGTGATGAGGATTGATGATCTTTTTGAGAATTAAGATTTCTGTGATCCTTTGAGGGAAAAAATTGACTCCAGCCTTACCTCTTGATCTCCACCTGACTCTATTTTATAATAATGACACAATTACTATTTTACCCCTTCAGTTTGTGAATCCAATACAAAGATTAACCAGTTGTTGCTTTTTAATTGAGAAGTAAACCATCTTTCACCCTCCATTCCAAGTAAAGCAAAACCCACAAAAGTCATACATGTCCAAAAAAGTCATACATGATAGACTAATGATTTTTCTTTTTTTAATACTAAGAATTTCTATGCATTTTCATCAAACTTCTAAAAGCATAGTTTTTACAGGAAAATCTCCTATCAACTGAACAATATCCAACATGAATTCTGAATTTCAACTAGATGACCTTTTTTACATATATATGATATGAAGAATAGCTTTGTTCACAGGAAGTGCACATCAGGAAAAGTGGGTTGAAAAGATTCGTAAAGCTACAAGGGAACAGTGATTTCCTCTAGCATAAATCCGACTCCTTCATTTGAAAGAAGAGGAAAGTGAACTTAGCAAAGGAAGACAGTCTTCTCAAGAAATAGTGGTAGAACAAGAGAATGTCCCAGCTAGAGAGAAAGGAAAGAAAGGGGGGGGAAGAAAAGAACCTCACCCTAAAACTCACACCGTGTACAAATATTAATTCAAAGTGATCATGGATTAAAATGTAAATATAAAGCCATAAAGAAAAGGAAAGTGAAGCTCAGCAAGGGAACTTGGTTTGACAGAGTTCACCCAGTGACTTAGACTTGTCACAGAGCTTGTTTCAATACATTATTATTCACCAGCTTAACAAATTCCATTTGGCCTAATATTTCTCTACTCAGGCTCACTCAGAGTAAATGGTTGCCACTCTGTTGACTGGATATTTGTTCATGCTCTTTTGGTCTTGAAAAATCTGTTTCATGCTACTTGAATTACTCATTCAGCCTTTCACTAGGCAACTGCCCTGTGCCAGCCATCCTCCAGGATTAGAAGCTGGAAGTCATGTTTCCCATCTCAAGGGACTCAGAGTTCATGGGGGAGAGAGTGGAGTCTCACCCTAATGAGATTTAAACCCCTTCAGGGGCAACAACCAGCTTTTCCTTCCTTTTCACCAGGTGAGCACAGCCAGGGGAGCGCTGGGCACACCTGGCACATTTTGGTGATTGGCCAGTCTTGAGGTCCAGGACACTGGCTGCCCTGGTCTGTAGAGAGGACTGAAGTCTACAGAGATTAAGGGGCAAACCCTCCATAAGGTGAGAGAGGAGCGCAGGTCATCCCAGGAGACTGGGGGGTCACCTGGCTCATCTATTGGTCTGCACCAGGCAGTGGTCACAGGGGGACCCGCCAATGGAGGAGAGAACCTTGGTCATTGGGAGATTATATATATATAAAATATTTGTTTTATATGTTGAATAAAAGAATAAAATATTACCATATATATATAATATATATAAAATTTTATGCCTTTTCATATATCACTGATATTTATATTTATCAACCTGTTTAAGAAGTTGAATCTTGCTTTATGACTTTATTCATTTAAATGCTATCTTTTTAAAATAATTTTAAAATTAATCGTATTTTAAATTGACAAAGACAAATTATACAAATATTTACGTTGTGAAACATAATATTTTGAAATATACATACATTGTAGCATAGCAAAATCCAGATAATTAGCATACACATTACCTAACAAACTAATTATCAATGTAGTGATTTGGGGGAAGGGTTAATCAAAGACTACAAAATTTTGTTTCAGGAAAATAAATTCAACAATTTTTTAGTGCTGTGTAAATTGCAATACAATCCATTGTGTGTTTGAAATTCCCTGAGAATAGATTTCAATTGCAGTCTTCTGCAATCTTGAATACCCTCTTTCAGTTCTCAGGTGGGAGTGATTTGGACCAGAGTTCAGCACTCAAATACTTGGGACATCATAGCTAACCGTTTCTGTTCTTTGATCTTCAGTAATATTAATGGAATTATGAAGATGACAATTTTCAAAATATATGATTACACGTGTTAGTAAAATATTGCATTAAAACAAAGAATAGGAATAGGGGCTGGGGATGTGGCTCAAGCGGTAGCGCGCTCGCCTGGCATGCGTGCGGCCCGGGTTCGATCCTCAGCACCACATACCAACAAAGATGTTGTGTCCGCCGAGAACTAAAAAAAAAATAAATATTAAAAAAAAAATTCTCTCTCTCTCTCACTCTCTCTCCTCTCTCACTCTCTCTTTAAAAAAAAAAAAGAATAGCAACATGTTATAAATTAGTAGTTATTGAATTCAATCTGAAAAATTTTTCCCTGATATAAAATATTTTGTTGATTTTTTTGTGCTTAGTTTTACTTCTTGTCCCTTTTCCTGTCTTCTGCTCACTCTCTTCCCCTTTCATCTTTCATTCTTTCTTAATGTGGCTATGTATGCATTTGAAATAATATAAATCATGAAGTATTTCTAAAAGGAATGTACTTCATAGTTTCAAAAGAACATTTTATACTTTTGATCAAATTCAGATGTTAATTTCATATAAATGTATCACATTGAAGCTGACCTTCAATTAAAAAAATCAATTGCAACATTTAAAAATTGTATCTTATAAGATGAAAATTGTGCTTATAGATTAATTCTGAGAAGGAAATATTGCTATCAACATATTTAATTAAGCATATTTTATATATTTTTGTCTTAATATGTTTTTTAATGAAAAAGTATTGTTAATGTTAAAATGAGCTAAAGTATGTTATAATATGTAAATAAATTAATGCAGTTTTATTATTATTTGATAAACTTTAAAACTGCACTGATCCCAAAGAAAGGAAATGTTTTCCTTATTTACTGCTTAGAGTATGTGTGTGATTTTATACAAATGCATTTTTTTCCAATTACTGTTCAAATAATTCTGTTTGTTTTCAGTAGACACTGTGCTCTACCATAAAGCTAGAATTACTTTCCTTTCTGATATTTGACAATATCATACATTAATCACTTCCACATATAGAGTGTTTACTATAAATACTTTGTTAATCCTGAGCTTGTGTGTTTACTATTACTCTTATTTTCCAGATGAAGAAACTAGAATATAGTACAGCTTGCCAGTGTGGGTCAGAATTCAAATTCGGATTCACAAGCAGCAGCCACTTTGTCCTTATCTGATGTGATTGGATCCCTATGGTAATATCAATAATGCAACTTTGCAAATTTTCTTTCTTCCAGAACATAGAAATGTTATCATTCATATGAAATATATATTAACAACTTTTAGAGATTTTCCATCAGATGACATCTTATGGACATAAAATATGTTTCTAGAATTCAACCCCTGGTGCCTAAATATATAAATAAATAATAATAAACATGGTTTGATTTAGGTGATAGAGATTTAGCCCAGGGGTGTTTTACCACTGAGCTACATACCTGGCCCTTTTTAATTTTTATTTTGAGACAGAGAGTTGCTGAATTGCTTAGGACCTCACTAACTTGCTGAGGCTGGCCTCGAACTTGCAATCCTCCTGCCTCAGCTTCCTAAATTGCTGGGGATTAGAGGTGTACCACTGCAACCTGCCTATTTAATTTCATAAATGAAAATGTTTATAAAGCATATGCTGTATAGTCTAAATTTTTCCAGTTAAATCTATATGTATGATATCAATCTTTTAAGAGACCTGAGTTAAACCAGATTAAAACGTTGATCTCAAATACTGAATCAAAAGGCTTCTATTTGGGACTCCAGATATATAGCTTCACTTAGGGTAAAAGTTGAATTTCCCCCAAAGACAGGATTCTCATGTAGCCCACCTTAAAGAAGAATAGGATACACCTTAACTGAAGAATGTCTTACTCAAAGTTACTAGTCCCTCATTATGTCTCCTGCATATAGCCCACAGGTCACTTGTTGCTGACCTTTCTTAGGTCCTACCCTGATTACCATTTCTCTCTCATGACAATCAATTAAACAAGCTGACCAGGAGACACTTTACAGGGTGACACCCCCTGTAACAGTAGTGACATGATTCAGTGGTACTTGAGTAAATCCAAGATTTTTTCCCAGATTATACAACTCTCTTTAGTTTCAGTGCATGATTTTTCCCCTCCTTCTTCTAAGAGATGATGCAATATAAAAGATAAATTACTTTTATTATTATTATCACGTTTCCATCAAAGGTTAGCACAAAAATGGTGAAAAAGAAACTGATAGATGTGACAAGATTCTCAACAAGATATTTTTTGCCTTTTGTCATTATTCTGTATGTTCTTTGAATTAAAACAACCTTATAAAAATCTTTCCATTTTTTTTCCTTTCCACTTACATTTTCTTCCCAAAGAAGAAAGGTGATGTTTAAAAATTTATATTTTGCCTTCTTACTTGAATATATGTTATGGATTTAGATATGGCTTTGCCTCTAGGGAGGCTTCTCACAATTGCCAAAGCAGGTGATCTTGATCAAGTGTGTTTGTCCATCATTATCTCAGGATTGGTCAGGTGGGATCTTTTCCAGCATTACAAAGTTGCTATTGCCTGGGGGTAGTTTTCACTCATCACAAGATATTTGTAGGATTAAACATTGTTCCTAGAATCCAAGGTGACTCAGAACAAAGGAGATTAATGCATATTGGATGCAGAAGTGCCAATTCTTTAATCCCACATTTAGCCACCCACTGGAAATTTGCAGGCAAAAGTGAAGTGTAAGTGTTTGTTAAAATTTAATTTCATATAATTTAAATTCATTAGATAATTTTTAACATATATTAACATTAAGTTAAATGTGTAATGTTTTATGTTATTGTTCTGATAATGAAGATAAATTTATTTGATAAATTTGATTTATTTAGCATAACATTTATTTTTAGGAGGTACTCAAATTATATTTTATTTACATAAGATTTAAATATCTGTACTTTCAAGGTTGTAATATTATTTAAAAGTGTGATACAAGGTAGTAGGGTACATATATTTAATAATTAAAATTATAATCATATGCAGATATATTTTCTTAGCATTATAAGTGATATAAAGCTATTGCAGGGCAATATTACTTCTCACTTACTCAAAGAAAATTTTGGTTAAGAAACTTATAGAATAAGCAAAGAGAGTGATCCATGTGAAGTAGGAGTCATCCAGAGAGTACTGGGCCTGTGTCTTTCCAAATGGAAAGATTGTATATTTGGTCTGGGAGTCTCTCTCCTCATGTATTATGTATTGGGGTGGTTACTGTGGTTTTGGGGCCATGATGTAGTGAGTCTACACTGGTTTGGCCACATTGGAAAATCTGCATCAGTAGTGTGTTTATACAGGTTCGCCATGTTGAAGACTTTACATTTATATCGAGGTGAAATCTATGCACGTTAAAGTCATGATAAAAATTAAAGTGAATTAAGTTCCCTCAGATGATGATGCTTTCGTACTCTTCGCATGTTTTGAAAGTGGAATGGTTAAGCTGGTTACACCCAGTTTATCTAGTTTAAGAAAGTAGTTTCTGAGCATGAAGGGGGCTAGGTTATGGGTGGAGTTTCTGTCACCCAAAGGGGAGTGATTTTACATTGTTCAAACTGAGATGATCACTATTTTTTTTTCTCCATCTGCTCATGTCTATGTGTTGTGCTTGCTTATTTTAATAAAGCTATTATGATGTGGAAAAAACTGCATTATAGAGATGAAAATAAGTGAGGACAATGCATATATTATTTTTTTTAGAAATAGAAACCTGTTTTTGAGATAGAAATACAGGAAAAACCAGAAACCTGGTTTTTGACATAGGAATTTGTCAGAAAAAAGAAGATATATTGAATCTCAAAAGAGAAGTGCCCATGAACATTAACAATGCAGGAAGCCTTTTAATCCATGAACCTTAAAATGCAAAACAAGTAATTCATGAGAAACCCAAACCTCCTCATTGGCCCATGCCCTTTCCTGCAAAAAGTAATATGACAGGAGGGAAAATTAGAAAGCACTTGTAAAACTGCTGACTAATCACATAACTCCACCTCTAGACCAGCCCCTAGCTATTATCTATAAATATTAACACCTTAGAATAAAGAGTTCCTTTCTCTCCTACAGTAAATGGTCCATATTCTCCCTTGAATGTGTATTCCTTGATTTACCCCAATGTTTCTCACTCTCTAGATGGCTTACCTTCTCCACTTAATGTGTATTTCTTCCTTTTCCCCCAAAGTCATCACTCTTTGAGATAACCTGCATTCTTCTTTGATTGTATGTCTGCTTGCCTGAATAAATTTTTGTGTCTGATTTAGAGACAGTTTTCAAAGAAAAATTTCACCAGGAAAGAGGCTTAGGAGACTCTATTTTAGACAATTATAACAGGAGTCAAAACTGCTGAAGGAAAACATTATTAATCACTGGGATTAACAAGTGCATAGTTTGAGAAAACATTGTGGATTTGGGTAAGATTGGTTGACAGGATTAGGCAATTTGTGATTACTAATTACCATTATTACAAGTGTTCTCCTTCCTTCTCACAAAGACTGAGATACAGGCCCTGTCTTTCTTGATGGTTAAATTTCAACAGGATAGATTCTAGCTTCTTGAAAAATAAAGTCCTGGATTAAAACAACTTCAAGGGTTTGGGGTAGCTCAATGGAAAAGGACTTTGCTAGCTTGTGAGGGTTCTCCTTTAGAATAGAGTAAATTCATGCAAGTAGAAGCTGCTAAAACATGCTGAATCTGTTCTGCATTGGCAAGAAATGTGTTTAATTAGTTATACATGACAGTAGAGTGCATTTATGCACTTTTTGTTTTCAGTGCAAATGCTGGACCATATGGCTGTTCCATTTCTAGACTTTGAGAAACACCCATACTGGTTTCCAAAATGGAAAGCATTCCCACCAAGAGTGTATGGTAGTTACCCTTCTCTGCATTCTCATCAGTACTTGCTTTTTTTTTTTTTCCTTTTGGTAATTACTATTCTAAAAGGAGTAAGATCATTGTGCCTTTTATTTGCTTTCCTGGAGATTGTGATGTAGATTACTTTTCAATATACTCTTTGATCATTCTCATGGATGTCTTGAAAAATGTAAATCAGGTCATTCCATTTTAGATACATATTTGACAAATATCTTCTCCCATTACCTGAACCATCTCTTCACTCTGCTGATCCTTTTATTTTGATGTACAGAAGCTTTTGGTTTGATGTAATTCCATTTAAGTCTGTGATTCATTTTGAATTAATTTTTTTTAATATGACCTAAGATTTTTTAATATGTATGTTCTTGATGCCTTTGTTAAAATAAGTGGACTGTTTAAGAATATAGGTTTATTTCTTGGTTTTCTAATCTGTTGTATAACTTTTTGTTTATTTTATGTTAATCCCATGCTCTTTGGTTACTATAGTTTTGTAGCATATTTTGCAGTCAGGTGTTATAAATGACTCCAGTTTTGTATTTTCTGCTCATGATTGCTTTGACATTTGAAGGTCTTTCTTTTTTTGGATCCTGTAAACATTTTAATATTGTATTTTTCCCCTAGTTATGTGAAAAATTTCATTGGTATTTTTATAAAAATTGCATTAAATCTGTAGACACATTGGGTAGTATGCACTTTAACAAATGTTAATTGTTCTTATTCATAAACTTGGTATATATTTACTTTCATCTTATATTTGACCTCTTATTTCTTTCCCCAGTGTTTTGTAGTTTCCTATGTAGATATTATTTTCTTCCTTGATTAAAGTTAATCCTCCATATTTTATTTTGACTTGATGTCTATTCCACCTGATATAAATCTTGGTACATCTATATGTTTTTGGTTTTTCTTTACCTTGTAATTTTTTCCATACCTTTACTTTCAGTCTACATTAATGTTTTTTAATGAAGTGGGTTTTTTGGAAGCAGAATATCATTGGACATTGCTTTTTTTCCATTCATCAAGTTTTGACTTAAATTGGGAACTTAATGTTTCAGTTTAAGATTACTACAGATATACTCCTGTCCTTAGGCTATTTTTTTTTTTTTTTGCACTGTTTGGTAGACCCTATTCTCCTGTCTTCCTGTCTTTTTTTTTCATGTTTGTGGTTGGATGGTTTTCTTCATTTATGACTGATTCTCTTCTTTGTTTTTCTTTTGTGTTTCTGATCTAGCACTGAGTTTGGTATTTTTTTGTATATCCCTGACATTAATTATCATCCTTCACTTCTAATGTGGCACTTTGGGTTTTTATGATAAGGACTATGTAGTTATAATAAATTTCCTCATATTTTTTGTCTTGAAAAGTCATTGTATCTTTTTCATTCCTGAAGAAAAGCTTTGCTAAGAATAGTAATCTTGGGTATCTGTTGTTTGTTTTTTGTTTTTGTGCTTTATTTATGACTTTGAACCCAACACCCCATTGTTTTCTGGCCCTTACAATTTTTGCTAAAAAGTTATTGCTATTAGTCTCGTGCAGATTTTCTAGGTGTTACTTGCTGTTTTAAATTATTCTTTTCACCTTGTACTTTTTACAGTTTGACAATATTATGCCTCTGATAGGATCTTTTTTTTGGGGGGGTGAAAGTTGGGGCAAATCTACTATAGGTTCCCTGAACTTCCAAGACCTATTTTCTGAGTATATATTTTTATTTCAAAGTAGAAATCAAAATTGGACAGGTAATTCTTTTAGATTTTAGATTAAGACTCTGTAGACACACATGATAATTTTTAATTTGTAAAAAATACTGAGTATCAAGTGAATGTCACTCCAAGTCTTTCAGCTTAGCTTATCACTCCCAGGATCTGCATGCATCTTCTGCTAAAGGATTTCACTGGGTGAGGGGAAAAAAAAGTAGAAATTATGTGTTGTGATTACAGTGAAGATACATATTCACATTGCATTCCAAACACAAGAGGTTTCAGATTTCGTTAACAAGTATCTTAAGGTGGTACATAAATGTGCTCAAGGGTTATTGAAAACTATTTTCCATTCTACCAGTGTTACATTTTAAATCAAACCTTCTGTTGCCATCTAGTACAAAAAATATAGTAATAGTGAACAAACCTAATAAAACAATTAATGTATCCAAAGCATTATGTGAATAACTGGAGATCTTTTGTTTGCTCCCCCTTTTCTCCTTTTATAAATTTCACTTTTTGATTTGTGCTTGTACTTTTTTATACAGAGATATTCGAGGTGAATGAGTATTTTTGTTTTTTACCAACAACTGTAATTACTTTTCAATTGACATTTCTTCAAATAAACAACAGTTGTAAGGCAGTTATATATACATTTCTTCACTTCATTTATCTATTCATTATTTTTGCAGCTCAGTAGCAAAAATTTCCTTACTTACACAATATTTTCAATATATTAATGCCAGGAAAAATATCATGAAAAACTGCAAATAATATATGTTCTTTGCATCAGCCTGTATTTTTTGCCTTTATAAAAATGTCAATTGATAACTTTAATTTAATCCAGCAGCACTTAACAACTGAGTCATGTTACCAGCCCATTGTTGCTATTCTTTCTTTCTTTTTCTTTTTTCTTGCTAAATTACTGAAGCTGGCTTTGAACTTACCATCCTCCTGCCATAGCCTCTAGTGCCACTGGGAATACAGACATGTGCTCTTAAATATTTTTAAATATTTAATTAAAAATATTTTAACAAACATACAAAGACATACAATTTTACATATTAATGATGTACTGTGCCTTTCAATATAATTATGAATTACATAAAGTTTAATTCAAACTGAACATATTTATCTCATCAGATATTTATCACTTTATGGTAATAACTTTCAAAATTTCTTTTTCTGGCTTTTTAAAATGGACCATACATTATTGTTATCAATAATCACTCTACTGAGCAATATTACACCAGAACTTCTTACTCTATTTAATGGTAACTTACTATCATCACTTAATTTCTCTCATCTCTCGCATTGTTCTACTCTCCTCAAACTCTGGTAACCCCCATTCTACTCTCAACTTCTATGAGATCAACTGTTTTAGATTCAAAATATTAGTTCAATAATATATCTTCCTGTGCTTGGCCTATTTCATTTAACATAGTGATCTGCAGTTCCATCCACGTTGCTGCAAATGACAGGATTTCATTCTATTTTAATGAATAAACAGTATTTAACTTTGTATATGAAATACATGCTGTTTCATGACTTGATGGACACTTAAGTTGTCTTCATTACTTGGCTACTGAAAATAATCCTGCCATGAGCAGGTAGTGCAGATGTTTCTTCCATATACAAATATCATTTCCTTTGGATATATACATCGTAGTGAGATGGCTAAATCATATCCTAGTTCTATTTTTAATTTTTTGAAGAACTACCATACTATTTTCCATGATGGCTATACTAATTTAAATTCCCATCAAAAAAATAAATGAAATATTAATTTGGAAACTTTGCCCTGTAAATTCTCTTTTAATTCTAAACTTAATCTTGTTTCATAATTTTACCACATCTGGAGCTATATAATCAAAAGGAGAATTAGGTGTTTTGATTTTTTTTTTTTAAAGAGAGAGTGAGAGAGGAGAGAGAGTGAAAGAGAGAGAGAATTTTTGAAAAAGAGAGAGAATTTTTAATATTTATTTTTTAGTTCTCGGTGGACACAACATCTTTGTTTGTATGTGGTGCTGAGGATCGAACCCGGGCCGCACGCATGCCAGGCGAGCGCGCTACCGCTTGAGCCACATCCCCAGCCCCATGTAATGGTTTTTAATTTTATGTTATTCATCACTTGTTGAAAAAAAAAAAGGATGATTCTTATTGAGCTATCTTAGCATTCCTGTAAAAAGTCAGTTGACCATATATGTAAGGGTTTATTTCTGGACTTCTATTCCCTTGATCTATGTCTATTCTTATATTAGCACCACATTGTCTTGATTGCTGTCTTTTGTAATAAATTTTGAAATTGGAAAGTGTGTTATTCAACTTTGTTTTTATTTTTTTTGAATGCTTAATAAATGTGTATCTCTTCTTCCTCCTCCTCCTCCTCCTCCTCTTCTTCTTCCTCCTCTTCTTCTTCTTCTTCTTCTTCTTCCTCTTCCTCTTCCTCTTCTTCTTTCTTCAATATGGTGGTCTCTACTTGTTGCCAGGCTGGCCTTGAAACTCAGGATCCTTCTGCCTTAATCTCCTGAGTATCTGGGATTACAGATCTGTACTACTACTATGCTTGGCTAAGAATATTTTTAAAAAAATTTCTTTTTGGGGGGTTGGTACTGGAAATTGTATGCTGGGCAAGTGCTTGCTCTACCATTGAGCTACATTCCCAGGCGTAGCCCCATTTTTTAGTTGGGGGTTTTGCTGTGTTACCCAGGCTGGCCTTGATTTTGAACTCCTGCTATCCTCATGCCTTGCCCTCATGAGTACCTGGGACAACAAGTGTGTGCCACCATGCCCAACTATGTTTAGTGGTTTTAGAAACTATTAAGTTGTCAACTAAAATTGCACATATATTTATGGGTTACCATGTGATGTTTCTATATATAATATATATGCTGTGTTTTGTTCAGTTAGGGTAAGTCTATCTATGTGCTTAAATATTTGACATTTCTTTGTGGCAAAAATGTTTCAAATCCTTTCTTCTAGCATTTTTTAAGTCTTCTAGAATTTTTGAAGTGCACAGTATAATATTGTTTTCTGTAGCCACCCTACTGAGCAGTACAACACCAGGATTTATTTCTGTTGTCTTACTGTATTGTAGTGCCTACTGACCAACCTTTCTTCATCCCTCCTTTTCTCTCCCCTGCCTCTAGTAACTGCTATTCTTTTCTACTCTCAACTTTGAGATCACTTTTTCTAGATTCCATATATAAATGAAATGATGTAGTATTTGTCTTTCTGAGCCTAGAATCACAGCCATTATGGAAAAGAGTATAGGGATTCCTCAGAAAATTAATTGAACTACTACAAGATCCAGCAGTCCCACTATGGGTTAACCTATCCAAAAGGAATGAAAGTGTATAGCAATCTCACATTCCTTGCAGTATTATTCATAATAGCTAAGAAATGGAATCTGCCTAAGTGTCCATCAACTGATGACTAGATAAAGAAAATATGATATATAAGTACATAATAGAATTTTATTTGGTTATAAGAAAGGATGAAATCCTGTCATTGGTACATTATAATTATAATGGTGGCATTTGTTGTTACATATTTACACATGCACATTATATATGGCCAGTATCATTCCCCAGTATTCTTTTGACTTTTTCGAGTATTTTTCCTTTGTTATGGAACAGATGAAATTTTTTAATGGATATACTTCAGATAATTTTCTTGTGGATGGGTTAGAAAAGTGTGCATTTGGTATTTTCCCAGACATCATTTTTAAAGTATTCTAATGCTTAAAGGAAAGGTTTATATTTTGACTGAAATGCTTCTCCTATAGTTGGGCAAATAGTTGAGGGCCAAATGACTCTGGGAGAAACACTGGGTTCCATACAGATTGCCTTTTAATTTAAGTTAAATTCATTGAATTTGTTTCTTTCTTTAAAAAAAATTATACACACACATAAAATTAGTTGTAGATGGACATAATACCTTTATTTTATTTCTTTTTATTTTCATGTGGTGCTGAGGATTGAACCCACTGCATCATGCATGCTAGGCAAGCGCTGTACTACTGAGCCACAACCCCAGGCCCGAATTTGTTTCTTAATATTTAATTTCCTGGTAATATTTTGAAGCTTGATTTGTATCTGCATATTTTTACTTTTTCAAGTGAACTTTATTAATGTAAATTTGTATATAACAACATTCACCTAACTTTTTTTGAGAAGATGTATACACTTGTAAAATCATTGCCCAGTCAAGATACAGAATATTCCCATCACTGCTAACAGGTTCCAGGTGCCCATTGGCTAGCATTTCTCCCTCCTGCCCCAGTGAATTACTGGTGTGATCTCCTTGTTGCCGTGGGTTAGTTTTTTTTTTCCCCTTCTTACAGAATTTAATAGAAATATTTATTTCCAGATCTTTTATCAACTTCTGGGTTTGTGATTATATTGTTTGTTATTAAGAACATAAACTAAAAATTATTAACTTTAAGAATTATTGGTTTAAATCTTGAATTTTCTTAGTTAAGAGTTGTTTCTAAATGGTGACTTGGTAATCTTACTTCACTATTAGATGAAATTTTTGTGTTAAATTCTACAGTAGAAATACTGACATAACAAGGTTAACAGTGAATCTCTGAAATGAGATATAGGACAGGGGAAGGAAGATAGCAGAAATAATCTACCTCTATCCATTTCCATACTTGCCTTAAAAAAAGTTAGTTTCATGGTTATTTAACCATTAAATATATTTTTAGGCTTATATTTTCCCTGTATATATGTATATTTGAACAAAGGACAAGATTCAAAGTGATGTTGTAATAAGTTTTGGCCAAAGCTATGTTTTTAAAACATAATGCTCTATTCCCATAGTCTTCCCCAAGGGCACTAAGGGACCTTTATTTTTATTTTTTTCCCAGAATGTGACTGAGGCAGTGAAGGATTTCTAGCACCCTCCCTTGAAAATATCTTTATTGAGATGTAATTCACAAATAATATATTAATATATCACCAATTCAAAATGTAAAAGCCAGTGGTTTCTAGTTTGTTTGCTGCATTGGAAAGATATCACCACAACTTTAGGATTTTTATTGTCCAAAAATGAAACTCTGTAACCATTAGTAGTGACTGGGTTTCCTTCCAGGTACTCTTCCCTTTCCTGGCCCCAAGCAACTACTTACCTACTTTCAGTTTCTATATATTTGCCCATTTAGGACATTAAAAAACAAAACAAAACAAAACAAACAAAAAAACCCCAAAACTCCTATCTAACTAGATTTTTTTTAACTAACTAGAATTTTATAGCCTTTGACCAACATCTTCCATCTGCCTCTCCTTCCTAATCACCTAAACTTTTAGTAAACACCATTTTACTTGTTCCTTCTGTGATA
Organism: Spermophilus citellus; assembly: GCF_964194105.1. NCBI lineage: Eukaryota > Metazoa > Chordata > Mammalia > Rodentia > Sciuridae > Spermophilus > Spermophilus citellus. The sequence continues at coordinate 117,311,941 of NC_138184.1, read as the reverse complement.
ACTTTTTAAAATTTCAGGATTAAGATCATGTGGCAGCTGGGGACAGTGGCCCACCCCTGTAATCCTAGCCTTTTCTCCTCTTTTCGTCTCCTCCTTCTCTCACTCTCTTTCTTTTCTAAAAAATTGTACCACGGATTAAACCCATGGGTGCTTAATCACTGAGCTACATCCACAGCCCTTTTTATTTTTTATTTTGAGATAGGGTCTCACTGAGTTGCTTAGAACCTTGCTAAATTGCTAAGGCTGGCCTCAAATTTGCAATCCTCCTGAGTCACATGGATTACAGGTGTGAGCCACTGTGCCTTGCTGAGTATTTTTTTTTTAAGGTTAAAATACAATTCTATTGTATATATACACATCGCATTTTCTCTATCTATTCAACTGTTGGTGGAAACTTCAAGATCTTTTGTAAGACAGTTAATTTTACAGATTTATCAAGATTTCATGTTATTATGTCAGAACTCTTGACAGCCAATTCTTCATTCTTCCTTGCAAGTACCTTGATCTTACTGTATGCCTCCTACTCAAAAGTCTGAAATGATTATTCTAAAACCAAGATGAAACAAACCCCCAAAAACTCAGAGATAGGTTGACGAGAATTACAAGGACTGGTAATAAATCTGAGTGCTCATATAATCTATTTCAGTTTATTGAATTGTAGATTTTGGGATTTGAACCAAGAAGTTCTATGTTTTCTAAGTACGTATGCACAATAGTGTGATGTAATATCCACAAAGTTTAGTATTCTTAAAGTAAAACCTTTGTGTATCATTTTACATATGTTTAGAGGCATGTAATTATATCCATATTAGGATACAGAATGTTTCTTTTCTTAGATTTCCTCTCTTTCTTAGAACATACTGTTGTCTTCTATCATGATAAAACCTTTGGTTCTCGGTTTTCATTTTATAGTAAAGTCTTTTTCAGGATATTCCTTTTTTTTTTTGGTTGTAAATAGGGGCTTACCTAACCTATTAGTAAAGTTACAATCAGAGGAAGGCAAATTATAATTCATATGATGAATAGCATCATCCTAAGTAACATTCCTCATGGTCAGAGTATATTTTACTGGAACTAGAGTATAAAGTTTTTATCATTTGGATTTTCTTTATCATAAGAAAAATAATGAAAAAGATAATGTGATGTAATGAATGTTCATGTACCTATCTATAACTTAATTTAACAAATATTTACCTTCTGTCATATTTGTTTCAGGTTAAAAAAAGTTTTTGCTAGAGTCCAATTTAAAATTTAGTATAAGTTACAGAAATAATACAAGGACCTCCCAGTGCTCTTCACCAGTTGCTTGCATTTTGTTTCATATGCATTTCTCTCCATTTTTGTCTCCTGAATAAGTTGGAGGCACTGTGTCCTTTTTCTGTAATTATTTGAACATATATTTACTAAGAATAAAGACATTCTCTTATATAATCATAGCTACTTCTTTATTGTTTTTGTTTTATTTTTTTTTTGGTAGTTGTAGGTGGACAACATACCTTATTTTATATGTTTATTTTAGTATGTCATGCTAAAGATCAAACCAAGTGCTCTGCTACTGAGCCCCAACCTCAGTCCCTCTTTATGGGTTTTTATAGTTTAATTTAAATGTTAGATATACCTCAGAGTTGGCAAAATATTTCACATAGTACCTCAGATATGTCATCAGAATTTTTAGTATGTTTAGTATTTGTATTAAAGTACTTGAAGGTGGTACCCTGTCTGGATATTTCAGAACCCATTTTTCCTCTTATATGTATAAATTCTGGTATTTTCCCTTGTCACATTTACATTTTAATGTAAAACTGATAACAATAATCTCTTTTCCTTTGTGTCTAAGTTTTAAAATTTTGTTATAGATTATATAATATTTGGAGAATTTGAAAAGATCCTATCATTGGTTTAGGGGGAAAGTGGGGCATGCAGGTAATATTTTCACATCTTGGGGAGTTGTTTGGTTTTTTTTTTTTTGATATATAAGAATCTAGAAACATACTAACTTTATGACCTTGGTCACGTTACTTGATTCTTTGGAAAGCTGAAGCCTCTACTGTGATATGCGGATAAGTAGCACCTACCTCAACAACCCTATGAGGATTAAATGAGATACTGTGTGTAAAGTACATAGCCCAGTGATTGGTACATAATTTAGTAAATACTAGATTTAAAGTTAAAGCATAATGATATTTATTTGGATTTGATTTTGATTAACAAAGTAATCTTTGTATTTAGAATAGGTTTTATTAAGAATATGTATTATAGTATTTACATAGTTTTTATATGCATTTCTATGTATATTTTAGCTGTAGTTCTCATGTGAACTTAGAAGTTGATCCTTCTGCAATAAACACTTTTTAAAAGGCTTTTTAATTATTGATTCTACAATTAGGCTGTTAAGGGGGATGATTATATTTGTTTTGAGAGCTCAAAAAGGATACCTAGAAAGTGTATAGTTTAACTAGTTACTGATCCACAACAGGGCATTAGTGGCAATAGCTAAAATATGTGGATATCGGCTCACTTATTCCTTGCAACATTAATGAGATACTGTTGCCATTGGAATCATGAGAAAGAAAAAGCGACTTAGCAACTTTGCAAAACTAGTAAGTGCCTGAATTGAGTTTTGAGGCAGGTAGGCTGACTCTAAAGCTGTGCAAGTATCTTATAAGCCAAGATTATTTAAAATACTAGTGTATGTCTTCAGTTTCTGAACACTAGAATTCCTCAGGAATGCTTTAAAACAACAGAAAGTGAAGTGATAATGCAGAGTAAAAGAGGAAATCATATTCTTCCATTAGACTAAAGATGTAAAGAATAGGAGTAATATAATTTCATAAATTGTGGGGAGTAGAATAAAGTAAATTGGGGGATCATGCCTTAAGTCCTGACTTTTGTAAAATAATTTGCATTTCTGATGAAGTTTACTATTTTTCTAGAATACTTTTTTCTTCCCTTTTTCTTCAGAAGAAAAGTTCAGAAGATATAGACCAAATCAGCTATCCATTCTGAAATCCTTTAGATAGGTTGATATCTCTTTCTATTTTGTAAGCTTGTAATGTGGACCAAGATTAGATTAGATAAAAACGAAAGACCCCTTAACCTGTGTATTATTTTTACAGTACCAACCCTAATCCAGTAGTTAATTTTTGGGAAAAGTCAAATTATTTGGGTATGCTTAGGAACTTTTAGGTAGTTTCAGTCTTATTAATATGCTGGTCACATGGACCAAATTATCTTCTCCAGTCAGCTTCTACTTCCTTGCTCTTACTTTTGCTCTATTGTGCTGGTGCCCATAACAACATAAACTTACAGCCCAGTAATGCAGGGCAAATAGACTTCCTTCCTGCCTTGGCGTTTTTTCCTGTACTAGATGCCAGCTTAGGATGGTGAGCCTCAAAGTTTAATGGAAAACCTGATTTCCTGACTTTCTCCCACTAGATTAGATTGTCTTAGCTGTTGAAATAAACAGGCTCTAAGAAGAGTAGCTAGAAAGTGATGTCTGTCTTGGATTGTTTTCCCTGCTGTATATAAACAAATCTTGTCAATTTTTTTTAAATGACCAAGATTTACAGAGGACAATAATTTACGCAAAAATAATTAATTGACACCAGGCTTTATTTACCCATGTTTTGGTAACTACATGGGTTTCTCTGTTGAGAATTGATACTACTCACGCTTCTAACCTGTGGGCTCTCCCAAAGCTGAGCTAATTTTCAGGATACTGAGTATCAGAAAAAGAACTGAGAGCACATCTTTTCTAGTATTTGTCTATAACAGGGTTCAAAAAAAAGGGGGCTGGGGCTGTGGGTTGGGAGTAGAGTGCTTTTTTGGCACATGTGAGGCACTGGGTTTGATCCTCAGCACTGCATAAAAATAAAGGATTGCGTCCACCTACAACTAAAAAACTATATATATTAAAAAATATAAAAAAGACCTTGGGCTGGGTTGTGGCTCAGCGGTAGAGCGCTTGCCTTGCACGTGCGAGGCCCTGGGTTCGATCCTCAGCACCACATAAAAATAAATAAATAAAGGTATTGTGTCCAACTACAACTAAAAAATAAATATTAATAAAAAAAGACCTTAATCCATACCCCCACCCGACTCATTTGGTACTAGGGATGGAACTCAGAGGTGCTTAACCTTGAGCCACATCCCCAGCGCCCCTTTTTAAATATTTTATTAGAGACAGGGTCTCAGAGTTGCTCAGGGCCTCACTAAGTTGCTGAGGCTGGCTTTGAACTCAAGATCCTCCTTCCTCAGCCTCTTGAGCTGCTGGGAGTACAGGTGTGTGCCACCATGCCCAGCTTCCCCACATTTTTCATTGGCTCCTTGTTGTTGTAGATGAGGGGATTTATTGTTACATATCTGTGCAGGCACACAATATAACAATATAATTTGGCCAATATCATTTCCCAGCACTTCTGCCCTCCTTCCCTCCCCACCTCTTACCCCTTGGTCCCTTTTGTCTACCCATCTCTCTTTTGATTTTTATGAGATTTATTCCATCTTTGTTTCCCTTTTCCCTCTGTAGCCTCTGCATATAAGAGAAAACATAAGACTTGACCTTCTGAGTTTAAGTTAACTTCAGTTAAGATTATAGTCTCTAGTCCCATCCATTTCCCTGCAAGTGAAATTTTCATTTTTCTTTATGGCCAAATAAAGCTCCATTGTGTACATATACCACATTTTCTTTATTCATTCTTCTGTTTATGCATACCTAGTCTGATTCCATAGTTTGGTTATTATGAATTGTGCTGCTGTAAACACGGGTATGCATGTATCACTGTAGTAAGATGACTTTAATTCTTCAGGATAAATACTGAAAAGTGGTTTAGCTGGGCATATGTTGGTTCCATGCCTAGTCTTTTGAGGAGTCTCCACTTTGATTTCCATAGTGGTTTTACTAATCTACAGTCCTACCAATGGTGTAAAAGTGTTCTTTTTTTCTCCAGTCTCTCTAGTATTTATTATTTTATTCTTGATGACTGCCATCCTGACTGGTATGAGATGAAATTTCAATGTAGTTTAGATTTTCATTTCTGTAATTGCTAATGATGTTGAACATTCTTTCAACATATTTGTTGGCCATTTGTATTTCTTTAGAAAAGTATGTTTAATTCATTTGCCTATTAAGTAGGTTTTTTTTTTGATGTAAAGTTTTTTGAGTTCTCTCTATATTTTAGATATTAATCCTTCGTCAGAGTAGCTAGCAAAGGTTTCTCTCCTATTCTGTAGGTTCTCTTCACATTCCTTATTGTTTCCTTTGCTGTACAGAAGCTTGTTAATTTGATGCTGTCACACTTATTAACTCATGACATTATTTCCTGAGCTTTAAGAGTGTTGATGCTATGTTTTTTTCCTAGGACTTGTATAGTCTCAGGTCTAAATTCTGTGGTCTTTGATCCATTTTGAGTTGAGTTTTTTGTTGTTGTTGTTTTTAAGTTTTGATATTAGATTAAGCTTTTGTTATGTCTTTTTTCTGTCATCTTGGTAATCATTTCTACTAGTGTTTTAGCTTTATCTTGTATCTCAATTGGATTTGCAATTTTAAGATCCTTAGCAGTGCTGAATCATATTTCTTTGGAGGATGTTGACTTTTTTTTAAAAAAAGACGGAGAAGAGAGAGAGAATTTTTTAATATTTATTTTTTTAGTTTTTGGTGGACACAACATCTTTATTTTATTTTTATGTGGTGCTGAGGATCGAACCTAGCGCCCCGCGCATGCCAGGTGAGCACGTTACCTCTTGAGCCACATCCCCAGCCCCCCCCCTTTTTTTAACCTTTTTTTTTGTGTGTGTATGTTTGAACCTAGGGCCTTCTGCAGACTAGGCAATCACTATACTACTGAGCAATATCCCCAGCTCCTGGCACTTTAAATGGCTGTGAGTATCAGTTGAATGCCTGCTGAGTACCAAGACATCCACTGTCTTTGATCATAGTTCTGAGGCTCAGGAGCTCTTTGTTCTCTCCTTTTTGTTCTTGTTTACTTTTTTCTTTCAAATAACATTTAATTTTTTTAAATAAAAAGCTAGTCCGTAGAATATAAAGTAGGTGAATCATATTACTACATATAATTCTTGATCTCAAGTAGACATCAAAATATATTTCATAAGTATATATAAAGGATTTAAAGTCATTGAATGATGGTATACATTCTCAAAAGCCTGTTTTTTAGTTGATACTTCTTAATTTGGCATCATTCTCTGCTGTATCGATGCTTCAGTAGGTCTAAGGCCTCTCTGAAATCAGTCTCTGATTGTTAATCATACATGTACTTCTAGTTATATCTAAGGAGAATATGATTTTACTCATTTGTGAGCCCAAAGATAAGTGTGTTTTTCTTTTCTTTTTAAAAATATATTTATATTTTTAGTTGTAGATGGACACAATATCTTTATTTACTCATTTTTTTTAATGTGGTGCTGAGGATCAAACACAGTGCCTCACACATGTGAGACAGATGTTCTATCACTGAGCTACAGCCCCAGCCCATAAGTGTGTTTTTCTTGTTTACCTTTGCCACTGTTTTTAGTACCCATAAATGTAAAAGTTAGTGATGGTTTTAGCTCTTCTAAGGAATTTTGCCTGACGTCTTGGAGAGAAGTGTGTTCAGCAAGATGAGCTTGTCAGAGAAGGCAGGCATTAATGTATTTATCTTCATATATGTATCCTCTTTACCATGAGAACTTGTTGTTTCAGGTAAAAAAAATTTTTTTCTGACTTGTATGTTAATTTTGTAATGTTTTATTCTATACCGTTATTCTACACCATGTATCCTCACTTGAAGTCATGTTTCTGATCACTGTGGGACAAAATCTTTGAGTTTGCTGTCTTTTCTTTATAACCCATAAGGAAATACAGAATGATTGGGAGATATTGAACTGAGTTGGAGGAGGATAGTATTTATGTTCTTACAAAAGAATCCTATTATCCTTAGGACATCTGTGGCTTCTGGCAACATGACTTTTGGAAATGAGGCACCATTTCTTACTTCTGTGGCATATTAAAGTTTTGGGAACTGCTTTGCTTTGTTGCCTTGAAAGTCAATTTGCTTTTTTTCCTCTTCTAACCAATTAAACCCTGTTTTTCTTCCAGAATTGGTTGAAGACTTTAAATATCTTTCCCTTGCTCCAAAACTTATACCATCACAGACTCGTTATCATTCCCATGCATTTATTTCTTTTCCCAAGTTGTCTTTTTTAGAACACTTTTTATAGTGAAGTGTAACATAAAATGCATGAAATGCAGATGTACAGTGTAGTGCATGATTCTAAAGTGAATACTTATGTCACTGCCAAGCAATCAGAAGACGACTAACCCATCTCTGTTCTTTGTTAATCATCTCTCTTACTCTTTTAGTAGTTACAATTGTCCTTAGTGTTTTTTATTTTAATCATTAGCTTTTATTTGTATCGTAACCCTTATGTACATCCCTAACAAAGAGGAGTTTTTCTTGTTTTTGAACAAAAACATATTGTATATATTTTTCTTTTTCATGTTTCTATGGGTTGTTGCATATTGCTCTAGTTTTTTTTAAATATTAGCTGTCAATATTTCTTATTTATTTATTTGCAGTGCTGAGAATTGAACCCAGTGCCTCAGACATGCTAGGCAAGTGCTGTAGCATTGAGATACAACGTATAGTACACATTATGAATGTTATTGTTGTTGGACATTTGGGATGTTTCTAGGTTTGCTGCTATAAATATTCGTGTAAATTCTCAGTGTATTACTGAGGAACAGAGTTGCCAGACTGCAGTATTTCTCTTTTTAAAAAAAAAATATATTAATTTTTTTTACTTGTAGTTGGGCACAGTACTTTTATTTATTTATTTTTATGCGCTGCTGAGGATTGAACCCAGGGACTCACATGTGCTAGGCTCATGCTCTACCACTGAGCTACAACCCCAGTCTGAGACTGCAGTATTTATCTATCTTTAACTTTCATGTTTTGTTGGTTCCCAAAGTGTTTTGTTAATTCACATTTCCAATGGCAGTATGTAAGAATTCTTCTTGGACTGGGGTTGTGGCTCAGGGATAGAGTGCCCACCCTGCAGGCATGAGGCCCTGGGTTCAATCTTCAGCACCACATAAAAATAAATAAACAAAATAAAGGTATTGTGTACAACTAAAAAATAAATATTTAAAATATTAAAAAAAGAATTCTTCTTGGTTCACATTATCATAAACACTTGCTATCTTCAATATTTTAAAATTTTGAAAATCTGGGAAGATTTTAGTATTACCTTGTGATGAACTTGCCTGAGTAGGGTTTTCTCCTTCCATATATCAAGAATTTGATTTTTGGTAAGAGCTTACTGTCCCATAGAATTTTTTTTCTTTTTTTTTTTTTGGTGTACTGGGGATTAAACTCAGGGGTGCTTAGCCACTGAGCCAGGTCTCCAGCCCTTTTTTATTTTTTATTTTGAGACGCAGGGTCTTGCTAAGTTGCTTAGGGCCTCACTAAGTTCCTGAGGCTGGTTTTGAACTTGTGAACTTGCTGCCTCAGCCTCCTGAGCTGCTGGGATTACAGGCATGTGCCTCTATGCCCAGCAGATCTTTGTTTTTAAGAAAATATATTTTTTAGTATATATTAAAATATGTATTCTAAAATATATTTGATTTTTAAAATTCAGCATGTTGTCCTCCACAGGAGTGCCAATTTGATTTAGACTGAGAATCTCAAATCTGAAACCAAAATGCTCTGAAGTTTGAAACTTTGCTGGCATTTCAGATAGGAGAGTATTTCAGATTTTTAATTTTCAGATTAGGGATGTTCAAATAGTAAAGTCTATGTAAATATTCCAATTTTGGAAAAGCTCTAGGATCTGAAACATGTTTACTCCTAAGCATTTCGGGTATGGGATACTTAGCCTGTACTTTGGTTTTGTTGGAAGTGTTATAACCAATATTTTGGCTTTCTGCTTGGAATTCTGTAATGAGATTTGTGTGTATGAGTTTCAGTGAAAGATTGAGCTTTTAACTACTTGGGTAGAGTTTAAGAGAGTTACCTCCAGTTATAAGATACACTGGTGTCAGGGTTGTGTGAATGGATATGTTAGAGCTTGAAGTGTAATGTTTAGGTAGTCCGTGAAATATTGACCAAGTGTATTTTTTGACTTCATCCTGAGATCAAAGATATTTCAACTTGTATAATATTAGTTTTATAGTGAAAAGCGGCTTGATCCTTCTATTACTCGGTTGAGAAGCACTAGGTAAAGAATGGAAGCAGGAGAAACATGCAGCAGTGCTGGAATGAAAATGGAATGAATTTACTGAAAATCGCCATTTCATTCCAGTGGTAACCCAAAATATTTTATAGTAATGTTTGACAAATTATTTTTCTGTTCAGGTTACATGAAATCTCGAAATGAAATTAGAATTTTTAAAAAATATTTACTTTTTAGTTGTAGTTGGACACAATACTTTATTTTTGTTTATTTATTTTGATGTGGTTCTGAGGATCAAACCCAGGGCCTCGCACATGCTAAGTGAGCACTCTACTGCTGAGCAACAACCCCAGACTCTGAAAGTAGAATTTTAAAGAAACTTGGAGGGGCCCTCATATCTGCTTATTGGATAGCATAGGAATAATTTAGAAAATAGGTTGTCAAAGCATTAGGGTTACAACGTTTATAAAAGTAGTTCAGTATGAACTGATTTAAATACATGGAGAAGATTAAAAGCAGAGGTTTATTGGATAACTAGGAAACTCATAGTTTGCATTGGGGAGGGAGAAATGATTAACCTAAATTTGTGCATAGATAAAATGATAAAAAGATCAGTTTATTCTATTTTTTTTTCCCCTGGGAGCCGGATTTTCCCTTCTTCCTTCACTTCCTACTCTAATTTCCCCCCTTTTCTTCTTGCCTGACAGAGAAAGACACTAATGGACTGTTTACAAACCCCAGTTGCTTTACCTCAAACATAATCCAGATTACTGAATTCTGTCTCCATCTATTTTTTTCTCTCAAGTAAATGTCTAATGTTTGTTTCTCTTTCTTTCTTCATCTTTAGACCTGTAGGAACTTTTACAACCCAATAGGTTGAATATCCCAGTTTCTTTCTTGGGGAGGTTTAAATGCGTATTAATGATAGTCTTCAGAGATGTCTATTTAACTTTAAAACACTGACCTGTATATTTCACCCTAGAAATTTTAGTCAGTCTCATATAAGATTACAGTTACTCTTAAGGAAGGTTTTTTTTTAAATGTTTAAATTTTAACTATTTAAATAATATAAGTAGGCAAATTATAAATTAAAAACAGTGTTATAAATTATAAACAGTGCTCCATAAACATAAGCATTTGTCTAGGGGGAATATAAATACAGTCAAATATAAGTTATGGGGGTAAAACATTTACACTTGATGTTACAGAGGAGTGCCAAATACCTGAATACATACAAATTGTCTCAGATCAGTTAGAGAAATTTCAACTTTTTTTGAACAAGGAATATGAATACACAGGATAAAAATGAATATGGATACTGTAGGGAAGCAAAATGGTAGATTGTGTTCTTCAAGATGGACATAAAGAGTAAGTTCATTGTTAGGATTTTTTTTTTTAAGCTAGTGTGACCAGGTGGAATACCAGAAGAGTAGATTTGTGACATATTAGCTAGCTAAGAAGTTACTTTTCATCCTAATAAAACTGTATTGTTAGTAAATCTGTACAAACTCTTAGATTAGTTGTAATTGTATTTTTAATTGGTAGATTTCTGATTTAGTTTTCTCATTTTTAGACGTGTTTACTTGTACTTGTTAAATACAGTTTTATTTCAGTCATAATTTACAATGAGTGATCATCAGTTAAAATGAATGAATGATCATCAGTTAATGAACTATATATAAAGTATGCTCATTGCTGAAGTCACTTGTGTGAATTATAATGATAGCAGATTTCTCCATAAAGTCAATACAGTATTCACATAAATTTATCTCTGGAAATGAATTGTTTAAATGTTAAGAAAATATATGACTTCTTTTAATATTTGTATCATAGAATGTTTCATTTGTTTTTGTTCTTTGAAGCTGTAATTTTTGAGTAGATTAGAATTCTGGATCAAATAGAATATTGCCTAATTTTCTTCTTTTCATTTATTTTTCTGTGTTTCTGTGCTGGGTATCAAACCCAGGTATTGAACCCTTGAACATGCTAGGTGAGCACTCTTACCACTGGCCTACCCCCCAATCCTGATTTCTAATGTTAGTGTAAGGAGAAAATAATTTATAACTTACATTACCGTGGTTATAAAAATTTATTCAAATGAGTATTTTTGTCAAAAATTCTATAACTTTAAAAACTAAAATTTGTGATGCATTCAGATAGGAAAAGTATCCTGTGTTTAGTTGATACAGAAAATAGTAAACAAAGATTTGTATTGGAATTACAGTAATTTTCTAATCCTGTCTCTGGTTGTTTTTATAAAACCCGATACATTTGATTCAGATAGGTTTGTTTTTCAGGACTTTGTTATTGATGACAAACTCAAGAGCTTCAACAAATAAACCAAAGGGGAAATGATGGATTTATTGGCACCATACTGAAACATCTTGCATAATTGAAAGAAGAACTGAAACAGGCAGCTTGGGGATCTTGAGGACTAGAAGTGGAGGTGTAGTGTCTCAAATATGATAGGTTTGCATCTCTCAGGGCATTGGTGCCATTCTTTCAGGCTTCCCCTGGTTTGTGATGTACAGTTCAAATTCTCTTCTTCCTCCTAGTGTCTGATTGTTTCAGTGGCATCACTAGACCAAAGAAATAACTAATAGTTCCTTTTATTAAGTAGTGAGGCCTAAACAACTTAAATATTCATATTCTAATAACAGCTATTTGAAAAATTAATACACATAATTTGAAAAAAAAAATTTTCATTGGTGTGCCTGTTGGATATTGTACAAATTCTGTATCCTTGGAATCATATTAGACATTAGCACTTCAGTTTCTTGTTCCACATTGATTTTACGGGGTACTTGCTTTTTATCAGATCAGCTACTAAAAACCCAGCTTCTCAAGGAAATGATATTATTGAAAAGAATGTTTTGTGAGCTAATTTTGAAACTGTGAATTACCTCAGATGTAGTTTGTATCATCCAGTAGATGTCAATTATTGCTCTTTCCCTAAAAAATTAATGCAGTCCTGTAATGTCCCTGTGAAATTACTGTAGTATCCCAGTGTGCCTTAGTGCACAACTGGGGAACCATAGTTCTAGAAGAGAAGGATTCTGATTGGTTCCCTTCTGGGTGATATGGTCAAGGGAATAGGTTATGATTTGGTTAACCTGGGTCATTTCCCACTCCTTTGTTTGGAAGGGTATAATATTCCATTGTCTTAATATAGAGATTTACCTTTTTCCATTTAAAAATCATAAATAGAACAAAATTTAACATCTTTGTATACATACCTTCCTGTCTCTTTCTATAACAAATTCTAGTAAGTCTCACCTGTTTGAAAGTATGGTATGTGGGCTTTTAAAGGTAGCTGAGTAATTAGAATCAAATACCTAAATACAAGAGCTAAAACTATAAAATTCTTAGGATAAAATAGGGGAAAATTGCCATGACATTGCACTTGGCAATTATTTCTTGGATATAACACCAGAAACAGTCAACAAAAGAAAAAAATAATTGAGCTTCATCAAAATTAGAAACTTGTGTGCATCACCAGGTACTTAATAGAGTGAAAAGACAAATCAAAAGAGGAAATATTTGCAAATTATGTTTTTTAATGTATCTAACAAGAAATTAATATCTATTCTACATAAAGAACTACAGTTCAACAATAGAAAACAACATAGTTAAAATATAGGTAAAATAATTATTCAGCAATTCCACTTCTTGGTATGGGTAACATAAGGGAAATCAGTAACTCAAACAGATTTTTGGACACCATTGTTCATAGGATTATTCAAAGTAACCAAAAGGTAGAACCTAAATGGCCCTCAGCAGGTGAATTAACCAACAAAATGTGCTATATTTTGTTGGGATGGAATAATACTCAGTCTGACAAAAGAATGTAATGTGGATACATGCTACATATAGAGGAACCTTGAAAATAATGCTAAAAGCTAAAGACGTAAAGGAACAAATACCATTAGTTCACTTATTTGACAAGCTTAGAATAGACTAATTCATAGAAACAAAGTAGAATGGTGGTTACCAGGAACTGAGGAAGAAATAATGTGAAATTATAATTTAATGGGTGTAGAGTTGCACTTTGGGATGATGAAAAAGTTCTGGAAATAGATAGGGGCAGTGGTTACGCAGTGGTGTGAATGTACTTAAAACTTTTAAGCATTTTTAAGTGTATAGTTTAAAATTGTAAATATTAGACATGTTTTACCACAGTTTAAACATGGAAATATGTACACTCTAAATATATGCAGTTTGTCAGTTATTTCTTAATGAAATTTTTGGAAAAAGATATCTGGTTAAATGATAAATTTTTTAGGACCTTAAAGGTGAAATAATAAACCATATAACTTTGAAATACAAAGATCTGTGCAACAGATACAAGCAATGGATATGTTTTTACTTTAGGAAAGGTTGTAATTATTGATAGCAGCATGCTCATCCATAAGGTTGAAAATATACCTTATTGCTAAATAGTCCAAACATAACAGTATGTGACTTTCATTGTTACTGTTTTTTTTTTTCCAGATGGGTGGGAGAAAGATATGGGTTAATTTTATAAGGATTACATTTAGACTCTCTATTATTTAGTCTTCTTATCAGTAATATAGATGATAAAATAGGGACTATATTCATTATGTTCACAGATAATTAGTCAGCCCTTGGAATTAGTTCAGAATTATCTTGACAAATGAGAAGGGATTGTAAAGAGTCTAGGATTTTAGGAAGATAGATAGTAAATAATATACTTTGGATGGTAGTAAATTATTGATGAAAATCTTGTTTTGTGGGAGAATGAATCTGTATAAATAAAAGTAGGACATGTAGGGTCTGGGGTTGAAGCTTAGTGGTAGAGCGCTCGCCTAGCGTGTGCAAAGTGCTAGGTTTGATCCTCAGCAACATATAAAAATGGATAAATAAAGGTATTGTATCCAACTACCATATACATATATATAATATATATATAATGTATATACATTATATGCCGCAGTCTTGGCTGGGCACAAGATCAGGAGCCACCACACAGCTTTGTAGATTCAAACAGCAATTCTTTATTCCCGAACTCACACCGGCCTCCACACACGCTCTGGGGCAATCCCAGTTCTCCTGCCACCCAATTCACCTACTCCACGAGGCTCCCTCTCCCAAAATTCTCCCTGAATCTCACGAGAACTCAATGGGAGCTCAGGCAGCAGGAACGCCCTAATTCCAGCAGCAATAATCCTCAACATCGAACTTCCCTAAAATCCAAGGTCTTAAACTGGGAACGCCCTTAACCCAAGGACCGGGATACTTCCTCAAACCTGATCAGCTCTAAACCCGGATCCGCCTTGGTCTTTGAGCAAGGTCACCTTACATGCAATGTCAACAGCGAAATCATTAACATGGGGTACACTAGCAAGGAAATTTTGATGCGTCATTTCTACTTGGTAATGGCCCTCAGCATCTCCCCCCTTCTGATTAATTAAACAACAAGCAATGTGGCTTAAGGACCGTGCCTGGTAGGTTGTCCAATTCAACATATGGTTCTTACCCGTCATGGGAAAACTGACCTTTAGGCGTCAGCCTCCTGTCTTAGGTTGAATCCACTGCAATCAGATCAACCCGTCACTGACTACCGGTCCAGCATTCAGCCATGCTTGTGGATAGGCCTATGCACCAGTGGGGGGGTGAGGTTCTTGCCTCACCTCTGTTGGCCCCCAAATTTAGCCTTGGTGCCAGTGGGGGGGTGAGGTTCTTTGCCTCACCTCTGTTGGCCCCCAAATTTTAGACCATCACTAGTAGAAGGGAGGAAGATACAGAAATGCCATGACACCAAGGCAATTGACGGCTCTTTTGGAAAAATTGCGTCACTGGTGACACCATCAGCAAAGATATGCCAGCATTACCACAATTAACATGGGGTGCGCTGGCAAGGAGATTGCATCACTGGTGACACCATCAGCAAAGATATGCCAGCATTACCACAATTAACATGGGGTGCGCTGGCAAGGAGATTGCATCACTGGTGACACCATCAGCAAAGATATGCCAGCATTACCACAATTAACATGGGGTGCGCTGGCAAGGAGATTGCATCACTGGTGATACCATCAGCAAAGATATGCCAGCAGTACCATAATTCGCTGCATCAGACGATATTTCACAATGCATGCAACTGATATATAGTCCAGGCAAGTTCTGCAGGCAGTTCAAATCGGAGGAGTCTATCAATATGTCCATTTCCTCCCAAAGTAAATCAAGTCCTTGATAGAGCATTACTTGTTGAGTTATATTCATTGATGCATCAGTTTATACAGTTTACTGTGATGGCTATCATAGAAGCTGTAGTTTGGTTTTATCTTAGTCTTCACCGGCACTGGGATGGAGTTGGGAATTCTGGCAATGACGCTAAAGAGACATTATCCTGAACAGAATTATTAAATATAATGAAAAGGAAAGGTGAAAGTAAACAAACAGATCTGTTAACCTCCTTTAAAAACAATCCTTAACAGCTGTTTACCTAATTTAAATTAGTAAACAGATCTGTTAACCACCTTTAAAGACAATCATTAACAGCTGTTTACCTAATTTAAATTAAACCATTTAAATCACGTGAATAAAAAAAAATTCGGATCCATTTTTTCATGAGCGCTCCTCATAAATGAAATATGGACATACACACATACAGACATACAACACAAAACAGAAATGTGCACACAACATACAACACATAAGACAATAGTAAATAAAGGCCTTGTAGCTATACCTAGGTGAAATCTCCATTGCAATGTTTAAAAACTCCACAGTCAAAAAATAAAACATAGTCAAAAAATAAAACTGATCAGAAAAACATTAACCTAGGTTTGTATGAGCTCAAAAAATAAAATAGAACTTTACGATGTGGGAAAAATGCAATAATAAAATAGATATTGAAAAAAGCACCGTGGTTAATCACTGTCACAGATGTAAGAATAGCCAAGCTGGAGCTCTGGATATCAGCTGTTATGGATTTGAGTCAAATCATCTTCTTTTTCTGTAGAAATTGCTTTAGTTAATCTCTCTGGAATCCAAATCGGCTGCTGTTCTCCCTGTGGAAACACACAAACGGAACCCCGATTCCAGACAATAACTGGGTCGGGACCTTTCCATTGTCCTGTTAGAATATCTTTCCAAAGTACCTTAGGCTTATGTACATTTTTCGGATACATATGTCTTTCTGCAGCACTAAGTCCTGATGAATCCAAATTTAGAAAGTTTAGAGTAAAAAGGGTTATTTTAAGTTTATCTTTGGGGGATATATACCCCTTTCCAATTCCCTCTTTTTGCTTTAATAGGTACGTTTTAATAGTTTGATGAGCTCTTTCAACTATGCCTTGTCCCTGTGGATTGTATGGGATTCCTGTTATATGAGTAATACCAAATGATGAGCAAAATTGTTTAAAAGAGGCAGAAGTATAACCAGGACCGTTATCAGTTTTTAACTGTTTAGGAACACCCACAGTGGCAAAATTTTGTAAGCAATGAGCTATAACATCTTTAGTTTTCTCTCCGGCATGAAGGGAGCCCATCAAAAATCCAGAAGAAGTATCAACTGTAACATGTAAATATTTTAATTTTCCAAATTCTGGCAAGTGTGTGACGTCCATCTGCCAAATATGGTTAGGTATCAGTCCTCTAGGATTGACTCCAAGATTAACTTGTGGTAGAAAGGTCACACAATTTTGACATTGTTTTATTATATGCCTGGCTTGTTCCTTAGTTATTTTAAAACGCTTTTGTAAAGTATTAGCATTGACATGAAACCTTTTATGAAAATTTGTAGCTTCTTCTAATGTAGAGAAAATATGTACGTCATGTGTAGTTTTATCTGCTAAATCATTGCCCAAACTAAGGGCTCCAGGCAATCCTGTATGTGCCCTAATATGTCCTATAAAGAATGGATCTTTTCTGTCCCATATTAGACTTTGTATAGTGGAAAACAAAGAAAAAACAGTAGAAGAAGGGGAAATCCTACCAGCATCTTCAAGGGAATTAATAGCATTAACTATATATTGACTATCAGAAAATAAATTAAATACAGAATCTTTGAACATCACAAAAGCTTGTAAAACTGCATTAAGCTCTACCTTTTGAGCTGATTGTTTGGGTACTAAAAATGTAAAAGTTTGATCAGGGGTAACTACAGCTGCTGTACCATTATAAGACCCATCAGTGAATATATTTGGAGCATTCATGATAGGTGTTTTCCTTGTCATTTTAGGAAAAACTACAGGATGCTTAGACCAAAAAGACAACAAAGGATTCGATGGCAAATGATTATCAAATGAAACATTAGATTTACACATGATTATTGCCCAAGTATTTATCTCATTAGCTAACTCATCAATTTGATCCATAGTATATGGAGTAATAATTTTATTGGGAGAAATTCCAAACACTCCCTTTGCTGCTCTTATTCCTTTGAGTATTAATTGTCCTACAGCCTCAGGATACCTAGTAAGAATAGTGTTAGGAGAATAAGATAAATGTATCCACAATAATGGACCTTCTTGCCAAAATACTCCTGTAGGAATATTTTTTGTTGGTAGTACAATAAATAATAAAGGCAAACTTATATCAATTCTATCTAGATGCATATTTTCCATATATGTTTCAATAATTTTTAATGCCTTTCTAGCTTTAGGAGTTAACATTCGGGGTGAATTTGGATCTGATGGACCCTTTAGAATATCAAATAAAGGTCCCAACTCTCCTGTTGGTATGCCTAGATAAGGCCTTATCCAATTTATGTCTCCCAATAACTTTTGAAAATCGTTGAGTGATTTGAGTTGATCTACTCGTATTTGAATTTTCGGCAGATGGACCATGGTTGAGGATAATAGAACTCCTACATAATTAATTGGAAAATTTAATTGTACTTTATCTATTCCTATCTCTAGATTATAATTTTTTAATAAGTTCGTAAGTGTGGCATAACATTCCAGCAATATGTTTTTATCTTTATGTGCTAATAATACATCATCCATATAGTGAAATATTTTTAGTTCAGGATTTTGATTTCTAAGTGGCTGGATTGCTTTATTTACATAGATTTGACACATAGTTGGACTGTTAGCCATACCTTGAGGGAGTACTTTCCACTCATATCTCTCATCAGGACCTTCATGATTTAATGCAGGGATAGTAAATGCAAAACGTGGACTATCCTCGGGATGAATTGGAATCAAAAAAAAAAAACAATCTTTAATATCTATGGCTAAAACATGCCACGTTTTTGGTAAAGCAGACAATTGAGGAATCCCTGATTGAGCAGGTCCCATAATAACCATCTCATTATTAATGGCTCTTAAATCTTGCAATAATCTCCATTTACCCGATTTCTTTTTGATGACAAAAATGGGAGTATTATGGGGAGATACGGAAGGTTGTAAATGTCCTTCCGCTAATTGTTGTTTGACCAGATCATGGGCTACTTGTATCTTTTCTTTAGTCAAGGGCCACTGAGGAACCCACACTGGTCTTTCTGATTTCCAAGTAATTTTGATTGTCTCAGTGGCCCTTTCTGAAAATCCGACCCATGTCTGTCTGTTCCTAGATCTAATTGGACTGGTGCTGCTAAACCTTGTTCTTGTTTTCCTAATCTTTTTTCTTTCTTAACACCTTGTCTAGCCCTAGTATTAGGCGCATTAGAATTGATGTTATTTGTTAACATCAAACCTAGTTGATCCAGGACATCTCGTCCCCATAGATTAATAGGAAGGTGATCCAAAACATATGGCTGTATAGTTCCTTCACATCCTTCAGGATCCTTCCAATCTAATACCATAGAACTTCTATAGGGATTAGTCGCCACTCCTAGGCCTCGAAGCGTTTGAGTGGCTTGTTGTAATGGCCAATGTTTTGGCCATTCTCGACGAGATATGATGCTAAGGTCAGCACCTGTGTCCAGTAGCCCATTAAACTCGTGACCTTGAATATTTAGTTTTAGCATCGGGCGAGAATCTAAATTTAAAGACAACATAGCCCAATCTACACCTGTGGAGCCTAATCCCTTAGAACCTCTTTCTACATTATGACTAGAGAACTTATTATGTAGGCTGGGTATTATTAACAACTGTGCTATTCTATCTCCAGGTGAAATTACTGATATACCTCCTGGAGAACTAGCTATAATTTTTATTTCACCTACATAATTGGGATCAATTACCCCAGGACTTATCATAAGTCCTTTTAATGTAGATGAACTACGTCCCAATAATAAGCCTACTGTTCCTTGGGGAAGAGGTCCTTTTACTCCTGTAGGAATGATTTGAACTCCCATCTCTGGAGTTAATACTGCTCTGGCAGAGGCGCAGATGTCCAACCCTGCGCTCCCTCGGGTTTGTCTGATGAGGGATTTAATGGACAATGTGTCCTGGGCACCACCCTGATGGTGTTGCTGGGTTCCTCCACTGCCCCGTATATTTGTGGTTGTGGGCCCCGGAGCATTGGGCCCCTCACTCCGTTTTTTGGCAATGAAGCCTGATGCCTTTCTCCACGATATCGTGGGTAAATACCTGATCCTTGTCCGTTTTTTGATAACGGAGTACCTTCTATGGTGGTTTGAGAACGGCATTCATTAGCCCAATGTCTCCCTCTACGGCATCGTGGGCAAATACCCGGTATTTTATTCCTTTGATTTCTAGTTTTGTTAAAACCTCCTCTTACAGGGCAACTCCTTTTAAAATGTCCTGTTTGTTCGCAATTATAGCATGTTTCTGGCCTGGCATCTAAAGCCTGTTGTACTGGAGCTGCCAAGACTTGCCCTTGTTCATTAATATCTCTACATAGTTTAATATATGTATTTAAGTCTTCATGTCTCCATGGTCTAATAACCTCTCTGCAGCAACGATTCACTTGGTCATAAGCAAGTTGTTTTATTAATGGCATTGCTTGATCTGTATCCCCCAAAATTTTGGCGGCTGTTTGAATAAGCCTATCTACAAAGTCAGCGTAAGGTTCATTAGGTCTCTGTATTACCTTAGATAGCTGACCTTGTGAATCTCCATGTCCTTGTAAAGTCTTCCATGCCCTAACTGCGTCTTGCAGCAATTTGTGCATATATAGCAGGATCATATTCAATTTGTTGCCATTGACCCTCATAAGGTCCTTTTCCTAAAAGCATATCTAGATTTCTTTGAGGGTAACCGGCTGCTGCATTTCGCCTAGCTGTCTCCGTGCAAAATTCCTCATTGGCAACTTTCCATAACAAATATTGTCCTCCATTTAGCACAGATTTACACATGCTAGCCCAATCTGCTGGCGTCATGTCCAAGTTAGTAATGGATTCGATCATGCTTACCGTGAAGGGAGCTTGGGGACCGTAGGTTGTTACAGCCTCCTTTAACTGTTTCACTGTTTTAAAATCTAAAGAAAGGTGAATTCGCTGCCCTCCTACCTGTTCAAGTACAGGGCATGCTAATCTTTGAGGTCCTGTCTCAGGATCCCACTTATCAACTACGGGGTTTGAGGGCCACTCAGCTGTTTCCATCGGTGGGGCTGTTGGTTGAATTACGCCCTCTGGTAATAAAACCGAGTTAGTAACAGCCTCTTGTTGTGGCCTTTTTCCTAATAACCCCTTTTCCTTTAAATTTTCTTCCTCTCTCTGACTAGCTCGAGAGATCTCTTTTGCTTGATCTAAAATGTCTTTCTCCATGGTCTGAATCTCTAACAATTTACTTAACACCTTTTCAGTTTCTTTTTTACTAATTTCTAATCTTCTATAAAGATAACGCAACCCAATAAGATAACACAAAACAAAACCGCAACTGAATGAAACAAAAACTAAATAAAAAATCGTTGTATCAAATTTCTCTTCCTCAGGGCGGACAAACTTCAAACCTTGAGCCAACCATTTTTCCCAGTTTGCCTGAGAAATTTCTAGGAACAGGCAGTTTGAAACAAAAACGAAATAAATCAAAACAAGAACACATTGTTTTTTAAAATAGTCACCCATTCTCTCGCCTTCCCTCAGGGGCGAGGAATTTCACTTACCTCCAAGTTTCAGACGCTCCCCGTACGGGCCACCAAATGCTGCAGTCTTGGCTGGGCACAAGATCAGGAGCCACCACACAGCTTTGTAGATTCAAACAGCAATTCTTTATTCCCGAACTCACACCGGCCTCCACACACGCTCTGGGGCAATCCCAGTTCTCCTGCCACCCAATTCACCTACTCCACGAGGCTCCCTCTCCCAAAATTCTCCCTGAATCTCACGAGAACTCAATGGGAGCTCAGGCAGCAGGAACGCCCTAATTCCAGCAGCAATAATCCTCAACATCGAACTTCCCTAAAATCCAAGGTCTTAAACTGGGAACGCCCTTAACCCAAGGACCGGGATACTTCCTCAAACCTGATCAGCTCTAAACCCGGATCCGCCTTGGTCTTTGAGCAAGGTCACCTTACATGCAATGTCAACAGAGAAATCATTAACATGGGGTACGCTAGCAAGGAAATTTTGATGCGTCATTTCTACTTGGTAATGGCCCTCAGCAATTATATATATATGCGTGCGTGTGTGCGTGTGTGTGTGTGTGTGTGTGTGTATAAGAAATTTATAGTCAATATTTAAGGGCTTCCTATTTGCTTTTCTCTGTAAGCAGTATTACTTAATGTCAAGGTTAGCCAAAATAGTGAACTTACTTAATGAGAGTGGTATGGAATAGAATGAATTTACAATATAAATTATGGAGCCAGAATGCCTGTGTTTGAGTTCTTGTTTTTCTACTTAGCTGATGTGGGCAGGAAACTTACTTCCTTCTGTATTTTTTTTTTCAGCTGTATATAGTAAATAAGGAACACTACCCCATAGGATTATTGTGGGGTTAAATGGGAATATAATACATATTATAATATATGTATGAGTGTGTGTGTGTGTGTGTGTGTGTGTGTGTGTGTGTGGTGTGTGTGTGAAGCTTTTCAAGAGTGCTTGACATTGGGAAGTGCTTAATAAAAGGTAACTGCCAATAATACGAGTTTTATAGCTGGTTACATTCGGATTGTTAATGTGAAATTAAGCTTGTGTGTTGCTTGATTGGGAGTGTTTTTGTCTCTGTTCTTATAAAAGTGTGTTTTTTATATTTAAAAAAACTTAGTAGATATAAATTATTTTTTGTGGGGGCTAGCATACCATGGATTACTATGCTTTCTGATGCTATGGAGTCACTTATTCGTGTGGATACAGTACCTTTCAGGTTCTCTGCCAGTTACCAGAAAGCATTAAATAAATACATAAGATTGAAAAGTTGTCTTAAGTTGAAAGAAACTATAGTCCTTTGTCAATTCAAGGAAGATTGAGAAAGGATAGGGACAGGAAAGTCTTATTTTTTCAGGGATTGAACCCAGGGGGACTTAACCACTGAGTCACATCCTTAGCCCTTATTTTTTATTTTGGGACAGTCTTGCAAAGTTGCTCAGGTCCTCACTACATTGCTGAGGCTGGCTTCAAACATTTGATCCTCCTCCCTCAGTCTCCTGAACCACTGGGATTACAAGTGTGCACCAGCATGCCCAGCAGAAGTCATTTTTTGAGCTGAAGCAAATTTGTTGCCCAAAGAATGGAACATAAAAAGGAATGGAATGGTCTAATCAGAGCAAGATTGTAAGGCCTTCTAATTTTATATAGTGGCTTCATAGAGTTTAGAGAGGAATAAGACCACCATCTTGCTGTTACGTTTGTAACTTTCATATTCTTTATCTTTGTTTTAAAAAAGTATTTCTATCTTTACAAAGGCCATCCTTATAAAAATGGTATTTTATTAATACTAGTTAGGACAGTTTTTTTTTTTTTTTTTAAAAAAAAACACTACTGAAAAAAAGATGAGGACTAACATTTCAGCCTGGTTTCCATTTCTTAAAATCTTTATGCATATTAGAGAAATGACAGTTTATTTTTAATTATGATCATATATTATCTATTGGCTTAATGCTAGAACATGAAAAGTAGAAAGCACTCCATTTCTGAGACTGAGGTTGTGGCTTAGTAGTGAAGTGCTTGCTTCACACATGAGGCACTGGGTTCTATCCTCAGCACCACTTAAAAGTAAATAAAAGTCATAAAGGTATTGTGTTCATCTACAACTAAAAATATATTTAAAGAAAGAAAGCTCTCCAGTTCTATGGATTATAATGAGAATTTTCACCTGTAGCTGCTGCTGCATATTTTTATTTTTTAAAATATTTTATTTTTTAGTTGTAGTTGGACACAATATGTTTATTTTATTTATTTATTTTTTTTATGTGATGCTGAGGATCAAACCCAGGGGCCTTGCACATGCTAGGCGAGTGCTCTACCGCTGAGCCACAATCCCAGCCCCTTATTTTTATTTTTTAAAATAGTATTGGGGAATTGAACCCAGGGATGTTTTACTGGCAATGGACTACCTCCCCAGTCTTTAAAAAATCTTTTAAAACTTTTTATTTTGAGTCAGGGTCTTGCTAAATTGTCCCCTAGAATTATAATTGTGTCCTACTTCTCTCAGCACCTATAGCTCTAGGTTTTTTTGTTTTGTTTTGTTTTTGTTTTAAACAAGAAATTGAACCCAGGTGTACTCTACCATTGAGCCTTCCCAACCCTTTTAATTTTTTTTTTTTTTTTTTACTTTGAGACAGGGTCTCCCTAAGTTGCTTAGGGCCTCACTAAGTTGGTCTTGAATTTTGATCCTCCTTTTAACCTCCTGAGTTGCCGGGATTACAAGCATGAGCCACCATGCCTGGTTTATAGGTATTTTTAATTGTGTATGAGAGGAATTTTGAATATCTGTCCTAGAACTCTTAAAGAAGGCTAAATATTATTTCATTAATTAATCATCTTGCATATCTCTTGAGGGAGCTTGTAGTAGTTTGGGTTGGGGGTGGGGAGGGAAAAAGAATGCGGGAGAATAAAGAATGCTAAATCATATGTACCTGCAAAATTACAGTAAAAGTTTAGTGGCTTGGGATACTAGAAGAGGTATGAAAATCTGGTTGGTAGAGAAAAGGCAGTCTAGGTATATAGGAAATAGCATAAACAATGGCAAGGAATTTGGAATGAACATAGAATGTCCTAGAGAAGAGTAAGATCCTTATTTGAGGAAGACCTTGTTGCTGAAAGGGAAGGTCCTTTATTGGGGGAGATCTTGTGGATTGTGGCAAATATTATAAGAATACTACAATACCCTGAGAGTTAATTGAGAATGTGTAGAGAATAGTGGTTAATGTTGCTTGACTTACTTGGTTAAGTGATATCTTATTTGGCCTTGGATACCTATGACTAAAATTCTTGCTTCAACAAATTATATATTATCTCATTATTTTGGACTTTCAAAGTTTATAATGAATAATGGAAACTTAACTAATCTTTCCTGACAGCTTATTCTATGTGAAGAAAGAATTTATGGTACAATCTAGAACCTAGAGACTTTAAATGGACAGTGGGAGTGTCTGAGGCATCTATTGAATGGGTAGGTTAATAGAGGCCCTAGTTAATTTTAATTTCTATTATTTGCCTAAATCTTTATTTTTATATGAAAAGAGTTCTTCTTCTTCAATAGAATTAGTATTCATTGATCATTGATTTGAAGACATTAATGTAATAACTCTGTGTTCTAATATTATCTTTATTTCACAGGTGAGAAAACTCAGTGATATTTCCCAAAGTGACATAAGTAAATTTTGGAACCATAATTCACTTCCCAAACCATCTTGATGCCAGAATCTGTGCTCTTTTTTATCTGCTATACCTCATGTTTAAGAAATAGTACTGCCTTTGGATTCAAATATTGAGTTAGATTGCATTCTAGACAGGTCATTTTCTATCTAAGTGGGACAGATAGAAATGTAAATAATTATGATAACATGTAGTAAGTCTTACAAACAAAATGAATTCTATTGAATTTCCATAGTGAACTCTGCAGGGAAGCTTTTGTAGGGATGGTAGTTTTCAAGTCAAGAATTGAAGTATTATAAATAAGGACTTATCCATGAGAATAAAGTAGGATGTGTAAATCAGGCAAAAGTAATAGCATTGAGAAAAGCTCATGGGTAAAAAATTTTAAAGCAGCCTCATGGTCAATCTGGATATGCCATAGGGCATGTTTTAAAGAAGGGACTCTTTAGAGAAATTTCTACTGACAAGATATGTTAGGTGATGTTAAAAGAAGAATTAATCAGAACCAGTTTTGTTGTAAGTTCAGTTGTAATGGTAATTAAGCTCTCATTAAATTTAATTCAACAATGTTTGAGAATCAATTTGTTTAGACCAAGTGGTAATGAGTGGTGACATAGAAATTGGTGAGATGGAAATTAGAAATTGAACATTTCAAAGAAAGCAGTGGAAATTGGTATCGGATTTTATTGGAAGTAGAGTCAAATGGTTTCTAGCCTGGAAGAGCTAGAATGACTGAATCCCAGTGGGAAAGGTTACTTTTTAAAATTATTATTTTTATTCTACTTATTTATACATGAGAGCAGAATGCATTTCAATCCATCCTATACAAATGGAGCGCAACATTTCAATTCTCTGGTTGTACACAGTGTAGAGATGCACCATTTGTGCAATCATATGTGTACCTAGGGTAATGATGTCCATCTCTTTCCACTATGTGGGAAAGGTAATTTTTGTAGGGAAGAGAGGCAGGATATGTATTCTGATTAGGAAATATGTAGTTGGAGGTGCTAGGTTGACAGCCTAGAGGAGAGTTGTTCTGTGGGGAGCTCTTTGGTAGCTAAAAATCTCCAGAGAAAATTGTGAGGGAAGACTTGACACACATGTGAGCCAGTCAGGCCTGCTTATGAGTGAGTTTAGATAGTTAATGGGCTGGAAAAATAGGTCTCATGTAGATAAAAGAAGGAACACAGAAAGCATCCTGAGGAAATACAGTTATAGCAGTTTCTATATCCGAAGAATTTGTGTTAGCATATAGAACAGTGTCATCTAAACCTCTCACTACTATATAAGTTACATGTTTTTTTTTTTTTGCAGTATCTGTATACCCAAAGGGAATACATCTTAAAAATGGTTAGAGTTGAAATGGTGAATTTTTTCTTCCTTAGTGGAGTAAGAATTTAATGGTGTTTTGAATTCAGTGACATCTCAGATTCAATAAAATGTAGAATTTTTTTCAGTGTTCATTTGCCTAAATATATATATTTTTTTTCTTTTAAAGGGTTTGCTGTATGTTCCATTTAAATTATCTCAGATATCACCAGTGGCATGTTTACCACAACATGGAAGCAAATAGTAATAGAGTATTTTTATTGAAAAAAATAACTATAGAATGTAGGATTTAGCTTAAATGTAAGTCAGGAAACTGTTGGATGTAAATCATCAGAAAAGAAGCGTAAATTCTTAAGATTCTTTTATTTCTTTGTATTTGAGTATGTGTGTGTGTGTGTCTTGACTAAAAACAGAAGTAGTATATAATATGTTCAATCATAGGCATGATGTTTAATAGAGAACTGAGTTTTATTCTTTTCTGTGCTTTCAGATATAATCTCCTTTGACAAACTTTTCATGTTGGAAAATTCAGGAAACATAAGAAGAGGCTCAGGTTGACTTAGGAACATGTGATATTACCAGTAGTTATGTTCATATGACTATTGGAAATACAAATTCCAATTCTGTAAAAAATTGAATAGTACTTATATTTTTTCTGTATGAACAGTATACTCAGATTACTCTATGTGAGTAGAAAAATTTTCTCTTGAAGCTGAATATTTGAGAGGTTATTGATCTTATTGAAGCTATTTCACCAGTAGTTAAATGTTTAGTATGAACGTAAATGATTTAACTAGTAGACTTTTTTTTTTAAGCTCCCTTCTTTCAGGTTAATGGATTAAACAAAATGATGGTTTAAGAATGTTTTTAAAGTCAAAGTTTGGTTTTTATCTTCAGCTTGAACCTAGGCTTTTTGGAATTTCCTTGAATTAAGTGTGGTTATTTAAAAGCACAAGAGAGAAATCCCTTGTATTTACCAACTCATTTATTTATTTATTTTTAAAGTATAGATGAATCTTTTTTTTTTTTTTGGTTTATTTTTATGTGGTGCTGAGGATTGAATCCATTGCCTCACATGTGCGAGGCAGGCGCTCTGCCACTGAGCCATACCACCAGCCCACTTACCAACTTTTTTATTAGCCCTTGCTTAATTTAGTATTTTGCCTTCCTTTTCTTACGTTGATGAATTCTTCTTTTTAACTTTTTCCTGTGTATAAATGGCAGTTACATGTATCCTTCTGTTTACATGAGATAAATATTGCTAGTTTAAAAGGGTGGGTCTTTTTCTAGGAATGTATTGAGTTGAAGATGGTGTTTAGGTTGACAGTTTCTGTCTCTTGCCTATTTAATTATCTAAGGAGAACTGTTGAGAAAGCCACTTGAGGACTGGGGATGTAGCTCTGTGATAGAACACTGGCCTAGCATTCTCGGGGTCCAGGGTTTGATCCCCAGTGCCAAACAAGAGTATTTGAGTTCACTATGTAAACAGATCCTGCACTGTGGTATGTGGCTACTTAAGGTTGAGTTTTTATTGGCTTATTTTCAGAAATAAGAGTAGCCCCCTACATAATTTCCAGAATATAAATTTTATTTAGTAAAAGAGTAGGTAGGCACTTTTCATTTCACACAGCCTTTATGTTTTGAATTTTGTTTTTCCTCTCTGAATTAGTTCCTGGATGGCTGGAGGTGTATAGTTTTTTTTTTTTTTTTAATTCAATACCTTTTAGTTGTCAGTGGACCTTTATTTTATTCATGTATATATGCGGTGCTAAGAATCCAACCCAGTGCCTCACACATGCTGGGCAAGTGCTCTACCACTGAGCCACAACCTCAGACCCTACAGGTTTTAATTGTGATAACAGTGATTAAAAATTGAAATGTTTTTTTCTTTTTGATGTTAAATCATGTGTTTAAAGGATGACTCTGCATTTTCATTCAGCTTTCAGGTCCTTGTTCATTTTGATGCCTATTTCTCTGCATAAAACCCAGTAGAAGGAGCCACAACTTTTAAGAGTCTGTTTGTTTACCAAAAAAAGAGAGGAACATTAGCATGTCTACTAAGATATTTATATACCCATAAACAATGTATAGATTGGTTAGGTGTGGGGTATTGATAGCTATTTTTCAAGTGTAGTTTTCTTCCAAATTTTTCCTAAACTGATGTTTAATATCTCAACAAAATAGACAACTGCTGATATCTAGGCAAAATAGGAAATACATGCTTATTTATACACAGGCATACTTTTGAGTTCCTAAGGCAAGCTGACTTTCAGATTAGGTTATCTTTCTGGAAAAGAAACCTGTTAACTGAGATGAAAGGGGAATGTTGAGTGGGGTTTGGAGATTATTTTGTTACTTTATGGCAGAATTCAGAAGCAAAGCATATTGGTATAGCAGTGTAAATTTGTTAGGTTTCAATATGACATTGATTTTGTGTGTGTGTGTGTTTTGCTGGGGATGGAACCCAGGGCCTTGTGCATGTGAGACAAGCACTCTGCCAACTGAGGTATATCCTCAGCCCTGATATGTTTTTAATCATAAATTTTGCCTAGGATTTTAGTTGACTTTCTTTAAAAATTCAAATTTTTGGTGTTTATTACCTATCTCATTGGTTAATTTTTGTCTGTTGAGTACAAAAGAAAAAGGAGCTCTTAATTTACACCTTAGCAAGAAACTGTTTTTTTTTTTTTTTTTTGAGAGTCTATAAAATGACTTATTTTCATCGGAAATGGTCATTTTGGTTTTTTAATCCAAGAAAATTCAATTAAAACTTTGTCCATCCTGCCTCCTAGTGTTAAAAGTACAGATTTAGTGGTTTAGTGTTAAATATATGTTAAGAGAGGGCAGAAGTAATTGTAAGATTATAATGAGAAATATTAAGTTTCTGTGAATTTCTGAAATTTGAATAAAAAAGATTTGAGCTCTGCATTGCTGGTGAGGATTCTGATTTGGATCAAGGTAGGGAGGAAAGAGGGAGGGCTTGTGAACCACAATTATTTCTTTCCTCTTCATCAGTGATTAACTGAGAACAGGTAACAGGACATTAATGAGTGTACAGGAATTGCCTTCCCACAGGTAGACTTTGGAACTAGTAAAAGGAACAAAAGTCAGGAAACCTTTTTCCAGTGCTTGTGGCTAGTCTTTCTGATCTTTCCATAGCAGTTACAAGTATTGAATTACCTCTGGCACTCTGATCTTGTTTTTTTTTTTTTCCTCCATTTTAAAATTGGTGCATTATG
This sequence comes from Spermophilus citellus, assembly GCF_964194105.1. NCBI lineage: Eukaryota > Metazoa > Chordata > Mammalia > Rodentia > Sciuridae > Spermophilus > Spermophilus citellus. The sequence continues at coordinate 117,282,574 of NC_138184.1, read as the reverse complement.
GTTGTACATATCTGCTTGCCTTTTAATTCAACTTATAGTGATTGCTGAATTTCCTATCTTTTTTCTTAATTAACCAAGACTTAAATATTTCCTTTTGCTCTAAAGGTTTTAACTTTTTCTTTTAGGAGATAGGGAACATTTCTTTATTTTAGATGGTGAACTTAAAATACTGCCTTATAAAATTAGACTTTTAATTCTCAGTTTCAGTAGTAAAATGAGGCCTACCCCATGTTCTTTCTTCTGGACATGCAGTTAGAAAATAACATTATGGTTTATTTATATAATTTACGTATAACCCTATTAATAGTTTAATAAATTTGAGTTCAAGTATGAAGTGAACCTGTTATGCATGGAAGTGATTATAAAGAGCAAGTCAGAATATACTATCTCAAAATTCTTTCTTAAATTAAAAAAAAATTCTTGCGTGGTACAGTGGCACATACCTGTAATACCGACAGTTCAGGAGGCTGAGGTAGGAGGATCATGAGTTCAAAGCCAGCCTCGGCAATTTAGCAAGGCCCTAAGCAACTCATCAAGATCCTGTCTCTAAATAAAATACAAAGGTGGGGAGGGATGACTGGGAATGTGATTCATCCCCACATTAAGCGCCCCTGGGTTCAATCCTTAGTACAAAGAATGAAATAAGAATTCTTAACCCTCCCCACTTTAAAAAAAATTTGTTATGTGATTGGTTTTAATCTGTTTTGGTGATCAAGTCATCATATATGCTTGATATGTCCCCTCACCTGCCCCTGCCATGAGGATTAAGTTTAAAGAGAAGTGGTTGTGAAATTGTTTTAAAGGGTACCCAGTTATTATTGAATTCATCATAGTTAATCTTTTCTGATAACGCGGGGCTTCCCCCCTTCCTATTTCTTGATGTGAAAAAAAATAAGGTGTTGTAAAGTATCTTAATGTCTAAAAAATATCAGAGCACAATGATCACTTTGTGTTTAATTTCTCATGTTTTGGGGTTCACATTTGGAAAAACTTTTGCTAGCATTTCAGTGGCTAAATGAAGAAAAATGAGCTTAAACATTGATTACCAGCTGACTTTGAAATTCTCTTTCTTGCAGAGCCTTCTTTGAGGAATGTGTTCAGAACCTCTTCCACATTTTATATATATATAAAAAGAGTCCATTTATGTAAATGAGAAATGGGCCAAACGCCACCGTTAATGTAGTACAGAACCAGACAGAATTGATCTTCTGGTTATTATCTGTTGAAACAAAGCTTTTACCTTTTTTTAAATCCAGGGCCTTGTGCATGCTAGTCCAGCAACTATCACTGAGCTACATCCCCAACCCTTTTAAATTCAATTTTTTTTTTAGTTGTAGATGGACACAATATTTTTATTTTTATGTGGTGCTGAGGATCGAATCCAGTGCCTCACACATGCTAGGCAAATGCTCTACCACTGAGCCACAACTCCAGCCCCTGCAACCCTTATAATTTTATTTTGAGATAGGGTCTTGTAAAGTTGCTAAGATTGACTTTGAATTTGCAGTCATCCTGCTTCAGCCTCTCAACTAAGTGAGATTATAGTATAGGTATGTGCCATTGTGCTCCACGAGCTTATGCTTATTATAGTGACATTATCATAAATGTTAGTGGTTTAAGAGTCTTGGTACCACTATAGTTTCTTTTGGTACAGAAATGTGATTATAACATGAAGTCTAGCTGATTCTGACAACTTGATAAGCCCCTCCCCCCCCCAACCTCTGCCCCTGCCCCAGAGAGGGAGGTAGTTTTTTGTTTAGGAAATGATAATGTTTTAACTGCTTATCTGTGTCCCACAGCTGGCAGAAAACTGTAGTACACTGATCATAAAGTTACATATTGAACTAAATACTGCCAATTTGTTTTATTGTTTTCAAAGTATAAATAGGGAAAAAAGTCAAACAGTGAACAATCAGGCCTGTGAGGTCGTAGTTGATAGTAAAATGGCAGCTGCGGAAGGATTAGAACTTAATTTTGTTCATTGCTGCATCACCAGTGTCTGGAGTAGTACCTCCCATCCAAAAATATTTGTTGAATGCATGAATCTTCACCACTTAAGCATAGTAGGTGGATGCAGTAATGTTTTTGATTTTCTCCTTGTTTGTATTTTTAGTTATACTTGTCTTAAGCAGTAAAGGTTTTTAGGAAACTTGAGTTTGAGGGAATAAGTTTAAGCCATAGTTGCTTTACCCAGATGATAAATGCTTGTGTTTGACTTAATGCCAATGATTAAATCATCTCTCCACCAAGGAATAATCCTGCCCAACCTACTACAGGTATCCTAGTTTTGAATATCTAAAAAGTTAATAGACATAAATAAGGAAAAAAGAAAAAAATTATCCCTTCCAGTGACAGTTATAAAGCTTTTTTTTTTAATCTTTTTAAAAAATTATTTATTTATTTATTTTTACATAGGATCTAGCTATTTGACCAGGATGGTTCTGAAATTTTGGGCTCAAGTGATCCCATCTTAACCTCTAAAGTAGCTGGGACTAAGGTCTGTGTCACTGTGCCTTGCTGTAAAATCATTTCTTAAAATTTAATATTCCCGGATTTACTATTTAGTATTGCCTCCACACTCAAGGTGTGTTCCAAATCTGTTTTTTTTTTTTAACTATTCAGTGCATGTGCAAGCAGATCCATTTGTTTTCATATCCATAGTAAATAAGATTGTTTTAAAATTATTTAATGTTGCTTGCCTTCTTAAAGTTTTGAACTCTTAATAGCCTGCATTTGAAAAGTGACAGGGCTATTTGAAAATTACTCCATTTTTAAAATGTATTTCAGTTAAAAAAAAAAAAAAAGTTCTCCACTGTCCCCCTCTCCCATCCCCCCAAACATTTTAGGATGCCTGGCCTTTGTTTTAGTTTTTCCTGTTTTATTTATTTTTTCAGAATAATAGGCATGAGTTTATTAGAAAGGATAGGAAAGGAGAGAAGGGGACACAGTAAAGGGAGAGAGTAGGTTCTCTCAGGAGAGGGACCCTTGTTTATATTTACTGATTAGTTTTTATGTTTTTTAAAAGATTGGGGCTGTGACTGTGGCTCAGTGGTAGCACACTTGCCTGGCATGTGTGAGGCACTGGGTTTGATTCTCAGCACCACATAGATCTTTATTTATTCATTTATTTCTATCAACAACTTAAAAAATTTTTTTAAAAAGTTGGGGCTGGAGTTGTGGCTCTGTGGTAGAACGCTTGCCTAGCATGGGTATGAAGCACTGGGTCAGATCCTCAGCACCACATAAAAGCAAATAAAAAAAAATAAAGGTTAAATTCTTTAAAAAATGTAATGGCTTCAAAAGATTATATAAATCATCCAGATTGGTGTACCTCTTTGCCCTTGTTGAAGCTAGTGTGGTAGGTGGCACATAGGTAATCACAAACTATACTGAGTAGATACTAAATTTGTCCATTCCTTCTTGGCCTTCTCAGGGCCTCAATGACTTTCATAGTCAACCTCATTATCTTCCAGAAAGAGAGTTCATTGAGTATATTGTGTTAGGTTTCTTTCTCTGATCAAGCTGTGTAATAACATCTTGTGTCATAGTATTTAATATTCAACTGTGTTGATTTTTATTCTTTAGGGTTATCTCTTAAAATAGATAAAATCATATTCATATGGTGTAATATGTAATGGTAAAAAACTTACATCTTAATTCAGATAGCTTCAGAATGATTTATTTTTTTTATTTTGGGTACTGGGAATTGAACTCAGGGTCACTTGACCACTTTGCCACAGCCTTTTTTGTATTTTATTTAGAGACAGGGTCTCATTGAGTTTCTCAGTGCCTTGCTTTTGCTGAGGCTGGCTTTGAACTCGCGATCCTCCTGCCTCGGCCTCTGGAGCTGCTGGCTACTGCATCTCGCCAGAAGGATTTAATTTTTGTATTCCCTTGTGATGGAACTTAAGAGTAACTTTAACATTTAAGAGTTAATTAACCCCTACCTCACCCAACATAACCATATTAAATTCTCTAGCTCTAAAATTAAGATTATGTTCAAGGCCCCAAAACATAACTACTTTGAGGTACATCTGACTTTTATCATAGGAAGGCACTCATCACCTTTTTTTTTTTCTTTTTGTAGATGGACAGAATGCCTTTACTTTATTTGTTTATTTTTATGTGGTACTGGGGATCAAACCCAGTGCCTCACGCTTGTCTCCTGCCGAGCTTCTTTTAGACTCCTGGCACTTATGTGACAAATAGTCCTTAGAGACATGGGCAATGTATTTTGCTTGTGGTTTGATTTTGGTTATTGGGAAGAAGATTCTTTGCTGTAATTGAAGCCTACCTGTCTCAGCCTTTTCGTTGAATCTGTCTTTTTATTTGGTTCATTTCTTGGAATTTCATGTGGAAATTTTACATGAACACTTAATGAACATATATCTGCCAGAATAAGTAATTTCTAAAACATGTCAGATAATTCTTAGAATAGATGTAGTGATTTTGTGTTGAATTTAATTCCACCCCACAACCCCAATTATCTTTTTTTTTGGTGGGGGGAGGTACTGGGGATTGAACTCGGGAGCACTTGACCACTAGTCACATCCCCATCCCTTTTTTGTACTTTACTTAGAGACGGGGTCTCACTGTGTTTCTTAGTACCTAGCTTTTGCTGAGGCTGGCTTTGAACCCCCAATCCTCCTCTCTCAGCCTCCCAAGCCTCTGGGATTACAGGTGTGCACCATCACACCCGGCCACAACCCTAATTATCTGATGGACATATATCTTCTTGGGAGGTTACTAGAATATCGTACATAGCTGGCTAGCTTCCTTGAATGCCACCCTCATTTTCTAATGAAATAGTTCTTTTTCTGATTCTTTAGAGTTTCAATATTCATTATATTCTTCTTCACATATATAACTTCATGTCACTTGAACCATCAGCTCAAAAGAATTGTGTCTATAAATATTGAGAGAAATAATCACAAAGGAATTAGGTCAATTAGGCCTTTTATTTCTGTAAAAGTCAGAATTGTTGCCTAGTAGAGAACAAATTCTTTGTGCCCCTTTCTTTTTTCTTAAAAAAGATTCATTGGTAGAAGGCAATTATATGTACCAAAAACTTTAACTAGGAAGTCCAAACCAGAGTAGCTGTGACCTTAGTTTTTAACGTACCTGTTCTTTTAAGTTGCGGAGATTTCCCTGACAAGCTGTCAGAAATGACGCTTTCTTGACTGAAGAAAAGCCCTAAAATAGGAGGTTCCTGGAAAGCTCTTTTTTGTATATTTCTACTGTTGCAGAAGGCATGCGAAGGCCTGGCTGGGTCTTAATTCTGTGATTTAAATATTATAAAATTTGTGGTTATTCGCTGCAATAAAGAGTATTTTCTGAACAGTCTTTATTGCAGCAAGAAAAATCCATCATATGTTCTAACTTGTACAGAAAAATCTGGTAGTGAAATCTATCTTGATTCTTAAAATATTTGTCATTATAAAATGTGTTTCTTTTGCAGATTTCCTTGTGAAACCTTCTGATAGAAAAAGTTCTCAGTACAAACTTCATTTGGTAAGATATACCCCCCCTCCAATATTCTCTCTCTGCTGATTTGAAGCAGGAAAAATTGATTTACAGAATGATGATGGTGGTGGGGAGTCTGTCTGTCTTGTCCATAATTACTTAGATGAAGTTTTCTGTTCATTTTAATGTCTTTAAATATGGGGTGTGTGTGTGTGTGTGTGTGTGTGTGTGTGTGTGTGTGTCTGTAATTTTAATTTTATTTTTCCTTCATTAGGATACAGGGAGAGTTACTTTTTCCATATGTAATTGTGGTAATGTTCTGTGCCTGGAAATTTGTATTTAAATTGAGAGTTAATGAGTTGCAGCAAGTATTTCTTCTAAAATAAACAGCGCTTACCAATCTGGAGTTTTAAAATTGAAAACTTGAGTCTTTGAATTTTCTTAAAATTGGTATATATTTATATGATAATTAATGCCTCTTAGTACTAGAGGTAGTAGTACAAGTGTGAAGTTTAATTAGAAAAACAAGTTCTAAAGATTTTTCTAGATCTTTCTCCAGTGTGGATATTAATCCGGCAGTATCTGTCCCTTACTGTATCTTTATTATAGCCTTATAAATCTGTTTAATTTAGGGAATTATAATTCCCTTTCATTGAAAAGTTGTGCTTTGCTTTTAAGTTATTAAATCCAAACCATTGTCTTGGCTTATCATTGCCCTAGAACATGGATCCAACTTCTTAGCATGGCATGTAGGGCTCTTTAGAGATGGATTTGAACAAATCTTCTATAGCTAATAACCTGTTCCCTGTGTACCTCAGATGACTCTTGTTATAAACACACTTGCCTACTTCCTGTCTTTTTAATACTGTTCAGTGTTCATTTTTTTTTTCTGCTATATGTACCATTTCTGTTCAATCTTTGTCTCATAGTTCAAGATCTTGCTGGTTTGGCTGGGCATCATGTCGCACGCCTGTAATCCCAGCAGCTCGGGAGACTGAGGCAGGAGGATCACAAGTTCAAAGCCAGCAACAGTGAGGCCCTAAGCAACTCAGTGAAATACAAAATAGGGGCTGGGGATGTGGCTCAAGCGGTAACGCGCTTGTCTGGCATGCACGGGGCGCTGGGTTCGATCCTCAGCACCATATAAAAATAAAATAGAGACGTTGTGTCCACCTTAAACTGAAAAATAAATATTAAAAAATTCTCTCTCTCTCTCTCTCTCTCTCTCTCTCTCTATCTATCTATCTATCTATCTTAAAAAAATAGAACTGAGAATGGGACTCAGTGATTGAGTGTTGCTGAGTGCAATCCCTGGTACCAAAAAAAAAAAAAAAATCTTGCTGGTTCTTGTTTTTTTAAGAAGCAGTTATTAAAATATAATTCTGGTGAGTGTGGTTCTATAGTCCCAGCTACTTTGGAGGACGAGACAGGAGGATTGCCAGTTTGGGATCTGTCTGGGAAGTTTAGTGAGACCTTGTCTTAAAATAAAAATGGAAAAGCGCTGGGAATGTAGCTCAGTGGTAGAGAATCCCTGGGTTTGATTCCCAAGATGGTTTGTGGGATTAGGGGGGAAGATTCACATACTGTGTAGTTCACCATGTAGAGTATATGATTCAGTGACTCTAGTGTATTCACAAAATTCTGTAGCCATCACTTGCCTATTTTAGAACATTTTCATCACTTCAGAAAAGAAACTTCATATCCCCTAGCTGTCACTGTCTCTTGCCCTCCATCTCTCCCAGCCCTAAGCAAATACTAATTAATTTTCTATCTCTATAGAATTTCCTTGTTCTAGACATTTCATGTAAACATAATCCTGCTATGGCATGTAGTCTTTTGTGTTTGGCTTCTTTTATCATGTGTTCAAAGTTTATCAATATTTCATTCCTTTCCAAGACTGAACAATAATCCATTGTTTGGATACCATTTTGTTAATCCAAATGTTCATATAGTTGAACAAATAGTTTCCACCTTTTGGTTATTTCGGTAATGTTGCTGAGAACATGTATGTATAAGTTCTTATGTGTTCATACTTTTTTGTTTTCTCAGATAAATACTAGGATTGCTATTGCTGGGTCAATTGGTAAATCTATTTTATTGTTTGAGGAAATATGAGGCTGTTTTCCAAAGAGGCTGCACCATTTTATATTCCCACCAGCATCATAAGAGGGTATTTGTTTACCTTTTATAGCTATTTTTAAAATTTCTTACATGGACCATCCATTACTATTAGACCTAAGCAAATTCACATGTCTTAATTGTTTATCAGACTAACAGTAATGATTCAACTTCTTCCTTTTGTGGTGAAAGTATAACTACCACAATACGGCCCAAGTTATGCAAGTGAGGTGTTGCAATAACCCTTGAATATTTCCTAAGGATTGTTCATGACCGTTCTTTGTAGTTTTAAAAGGAACCTTTAAAAACTTTTTAATTCAGATTGGTTGCAGACTTACCCATGATCTTGGCTTTTACTTGTGAATTTGGAATTCCTATGGCAATTTTGAATTTTTCTCAAATTCTTAAAGCAGCACTTCCGATTTTCTGATTTTATTTTATCTACTTATTTTCTTTCCTGAATTGTAAATTCTCCACTCTCCCTTAACCCCTACATCCATGTTTTTACCTTTGTTATGTTATTATACTCCAAAATACCTTTCAGATCTTTGTCTTTCTTCTGTCTGTACTTCCACTCTTCTAAATCAAAACACCATCCTCTTCCTGTAATCGTTCCCGATTGTCTTCTTTATTTTTTCCGTCTTTTAATCCAGTCACCACATAATAGTCAGCATGATCTTCATGTCACTCTTCTGTTTAAAACCTGTAAATGGTATCCTGTTGTGCTTGGAATATAATCTTTACATGATCTTTTCCTTATACATTTCAACTTTAAATTGGGCTACTTTCACTCTGATTCAATATATTTTAGCTAGAATGATTTCTTCCTTTTAGTTCTTCAAATATGTCAGTCTTTCTGGAATACTATGCTGTTATCTATACCAGAAGTTTGACCCCCCCACACATCCCAGCCAGCTTTTCTGATGTAGTCTCTTGCATCCTCTTATTAATTCTTTGTCTCAGCATCCTAATTGTTTCCTTCATCACATTTAACATACTTTATAATTATTATCTTTTTCTGTCTGTCATTGGAACAAAAACTGCATTAGTGTAAGAACCAATACATATCAAACTATCTGACATGGGTTCTTGGGTAATTTTTGACTGCCTGCAGTGTAGTACGCTGTTTTCAAAGTCTTTATTTGGTACAGAAATCAAAGGCATCACTTCTGGATGAAGACTTTTTACATTGATTTAGTCTTTTAATGTTAAGTGGCAGATCTTCATTGTGATTATTTCCTTGCTTACTAAAAATTTAGCCTTAACTGTAAAGTTAGCATATGTGTATATGATGTAACTGCTGATCAGCAGTTTACTTTTTTATTTATTTTATTTCTATATGACAGAAGAATGCATTACAATTCTTACAACAATTTACTTTGTAATTGGAATTTTAATTTTAGTGAATTGTCACTAGATGAGTACAGTTCAGCTGGTCATCTTACTCTGTGATGCCTGTATGAGTTTTCTGTGCATTTTTTTCCTGGGGAAAAAAATAAACCTTAAAGGACACTAAATGTGCTGGGTGTTGTGGTGCAAGCCTGTAGTCCCAGCCACTTGGGAAGTAGAGGCAGGAGGATTGTAAGTTCAAGGTTAGCTTAGGTAACGTAGCAAGACCATGTCTCAAAGTAAAAATTAAAAGGGGGTGGGTGGGTAGGTGGGGCTAGGGATGTAGCCTAATGATAGAGTGCTTGCTTAGCCTGGGTTCAATCTATATTACCGCCCCCCCACCCCTGACACACACACACACACACACAAAGTCACAGAGTGCACATTGGTGTTTATTGTATAAACAGTAAATTTGGTTTTGTGATGTCCAGAACTTCAAGTTTTTAAAATGTTTCTCTATAACAGTCTCAACATGTGTATTTTTAAATTGACACATAGTAATTGAACATATTTATGGAGTATAGTCTGTACAGTGTGATATTTCAGTACATGTATGCAATATGTAATGATCAGATCAGACTTATTATTGACATTTATCACCTCAGACATTAATCATTTCTTTGTGTGGGGGGGAACTTTGTGTTCTAAATCCTTTATTTTGATATAATCAACTGTTGTTGACCACAATTACCATATGGTGCTATAGAGCATTAGAAGTTATTCCTCCTCCTATCTAGTTTTACCTCTGTATATCTGTTAACCATCCTCTCTCCTCTCTCCCTCACCTTTTAGGCTCTGTTAGCCATTATTCTATTGTCTGTTTCTTGGAGATCAACTTGTTAGAGTCTACATGTAAGTGAGAATATGCATTATTTGTCTTTTTTGTGTCAGAATTATTTCACTTAAAGTAATGTCCTGTGTTTGATCCATATTAATGCAAATGATAGAATTTCATAATTATTTTTTTGTGGGGGTACCAGGGATTGAATTCAGGGGCAGAGCCACATCCCCAGCGTATTTTGTGTTTTATTTAGAGACAGGGTCTCACTTAGTTACTTAGTGCCTGGCTTTTTTGCTGAGGCTGGCTTTGAATTTGCGATCCTCTTGCCTTAACCTCCCGAGTGCTGGGATTACAGGTGTGAACAACCACATCTGGCTCATTGTTTTTTTTTTTATGGCTCACTAAGTTGCTGAGGTTGATTTCAAACTTGCAGTCCTCCCACCTCAACCTCCTGAGTTGCTGAGTTTATAGGTGTAGGCCACTGTGCATAATACCTCTCTCCTTTTTAATTCTAACAGTTTCCCTCTTACAACATCTTTACTTCCTATTTCAAGTACCATATTCTGTTATTTCTTACCCTTAACTCTGTTTTCTTTGTAGCGTTCATTAGCTAACAACTTAACATTAGATCCTGTTTGTTTCTCTTGAGGAAGACCGCTTCTTGACTTTTTATGCACGGTTGTCTTTCTAAAGCCTAGCAATGCCTGGAATATAGTAGGTATTGAGTATATTTATTAGAGTGAACAAAGGAAATAATTTTATGCCAATTTGGGTCATTATCAAATCACAAAGATTTGGTGTGGGTTTGAAGGAATGTCAAGAATGATGACTGTGACTTGGCTTATTACTGAACCCTGTGGTCTTTTCTCTAAACAATGGATTATATCAAGCTCCTGTCCATGATCTTCCTGGCCTCTCTTTAAACTTATACAGCTTAAATGCTGTTCACACACTAATGTCTCTCACATTTATATTAATATTTCTGACTTCCATCTTTCAGATCTCTAGTCTGGTTTATCTAGCACTTTACTTGGCATTTTCAACTGGATATTTGATGTGCATCTCAAATGTAATACGTCTGAAATAGAACTTATGATTCTCCTTTGTTTCTTCACTCCCGTCTTTGCATGGATGTTCCCCATCAGTAAATCCTTGCTTTCAGTTGCTGGGGCAAAAAAAAAGACTTCCTTTTCTTTTAAATTTAATTCATGAGCTCAAATCCTGAAGATGATACTTGCAAAGTATATCCAGAATCTAGCAACATCCCACCATTTCCATTACTATTACCTTGTCTCTTGGCTGGATCATTGCAGTTACCTTCCACCTGTTTCTTCCTCATTCCCAATAGTCTAAACTATTCCCTACCTAGATTCACTAGCCAGAATAATCCTTGAAAGTAAATCATTTGATGTTATTCTTGCTCACAATACCCCAAAACCGTTGTATGATATGGACCCTGCTACTTCTTTGTCCCCTTTTCTGTCATTTACACTGTCCTCTGTTTTGTCATTTACACTGTCTTATATGGTTTATATTGAATATTAACCAGGATAGCCTCTGTTTTTTGAACTTTAGCAAATCAGAATTACATGAGACTAATCTATTCAAAGAAAAGAGCAATTTACTAAAGATAATACTTTAATAGCCTATCTTTGCATTTCTACTAGGGTATCCTTCCCCTTTCTCTTTTTTGTTCTTAATAAAACAGGTAAGAGGAGCTGGGCACTGTAGTACATGGGAGATCCTCACACTTCAGCCTCCCCAAAAGCCAGGATTACAAATTTGAGGCCAGCTTGGGCAACTTGGCAAGGCCCCATCTCAAAAAATAAAAAAGGGTGATGGTATAGCTTGGTGAGAGAACAGTCTGGGCTCAATTCCCGGTACCTCCAAAAATAAATAAATAGATAGATAGATAGATAGATAGATAGATAGATAGGAAGTATTAGCACAGGTGAGTATAGAATATTGGAATAACAAACAGGTTGTTCATATTTTGCTTGCTAAATATGTTTGCTTCCCATAGACAGAAGATCCTTACAAACATTCTGAAAATTATAAGAATATTGTTTTCTCATTTGCAGGTTGATTTTAATTATTACTTTCATCCAAGATTTAGCCTTTTTGTTTTTAACAACTATCAGTGTAAGAATGTTAGCATTTGCTACTTTTTTTCAGAACTAGGTTAAGTCCAGAAAGATTTTTGCAAAGGCATTATCAAGTTTGGAATTGACTAGTGAGAACTGACAGGGTGACATTCAACTTTTTCTTGAGTGATTCTGTTCAGTTTTTTAGTTTGTATATGTGCAGTCCCTTTAATTAGGATATGCCAGTTAGGGGAAAACTATTGCCAATTTTGCTCTTTTTCTCTTTCTCTCTCTCTCTCTTTTAAATAAAAGATCTCAGCATAAGAGAAAGAAGAACTTTGCCAGACACTGAAGAAGGGACGGGGATCTCTCCTCCTAATCTGGGCCTCCTGTCATGGTAAGTATAAGGAAATAAGAAAATTGGAGTTGAACTCAATTCTGACAATTCAGCTGAACACTAATCCATACTTACCTATTTCTGTTTTTGTTACAAATCATTTTTCTTTCCCCTAGAATCTCTCTTCTTTTATTATTAGTAATGATAGGGTACTCCAGTGTATCGAGCAATTTCATTTCTCTTAACTTGAATTCTGTGACCTAGACACTAAGTCTCATTTTAAATCAGCTAATGAATGGAACCAAAGAATAACATATGGTTCCTGGACTCTAGGTTTTTCATTCCTTTTCTAGGAAACTGGGCTGGAGTATAGCTCAGTAGTAGCCCAAGGCTCTGGGCTCAATCCTCAGTACCAAAATAAGAAAAAAGAAAAGAGAGAAAAAGAAATTTCTAGGAAGTAGGATATAGTGACAATGATTTTTTCATCTGAATTGTCTTTACTTTTTTTAATTGACAAAATTATGTATATTGTGTGCAATGTTCTTTGAAGTGTGTATTATATTGTGGAATGGCTACATTGCGCTAGTTAACATGTGTTACCTCACAAAGCAATTCCCTATATTTCCTACGAGTCTTGCTCTCTTCCCCCCACCCTCTTTTCTTGCCCTTCAGTACTAGATATTGGACCCAGGGCTTAGCACATGCTAGGCAAGTGCTCAACCGCTGGGTTACATCCCCAGCCTATCTATGTCTCTTCAAAGCAGTATTTTGGTTCGGTAGTAGGGCAGCAGATCTGCATTCCCCTGCTTGAATCTTTGACTGAAAAGAACATATCATGGACAGTTCAGTGATTTCCGGACCATTTAGGGTCCAGGAAAGGCAGAGAAGATGGAGCAACAAGCCAACACATTTTTATTAATCTTGAGGACATATAAACAGCACTTCAGATCTTAAGAGAAAAATGATTCTCTGTAATATTGTCCTGTTTCTACCTTATGGTGTTTCCTAGATCCAAACTGTTTCATGCTGGTGCACAAAAAAGGAATTGAAAAGACCATGTTAATTTCAAGCTTGATTAGGGATGTGTATGGAAAATGCTTTTAAAATTAAAAACATAGTAAAACAAAACAAAAAAAGTAGTTGTGCAGAAATGTCATATGAAAAAGAGGAGAAAGGTAACTGTTCCCTTCTTAAAGGTAGACTCTTTTTTTCTTAGTTTCTGGGCATTACAACTTTCTAATTTCTTGTACCCAAACATTGATGAACTTTTACTGTTAATTCTCTAGACTACATTTTATTTTACTACCTGTCTCAGGGTTTTTTGTTTTTTTTTTTGGTGGTGCTGGGTCTCAGTTTTTAATGAATTGAAAAAGTGCTTGCCTTGTATTTATATGGTATGCTATGCCAATGCTAATGTTTATCAAATTATGGGCTTATGAAAGCAGATCTGTTCTATATGGAGACTTTGTCCTTCATCTTATACCACATAGCTAGAAACAAATAGCATGGTCCTCTTCTTGGTGCTGCTGGGATCTCTTTGGTGCCCAACTATCTTCCTTGTGTACTTCCTGCCCCTGTGCTGCAGAAATGCTCTGGAGACACCTCTATGTGTGATAGTTGGCGAACAGCTTGACCGTGGTGCATCCTGCCCCCCACATAAAACATTATAACAATTTTTTTTAAAATTCTCATTTGTAATTCTACCACCAGAACTTATGGTTGTATGTTTTCCTAAGTAGTCCTTGTCATTCATATATCTACATATATAGTTACAATAACATAATGAAGTCTTTTTCTCATTTCATTCAGTGCATTAAACGTTTTCCCATGTTGATTTACTGGATTCCTAAAGATCATTTTACTAGCTACATAATATCTTGCAAGTTATTGAGCCTTTGATCCACTCATATGGTATATATTTAATATACCATATTATTTTAACATTCAGATTGTACATCCTTAATCCTTAGTTTTGTGTAAGAAAGGAGCATTGAATTTTGTTTTTGATGTATATTTCTGTAGTAATCTGAAGGTAACATTCTCTCCTGCCTCTTGTAATCTTAAAAGATCTAAAATGATATTTAAGTCTCTTTGAGAGACCAGGAATTATGAAAAGATGTTTTTATTTTCAGTATGGAAAATCTTAAGCATAGACTATATGAGGAAAGAATTTGTAGTGAACTCTCATATATATCAGTTGCAGTAACTATCAGTTTATGGCTACTTGTTTTATCTGATTCCTACTCTGTGCTTCCTAGCCCTTTTAATTGTTTTGACCAAATTTCAAGGATTATAGCAAGGGAAATATATTTTCTTTTTTTTTTGGGAAATATATTTTCAATGACTATAAATACTAGCCCCAAGAATAATGTATGGACAATACTGACAGTAAGAAGACCGGTGATTACTTTTACATTTTTTGAACATGAACACTATATATATAGATTTAGTTCATAGGACTTAATTGGTCAGCAGGCTTCTCTTATGTGCTTTAAATATTTATATTTAATGTTGACTTCTCCTCTGAAGTATGTACTTAACTTTCTTACCTGCATAATTTAGCCAGTAGCAGAAACCAGCCTGAAACTCTGGTTGACTGATCCCTTTTCGGGATTTTGCAAGTGACCCTTCTAACTTTATAGAGCTAGGTGGAGCCAAAGAAATACCAGATTCTACATCACCTGGCATTCCTGAGTAATACCAGGAAATCAACAACGTGGAATGCATATTTTAATACTAATGAATAAGTGCATATAGCCTAAGCAAAATCTGTTCCCAGCTTTTTATCACACCACTACTTTCCAGTTCTGCCTCTTCCCAGTTTCCCTCCCTATTAACTGTGTCAAGTTGGGTTTCCTTTTATACCTGTAAAATCACAGAGACTATAATAAAATTAGGCAGTTAGTTAGTTGGTCCTAATGTTAATTAAATCTTTGAGGTTAAATGCAGTTCTGTGTAAAGGGGGACATTTTTCTTTCTTTTTTTAAAGTCTTTTTTTAGAGGTTGATGGAGCTTTATTTTATTCATTTATTTATATGTGGTGCTGAGAATCGAACTCAGTGCCTCACACTTGCCAGGCAAGTACTCTACCACTGAGCTACAACCCCAGCCCAGGGGGACATTTTTTCTGAAGCCTTATAGGTAATATGAGCTGAGGAAGTATTTTTTAAAAAGAGCATTTATTTGATTTAACTGAAAATAAGTACTACATGTTCTTGTCTTGCTGGCTTAATTGTCAGTTCTCATATGTTGAAAACGATTTTCTTTCAGTGTTCAGTAGCTACTTTGGTTAGGTACATTAGTCTGGATTAGCACCAAAGTGAGTGTGCTAGCAAGAATGAATAGGTAAATGGCTTCTCTTTCCCTTGTTTTCCTTTTTCCTTTTCTTTCTCTTTTTAAAAAGCCTGCTACATTATTTCAATTCTGAGCTGTTTTTGAGGGTCCGTGGAAAACTGGGTCAAGGAATTACATAAAGAAATAATGAGTGCCTCTGTAAAATGATCTTAAAGACAGTAAAAGTTTAGGCCTTATACATTTATGTGAGTTAAAAAGCTAGTTAATGTGATGCTGAGAAGGTATGTTTAAAGTGTACTTTCAGGTAAGAATTTTTAAAAGCTGTCCCCTCTCCCTCTTTTATAGCAATTCCTACCTATTCCCTGTTGGTTCATGAGAACATTTTTCTTGATTCAGGATTCTCTCTCTCTTTTCCTTTTATTCCCTTTAAGTGTAAACATTAAGCCTTCTTTAAGTCAAGAGATACCTTTTAATAATGAAAGTAGGATTTTTTTTAAAGCCAGTACTTATGGTAGAAAAGTGGGTTCTTTTAAAACAAATCACTTCCCCCTGTTCTTTCACTCATTAATTGACTTCAAACGAAATGAGTGGAAAGGCATAATATAGTACAGATCAACACAACATTTTTCTTTTTTTATATTATTTTTTTAATTTGTTTTAATTAGTTACACATGACAGTACAGTGACCTTGACATATCATACATTTCAATCAGATGGGACATAATTCAACATTTTTCATCTAACAAGTTATTTTGGTGTTTATAGGAGTGGAGCCATTTACAGACTTTAGTACACTTTAGGTAATTACTCTTTCCGAGACCACTAAGCTCTGTCATATCAGCCTTATTAAAGTGCATCACTTAAGTATTTTTTCAAAAAAATTATTAGTTATTGATGGACCTTTATTCATTTATTTTTTTTATATGTGGTGCTGAGAATGGAACCCAGTGCCTCACAAATACTAGGCAAGCACGTTACCATTGACCTACAACCCCAGCCCTCATTAAACATTTTTATTTTGGATACATAATAAACAAAAGTTGTTTTTTTTTTTATATAATTTTGCTTTTAAAATTATTTGATTATCAGCTATAGTTTCTTAACAATTATCCTGGGATGCTTGTAATCCTAGGGAAATACGTTTTTTATAATAATAATAAAAGTATATTTAATAATGGAAGTTTCATAATTTTTCATAGCATTTTATAAACCATTTGTAAAATTATATTTTTATAATTTGAAGCTATTTAAAAATTTTAAATATTAATCTTTTTAAAAGGCCCTTAAAAAGCTCATGTCTCAAAATAAAATGGTTTAGTCATTTTGTAGCAAAGATTGCTAGAATGATGGTTGAGGTCATTGTTAAATTCTGAGTGGCTTTTTCTGTCATGGATTAACAATAGGAGAATAGTTTTGGGACAAGTTTGGCTTTTCCAATTATACAGCTTTAATTGTTACTTAGTATTAGAGTGCAGTCTGGAATAGAAGTTCTGAAACCCTTTGGTCTCAGCATCTTTTTTTACATTGATAAATTATTAAGGACTCCCAAGAGGGCTTGTTTATGTGGGTTATGTTTGCTGTGTTTACTGTAATAGAAATTAAAGCTGAGAAATCTCTCAAATGCTTATAAACTCATTTAAAAGTAAGAAATTACATGGCAATATAAATATTTTTAATTAAAAATAACTTCTTATCCAAAAATTGTGTAATTTTTCTGATCTCTTTAATGCTTGGTTTAATAGATGACACATTCTCATATCTACTCTCACATTCAGTCTATTAAAATATGTTTTATTTCAAATGTGAGGAAAATTCAGCCATACATAAATAGGTAGTTAGAAAAGTGAAGAATATTTTAAAAGTGTTTTAGATAATCACGTGTATTTTCTTTTAATACTACACCAAAACTTGACAAGTGGTAGTTCCTTAATTTAGTTGCAGTGTGAATCTAAAACTATAAGTGAACCTCTTTGTTCTATTTTAACCGTTTTTGATCTGTCTTGTAATTTTTTGGCAGGTGTTTGGTTCTGGGGATCAAAACCAGGGCATTGTGTGTGGTAGGCAAGCACTTTACCCCTGAACTCCAGCCCTTATCTTGCACTTTTATCCATGCATGATTTAAAATATCATACATTGGTCATTAGGAAAATAATAGGTTCATTATGCAATGCAGGTCTTTCAACTGTTGACATATAGTGAATTTTTAAAACATCATATTTGATATATCACACTGATTTTATCACAAAATTTTTGAGTATTGGAAAGCTATCAAATTCATGGTGGCAGATGACAGGTTTTCCAGTATTGTAATTTTTGCATAAAAAATATATTGTCATTTGGAAAAAAGATCTGCCATATGGCCAAGTCTTAATTTCCACAATTTGTCCATCAGTTATTCTTTCAATTAAAAATTGTGCATAAAAAATGGCTAGTTCATTGTTAATTGAAAGTCACATAGATATTTTTCCTTGAAGCAACCATAATATTTCATATAATTTTCTCCTGCCTTTTCCAAGGTCATTTTTAGTTAAATTGGTATGTCTGCCTTGATTGTGCTAAGGTGCTCAGTTTACCCTTCTTATTCTTTTTAGAGTATTAGAAAAAGTGTCAACACAGTAGGAAAAAGGCAGATAATGCCTTAATATTATTGTGAAGGTGGTTTTGACCTCATAGGATCTGCAGACTTCACTTGAAGAACCACACTGATAAAAGTAGTGTAATATGGTTTTATTTAACAGCAACTCTAATCCTAAGAATTGTTTATACTCCCCCCCACCCCGAGGAGATTTATAACATTGTGATAAGTAGCATGTGCTAAATGTTCAGTAAATAGTGGTTATAAGTTGAACATGATGTGGTTTTTGCTGTTTTAAAAATGGTTGTGTTAAAAAAAAATGTATGTATGTATGTATCAAGTCCTGGGTTCAACTCCCAACACTGCTCCCCTCTCTCCTCAAAAATCTGTGTAAACAGATTTCACTATCATTTTGAGTCAGGCTTTCTAACAGATTACATTTCTTTTGGGTCTTCCTGTAACATTACTTTTTAAAATGTGAATTAAATTGTAGTGCAATTTAGATGAGAAGTTTTTGTTCTCTTTTGAAATTTCCTTAACAGAAATAGATTTATTTGGGAATATAGGGCAGAGTAAATTAGGGCTGGTATTCACACATGTTTCAAATTTGGGAAATTTAGTTTTTACTTTTTCTTAAATATTCTTTCAAGATTCGATTGATGAAAATTTCACATAAAAATCAAAGGTGACACAAAGGCTAGAGTCCCAATATCTCCTTCAATGGCAGATCCCACTGTGTCCAACTTCCTCTCACTAGGCCCCACCTTTTAAAGGTACCACCTCCCAGTAGCACCACAGACTGGTGGCCAGCCCTTTAACATATGGACCTTTGGAGGACACTTATCCAAACCATAGTAGCAGTTAATATGTTGATGGAACAGTTTGGGGAATTAATATTTTTTTTCTTGCATTTTTCTGCCTATTTACCTTGGTCATTGGGCTCTTACTGTGATTATGTGAGAAGACATGGCAGAAAAACTAAATATAGATAACTAGAAGTTTTTGAAGTTATTTATTTTAAAATTTTTGGTTTTTTCAGGATGAAGAGACTCGGCACAGTCTTGAGTGCATCCAGGCCAATCAGATCTTTCCCAGGAAGCAGCTGATTCGGGAGGATGAGAATCTTCAGGTAATCATAGGCCACTTTGGATTGTAATATGTATGTATTTAGCATCATAGTAACGATGTAGCAGAGCTAATGGATTAAAGGGATGGACTTATAAACATATTTTTTTAAGCCATACCTATAGAAATGCAACCTGGAAACCATTGTAGCAAGACTTATGTTCTTAGAATTCATTATTTGAGATGATGTTCTCTATCATTCCTTTAGGAGTCCAGGATTTGAATAATTATATTTGAATTAGGTGGGTATAATCTCGTCCTCTTTACTTATGTACTGTACTTTAAACTTGGATGACTGGCCATTTAAAGAGGATGCACTATCTATTCACCCGACCTTTGTTTAAACACTTGGCCTTAATTGCTTCAGAACTCTGAAGAGTTTCTTCATTTTAAAGGTTCCTTTCCTTGAACTTCATGGAGAGAGCACAGAGTATGTGGGTCGTGCTGAGGATGCCATCATTGCCCTTTCAAATTATAGACTTCACATCAAGTTCAAGGAGTCTCTTGTTAATGTAAGTGATTACTAACTACTATCTCTAAGGTAGACATAGAAAGTTTAAGTTGAAAAAACTTTATAGTGTACTCAGAGACATACAGGATTTGGGGGTGTGTGAGCATTGTGTGCTCTGCTTTTCTCTGTTTTGCACTTGAAGGACATTTAGTTAGTCAGCAATTCTTATGCCTTATTTAAAATGATGTATTTAGTTGTCAGCTGAGGTGTTCAATGTTTAGTTAAAACTGAATAATTTGCACTAAGTAATGCCTTATGTTAAGCTTTATAAAAGTACAGAGTCTGAATAAGCTTTTATTCTTCAATTGTTAGTAGTTACCAACTACTTCCTGGGCCTTAATGTCAGATGATATGTGCTTTGAGCTCACTGCAGACTCATTATAGGATGAAGTTACTCTAATGGCTCCTAAGTGGTATAAGTATAGATGTTAAGTGCAATGTTTATTTGCATAATGGACCATATATTACCGAAGAAAAGGAATTCTCAAGGGTATACTTACCCTTTTTCAATTATGAGGGTCTTTTCAGTGAACTGGATCTTTCAGTGTACTGCTGTCATTAGTAGATTTAAATGAAACCCACAGAGGCACAAAAGTTGTACTTGCACAAAACAAATGCATTCTTTATTTGCTGGTATTGTGGTTTTCTGCATGTCAGTGCTAGCGCAGAGAAATATATTATAACACCTAATAAGAGGTCAGTATTGTATTTCATTCAGATTGTGTTTTGGTTCTTTGAGATCTGTCACTTTTATTCATTTTACTCACCAGTCCAAAAGTTACCCAAATCCTCTTTGATTTACCATGAGTCAGTGGCTGCCATTTTCTTAGTATGTGTTATCTAATTTCACCTAATCTAATCTCTTTTTGTAGTTAAGCATTTATATTCAGGAGCCCTTTTGACCTGAATTCCTCTGGATTCTAGATTTGGGCTACAATCTTAGCTGTTATATCAATTTTCTGTCCATCAGTTAAAAGTATGTGCCAAATTCATCAAGGAATGAGGCAATACTTATCTTCCATACCATATAGCATATGATCAGGAGGATCCATTTGGATTTGAGTGTATGATGGAAAAGAAAAGGTGGAAATTCTAAAATCTCAGCCATCAAAAATTTCCGTCATCTACTATGGAAGTAATAATTAATAGAACTACACAATTTAATTTTGTGTTCTTTCGGCGTTTTAAATGGATGGAATCAATGAAGTTATTTCAGTAAAAGTAAATTGCATGTGAAAATGATAGTTTCATGTCATTGCATTTTCCCATGCCATACTGTATTATCAGCATTTTGGGTTTTAACTGGTTTTAGATCTATTTTGGGAATGGTTGGTTCGAGTGTCTTGCCATTCACTATCTTAAAGCCCTTCAGTGTTTCTTTTCTATTTCTAAGATGAAAATCAAATTACTTTGCATGATGTAAGACAGTGATCTTTGAGTCCCTGCTAGCTTTTCTACGTTCTTCTTCCCTCTTCTCACCTTTTGTACTAGTAAAACCAGCCTCCCTGGACTGGTCAGTCATACCTCATACTTCTCTTTACTTCAGTTTTACTTCTTATCTCTCCCTTCTTTCCTGCTCAGCAAACGTCTCTTCATCTCTCAAAACCCACTTCAGGTGATAACTTCCTCTAAAAAGCCTTGCTCAGTCCTCATTCCTTTCCTGACAGTTAATTATAGTCATGTGGCCTCTTCTTTATCTTGAACATATCTTTACAATATTTACTAGGCATATTGTAATTTTTTGGTTTTCATCTTTGTATCTCCAGGATCCAGTTTGTTTCCTGATGTTTTGCTATCTAATAGATATTAAGTTAATTGAAGTTACTATGAATTTGAAATAGACATTGAACAATTTTTCCCCTTTTTGAATTTATAGTTAATTTTAAAACAATGTATTTCTATGGGAATAGGCCTGTATATTTTGTGTGTATGTGTGGTTTTTGTCTCAAATAGTAGCTCTAGGTGTAGGTTGTTTACTGGAATTGTGGGTCCCTTTCACAGATGAAGTATTATGCTTAAGGAAACTTACCACTGCTCTTACTTTTGGACCCAGTTCCTCGTATACATGTTTTCTCTAGCATTATAATTCTAAGGCTTAGAGCCTACATGTCACTTAAAAGCCCAAAATAATGGCTTTGCACAAAAAGATGGTTGTGCAAAAATATTTTGACATTGTAGTGTCTATAAACACTTCCTATTTAGATAGATCAGCCTTTCTCCATACTAATATGTTAATCTCATCATAGCATTAGATTTTTGGAACCTCAAGTTATTCCAGGAAATAATGACTTCTCCTGCATCAGACATGGGTGGAGATCAGAGGGTTATTGATAGTGTTGTTTCTCACCTCCCTCCCTTTGTCCTTTCCTCAGCAAATAAATACTTTAGTAAAACATAGGAGATCAAGAAACCCCTGTTAAATGTGTTTGATTTGGATGTAATAATCTTTAAGCCATCAGTTTCGAAATGTGCCTTTCTGTGTTGTAGTATGCCCCACTTTACATCATTTAGCACTTTAGAAAATGACTTGCCATCAAGTTTTAAAAAGCTACCTGATATCATGTATTCTCTTTTAATTTCACAGCACATTGAGTAAAATGTGTCAGTAGATTTAGATACCATGAACATCATTACCTTAATCTACACATATTCACTAAATATCAAGGTTCCAATTCCTAGGGTAAACAATCTCTGTAATAGAGTTTGTTTGTAACATTTAAGGTATGAATTGCTTCCATTCTTAGTTTTTTTCCAAAACTATATATTTATATATATGCAGGTATATTTCTTTGAAACTTAAATAATATATAAACAAAGAAATGTTCAAGTGGAATTTATGAAAGTTTAAAACAATTTTTTGTTGTATAATTCAATAGACTGCTTCTCAATCTGCTGCTTCTGAAATCCCAGTAAGTAGCATGAGAATCCTAGGTGTTACTGTACCTGTGCTTGGAACAAATTGGTTTTGAGTGTCAGATGTACAGTTTGCAAATCATCAAAATGTGTCTTCTCTGCATGATTTGCTTTCCTGTTCTAGTGGTATGCTTTGATGAGAACAGATTGTGGGGTGAAGATTAAGGCCCATAGTTTATACATAAGTGATGGAAATGTAATCTGAGTTTTAGCCAGAAATAATTTGTAAAATCAACATTTGTATTTAAGAGGACATTAAACTTCCATTTTTCAAGCCAATCTGTCAATGCCTGTTAGGAAAAAAGTGTGGAAATATAGTAGTTTAGAAAACCTTTTCTTTGCACTTTGCATTTTCCTTCAACAATCACCTTCATTCCCCATATTACCAGGAGGAGGTTATTGTTAATACTTGAGTATATTTTGGCATAGCATTTCATATAATAGTTGAGGCATCTGAAATCAGGGCTGGAAGGAGATAGCTTGCATTTATGTATTTTTCCTCCTCTGATTAGATTGGGTGCCTAGATATTCCATTTTATTTTATATTTTATCATTAGAATTATTATTTTTACTGTGTTACTGTCAGTTTTACTTCATATGTACAAATTAATACTTCTCATTCAGATTATGAAAAGAGTGCTTGTCTTTAAAAAGGTAGAAATTATTCCACTTCTAAATCCTGGTGCTTGAAAATAATACACATGCATGCATACACACACACACACACACACACACACACACACACACCCAGAATGAATTCAAGAGTTAAAGTAGAGTATGATGATGTCAGATCTCTCATGAATATGACAGTACTATGGGTCTTTAATACCTATGCATGTCTATTAAATTTTTAAATTGCTTCTTTTTTGCTTTTGTGGATTGATGCTCTTGGGTTTTGGTGCCTGTAAAGTGTAACTTTTGGCCTTTTGAGGATTTGATTAACAGTACCAAGTGTTTTATGCATTGTTTGAGCATGAGTTTGGTGGAATTTGTTAGACCAAATGCAGTGTAAAAAGATAGAATTACCTGACAGGTAGAAGATGGAAGAGAAAGAAGCAAAAAGAAAATGAGTTGTTTGAAACATCGAATCATTGGTCTGGAGAAGGTTTGAAAGTGATTTTCTATTTCCTTTGCAGATGGAATTGCTTCTGAGGAATCTTTATTTTAAATTCTGTTTTTCTCCTGATGATCCCTGGTGGAGAAACCAAATTTTTGTTTTTGAAAGTAAAGTGAAGGAAATCTCGTATTAAACAGAAGGGCAGTCAGTCTTAGGGGAAGAAAGAAAGTCACACCATATGTGGTCGAAGGAACCTGGGTTAAAAGGCAGCGTAGAATTCTAACCCAGACTTTGCTGCTTGCTTATAGTGTATTTCAACCAACCTGGGCTAGGAAATAGACTGGGCTTGAATATTTGATTCTTTGTTTATGAGGTTGAGTAGTGCATATGTTTAGTCATAGAAATGGTAACATTTCCATAGGTGAGAAATGTTAAGAAAACTAGAGCCATGTGGTAGGTCTTAAAGTAGAAAAACAGTATAGTTGAATGTCAAAGAGGAAAAGGTGGCAAATTCTGCCTTTTTAGAAGGAAGAGAGGACAAATCAGAGAGGACAAACGGAGAAGTGAAAAAAGGAAGCATTTATTGATACAAAATTAGGTGTTTCTCTTTTAAATGTCCTTGTTCTTGCTACATATTAAACTCCCCTGCATGTGATAGTTTGCATGAGTATTAAAATCCAATTTTCTGTATATCTGACTTGAGAACACATTGTTGGTTTTGGTGTCTTGTCTAGTATCTCTAATCTGATTTGAAACATAGAACCAACATTTTTATATTATTCTTTAAAACTGCAATGTTAAGATTCATACAAATTTTATTGAATGCACTTTAGGTAGCAGATATTTTGCATGCTCTGGGGGGTTTTAATTCGTATTCCTGGAGTTTGGACTCAGGCCCTTGGGCTCTGGTCCAATAGTAGAAATGTAAAACTTGTCTATTGTTTGTAATAATGTAGCACAGGCTGATAATATTCTCCCAACAGCTAATAGCATAAGTGTTTTTTACCTTTTCTAGCTATAAGGAAAGGCAACTGAAGAGGACCTGGGATGCAGGTGACTACTGGGAGAGCAGCCTCTCTGTGTGGATTTTTAAAACTATCACTTCACCCCAGGTCTTGTACATGAGACCTAGTAAATTGTGACCATCTGAAATTTAGAAAGCAGAGGCTGGTGGCATATAAGGGGTCTGGAGGTTCATTCAAGGAAGCCAGGAAGCAGGCAAATTTTTAAGTGGTAAAATTTTAGAAAAACAAGCCTAGAATTCAGGCTTCTCATTTGCCTGTCAGCTAGCCACTTTTTGTGGGGGTGGGGGTGGGGGTGAGTGGGCAAGGTAGAATGAGAATCCTAGGTGGTTACTGCACCTGTGCTTGGAACAAATTGGTTTTGAGTGTCAGATGTACACTTTTAAAGCCATCAGTATCTAAATGTATAGTGGGAGTACATTTAATAAATAAATAAATAAATAAAGTAATGAGAGTCTATTACAGGGCACCAAAAGGACTGGACTGAGAACAAATCAGTGTCATCTTCTAATCTCTATCTTCTTAATCTCCATGTTCCTTCTTTATAATTTATCTCTACTGACATTTTTTTTTATTTCCTTCTTAGATGTACAGGTCTTGAAAGAATTTTAGCCACATCGGCTGCAGTTTCTCACAACACCTTGGGGTTAAGGACTTAAAAACCGAGAGCCAAAAGTTTCTTTTTTTTCTCAGAACACAGGCAAGATTTCTTAGTCTTTGTCCTTATTCCCAGTCTTACTACAACTGTAAGGGAATTTTTATAGATTATAGATTTTAGAAGCAAGAGGCTTTATTTAGCCCTGAGGTAAAAACTCACAGCCATTCATCTGAGCAATATTATTTTGCTTTCTTCTCTTTTTTAATCCCTGGCCCAGTTTCTGTTTCTTTGTTTCAGATTTCCACCACTGGGCTTCTTTTTGATCTCTGCATCCTTGTTCTCAGAGTTCTCTGCTGACTATGGCAGCTGCATGGTGAGGCAGGGTTTGCAGAAAGCCTGTTTCTGAAACTGATTCAGCTGACATGAGAGCCACCCTGTGCAGGCACAACTCTTGTCTCTGCTTTGGAGGAGGCTGTATCCTTCTCAAGCTAACCAAGAATTGTTGGGAGGCTGCTTGCAACTCCTAGAGCCAAATTTTGGCTGGGCTTGATATAGTGTAAAAGACAAGTGATCCACTACTTTTCCAAAGGATAAAAATATCCACTTATTAATTTACCAGCTTCTGTTTTGAAGGCTTGGAAACTGCTTTTTGAAGCCAGTTATTGAGTCAGGATGATTTTGGGGACAGAGGGAGAAGGATCCTCATGTCACCCTTAAGATTTGCACCCTGTTCAGATGCTTTCCCTCCTGTCTCTGATCCTATTCATTATTCATACAATCCTGTGTTCAAGTACACTCTGTTGATCAGATCTTCAGGGGGAGAACCATTACAGCCTGCTCAGATCTCTCAAGCCCTACTTGGCAAACAGGGTTCTTCAACTGGTCTTTTGAAGCAAGTTGTACCTACTGTCTTGACCACTGTGTGACCTTCTCCCTTCCTTCTGATTCCTGTGGGTCTATCCTGCTGAGTTGAGAGCTGGACCAGGAGCTACTGTCCTGTCTCTTCTTTGCAACCTACAGGCAGTTCAGACTTCCAGCTTTTTCACAAGCCTCTTTTCTGCCACTAAGCCATAAGCCCACTCCATTTGTCAATATTCCAATAGTCTCACTTGCACTGTGTTCTGTGATTCTTTATTATAAGCAAGACTGGACTATTACTCCAGTACCCTTCAGTTTCTGTGTCATTGCAAATCATAGGCAGCAAAAAACTGTAAAAGTAGTACTTTGAGAGATGAGCTTGTGAGTTTGATGTTCAAGTGACATAATTACACTGTTTTTCCAGAGGTGGTTCCTCCCCTTTGTTCCTCCCCTTGCCATGACATGGCTTGAGACTATTTATGTAGAATAAGGAAAGCCCTAATTCACTTTGTAGTTGATCACTTGGGTACTATTAATTCTGCTAAATTTATAGGGTTTTTTTTTTTTTTTTTTGCTTCTTCCCCCAGGAGATCTTTCTAATCAGTCTTGCTGGGTACATTGAAGAACCTTTTTGACTAAGGGACTTCATCTTTTTAAATTACAGGTTCCATTACAGCTTATAGAAAGCGTTGAATGCCGAGATATATTTCAGCTTCATTTGACTTGCAAAGACTGCAAAGTTATAAGGTACGTTTGTGCAGTTTGTTTTGTGTGGAAAATGTTTTTTAAAGAATGAAGGGGCCAGGGTTGTGGCTCAGTGGTAGAGTGCTTGCGTATCATGGGTGAGGCACTGGGTTCATTCCCCAGCACAACGTAAAAACAAACAAACAAAACAAAATAAAGATATTGTGTCCATCTGCACCTTAAAAAAATGAATATATGGTTTGGTAAACGTGGCAAAATATCTTCTTGAAAGTAAGCACTGTTAGGAATATTTTCTGAGTAGTTCCTACAATATTTTTTTCAATATTTTGCTTATGTTGACAAATGCTTTATTTTCCATTTGGAAATAATTTCAAGTTTTTTAAAGTGCAAAAATAAAAACAGCATAAAAGGTGAATAGTATAACATGTGAACAACAGAGTCACCTGTAGTTAACACTTTACCCCAATTTGCTTTATCATTCCCAGAACCCTTCTGAGTATTATGATGTGTGTGTGTTTAGGTGGGGGGTGTTTGGAACAGAGGAGAGTTTCCTGAACAAATTGAGAGTAAGTGAGGTAAACATGATTCTTAATCCCAAAATACTTTAAAGTGCTTTCTTAAGAATAGGGATGTTTTCTTCCATAACCATGGTATCATTCTCAACATCACAGTTTTACATTGGTAATACTGTTATCCAGTCTACTATCCATGTTCCCTTTTTAAAAAAATTTTAGTTGTAAGTGGACACAATGCCTTTATTTTTATTAATTTATTTTTATGTGGTGCTGAGGATTGAACCCAGTCCCTCACCTGTTCTAGGTGAGCGCTTTGCTACTGAGCCACAACCCCAAATCCATGTTCCAATTTTGATAGTTGACCCACCTCATTCAGTGTGGGAATCCAGTGTAGCTCAGATAATAAATACATTTAGTTGCCATAATTCAGTAGCCTTCTTTTAATCTGGAACATTTTCCACAACAGCCTTTCTTTGTCTTTTGTGACATATACATTTTGAAGAATATGGTCTTTTCTTTTAATAGAATGTTTCTTATTTTGTGTTTGTCCTATGTTTCATCAAGATTAAATTGATGTTATACATTCCCAGCTGGAATACTGTGTATTCAGTTGGAATTTTGTATTGAGTCCTTTTCACGGCATTATTGTGTTACATCCAGAGGTGAACAGTCTACTTGTCCCTCATTGGTGAATTTTGATTATTTCAATCAAGCTGTCATCTGATTTCTGTGTAATTTCTATATTTTCTTCCTTACAACTAATATAGTCTAGGGAAACACTCTGAGAAAATGTCTTGCTTCTCATCAAAACTTTTCCATAAATTTACCACTCATTGATTATTTGTATCTCATCTAATTTTAACTATAATGGTTGCAGAATGATATCTGAAATGTGCCTTTTAAATTTAGTAGCTCTAGAAATTTTAAATTCTGAATATGTTTATTTTATCCCTTTGACCTGTTTTGAGATATCAATAAGCATTGTATGTCAGCATGTCGATGAGTCAGATTGATTGGGACAAGGAAGAGGTATAAATGCTGTCCTTATTAGTTTTCAAGTAAATATTTAAGTTGCATGTTAGCCAGTGAGATTTGGTTTACTTATGATGATAGTGACTATCACTCATAGTTTTACAAAGTTTGCTTATTACTCAGTCTTAAACCTCAAATACTTAATTGCTAAAAAAAACAGTTTGCATTTATTATTTTAACCTCTTAATTGTACATAATGAAAATTACAATTGATAAAATAGAATTTGTTTTGTTCTCTGCATGTTCACAGCTGAAAATTTCAATGTAATCTGTCTTATTTGTATCCAGACATGCTGATTTGTCCTCATTGCTAAACAGACAAATTTTGATTACTCCCTAGCTGGCTAAAAATAGTATTTTTGTGTGTGTGTGTTTTTTTTTAACCTTGGTCTAAAATGTCATAACAAAACTAAAAGGACTCTTCTAAATATATTTCTTGAAAGGGACAACCATAATACTGATTGAAGAAGTAGAATGAAATCTCGTTCTGAAAGACAATAACTGCAATTTTATTTTAATTATTATAATTAATCATTATAAGGAGAGGTTTCATTAGATTATCAGATTTTCCAATGTCCAGCTCTCGTCTTTTTTTTTTTAATATTTATTTATTTTTTAGGTGTAGATGGACACAACACAATGCCTTTATTTTTATGTGGTGCTAGGATCGAACCTGGGTCACCCCCGTGCGAGGCGAGCACTCTACCGCTGAGCCACAATCCCAGCCCCAAGCTCTCGTCTTTTTGATATTTTACACTGCTGGCTAAAAATTTTTGGAACTGTTTCTTATTATAAACAGTAGTGAATATGTAAATGATTGCCTTTGATGCTTTCTGTTCAGTTAGTAGTTCACTATAAATAGACACTCTCAAAATGGTGCCTTTTCTTAGATTTCATAGTCAGCTGTCATCTGATTATATTCATACTTGTTTGACTTTACAAAGGTGTCAGTTCTCAACCTTTGAACAGTGTCAAGATTGGCTTAAGCGACTGAACAATGCAATCAGACCTCCTGCTAAAATAGAAGATCTCTTCTCATTTGCATATCATGCTTGGTGCATGGAGGTCTACGCCAGTGAAAAAGAGCAACATGGAGACCTGTGCAGACCAGGTAACCCTTTCTAAAATGGGGCTGGAGGTAACCTTAATACAAAATGGGGTGTCTTAGTACTCTTATATTCCAATCAATGTATATTTTATGGATCATAGCAGGTGCCTATTTTCTTCTAATCCTTTTAAGAACATATTGTTGTCAGGGGAAGGGAAGAATAAAAGATTTGGTATTGTGTTCTATACCTAAAAGCAACTATAATAAGGTTCATGGGTATTATGGAATCCCATTTGAAGGGAGTTTCGAGTTTTGTGTATAAGTTTGGGAAGACTTCACATTAAATGACTTTTGAGCCGGGTGAGGTAGCACACACCTGTATTCTTAGTGACTCAGGTGACTGAAGCAGGAGGATCATGAGTTCAAAGCCAGCCTCAGCAACTTAGTGAGGCCCTAAGGAACTCAGGGAGACCTTGCCTCTAAACAAAATATAAAAAAGGACTGAGGATGTGGCTCAGTGGTTAAGGACCTATGGGTTCAATCCCCAGTCCAAAAAAAAAAAAAAAAGGCTTTTGAGTAGGCTTTGAAGGTTGAATAGGTGCTCATTGATTAGAGAATGGGGAACATTAGATAGCAAGTAGCATGAATAGAGGTACACAGGTTTGAGAATAGGGAATACAAAATAGCTTTTTGCTCTCATAGAATTTTCAAGGCATAAATTAGCAGTAGTTACCCCTTTCTGCCCAAAGATGAAAAAACAAGAAATCCAGAAAGGCAAATTTGTCTTCCTCACTGACAAATACAGAGACGCTGAGCCAGTACTAAAACCCAGATTTCCTGAATCCTCATATAGTCCTTGTCTCTTTCAGTTTCTTTCTCCCTCTGAAGTGGCTTTGATCAAGATCATGTTATTTCTCTGCATTCAGTTTTCTGTAAATATTATGCTCCCATAAGTGGAACTTTGCTGGTCCAACAACAACTCTTCAGTGTGTCTTGAATTTAAAAGCAGTGGAAAGTTGTAAGCTCCCTTACTTTTTGGACTTTTTTCTTTAAACCTGAAATTTTAATACTGAATCTTCAATTTTTGGTGTCTGCCCTGGTCATTTAAAACATTTGAGGCTAAAGGGACTATGTTTATATTACTTTGTTTCATGACCCATCAATGATGGAAGGGAAGCTTTTGGTTCAGATTCTTGTCCTATTTAATCAAAATGCTTATGACAAACATAAGCCTTGTCTTACATTAAATGATGTTTGATATATACTTTTGCTTGATTCTTATGACTTCATCAATCAGGCAGGATAGGTTGGTATCCTTGTTTTAGGAGCCAAAGAAATGGAGACTCAGAAAAAGGAAAGAAACACAAGAAATGGGGAGCTTAAAGGTAAAACCTGTTGCCATGTTCTACTACTAGTCAGTAAGCAAGGTAGGACTTAAAACCAGTCCTCAGTTATTGAAAGCCAAGGTGTGGGGTGCTATAGCTACCTAGTGTGAAGAACAGAGGTACCTACCTTCATGGAGCCTTGGGGGCAGCCTCAGAATCCACAGTATACTGAGCCTGTCTAGGCTGGTGGAACCCAGTCATTCACAAGAAACAGTCCCCACCTTGAAAGTTTCTCACTTTCCTTTCTTGATAGGTGCCCCCTCTTTTTCCTGTTTTTCATTTTTCTTGAGATGCTGTCATATTTTAAATTTATTTTTGGATTTGTTTATGGCTCTTTTCAAGTTTGGAGGATTTTAATGGTAAAGTTTACAGGCAACAAAGTGTATGAATCTTATGTGTTATGTTTTCTGAGTTTTTAATCATTGCCTCTTATTTATTAAATTTTTAGTTTCCACCATCTCTTAGGATAATGAATTTATTTAAGAGTGCATCATACTTCATAATGTTATATAAGAATTGTGATTTGTTTAGGATCCCTAACTCTAAAGAGACATTTCCCAATTTGGGGTTGTCAGTTTTTGTCAATAAGGCTTACTTTCTTCTGTCCTTTCCTTTCACTGAAAAGTCCTCATTTAAAAAAAAAAAATTTAGTCATCAATGAACCTTTATTGAGTTTATTTATTTAGATGTGGTTCTGAGAACTGAACCCAGTGCTTCACACATGCTAGGGAAACGCTCTACACTGAACCATAACCCAGCCCCAAGTCCCCATCTTTTTAAGAAGATTTATTTATTCCCTTGATACTTTCAGTTTCTTTTGTATTTAAGCCAACTCTTAGGGCATTCCTAACATGTGCTAAGTCAGAACCCCACTCTTTTTAATTATGGGTAGCTTTGCCCTAAGAGGGGTCCCCAAGTTTTTCTCTTCCTGATAATGTCTGGTTTCTTGGCCATCAGGACTTAGAGATATCTACAGTGTCCTCTGTCTTCCCACAGGCTTATTATACATGTAAGTGGTAAAGTTCTGATTTTGGAGTTCAAAAACCTGAATTTAAACCTATACTATTTATTTGAAAATAATATCAGATAAGTCATTCATCCTTTCTGCACTTGGGTCTCCTTTGTTCTTCAAACTGGGATATTCATACTCTTTCTGTCCGTACTGATTCAGCTGGATGTCCTAAAGAGCAAATCTTTTAATGCTACAGAGTTCAGTTCAGTAAATGTTTTCGGTGCCTCCTATGTGCAATGCTTGTGAAGACTCTTTGAAAGTTATGCAACTTACAAGGTAATGCTGTCATAACCAATGTTGGAGATTCTCTGAGTAAAGGTTACCCTTTGTTCCTTCCCAAGACACAGGGTCCATGCTGAAATCAACCTGCCCCTGCTCACATGGAATGTATTGTATTTTAGTGA
The DNA here is from genome assembly GCF_964194105.1 of Spermophilus citellus. NCBI lineage: Eukaryota > Metazoa > Chordata > Mammalia > Rodentia > Sciuridae > Spermophilus > Spermophilus citellus. The sequence goes on along the minus strand of NC_138184.1, from coordinate 117,250,348 downwards.
CCTTAAGTGTGTTGTATTATGGCTTTTGTCCTTTCATGTATTTTCACTATGGACTACAGAAGAAAAATTTGCTTTCAATAAGAAACAGAATACTCGTGGTATTTTTAAAAGCCAGTTCACCTAGTTCTCCTGTCTCCACCCACTATTGTTGAGTGTTGGTTGTGGCTACAGCATTCATTACTCACCGTTTATGAGCATACCAGACAGCCACATTCTAATAAGTCATCTGAAAGGTGAGACAACACTTTTGAGATTTTTTAAAGTGATGCCTTTGTATAATCTGCCTCAATATGTGAGATCACAAGCATAGCCTGAGAGTTAATAGTCTTTCAGCAGTTAATAAAGCCTTTTATCAGTTCTTTGCACCTAGCTTGATAAGATTAGAATGTATCAGAGAGGAGGAAAATGGCCAAATCACATGATTATCTTGGTACTAATATAAATTTTAGTTAAGCCAACGATACTGTGGCCATAACTCTAGGTCTTAATCAGCTTTGGAAAAAGTCTTAGCATTGCTATTGGAGTTCAGTGGTGAAACCTGTAAAAGTTTTCACCAAACCCTTGATTCTGTCCTTAGCCCCATCTCACACTTTATACAAGGAGTGGATTCAAAGCTTTAGCTTCTCTCCCATGTCTTTCAGCTTCCTGCTCCTCACTGCAGCTGGCTTCTTGGTGATGCCTCTGTATTAGAGCATTAGTCTAGAGTCTTGACAGATGATTGGGCAGTTCAACTACTAGTTTAGCATCAGGTGAGAAATGCCCATTAAGTGCCTCTTGTTTTTCCATTAACGGCATATAAGTCTCAGTCTTATCCAGGCTTGAATACAGCCCAGGAAGTATGTACCTAGAGGACTCTCTGGGATCTCTGTACATATAAAAGGGTGATTCTTCCCTCCATATTTGAAAATTTGGAGACGTAGTTTTTACCCCTCTGAGTCTGGTAGGGTTTGCTTCCTCACATGCTGGGTAAGAGCCTATCTCTTTTATCCTAGGCCTTTGACATGTGTGTATTGTGGGTTTTAATACCTAGAATCACCCAATGAGCTAGATTTTGGGGGGAAGAATTTTTTTTGAATGTAGATTGATTCTGTGATTATGATAGAGGGAACTTATTTTTTAAAGTAAGTTTTATCTCCAGTGAAATGAAAATTGTTGGATTGTCTATAATTGTAGTAAAGAAATACTAAGCATTAACAAGAGACAGATCCCCATTTGGGAGTGAAGGACGCAGACAGGAAGAGTTGAAATGGAAATATAAAGCCAAACAAAAACCTTATAGTCACAATATTTAAAATAAGTTCTGATATTACAACGTATACAATGTTGAATAAATTAAGACATGGGAATGCTGAGGTAGAAATTCTTATGAGGAATATAATATGTTTTATTCACTTTTCTGGCTAAATAAACATAGTGAACATTTAACACAAATTTCAAAAGCTGAATTACTCTTGTCTATAAGATCTGCTGTTAAATTTTTATTTTATTATGTGGTGCTGAGGATTGAACCCAGTGCCTCACATCTACGAGGCAAGCGCTCTGCTACTAGCCACAACCCCAGCCCAGATTTTTTTAAAAAAAGCATTCACTAATAGGTCATGAAATCAAATTGTAAAGAAATGAATTAAAATGAGAAATGTCAAAATGCATCACACACATGGTAAGGGTATTGTTTGTGAAAATCTTTCAAAAATATAAATGTAAAAATATTTTAAACTGTGTTGTGATGTAAACATCAATGTAATTCATATTGTGGGTCATGATAGTCAGTTTCAAAGTTTGTGAAGATCACTGATTTATAGGATAACATAAAATAACAAATTTTCTATGGTCATTAATCAGTATTTATTTTTCTGTGTAAAGATCAGAATTTTGTGCTCTGGATGGTGATTCTAAGCCCTTCTTTAACTGTTGGTTCTATGTGGCAAATTGTTGCTAGTAGTTATAGTAGGTTATTGCCAGTGATTGTTTTTGAATCACAAGATCTTTATGTTGGCTAAGATGGAGAGATTAATGTAAAACATCCTTAATAAAGGTATTTTTGCCTTTGCAATATTTTGGACCTGTTACCAGGAAGAAGGAGGAATATCTTTTCTTTCATTACTGAATTTGGAAGTTGCCAGTTTTACAGCCTTTAGATTTTGATTTTTGAATGAAAGACTTCCTGTTTTGTTCTTCATGGTCAATATTCCTTGCAATTTGTTGACAGATGGCACCCCATTTGGATAGCTTTTTTTTCCTATTTGGAAACCTACTACATTGCTTCTAAAACTTTTCCAAATGGAGCAGATTCAGCTATTATTTCTCTCTGCATCTCTGAACATCATCTTTTTATAGTTCTCCTTCAGGAAACACATAATACCCAGTCTAAGCTCAAGAAAAGCAGTTTAAATGGGAAGTAGTTTTATAGAATTGTCCTTCATTCAAGTAATTGCTGTTTCCTATTCTGTAATTCCTCTCCCAGGGAGAGGAAAGCTTTATGCTTTGATCATCAAAGCAGTCTGTTTTGTGCTTTTATTTGTCATTGTGATTTCTTTCAGCCCTCACCAGCATTTATTTTACAACCTGTAACACCAGGTTGTGTATGTTAGGGGTTTGCTAATGTTTTTGTTTTTGCTTTAATAATTTTATTTCTCTAGTAAATGTGTTTTTAGGGAAGAAGATATTTCAGACTTACTGACTTTTATGTTAGGTTCATTTTTACCTTTTTGCTTTCATATGAGGAAAAAAGCCAAATTCATCAGGGCAAAATAGCCAGATTTTACCTATTTTTGGGTACTAGGAATTGAAACCAGAGGCATTTTACCATTGAGCTATACCCCCGGCCTTTTTTGTTTTTCATTTTGAGACAGGGTCTCCTTAAGTTGCTTACAGCCTTGCTAAGTTGCTGAGGCTGGTCTTGAACTTGGGATCCTCCTGTCTTAGCATCCTAAGTTTCTGTAATAACAGATGTGTGCCACTGAGCCCAGCAAGCACTTTAGTTTAGTATTGTGTTTCCTGGTGCATTTGGGTAATGGCAATTGGGATTCCATGACTACTACTGTAGTTCTGTAATCTCAAAGTCTCTAAAAACCAAAAGGCTTCTCTTACTGTTTGGTGACTTGACCTGACCTGATCTGAGCTGACAGGAAACTACTTGTAGCTTTATTAATCCCACTTGGTATGAATTACCCATGTAGTTCACTGAGGGGGAAAAAAATTCAGCAAGGCATGGTGGTGCATGCCTATAACCCCAGCAGCTCTGGAGGCTGAGGCAGGAGGATTGCAAGTTCAAAGCCAGCCTCAGCAAAAGCAAGGCCCTAAGCAACTCAGTGAGACCCTTTCTCTAAATAAAACACAAAATACGGCTGGGGATGTGGCTTAATGGTTGAGTGCCCCCAAGTTCAATCCCTGGTATACAAAAAGAAAAAAAAATCAATGCTTTATTACCTCCTGTTGAGATCATGAACCTGATAGTATAATATATGCACCATCTTAAAATTCAGAAAATCCTCAAGTTCTGAAATGAGACACAGTAGGTTTCAAATGAAGTATTGTAGATCATTATTACTCCTGGTGATCTTGTTAATTAATTTTATTTATTATGTCAGTCTGAGTGTGGAAGTATGAAAGTGACCAGTATGGTCAAAAGAAGGAACATGTGTTTTAGGGCCAGAGAGATAAGCCATAATAATCTGTCAGTCTGTTTGTTCTCTGTAAAATGAGCTATGCACTGTTGCCCTCATAGTTGATATTAGAGATTACATAAGTCAATTCTTGATCAAAGTTAAATTTCTTTCCTTTTTCTTTATAAAAATCTTAACTTGGACTTATTTATACAATTCCTGTCTTTTAACATATTTTTAACTGTAATGGAACAAGGTAACCATGGTTTTATTCTGTTTTGCAAAATGATATTCATTTTTTCCTTTCTGCTGTCTGTGGTCCCTAGGGGAGCATGTAACGTCAAGGTTTAAGAATGAAGTGGAGCGAATGGGTTTTGATATGAACAACGCCTGGAGGATTTCTAACATCAATGAGAAATATAAGTGAGTTATATGGGTCCCTGTAAACTGTGTTTGACAACCAACACCTTTGCAGAAACCCCAGTTCTCATGTGGAAGAACATTTGAACCCAGAATTTTCTTTGAAATGGTTTTATTTATTAAGTTTAACCATATGATCATCAAAGTACTTCTTGAGCCTTTCATTCTGTTGCTTCCACTGGAGTGGAAAGTGATCCGGGAATCTTCCTTTCTATCCCTCCAGGCCTCTGTTGTTTTTGCACATGTATGTCTAGATCATATTGTGTGTACCTGTAGGTAAGCACATCATCACTTGGCATCACATGAGAATTACAATCAATGAAAAGCAGTGACAAAACCTTCAGAAACTAGTTTTTGTGACTTAATTTCATTCTGAATCTTATGAAATGGACACAAGTAATATTCTGGTCTTTTAATATGTTGATATAAAAGTAACTTCATAATCATTTCCCCATTAAATATTCATGTAATAATTATTAAATATTTAGCTATTACTTGTTTTCTTGAAACATGTAAGTGCTTTGGTGGGGAGAAGACAGTTAACTACTGTGATTTCGGTTATCTGAGTTTCTGTAAAACAAAATTGTCCAGAAAATTTAAATTAAAATATCCTTTTCTTAAGTTTCCTTGCAGCACTAATCATCCTTTGGTTCTTTGAGCTGCCTCACTTTATGATAGCTATTTTCCTGGTCTATTTGTGTCTGACCATCACAGTATTTCATTTTTCATTGAAAAAAACTATAGCTTGTTACTGTATACAGCTTTTTTTAAAAAAATATTTTTTTAGTACTAGATGGACACAATACCTGTATTTATTTATCTTTATGTTGTGCTGAGGATTGAACCCAGGGCCTCACACATGCACTCTACCACTGAGCCACAACCCCACCCCTGTATACTGCTCTTAACATGGACCTCACCCATGGTGTTAAAAGCCTGGGTGTTGTGAAGAATCACAGTCTGCAGATCTGTCTGTCATATCTTTACTTATTCTCAGTGACAAGTCACAGCAGAGAAGGAGAGTGAAGACTGGAGAAGGGAGAGCCTTAGAACCCGAGATTACTATAGGCTTTGCTGATTATAACCCCCCTTTTCTAAAATGGAATTGCTTACTCAGAGTGAGCAGCTAGTTCTTGCTTAAGGGCTGACTTCTGGATAATGTTGTACCTAAAGGACAATGAACATAATGTTCAGAAAAATTGGTGAGTCAAAAACCTGAATTAAGCTAGGCACAGAGGTATATGCCTATAATCTCAGTGGTTGTGAGCCTGAGGCAGGATGATTCGAGTTCAAGGCCAGCCTCAGCAAAAGCGAGGTGCTAAGCAACCCTGTCTCTCAAAAAAGAAAAAAGGGCTGGGGATGGGGCTCAGTGGTTGAGTGCCCCTGAGTTCAATCCTGGGTACTGCGCAAGAATGCGTGCGAGCATTTTAAAGCTCGTATATTGGTCATTAGGAAGATAATAGGTTCATTATACATTGTGCAGGTCTCTCTCTCTCTCTCTCTCTCTCTCTCTCTCTCTCTCACACACACACACACACACACACACACACAAAATTATTTAAAAACAAAATCCCTAATATGGATTTAAAAAATTAACTTCTTGTCTTTGAGTCTACTAGTTCCACTCTAAAACCAGTCTTTGGGTCATTGTAAAGTTCTATAAAAGGAAGAATGAGAGCCAAATCTCTTGAGTTTAAAACAGAATGAAAGGAATGAAACTCATGGTTAGAATATTAATCATGATCATTGTGTCCCAGGTTAAATTTATGGAGTAGGTGTTAGAAAGTTTGTATAGCTGCTCTTGATCATAGCTGTTTTCTTAGTTGAGTGGCTTTTTAATTCGTGATACTTTTGTCTTCTGGAAATTAAGAAAACGGTTATCATAAGGAGAAGGGTGCAAAGTGATAAAAATCTCCAATTCCCAATCCAGTGCATTTTTCTATTTCTTCCTCTAATGCATAGAATAGTCTAGAGTAGAGGGTGGTGGTGGTGGAGGTGGTAGAGTTTGTGTGTGTTAAGATTTGGATTAAAGTCTGTGGCAAGCTTCACTGTTAAAAAGGAAGATTGGGTTACCCACAGAGAGAGACTGTACTGTAAATACAAACCTATCAGAAACACAGCTTCCTGTGACACCAGCTTGACTGGCATGCAGCTAACATCTTCTCTTTAAAAAAAAAAAAAAAAAAAAAAGATTTTTTTCTTCTTGAATATAATTTGTTCTGAAGTGTGTTTTATAGACATTATGATTATTAGCTCATTCACATTACTAACTTGGCTCTCAAGGAGACTGTGAGTGTGCACCTACACTGGCATGTGGTATTATTTCTTTATACTCATGGCTGCTCCTGTTACCTGTAATTAGGACAATCTGTTTGGTTCAAATCAAAGAGTGAATTACTCATAAGAGGTCTTTGGAAACTTGAAATTGTGAACCTTTATCCTTTTTCACATTTCCTTCAACAAAGGTCTGAATGACTAAAGGTCTGTTAGAGGTGAACCCCCTGCCCCAATAATTGGGTCTTGTGTAGATAGAAATTACCTACGTATTTGTTACAACAGAGAATTATAATAAATAAGGAGAGTGCTCCTCAACTCCCCTACATCCTGCTTTCTTGGATAGATTGCCAGATTCTCAAAGGTAACATCAAAAGCAACAATCCAAGAGATATATAAGCAAACATTTATCGTGCTTCATTCTATTGAGACCAAAACTCAACTAATGCCTCCTTGCCTTTTAAGTGGTTTTGTAATAGCATGATCAGAATCTCTGTGCTGGCTCACCTATTGTCTTTCCCTCCCTTCCCCATCCCCCTTTTCATCTTTCTTATTAGGTTATGTGGTAGTTATCCACAAGAGCTCATAGTGCCTGCCTGGATCACTGATAAAGAGCTAGAAAGTGTAGCAAGCTTCAGGTCCTGGAAACGTATCCCTGCCATTGTCTACAGGTAAGTGTAAGATGGATTAGCCCCAGCTTTTGTTGGTGCTACTGCTTGTTCGTTACTTGTGGTCTGCTGTCTCTGCTATTGCTAATCTAGGGAGGGAACGGTTCAGAGAACTTTCCAGGCAAGTCTGTGCTTCCTTATTGCTAAAGCTGCTTTTCTAGTAACACACTGATAATGCATCCTGCGCATTAGCTGGTGATTCAGTTGACAGTGATGAGAAAATTTTAATAGAAAAGCAGATGGACTTGTTATTTCAAGATCCTTCCTAGTTCATTCTGTGAGAAGATCATGTGCTGGTACTGCATTTAGCTTTAGATATTAGCAGGGCTTTTGGATTGAGAGAGGTGAGTCCTAGAAATTGAGTCTTGAGAATAGTGTTGAATCATCTGTGATTATCTTTGTGATTGACACTTTAGCATGAGGAACAATTTTGTTTTGAGAGAGCATTTAGAGAAAAAGGGTGGGGCTGAACTTGGTTGAAGATTTCAAATATCCAAGCTGTGAGAACCAAGGAATGCAAGTTCTAGAAGGAGATGGTAGAATGGTGATGGAGTACAAGTTTTGGAGACACAGACTGGAGGTCAAGCCTATTCTGACATTCTTTGCTGTGCCCTTGAGTAAGTCTCCTAGCTGACCCCAGTCTTTTCCTAATGAGTAGAAGGGGAATGATAGATAGGTCTTACTTTGCAGATGTACTGTGACATCTGAATGAGGGCCTATAAACACTGGGCTTCTTCTTTAAGAAATGTTTGGAGCAGATTGTAGATTGTATACTTGAGTCCTGCTTTTGTAATTCAGTGACTATCTCAGTTTTTACACTATCATGTTAAAATTTCTAGGAAGTAATTATTACATCCTATAGCATTCTCCATTTCATTTTTCCACTTTACAGACTAATTGGTCCAAGTCAATGGATTAGTTAGAAACTCTCTGATGCCAGGAGGCATTCCACTGAAATATCGAGGTTATAGGAAGGGATTTCTCTCCTTGTGGAGATCTTATGGAGATAACCAGATTTTCATTTACTTCATTGAAGGCAAATTCTGATGCTCAACCTGAATACAGATGGAAAGATTTTTGCTATGGCTCAGTAGAACCCATTAAGTTTTCAATCTCAGTTTTCATCACTCTTATTTTCAGACAGTCCTAAAATAGTAGGTCACCAAATTTACCTATCACTCAAGTGGTAAGGATGACACAAGAATTGGAGAGCAGTAAAAACTGAAGGGATTTATGACTCTTAATCAATGATCAGTCCCATTAGAATGGGGGAAGAAGCCAGCCACTGCTCTGGCCAGCAACTGCTTTAGATCAGGCATTTGCAAGGATTGCTGGCTTTGAACATAAGGGGGAAGTACTCTCATTTTCTAAGTTAAAGGCTGTGATTGAATCTCCCTTTTGGCAGAGAAGCCTAAGAATACTAGTTGAAGAAAAACTAGAGTATAATAAAAATAAGAAGCATTTTTTCTTTTCTAAAATTTGTTCTAGAGGGCATGAACTCTAGAGCTTTTTTCCCTTTGTAGAGACCATAAAAGTGAAAACTCTTACTCAAGATTACAAATGAAAGTTCATGGTATAGCTTTTGTAAAGCCAGATAGGTTTTCTGGAACTGGTTGTTCTGTCTCAGAACATATATCTTTTTTAAAAAAATATATATTTTAGTTGTAATTGGACACAATACCTTTCTTTTATTTATTTATTTTTATGTGGTGCTGAGAATGGAACCTAGCAGCTTGCTCATGGTAAGCGAGTGCTCTACTGCTGAGCCACAACCCCAGCCCCAGAACATATATCTTTTTTTTTTTTTAATGAATTGACCTTGTTTATTTGGCAATAGATTTTGATTTTTTTTCTGTTAACTTGTTATGGTTAATTTAAATTTAACTTATATTGAATATTATAAAATACAAAATTTAGATTAAAACTACTGTTTTAGAATCTTGCTTAAAAATAAAATTGTAATTTCTCCTTTATATTTAGTGTTGAAACAGTAAAATTAGATGAAGGTTAATTTTAAAGCATCATAAACCTTGTAATCCTTTAATATTTACTTAAGAAAGTATACTAATCATAATCCAGAAAATTTATATGAAAGAAATTTTAAAAGTTATTTATAACCACATCAGCTATTATAATATAGGAATATTTATGCCCACTCTATATTAAAGAATGGTCTTTACTTGTAATCATTGATATACAGTTTTATATGTGGTTCTTCCATTTAATATTATTCATGTTTCTAGGTGTTTTCACAATCATCTATTTTTAATACACCAGTTAATCAAGTGGATTAATAATATTATTTAGCTGTTTTTTTTTTTATTTTAGAAAGGCAAACTTATAATTCCTGATACAGATTTCATTAGTTTTTGTTTAATGACTAGAAATCCTTATGTCTTCAGAAAATATTACATATTCATTGAAACACACTACCTATCTAGTGATTTATTATATATCTACATCATATTTATTAGATAAGAATTCCAATTACTTTTATGTAATAAAAGTAAAAAGGAATTTTGCATGTTGGCTATGTTTTACTTTATACATTATTTTTAGGCCTTTATAGAATATAAAACTTAGAAAAAAATTCTCAACTAATATTCTTATTTGATGTAAATGACTCAAACTATAGAACATATCTTTTATCTGAGTGCCAAACTGGGTTGCTAGTTGGCAGCTTTTTTTTTTTTTAAAGGGAAACATGAAGTATGTTTGGGACACTCTGTCACTCTCTGTTCTACCAGCCTAGGTGGCAGAGTGCTTCTGAATATGACAGACACCAAATTCAGTAAATACATTACGTGTGTGTGTGTGTGTGTGTGTGTGTGTGTATGTGTGTGTGTATGTATGTGTGTTACATTTTGTATTTTGTGGTAATGATTCCTGAGGTTACCAGTAGCCAGTTACTTGATAGCACCATGTTGAACCAATGCCTGATTAGGGCTTTCTCCTGCTGTGATGAGAGAACACTTAATTGGATTTATAACTGAAGACAGAGATTGCTCTAACATAGCAAGATGGTGCAAAGAGCACCGTCTGTAGTGCGATTCACAGTTCCCCACTTTGTGCATGTGGTGATTATTAGTAACTCCTAATCATGTAGAGGGCTTGCCTAACCTATAAATTGGGGATACTTCAAAACAGTTGTTTCTGTGTAAAATTGAAGCTTTCAGTGTTTTAGTGAGGCTCATCCATTGGCTATCTCAATTTCTGTAATTTTCCTCGTTCTCTTTATTAAAGTGATAGAAATACTGTTTAATTAGTGAGTTTTAACTGTAATGTTTGAGTTCTCTTTCATGAAGTCTAAAGCATTTTAGAAGGCAGTAGTCCAGTTGAAATATAGCCATTGACCCTTAAAATCCAAGACCTAGACTGAAAAGTGCCATCTACTGTTCCTCTTGGGCAGTGCTGGGAAACATTGTGGAGGAAGAGGATGCTCAGGAAAGGTCCCACCAACCTCTTCTGTGAAGATTTGCAGTCATTTGCCTCAGTGGTTATCCAGTGCCTGTTATTTGCAAGGCATTGTTAAAAAATCAATGAGGTTTTCTTATCTTTTCTTTTCTTTTTTTTTTTTTTGTTATTTGTTTTTGGTACAAGGGATTGGATCCAGAGGTACTGCTTTACCACTGAGCTTCATTCCCAGCCAATTTTTCTTTTTTTTTTTTCTTTTTTTTTTTTTTTTTTTTTTTGAGACAGGGTCTTGCTTAAGTTGATTAGGGCCTCCCTAAGTTACTGAAGCTGGCCTCCTTGCAAACTTGGGATTCTCCTGCCTCAGCCTCCTATGTGGCTGGGGTTACAGGTGTGAACCACCACACCTGGCCAATGAGATTTTATGTCCAGTTTGGCTTCATTCAGCACATGAGCCAGTTCAGGGTGTTAGCAATATTTGTCTGTCCTGGTGAGGGAGGATTTAAAAACTATAAGTAAAGTGGTATTTTCAGGGAATTTGATTATTGCCAAATTGAATTTATTGCTCATGAGCTTTAGGATTAAAAACAATAGTCTTTCTCACTTTGTTCCCTGGAAAAAACATAGATTCAGTAGTATGTTTTATTTAAATCCATCTGTGTCATATATATGTTTGTGTGTATGCTTATACATGTTTAAAAAAACAATTTTAAAGGAAAGTAAAACATAAGTATTTTCCTTGGAGTTATAGAATAGGGACATTTAAATTTTTTGCTTATCATCTGTTTATTCTGATAATTTATTTTTACTGCCAACTGATTAGTTTTATAACAATAACAAATAGCTTAATTGAGCTATGCCATGTAAAATTCACACTTTTAAAGTGTGCAGTTTAATGACTTTTAGTATACTATATTCAGAGTTGTTCAACTGTCACTACAATCAATTTTAATACATTTTCATCACCTGGAAGAGACATTCTGTACCATTAGCAGTCATTCCTTGTTCCCTCCTCAGTGCCCTTACCCCTGGGTAACCAGCAATCTGTTTTATCTACCTAGTCTGGATACTTTCATATAAATGGAATCATAAAATATGTGGCCTTTTGTGTCTAGTTTATTTCATTTAGCATAACATATTCAGGGTTCATCAGTGTTGTAGCATGTATCAGAACTTTATTCCTTTTTAGTGCTAAATAATTTTTCTAACCTTTTAATTGCTATAATTGCCTAATTAGAAAACACTTTGGGTTTTAATAGCATCTTAAAGTAGACTGTATGATTTCTGCTTTGGGAAAAAAGATCTGTCAGAGTATGATTTGTTGAGGTTGCTATTCTTTTACTAAGAGCCTGAGGAAGGATAGTGGGCTTATTGAGCTATCTGCCTAAATAAGAGCAATTTTTGACTCATGAAATCTCAGATTTTGTCTAGGCAAGTGTTTTCAGTTCCAAAGGTAGGATCTGTTTGGGGTGTGTCGGGGAGAGTGGGGGGAAGAAGGCTCAGCAACTTTAATGAGGCCCTAAGCAGCTTAGCAAGACCCTGCATAAAATGTTTAAAAAGCGCACTGTAAGGGGGCAGCTGGGGATGTGGCTCAGTGGTTAAGTGCGCCTGGGTTCAATCTCTTTGTTTAAAAAAAAAAAAAAAAAAGGAAGCCCAAGCCGGCCATGAGTGCATAGTTGCTGCAGTAGACCCTCAGGAGTCAGTGAAGCAACACATTTTCCCCTCTAGTTCAGCATATATTATTCTAGGGTATTTAGGTACCATATCAGAAAGGAGGAGTTAGTTATTGACTAGAAAATTAATGTAGTATTTGTAGATCATTTTTTTATTTCCTAGAAATACAATATTCAAATATTGAAATTATGAGTATTCATTTATTTTCTCTAAATGAATATTTCTCTATTCATTTTGTAAGTAACTTTACAGAGATCTCTGTGATGGTATGGTACTTGAGAAAGATACATACTGGTTTTGTTGTTATTGTTGGTGTATACATTTTTTGCCCTCTTTCATATTGAGACAACTTGAAGCCAGTTCAGGACTTACCTAGAGTAGGTTGTTCAATAATGTGCTTAAACTTTTGTACCTTACTCTCTATGTGAGTGCAGAGCATTTGAATGGGCCTCCCTAAATATGTACCCTTAGGATGATACAGTTGTTTTCTCTTGTTCCCGGCACAGGCACCAGAGCAATGGAGCTGTCATTGCCCGCTGTGGACAGCCAGAGGTCAGCTGGTGGGGTTGGCGAAATGCAAATGATGAGCACCTCGTGCAGTCAGTAGCCAAAGCTTGTGCTTCTGATTCCCGATCGAGTGGTGGCAGCAAGCTGTCAACTAGGAATAGTTCCCGAGACTTTCCCAATGGGGGAGACCTTTCTGATGTGGAGTTTGGTAAGGTGCTACCTGCACCCACAGCAGCAGTTTTATCGTATATGAGAAACTTTTCTTGAAGTGGCCTTTTCTTTTTTCTTTTTCTTTCTTTCTTTTTTTTTAGTTGTAGATGGACACAATACCTGTATTTTATTTATTTTTATGTGGTGCTGAGGCTCAAACACAGTGCCTCATATGTACAAGGCAAGTGCTCTGTCACTGGGCTACAATGCTAGCCCAAAGTGGCCTTTTCTTTAGTACTTTCTGGAAGAGAATTTGATGGGATTATTTGAGGAGTCTTGAGTTTTCGCCAAGAACCAGAAGACTCTTTGTTTCAAGCCTGGCTGTCATGACAAGAATGGAGTATGAGTGTGATGGGGACTTGTAGTGTATCTATACTCCTTGTAGGGAGGTACCAAGTTTTGGACTATAGGTATAGAAATGAGATATAGGAGGTTGGGCTATGTGGATCTCCATGTTTACCTCAGGAGTTGGTTTTGGAAAATGAATTGTCAACTTTTAATAAGAAGGGAAAATAGAAAATAAACTAAGAAGAGTAGTTCATCTATCTAGGTCTGGTTAGGAGGTTTCATTTGAGTTTTTTGGTACTACAGCATGTGTCTCTGGTTCTAGTTTTCACAGTTTTCAGAATATTCCTGTTTTACTTTGGTTTTGGACTATATGGCGGGGGGTGGGGATAATAAACAAAAGTAAATTTACTAGCCTAACTTGTGCATTGAGTGAAGTTAAAATTTGAAAGTATTTTAAGAAAACCCACAGAATTAATACAATGAATTAATTGTTTCATTTCATTTAAAGTTTCTATTATATTTAAAATCTTCTCATGTTTTGCATTTTAATACTTCCATGTTTCTTAGTAAAAAATTATTTTAAGTAAAATAATTTCTTTTTACATTTTAATATATTAAATATGAAAAAATGTGTAAATTAATTTTAGGTATGTTGTGCCAGCACTAAACTTGTTTTCAGGATATGTTGTTTTTGCTTTGTTTTATTTTCTTGGTTTAATTTGTTTTCACATATTTAGAAACACAAGAAAAATTGAAAAGCTAGCAATAGTTTTCATTTATCAATCAATCATAAGAGGTTATCTTGAAAGATCTATGTAAAAAATACTGAAACCAAATTGGAAAAATATCAATTCAGTAATATATATATATATATATATATATATATATATATATATATATACACACACACACACACACACACACACACACACACTCATAAACTTATGCTGATTCCATACATATTTGACTTCACCCAGGGATTTATATTTTAATGCAGAAATTAATAGTCTTCTTCCTGCATTAATATATCTACCAATTTCATGAGAAATTTTTGTATCAATTCAAGAATTTAAATGAAATGAAACTAGTCTTGCATAAGTCATATTAATGAATACTTTTGTAATTAATTAAACTTTGAATGACAAAGTCACTATAATTATTGTTTATATTTGCCTGTCAATGTGTCCCTATTGACATAGTAATGAAATTATTTTAGATAACTTGCCCAAAATAATAATATATTAATAATATATACATATATGGAGAGAAAGCTAATACTAGTGCACCAAAAATTTAATGAGAAATAAATTAGAATTAGGGCCGTATGAGAATAATGTATCATTCTCATATTTGTGGTTTCAGTATCATAAAGGAATAAGCATTTTTATATATATTAGCTAAAGAAAGTGCATTTGGGCAAATGTATTTTGTATGTTAGTGCAAGGAAGGAATCCATGTATGTAAGTTTGTTATAGCAAACACATTGTTAGCAGAATTTATATCTTATCTTAGTGGTAACAGAAAGAACTCAATCTGGGTTGACCTAAGTACTAACATTACAAAACTCTCATATTCCATGGGTAAAACTTAAAAAATGTTTTCAGGATTGAAATATGTGTTTATTATGAGTATGTTTTAGTAGACATGATTTGAATAAAAGCCAAATGAAAAATTTACTATTTAAATAAATAAGTGACTTCATTGGATAATTGTATCTATGTTCAGCAAAGGCAAGAGATTTTCTTTTTTCCCTTATCCATATTCCAGATGCAGTATTTACTTTTTTTCTAGGTTTCTTCAGGATTCTAAGTCCAAAGCATCAGGGAAGAACTTAATTACATCAGAAAGAAATTTTTCCCTCTCTCTCTTTCTCTATTTGCTTTGCAACCTTCCACAGGAGCCATATTCAGTTAACATAATATAAAACATTTCACCAGGTGGAAGCTTTTTATCTCATTTGGTTGAAGATAATGTAGATCAATGATCCAATATTCTTAAATAAGAACACTCAAAAAGGTGAGCAAGTGGATTGCTTAATTCTGGTTTTGAAACCTGGCATCATGTTTAGTAAAAGTTAAAAAAAAGATTCAAAGCTTATATACTTAGGGAGTAGAGATTCAGAGAGAAATATTTTGAAAGCAGTTCAGTGCATCATGGGTCTTAACATCTAAGTGGGCAGCTTCCATGTGCCTGCTTGGGAATTGACACGTTTCCAAACTTGGAACACACAGTAGAAAATGGTGGACTCAAATTTAAGTAACCCAAGGACTAAGGATTAGGGCTGGTAACCACTCTATGTAAAGTATAAATCAATGTAAACTGCTTGTTTGGCATTTCCCAGAACAAAGGATGGAGGAGTGTTTTCCAAGGAACTTCAATCAAAGAGACATACAGGACCACTTGAGGGAGGCTGGGAGACATCAATAGAAAGAAAGAAGCGAGAAATGTACCATGAGATGCCAAAAGGTTTAAAAATTAATTATAAGCAATTAACAAGTGTGTCTAGAGAAGGATGCATTTGTCCATGCAGTGAGAAATGCAAGTAAGATGTGCAGCACATATTAGAATGGAGGATAGAAATCTAAAGAATTGACACAGGCCACCTTAGAGAAAAGACAAGTTTCCAATCTCATCCATTCCCACAGGTATCCTGATAAGTCACCAGAGCAGGGCCAAAGGAAAATTTTCTGCTGTGTATGTATGCCTCTCCTCCAGCTTTAATCTTCCCATGTCTGGAAGTATTAAGATAAATTTGGATGTAGAAGAAGGTTTAAGTTGTTTTGCATTTAAGGTTATTGCTGTGTTTTAATACAGTACTGGTTAAACTAAACTGAAATTTCACCTGAGTGATGTTACCAGAGGTTTTATGGATGCCGAAATAAGCAAAAGAACCCTGTGGCATGTCACAGACATTATCTTGGAAGGAAAGAACAAAGACCACAGAAAAATTTTACCTTGACAATGTGGGGGGTGGGAAGGGGAGAATAAAGTTGTGTTCTGATTACATCCTTTGCGTGTTGCTTATTCCTCTGCCCTCTTAAGCCCTAAGGCCCAAATTTACTTTTAGCCCTCTTTCCTTGTATGAATCTTAGCATTTTTACGAGTACATACCTGCAATCTTCCACAAAGTTCAGTATACCAAAGAGAGAGAGAGAGAGAGAGAGAGAGAGAGAGAGAGAGAGAGAGAGAGAACACTTAGATAGCTCTGTGTTTCCCAATCAGCAAGCAGAAGAAACTGCAGAACAGGGTGAAGGTCAAGCTCTGCACATGAAGCAAATTGTTTCAGGGCCTGAGCTCTGGGTCTAAAATACATACCAGTCAACTGGTTTTGATTTCTTAATTTTAGCAATCATATATATATATATATATATATATATATATATATATATATTTAGATATATATATATATTTAGATATATATGTACAAATATATAGATACATAGGTATAGATATGTACAAATAAATATATGTAGTCATATACATATGTATATGTATTATATATTTTATATTATACATATATTATATACAAACATATATATGCACATCTCAACAAATAATATAGATGTATAAAATAAGTAAAAATTGCTATTAAATTTTTTTCAGAAAGAAAATTATTTCTCAATTTTTAATTGTTTAGGCTTCCTACAGTGTTTATTCAATAACTGAATACTGGGGTCCATTCCTAATATCAAAATCTTATGTAAATATAATGTATATATACACATACAAATCCACACATATTTTCTGTTAGATTGATATATCCCATTTGTTTATTCATATACCAGTTGAGGGACAGAAGTTTAATTGCTTTGCAAGCAAAGGAAAAACACAGGGGACTCTTATACCAGAGGCTGTGATTCTACACCTCAGGGGGAACAGACGGTTTTTAATGATGTGATTTCAGGTGTGTCTGGTCCTACTTCACTTGTTAATCTGAGATATAATCATTTTTTAAATCTTATGGTGCCATTCTCAACTCTGAATTTCTTCACTCCTGTGGTGGGTATGTGCTCAAGGACAGATAACTGGACAAAAAGTAATCCTGTTCCCCCCCAGATAAGGTACGGGGAGAGGAAGATGAAATAAACAATGTTGATTTTAAAATAAACTTCAGTGGCAGAGCATCATGCTGGGGTTTTTCATGTTAAGTTTTAATTTAATTTATACTTAACTGAACTTTATTTGTCCATGGTGGGTGGGTTGTATTGTTTAAAAGGGCATCACTTTTATACCAGTTAATATAGACAATCATATATTAAATCTGTAGAACATTATATTTTCCACTTATACAAACTTATAGTAAAACTTATAGTAAAATCAATTTGTTTCAAATTCATCCGCTTCAGAGTTCTAGAAATTTGGAAATCAACTGAAAGGACTCTTTGTGTCAGAGTTGGGGAGTTGACCACCTGGGAGGATAAGGAGGTGTGGAAAACAGTATATGATGGATGGGGAGGGAGATGATGCTGGAAACAGAAGCAGGATCCCATATGGGGGAGCTCCCATGGGACCTGATGATGCTCAAAAAACACTTGAAGAAACAAAAGAGAAATGGTAGGAGCAAAAGTAGGGCTCCTCTGAGCCCTTTTGTTCCCTGACAACTAGGTAAGACACTTCTTGAGGGTAAGGATGTCCAATGCTCACTGTCCTCCCTGCCCCACTCCCCACTGAAAAATGGCTCCCTAACAACTGAAAACACAAGTAGAAGTTCCTGAGGGTGTAAGGGCCTTTCCTGGGTGCTGCCCTGTGAGTTCACCACACAAAGTTGGGAACAGACAATTCAATGGTGGACCAGTCTTTCATGGAAAACAACATGCTCATGAGATGTCACATGATGGAGTCCCTTATTCCATCAACTGCCAACCACTCTACAAGCACCAGCCCAAGAATTCCTGATGCTCAGAACCTGGTGACCTCATCTTTAGAGAACAATGGGACTGGGCCTTCTGGGGACTCCCATTGGTGGGCAGAGTAGTGGGTGAGTTCACTCTTTCCAGAGCCATAGTCCTGGTAACCAGAGTGAAACTTACGGATTCACAAAAGGAGGACATGGGCCTTCCAGGCAGTAAGTAAACCCAGACCTTTGAGTGTGGGGGACAAACTTTCAGGGAAGACCCTTTGAATGAATGGGGGTCGTGGCTGTCTGAATGGAGTGCTATTTAATTAAGAGACAGACTCCTCTAGGAAACTAAGGACTCCTCGAAGGCAGAGACCATGTTCTGCCCAAGCAGAAAAGATACACTTGAGGTCCTTGCCCTTAGTGAGGCTTCTGGGTCTGAGTGACTGTATGGGTCCTGGACTGGGAGCCTGTTAGAGTCTGTAAACAAGTCTGGATGGCGCCTGGCATCTTGCCAGAGGGAGTGGTTTGTGAAGTAACGCCAGGGAGCCATTAAGTGTGGAGATTTCTTATTGGTTGACTGCTGCATCTAGTTTATGTTAATTAAGATAAGCTGTGTGGAATGTATAAATACCTCTGTTGTCCTACAATAAACGGCTCCCACTCCTGCTGTATCAATGTACACAAGTTCTTCATCACCCCCTGGTTATTTTGCTGCAGCCAGACTGCGGCAGGAGCCAGAAGGCCTGACTTGAGTCTGGGCAGATCATGGCCCCTCTACACCTAGTGTTCCTTATCTGTAAAAGGCTAATGGGGTCGCTTACATGCCCTGCAAATATAGCTTTGACTGAATCAGGAAATTATTAGGCATGTCTTTGAGAAAGGTGGGAGGGAATGAGAGGATGAATGAGCCAATGAGATACAGTTCAGGTCCCAAGCTAGAGCTGTCAGTCAGCTTGCCTCTTTTCTTTTTTTTACTGCCTCAGAGTGGGTGCCCTGGTACTTTGGATTGTTGGGGCTCTGCACCGTGATAACTGTTGGCTGCATCCTCTTACTCCACTGGAGGAAGAACCTGCGGAGGAGGCAGCGTGCCCAGCAGTGGGTGGAGGTGATGAAAGCTGCCACCTTCAGTTACAGCCCACTGCTGTACTGGGTCAACAAACTACGCAGGCATGGCATGACGGCCACCATCAGAATAGACCCTCCCCGGCCTGTTGCCTATACGGATATTGAACTCCAGATTCCGGTTCTTCCATCGGATCCACTCCCCCATGAAGACATGCGTCACACCTTCAGAGGTGGAAGCCCCAAGGAGGAAGCCGCTGTTCCCCTCCAACCTGCTCTGGTGGTTTCACAGGAGCCCTCACCTAAGGGGATGCCAGAGCGCCAGACCCCATCGCCCTTCCCGATTGTCTTTGCAGAGATCCCCTCTTTCCCTCCCCTCCGCACCCTGAACTTTCCTCCCATGCTGTCCCACTCTGCCTCCTACCCCTTTCTCGAGGCTCCTGAAAGGCAGGTCCACTACTATTCCCTTCCTGCACTGGCCCAAGGGGTGAACTGCCCCAATATGTAGACTTTGACTACAGGGTTGAAGCCTCCTCTCACTGAAAGGAAGAGCTTCAGGGGCCAGGTATTAGAAAAAGGAGTCAAAGACTGTGATCCTGATACACAGGTCATAACCTTTATAGATGTTACATAGTAAAGTTTTGTTTTAAAAGTCATAGTCATTTGCGTCTCATTTGCCAGTAGGAAGGCAATGTCCTTCCCCTGTGTGATGGTGCACAAGTCTCACCAATACAATGAGAACTGGAGGCTGGCTCTGAAGAGACACATTGAGCCAATACTTGTGGATGAGCTCAATTCCCTCCATCAAGTATTCAATGTGTTCAAGACCCTGGGCTAGGTCCCCAAAGGCACTGCTCTTCTGCAGGATGGGAAGTAAAATTGCCACAAGAGTAACAGTTGCCAATGGCACAGGGCTACGGCAGTCCACAGTGGCTATGCCACTGGCCAAGCAAGTCATCATGAGGTCAGTGAACCACACCACACTATGTGCTGACTGGGTGATATCTATGATGTATCGATTCTTAGCTGGTAGTTTCTCTACATTATTTCTAACAGAACAACACTGCAAAGTGGTTATTATGATTTTTCTTTTACTGATGAGGAGACAGGTTCCAAGGGCATATGCCATTTCTTTTTTGATGTTATTTTTGCTGAGTCTCTTCTCCCATGTACATCTGTCTGGCATTACAGGTCCTGGTCTTTCCACCCCATGGTACCCTTCCTTAATCATATCTTCTTAAAACATCCTTGGTGAATGAATGCTTCACTGTGTGTAGAGTGTCATCAGCTTGGCCTACAGATTTGCTTACTGGAAGGGCTGGTGGTAACCACCTAATATTATATGCAGTAACACATCCAAAGAGTGTATCCTAAGATATCCATGGCTGCACAAAATTGAGTCCCCTGTCATTCTACTACATGAGAATATTAATAATTTTTATACTTTCTGGATAAGGTCCAAAAAGGAGACACAAAGATAACTATGAGATATTTGCCCCAGTTTAAAGATAAGAAAGCTTGATTCTGTCCCACAAATTTGTCCCATTTACTCTGAAAATGAGCAAACCACTTAACCATATTTCATCTAAACTTTAAATGTACATGGCCCTGAGAGAAGTGCCTGTTTTTGCCTATTTTGTGGTGTGTGGTGTGTGTGATTGTGATTTTCAGAAGTTAGTAAACATGTAGCTAATTTTTTCTTTTTTTCCCCCATGTGTGGTCTCAAGGGCTTACATCCAGCAATGCGAAGAAAGCCTGAGTCCTATCTCTATGACCTCTGGCAATATATTTTAAGCCATTTTCTTTTATTTTTTTAAAGTTAAGTGGAACCATTTCTTCCTTGTGTAAACATGATCTTATGTTGTTTCTCAAAATACAAAACAGGACTAAGCAGATCTTCTCTGGAGAACAGGGGCAGAGGTTCACTTCTCCCTCACCTTGCCCCCTCTTCACCTTGCCCCCTTCAACCCTGCAGATATCTAAAGCCCACGACCTATAGTCTTCACTTCTTCTCACCCAATAATACTCTAATTCTGAAGGTAGATTCTAGAACACTAATTTGCGTCAATGATCAGTTAGACCCTGCTTTCAAAGGAGGATAGAATCCATAAACACAAATCAAAGATTTTCTTTCTCTTAAGAACCAGGGGAGTGGGGGGAATCTTTGTAACACACAGTGACAGAAAACAAAAATGTTTTATTCAGATAAGTTAAAATGGCTGTCACTAATATGAAATGAAGCTCAAACTGAGTTATAAAAACCTTGAATTCACCCCCTATACTGAACCAAAATTGCTTATATGTTACCAAAATAGCTCCACTAGAACAAAAGTAGATTTGCATTACCTCATATGAGAATACAAGTTAGGTTAGGTTCATATAACAAAAATTACATGCTCTATAAAATCTCAGGATACCCAAATGTGTTCTGGTTTGGGTATGAAAGAAACCAAATCTACTTGGTGTTGGTAAGCAAACCAAGGAGATGCACAGCAAACAAAAAGCTGTCAATAAAAACTGCTTGACAGGACATTGACCCCATGGGAGTCAAAATTCTCCACTGTGATCAGCAGGGCCAGCACAGGGGGTTGGAGGGGTTATGTGTAGCAATGCAAAGAAAGGAAACTGCAGTAGAATGCAACACAGCCAGCAGCAGAGGAAGGGTGTCCACTCCTCAGCTTTGTTGCCGCAGACCCATTCCTGGGTGCTAGGAAAGTTACAGCATCTTGAAGCCAGGCACTCTATTCCTCTGGGAATTCTGCAGGATCTGTGGCCTCTCTTAATAATAGAGAGGCTCTTTAAGTAAACATTATGATGCCAGTATGTGTGTGTGTGTGTGTGTGTGTGTGTGTGTGTGTATATGGGTCAGGAAGCAAGCAGTGCTTTGGGAAACTGAAGAAAGAAGAGTAGGAGCTGCCACACAGAATAGCTAAAGGATTGCAAATGAAAGCCAAACTCAGATCACTACCCAATCTTTCTCAGAGAGCTGAGGATATGGCAGGTGAGGCTTGACTACAGCTCAACACAAGGACTAGGCTCAGTAAGTGAGGACCCTATACAGATATAAATCCCACATTAACACTAAGTAATTGGTTTCTGGGGGTTGTAAGCTAATATTCTAGTCTAGAACAAAGGAAGTTGAGATAATGACCTGTGTCTGCAAGACATGATAGTTTCTCAGGCAGGATGACAAGGGATCACAGGCCTGAGCACAGAATGGGTGCATGTGGCAATGACCCAGCGATTCTATTCCTAGACATATATTGGGGGAATAAAACATATCTACAAAACCCTAAACAATAATATTCACAGCAGTATAATTCCTAAAATTCCAAATGTGGAAACAATAACCAACACATGAATGGATAAATAAAATGGGTTGTGTCCATACAATGGAATATTACTCAGTCAAAAAAGAAATGTATTGCTACATGCTACAACATGAACAGACAAGGATAACATTACACTACAAGAAGCACACACAAGGCCACATATTATGATTTTGTTCATAGGAAACATCCCCAAACCAGCATCACTCCTAAAAGACACTCCAGTCCCATTAGTCATCACTCTCACTCTCTTCTACTCTCAGCCCCCAGTAACCACTAATCTACCTTTCATCTCTATGGATTTGCCCATTTTGAACAGTTCTTATAAATTATATAAGATGTGGCACTTTTTGTCACAGTATGGAAACAAAAGAGTGGCTCCATATTTGCTGAACTAGTGGAGAAGCAGTATAGAAAGAAAGAATTTATGATCTAGAAAAAGGTCACACAATTTTAGAGGTAGGAGAAAATTTGAATGTCATCTAGTCCACATATCTAATTTTCTAGGTGAGAAAATCTAGATCCCCCAAAATCCTGGGCTGACCCAGGGATAGTCAGACATAGAGTGACAGAAGTGAGAATTAAAACACAAAGGGTTTAGTTTACAATGTAGGAGTTTTTGTAGACTGATTCTGCAAAATAAAATCCTCTTTTTCTTTCACTTCATCTAATATGATGCAGTGATCAGTACCTCCTTAGGTGTAGGGCTTGCTACTTGCTTGTATCTAAACATGGTTGGGTCTATTTCTCGAGTTTTAGGCCAAACTTGTTTCAAGAAAAAGACCTAAATTATTTTCTCAATATAACCAGGCGCCTTTCAACCTCTAGTATTTGGTTTCTACCATTGTTTCTCCCTTTGAGCATGTGTTTTGTGGACATTTCCTACTAAAGTACAAGCTCTCTTAATTTTGAAAGCTCACAAGCTGGCAGCCCCAGGAAGTATGACTCTAGAGCTCACCCATTCTCAGAGAATAGCTCTGACATATATTGTATCCCCTTGTTCTGATTCATTACCTAAAAACTAAAAAGATATTTCACAACTATGGACTTTAGGAACAGAACTCTAAAATGTCTTTTGCTTATATATTTGTTTACATACTGGATACACAAACATGTGAATCTCCACAGGGCATCCATATCATTCACTCTTGTTTGATATGTTTTCTCTGTGACGAGGATTATGATCTTTTTGAGAATAAAGATTTCTGTGATCCTTTGAGGGAAAAAATTGACTCCAGCCTTACCTCTTGATCTCCACCTCACTCTATTTTATAACCATGACACAATTACTATTTTGCCCCTTCAGTTTGTGAATCCAATACAAAGATTAACCAGTTGTTGCTTTTTAATTGAGAAGTAAACCATCTTTCACCCTCCATTCCAAGTAAAGCAAAACCCACAATCCATTAAGTTTGTCCAAAAAAGTCATACATGATAGACTAATGATTTTTCTTTTTTTAATACTAAGAATTTCTATGCATTTTCATCAAACTTCTAAAAGCATAGTTTTTACAGGAAAATCTCCTATCAACTGAACAATATCCAACATGAATTCTGAATTTCAACTAGATGACCTTTTTTACATATATATGATATGAAGAATAGCTTTGTTCACAGGAAGTGCACATCAGGAAAAGTGGGTTGAAAAGATTCGTAAAGCTACAAGGTAACAGTGATTTCCTCTAGCATAAATCCGACTCCTTCATTTGAAAGAAGAGGAAAGTGAACTTAGCAAAGGAAGACAGTCTTCTCAAGAAATAGTGGTAGAACAAGAGAATGTCCCAGCTAGAGAGAAAGGAAAGAAAGGGGGGGGGAGAAAAGAACCTCACCCTAAAACTCACACCGTGTACAAATATTAATTCAAAGTGATCATGGATTAAAATGTAAATATAAAGCCATAAAGAAAAGGAAAGTGAAGCTCAGCAAGGGAACTTGGTTTGACAGAGTTCACCCAGTGACTTAGACTTGTCACAGAGCTTGTTTCAATACATTATTATTCACCAGCTTAACAAATTCCATTTGGCCTAATATTTCTCTACTCAGGCTCACTCAGAGTAAATGGTTGCCACTCTGTTGACTGGATATTTGTTCATGCTCTTTTGGTCTTGAAAAATCTGTTTCATGCTACTTGAATTACTCATTCAGCCTTTCACTAGGCAACTGCCCTGTGCCAGCCATCCTCCAGGATTAGAAGCTGGAAGTCATGTTTCCCATCTCAAGGGACTCAGAGTTCATGGGGGAGAGAGTGGAGTCTCACCCTAATGAGATTTAAACCCCTTCAGGGGCAACAACCAGCTTTTCCTTCCTTTTCACCAGGTGAGCACAGCCAGGGGAGCGCTGGGCACACCTGGCACATTTTGGTGACTGGCCAGTCTTGAGGTCCAGGACACTGGCTGCCCTGGTCTGTAGAGAGGACTGAAGTCTACAGAGATTAAGGGGCAAACCCTCCATAAGTTGAGAGAGGAGCGCAGGTCGTCCCAGGAGACTGGGGGGTCACCTGGCTCATCTATTGGTCTGCACCAGGCAGTGGTCACAGGGGGACCCGCCAATGGAGGAGAGAACCTTGGTCATTGGGAGATTATATATATATATAAATATATATATATATATATATATATATATATATAAAATATTTGTTTTATATGTTGAATAAAAGTATAAAATATTACCATATATATATAATATATATAAAATTTTATGCCTTTTCATATATCACTGATATTTATATTTATCAACCTGTTTAAGAAGTTGAATCTTGCTTTATGACTTTATTCATTTAAATGCTATCTTTTTTAAATAATTTTAAAATTAATCGTATTTTAAATTGACAAAGACAAATTATACAAATATTTACATTGTGAAACATAATATTTTGAAATATACATACATTGTAGCATAGCAAAATCCAGATAATTAGCATACACATTACCTCACAAACTAATTATCAATGTAGTGATTTGGGGGAAGGGTTGATCAAAGGCTACAAAATTTTGTTTCAGGAAAATAAATTCAACAATTTTTTAGTGCTGTGTAAATTGCAATACAGTCCATTGTGTGTTTGAAATTCCCTGAGAATAGATTTCAATTGCAGTCTTCTGCAATCTTGAATACCCTCTTTCAGTTCTCAGGTGGGAGTGATTTGGACCAGAGTTCAGCACTCAAATACTTGGGACATCATAGCTAACCGTTTCTGTTCTTTGATCTTCAGTAATATTAATGGAATTATGAAGATGACAATTTTCAAAATATATGATTACACGTGTTAGTAAAATATTGCATTAAAACAAAGAATAGGAATAGGGGCTGGGGATGTGGCTCAAGCGGTAGCGCGCTCGCCTGGCATGCGTGCGGCCCGGGTTCGATCCTCAGCACCACATACCAACAAAGATGTTGTGTCCGCCGAGAACTAAAAAAAAAATAAATATTAAAAAAAAAAATCTCTCTCTCTCTCACTCTCTCTCCTCTCTCACTCTCTCTTTAAAAAAAAAAGAATAGCAACATGTTATAAATTAGTAGTTATTGAATTCAATCTGAAAAATTTTTCCCTGATATAAAATATTTTGTTGATTTTTTTGTGCTTAGTTTTACTTCTTGTCCCTTTTCCTGTCTTCTGCTCACTCTCTTCCCCTTTCATCTTTCATTCTTTCTTAATGTGGCTATGTATGCATTTGAAATAATATAAATAATGAAGTATTTCTAAAAGGAATGTACTTCATAGTTTCAAAAGAACATTTTATACTTTTGATCAAATTCAGATGTTAATTTCATATAAATGTATCACATTGAAGCTGACCTTCAATTAAAAAAATCAATTGCAACATTTAAAAATTGTATCTTATAAGATGAAAATTGTGCTTATAGATTAATTCTGAGAAGGAAATATTGCTATCAACATATTTAATTAAGCATATTTTATATATTTTTGTCTTAATATGTTTTTTAATGAAAAAGTATTGTTAATGTTAAAATGAGCTAAAGTATGTTATAATATGTAAATAAATTAATGCAGTTTTATTATTATTTGATAAACTTTAAAACTGCACTGATCCCAAAGAAAGGAAATGTTTTCCTTATTTACTGCTTAGAGTATGTGTGTGATTTTATACAAATGCATTTTTTTCCAATTACTGTTCAAATAATTCTGTTTGTTTTCAGTAGACACTGTGCTCTACCATAAAACTAGAATTACTTTCCTTTCTGATATTTGACAATATCATACATTAATCACTTCCACATATAGAGTGTTTACTATAAATACTTTGTTAATCCTGAGCTTGTGTGTTTACTATTACTCTTATTTTCCAGATGAAGAAACTAGAATATAGTACAGCTTGCCAGTGTGGGTCAGAATTCAAATTCGGATTCACAAGCAGCAGCCACTTTGCCCTTATCTAATGTGATTTGATCCCTATGATAATATCAATAATGCAACTTTGCAAATTTTCTTTCTTCCAGAACATAGAAATGTTATCATTCATATGAAATATATATTAACAACTTTTAGAGATTTTCCATCAGATGACATCTTATGGACATAAAATATGTTTCTAGAATTCAACCCCTGGTGCCTAAATATATAAATAAATAATAATAAACATGGTTTGATTTAGGTGATAGAGATTTAGCCCAGGGGTGTTTTACCACTGAGCTACATACCTGGCCCTTTTTAATTTTTATTTTGAGACAGAGAGTTGCTGAATTGCTTAGGACCTCACTAACTTGCTGAGGCTGGCCTCGAACTTGCAATCCTCCTGCCTCAGCTTCCTAAATTGCTGGGGATTAGAGGTGTACCACTGCAACCTGCCTATTTAATTTCATAAATGAAAATGTTTATAAAGCATATGCTGTATAGTCTAAATTTTTCCAGTTAAATCTATATGTATGATATCAATCTTTTAAGAGACCTGAGTTAAACCAGATTAAAACGTTGATCTCAAATACTGAATCAAAAGGCTTCTATTTGGGACTCCAGATATATAGCTTCACTTAGGGTAAAAGTTGAATTTCCCCAAAGACAGGATTCTCATGTAGCCCACCTTAAAGAAGAATAGGATACACCTTAACTGAAGAATGTCTTAGTCAAAGTTACTAGTCCCTCATTATGTCTCCTGCATATAGCCCACATGTCACTTGTTGCTGACCTTTCTTAGGTCCTACCCTGATTACCATTTCTCTCTCATGACAATCAATTAAACAAGCTGACCAGGAGACACTTTACAGGGTGACACCCCCTGTAACAGTAGTGACATGATTCAGTGGTACTTGAGTAAATCCAAGATTTTTTCCCAGATTATACAACTCTCTTTAGTTTCAGTGCATGATTTTTCCCCTCCTTCTTCTAAGAGATGATGCAATATAAAAGATAAATTACTTTTATTATTATTATCACGTTTCCATCAAAGGTTAGCACAAAAATGGTGAAAAAGAAACTGATAGATGTGACAAGATTCTCAACAAGATATTTTTTGCCTTTTGTCATTATTCTGTATGTTCTTTGAATTAAAACAACCTTATAAAAATCTTTCCATTTTTTTTCCTTTCCACTTACATTTTCTTCCCAAAGAAGAAAGGTGATGTTTAAAAATTTATATTTTGCCTTCTTACTTGAATATATGTTATGGATTTAGATATGGCTTTGCCTCTAGGGAGGCTTCTCACAATTGCCAAAGCAGGTGATCTTGATCAAGTGTGTTTGTCCATCATTATCTCAGGATTGGTCAGGTGGGATCTTTTCCAGCATTACAAAGTTGCTATTGCCTGGGGGTAGTTTTCACTCATCACAAGATATTTGTAGGATTAAACATTGTTCCTAGAATCCAAGGTGACTCAGAACAAAGGAGATTAATGCATATTGGAGGCAGAGGTGCCAATTCTTTAATCCCACATTTAGCCACCCACTGGAAATTTGCAGGCAAAAGTGAAGTGTAAGTGTTTGTTAAAATTTAATTTCATATAATTTAAATTCATTAGATAATTTTTAACATATATTAACATTAAGTTAAATGTGTAATGTTTTATGTTATTGTTCTGATAATGAAGATAAATTTATTTGATAAATTTGATTTATTTAGCATAACATTTATTTTTAGGAGGTACTCAAATTATATTTTATTTACATAAGATTTAAATATCTGTACTTTCAAGGTTGTAATATTATTTAAAAGTGTGATACAAGGTAGTAGGGTACATATATTTAATAATTAAAATTATAATCATATGCAGATATATTTTCTTAGCATTATAAGTGATATAAAGCTATTGCAGGGCAACATTACTTCTCACTTACTCAAAGAAAATTTTGTTTAAGAAACTTACAGAATAAGCAAAGAGAGTGATCCATGTGAAGTAGGAGTCATCCAGAGAGTACTGGGCCTGTGTCTTTCCAAATGGAAAGATTGTATATTTGGTCTGGGAGTCTCTCTCCTCATGTATTATGTATTGGGGTGGTTACTGTGGTTTTGGGGCCATGATGTAGTGAGTCTACACTGGTTTGGCCACATTGGAAAATCTGCATCAGTAGTGTGTTTATACAGGTTCGCCATGTTGAAGACTTTACATTTATATCGAGGTGAAATCTATGCACGTTAAAGTCACGATAAAAATTAAAGTGAATTAAGTTCCCTCAGATGATGATGCTTTAGTACTCTTCGCATGTTTTGAAAGTGGAATGGTTAAGCTGGTTACACCCAGTTTATCTAGTTTAAGAAAGTAGTTTCTGAGCATGAAGGGGGCCAGGTTATGGGTGGAGTTTCTGTCACCCAAAGGGGAGTGATTTTACATTGTTCAAACTGAGATGATCACTATTTTTTTCTCCATCTGCTCATGTCTATGTGTTGTGCTTGCTTATTTTAATAAAGCTATTATGATGTGGATAAAACTGCATTATAGAGATGAAAATAAGTGAGGACAATGCATATATATATATTTTTTAGAAATAGTAACCTGTTTTTGAGACAGAAATACAGGAAAAACCAGAAACCTGGTTTTGACATAGGAATTTGTCAGAAAAAAGAAGATATATTGAATCTCAAAAGAGAAGTGCCCATGAACATTAACAATGCAGGAAGCCTTTTAATCCATGAACCTTAAAATGCAAAACAAGTAATTCATGAGAAACCCAAACCTCCTCATTGGCCCATGCCCTTTCCTGCAAAAAGTAATATGACAGGAGGGAAAATTAGAAAGCACTTGTAAAACTGCTGACTAATCACATAACTCCACCTCTAGACCAGCCCCTAGCTATTATCTATAAATATTAACACCTTAGAATAAAGAGTTCCTTTCTCTCCTACAGTAAATGGTCCATATTCTCCCTTGAATGTGTATTCCTTGATTTACCCCAATGTTTCTCACTCTCTAGATGGCTTACCTTCTCCACTTAATGTGTATTTCTTCCTTTTCCCCCAAAGTCATCACTCTTTGAGATAACCTGCATTCTTCTTTGATTGTATGTCTGCTTGCCTGAATAAATTTTTGTGTCTGATTTAGAGACAGTTTTCAAAGAAAAATTTCACCAGGAAAGAGGCTTAGGAGACTCTATTTTAGACAATTATAACAGGAGTCAAAACTGCTGAAGGAAAACATTATTAATCACTGGGATTAACAAGTGCATAGTTTGAGAAAACATTGTGGATTTGGGTAAGATTGGTTGGCAGGATTAGGCAATTTGTGATTACTAATTACCATTATTACAAGTGTTCTCCTTCCTTCTCACAAAGACTGAGATACAGGCCCTGTCTTTCTTGATGGTTAAATTTCAACAGGATAGATTCTAGCTTCTTGAAAAATAAAGTCCTGGATTAAAACAACTTCAAGGGTTTGGGGTAGCTCAATGGAAAAGGACTTTGCTAGCTTGTGAGGGTTCTCCTTTAGAATAGAGTAAATTCATGCAAGTAGAAGCTGCTAAAACATGCTGATTCTGTTCTGCATTGGCAAGGTCTTCTAAGCCAGAATATTCAAAGTGCAGTTCAGCCCTTCAACATTACATTGCATGCACACCATTTAAATGGTGGTTGCAAGGTTTGTTTGTGGGTGAAGTAGAATACAACAGAATTCTTCACTGCACAGTCAGGTTCAGTTTCAGCTTCAAGCCTCAGCACAATTGTTAAACAACAGTTTGGAGAAAGCAGGAAAATGCAACTAAAAGGGAGTATTGTGAAAATGGTGGACCAACAAATTTCAATGAAATTTGGTGAATGAATCCCATAACATTCCCTTCCCCCACCCAAAGTTTGTGAGCCTAGTCCCAAGGTTTTTTGTTGCTACCACCATTTAAATAATATGCCTGCAACATGATGTTGAAGGGCTGAACTGTACTTTGAATATGATGGCTTAGAAGAGCTTGCCAATGCAGAACAGAATCAGTGTGTTTTAGTAGATTGTACTTGCATGAATTCACTCTGTTCTAAAGGAGAACACTCTGTTTTGTTTGTTGTTCAAGGAACATTCAACAGAACTCTTCCCAGCAAAGACAGATTTATTTTCAGAGTCTGTGCCATTGGTAAACATCAGTTCACAGGAAGTGGGCAAATGCAATGGGAAGGAATATTGTGAGAAAGTTATAAAAAATAATTCCAGTGAAACCTAGTGAGTTCATCCTGTTCCCATTCTTCCCTCTTTCCCCTCATTATTTGGTGAGCCTACTTACAACTTTTTCTTCCTAAAACAGTTTGAATATGTTACCATTGCTGTGGTCGGAAAAATCTGAAGTCTACTTTGAGTGTGCTGGATGAGTAGAGCTTGCAAGAAACAGAAGAAGTTTGTGCTAGCCGCTTCAACTTGCTGCAATTTATTCTATATTAAAGGAGAAACCTCTGCTTTGTTTGTGGTTAAAAGAGCATTCATGAGAATATTTCCATGCATGGGCAGATTCAGTTTCAGTTTCAAGCATCTTTGCCAGTGTTGAGCATCAACTCATAAAAAGCAGGAGATGCAAATGAAATGAGTATTGTGAAAAAGATGAACCAAAAAATTTCAAGAAAACCTTAGTGACTGAATGCACATACCATTTTCTCTTTTTCCTCAAAGTTTGATGAGTCTAGTCCCAAGGTTTTCTTGCTACCACCATTTATATAATGTGCCTGCAACATGATATTGAAGGACTGAACTGCACTTTGAATATGCTGGCTTAGAAGAGCTTGCCTGTACAGAGCAGAATCAGTGAGCAGCTTCCCCTTGCATGAATTCACTCTGTTTTAAGGAGAACACTCTGTTTTGTTTGTTGTTCAAGTAGCATTCAACAGAACTCTTTCCAGCATGGGCAGTTTCAGTTTCAAGCATCTGTGCCATTCTTAAGTATAAGTGCCAAGGAAGTGGGCAAACTCAAAGGAAAGGAATATTGTGAGAAAATAATAGGAAAGAATTCCAATGGAACTTTACTGAATGCATCCTGTTCACTTTTTTCCTCTTCAATGTTGGGTGATCCTACTTACAACTTATTCTTCCTAGAACAATTTCAATATTTTGCCATGGATATGATGGGGAAAGGCTGAAGTTGGCTTTGCATGTGCTGGCTGAGTAGAGCTTGCAAGAACAGAACAGAAACATGCTAGCAGCTTCACCTTGCTACAATTCACTCTGTTTCAAAGAAGAACACTCTGCTCCCTTTGTGGTTGATACAATGTTAGGCAGAACTCTTCCAAGCACAGGCAGACACAGTTTCAGTTTCAAGTGTCTGTGCCTTTGCGTCCTTTCCTAGGAAATAGGAAATGAAATGTACTGTGAAAAAAGTGGACCAATGAAATTCAATGAAACTTTGTTGAATGAACGATTGTGACATTTCCTCTTTCCCCTACAAGTTTGGTGAGCCAATGCCAAGGTTTGTTTTGCTACTACCTTTTTAAAAACTTTTTTAAAAATGTGTTTAATTAGTTATACATGACAGTAGAGTGCATTTATGCACTTTTTGTTTTCAGTGCAAATGCTGGACCATATGGCTGTTCCATTTCTAGACTTTGAGAAACACCCATACTGGTTTCCAAAATGGAAAGCATTCCACCAAGAGTGTATGGTAGTTACCCTTCTCTGCATTCTCATCAGTACTTGCTTTTTTTTTTTTTTTCCTTTTGGTAATTACTATTCTAAAAGGAGTAAGATCATTGTGCCTTTTATTTGCTTTCCTGGAGATTGTGATGTAGATTACTTTTCAATATACTCTTTGATCATTCTCATGGATGTCTTGAAAAATGTAAATCAGGTCATTCCATTTTAGATACATATTTGACAAATATCTTCTCCCATTACCTGAACCATCTCTTCACTCTGCTGATCCTTTTATTTTGATGTACAGAAGCTTTTGGTTTGATGTAATTCCATTTAAGTCTGTGATTCATTTTGAATTAATTTTTTTAATATGACCTAAGATTTTTTAATATGTATGTTCTTGATGCCTTTGTTAAAATAAGTGGACTGTTTAAGAATATAGGTTTATTTCTTGGTTTTCTAATCTGTTGTATAACTTTTTGTTTATTTTATGTTAATCCCATGCTCTTTGGTTACTATAATTTTGTAGCATATTTTGCTGTCAGGTGTTATAAATGACTCCAGTTTTGTATTTTCTGCTCATGATTGCTTTGACATTTGAAGGTCTTTCTTTTTTTGGATCCTGTAAACATTTTAATATTGTATTTTCCCCCTAGTTATGTGAAAAATTTCATTGGTATTTTTATAAAAATTGCATTAAATCTGTAGACACATTGGGTAGTATGCACTTTAAAAATGTTAATTGTTCTTATTCATAAACTTGGTATATATTTACTTTCATCTTATATTTGACCTCTTATTTCTTTCCCCAGTGTTCTGTAGTTTCCTATGTAGATATTATTTTCTTCCTTGATTAAAGTTAATCCTCCATATTTTATTTTGACTTGATGTCTATTCCACCTGATATAAATCTTGGTACATCTATATGTTTTTGGTTTTTCTTTACCTTGTAATTTTTTCCATACCTTTACTTTCAGTCTACATTAATGTTTTTTAATGAAGTGGGTTTTTTGGAAGCAGAATATCATTGGACATTGCTTTTTTTTCCATTCATCAAGTTTTGACTTAAATTGGGAACTTAATGTTTCAGTTTAAGATTACTACAGACATACTCCTGTCCTTAGGCTATTTTTTTTTTTTTTTTGCACTGTTTGGTCGACCCTATTCTCCTGTCTTCCTGTCTTTTTTTTCATGTTTGTGGTTGGATGGTTTTCTTCATTTATGATTGATTCTCTTCTTTGTTTTTCTTTTGTGTTTCTGATCTAGCAGTGAGTTTGGTATTTTTTTGTATATCCCTGACAGTAATTATCATCTTTCACTTCTAATGTGGCACTTTGGGTTTTTATGATAAGGACTATGTAGTTATAATAAATTTCCTCATTTTTTTTTGTCTTGAAAAGTCATTGTATCTTTTTAATTCCTGAAGAAAAGCTTTGCTAAGAATAGTAATCTTGGGTATCTGTTGTTTGTTTTTTGTTTTTGTGCTTTATTTATGACTTTGAACCCAACACCCCATTGTTTTCTGGCCCTTACAATTTTTGCTAAAAAATTATTGCTATTAGTCTCGTGCAGATTTTCTAGGTGTTACTTGCTGTTTTAAATTATTCTTTTCGCCTTGTACTTTTTACAGTTTGACAATATTATGCCTCTGATAGGATCTTTTTCTGGGGGGGGTGAAAGTTGGGGCAAATCTAGTATAGGTTCCCTGAACTTCCAAGACCTATTTTCTGAGTATATATTTTTATTTCAAAGTAGAAATCAAAATTGGACAGGTAATTCTTTTAGATTTTAGATTAAGACTCTGTAGACACACATGATAATTTTTAATTTGTAAAAAATACTGAGTATCAAGTGAATGTCACTCCAAGTCTTTCAGCTCAGCTTATCACTGCCAGGATCTGCATGCATCTTCTGCTAAAGGATTTCACTGGGTGAGGGAAAAAAAAGGAGAAATTATGTGTTGTGATTACAGTGAAGACACATATTCACATTGCATTCCAAACACAAGAGGTTTCAGATTTCGTTAAAGTATCTTAAGGTGGTACATAAATGTGCTCAAGGGTTATTGAAAACTATTTTCCATTCTACCAGTGTTACATTTTAAATCAAACCTTCTGTTGCCATCTAGTACAAAAAATATAGTAATAGTGAACAAACCTAATAAAACAATTAATGTATCCAAAGCATTATGTGAATAACTGGAGATCTTTTGTTTGCTCCCCCTTTTCTCCTTTTATAAATTTCACTTTTTGATTTGTGCTTGTACTTTTTTATACAGAGATATTCGAGGTGAATGAGTATTTTTGTTTTTTACCAACAACTGTAATTACTTTTCAATTGACATTTCTTCAAATAAACAACAGTTGTAAGGCAGTTATATATACATTTCTTCACCTCATTTATCTATTCATTATTTTTGCAGCTCAGTAGCAAAAATTTCCTTACTTACACAATATTTTCAATATATTAATGCCAGGAAAAATATCATGAAAAACTGTAAATAATATATGTTCTTTGCATCAGCCTGTATTTTTTGCCTTTATAAAAATGTCAATTGATAACTTTAATTTAATCCAGCAGCACTTAACAACTGAGTCATGTTACCAGCCCATTGTTGCTATTCTTTCTTTCTTTTTCTTTTTTCTTGCTAAATTACTGAAGCTGGCTTTGAACTTACCATCCTCCTGCCATAGCCTCTAGTGCCACTGGGAATACAGACATGTGCTCTTAAATATTTTTAAATATTTAATTAAAAATATTTTAACAAACATACAAAGACATACAATTTTACATATTAATGATGTACTGTGCCTTTCAATATAATTATGAATTACATAAAGTTTAATTCAAATTGAACATATTTATCTCATCAGATATTTATCACTTTATGGTAATAACTTTCAAAATTTCTTTTTCTGGCTTTTTAAAATGGACCATACATTATTGTTATCAATAATCACTCTACTGAGCAATATTACACCAGAACTTCTTACTCTATTTAATGGTAACTTACTATCATCACTTAATTTCTCTCATCTCTCGCATTGTTCTACTCTCCTCAAACTCTGGTAACCCCCATTCTACTCTCAACTTCTATGAGATCAACTGTTTTAGATTCAAAATATTAGTTCAATAATATATCTTCCTGTGCTTGGCCTATTTCATTTAACATAGTGATCTGCAGTTCCATCCACGTTGCTGCAAATGACAGGATTTCATTCTATTTTAATGAATAAACAGTATTTAACTTTGTATATGAAATACATGCTGTTTCATGACTTGATGGACACCTAAGTTGTCTTCATTACTTGGCTACTGAAAATAATCCTGCCATGAGCAGGTAGTGCAGATGTTTCTTCCATATACAAATATCATTTCCTTTGGATATATACATCGTAGTGAGATGGCTAAATCATATCCTAGTTCTATTTTTAATTTTTTGAAGAACTACCATACTATTTTCCATGATGGCTATACTAATTTAAATTCCCATCAAAAAAATAAATGAAATATTAATTTGGAAACTTTGCCCTGTAAATTCTCTTTTAATTCTAAACTTAATCTTGTTTCATAATTTTACCACATCTGGAGCTATATAATCAAAAGGAGGATTAGGTGTTTTGATTTTTTTTGAGGGGGCATACCAGGGATTGAACTCAGGGGCACTCAACCACTGAGCCACATCCGCAACCCTTTTTTGTATTTTATTTAGAGACAGGGTCTTGCTTAGTGCGTGGCCTTTGTCGAGGCTGGCTTTGAACTCATGACCCCCTTGCCTCAGTCTCCCAAGCCACTGGGTTGACAGGCATGTGTCACTGAGCCTGGCTCAAAAGGAGGATTAAAGTTAGTGTAAATATTCAGAGAATTCAGGCAAACACGTACTTAATCCCCAATGTTATTTATCTGAATTATGAGACTGTATGGACAAAATTTATCAGATAATGACATTTTGCTTGGTTAATTTCATCTCTATTGAATATTCTTTTAAGAACATTTTCAATCTTATTATAGGATTATTATGACTTAGAATATTCCTGTTTTACTTTGGTTTTGGACGGTGGGGGGTGGGGATAATAAACAAAATTAAATTTACTAGCCTAACTTGTGCATTGAGTGAAGTTAAAATTTGAAAGTATTTTAAGAAAACCCACAGAATTAATACAATGAATTAATTGTTTCATTTCATTTAAAGTTTCTATAATATTTAAAAACTTCTCATGTTTTGCATTTTAATACTTCCATGTTTCTTAGTAAAAAATTATTTTAAGTAAAATAATTTGTTTTTACATTTTAATATATTAAATATGAAAAAATGTGTAAATTAATTTTAGGTATGTTGTGCCAGCACTAAACTTGTTTTCAGGATATGTTGTTTTTGCTTTGTTTTATTTTCTTGGTTTAATTTGTTTTCACATATTTAGAAACACAAGAAAAATTGAAAAGCTAGCAATAGTTTTCATTTATCAATCAATCATAAGAGGTTATCTTGAAAGATCTATGTAAAAAATACTGAAACCAAATTGGAAAAATATCAATTCAGTAATATATATATATATATATATATATATATATATATATATATATATATATACACACACACACACACACGCACACACACTCATAAACTTATGCTGGTTCCATACATATTTGACTTCACCCAGGGATTTATATTTTAATGCAGAAATTAATAGTCTTCTTCCTGCATTAATATATCTACCAATTTCATGAGAAATTTTTGTATCAATTCAAGAATTTAAATGAAATGAAACTAGTCTTGCATAAGTCATATTAATGAATACTTTTGTAATTAATTAAACTTTGAATGACAAAGTCACTATAATTATTGTTTATATTTGCCTGTCAATGTGTCCCTATTGACATAGTAATGAAATTATTTTAGATAACTTGCCCAAAATAATTAATAATATATTAATAATATATACATATACGGAGAGAAAGCTAATACTAGTGCACCAAAAATTTAATGAGAAATAAATTAGAATTAGGGCCGTATGAGAATAATGTATCATTCTCATATTTGTGGTTTCAGTATCATAAAGGAATAAGCATTTTTATATATATTAGCTAAAGAAAGTGCATTTGGGCAAATGTATTTTGTATGTTAGTGCAAGGAAGGAATCCATGTATGTAAGTTTGTTATAGCAAACACATTGTTAGCAGAATTTATATCTTATCTTAGTGGTAACAGAAAGAACTCAATCTGGGTTGACCTAAGTACTAACATTACAAAACTCTCATATTCCATGGGTAAAACTTAAAAAAATGTTTTCAGGATTGAAATATGTGTTTATTATGAGTATGTTTTAGTAGACATGATTAGAATAAAAGCCAAATGAAAAATTTACTATTTAAATAAATAAGTGACTTCATTGGATAATTGTATCTATGTTCAGCAAAGGCAAGAGATTTTCTTTTTTCCCTTATCCATATTCCAGATGCAGTATTTACTTTTTTTCTAGGTTTCTTCAGGATTCTAAGTCCAAAGCATCAGGGAAGAACTTAATTACATCAGAAAGAAATTTTTCCCTCTCTTTCTTTCTCTATTTGCTTTGCAACCTTCCACAGGAGCCATATTCAGTTAACATAATATAAAACATTTCACCAGGTGGAAGCTTTTTATCTCATTTGGTTGAAGATAATGTAGATCAATGATCCAATATTCTTTTTTTTTTTTTTTTTTTTTTAAAGAGAGAGTGAGAGAGGAGAGAGAGAGAGAGAATTTTTAATATTTATTTTTTAGTTCTCGGCGGACACAACATCTTTGTGTGTATGTGGTGCTGAGGATCGAACCCGGGCCTCACGCATGCCAGACGAGCGCGCTACCGCCTGAGCCACATTCCCAGCCCGATCCAATATTCTTAAATAAGAACACTCAAAAAGGTGAGCAAGTGGATTGCTTAATTCTGGTTTTGAAACCTGGCATCATGTTTAGTAAAAGTTAAAAAAAAGATTCAAAGCTTATATACTTAGGGAGTAGAGATTCAGATAGAAATATTTTGAAAGTAGTTCAGTGCATCATGGGTCTTAACATCTAAGTGGGCAGCTTCCATGTGCCTGCTTGGGAATTGACACGTTTCCAAACTTGGAACACACAGTAGAAAATGGTGGACTCAAATTTAAGTAACCCAAGGACTAAGGATTAGGGCTGGTAACCACTCTATGTAAAGTATAAATCAATGTAAACTGCTTGTTTGGCATTTCCCAGAACAAAGGATGGAGGAGTGTTTTCCAAGGAACTTCAATCAAAGAGACATACAGGACCACTTGAGGGAGGCTGGGAGACATCAATAGAAAGAAAGAAGCGAGAAATGTACCATGAGATGCCAAAAGGTTTAAAAATTAATTATAAGCAATTAACAAGTGTGTCTAGAGAAGGATGCATTTGTCCATGCAGTGAGAAATGCAAGTAAGATGTGCAGCACATATTAGAATGGAGGATAGAAATCTAAAGAATTGACACAGGCCACCTTAGAGAAAAGACAAGTTTCCAATCTCATCCATTCCCACAGGTATCCTGATAAGTCACCAGAGCAGGGCCAAAGGAAAATTTTCTGCTGTGTATGTATGCCTCTCCTCCAGCTTTAATCTTCCCATGTCTGGAAGTATTAAGATAAATTTGGATGTAGAAGAAGGTTTAAGTTGTTTTGCATTTAAGGTTATTGCTGTGTTTTAATACAGTACTGGTTAAACTAAACTGAAATTTCACCTGAGTGATGTTACCAGAGGTTTTATGGATGCCGAAATAAGCAAAAGAACCCTGTGGCATGTCACAGACATTATCTTGGAAGGAAAGAACAAAGACCACAGAAAAATTTTACCTTGACAATGTGGGGGGTGGGAAGGGGAGAATAAAGTTGTGTTCTGATTACATCCTTTGCGTGTTGCTTATTCCTCTGCCCTCTTAAGCCCTAAGGCCCAAATTTACTTTTAGCCCTCTTTCCTTGTATGAATCTTAGCATTTTTACGAGTACATACCTGCAATCTTCCTCAAAGTTCAGTATACCAAAGAGAGAGAGAGAGAGAGAGAGAGAGAGAGAGAGAGAACTTTTAGATAGCTCTGTGTTTCCCAATCAGCAAGCAGAAGAAACTGCAGAACAGGGTGAAGGTCAAGCTCTGCACATGAAGCAAATTGTTTCAGGGCCTGAGCTCTGGGTCTAAAATACATACCAGTCAACTGGTTTTGATTTCTTAATTTTAGCAATCATATATATATATATATATATATATATATATATATATATATATTTAGATATATATATATATTTAGATATATATATTTAGATATATATATTTAGATATATATGTACAAATATATAGATACATAGGTATAGATATGTACAAATAAATATATGTAGTCATATACATATGTATATGTATTATATATTTTATATTATACATATATTATATACAAACATATATATGCACATCTCAACAAATAATATAGATATATAAAATAAGTAAAAATTGCTATTAAATTTTTTTCAGAAAGAAAATTATTTCTCAATTTTTAATTGTTTAGGCTTCCTACAGTGTTTATTCAATAACTGAATACTGGGGTCCATTCCTAATATCAAAATCTTATGTAAATATAATGTATATATACACATACAAATCCACACATATTTTCTGTTAGATTGATATATCCCATTTGTTTATTCATATACCAGTTGAGGGACAGAAGTTTAATTGCTTTGCAAGCAAAGGAAAAACACAGGGGTCTTATAGCAGAGGCTGTGATTCTACACCTCAGGGGGAACAGACGGTTTTTAATGATGTGATTTCAGGTGTGTCTGGTCCTACTTCACTTGTTAATCTGAGATATAATCATTTTTTAAATCTTATGGTGCCATTCTCAACTCTGAATTTCTTCACTCCTGTGGTGGGTATGTGCTCAAGGACAGATAACTGGACAAAAAGTAATCCTGTTCCCCCCCAGATAAGGTACGGGGAGAGGAAGATGAAATAAAAAATGTTGATCCTAAAATAAACTTCAGTGGCACAGCATCATGCTGGGGTTTTTCATGTTAAGTTTTTAATTTAATTTATACTTAACTGAACTTTATTTGTCCATGGTGGGTGGGTTGTATTGTTTAAAAGGGCATCACTTTTATACCAGTTAATATAGACAATCATATATTAAATCTGTAGAACATTATATTTTCCACTTACACAAACTCATAGTAAAACTTATAGTAAAATCAATTTGTTTCAAATTCATCTGCTTCAGAGTTCTAGAAATTTGGAAATCAACTGAAAGGACTCTTTGTGTCAGAGTTGGGGAGTTGACCACCTGGGAGGATAAGGAGGTGTGGAAAACAGTATATGATGGATGGGGAGGGAGATGAAGCTGGAAACAGAAGCAGGATCCCATATGGGGGAGCTCCCATGGGACCTGATGATGCCCAAAAAACACTTGAAGAAACAAAAGAGAAATGGTAGGAGCAAAAGTAGGGCTCTTCTGAGCCCTTTTGTTCCCTGACAACTAGGTAAGACACTTCTTGAGGGTAAGGATGTCCAATGCTCACTGTCCTCCCTGCCCCACTCCCCACTGAAAAATGGCTCCCTAACAACTGCAGACAAAAATAGAAGTTCCTGAGGGTGTAAGGGCCTTTCCTGGGGGCTGCCCTGTGAGTTCACCACACAAAGTTGGGAACAGACAATTCAATGGTGGACCAGTCTTTCATGGAAAACAACATGCTCATGAGATGTCACATGATGGAGTCCCTTATTCCATCAACTGCCAACCACTCTACAAGCACCAGCCCAAGAATTCCTGATGCTCAGAACCTGGTGACCTCATCTTTAGAGAACAATGGGACTGGGCCTTCTGGGGACTCCCATTGGTGGGCAGAGTAGTGGGTGAGTTCACTCTTTCCAGAGCCATAGTCCTGGTAACCAGAGTGAAACTTACAGATTCACAAAAGGAGGACATGGGCCTTCCAGGCAGTAAGTAAACCCAGACCTTTGAGTGTGGGGGACAAACTTTCAGGGAAGACCCTTTGAATGAATGGGGGTGGTGGCTGCCTGAATGGAGTGCTATTTAATTAAGAGACAGACTCCTCTAGGAAACTAAGGACTCCTCGAAGGCAGAGACCATGTTCTGCCCAAGCAGAAAAGATACACTTGAGGTCCTTGCCCTTAGTGAGGCTTCTGGGTCTGAGTGACTGTATGGGTCCTGGACTGGGAGCCTGTTAGAGTCTGTAAACAAGTCTGGATGGCGCTTGGCATTTTGCCAGAGGGAGTGGTTTGTGAAGTAACGCCAGGGAGCCATTAAGTGTGGAGATTTCTTATTGGTTGACTGCTGCATCTAGTTTATGTTAATTAAGATAAGCTGTGTGGAATGTATAAATACCTCTGTTGTCCTACAATAAACGGCTCCCACTCCTGCTGTATCAATGTACACAAGTTCTTCATCACCCCCTGGTTATTTTGCTGCAGCCAGACTGCGGCAGGAGCCAGAAGGCCTGACTTGAGTCTGGGCAGATCATGGCCCCTCGACACCTAGTGTTCCTTATCTGTAAAAGGCTAATGGGGTCGCTTACATGCCCTGCAAATATAGCTTTGACTGAATGAGGAAATTATTAGGCATGTCTTTGAGAAAGGTGGGAGGGAATGAGAGGATGAATGAGCCAATGAGATACAGTTCAGGTCCCAAGCTAGAGCTGTCAGTCAGCTTGCCTCTTTTCTTTTTTTTACTGCCTCAGAGTGGGTGCCCTGGTACTTTGGATTGTTGGGGCTCTGCACCGTGATAACTGTTGGCTGCATCCTCTTACTGCACTGGAGGAAGAACCTGCGGAGGAGGCAGCGTGCCCAGCAGTGGGTGGAGGTGATGAGAGCTGCCACCTTCAGTTACAGCCCACTGCTGTACTGGGTCAACAAACTACGCAGACATGGCATGACGGCCACCATCAGAATAGACCCTCCCCGGCCTGTTGCCTGTACGGATATTGAACTCCAGATTCCGGTTCTTCCATCGGATCCACTCCCCCATGAAGACATGCGTCACACCTTCAGAGGTGGAAGCCCCAAGGAGGAAGCCGCTGTTCCCCTCCAACCTGCTCTGGTGGTTTCACAGGAGCCCTCACCTAAGGGGATGCCAGAGCGCCAGACCCCATCGCCCTTCCCGATTGTCTTTGCAGAGATCCCCTCTTTCCCTCCCCTCCGCACCCTGAACTTTCCTCCCATGCTGTCCCACTCTGCCTCCTACCCCTTTCTCGAGGCTCCTGAAAGGCAGGTCCACTACTATTCCCTTCCTGCACTGGCCCAAGGGGTGAACTGCCCCAATATGTAGACTTTGACTACAGGGTTGAAGCCTCCTCTCACTGAAAGGAAGAGCTTCAGGGGCCAGGTATTAGAAAAAGGAGTCAAAGACTGTGATCCTGATACACAGGTCATAACCTTTATAGATGTTACATAGTAAAGTTTTGTTTTAAAAGTCATAGTCATTTGCGTCTCATTTGCCAGTAGGAAGGCAATGTCCTTCCCCTGTGTGATGGTGCACAAGTCTCACCAATACAATGAGAACTGGAGGCTGGCTCTGAAGAGACACATTGAGCCAATACTTGTGGATGAGCTCAATTCCCTCCATCAAGTATTCAATGTGTTCAAGACCCTGGGCTAGGTCCCCAAAGGCACTGCTCTTCTGCAGGATGGGAAGTAAAATTGCCACAAGAGTAACAGTTGCCAATGGCACAGGGCTACGGCAGTCCACAGTGGCTATGCCACTGGCCAAGCAAGTCATCATGAGGTCAGTGAACCACACCACACTATGTGCTGACTGGGTGGTATCTATGATGTGTCGATTCTTAGCTGGTTGTTTCTCTACATTATTTCTAACAGAACAACACTGCAAAGTGGTTATTATGATTTTTCTTTTACTGATGAGGAGACAGGTTCCAAGGGCATATGCCATTTCTTTTTTGATGTTATTTTTGCTGAGTCTCTTCTCCCATGTACATCTGTCTGGCATTACAGGTCCTGGTCTTTCCACCCCATGGTACCCTTCCTTAATCATATCTTCTTAAAACATCCTTGGTGAATGAATGCTTCACTGTGTGTAGCATGTCATCAGCTTGGCCTACAGATTTGCTTACTGGAAGGGCTGGTGGTAACCACCTAATATTATATGCAGTAACACATCCAAAGAGTGTATCCTAAGATATCCATGGCTGCACAAAATTGAGTCCCCTGTCATTCTACTACATGAGAATATTAATAATTTTTATACTTTCTGGATAAGGTCCAAAAAGGAGACACAAAGATAACTATGAGATATTTGCCCCAGTTTAAAGATAAGAAAGCTTGATTCTGTCCCACAAATTTGTCCCATTTACTCTGAAAATGAGCAAACCACTTAACCATATTTCATCTAAACTTTAAATGTACATGGCCCTGAGAGAAGTGCCTGTTTTTGCCTATTTTGTGGTGTGTGGTGTGTGTGATTGTGATTTTCAGAAGTTAGTAAACATGTAGCTAATTTTTTCTTTTTTTCCCCCATGTCTGGTCTCAAGGGCTTACATCCAGCAATGCGAAGAAAGCCTGAGTCCTATCTCTATGACCTCTGGCAATATATTTTAAGCCATTTTCTTTTATTTTTTTAAAGTTAAGTGGAACCATTTCT
Source organism: Spermophilus citellus (assembly GCF_964194105.1). Lineage (NCBI taxonomy): Eukaryota > Metazoa > Chordata > Mammalia > Rodentia > Sciuridae > Spermophilus > Spermophilus citellus. The sequence continues at coordinate 117,206,438 of NC_138184.1, read as the reverse complement.
TCCTTGTGTAAACATGATCTTATGTTGTTTCTCAAAATACAAAACAGGACTAAGCAGATCTTCTCTGGAGAACAGGGGCAGAGGTTCACTTCTCCCTCACCTTGCCCCCTCTTCACCTTGCCCCCTTCAACCCTGCAGATATCTAAAGCCCACGACCTATAGTCTTCACTTCTTCTCACCCAATAATACTCTAATTCTGAAGGTAGATTCTAGAACACTAATTTGCGTCAATGATCAGTTAGACCCTGCTTTCAAAGGAGGATAGAATCCATAAACACAAATCAAAGATTTTCTTTCTCTTAAGAACCAGGGGAGTGGGGGGAATCTTTGTAACACACAGTGACAGAAAACAAAAATGTTTTATTCAGATAAGTTAAAATGGCTGTCACTAATATGAAATGAAGCTCAAACTGAGTTATAAAAACCTTGAATTCACCCCCTATACTGAACCAAAATTGCTTATATGTTACCAAAATAGCTCCACTAGAACAAAAGTAGATTTGCATTACCTCATATGAGAATACAAGTTAGGTTAGGTTCATATAACAAAAATTACATGCTCTATAAAATCTCAGGATACCCAAATGTGTTCTGGTTTGGGTATGAAAGAAACCAAATCTACTTGGTGTTGGTAAGCAAACCAAGGAGATGCACAGCAAACAAAAAGCTGTCAATAAAAACTGCTTGACAGGACATTGACCCCATGGGAGTCAAAATTCTCCACTGTGATCAGCAGGGCCAGCACAGGGGGTTGGAGGGGTTATGTGTAGCAATGCAAAGAAAGGAAACTGCAGTAGAATGCAACACAGCCAGCAGCAGAGGAAGGGTGTCCACTCCTCAGCTTTGTTGCCGCAGACCCATTCCTGGGTGCTAGGAAAGTTACAGCATCTTGAAGCCAGGCACTCTATTCCTCTGGGAATTCTGCAGGATCTGTGGCCTCTCTTAATAATAGAGAGGCTCTTTAAGTAAACATTATGATGCCAGTATGTGTGTGTGTGTGTGTGTGTGTGTGTGTGTGTGTGTGTGTATATGGGTCAGGAAGCAAGCAGTGCTTTGGGAAACTGAAGAAAGAAGAGTAGGAGCTGCCACACAGAATAGCTAAAGGATTGCAAATGAAAGCCAAACTCAGATCACTACCCAATCTTTCTCAGAGAGCTGAGGATATGGCAGGTGAGGCTTGACTACAGCTCAACACAAGGACTAGGCTCAGTAAGTGAGGACCCTATACAGATATAAATCCCACATTAACACTAAGTAATTGGTTTCTGGGGGTTGTAAGCTAATATTCTAGTCTAGAACAAAGGAAGTTGAGATAATGACCTGTGTCTGCAAGACATGATAGTTTCTCAGGCAGGATGACAAGGGATCACAGGCCTGAGCACAGAATGGGTGCATGTGGCAATGACCCAGCGATTCTATTCCTAGACATATATTGGGGGAATAAAACATATCTACAAAACCCTAAACAATAATATTCACAGCAGTATAATTCCTAAAATTCCAAATGTGGAAACAATAACCAACACATGAATGGATAAATAAAATGGGTTGTGTCCATACAATGGAATATTACTCAGTCAAAAAAGAAATGTATTGCTACATGCTACAACATGAACAGACAAGGATAACATTACACTACAAGAAGCACACACAAGGCCACATATTATGATTTTGTTCATAGGAAACATCCCCAAACCAGCATCACTCCTAAAAGACACTCCAGTCCCATTAGTCATCACTCTCACTCTCTTCTACTCTCAGCCCCCAGTAACCACTAATCTACCTTTCATCTCTATGGATTTGCCCATTTTGAACAGTTCTTATAAATTATATAAGATGTGGCACTTTTTGTCACAGTATGGAAACAAAAGAGTGGCTCCATATTTGCTGAACTAGTGGAGAAGCAGTATAGAAAGAAAGAATTTATGATCTAGAAAAAGGTCACACAATTTTAGAGGTAGGAGAAAATTTGAATGTCATCTAGTCCACATATCTAATTTTCTAGGTGAGAAAATCTAGATCCCCAAAATCCTGGGCTGACCCAGGGATAGTCAGACATAGAGTGACAGAAGTGAGAATTAAAACACAAAGGGTTTAGTTTACAATGTAGGAGTTTTTGTAGACTGATTCTCCAAAATAAAATCCTCTTTTTCTTTCACTTCATCTAATATGATGCAGTGATCAGTACCTCCTTAGGTGTAGGGCTTGCTACTTGCTTGTATCTAAACATGGTTGGGTCTATTTCTCGAGTTTTAGGCCAAACTTGTTTCAAGAAAAAGACCTAAATTATTTTCTCAATATAACCAGGTGCCTTTCAACCTCTAGTATTTGGTTTCTACCAGTGTTTCTCCCTTTGAGCATGTGTTTTGTGGACATTTCCTACTAAAGTACAAGCTCTCTTAATTTTGAAAGCTCACAAGCTGGCAGCCCCAGGAAGTATGACTCTAGAGCTCACCCATTCTCAGAGAATAGCTCTGACATGTATTGTATCCCCTTGTTCTGATTCATTACCTAAAAACTAAAAAGATATTTCACAACTATGGACTTTAGGAACAGAACTCTAAAATGTCTTTTGCTTATATATTTGTTTACATACTGGATACACAAACATGTGAATCTCCACAGGGCATCCATATCATTCACTCTTGTTTGATATGTTTTCTCTGTGATGAGGAGTGATGATCTTTTTGAGAATTAAGATTTCTGTGATCCTTTGAGGGAAAAAATTGACTCAAGCCTTACCTCTTGATCTCCACCTCACTCTATTTTATAATCATGACACAATTACTATTTTACCCCTTCAGTTTGTGAATCCAATACAAAGATTAACCAGTTGTTGCTTTTTAATTGAGAAGTAAACCATCTTTCACCCTCCATTCCAAGTAAAGCAAAACCCACAAAAGTCATACATGTCCAAAAAAGACATACATGATAGACTAATGATTTTTCTTTTTTTAATACTAAGAATTTCTATGCATTTTCATCAAACTTCTAAAAGCATAGTTTTTACAGGAAAATCTCCTATCAACTGAACAATATCCAACATGAATTCTGAATTTCAACTAGATGACCTTTTTTACATATATATGATATGAAGAATAGCTTTGTTCACAGGAAGTGCACATCAGGAAAAGTGGGTTGAAAAGATTCGTAAAGCTAGAAGGGAACAGTGATTTCCTCTAGTATAAATCCGACTCCTTCATTTGAAAGAAGAGGAAAGTGAACTTAGCAAAGGAAGACAGTCTTCTCAAGAAATAGTGGTAGAACAAGAGAATGTCCCAGCTAGAGAGAAAGGAAAGAAAGGGGGGGGGGGAGAAAAGAACCTCACCCTAAAACTCACACCATGTACAAATATTAATTCAAAGTGATCATGGATTAAAATGTAAATATAAAGCCATAAAGAAAAGGAAAGTGAAGCTCAGCAAGGGAACTTGGTTTGACAGAGTTCACCCAGTGACTTAGACATGTCACAGAGCTTGTTTCAATACATTATTATTCACCAGCTTAACAAATTCCATTTGGCCTAATATTTCTCTACTCAGGCTCACTCAGAGTAAATGGTTGCCACTCTGTTGACTGGATATTTGTTCATGCTCTTTTGGTCTTGAAAAATCTGTGCTACTTCAATTACTCATTCAGCCTTTCACTAGGCAACTGCCCTGTGCCAGCCATCCTCCAGGATTAGAAGCTGGAAGTCATGTTTCCCATCTCAAGGGACTCAGAGTTCATGGGGGAGAGAGTGGAGTCTCACCCTAATGAGATTTAAACCCCTTTAGGGGCAACAACCAGCTTTTCCTTCCTTTTCACCAGGTGAGCACAGCCAGGGGAGCGCTGGGCACACCTGGCACATTTTGGTGATTGGCCAGTCTTGAGGTCCAGGACACTGGCTGCCCTGGTCTGTAGAGAGGACTGAAGTCTACAGAGATTAAGGGGCAAACCCTCCATAAGGTGAGAGAGGAGCGCAGGTCGTCCCAGGAGACTGGGGGGTCACCTGGCTCATCTATTGGTCTGCACCAGGCAGTGGTCACAGGGGGACCCGCCAATGGAGGAGAGAACCTGGCAGATCCAGGAAGACCCCCAAAGCTCCACAGGCGCCTCCTCCCAGGGCACAGCCCAGGGCTGCCTGGCGGGTAATGATGGCTGTTTGGAAACACTTTCCTAGTTACTGCTCATAAGGGAATTTTTTCATTGGCCTAAAGAGGATGAATAGGCTTTGGAGACAGATCAAGCCCACTCTAGTCCCACCTCCCACTAGTTGACAGGTTTTTAAAGATTATTTTTTTCTCCAAGGGGTAATGCCTAATCTGTGGAAAATGCACCATGATATTTATTTCCAGTTTCTGAATGATTAAGTTCTGTATCATCTTCTAAAGGTACTGGAAGCATAGCGTGTGACCTAATACTGAAAATTTTCTTGCTTGGTACTAGAATTTATTAAATTATGTTGTTTTAATAAAAAAAATATAGTGGAAAAAGGCACACGTTAGTCAGGTTTCTATCACCATATCAAATACCTGAGAGAAATTAAAGAGAGGAAACTGTTATTTGGCCTCATTGTTTCTGAGGTTTCAGTTCATGGTCAGTTGTCTCTGTCACTTTGGGACATGTGGTAAGAATAAAGAGCATCATGATGGGATGACAGTGGTGGAGAAAACTACTCACATCACGGTGGCCAGGAAGCAGAGAGAGAGGAAGATAGAGGGGTCCGAATATCCCTTGCAAGCGAACGCTCCCAACAATCTAACTTCCTCCAACTAGGCCTCATCTCTTAAAAACTGCTGCCACTTTCCACTAGTACAACAGGTTGGTGACCAATCCTTTAACATATAGCTCTTTGAATTATTCAAGCAGTGAGGCTGAATTGAGGATGTGGCTCAGTGGTTAAGTGGCCCTGGATTCAATCCCTGGTACCAAAAGAAAAAGAAAGAAAAAAACTGTAATGTATTTATACCTAGTGAAAGAAAAAAATTAAAAGATCTTAGTAAGGCTACCCTTACAAAGCCAATCTATGCAGTATCCAAACTATCACATTGTTCTAATTATTAAAAGCTTGAAAACATCATTGACTAAATCAATATCTCCAAACTTCCCCATGCCTTATCCAATCTTGTCATTTTTCATTTTTTTATTCACCATTCACCAATTCCCTTTATCACCCTTGTCAGGAAATAAAATGTTTCCATTGGTGTGACAAAATACATGAGAAAATCAACTTAAAGGAGGAAAGATTTATTGTGGCTCACAGTTTCAGAGGTTTCAGTGTAAGGTCAGCTGGCTCCATTCCTTTGGGCCTGAGGCGAATCAGAACATGGCAGCAGAAGTGGGAGCTTGGGGTGGAAGATGATGCTCACCTCACAGCCAGCCAGGAAGCAAAGAGAAAGTGAGCTACGAGGGGCTGGGGGACATAATATACTTTTCTGAAGCATCCATCTAGTAACCTGCTTCCTCCAACTAGGCCCTACCTCCCACAGTTTCCACTATCAACCAAAAGTCCATTAAATTATGCATCTATCAATGGATTAGTCCATCAGTGAGATCAGAGTTCTCAGGATCCAATCAGTTTCCCAAAACCCCACCTCTGAACATTGCTGCACTGGGGACCAAGCCTTGGGAGACATTTCAGATCCAAACTGTAACACCTCGTATGTTTAACACCTGGGGCTTACAAATTAAACTAATAAATGACAGATTAAAAGGTTTATTTATATGAAAGGGACAACTAATAAAATAATTAGCCAGTTCACAAAATGGTCAAAGTTAGAAGCTTCTATTTCTAACTTGGTAAAGAAAAAGGAGAGGAGGGAAAACGATTTCTGTTCAAAAACAAAACAAAACAAAACACAGCACAAATAGGTTGCTTTAAGAGAGACAAATATCCTGGCTGCTCAAGGGGAGCAGTTTCTCACCAAACCCTTCCCTGTGGTACTCTGCCTCACCTTGTGCCTAGAGCTATGGAGTCAACAACCTATGGATGGAGACCTCAATCCTGAACCAAGATAAACTTTTCCTCCTCTTAAGAAAAAGAAAAGACAATATGATTGATGTATGTACATTCCATGTATGTATTATATGTCAAATTACATTCTACTGTCATGTATGACTAAAAAAATAAATAAAAGTTTAAAAAATAAATTTAAAAAAAAGAAAAGGAAAAAGGAAAAATAAATGGGATTTGGGGAGAATAAAGAAGATTTGAAAACTTTTCATTAATACACATTTATGCCAAAACCATGTGTTCTTTCCATCTTATTTATTGCCAAGAAACTACATCTGAGAGGGGAGTTATGATAAATTTATTTTGGGTTTCTTCTTGGGAGTAGACTTGACTGAAAAGAAAATGTATAGCATACTCATTTGCCAGAAGTTGCCGCTTTTAGTCAGATAAGGAGACCTCTGAGAAGGCAACTTCTACATGTGTTCAAATTAGAAATAATGCCTGAATGCTTCTCTTCCTGTCCTCATCCCCCACTACATGACTTTGGAAGGCATTTCAGATGACCCTTACCAATCCTGTTCAGGCAGCATTACTCATTTTTATTAAGGTATATTCTGAGTTTATAACTGTAGTTACCTAAATGGATCACCCTTTTCTTGCAGTTCACCTAGAATAGGGCTCCTGAAATATGATTCTTTTTTTAATATTTATTTTTTAGGTGTATTTGGACACAATGTCTTTATTTAATTTATTTATTTTTATGTGGTACTGAGGCTCAAACCCAGGGCCTTGCATGTGCTAGGTGGGTGTTCTACCATTGAGCTACCACCCCAGCCTCTGAAATCTGATTCTTGATAACAATATCCTGCAGGTATGTTGTACTGGACATCTCACTGAACATTTTGTAGTTTTTTTAAAAATCAAAAATGCCATGTGTCAGCCTTCAGATACAGTATGGATAGAATCTAATCTCTTCTCCCATTCTCTATTATAAGTCCCTTCATCTCTTGTCTGGAGCCTAGATGAAGAGATAGTCACTTAAACCACTATGATACAGAATGCTGAGGGCAGAGACCAGGGAATTTGATGATGACCTCACATTAATCATATCAATCTCCTTACCGCTCTTGCAGTCTCTGCCCTTCACTCAACCTTTTCCAACCCTTCTACATAGTACACAGAATGATCTTTTTAAAGCTTAAGCTAGCTCATATTCCTTTTCAGTTTAAAACACTAAAATTATATTCCATTTTTCTCAGAACTAAATCCTAAGTCTTTATAATGGACTACAAATATAGGCCCCCACTTCATCTTTTTTTGTGGGGGTTGGGTGAGTACCAGGGATTGAATTCAGGGGCACTGGACCACTGAGCCACATCCCCAGCCCTATTTTGTATTTTATTTAGAGACAGGGTCTCACTGAGTTGCTTAGCACCTCTACTTTTGCTGAGGCTGACTTTGAACTCACGATCCTCCTGCCTCAGCCTCTTGAGCTGCTGAGATTAAGGTGTATGCCACCAAGTCCTGCCTTACTTCATCTTTGAATTCAGGTCTCACTATCTTTATGAGAGTCTAGGTATCCAGCCCCTCTGATCCTATCCCAGAGTCTTTGATTGATAATCTTGTTAGGTTTCCTTTCCTACCTGAATGTCTCTGCTCCTGGCAACTTGCCACAGGGATCTGGCTTGACACCCCTATGTTTAGTAACACTCAGTCCTACTTCCCAAATGCTTTATTTAATTTATTTTTCTTCCTGGTACTTAATTCCATCTGACACACACTTTTATTTACTTATTCTATTATTTGTCATCCCTCCTTAGATTGATGTCTACACGAGCGCAGGCACTCTGCCAGTTTTTCCCCCACTGCATTATCTATCTTGCTCAAGTGTATCAACATCTAGACTAGTGTTCTGATCAAAGTAGATGTAGATAAATCTTTGTTATTTAAAATTCATCACCTGTTAATCACCATTCATGTAGACCCCAGAAAGTTTTGCAGGGCAGCTGCAGGTCAAGTTCAGTCTGTTATTCCCTTCCTTTGGTAACACAAATGTCTCAGCTTCTAGGTCCTGTCTTGCTAGCTCTTACCTGAGGTGTGTCCAGTCCTACCCCCAAACAACTGATCAGAGAATTTATTGCTCTGAAAGTTGTTCTGGTAAATACAGTTCTCTTGTCTTGTTACTTTTTCAGTGATACTTGATGCCCTTACAATTTGTGCAACAGGAAACAGCCTGGCTTACCTCTCACTCTCTTACTCCACCAATACCAAGCAATCACCATGTCCTTCAAAACTAGACAGAAAAGACACATGAAGGGTATCAGAATGGGGGAAAGCATAGTTAGCATTCTAAATTCACACTCTGGATATTTTTATTCAAATTATATTAAGTTGAACTCATCAAAACAATCTTCTCAAGGTGGAGATAAAGAGTATTCTTGGTTTGTATCTGAAATACTGCCCCCACCACCCCCACCATCCAAAGTCTCCTGTGTTCAGATGTGGGGCTTCGGGGAAGTGATTGGATTATGAGGCCTCTGACCTCATTCTGGGACTAATCCACTGATGCTCAATGGATTACTGGGAGGTGGCACCTAGTCGGAGGAAGTAGGTCATTGGGGTCATGCCCTGGGAAAGGTTTATCTTCTCTCAGGCTTCTTTCTCCCACTCCCTCTTTACTTCCAGGATGCCTTGGGCTGAGCAGCTTTCATCCTCCATGCCCTGCCACCATGACATTCTGCTCATCTCAGGCTAATGCAGTGAAGCTGCCAATCACAGACTGACACCTCTGAGATCCATAAGCCAAAATAAATCTTTGCTCCTCAAAGTTGTTCTTGTGAGGTATTTTGGTCACAGTGAGGAAAAACTGACTAACACAGATGTAGGAAGTGGATTGGATCAGGTATTAGTATATTATTCAAAATGTAATAGAAACATAACATGCATATAAACACATGGTGAACACAGGTCAAAGTTCCATCTTAACCCATTAATGAAGGAACCAGTGTTGCTGAAAGGTCGGGCCTTGTCCTCAATGCTAATCCAATAATGAAGACATGGCCAGCTTTGGGAAAAAAAGAAAAAGAAGATTTATTGCTTTGCTGGCAAAGGAGAAACACAGGGGACTCCTGTCCTAGAGACTGATTCTGCCCATCAGTAGGAACAGGGGCTTTTAAAGAAGTGATTCAAAGGCTACATTCCACATGTTCTGTGTTGGAGTTGTAATAGTCATTTCTGAGATCTTCTGGTACCATACCCAAAGTCTGGATTACTTTATTCTTATGGTGGGTATGTATTCAAGGACAGATAAATCCACCCAAAATGAGGAACAAAGGTAATCCTATTTCCCATGAGATTGGGGAGGGGAGATTAGGGACAAGCAAGGAGAGGAGAAAGAAACATGTCCTTTAAAAAAAATAAGTTTCAGTGGCAAAGCAGCAAGGGCTACAGTCCAAGCATAAAGTGGACCACTGTTAAACCAGTAGGATAGCAAACTCCTTCAGAGAAGAAAACCCGTCTCCTTAGTATATAGCCAGTTGAAAAGTTGGGGGAAGGAAATTCTTGGAAAGAGAATGAAACATTAGAAAATTAAAGTTCTAACCCCAGCAAGGCACACTGAATTTTTACAGGACACTGATCATTTACATTGCCATGGGGTAAATGGGAACACTTGGGTCTCTTTCATACAACACACTTTTGGCTATTTTCTGCAAATTAATTTCTGACCTTAATTTTTTTTTTTTTTTTAACTGTGGTGCTGGGGAACCAACCCAGAGGTTTGTGCATGCGGAAACTGTGCGCTGCCACTGGGGTACATCCTCAGTCCTACTTCTGCCCTAAAAAGAATTGTAATTAAGACCAAGTCACTACAATATACTGACTGACCCTTGGCAGCCTTGTGGTATAGTTCTTTTCTGCCTCACTTTTAAGTTCTAATAGGGACAGTCTGGTGGTGCACAGAAGACTGGAAAAGTGAGGTAAAGGGTATTTGCCTCAAGTGCCATTTATTTCCATGAATCCTCCTCCTTCCATCGCTAGTTATGGGTAGTCCTTGACCTTTATGCTCTTCTATTATCCTGTACTCTACACTCAGCACCCTGATAGTTAAGTGTTTCTCCCTCTAGACTACAGGAGCGTTTTTCTTGTCCACCTCTACACAATCTGCCGTAAGCTCAGGATTTAATACATCTTACAAATCTCAACAAATGTTCATTGAATATCTTTACAAATAAATGGCAACTGAATTGTGCTGTGAAAAAATCCAACGGCTTTGAGGGGTACTTCAAGGTGGGGTCAATGGTGTCAGGGCAGGAAGATATGCTGGAAGAAAAATATCAACATCTAAGTGAGAGGTGAGGTGCAGGGAGCCTTTATTCCACAGTCAACCTTCCTTGCCCTTTGTCCTCCCCATCACACTTGGGCGGGGTGCTCGACCCCCCACCCTGCTGTAGGCAGAAAAGGAAGGGAGAGAAGAAGGTAGAAACCAGGGGGCGGAGAGGGGGCGTGCAGAAAGAAAAGGAATCCGGGTAGGTCGGGAGCGCGCGCCGGCCGGGGGCGGAGCGCTGCGAGATCTGCGCCGCGCGTCCCACCTCCGGGGTAGCTTGCTGCTGGCCCAGCCTGCGCGCGCCGGCTCCCGGCTGGAGTCAGCCCATCTGCCCACCGCTCTGGGGACTTGCCCCTGACCCGCCTGCGAGCCGGCAGCCGGGCGCACCCGGAGAGGACAAGGAGGAGCCATGAGCCGCTTGCCCGTTAGGGTGGCGGCGCTGCTGTTGGGGCTGCTGGTGGAGGTAGGGACCGAGCCGATCCCGGCGCCTCCCGAAGCGCTGGTGTGGCGCGGACAATGCTAGGACAGAAGGGGGGACGCAGTTACGAGGCTTCTCTACCCCGGGAGACTTCCTGGGGGAGTCGAATTGTCGAGCGGCCGAGAACTACAGCCCCACGGACCTGCATATGTCCGGGTGCGGGAAGGTGGAGGAACCCCGGTGACAGGGAAGCTCTCCTGACCCTTACGCTGCTTCTCCCTGTCCTCCTCCTTCTATCCTTGTCCCCTATCCCCAGCCCCCTCTTGGAAAGCTTATTTCTTCCGCTTCTTGCTCCGGTTTTCAGCACTCGGGAGTGACCTTTGTGCCCTGTCTGCCCACCCTCCCTGCTGCGGAGGGCCGGAGATCGGTGGGAGTTGGGGGGGCGGGGGTCCCCGCGAGCAGAGCAGCGCAGGCGCGGAGAGTCCGGGACGCGAAGCGGTTCGGGGTTGTGGTGGGACGACTGGGGCGGGAGAGGGGGAGAGTTGCTAGTAGGCGGAAGGGAAGTGGTGAGAAATGTCACGCAAATGCCAGAGAAAATAGCCGAGATGAGCAGCAGGAAGAAACATCAGTGCTTTTGAAAGTGAAGCGCAGAGTCTTCAGGTGTGACAAGAAAATTCCACCGAGAGCTCGGGTGGTGGGTGCTGATCAGAAGCCTAGGGAACTTGTTGAACTGCTAGAGGGTGGAAGCGGCGCCCAGTGACCACAACCCTCGTGGGGACTGCGGCTCCTCCTGCCTGAAAAGTTGCATCCTGTGACAGGGGCCACCCCCTTCTAGCTAAAGCGGGTTCTTTAAAATGGGCCATGGTGGAATTCCAGTGTGGAGGATCTGAATTAGGACTTAACTCCCTACTGAGCCTGTTTATTTGGAAAGAAATCTGTGTTACATTAATGAAGTCAATGTAAATGAGAAATGATTAACATACTTTTTTTAATGTCCTAGTTTAGACAGTTGTAAAAACTCTCCCTTAATAGTTGAGTGATACTGGAAATGACGACTTTGTTTTTTCCGTGTATTAAAAAGAAATTGTTAGAAAATGTTAGAGGGCAAGTCTTAGTTCTCTGGAAAAGAAGGTTGATGGAAAAGTTTTTCCTTGCTCCAGGCTCTACCATAGCAGACTTCCTGTTTTTGTTTGAAATATCTCTTTCGTTTAGTATTTAATGTTTTTTGTGGAATGCCTCCCTGCTCCAAATCTTTCCGTTAGTTTAGAATTTTAAAACCTTAGGAATCACATCCCCTTGGTGACTCAACATAGAGAACAACAGAGAAATGAATCAGAGACCGCTATTTACATAAAAACAAACAAAACAAACATGTGTGTACCTTAATGCATGGGTGTCTACATTTGTAATCCTTTTTGTTTTTAATCGCTGCTTAATATAATTAACTAGCCTTCCCTTTCCTCTGCATTTGTGCCACCCTTGTCTCCCAGGCCTTTTTTTCTCTGTGGTTTTGTGTCTGTGTGTATCCTAAAGAGCCTTGGAGACTTGGTTCTTTCCAAACAGCTGTTTTGTTGTGTAGGAATTTATCATCTTAATCAGGAGTTCTAATCTTTCTGAAGGTTGAAACATCATTAAAAGCAGAACCATGACATAAAACTAAAACCTAAATGACTAAGAGGATGCTTTCATAGAGTTGTATATCCGGACATACAGATATACAACTAGTAATTTTTTTTGTTTGTGGGATGGTGTGGGGTACCCTATTTGCATGCAGTGATTATCCTGGGTACCTAATGTATGGTGGAGGAATTAAGGAGATTTCTTTATAGTTTATCACATGGAATTTTATATGTGAGACTTATATCTGTGATTTCTCATCTTAAATTGATTGCTCTAAATGTGTTTTATTGGCATACTTTTGATGCTTTTGAAGTCCTGAATCACATACATAAATGTGCGATTATGGAGTGTTTGGGGAGCAAAGGGTACTCTTCATGTTGAGTGTTTTAAAATAATTGAGAGAGGTATTTGTTGGCTTCAGGCTTCTTTCTGACTGCTAGCTACAACCTGGGACATTTGTCTTTGTTTCTTTGTTCTATTTGAGCCAATTTCAATGTAGAAATTTAGTGTGTAGTTGATCATAAGGTAATAAGGGAGGCCTTGTGGCAGTGAGTGTTCTATTTCCACCCTCTGGAACCCTGTAACCCTGTCGCCAGCTGTCTTCATCCAGGATCAAGCATGTTTTTTTGTTTTGTTTTGTTTTGTTTATTATTTTTTTTTAGTGTCAATATTCCTTTATTTTATTTATTGATATATGGTGCTGAGAATCGAACCCAGTGCCTCACAGATACTAGGCAAGCACTCTGCCATTGAGCAACAACCCCAGATAAAGCATGGGGTTTTTATGTCAGTGAGGGGTATCTGAATAGGGAGGGGATCTAAAAAGTTTTGAAAAGAGCCTTTCTGCCTTGCATCACCATTTCTTTGTATAAAATTATTTCCCTCTTAGACAAAACTGCATACTTATTTTTATTTGGTAAATATTCATAGAATGATTACCTGGTGCCAGGCACTGTTCTAAGCACTTTACAAATGTTAACTCATTAATCCTTTCTGGCACTTACTTTCATCCTCATCCTTGTTTCAAATGGGAGATGTTAAATAACTAGTCCCAAGTTTCACTGCTTTTAAGTATAAGGGGTTAGAGCTGTAAACCCTGAGAGTCTGGCTCCAGTCTGTGCCTTCACCATGATATTTGCTGCTTCTTCCATACTCTGTCTACATGGGGACATGCAGGAATTTGCACATTGTGTAACCCCAGGTCAGTAGTGGATTGGGAGAGGTTCGTGACCTAATTTACAGGTAAAGCAGCAAAATCCCTGCTAGAAACTCAGTCACCCTTTCATTGAGGGACCCTATAATTTAAATCATGACACTTTGGAGAGTGAAATTGGATATTGATTGTTTGTAATTGTGCCTGAATAGGAGACATCAACAGTACTGTCTCAGGAAACCTGGGTTGTGTGCTCATCCTGAACATACATCTGGGCAGAGCTCTAAGCAGGAACAGGCAGCTGACAGCACCATCCCTCCCCCAGGGAGGCTTCTTGGAGCTCATTAATGGAGTGACCTTTTTTCTCTTAACTCAGAATTTACTATGAATTATGCCAACAGCTAGTAAGGGCTTTATTTCTTCTCCTCCCTCCTGCTTCCCCCAGTTTCTCTGCCTGCTGCTTAAGTCCAGGGACTGACTCACAAATGTAGAAGATTTTTGTTGTTGTTGTTTGCTTAATTTTATTTCTATTTCAACTATGAAACAAACTAATATAAACATATTTTAGATTTTCTTGCTAACAATTTTGTGATTAATATTTCAGCCTCTTCATTTCTGCTTTCAGCACAAAGTTATCTCTTAAGTGGTGTCATTTCAGAGGTTATGCAGTTGTTCTCAAACCATATTTTACCAAACCTCCCATGACCAAGGCAGGGCCCAACCTTTCCAGCATGAGAAACACCATGAGAAAGCAGTTTCCTTAGTCCAATTCTATTTATAATCTCACTATTCCTGCTCTACAAAATGTACTCCCTCTACCTTGTGACCTTATTGTGACCTTGGAACCCAGGTTGTCCTTGACTAAGATGATAGGCCCTAATTCTTAATAAAGTTGGGCAGAAATGAGAGTGAGATGGGGAGAGGAATAAAGGAAGTCAGGTTCCTGCTACAGTTTAGAATGTCTAACCACATTGCTTCATGGGTTAGACATATTGTTTAATTCAAGATGTCAACATATAGATCAACATTATTTGAGAGTCTATTTATACTGCTCCATTTGAATCTAATGGCACCTGAAACTGCTTTCTCAGTATTAGGCTTTCTCTGTTTTTTCTTTTTATTTGGTTCTATTTGGTTATACCCAACATTAGGATTCATTTTGACATAGTCATAAAAGTGTGGAATGTAATTTGTTCTAATTTAGTCCCCAGTACTTCCTTTTTCCTTCTCCTACTCCTTCCCTCTGTTCTCTTCTCTTTATTCTACTGATCTTTTCAACTATTATATTATACTTTTTTTAAAATTGGTATCTTTTCTACAACACATAAACTAAATATGTTTTTCTCCTGTCCATCTTACTGAAAGTGAAACATGTTTGCATTTTTGTACGAGGAAGACTTCAGTTGCACATCGTAGTCATTTTCTTATAGTTGATAAACTAATAGATTAACTTTGTTTTCTGTGGTGAGCTATTTTGCTGTGCTGCCTTGTGTGGGCGTGAGCCTAATTCTTGGGCTGAGACCCAGTTCTTTGTTTTCAGCCACTCCCTAGAATGGAATGTATCAATTGTCCAGCTCCTGGAACAAACTGTTTTCAAGAAGTGCTTGTTGTTTTGCACAAGCTGGAACTGGGTGTCTCTTGCCTTGTGTGCAAGTGCTGGGTCTATCATTCTATTGGCTGCTGCTGTGTTGCTATGCGCTCTTTGTCCAATGGTGTACGAGCAGGGCTGCAGTTGAAGTATATAAGGGGTGGTTTTTTCGGGCTCGGGGTCTTTCCTCTCATCTATACCTAATGGATGCTCCCAATAAAGCGTGTTAAAGAAGAATCCTGTTGTTGTCGTCATTCCTGCTGGCGGGTAGACGCGACAGTTTTCCTTTGCAACTCTTCGGTATATATTTTGATGTGAATATGTTGATGATATAGCAAATTCATTGCTTCACTACATCTAATATAGTGAGGTCAGCAGTTGCATATTTAATTTGCAGTATACTAAGGGACTTTAGAAACAAAGGTTAAACTTCCTTTATCCTGCTGATCACTACTAGTCAGTTAATAAAATGATGTATCGTTTTTGTTTTTTCACTTTTTTTTTTAAAGAGAGAGTGAGAGAGAGAGAGAGAGAGAGAGAATTTTTTTTAATCTTTATTTTTTATTATAAAATAGAGTGAGGTGGAGATCAAGAGGTAAGGCTGGAGTCAATTTTTTCCCTCAAAGGATCACAGAAATCTTTATTCTCAAAAAGATCATCACTCCTCGTCACAGAGAAAACATATCAAACAAGAGTGAATGATATGGATGCCCTGTGGAGATTCACATTTTTGTGTATCCAGTATGTAAACAAATATATAAGCAAAAGACATTTTAGAGTTCTGTTCCTAAAGTCCATAGTTGTGAAATATCTTTTTAGTTTTTAGGTAATGAATCAGAACAAGGGGATACAATACATGTCAGAGCTATTCTCTGAGAATGGGTGAGCTCTAGAGTCATACTTCCTGGGGCTGCCAGCTTGTGAGCTTTCAAAATTAAGAGAGCTTGTACTTTAGTAGGAAATGTCCACAAAACACATGCTCAAAGGGAGAAACAATGGTAGAAACCAAATACTAGAGGTTGAAAGGCGCCTGGTTATATTGAGAAAATAATTTAGGTCTTTTTCTTGAAACAAGTTTGGCCTAAAACTCGAGAAATAGACCCAACCATGTTTAGATACAAGCAAGTAGCAAGCCCTACACCTAAGGAGGTACTGATCACTGCATCATATTAGATGAAGTGAAAGAAAAAGAGGATTTTATTTTGGAGAATCAGTCTACAAAAACTCCTACATTGTAAACTAAACCCTTTGTGTTTTAATTCTCACTTCTGTCACTCTATGTCTGACTATCCCTGGGTCAGCCCAGGATTTTGGGGGATCTAGATTTTCTCACCTAGAAAATTAGATATGTGGACTAGATGACATTCAAATTTTCTCCTACCTCTAAAATTGTGTGACCTTTTTTAGATCATAAATTCTTTCTTTCTATACTGCTTCTCCACTAGTTCAGCAAATATGGAGCCACTCTTTTGTTTCCATACTGTGACAAAAAGTGCCACATCTTATATAATTTATAAGAACTGTTCAAAATGGGAAAATCCATAGAGATGAAAGGTAGATTAGTGGTTACTGGGGGCTGAGAGTAGAAGAGAGTGAGAGTGATGACTAATGGGACTGGAGTGTCTTTTAGGAGTGATGCTGGTTTGGGGATGTTTCCTAGGAACAAAATCATAATATGTGGCCTTGTGTGTGCTTCTTGTAGTGTAATGTTATCCTTGTCTGTTCATGTTGTAGCATGTAGCAATACATTTCTTTTTTGACTGAGTAATATTCCATTGTATGGACACAACCCATTTTATTTATCCATTCATGTGTTGGTTATTGTTTCCACATTTGGAATTTTAGGAATTATACTGCTGTGAATATTATTGTTTAGGGTTTTGTAGATATGTTTTATTCCCCCAATATATGTCTAGGAATAGAATCGCTGGGTCATTGCCACATGCACCCATTCTGTGCTCAGGCCTGTGATCCCTTGTCATCCTGCCTGAGAAACTACCATGTCTTGCAGACACAGGTCATTATCTCAACTTCCTTTGTTCTAGACTAGAATATTAGCTTACAACCCCCAGAAACCAATTACTTAGTGTTAATGTGGGATTTATATCTGTATAGGGTCCTCACTTACTGAGCCTAGTGTGTGTTGAGCTGTAGTCAAGCCTCACCTGCCATATCCTCAGCTCTCTGAGAAAGATTGGGTAGTGATCTGAGTTTGGCTTTCATTTGCAATCCTTTAGCTATTCTGTGTGGCAGCTCCTAATCTTCTTTCTTCAGTTTCCCAAAGCACTGCTTGCTTCCTGACCCTTTTATATATATAAAGATTTATGTTTATTTATATATATATAAAGATTTATGTATATATATATATATATATATATATATATACATATATATATATATAAACACACACACACACACACACACACACATATACTGGCATCATAATGTTTACTTAAAGAGCCTCTCTATTATTAAGAGAGGCAACAGATCTTGTAGAATTCCCAGAGGAATAGAGTGCCTGGCTTCAAGATGCTGTAACTTTCCTAGTACCCAGGAATGGGTCTGAGACAACAAAGCTGAGGAGTGGACACCCTTCCTCTGCTGCTGGCTGTGTTGCATTCTACTGCAGTTTCCTTTCTTTGCATTGCTACACATAACCCCTCCAACCTCCTGTGCTGGCCCTGCTGATCACAGTGGAGAATTTTGACTCCCATGGGGTCAATGTCCTGTCAAGCACTTTTTATTGACAGCTTTTTGTTTGCTATGCATCTCCTTGGCTTGCTTACCAACACCAAGTAGATTTGGTTTCTTTCATACCCAAACCAGAACACATTTGGGTATCCTGAGATTTTATAGAGCATGTATTTTTTGTTATATGAACCTAACCTAACTTGTATTCTCATATGAGGTAATGCAAATCTACTTTTGTTCTAGTGGAGCTATTTTGGTAGCATGTAAGCAATTTTGGTTCAGTATAGGGGGTGAATTCAAGGTTTTTATAACTCAGATTGAGCTTCATTTCATATTAGTGACAGCCATTTTAACTTATCTGAATAAAACATTTTTGTTTTCTGTCACTGTGTGTTACAAAGATTCCCCCCACTCCCCTGGTTCTTAAGAGAAAGAAAATCTTTGATTTGTGTTTATGGATTCTATCCTCCTTTGAAAGCAGGGTCTAACTGATCATTGACACAAATTAGTGTTCTAGAATCTACCTTCAGAATTAGAGTATTATTGGGTGAGAAGAAGTGAAGACTATAGGTCGTGGGCTTTAGATATCTGCAGGGTTGAAGGGGGCAAGGTGAAGAGGGGGCAAGGTGAGGGAGAAGTGAACCTCTGCCCCTGTTCTCCAGAGAAGATCTGCTTAGTCCTGTTTTGTATTTTGAGAAACAGCATAAGATCATGTTTACACAAGGAAGAAATGGTTCCACTTAACTTTAAAAAAATAAAAGAAAATGGCTTAAAATATATTGCCAGAGGTCATAGAGATAGGACTCAGGCTTTCTTCGCATTGCTGGATGTAAGCCCTTGAGACCAGACATGGGGGAAAAAAAGAAAACATTAGCTACATGTTTACTAACTTCTGAAAATCACAATCACACACACCATACACCACAAAATAGGCAAAAACAGGCACTTCTCTCAGGGCCATGTACATTTAAAGTTTAGATGAAATATGGTTAAGTGGTTTGCTCATTTTCAGAGTAAATGGGACAAATTTGTGGGACAGAATCAGGCTTTCTTATCTTTAAACTGGGGCAAATATCTCATAGTTATCTTTGTGTCTCCTTTTTGGACCTTATCCAGAAAGTATAAAAATTATTAATATTCTCATGTAGTAGAATGACAGGGGACTCAATTTTGTGCAGCCATGGATATCTTAGGATACACTCTTTGGATGTGTTACTGCATATAATATTAGGTGCCCTTCCAGTAAGCAAATCTGTAGGCCAAGCTGATGACACTCTACACACAGTGAAGCATTCATTCACCAAGGATGTTTTAAGAAGATATGATTAAGGAAGGGTACCATGGGGTGGAAAGACCAGGACCTGTAATGCCAGACAGATGTACATGGGAGAAGAGACTCAGCAAAAATAACATCAAAAAAGAAATGGCATATGCCCTTGGAACCTGTCTCCTCATCAGTAAAAGAAAAATCATAATAATCACTTTGCAGTCTTGTTCTGTTAGAAATAATGTAGAGAAACAACCAGCTAAGAATCGACACATCATAGATATCACCCAGTCAGCACATAGTGTGGTGTGGTTCACTGACCTCATGATGACTTGCTTGGCCAGTGGCATAGCCACTGTGGACTGCCGTAGCCCTGTGCCATTGGCAACTGTTACTCTTGTGGCAATTTTACTTCCCATCCTGCAGAAGAGCAGTGCCTTTGGGGACCTAGCCCAGGGTCTTGAACACATTGAATACTTGATGGAGGGAATTGAGCTCATCCACAAGTATTGGCTCAATGTGTCTCTTCAGAGCCAGCCTCCAGTTCTCATTGTATTGGTGAGACTTGTGCACCATCACACAGGGGAAGGACATTGCCTTCCTACTGGCAAATGAGACGCAAATGACTATGACTTTTAAAACAAAACTTTACTATGTAACATCTATAAAGGTTATGACCTGTGTATCAGGATCACAGTCTTTGACTCCTTTTTCTAATACCTGGCCCCTGAAGCTCTTCCTTTCAGTGAGAGGAGGCTTCAACCCTGTAGTCAAAGTCTACATATTGGGGCAGTTCACCCCTTGGGCCAGTGCAGGAAGGGAATAGTAGTGGACCTGCCTTTCAGGAGCCTCGAGAAAGGGGTAGGAGGCAGAGTGGGACAGCATGGGAGGAAAGTTCAGGGTGCGGAGGGGAGGGAAAGAGGGGATCTCTGCAAAGACAATCGGGAAGGGCGATGGGGTCTGGCGCTCTGGCATCCCCTTAGGTGAGGGCTCCTGTGAAACCACCAGAGCAGGTTGGAGGGGAACAGCGGCTTCCTCCTTGGGGCTTCCACCTCTGAAGGTGTGACGCATGTCTTCATGGGGGAGTGGATCCGATGGAAGAACCGGAATCTGGAGTTCAATATCCGTACAGGCAACAGGCCGGGGAGGGTCTATTCTGATGGTGGCCGTCATGCCATGTCTGCGTAGTTTGTTGACCCAGTACAGCAGTGGGCTGTAACTGAAGGTGGCAGCTCTCATCACCTCCACCCACTGCTGGGCACGCTGCCTCCTCCGCAGGTTCTTCCTCCAGTGCAGTAAGAGGATGCAGCCAACAGTTATCACGGTGCAGAGCCCCAACAATCCAAAGTACCAGGGCACCCACTCTGAGGCAGTAAAAAAAAGAAAAGAGGCAAGCTGACTGACAGCTCTAGCTTGGGACCTGAACTGTATCTCATTGGCTCATTCATCCTCTCATTCCCTCCCACCTTTCTCAAAGACATGCCTAATAATTTCCTCATTCAGTCAAAGCTATATTTGCAGGGCATGTAAGCGACCCCATTAGCCTTTTACAGATAAGGAACACTAGGTGTCGAGGGGCCATGATCTGCCCAGACTCAAGTCAGGCCTTCTGGCTCCTGCCGCAGTCTGGCTGCAGCAAAATAACCAGGGGGTGATGAAGAACTTGTGTACATTGATACAGCAGGAGTGGGAGCCGTTTATTGTAGGACAACAGAGGTATTTATACATTCCACACAGCTTATCTTAATTAACATAAACTAGATGCAGCAGTCAACCAATAAGAAATCTCCACACTTAATGGCTCCCTGGCGTTACTTCACAAACCACTCCCTCTGGCAAAATGCCAAGCGCCATCCAGACTTGTTTACAGACTCTAACAGGCTCCCAGTCCAGGACCCATACAGTCACTCAGACCCAGAAGCCTCACTAAGGGCAAGGACCTCAAGTGTATCTTTTCTGCTTGGGCAGAACATGGTCTCTGCCTTCGAGGAGTCCTTAGTTTCCTAGAGGAGTCTGTCTCTTAATTAAATAGCACTCCATTCAGGCAGCCACCACCCCCATTCATTCAAAGGGTCTTCCCTGAAAGTTTGTCCCCCACACTCAAAGGTCTGGGTTTACTTACTGCCTGGAAGGCCCATGTCCTCCTTTTGTGAATCTGTAAGTTTCACTCTGGTTACCAGGACTATGGCTCTGGAAAGAGTGAACTCACCCACTACTCTGCCCACCAATGGGAGTCCCCAGAAGGCCCAGTCCCATTGTTCTCTAAAGATGAGGTCACCAGGTTCTGAGCATCAGGAATTCTTGGGCTGGTGCTTGTAGAGTGGTTGGCAGTTGATGGAATAAGGGACTCCATCATGTGACATCTCATGAGCATGTTGTTTTCCATGAAAGACTGGTCCACCATTGAATTGTCTGTTCCCAACTTTGTGTGGTGAACTCACAGGGCAGCCCCCAGGAAAGGCCCTTACACCCTCAGGAACTTCTATTTTTGTCTGCAGTTGTTAGGGAGCCATTTTTCAGTGGGGAGTGGGGCAGGGAGGACAGTGAGCATTGGACATCCTTACCCTCAAGAAGTGTCTTACCTAGTTGTCAGGGAACAAAAGGGCTCAGAAGAGCCCTACTTTTGCTCCTACCATTTCTCTTTTGTTTCTTCAAGTGTTTTTTGAGCATCATCAGGTCCCATGGGAGCTCCCCCATATGGGATCCTGCTTCTGTTTCCAGCTTCATCTCCCTCCCCATTCATCATATACTGTTTTCCACACCTCCTTATCCTCCCAGGTGGTCAACTCCCCAACTCTGACACAAAGAGTCCTTTCAGTTGATTTCCAAATTTCTAGAACTCTGAAGTGGATGAATTTGAAACAAATTGGTTTTACTATAAGTTTTACTATAAGTTTGTATAAGTGGAAAATATAATGTTCTACAGATTTAATATATGATTGTCTATATTAACTGGTATAAAAGTGATGCCCTTTTAAACAATACAACCCACCCACCATGGACAAATAAAGTTCAGTTAAGTATAAATTAAATTAAAAACTTAACATGAAAAACCCCAGCATGATGCTCTGCCACTGAAGTTTATTTTAAAATCAACATTTTTTATTTCATCTTCCTCTCCCCATACCTTATCTGGGGGGGAACAGGATTACTTTTTGTCCAGTTATCTGTCCTTGAGCACATACCCACCACAGGAGTAAAGAAATTCAGAGTTGAGAATGGCACCATAAGTTTTAAAAATGATTGGTATTAATTCTTCTTTAAAGGTTTTGTAAAACTCCGCTGTATACCCATCCGGTCCTGGGCTTTTCCTGGTTGGTAGTCTTTTGATGGCTTCTTCAATTTCATCCATTGATATTGGTCTGTTCAAATTGTGTGTATCCTCCTGACTCAGTCTGGGCAAATCATATGACTTAAAAATTTATCGATGTCTTCACTATCTTCTATTTTATTGGAATATAGGTTTTCAAAATAATTTCTAATTGTCTTCTGTATTTCTGTAGCATCTGTTGTGATATTGCCTTTTTCATCCCGTATGTTAGTAATTTTGTTCTCTCTCTTCTTCTCTTCGTTAGCATGGCTAAAGGTCTGTCGATCTTATTTATTTTTTCGAAGAACCAACTTTTAGTTTTGTTAATTTTTTCAATAGTTTCTTTTGTTTCCATTTCATTGATTTCCGCTCTGATTTTAATTATTTCTTGCCTTCTGCTACATTTGCTGTTGTTTTGCTCTTCCTTTTCTAGGGCTTTGAGATGAAGTGTGAGCTCATTTATTTGTTGGTTTTTTCTTTTTTTTGAGGAATGACCACCAGGCGATGAATTTTCCTCTTAAAACTGCTTTCATTGTTTCCCATAGATTCCGATATGTTGTGTCTGTATTTTCATTTATCTCTAAGAATTTTTTGATTTCCTCCTTTATGTCTTCTGTAACCCTTTGATCATTCAGTAACATATTGTTCATTTTCCATGTGATATAGGATATTCCCTTCCTTCTTTTATCATTAATTTCCAGTTTCATTCCACTATGATCGGATAAAGTGCATGGTATTATCTCCACCCCTTTATATTTACTAAGGGTTCCCCTATGGCATAATATATGGTCTATTTTTGAGAAGGATCCATGTGCTGCTGAGAAAAACGTATATCCACTTGAAGATGGTTGATATATTCTGTATATGTCAGTTAAGTCTAGGTTATTAATTGTGATATTGAGTTCTATAGTTTCTTTATTCAACTTTTGTTTGGAGGATCTGTCCAATGGTGAGAGAGGTGTGTTGAAGTCACCCATAATTATTGTGTTGTGGTTTATTTGATTCTTGAACTTGAGGAGAATTTGTTTTATGAACGTCGCAGCACCATTATTTGGTGCATAAATATTGATAATTGTTATATCTTGTTGGTGGATGGTTCCTTTTAACAGTATATAATGTCCTTCCTTATCCCTTTGGGTTAATTTAGTCTTGAAGTCGATTTTATTCGATATGAGGATGGCCACCCCTGCTTGCTTACGAGGACCGTGTGCGTGGTATATTTTTTCCCATTTTTTCACCTTCAGCCTGTGTATGTCTTTTCCAATCAGATGTGTCTCCTGGAGGCAGCATATTGTTGGATTTGTGTTTTTAATCCATGTTACTAGTCTATGTCGCTTTATTGGAGAGTTTAAACCATTAACGTTTAGAGTTACTATTGATGTATGTTTTGTACTTCCAGCCATGTTTGATTATTTATCTCTTTTTTTTTAATTTAGTTTGTTTCTCCATGGTTAGCTTTCCCCCCACCGTCTGTCCTTACTGAGGTACTTCCCACTGTTGGCTTTGGTTATTGTTATTCATTTCTTCCTCGAGTAGTGTTTTGTTCAAGATGCTTTGCTATGCTGGTTTTCTGGCTGCAAATTCTTTTAGCTTTTGTTTATCATGAATGATTTTTATTTCATTGTCGTACCTGAAGCTTAATTTTGCTGGATACAGAATTCTTGGTTGGCATCCATTGTCTTTCAGTGTTTGAAATACGTTGTTCCAGGATCTTCTCGCTTTCAGCGTCTGTGATAAAAAATCCGTTGTTAACCTTATTGGTTTACCCCTGAATGTAATCTGCCTCTTTTCTCTTGTAGCTTTTAATATTTTCTCTTTGTTATGTATATTGGATATCTTCATAACAATGTGTCTTGGCGTTGGTCTACTGTAATTTTGTATGCTCGGTGTCCTGTATGCATCTACAATTTGTATGTCTGTTTCCTTTTTTATTTCTGGGAAGTTTTCTGTAATTATTTCTTTTAGCAGGTTACTCATTCCCTTGGTTTGAATCTCTATCCCTTCCTCTATCCCGATGACTCTTAAATTTGGTTTTTTTATGTTATCACATATCTCTTGGATGTTTCTCTCGTGATTTTCAACCAGCCTATCTGAGTTGGCTAGACTCTTTTCAAGATGATATATTTTGTCTTCATTATCTGACGTTCTGGCTTCTATTTGCTCCACTCTATTAGTGATACTCTCCTTTGAGTTTTTAATTTGGTTTATAATTTCCTTCATTTCTAAGATTATCGTTTGATTCTTTTTTATAATCTCTATCTTCTGATAAAGATGCTTAACTTCTTCTTTTATCTGTTTATGTAATTCATTCTCAATGTGTTCTTTCGCTGCTTGAATTTGCTGTCTCGTATCCTCTTTAAGGTTCCATTCCATCTGTCTAAGGTGTTCCTTGAGTTCTTTATATGACCATTTTTCTGATGACTCTATATCCTCCTGAATATTTAGGCTGCCCTGCATTGTTTGCACTCCTTTTCTTCCTTGCTTTTTCATGCTGCTCATGTTGCTTCTTGTTCTGTTTGACTGCTGAGTTACTGTTTACTCCTATAAATTTATTTGATGCTTGGGAGGAAAGGTATTAGAAGGGAAGGGAGGAAGTCACTAAAGAGAATGAGAGTAAGCAGGTAGAATTCAAGGAAGGGGGAATTAGAAAATTGAAAAAAAATGTAAAGACAGAAGAAAAGAAGGAAAGAGAAAAAAGAAAATTAAAAAGAATTTAAAGAAAAATAATAATAATAGAAATGAAAAATGAAATTAAAAAAATGGAATAAAATAAAATAAAATAAAATGGATTAAAAAAACATTTAAAAAGACAGCAAAAAAAAAATTTATAAATGCAGTCCTAGAGATCGATTATCTGTTCTTCCAGTAGATGGAGCTATGCCCACCGGGCCAAGTTTCTCCTCTCAGTAGGCGGGAGTCAATCTCTGTGCAGCAGTTCTTCCTCCCGGACTGGGCGGGTCTCCACTCCTGCTGTTCGTGGTGTGGGCGGGGCCTTTCGCAGAGCCCGTCGGGGGTCGTTTGCAGCACCCGGCTGGTAGGTGAGGGTGGTCGTCTGGAGCCCCGAACCGCCAGAGGCGGTTCACAGAGCCGGGCCGGCAGGGGCTGGGCAGGCAGCGCCCGTTCCCACACTCACTGCAACATGTGGGCAGCGGCTACCTGGCGGCGGCCGGTGGCAGTTCACAGAACCAGACGGGCGGGGGCCCAGGCAGGCAGCGCCCGTCCCCATGTTCGCTGCAACGTGTGGGCCGCAGCCGTCCGGCGGCGGCCGGTGGCGGTTCACAGAGCCGGGCCGGCGTGGGCCCAGGCAGGCAGCGCCCGCTCCCAAGATCGCTGCAATGTGTGGGCAGCTGCCAGCGGCGGTTCACAGAGCCGGGCCGGCGTGGGCCCAGGCAGGCAGCGCCCGCTCCCATGATCGCTGCAATGTGTGGGCAGCTGCCAGCGGCGGTTCACAGAGCCGGGCCGGCGTGGGCCCAGGCAGGCAGCGCCTGCTCCCTAGATCGCTGCAATGTGTGGGCAGCGGCCTGCGGCGGTTCTCAGAGCCGGGCCAGCGGGGGCCTAAGCAGGCAGCTCCCGCTCCTAAGCTCGCTTCAACGTGTGGGCAGCGGCCGGCGGCGGTTCACAGAGCCGGGCCGGCGTGGGCCCAGGCAGGTAGCGCCCGTTCCTAAGTTCGCTGGAACGTGTGGGCAGCGGCCGTCGCTGGTTCACAGAGCCGGGCCGGCGTGGGCCCAGGCAGGCAGAGCCCGTTCCCAAGTTCGCTGCAACGTGTGGGCAGCTGCTGGCGGCGATTCACAGAGCTGGGCCGGCGGGGGCCCAGGCAGGCAGCGCCCACTCCCAAGATCGTTGCAACGTGTGGGCAGCGGCCATCGCTGGTTCACAGAGCCGGGCCGGCGGGTTCCAAGCAGGCAGCTCCCGCTCCTAAGCTCGCTTCAACGTGTGGGCAGCGGCCGGCGGCGGTTCACAGAGCTGGGCCAGCGTGGGCCCAGGCAGGCAGCGCCGGCTCCCAAGCTCGCTGCAAAGTGTGGGCTGCAGCCATTTGGCAGCAGCCGGCGGGACTGTGCCCCTGCTCTGCGTTGCCGAGATTCAGTCGTCTGGGACAAGCTGACACCTCCAATTAAACTTACTAGTTCCAGGCAGGTCTCCTTTCAGCGGAATTTTGCTAGGAGTTTCTCAGCAGGACGCATGTAGGTGTATTGATGAGTCTTTCTGATCCCATTACCGCAGAGGCATTGAAAGTGCTGCCTCCTCGCTGGCCGCCATGTTCATTTATTAGATTTAATCTTCAAAATCTTAACGGTAGGTTGCTACTCTGAGTGAGGCTTTAAAAAACTCATATGGCCTCCTTAGTTTTTATTGATCAGCAGAATGTTGATTTTTCTTTACTTTTTGATATTCAACAATCTTAATCCTGGTTATTTTGAATTGCTTTTTAATTC
Source organism: Spermophilus citellus (assembly GCF_964194105.1). Lineage (NCBI taxonomy): Eukaryota > Metazoa > Chordata > Mammalia > Rodentia > Sciuridae > Spermophilus > Spermophilus citellus. Next base: position 117,179,699 of record NC_138184.1, on the reverse strand, counting down.
TATGACTTCATTGGGTTTTCTCTAGAAAATTTAATTTTTTCCGATGGTTGGGGCAATTTTTTGTTGTTTTTGTTTTTTCTTTTTATTTCTTTAGATTAGGTCAAGGAATCATTAACTCTGAAGTTAGCAAATAAGTTTGAATACAACACAGCCATGGGTATTCATTTCCAAATACCTAGGGGTGGATTGCATTAATTAAAAAGGAACTTCTTCCAAATGCCTAAAATCTGAGAATTTTGAGGAAAACACAGAAGCAGGATAGAAAGCTCATTCCTCTGTCTGTAACTCCCCACTCTAAAGCAGAGTTTATTGTCAGATCCCTATTCCCACCCCTGGCTTTATTTTCATCCAGATGTGTACAAGAGCCCTCTGCGTGCTTTGTCCACATGCCTTAATTAGAATCTGGATGCCTGAAATGACTTGTCAAGCTTCAGAAGAACAGGGCAGCCATTATGGGACCAGTGGGAAGGTGTGTCAGGAGCCAAGCCTTCACAATTCACCAAACTAGAAGCACAGTCTAAATAAAGATCCTGTCCTTCTGTCCCCATGATAAAGGATAGAAGTCATCAGAAATACACTGATCAGGAGGTGACACAATTCATGATGGAATTTGACTACCATTCACTAAGACAAAATGAGACCTTTGTAAGAAAATAATCACCAGGCATAGGCACAGCCTCTGTAGCCCTAGGCAAGATATTGGGGTACATGATCTCCTCTTAGGTTGTTAATGTATACAAAAAGATAATACCAATCATCAAAGTAATGCAAACACCAGCTTTTTCAGATTGAAAGCAGCTGAAGGATTAAACCCATGAGAATGAATATAAAGGACATGAAGATCAAATCTAGATGTTCCCATAATGTGTAAATAGATTTTGGTAAGAAATTAAAGAGGAATATTAAAGAATAATGATCATCCAAAGATGATTTCACTGATGGAATAAAAACTTGATTGCTCCATTCACATGGAAAAAAGGTAACCATAATAGCATACAATTCATAAAATTTCTGAATATCACTGAAAACATATACACACACATACAGACATGTAACTGCCAGGAAGAAAAAGGTATATCCAAGAAAATGACAACCAGATTTACACTAGTTTTTTTTTTAAATCAATAAAGAGTTAATGCTATGAAGAAATAGAGCATAAGTTAGATAAAACAGAGATTAGAAAACTGAAATTATAATTCCAAGTTACTTTGATGTTTGAGAGAAAAAGAAATGCAATTTCTGTCATATAAAAACTAAGGCATTGTTATTATTATATCTCTCTCAGAAAATAAAGAAATAAAAGCAAAGCAATATTTTATATATAAAACAATAAGGTATATTTAGAAATAAAGAAATATTGAAACAGATGATTTACATTAGTAGTTAGATTTAATGGTGTTTTGGAAGTTTTACCAATAAAACAGGGGAAAAAAGACAAAAGAAAAGTGAAATTGTCATTATCAATGGATGATGCACGTTTATATCAAGAAGATGAAAGGAATAAATTACTAGAATGAATAAAACATTATCAAGTTTGCTAGGTACGCAGTGTCAGTAAAGAAATCAATTGCAGTTATGTAAAGCAGAAACAGTGTTAATTCATAATTTCTAAGAAACCATTTACAATAGCAACAATTTATTTTAAAAGTTGGGAATAAATTTCAGAAGTGAAATAACATTATGCAGTGAGCTACAATGTAGAATTGATAGAAAACGAGACAAAACAAATGGAAAATTTTATGTCTGCTTGGATTAGAAGATTCAAGAAATGTTAATTATCTCCATATAGATCTCAATTTAAATAAAATATAAATGAGTTCCAAATAGATACTTTTGGGAAAATTGACTAGCTAATTCTGACACTTGCATAGAAAAACCAAAAGAACAAGAATAGGTAAAACCCTGTTGAAAAGAACAAAAAGTAGAAATTTATTTTCAAAAGCATTTAAGACTTCTAGTTCTGTACTCCTAGACTTTCCCTTTACAGCCAGAATTAACAAACCAATATACTTTGAAAGTGTCTAAAATGCCCTAGGGATCCTGTAACTTGAAGGATGTCTTTTTTCCTCCCATGCACCCCAAAGAGAGTTACAGAAGCCTCCAACCTGTCTCCAACAGGAACAGACCATCAAGGCTCCAAGATAGCCTGTTCCTAGAGACAATGAGTGAGGAAAATGATGCCTAATAGCAGGTATCTTCTAGACATAGGACCCAAGTTCAGAGTTCAGTTCAGCACCAATGACAAATTGTTTCCTCCCAAAGATTCAACTGAGACCTAGTGGAAAACTGATCCACCATCTCCTACTCCTCTTCAACACAATCCTCACCCCTTTGAGGAAGCAGAGGGCAGTGCTAGAGTCCCATAGAGTGGTGTCAGCATGCTTGCTAGGGAAGTGATCTTTCTTCCACATGTAATGGTAAGAGGAGTGCACAATTTCTTTCCTGGGGTAGTATTGGACGAAGCCCATCAGGGCTCTTCCACTCCCTGCAGGAGGTTGCAGGGGATGCTATAATCATCCCACAAGGACAGTTTCAACACAGCCCAGCATCAAATTGAGCTCCCACCTCAAATCAGTAGTAACAAGAGTGAACTCAGGTGGTGCAAAAAAGGGGTTGCTTTTCACATCTAGCCTTTTTCTCTTTATACCCACTTTCAAACTATCCAGCTTTTGACAATAACCAACTTGACCCTCACCTGCCATCAAGATTGATCAAGGTGATAAGTCAGAGCTAGATATCACTCTAATCCTCCTTCATCCACACGCCTGATGTCACTGGGTGCAGGAGCAAGCTGAAACCAGATGCTCATATAAAAGCAATGAGACTGAAATAAGAAAGTAAAAACAGTGAGAACTGTCACTTGTATCCTCTCTTCTAGCCACTGATGTCACAGGTCCTAGAAGGAAGCTGGGCCACAACCCCACCAAGATAGAATATGTTAAAACCAGGTATGGAAGTCAAAACTCAGCTTACAGCCCTCCTTGACCTCAGCAAGGCCAGTGGAAAGCTGAGTTGCCACCTATAAAGTACATTAATGAAGGAGCTACCTGATGGTTTTGGCTTTCCCCCACCTCCTGAGAGCCATTTGGGCCCAGCCAAGGAGTTGATCTTCTAGTGTCAGAATAAAACAACCAATTAGTGTGAGTCAAACCTCTGTTTCCACCTTCCCTGGTGGCACTGGAACCTACCAAGGAACAGATCTTACAACCACACTTTGTAAGAAGAGGTGGTTAGATCTATCTACCATATTCAAGTTGAGATAAGTGAAGCCCAGAGAGAAGACAAACACACACACCTGATCATTATGCAATACATCAATAGGGGAGTGCCTGCTAATAAATTATGTTTACTAAACACAGAAACTCATAGTATGTTATTCAAAATACTCAACATATAAGTAAAAATCATTTATCATCTCGAAAAATCAGAAACATCAAAAAATAAAGGAGAAAAGATAGCTAGCAGATGTCAGCACCAGGGCAAATTACATGTTGGAATTATTTGGGAAAGATTCTAAAGCAGTTATTTTTGAAAAGTACTTAGGGAGTTTCTTGAAACATAGATAGTAGAAAAATCTCAAGAAAGTAATAGAACTTATAGCGATGAACCAATGGAAAGTATGACTAAAAATAAAGCAGTTTATTATCCTAAATGCCTTATAATGTGTTTTTTATTAAACACATTAAAATAAGCAATAAAGTTCAATAAAGCACTCATCGGTGGTCTCAATAGATGATAGATGAGAGTAGATATAATCAATACCCTTAGGACCAATAAATAGAACTTATATGATATAAAAAAATTAAAAAGGAAATAAACAGTCACATGGATATGTATAAAAAAGAGTGAACATTCATATTATCAAATATGATAATAGAAGGAGAGATGGAAAAGTAAAAGAGAATGAAAATGAAATAGTTTTCAGAGAAATAGTGGTTGAACATTACCAAATTTATCAAAAACCGTAAACATACATACACTCAAGAAATTGAGTGGAACCTAAAGGAGAGAATTGCATAGAAATCCACACCATGGCACAAAATTATCAAAACTGTGAAAGTTATAAGACCAAGAATAAAATCTCAAGATATTTTATCAGAAAACAATGTTATAGTACTTAGAGCACAAATTCAAATGACAGAAATTTCTGTTCTGAAACAGTGGAGGCAAAAAGGAAAGTGGCAAAATCATTTGCAAGTAATGAGAGCATGAAACTGTCAATTGTGAATTTCATACCTGACAAAAATACCTTTCTGAAATAAAGAGGGAATAAACGTACACAAAAAGAAATAAACATACACAAAAAGACAATTTCTTAAATCTACTCTTAAAGAAAGACTCCAGAAAAACCTTCAAATAGAAAGAAAATGAAAACAAGACAGCTTGGAACACGAAATAGGAAAGAACATTGGCATGAATAAAAATAGGAATAAGTATCTCAATGTAATATAAATAATATTTGGTAGTTTAAGCAAAAATTATAATACCATTTGATATGAAGTCTATATAAAATGAAGAGATACAGTAATTAAATGTTAAAAGTTGAGCAAATAAAGGGAACTACATTCACTCAAAATAATAAAGCATTGATTTATGCAGCTTTGCAAATACGAATTTTTATTTTCTCATATTTGAAAATTAACATGCAGTTGTAAAAAATAAAAAAGGTGCAATGAACCCTTCATGTTCCCGGTTTCCTCCAAAGGTAACATCTTGTTATATACTATAATATCTCCGTCAGGATACTTATATTTATACAATGACAATAAAGAACAATGTAGATACCAGACAGTTATAAGGAGTGAAGATTTTGTCAGCATCAGTTGCCACCCATGCTTCTTTAAATTAAATATCTAATTCATGCATTTATGGGAAATTTTCTCAGGGTTTATCAATTTCATACTACAGAGATTTTCTCTTAAGTTTTTTCATCCCTTCCCAAATTTTAAATGTTATTTTAGTATAAAATTAGGTAAAAATAAGTCAAGAACTATTAGAGATATCTGAAACTAGATATTTATTCTGATATTTAGTTCAAAATGAGAAAAAAAATCAATATAAAGAAGAATCATTTAATTACCTAGGGCATTTTAATGTATTCAATATTCCAGGGGTTTGAAATCACTTTATATATTACTTTATTAATTTTGAAAGACATGAAAGTATTTTAAGAACTTCTTAAATAATTAACAGATATTCATGATTTTTACTTCCCCAATGAATATAACATCTTTATCTCTCTTTTATGTAAACAACCCAGAGTTAATTACATAGTTGTCCATCCTTAAATGCTATCATTATTATTATCTTTTTTATTAAGTATGGCAAACTGCTCAGCTTAGTTTATAATAAGGAGTTGAATTATTATTGGAGCCATAGAGAATTGAACAGTTGGAAGTCATAAGCTGAATGGCTGTGGGGAAAAATAATGTGATGTTGCTTAACTAGCTCATGTTACAAAGTGGTTTATTTAGCTCCATTTTGTACATAGATAAATATCATACAAATTTGTTTAATTTTCTACAAGTCAGATTGCTAAAGAGAAATGTTTCAAAATGCTTTAGCAGTAGCATAGCTAAAATGGGTGGCACAAAATGGATTCTAGAAAACAAACAAAACAGATTGTATTAATGAGGAAATGTATCCACAAATCAGTGAAGGCAAATGACACTATGACTTGATCTGGTTCTGAGAGAGCATATGATGGTATAAGGACATAGAGAAGGTCATGCATTTTTAAAAAGTAGAATGTCTACAGTGGTTTTAAACCTTTATTTTTAGAAAATTCTAGATTTTAAAGCTGTTAAGAAAAAATACAGAGAGCATTGTACTATTTATCTACTTTCTTTCAGGGATAGCATATTGCAAGACTGTATCACAATATCACAATCAGGATGATGCTGTGGATGCAGTGAATACACAGAACATTTCCATTACCTCGGGGGCCCTCATATTGCCTAGTTAGTACTGGCCACCTCACTTTCCTCATCCCATCTCTGGCCCTGTTAATGTTCTGTACAGTTTTGACATTTCAAGAATGTTCTACAAATGGAATCATTCAGCATATGACATTTTGTATCTTCTGTAGAGCCAAGATCTCTGGAAAACAAACCCACAGTCTCATCTTGAGAGTGGAAGAACTACAATAGAAATAGAATTTCCAGTCACTCAGGATATGTGCTCTTAAAGGAGAGCACTGACTGCAAAGAAATTGACTCTTGAAAAATTGAAATGGAGACATTTAGACAGATCCTCATAAAGATAGAGTTGATGACCCTCTAAATTCTCCTGGGTCTTCTTTGCCAGTAGAAGTATCCACTCTGCTCCTATGAAGGTAAAACCTGCTTTGCTTGAGAGACTGCACTGGCCTTTCTGCGGTACATGTCATTCAAGACAATGCTGATTCACTTTAGGACCTCCTCCTCCATTATCTTTCTTTCTAGATCTATAACTAGGCTCAAATCCCTGCAAGGTCTAAGAGGTGAGTTTTAAAGTGTGACCCATTAAAAGATCTACTATGCTAAAAAAGAACTACAAGGTTCTTACAATTTATATAATCAGATATCTAGGGAATAGGTGTGTGGATGGATATTAAGGGTGGAGAATAATTGTGGAAAGAACATGAAGTTGTACTGGGACATATTTATTGTTATATGACTACTAAACTGAAATTCTGGATTTAATGTTGCAGCTTGAGAGGTTAGAAATAGCTCTGTTTGTTTTCTTGGTTGACTGAAACATAGATCGAAAAGTGGCCAACTCTAAATGACAGAATGTCTTGATAAGCGTATGGTATTCAAAGGCCTATGGAGATTGAAATGTTAGAGTAGATGTTTCACATGATACCTGGTCACCCAGGCTGGGAGGGGTCCACAGAGCATACTTTTTATCATGACTATAAAGAATAAGGATGTGAAGGAGGCCTCAACCTCCTTGATGGTGCTCTGTAGTTTAGGTCAGAAATTTTAACATGAACTGCTTGTACATTGAAACAGGATCCATAAATACCATAGGAATAATTGGATCCTGGGGTGGCAAGTGCCAAGAGTTGTCACCAAAAATAAAGAAGGTGTGGTTATTTTAATGAACCTCAGAGTAAAGGCAAGAATCAGAAAAATCTGACTTGCAGAATCCATAACATTGGCTAGTTCATTATGGCATCTCTACAAGTGAAATGGATAGGAAGTGCACTATTCACACTTGATCTGTAGAAACAGAATGAACAGAGGTTTAGCTTGAATTTCAAAGCAAAGTTTGAATCCTTAGTACATCCACAAATTCATTTTTGTATTAATAAACAGTAGTTTAGAGGTTCAGAATCCTGTGAATGAAGGAAGGCTGAATCCTTTTAGGATAAATGCCACTAATTTCACAAAATTTCTATTAATTTTTCTTTCAGATTTTTCTAAAGGGACCTTTACCAGGGTAACAACAAAATCTTCCAGACTTTTCTAAAGGGACCTTTACCAGGGTAACAACAAAATCGAGTAAAGGAAATAGACTTTTCAGAGACTACAGGATCTGTCTCTGACTCTGTCTGACAATAATTCCAAGAGACCCAAAAGCTCACTGCAGCCCTCCCGTCCAAGTCAGGGCTTATGGAGGTCAAGCTATCAATACAGTTTTATGTCAGAACCAACTCATAATTGGACCAGCAAGTGCCTGAAACTACCCTGTATTTATTTCCTTAATTCCAGACTGCACTATTGAAATGTATACTCCGAAGCTGGCAGAATATATGTCCTGGTTTTCCGATTTGTAAAGTGAGGGATATTATGGTGAAAAAGCTAAGTAGCCTAATGCCACAAAGCTTTCCCCTCTTATCTTCCTGTATAAATTTTATGGTTTCAGTTCTTAAATTTTAGTGTTTGATCAAAAATGGGCCAAGTATTTATATGTGTGAACATGTAATGACTCTCAACTTCAATGGCTTAAATATTGATTTCAAAATTTTCAATGATCTTAAGCCTGTAAAATTTTCTTTAATTGATTATTCAATTTAAAATTTTGCTAAACATATGGTGATCTTTGTAATGAACATAATGCTAACAAGCATCAAAGTTTTAATTCTGAAAATATACTTGGAAATTAGCTTAAAATGAATAAGTTTATAAACAGATAATATAAATATTAAAAAACCCATAAACAAGTTTATTTGAATAAAGATATATCATTTCAGCTTTCTTATTATTTGGAGAGTAAAGTCTTCCCTGCTCTTCTCCTCAAATAAACCCATCTTTCGAAAATGTCAAGCTAGTTATCTGGGTGCTCTTATGTGTTTATAAACTCCTGCTTTCTAAAAACATCAGCAAACCCATAAGGTGAAATCCAAATCAAATAACCTAAGAATAATGCTTTAATGTCCTATGAGACTTTAATCCTTAAACCCATGAAAGAGAGTTGTGCATAGAAGAGGTACTTAGTATTTGTTTAATAAATAGCAAAGTGTTTTATGAGGAGAATTCTGATTAAATTTTGTCTAGCTATTAAGCTAAAAAAAGTCAGAAAAATAGAGATAAATGGATTTGGTTTTTAGTTACAGAAATTCTGCCAGTAGGGTATAGTATAATATAACCCAGCAAAAATAAAGTAGTCTCATTTTCCCCTTGTCCTCTGACACTCTGTGGCCCACAATATCAAAGAAAGAATTAAATAAATAAAATGGGATAAACCATACTAATTCAGTGAGTGTCAAATTAGTGCAGTATTAGTCCAAGCAATTCATGGTACTTTCAAATGCTTTCAAATGTCCTCTAACTTATAGGGAAGAAAATACAAAGTTAGAAGATACAGTTTAGTATACAATAGCACAATAGACACCTGAGTCTTGGAGACTTTCTATCAGTACTGATAAGAAATCCCATTGCTTCCATGTATTTTTGCACTTGTGAAAAACATCTCTTCCATGGAACAGAAAAGCAAGAGTCTAAGGAGCCTGGATGTACTTCAGTGAGCTCCCAGATTTGAAAAAGAAACAAACTGTGAGACTGTGCCAAAGCACCTCATTTTAAAGTTTGAATAAACAGTGGTGAGAATTTTGCAATGTAGCTGAAGAAAACCAAACACTCCTTAAAATAAAATCGATAAATACTTAATATATATGGGGGCTGGGGTTGTGGCTTAGTGGTAGAGTGCTCACCTAGCATGCACAAGACACCGGGTTTGATCCTCAGCACCACATAAATTTAAAATAAATATAGTGTCCACCTAAAACTTAAGAATAAATATTTTTAAAAATACTTAATATATAATTTGTTAGAAGGCCCAGATATATGGTGATATCATCCCAGACTAGATTGGCATGAGAGACAATTAAGACATAGAAAATAAAAGCTAATTATTAAGGTCTTGGGAAATGTCAAGTTAAGGATTTTGTGGGGGATGCTGGAGATTGAACCAAGGGTCCTGCACACGCTAAGCACGTGCTCCATCATTGAGCTACACCCCGAGGTCAAGCTAAGAGTTTTTTAATCCCACTATATTTTACTTACATGGTCGTGATTGGCTATAAAAAACTAGATGTAGTCCTTAGGTTAAGTGCAAGTGCCAGTCATTCAAATAATCCTTTTCAGTGTCATCATAATTATCAAGCATGTAGCCATAAAAGTAGCTCAGAAAATTCCATAATAATGGCAACCACCACATTCTTTTTATACCAGCACTCACTCTTTATTCCTGCCTCCCTCATTTCCTTTTCCTGGGTTTTCCTAAACACATTGTTTATTGTCAGATATCCTAAAGAAAGGCACCTCATATTCCAAAAGATTATCTCCTCCTGAGGGGAGCTCATCATCATCTATGAAGAAAGAACATTTTACATTCTAATCTGATTTATAAGATTCATTTAAGTCATGTGACCAAAATTCTAATTTACTTTACCATGGGCTTTCATGATCACAACTGTATCCTGTCCTCACTAGGAATTGTTTTAACCCCGAAAAGCAATTCTGAATTATTTGCTTCTTTCAGCATTATTCCTCCTCCTTTGCACTTTCTTACTCCTGATCCTTCATTTTGTAAAACTTCTGGTGTTTCTTTTTGTTGGCCAACTACAATATTCCATTTGCAACTTATAGACTTCAAATCTTTCCATTCTCCTCAAATCTAAAATCACTCTTATTCTTTATCATATAGTATTTTTTTTGTACCATGGATTGAACTCAGGGGCACTCAATCATTGAGTCATATCCCCATAGCTATTTTGTATTTTATTTAGAGACAGGGTCTCACTGAGTTGGTAAGCACCTCACCATTGCTTTGAACACGCCATCCTCCTGCCTCAGCCTCCCAAGTCACTGGGATTACAGATGTGTGCCACACCATGCCCAGCTCATATAGTAAATTACTGAGAAAAGAAAATTCACCATACAGGCTAGTCAAATTAAATATAAATCTAGATGAATTAATGCATTCCAAATAGTATAGGAATAGACAGACAATTGGACTTAATTCAAAGTTCACAATATAGAACCAAATACATAAAAATTTAATTTCAAAACTCAGGTGGCATTTCATTGCAGTGGAGACATGGATGTATAATATATCCTTAATATTGTATGAACAAGTGACCAGCTAAATGTTTCCATGCCATATTCTTGTCTACACCCAAATAACTCTCCTTCAGTTTAGATGTCTCTAAATACTAAATTATGTATATTCTTGGAAAACTAATGCCTATGTTGAACCTCCAGGGTGCTGAATATTGCAATTCCTCTACCTCAAATTCTCTCTCCTGATTGCATATGTCTCACCTTTCATCTTTCTACAGCTACATTTATCATTTTCTTTATAAACATGCTCTGTCCATGTTTGAAATTTTCTCAGTTGCAATATACTATTAAATCATATTTATCTCAAATACCTTTCATGCTGCATGATTAGAGTTAGGCAATGTACTAAGTTTGATTTGGAAATCTTTCATTCTAAAAATATTTATTGAGTGTCTACTATAAGTGTAGAGGATGGTATGAGTTATGAGAGACACAGTGATGATAAATAAGACCTAGTTCTGCCCTGGAATGGTTCTATAGCCAAGTAGTTGAGACAATTTGACCTGCAGGAAAAAAATTTATTATGAAAAAAGGATCTGGATGCACTTAGCCTGAAAAACAGATCCATTAGGGATGATTTAATAACAGAGTGTGATCATATTAAGGTTAGGAAAGAAGAGGCATTAAACTGCTCTCAATCTTTCTGAAAACCTAAGAGGCTATTAAGCACCATATGAAGAATATGTTTCTATAAATAGTTATTTAAAAATAGGTTAGCATAGGGTGCACAATTATTATTTCTGGAGCTATTTCAAAATAAGGATAAATCAACTTGTGTATAATTATATTTCTTACCAGGGATTGTATGAAAATACTCTTTTCCTCTGCACATTATTGTGTGCATATTTTGTCATTTTAATTTTATTAGTGCTTGACAGTAAATCCAAAGAGATATTTATTTGGCTTAATCTTGTTATTTATAATATAAACTTGAAAGTGGATGATAATACATATTGTAAGGCTCTATTGTATAAAATATGTATGGAATTATAAAGCAGATCTTATACATTTATAAGTATTCAAATATTACTGTTCAATTACTATACTAAAAATAACTGGAGAAAGTCATTTCTATTCTAGGAGATTATATGAATACTATCTGTGATGCAAAGTCACACTTCAACAAACTAGATGAATTCAGACCTTTAGAAGTTGTGACATTTGCATATAAATTTAAACTCTGCCCCTGAGCTTTAAGAATAAATTAGTAATCCAATTTAAATATTTGAAAGATGTGTCTTATAAGAAATATGGTATTGAAAGATATAATATAGTAGAAGTGTAGTAAGAAAGATTTTCTTCCTAATAACAATTAATTTTACTTTCAGAAAAATAAGGTATGTGGGGTCTACTCAAATTTGTATTATATATCTATAATATATATCTCTAATAAGGAAACTACCTTCAGGCAGAAGCAATACTTTCATGACAATTAAGATAATTTGTGAAGTTAGTGATAAAGAAAGAGAATTATCCTACTTTAAAGAGAAAAGAGAAAATCAAAAGATAATTCAAATTAAAAATTTACTATCAATAATGTCTCCTTAGGTACAAATTTTTTAAAATGAACATTCTGTAGCATAATCTAAATTTGGCAAAGACTTTTATGGATCAGTTAGTTAAGAGTGTATTACTATCTTGAATTAAAATTTTCTCAAAATGAACCTGGCTATATATAAGAAAATAGTGTATATTTTTGTTTGTTATATTCAAAGTTATATCAAGGACTATGTTGGCCACACATTACAAGCCGTACTTAACTTATGTATCGATGCCGTGGTAAATCAATTCCTACATCAATAGATTGGCTCACACTGAAATCTAGTTCACTCAGTTAATGAACCATTAAAGAACCTCAATTGTATTATTAAACTGAAATAAAATTATAATCATGTTAGTTCAGTGAGACTTGATTTACATTAAACTGACAAATCATCATTGAGTTTTACACACACACAAAAAATCCATAACACCTATGCAAAAACATTAGAAGGAAAAATGTATATAAAATGTTTGTATGAAAACCAGTAATGCTAGAATATTATTTTAAATACTCCTACATTTTTTGCATTCATATTTTTCTTTTGCATCTTCCCTCATGTTTAACTATCAGCACTGTGCAACATGGCTCTTTTGTGTTTACTATTTAAAGATGTAGGGGAGGAGACTTGCCTGTGCCAGGAGAGTGCTCATTATCTGGCTGTGATGTTTGTTTCCTAGAGAGCTGTAAACATGCAGATTGAGGTCAGAGGTGCAGGATGTCTGTACCTATTATGTCATAAATAACACAAAAATATTGAGGAAAGTTTGTTTTTAATATTAGAAAACTATTAGCCACTTCAATAAAGTCACTTCCATCAGTGAATGAGGGAAGCCCCTGCGCAAGTACACCCTTATTGTGTATGTTCATCTTTCTCATTAGTGTATAAACACAATCGACTAACAGTCATGTTGGAACTACAGCAGTGACAATTTCAACCACAAATTAGTTACAAACTCGGACCTTGGCAGAACACAGTTGAAAGCATTCTGTGAGATTTGGTGGCTAAATTGAATAATTAAAACATATTCTTCAATAATTTTGTTGGTCATAAATTGTGTTATGCACATTTTATACAAGTGAAATTTATAATAAACTTAAATATACATATAGTTTATTCAATAAACTGTTGTGATGATTTGGATGTGAAGTGTCCCCCAAAAGCTCACATGTGAGACATGCAAGAAGTTTTGGAGGAGCAATAATTGGGCTATAGCCTTAACCTAATCAGTAAAAATCATCCCTGATGGGATTAACAGAGTGGTAACTGGAGGCAGGTGTGTTGTGGCTAGAGAAAGTGGCTCACTGGGGGTCGTGGCTATGGGGTATATATTTTGTATCTGGATCACATAGTCTTTCTCTGCTTACTGATCACCATGTGAGCTGCTTCCTTCTGCCACGCTCTTTCACCTGCCACGCTCTTCCACCATGACATTCAGCCTCACCACACCTGAGGAATGGAGACAGCCTTCTATGGACTAAGACTTCTGAAACTGTGAGCCCTCAAATAAACTTTTCCTCCTCTACAATTGACTTGGTCAGGTCTTCAGTTGCAGCTGCAAAAAAGCTGACTAAAACCTGTTGTTAGACATTTTGCTGGTATGTCATTATATGAAATGCATAAACAGTTTTAGCAATTGTATCTCTTTCTTTAATGCAGACTGTGTTCAAACAGCTTTCTCTTTAAAAAAGATCTTTCTCAAATAGAAAAATCAGAAAAATATTAATTTGATATTTAATATAATATTTATCAGTAATACCGGTAAAACAACTTTTTACAATGTATATGAGGATGCTCACACATCAGCAATCCATAAGATATATGTAATGCATCTTTGGTTAATCACATTGTACTGAGACATCTTTTCAAAATCTCCCTGTTAAAATTAAAACACTCAAAAGAACACAAGAAAAAGAATCTATTGGAAAAGCTATTGTTCAAGGGTGTGCCAAATCTCCTGAAAAATTGTCACTAATTGAAAAGAATGAGCCATAGAAAGAAGTAATTGGTAACCAAGTCACTCATAACTGTTTGAAAAAAAAAAGAAAGAAAAAATGTGGCTTTAGCGACTACCCATGTCCACATCCAATCTCTATCACAGGATTAAGACTGGCAATGAAACAGAAAGCTCTGAATTTATCAATCACAGAGTTCCTTCTGAAGAGATTCTAATGATCTATTTTGTTTTCTATGTTCACTCAGAAAATTGTAGCTTACAGTAACACAATAGTTTCAAAGAAAAAAGAGAGCAGAAGTTACTTTATTTAACATGGTAAGATCAAGGTCACAAGACATCTGGGAACTTTCCAGGAACAAGTGTTGGCAAAAACAGTAGTGCAATTTATTTAACACCATTGTAAACAAATGTAACTCAAGCTCTTCAGTGGACAAAGTGGAGGAAAATGTGCAGTGGTTTTCATCCAAATGCATATAGAAGAAATATTATAACAGAAGTTTTTCACACATAACAAACAAATGAATTGTATATCTATCTAAAAGGGTGTTAAAATCTGAAATAAAAAAACTTTGAAAAGTAAAAAAACTAAGTTGAGAAAAATAAGAGTAAAAATTTTAATTAGAAGACTTCGTGGAAATTCATGATCAAATCAGACTATTTTAAAAGAAATAATAAAAATTATTGAAGCTGAAAAAATGATGAAGAGGAAAAATAGAACATATAGAAATAAGCCCAATTAGTTGGGCTTACAAAATTTTAGTTTTATAATGTTAGTGCTATGTTTTTAGATTCTGGGTTTTTTTTTGCTAACAAATTTCTATGAAAACTAATAATTCCTAAATTTGTCTCAAAATGTTATAAAAATTGAACAGATAAAAAAGAAGTTGTAAAATTGTCTCTTAAAGAAATACTGGCCAGATGGTTACATGAGCTAGAAAAGAATTAGAGTTCTACATAATGTAATCATTTCTATTATAATAACTTTCAATTGATTTATTTGGTTTTCTGGAAACAGAAGACAGAAATATTTCCAATTAAATTTATAAGATCAGCATAATTCTGATGAACTTATAAAAAAAAGTCACCATAAAACCATGTTGACCCTTGATCATAGTATTCCATACCCTGTAATGAAGAATTCTGTATTTCCATATGTCTAAATAAATTACTATGATACCCAAAGTTGTAATAAGACTATAAGAGTAATAATTTAGTATTAATCTACTAATCAATTTTTAACAAGGAAACTTATTATTACATGAAATATAGGAAAGCCATTAAAAGTTAAGACTCCCTTATTATCATGAAATAAATGATTATGAAAATTAATAGATTTTCACATCCATAGAAGGACATGTTGTCAATAGAAAACAATTGTAAAGTGTTGAAGCACTCTAAGTTTTACCAGAAAAAGCTTTAAGAAAACAAGATTATTCATTATCACCAGTACCAGTCAATATTTTTCTTTTATTTTGGCCATTGAAATAGAGTCTGCACAAAGAATTTAAATATCTCCATAAAAATTGGATAAGCATCAATATCATTTTTGCCAGTAGAAATATTTTATAACTAAAAATTCAAGCAAATCTACTGAAATACATTACAACTAAAAAGAGATTTAATTAAGTTGCAAAATGACATAATAAAACTTGAAAAGTTATGTTCTTTATAGTATTATAGAATACTGGTGTACAGAATTACAAATCTTGTTCATAGTGATGTACAAATATCTCAAAAATGAAGAACAAATGTTTACTATGCAGGACATCTCTGAAAATATTATAGAATGACACCAGGAAATATGAATAAATATTGAACAGAAAGAGAACCTACCCTATTTTTTAGGAAAAAAATGAATATT
This sequence comes from Spermophilus citellus, assembly GCF_964194105.1. Classification (NCBI taxonomy): domain Eukaryota; kingdom Metazoa; phylum Chordata; class Mammalia; order Rodentia; family Sciuridae; genus Spermophilus; species Spermophilus citellus. Next base: position 117,163,790 of record NC_138184.1, on the reverse strand, counting down.
GAAATAGTAAAATTCTCCCCAAATCAGTCTTTAAATAGAACATACGTTCAGTCAGATTTCAGTGGTATTTTTCATGATTAAATGACTTTAAAATGTATTTAGTTGCATGTGTACTGTTTTTACATATATATCATGTAAAGAGCAAAAGAAAAGCTCTTGACCTAACTAATATTTTATCTGTTTACTGTCATGCAATGTGTCCACCAATTTTCTGGCTTCTCAAGCCACAACCTGTTTGACTATCAAATGATCCAGTTTATTTCAGTATGTTTTAGGAGATTGCCAAATAACACATAGGTGTCCATATTGTCATGTATAACCTTTATTCCAGCTCTGGCTTCAGGTGTATCTAGCAGGCTTCAAATAGTCTGAATACTGCCATTGTGGCTGCCTCACCTTGTGTGTGTATAAGTATTCCTTTATTATCCAAGATACAACTGAGAAGGTCTGCCACTGAGTTGATGTTTAATACACTTGAAAAAAATGAGGGCACTACAAGGGATCTATGACATGGAAAAAAAAACGATCTATAAATTATTTATTTTTTCACTACTACCAGAATAATGTTCATGATTGAATAATGGAGTCCTTGTTAACAGGTGTTTTCCTTTGACCCTACTGCCTTGCTACTGGTAACTATCATTCACCCATTTTACATTCTTCATCATCAATCCCTCTCTGCCTTATCATTTTCAGATATAGCATAAACTTCCTACCTACTTTGCTAACTGGAATTAATCTAAATTCCAAAATGATTTCCTTACAGAGATAACTGCTCTTATCTTATTTAAAAATAATTGTTTAGATCATGTACATAACTTACTTTCTCAAACTACTCTTCCAAACTAGAAGCACTGTATTTTTACAATCAGTAATTCTAATATTTCCTCTTAAAATGGATAAAAATGCTATAGAATGATGCACTCAAAATGAATTAAAAAGTGAATGTGTAAAAACATGAAAATCCTAAAATAAAATACAGATGAAATTCATATCATTTAACAAGATTGAGGAGTCTCTAATTTAACTTCATTAATTAATCTACAAATTATTGATAGATTTAAAATTTAAAGCATCTTATCTTTAAGAGAAAGAAGCACAATGGAATGAAACAATGAAAATTTGAAAAAGAAAAAACAAAGGAAAAGGGGACAAAGGAAGGAAGGAAAGAAGGAAGATATATAAAGAAAATTAAAGAAAAGTAATTATTATAACAATATTTTTAAAAATAAGAATTGAGAAAAAATACTTGGAAAAGATGTAAAAAGAGTGAGGACTATCTTTTAGTAAATATAAAGATATATGGACAGAATTTAAGACAAGCATTTACAATGAGAGGCAAAACAATTCACAAAAGAAGAATTTTCCTCAATAATTATGATAAATATATGACATATGTACTTATTTTGTTAGACTGATAATGACTAAAAGAATGATAAAGCCAGGTGTAGATTTATATCTGAGGGAGAGTACACTCTCAAATATTCGAGATGAAAATATCAATTGTATATTTTTCATGAAGAACAATTAATTAAAAGACCAAAATGTGCTACCTTTGATAAAAATATCTTATAGAAATAATTTAAACTATGTATTTTATCACAAAAATTCCCACTCATGATCAAAATATTCAAATACTACATGACCTAAATACCTTTTAGTAGGTAACTAAGTAAATATATTGTGTCATATTCTGAAATATGAATAATTTGAAGTGTTGATTAATATAGATATAATCCCAATATATTTTTAGTAGAAAATAGTAGTAATAAGCCAATATGAAATGGATATTTATGCATTTTACACACATACATGTATCCACATACATATATCTAGCCAGATACAAAATATAAACTCCATGCTCCAATGACCTACCCTATCCAGCTACATCCTTCAGCTACCACTCCCTTAATCCCATCAGGGAATTAATTCACTAATTGGGTTAAGACTCTCATAACCCAATCATTTCTCCTCTAAACCTTCTTACATTGTCTCACAGATAAACTTTAGGGGAACACCTCATATCCAAACCATAACAGACATCTTAGCTGTAGTTTAACTAACAATGCTCAGAACACACACACACACACACACACACACACACACACACACACACAGTCCTTGTTAACAAGTGTTTTCCTTTGACACTGCCTTTCTGCTGGCTTGCTACTGGTACCTATCATAAAGTATATATCATAGTTTCCATGAGCAAATTCCAAGACAAGGACCCAATAGTCAGTAACTTGTTTGAGAGATGAACTTAGGAAATGAGTCAGATAAAGTAGCCAACAGAATAGTATTAGCAAGGCATTTGCACTAGAGACCATTGAAGCTATACTCTCTTGGTAATCTCTGCGAGCTAATGCTCACATGTTCCTCAGAATATTCCAATTTAGTTGAATGGTATTTAAGTGTTCATAAACCATCACCAATCAGTCTTTTTGAGCTGACAGCATATGGTGGAGTCATCAATGCTGTAGGGACTTGAACTAATATGGTGTGGTGGTTTTATTTATCCAAGAGAGAGTGACACACAAGTACCTTATACTTTATAAAAGACTTCCTATCCCAACTCTACTATATGATGGTCTCTGTACATCACAAGAACAAAACGAAAACAAGCAAACTGCCTTTAGTCCTATCAAGAAAATAGGATGTGAAGAAACTTAATTTTAGCTATACATGTTATAAACATTCAAGGATTGTTTTTTTAATTAATAAATTCATATGTAGTTACAATAACCACACCAAAATGCATTTTAATTTAATCATTTTATCACTATTTTAAATATTTTATAGGTGACCATTCATGTATTCGATATCTAATATATAGGTAGGGGAGAGTTATTAGGCAGATAGATGCATATATGTACACATTAATGTACACATTGTAGACAGCTGGATAATGTTGACTGAAGTAGTACTGTGTAACATTTAGAATTGTGATATTTCTATAGAGAGGAGAAAAAACACACAATTAACCTCCTTTATTGATTTTTATGCTATTTGGTTAACATTCATACATAATAAACATCACTAAAAGAGATTCATTCAATATTATAAACTAGTTTTAAAACTTCAAACTTTTTCTCAGGGTAGCCAGTCTGTAATGACAACAACTTTAGAAACTGCTGCCTCTTTGAAAGAACATCAATAAACAACCACATGTTCAATATTATATACCATCATAAACACCAACTATCAAGAGGAGAAAACCTTATTATAATATCTATCAAATCAATCAGCCTGTTAATGGAATCTTCTCACGGTCATAAAGAAGCAAGTTTATCTCTGTAAAAATGATGTGAAATAGGTATGAAGGATTTGGCTTCAAATTTATTTTAAATAAAATACTTTTTAGAAATTTCAGATTTTAGAAAAATTGAGAACATAACTCATATATACTTCTCATATACACTTCACATAGTTTCCCCTATTATGAATGTTGGACTTAAGTATGATACATTTGTTGTAGTTAATAAGCCAATATGCATTCATCATTGTTAACTAAGGTCCATGGTTGTTTTATTAACTAAGTTGAGGTATAATTGACATGCAAAAAAAACTGTAGTCATTTAAAGTACACAAATTGATACACTTGAAGGTAGTTGCACCCATGAAACTATCAAAACTATCAAAACCATTAACTTATCTCTGCCACTATTAATGTCATAAAATTACCAATTTCTTCCAAAAAAGTTTCAGTTTGCCCCCTTTGGATATTTGTATGTATATCTTTGGGGTCAATATGTTTTGGGGTTCTTTGGTTTACCTGGATCTAGATATTCATTTTTCTCCATAGAATTGAAATACTTTTAGCCAATATTTCTTTAAATGTGTTTTCTACCCTTTTGTTTTTCTCTTAGTCTTTTTCCATAGTGCATATATTGGTTCACTTGATGGTGATCTATGAATGCTTTAAGCTTTCTTCATTCTTCCCCTTCTCCTCCCCTCCTCATACCTGTATGGATTTTTATGTTCCCCTTGACTATGACAGTTTCTTACAATTTCTACAATTTCATGATATTGACACTTTCAAAGACAAATAGGTGCTTTTTTAGAGTGCACCTCTGTTTAAATTTGTTTTTATCCTAAGACTGTTGTTATAAGATAATGTTATAGTTTCGATACTAGGTGTCCCCCAAAGATTACATGTAAGACAATGCAAGAAAGTTTAAAGATTAAAAGACTGGGTTATGAGAATTTTAACCTAATCAATGTATTAATCCCCTAATAGGGATTAACTGGGTGCCAACTCTAGGCAGGGAATTGGAGAAGGTGGGTCATTGGGAGTGTGTGCCTTTGGGGTATGTATTTGTGAACTGAGCTTAGCCTATCTCTGATGCCTGGTGCCCATGTCCTGAATCACTGTTCTCTACCACACTCTTCTGCCATGATGTTCTGCAACATCTTGGGATAGTGTAATGGAACCAGTTGGTTGTCTTTGGACAAAAACCTCTGAAACCATAATCCCCAAGATAACCTTTTCCTCCTCTAATTGTTTTTGGTCAGAGCAACAAAAAAGCTGAATAAAACAAATGTTAAGTGAATGATTATGAAGATAAGAAGTTACATTTATCACATCATTTTGAATATAGATAGTATTGAACTGATGTATGATTATTGATGGTGGCCTTGGTCAAGTGTCTAAAGTGGTGCTTGTCAAGTTTGTCAGACTTTTGTACTGTAAAATCATTCTTTTTCTTCACCTATTCTATTCTATGTGTTGGAAAGAAATCTGGGTGTCAAATTCTTATATGGTATATTTCTTATCTTCAAGAAATCCTTGCTCCTTTTATCATAAAATGCTATCTGGAACTGAGCTCTAAGTGTGAGGCATGTTTATACTGCCAGACATTTATCTTAATTTGTTTCAGCTGTCAAAACAATAAATGTACATGTATATACTAATCCATGTATATACACACATCTAAAATATGTTACCACATGCAACATATTATAATAAGTCTAAGTTTACCCTGACATCTTCAATTCCTATTCATATCCACATAGATTATTCTGGTTTCCTCCTCTTATTACAAATTCCCACTTCAACAGTGAGAAATGAGGCTCCACCATCTGTCACCCATTCATGTGACTATTTATTACAATGAACATCTATAGAAATAACAGAATTATTAATGCATATTTCTGTGAGAAACAACTTTAGCAACTAGAGTACAGTATGTGCAGTTCTTTTCACTTATAGTATTAAACTCATTTCCAATGGTTTATAGGTCAATTATCTCCCCATTATCCATATCCCTCAATGCAGTTGCTTCTTGCTGTTTTTATACAATTGAATATTCTTACATATAGTCTGTATCTTTCCGAGTTTCCTCAGATATATAAAATTTGAAAACACAATGTAAACACTTTGCACCCATAATGTCTTATATCCATAAGCATAGCATTATACAGATTAATTTTGGTATCCTAAAAATCCCTTTTGTTTTATGTATTTATCCTCCAATCCCTGAAACCATAGCAATCATTGACTTTCTATAGCCTTTATAGTTTTCCATTTTCCAGAATGACATATAACTAAAATCATATAAATAAACTTTTCCATATGAGAGTTTTAACCTAATCAATGATTTTCCCACTGATTTTTTCTATGTAGCAATACCCATTTAAGATACCTCCATGTCATCTCAGCTTGATTGCTCATTTACTTTTAACACTGTACAGTGATAAAATACCCAGTATTGCATGTACCATATTTCCTTACCCATTCATATATTTTATGACATTTTTATTGCTTCTAAGTTTTAGACATTTATGAATACAGCTACGACAAACATTTTTGTGTACAATTTGTTTACAAAAACATAGCTTTTCAAGATTGCATTGAATTTTTTTTGTTCTTTGCATTTCCATAGTTTTAGAATAACTATCCCAACCCCTCATACACATTCACATACAGTCTCACTGATATTCCTTCAAGAATTTTGCTTGGGAATTATACTGACAGTATAATCTTTTTGGAAGAACTCTATAATATCATGTCTTCCAAACTATTTTCATAGTATAACCATCCATTGTGATTGTATAATATTTCACAGTTTTTCTCCAATGCACTATATCAGCCAGCTTTTGTCACTATAATAGATTGCTGAGGCAGGCTACTCATGAAGAAAAGAGGTTTATTTAGTTTATAGTTTTGGGTGTCCAAGGGCACCCAATGGCACTTGCAGTGACTCAGTAATGGTGAAGTTCCTCTAAGCTGAGTCACATCATAGCCAACTAAATGGTGGGAGCATGGGTGGGAGCAAGTAATTACATTTCCACACAGGAAGGCAGAGTGCTGGGCGGGAAAAGAATCAGGCATTTCCTTTAAAGAACACTGTTGAGGGTACCTTGAGAAACACCTTTTGAGGGCATGTCCCCAGTTAACCTAAAGTCCTCCCACTGGACTTCATCTGCCCATTAGAGTTTCAGTTTGTAGCCTTGCTGTGGTACTGGCTGGAGTTTGATGGCCTCAGGATGAGAAGAGACAAGTTCTGTTAGTAGGTTTAACAGACAGGATTCAAACAACAAAGACAAGAAGAAGCATCAAAAGGTGTCCTGCCAAACAGTAATCAAGACATCCAGTTCCACAATTTTGACCATCATCCCCATGACTCTGACAATTGCTGCTAAATTTTGGAGGTGCAGACTGGTATTTCTTTGCTGGATCCATAACAATCCTAGATTGGTTTGCATAAAAATAGCATTTTTTCTTCAGGAAGAGACACAATCTCCCTTTCTCAGCAATTAACACTTATAGTCCCCTTGTGATTTGGAAAGTGACTACTACTAATGAATCTATCTGATTTGACAGATAAATTATGCTTTTCAGATAAATAAACTGAATAGGTTATCAGATAAATAAACTTTTAAAATAGGAGAGGTTAGCCCCCTACCCTTACCCCTGTACCAACTCCAGCAGCCATTTCTAATCCTATTAGGAGAAGAATTAGCTGTGTAGTCCATTTGGCTATACTATATGTTATTAAAGTTATGATTAGAGATTGATTGTTAGATGCTATTTCTCATTGCTGGAGCTAGATATACCAGTGTATATGTTCCTGTCCAGTCGGCTAGTAGACATAGGTAAGAATTTGTTCCACACAAGACAAAAGATTCCTGCTGTCTCCACACAGAAGCTAAGTTTGATAGAATATATGTATTATATTTTTGTTTGTGAGAAGCCTTTTAAACTGAAATTAATTTTATTTACTGATAATAAATTATGAAATCTAATGTATTTCATGCTTTGAATTTGCGGTTTAAAAAAGTCATCCTTTTAAATTACCTTATTGCTTTCTTAAAATAGCAAAATCAACTGTGATTTTTATTTTCTATGTCCATGATATAGTAGTAAACATTTTTAAAAGTTTTTTTCTTAAGCAATTTAGCTTCAGGTGTATCAATTTTATCAATTCTTTTGAAAGGAAAACTTTTCACTTATTGATATTTCTATGTTTAACATTTGGTTTTTATGCAATTATTTTTATATTTTTCTTTATCTAATTTACTTTAATTTTTAGGTTTGATATGTTATTCTCTTACTTTAGTAAGATAAATGTTTAGATAATTGATTTTTTTAAAATGTTGTAATTCCTCTTCAAAAAATACATACTCTGTTACTTTTTTCTTTCTACAAATTTTCATATGTTTGAATTATCATTCAATTGGAAATATATTTTATACTTGGATTTTAATTTATTATTTTGAACCATGGTTTATTCAGATATCTCTTATTTTGTGTTTATAGTTTGGCATTATCTCTGCTTATATATATTTTATATTACACTTTCTAGTTAATAAATGTAATTAATTGAATTAATATCTGCCATCTTACTACATCACCTCTATGTCTTCCAGTAACATCTGTTGACCTAAGCCTGGCCTAAATTTTCAGAAACTATCCTTTCCCTGAATTAGCTCAGCTCAGCTATAAAAGAGTCTCTCCTTCTTTAATGTATTCTGAGGTTCAGACACCTTTAAACCTATGATTTTCATAATTTATCCAGCTGCTCTTGCTTATATGAGTGAGAATATACTTGCCATAGACTATTACATTCTATTATATATGAAAGCTTAATCATTCTTTCTATTCTACTTATGCTAATTTGGAAGTAAAGTTTGTCTGCTAATTTTATAAGACTTAGAGCAGTTGTATTAATTTATCTTATTCTGTGATACACTAATGAAACTAGTCTAACCATATTTTTTCCATTCATATACAATTGTAATCAGTTTTTTTCACTGCTGTGACCAAAAGACCTGACAAGAACAATTTTAGAAGAGGAAAAGTGTATTCATTGTGCAGGGCTTCAGAAGTCTCAGTCTTTAAATGGCCAACTCCATTGCTCCATGTTGGAGATGAGGCAGAATATCATGGTAGAAGAATGGGGCAAAGGAAAGCAGCTGAGAACATGTCACTAGGAATAGAGAGAGCTCTGCTCCACAAGGATAAATATATACCCCAAAGGCATACACCTGAAAGGCACACCACCAAAAACACACCTCCTCCCTAGCCACACTCTACCTTCCTATGGTTGCCGCCCAGTTAATCCTCATTAGGGGATTAAAGCACTGTTTAGGTTGAAGCTCTCAAAGCCCAATCATCTCACCTCTAAACTTTCTTGCATTGTTCTATGCAAGAGCTTTTGGGGAACACCTCATGTCTATACCATAATAATTAACATAGATTAAACTTATCGGTTTGCAAATAGTTTGTATTTAGGATATTACATAGATTTGCAGAAGATGCATATTTCTTTTTCTACCAAATTTTTTTTTAATTATTTTATTGTTGGTTGTTCAAAACATTACATAGTTCTTATTATACCATATTTCACAGATTGATTCAAGTGGGTTATGAACTCCCATTTTTACCCCGTATACAGATTGCTGTGTCACATCAGTTACATTTCCATTGATTTACAAATTGCCTTTCTAGTGACTGATGTATTCTGCTGTCTATCCCATTCTCCACTGTCCCCTAACCCCTCCCCTCCCCTCCCCTCCCCTACTCTCTCTCCATCCCCTCTACTATAAATCGTTTCTTCCACTTATATAATTTTTCTACCAAATTTTTTAAAGTTGCTAAATCTGTATCTCTAAAATAAACAATTCAAAGGACATTATCCTATCAAATCATCATAGGTGTGAACCATTAATTACAGGTTTTATTAACTTTTTTTACTAGGTAGGGCATATTGCTGAATAAAGAATGCTCATCAGTCTTTTAATTGTTTTTACTTAAAGGATTTTTGCATTAACCAGAGGCAATAACCTGCCATGGGTCATCATGCAAGAACTTTTATCTGTTTTTAAATATGTGGGCTTGGAGACTTTAGAGTTCACATGAAGCCCACATATTTAAAAACAGATAAAAGTTCTTGCATTCAACAACCTAAGTTCTCATGTCTTTACATATCTTTACATTTTCCCACTTTACATCCCCCTCCTTTTCACATCTCAAAGTCTCTGTTTTGACCAACCATATTTTTCTAGGTCATGCAATGTGCTCTTATGAAATCTTTCTTACATTGTTTATCTTCTGTCAGTTAAAGGGGTTTTCTCCCTGTTTTTGAAAAACATATATCATCTATCACCATGGGTTTGTAATGGTTAATTTGAATTGACAACTTGATGGAATTGAGAAATGGCTATGATTAAGAGGATTCTGGGTATGTTAATGAGGGTGTGTCTAGGAATCATTGTCACATGCAATAGCAAACTGAAGTTGAGACCCTCCTGAAGTGTGGGCAGCACCATCCAAAAGAATGGTGGCTTGGAAGAACGAGGAAGCAGCACCAGATGCAAGCTCAATTTTTCTTGAAGGGGTTCTTGATTGTTGCTTCATTTGCTTGAGGACATTGGACTCTTGCTTCTTCAGTATCCCAAAGCAGTTTCTGCCAGCGATGTCTCCAGAGAGTTTCCAGAAGCCTTCCGTCTCAGATAAGGGTAGCACCATTGATCCCTCTTGTTCTGGGGCTTCAGCCTCTTAGACTATGCAGCTACTGGTTCTTCCAGCTCTCCAGCCTACAGATGGCCATTGTGGATTATCCAACTTCTGGTTACGTAAGACAATCTTATAAATTCCCTTTTTATTATCATACTTCCTGTTGATTCTGTCCCTCTAGAGAACCCCATGACTAATACAGGGTGTGATGGTCAACAATTATGAAGAGTAAGAAAACATGAAATTTTACCCTATATAAAAGCTAACAAGATAGTCTGCCATATATAAGTTCCATGGAGATAAAAAATTCTTGAGTCAGAGACAAAGAACTTTTATTCACACAGAAACACAGTACTTGGAACATAGGTTTGATGCTCATGATAGTTAATCATTTCCCATGTGTAACATTAAGATCCAGCTAGAAATTTCAAAGTTTTATAGTGAATGAAATCAGCTTTCTCTTTTGTTACATAACCCTTCAGGTTTGTTCAGCAAAAACAGTCTTGTGGAATGATCTAGATGAAATGCAGTCTGGTCTTGAAACACTGAATAAGAATGCAAAGGGATGCTCAAGGATCACAGCAGATTGCACCTTCAAGTTATGTCCTTCAAAAGCCATAAGATGGAGAAATAGAAAATAGAATTGTATTTTGGAGAGTAAAAGTTTGTTTTTTCTCCTACACTTGAAAGGAGAGATATCAGGTGTTAAAAGAGAACCCCACAATGTAAAGATAGATTAAGTAGTTTGTCTATGATTACAAAACTGTAAATGGCCGGGTAGAAACTAAATCCAGGCAATTTCTAACCTTTCTTCTCCACTGTCTCCAAAAATAAGTCTAAAGGGCAAAATAAAACATAGGGGAAAAAAGAAGCTTTTTAAATCATTTTCTTAGATTTTATTTTTACTTCAATATTATTTCTACTTTTCATATCCTCTGAAGATCCTAACAACTTTTGACCTAGGCTCACTCTTATGTGGGGGGGGAGGTGTGTTATAATCTTATATTTGTTGCAATCACAATGTCACTAAAAATCAAATTAGTAGCAGATAGTGATTATTGATGACCTACTATATGTTCAGCTATGGATATGACAGCACCATATTCATCATGAGGTTGTCAGGCAGATTAAACGATCTTTACTATCAACAGGCTCAATACACTAGTTTTATTGTCAAGTACCTTATAAACAGAATAAAAGCTATTTTATTATTACAATTTACCTACTTTTTATTCTTAAAGCAACATTTCTGATACTTCCTGGAAGAATTACTGACAGAAATAACTCATTTGTTTTCATTTCATAGAAGCAAAAAGGATATGGCATAAAGAAGACCAAATTCAGGTCAATTACCATCAATGTCAGCACATGCTCCAAAAGCACATGCCAGTTATCAAGTTTATCATAATTTACTAAAAAATGCAAAACATTTAGAAATATTATAATATTTATGTTTAATATAATTTATGTTAATTGATGTATGCTTTTTTGGAAACTTTTTTGCCCTATTTTATAATATAATAATGAAGTTGTGAACACTTACATTTTTTTAAAATCTGGCTACCAGCACTTTTTTAATAAAACTATTAATTTACTTCTTCATTTTGAAAATTCCCTTCTTGTACTTTCAACCCTGCATTTCTCATGTTAACTGATTGCAGCTTTGAAATTATGGTTCTTATTGTTTGAAGTCATAATAATTCTTATAATCGCCATTTTCCTTCTGTTATTGGGACCCCCCTAATGGAACATCTATGATATTAGGAAACATATGGTAGACATGGGCTTCTAAAACCTGCAACTGAAGGCTTATACAGAACTTTGAGCCAGAATTAAAAGGATGTGAGTAAACATCCCAGAATATGAAGCTAGTGATTTGAGGTTTGTTCCAGAGTATCTTCTTAAGTTTTAATGTCAGTCATCTACAGATCTGCAGTATATTATAATCTACTTTAATTCTTTGCTGAGGAAACATTTTTACTATCTCAATAAATACAGCCATATGGAGCAAACATGCAGCTTATTCTTGACCCTGTCAAAAACTGCTTTAAGCCATACCCTTTTTTGCTTCTATGAAATAAAGACAAATTAATTCAACCCCTAGATGCAGTATGAATTGGCAACTGGCCTCTTCCTTTATGTAGGGGAAAATGGCTCTCTTCATACCTACCCTGTTCACATTCTTCTCTTGTGAAAATTTCATATTCCTTCTTTCAGAATCCATGAATATTATAGATTAAAATTCCATTTTATCTGAAAATACAAATGTGAAATTTAAAATTTTATAGAACATTTTGAAAAAAAAATTTAATTGGACGAGAGAAGTTTTCTGGTTGCTTAGAGAGAAACTGAACTTATAAATTATTTAACCTGAATTATTTGATAGGATAGTGGGCAAGCTTTTATTTTAAAGAAGCGTCAAAATGTGAGAGTAAGAAATTTTCTTCAATAAAAGACTTTAATCAATTGAAATTGTGGAAGAGGATTAGGTTCATGGAAATCATTATGAAGTGTATCATTGAGGGATATGCAGGCACTCTTAAATTTCCTTCAGGTATTCATTCCTATAAAACTAGGAGAATTAGGGCAACCAGATGTCGATAGGAATCTGTACTTGTACAATCACTCTTATTGTAGCCATGAGGCAACTCTGTCCTGGAATCTATATTTATTAATAGCCTTAATAGGAAAGCCAAGAAATTCTCACTGGGATTTGTTTTACTCAAGATTTCTTGAGGAAATAAGGTACTTTAAAATATTTAACTAAATATATTTCAAAATAGTTTTCCTATTGCCTACTTGATGTGCTGTCATTACCACAAGCATGGCACAATTAGGGCACATTTACCATGGACATGCTGCAGATATGTTAGTGACCTGATATTATTAAGACAGAAAGCCTGTCCATCCAAAAGTTTAAGTAGTGCTAAGGATCTCTCAAGTCTTCCATTTAATATTAATACAATGGGGGAAAAACAACTTTTTTCTTTCTCTTGGAATCTAATCCAAAATAAAATATTAAAAATAAATAATTAACCTTTGTGAATTTAGGAAATAAAGCCCCCATCAAAGACATAAAGTGTATCCTATTAAATACTGATTGATTTTGATCTGAGTCCAGGAGGAAATTTGGACTAATGGATATTACTTTGAATGTTTAAAAAAATACTGATTCTTTAAAATGAGTGTTATTGCTTTATAAGTTCCATCAAACAAATTATTAATTGGGTCAATAGAAGAAATATCAAATGCAAATTAGAGGATATTCAAAATAAAGGACAAAGGCAGAGGTAGAACTTAAATAGAAATAAATCGATACCCACTTTTTATTAAGTATGACCACCTAGGGGCAGAGCTGAAGTAGAATGAGAGAGATGGGGAATAACAATCACCATATTCTTACAAGGAGAGCAGGTGGGTTCATGGATCTTATTCAAGAAAGGGAACCTAAGATCTGAGAGAAGGAAAGAAAAACAAAAACTTCCTCCTATAGCAGAAGACACAGAACACCATCTGTCCTGTCCATACTGTTCTTCATCAATTTGTTGGTTTTGATCAAATGTGAATCATAATAATAAAAAAAAGAATTAGCAAATGAATGTTTGCTATTTCTTCCCAGATGGTGATGCTTGCTATGAGCCAGTGACTATTGTGAACTTTTCACTTCTCCACTTTCCAAATGAAGCTATTATAGTATTCGTATGGTTTATTTTCAACTACTGTATAGAATGTATATATCATAAAATAATTGGCTACTAAAAAGTGAGGATATCTAACTGTATATGGCAGAGAGGTCTTTATATCAGCATATATTTGGGCTGTTTTGTCAAAAATGAATGTAATAACCAGAGAGGCTTAGGAGTTAATCATCTTTAGAGATGGTGGAAAGGCATTATCTATAAACTGTGATTTTCAGGCAACTTCTGAAAATTCGTAAGCCTCAGTGGAGAGACGATGATAGAGACTAGTGTTTGCTTTCCCAAATCCATTCACCACTTTATTTTTAACAATAGAACTTCTATGCTGCGGGGAGTGGCATTGGGCTTAAATTTTTAAAATTGTATTTGCTCAGCTCACTTATGGATAACTGTCCAACGACATGGGAATTGATAGTTATTAGTTGAAACATATACCCCAAATCTTAAAATTGTGCTTATACTCTGAGAGTCCTCATCTTGAACTTCTTCTTTATTCTGTATTCTTAACACAAAAGGGACAATTATTCCTGAAGCTCTATTAACAATCAATTCACCATTAGGCAACCTTGAGAGTGAAAGTCCATATGAAGGATGCTAAGGAGAGAGAAGTTCTCAGCAATGAAGTAGCATACTATTCAAATTCAGGTTGCCTATTTTCAAACTGTATGATGTATCATAGAAAAATACCCTTAACATTTGTCTAGTTTACCTATTTATACATGGACAACTACATAGATCTTAAGTGAATAATAAGGATGAATTTTGATAAATGTGTATAACCATATAAAAATCAAGTTATAGAAAAGAAATCACTTGAAAACTTTTCTCATGGCCCACTCTAGTTAATAATTCTTGCCCATTGTTCTGATATTTAGTGCTAGAGATTGGATTTGCCATTCATTGAATTTCATATAAATAGGATCATGAAGTAGAAACTTTGTGTCTAACTTTCTCCAACCACCACCATTTTTGAAAAGTGATCTATCATTGTGCATACCAATGTTTGCTTTCTTTGTTCATTTGTTTATGGTAGTCATAGCACACTACATGAATATAACACATTTGGGTTATATATTCTCCTGCTGGCTAACATTTAGGTTGTATCTAGTGTTTGGCCATTATGGCTGCTATTAATAAAAAAATATATGAATATTTGTTTACAAGTATTTGTGTTTTATATGACTTAGTTCATCTTAGATATCAAGGAGGAGAATGCTTAGAAAATGTATTATTTAGCTGTATGTTTTATCTGTATTTATCAATAGTAGGAACTGTCAAACAGTTCTACAAATTGATAATTTCAGCTTGTAGGCCTATCGATAATGCATGAGAGATTCACTTGGCACCACAATCTTATGAAATTCTTACTTCTCATAGTTTCAAATTTTATCCATTATAGTAAGTTTGTAGTGGTATATCTTTGTGGTTTTCATTTGTATATTCCTAATGGGTCATTAGTTTGAGTGCTTTTACATGTTTCTAATGACCATATATATATATTTTCTTATGAATTGTCGCTCAAGTCGTGTGTCCATTTTTAACAGATTGTTTATTTTTTATAATTAAGTTGTAACAGTTCTTTGCATATTTGGGACAAATTCTTTAAGTTTCCACATTTGTATTATAAATCTGTGTTTGTGTATATAGGTATGTGTAGAATATATAATCTAAACATACAGATTTCTTTTTCATTTTTTCCAGTGGTTGCTTTTCAATTTAGAATTAAACATTTAAATTGTGTTTAGGTAAAATTTATCACTTTATACTTTTTGTGCTTTACGCAATACTTGAATCTACTAAAATTATACATATTTTACATGATGTCATCCAAAACACTTATAATTTTGACTCACTTATCTTTAAGATTATAACACACCTTAAATTATTTTCTGAGCATTATAGGAAGAAGTTTCCAATGTTCCTTTTTTATATTTTCATATCTAGAGTTTTTTACAGTAAAGGTGAGTTTCTTATAGACAAGCATATTTTCAGGTAACTTATAAAATTCCTTCTGAAACTCTGCTTATATTTGCTGTGTTTATATCATTTATATTTAATGCATTTATTGCTATTTTAATATTTAAATATGTCACTTTGGTTTTTGTCTTTGGCTTGATCTTTTTGTATTTTCTATTTTCTCTCTCATCATTTGCTTTGGGAAGCCATAGATGAACTTCCGTCAGACATGTTGCGCCGCCTCCTTTTTTCATTTTTGGAAAAGATTTCTGATTTTTTGGACATTTGATAGTTTAGAGAAGAGTGAAATTATGAAACTAATTAGGAAGTTGTATACTATTACATGAGAATATATCATGCATTAGATATGGATATATCAATTAAAATGGTTAAAAAAAAAGTGAGTGGAATCAAGATTATGTTACAAGTAGCAATGACAAGTTTTATTTATAATTAACAGATGAAAAGATGAAGCCCAACTGACTCTTCACAGGATTCTAACTTGAGCAATAAATTAGAATAGATTTGGTATTTACAGAAAATGAAGAGTGAAAATGTTTGTTTTAGGAAGAAAAACAATAAGTGCTAAAATTTGGAAGTATGTGATTGAAATGCCTAAGGAATTAAGTATAAATATGAGACATTTGTATCAGTCAAAAATAAGCCAAAAACTGTATCTATGTACATATATGTATCTGTATGTATTAATAATTCATAAGAATATTTGAGAATACCAGGTAATACACTACAGAGAGAGAAATGAAGAGAACCTGGTATTAAACTATAGAAAACTGTCAATAACAAAGATTATTGAATCAACAAATCAACATCTGGGGAAAATACTGAAAAGAACAATCAGAATGTAATATATATATATATATATATATATATATATATATATATATGACATAGACAATAAATACAAATATGTTCAAAAGAAAAAAAATTATTTGTTTTACCAGTTGCTGCCAAATATAAAAAGAAATATATTATTATATATGTCAAAAAATTTCATCAGGTTCAGTCAAAATAGGACAAGACTATGCAGAATTTTGTTCTATTTAGAAATATTTAGAAATGTTGTACAACTGAAAGCTTTCCCAAAAATCTATTTTGGTACTTATAAAAAAAAAAAAAAGGACATTCCCAGTTATCAGGAAAAAAAGAGAGAGAGAGAGTTGAGAATCTCATGGGAAGTAATAAACTAGAATCCAACTTTGTAATGGCTTTAAATATCCATTAAAGAGAATACATGGTTTGAAGTTAGATCTGAGAAACATGCATAGAAGATAGAACCATTAGAAAAATTATTAAGGGAGGTAGAGAATTCATTGTGGAGCACATGATTTGTTTCTTGGTCCTTGATTAGACAATTATCCTGGGAGACACACGTAAGTATACAATGTGGGAGAGAAAGCATTTAAGACAAGCTTATGACAAGGCACAAGAAAGACAAGAGAAAAGGAGATACACCTGCAGACAAAGAGGGTAGACTGATTGGCTAGGGACCTGAGGGTCAAAATATACTGAGATAACTAAGTTTTATCATTTGTTAAGAAAGGGTAGTGCTTGCAGTGCCAGGAAACTTACTCTGTCTAGCTGTTGCCCATTTGGGAGATGTCATACACCTGTGCTGGGTAAAAATAGAAGGCATATGTCTGCTGATTATTGTCATCTTGCTCTTTTATCCCCAACAAGACTGGTTGGTTGGAAAGGTCATATAACTATCTGGTCATATAACTGGAAGATCATGTAACAGTCAACTTATCCTTTGAGCAGTTTTAGGGGACATGCATGGCTTTTGGATCATGATAAATACCTATAATTCCTGAGGAGACAGCATTAGGCCTCTTTCTGGAATGTGAAAGGAGTCTCGTAACCTGAGTCAATTCCTGACCAGCGAATCTTTATACAGTCACTACCCAGTGTTGCCCCTCCCCTTATTCTATTCCTATACATATCTTGTAGACTGTTCAAGCTTATAAAATCTAGCAAAAAGTATGCCTGATGACTCAAAAGGGTAATAAAGTTTCTTGCTACTCCTGAATTTGTAGGTCAAAAATAATGAAATTTAACATTGGATTAACTAAACTCTGGTATTGTAAATTGATGTGAAGTTTGAATTTGTATTACTTATCTGTAGACAATATTTGTAAGCTAAGGAATTATACAAAAGCTAAAGCCTGGCAATGTAGATCTTCAGTTTCTCTTTATATCCCATTATAAATATGTCCCAACCTTTCACACACACTAAATAAGATCTCACAGCAAAAATTACAAAATATGAAAAAAAAATCCTGAGGAATGGTTAAAAGAAAAAGAAAGTAAAAATTAATATGCCAAGCACTTGGACATATTGGAATTAGAAAAAAATAAAAGCTAATAAATACTAAATACAGGAAAAAAATAGCACTCCTATTATATCAGCATTGAATATTGAAGTTTGACATTAAGAGTAACATTAGAGAAAATGACAGAGTGGAACACTCAAAACTGGGTCAGCACAAGTTTTGCAGAACTTATGAATCTTACCCAAAACTTATACCAACAGGAGTACTGCTTGATTAGAGATAAGAAAACTGAGTTTTGGTAAAAAAATAAATAAATAATTCGACCTTCTCATCCACAGTCTCCATCTTCTAGGACAGTGAGAGCATGGGAAGGCTTCCCACATTTCTGATGCATCTTGTTGGTGTCAGGACACTAATAAGAACTTTGTTCTTAAAATATTTTTAAATTTTTTTTATTTATATATGATAGAGGAATGCATTACAATTTGCATTACACAAATACACCACAATTTTCCGTATCTCTGGTTGTATACAAAATATATTCACACCTATTTGTGTCTTCATACATGTACTTTGAATAATAATGTCCATCACATTCCACTGTCATTTCTAACCCCATGCCCCCTCTCTTTTCCTCCCACCCCTCTGCCCTATCTAGAGTTCCTCTATTCCTTCCATGCTCCCCTTCACTACCCCAGTATGTATCAGTTTCCTTATATCAGAGAAAACATTCGGCATTTGTTTTTTGGGGATTGGCTAACTTCACTTAGCATTATCTTCTCCCACGCCATCCATGTACCTGAAATGCCATGATTTTATTCTCTTTTAATGCTGAGTAATATTCCATTGTGTATAAATGCAACATTTTTTATCCATTCATCTATTGAAGGGCATTTAGGTTGGTTGGACAGTTTACCAATTGTGAATTGTGCTGCTATAAACATTGATGTGGCTGTGTTCCTGTAGTATGCTATTTTTAAGTTTTTGGGTTATAGACTGAGGAGAGGGATAGCTGGGCCAAATACTGGTTCCATTCCCAGTTTTCCAAGAAATCTCCATACTGCTTTTCATATTGGCTGCACCAATTTGCAGTCCCATCAGCAATGTATGAGTGCACCTTTTTCCCCACACCCTAGCCAACACTTATTGTTGTTTTTCTTCATAATAGCTGCCATTCTGACTGGAGTGAGATAAAATCTTATATTAGTTTTGATTTGCATTTCTCTAATTGCTAGTGATGATGAGCATTTTTCATATATTTGTTGGTTAATTGTATATCCTCTTCTAAGAAGTGTCTGTTCGGGTCCTTGGCCCACTTACTGATTGGGTTATTAATTTTTTTGGAGGGATGCTTAGCTTTTTGAATTCTTTATACCTTAGAGATTAGTGCTCTATTTGATGTGTGAAGAGTAAAGATTTGCTCCCAAGAGCCTCAAAATAAATAAAGAAATACTAGGGAATCGATGAAAGAGGTGAAAAATTTAAGTAATAAAAATTACAAACCCTAAAGAAAGAATTCAAAGAAGAGCTTAGAAAGTGGAAAGATCTACCTTGCTCTTGGAGAGGCAGAATTAATATTATCAAAATGACTATCCAAAAGGAACTACACAGATCTAATGCAATTCTGATCAAAATCCAAATGACACTTCTCATAGAAATAGAAAAAACAGCCACCACGAAATTCATCTGAAAAAAATAAGAGACCCAGAGTAGCTAAAGCAATCCTTAGCAGGAAGGGTGAAATAGGTGGCATCATTATACCAGACCTTAAACTATACTATAGAGGAAAAATAAGAGACCCAGAGTAGCTAAAGCAATCCTTAGCAGGAAGAATGCAGCAGGTGGCATCACTATACCAGAACTTAACCTATACTACAGAACAATAGTAACAAAAACAGCATAGTATTGTCAGCAAAACAGACTGGCAGGCCAATGGTACAGAATAGAGGACACAGAGACTAACCCACAAAATTACAATTATCTTATATTAGACAAAGGTGCCAAAAACATGCATTGGAGAAAAAGATAGCTTCTTCAACAAATGGTGCTGGGAAAACTAGAAATCCTATATGCAACAAAATGTAATTAAACCCCTATTTCTCACCATGCACAAAACTCAACTCAAAGTGGATCAAGGACCTAGAAATAAAACCAGAGACCCTGTGTCTAATACAAGAAAAAGTAGGCCCTAATCTTTATCAAATGGGATTAGGCCCCAACTTTCTTAATAAGACTCCTATAGCACAAGAATTACAACCAAGAATCAATAAATGGGATGGACTCAAACTAAAAAAGATTCTTCCCACAGCAAAAGAAACAATCCGTGAGGTGATTAGAGAGCCTACATCATGGGAGCAAATCTTTGTTTTTAAAATATTAGAGTTGCACATTTTGACTCCTCTGATATTTCCCATAGGTACTAGTGCAGAGGCTACCCTTTGTTTTGCTGCTCCTTCCTCCATACATTGGACTGGAGCAGTTTTCTGACCAGCAGCAACATCTGTCAAAACATTTAAAGACATGCATTATGTAACCATCCAGGCCACAGGACAGCAGATGGGACAGCAAAGGGCAGGAGAAGGCAAAGGAGCAAGTCTTCTATGGGATTAGGGATTCTAAAGAGGGAGTGCAATACATATGCATATGCTCAGGACTTGATGCATATTCAGATAAAAAATCTCAGAAGACTCTATATTTATACCTCTGGCAGATACATGGGATCTGTGCAAATAGGAAATAAAGGTAAAAGAAAAGCTATAGGCTTAATATTAAAAAAGTGTCCCAGTTATGTTGTCCTACAACTAAGCTTGTATGACGATCAAACTATTATTCCCCTCCTCCTGGTACTGAGATTTAAAAAATCTCTTTCAGGTCACTGGATGATCAGAGAGATAATGGAACAGATTCTTCAGTGACCACACCTGACCAGGACTAGAGTCTGCAAAAAATACTTTTGAAGTTTCTTAAATTCATAACTATAGAACTCAGCAAGGAAAACCAGTAAATCATAAGAATAAACAATCTTACACCCAGATTTATCTCATTATTTTATTCAAATCCTTGGTTTTTAACAATAATAAAAAGTGAAAACCATAGAAGAAGTCAGAAATCACAGCCCCTTGGAAGAAAAAATACAAGCTGCAGAAAGATGTCTCTTAGAATGATGAGAAAATTTACTAGCTGCAATTTCAAAACAGCTGTTTTCAATATGCTCAAAGAGATAAAGGAAAGCATGAACAAAGAACCAAAAGAATAAATCAGTAAGATGATATAAGAACAGGATGAGAATAAAAAAAATAAAGAGATAGAATGATAAAAAATGAATCAAATAGAGATTATGGAGCTGAAAAACATAGTAAGTACATTAAAAAGTTCACTGTAGATATTCAATGACACATATGCACAAACAGAATAGTAAATCATTGAACTTGAAGGCCAAAGAATTACAATGGTCCAATAGAAAGAGCAGGTAAAATAGTGAAGAAAAATAAACAAAATCTAAGTAAGCTGTAGGACAGGAAACATGTGCATTCACAGGACATTGAGGAGAAAAAAGAGGAGACAGAGAAAGAATATTTGAAGAAATAATGGCAAATTACTTTCCAAATTAGATGAATATTTCCCCCAATTAAGTCAATATTACATCTAAGGAGTTCAACAAACTGTAAGCAGAATAATATCAAAGACATCCACACAGAGACACATTGCACTCAAACTGTATACAAAGACAAAAAGCATCTTGAAAGAAGCAAGAAAAACTGATTTTTTATGTATAAGGGAATCTCAGAAGCAAGAAAAAAATGATTTTTTATGTATAAGGAAATCTCAATAAAATTAACAGTCAATTTCTCTTTAAAAAGCCATGGAGTCCAGAAGGCAGTAAAGTAGTATTTAAAGGGCTATTTTTTAAAATGCTATCAACCCAGAATTCTGTATCCAGCCAAAATTACTTTAAAAATGAAGAAGTTACATTCTCAGATAAAGAAAAACAGAACAAGTTTGTTGCCAGTATAAGAAACTTTAAAGGGAGTTCTGCAGACTGAAATGAAGGGAAACTAGATATTAGACTGCAGCCATAGAAATAAAAGGTATATATATATATGACAGCACTGATGGTCTTGTGTATGTATAGATTGTTCATGTGTGATTCACTGAATGGCAGATTAAAACATGAAGTTGTTGCCAATGTGTTCTATGTACCATGGTTGCACCTATATTCAACACACAGAGATTTTTTTTTCATTTTAACAATTCAATAGAGCAACTGATTACACAGTATTTACATTAAATTAAGTAGCATAAGTAGTCTAGTGATAATTAAAGTTAACAGGAAGATATACTTAGGTTGTAAGTACTTCTATGTTATTTTATATAAGAGAATTGAGAACCCATGGATTTTGGCATCCATTAGGAATAATAGAGCAATCAACAGTCCATAGCAAAAATGTCAGCATTTTGAAAATCTGTTACTTCTCTTCCTACTTTCTTCACTATTTAAAAGATAAATTCCTAGCAATAATTATAACAGGCACATGACATATGTAATAACATAAATATATAAAAGGGGACTGAACTATATAGGAACAGATATTTTGTATGCATTTCAAGCTAGGCTGTACACCTGAAAAGAAAAAAGAAAAGAGAATTTAATTTTAAGTAATTGGCTGAAGATTTGAATAGATATTTATCCAAAGAAGATAAACAAATGGCCAACCACACATGTAAAAATTCTCAATATTAGTAGCATTGGAGAAATAAAAATAAAATACAAGATGAGGAATTAATTCAAATCCTATAGGATAGGTGAAAAATAAATTGAGTTGAGGTTGTTAATTTTTTGGAGCTGATATAAATTCTAAATGGAAATGTAAAATTGTTCAGTCACTGTGCAAAACAGTATTGCTCCCTCAAAAAGTTTAAACAAATAATATTTGAAGTAATGAAATATAAAACGCCATCAAAAACCTACTAACCAAGAAAAGCCCAGGACCAGATGAATACTCAGCCAAGTTCTACAAGACTTTCAAAGAATTAACACCAATACACCTCAAAGTATTTCACAAAATAGAAAAGGAAGGAACCCTTCCAAACTCATCTATGAGGTTAATATCAACCTGATACCAAAACCAAACAAAGACACATCATGGAAAGAAAATATCAGACCAATATCCCTGATGAACATAGATGCAAAAATTCTCAGTAAAATTCTGGCAAATCACATACAAAACACACTGAAAAGATAGTGCAGTATGTCAAGTGTGATTTATCCTAGGGATGCAGGGTTGTTTCAACATACAAAAATCAATAAACATAATTCATCATATTAATAGACTTAAAAATAAGAATCATATAAACATCTTAATACATGCAGAAAAAGCATCTGTCAAAATACAGCACACATTCATGTTCAAAACATTAGAAAAACTAGGGATAGTAGGAACATACCTAAACATTGTACAAGCTATATATGTTAAACTCATGGCCAGTATCATTCTAAATGGAGAAAAATTGAAAGTATTCCCACTAAAAACTGGAACAAGACAAGAATATCCTCTTTTACCACTTCTATTCAACATCATCCCTGAAACTCTAGCCAGAGCAATTAGACAAAAGAAGGAAATTAAAGGGATATAAATAGGTTAAAAAAACTCAAACTATTACTATTTGCTGATGACATGATTCTGTATCTAGAAGATCCAAAAAATTCCACCAGAAAATTTCTAGAAATAATAACTGAATTTAGCAAAGTTGCAAGATACAAAATCAACACCCCTAAATCAAATGCATTCCTATACATCAGTGATGAATCCACTGAAAGAGAAATTAGAAAAATGATTCCACTAATAATAGCATTTAAAAAAAAACCCTGGGAATCAATCTAACAAAAGAGGTGAAAGACCTGTATAATGAAAACTACAGAACACTAAAGGAAGAAATTGAAAATGAAGAAAACCTCAGAAGATGGAAAGATCTCCCATGATCCTGGATAGGCAGAATTAATATTGTCAAAATGGCCATACTATCAAAAGCATTATACAAATTTAATGCAATTACTATTAAAATCCCAATGACATTCTTCATAGAAAGAAAAAGCATCATGAAATTCATCTGGAAAAATAAGAGACCCAGAATAGCTAAAGCAATCCTTGGCAAGAAAATTGAAACAGGAGGCATCACAATACCAGACTTTTAAAAACAATACTACAGAGCTATAGTAACAAAAACAACAGGGTATTAGCACCAAAATATACTTGTAGACCAATGGTTACAGAATAGAGGACACAGAGACAAACCCACATAAATACAGTTATCTCATACTAGATAAGGGTGCCTAAAATATTCAACTGGAAAAAAGATGGTGCTGGGAAAACTGGAAATCCATATGTAGCAAAATGAAATTAAGCCTCTATCTCTCAGCCTGCACAAAAATCAACTCAAAGTGGACCAAAGACTTAGGTACTAGAACAGAGACCCTATGGCTAATAGAATAAAAAGTTTGCCCAAATCTTCACTATCTCAGCCTAGGATCTGACTGCTTTAACAAGACTCCTAAAGCACAAGAAGTAAAATCAACAATCAATAAATGGGATGGATTCAAATTAAAAAGCTTCTTGTCCGAAAAGGAAACAATTAATAATGTGAGGAGAGAGCCTACCGATTGGGAGAAAATCTTTACTACATACACCTCCGATAAAGTATTCATCTCCATGATATATAAAGAACTCAAAAAACTTAACACCGAAAAAACAAATAACACAGTCAATAAATGGCCTGAGGAACTGAACAGACACTTCCCAAAGAAGAAATACAATTGATCAACAAATATATGAAAAAGTGTTCAACATCTTTAGCAATTAGAGAAATAAAATTCAAAACTACTCCAAGATTTCATCTCGCTCCCATCAGAATGGCACTTATTAAGAATACAGGAAACAATATATGTTGGTGATGTGGTGAAAAAGGCACACTCAAACATTGCTGGTGGGACTGAAAATTGGTGCAACCACTATGGAAAGCAGTATGGAGATTCATCAGAAAACTTGGAATGGAACTACCATTTGACCCAGCTATCCCACTACTTGGTTTATACCCAAAGGACTTAAAATCAGCATAGTATAGAGACATAGCCACATTAATATTTGTAGCAGCTTAATTCTCAATAGCTAGGCTATGGAACCAACCTAGGTGTCTCTCAATAGATGAATTTATAAAGAAAATGTGGTGTATATACTCAATGAAATATTACTCAGCTTTAAAGAAGAGTGAAGTTATGGCATTTGCCAGTAAATGGTTGAAGTTGGAGAATATCATTCTAAGCAAAACAAGCCAGTCCCACAAAACCAAAGGCCAAATGTTTTCTCTAAAATGCCGATGCTAATTCACAATAAAGCAGGTGGTACTAGGGAAGAATAATGTTACCTTAGTTTAGGTAGAGGGAAGTGATGGGAGGGCAGCAGAGGATAGATAACATAGTGTGGGGATAGAAAAGATAGTGGAATGAAACAGACATTATTACTTATGTATATATGTGAGTACGTGACCAATATAATTCTACAACATGTACACTCAGAGAAGTGAGAAAGTATATCCCATTTACGTTTGATATATCAAAGTACGTAAATGCATTCTACTGTCATGTATAACTAATTAAAAAAAAAGTTAAACAGATTTTTCACGCAGTCCTCTTTCAACCCAAAAGAACTGAAAACTCAGAAAAGACACATGGACACACATGTTCATAATAGCAAAAGGTACAAATGGCTCAAATGTCCATTAATGGATGAATGAATGAACTAAAACATAATACATAAAACAGAATACTCTTCAGTCATGAAAAGGACAGAAGTATGTGTAAATGCCACAGCAGAGTTGAACCTTGAAAGTGATATACTAAAGGAAAAAAGTTAGACTAAAATATCACATATTGTATGATTCTATATATATAAAATTTTCATAATAGGTAAATATTTAGGAACAGAATGCTAATTGGTAGTCACTAGGGAGTAGAGGAAAGGGAATAGAAAATAATTGCTTAATGTGTATAGGGTTTTCTTTTGGAATACTGAAAATACTTTGGAACTAGATAGATGAAGCAATGGATTTACAACATTGTGAATAATTTACTTTTTAGTAGTTCATTTTATAATTTATGATTTTAATCAAATAATTTTAAGAGTATAGCACCTAAACCTATATGCATCAATGTTTCTAGATAGATACACATGCACACATGAGTGCATCTTATAGGTAAATGACACCAAAATCTTCTGAAGAACTAATTAAATGTACTTATTCCCTATCATATATCAATAGATATTTTAAAGCAGTAATATTTCACATTGTATAATATTCATATAGAAGGAAAAACAGAATTAACAAACTGGACAGAGATTTCAGAAGTATGAATATTCAGAATATGTATATATGAAATAAGGTATATTTAAGTCATTGTGGAAAATATGTTCTGTTTCATGAGTAGAAGATTTTGAATGATGCTAATGTAACTCATTATCAACATAAAATATTTCTTAGGCACCTATATTACATGATATAATTAGGATTTCCAGAAGAATCATAAAGTGCATATTAGAATATTTATAAAAGTAGGCTGCATAGGTTTAGACACCTGCCTATGTTAGATACCAATTTTCAATAAGCAGAATCTATATCATACAAAGTTTTTAAATAATGCCTTAAAATTTTGAACCAATATAACAATAACATAAAAATGAAATAAAATGTACATGAATAAATTTTAAAGATTCAAATAATTTGTGGATAAAAAGAAATACATAAATGATTAGAACACATAGCAACATTATTGAAAATGAAACTAATTTTTAAATCAAACTTGTGGAACACAGTTGATGTTACTAGAGGGTAATTTATATGTTTAAACACAGACATTAAAATGAGTAAATAGTGGGCTGGGATTGTAGCTCAGTGGTAGAGTGTTTGCCTTGCACTTTTGAGGCCCTGGATTCAATCCTCAGCACCACATAAAAGTAAATAAATAAAAATAAAGATATTATGTCCACCTATAACTAATTTTTTTAAAAATGAGTAAATATTAAAAGAAATAGATGATAAAAAATGTTCAAAGGAAGAAAAAGGATAGAAATACAAGAGATAAGAATAGAAATTATTAAAATAAAAAAATAGAGAAAATAAATTTAATAATGCCCAAACCTTGTTCTTTGAAAAGATTCCCTTTGGAAGGGAGAAACTACACCCTAGCTAGATAGGATGAGAATATTTTAAAGTTCTTGAACATGGATAACTGAATTTGGTGTGAAAATACATCTCTGTTCTATAAGAATTTTAATCAGGAGAGTTACAGAGCAAGGGTCTGCTGCAAAAGATGAGACAGCCAAAGTGATCCCTGGTTACTGATTCATGCAATCATGCCAGAAGGATTTTGGACATGTTATTCACAATAAACTCAAGCAGGGGTTTATTCACAAAATAGAAAAGGGAAAAGGGGACACTCTGAAGGGAGAGTGTGGGTCCTCTCAGAGAGGAGAGAGATAGAGCACCGCTCCTGTCTTCCAGTTTTACTGAGAGGGTGGGGGGAAGTCCCAGGTATGTTTCCAGAGTCCTGTCAGGTCTACCTCTTGACTTGTGAATGACAGCAGAATAGTGTCAGACTTTCAAATCCCCTCTGCACTGGTCTTACATCATGGAGGGGGGATTTTACTAATGGTATGCTAAGATCCAAGGCAACTCTAGGTCACTTTGGTCACACTGATCAATTCTAATTGAAACTACTTCTTACAAATTTTATTTTATTTTTTTGCGGGGGGGGGGGCAAAAAATATCATATTTTTGAGTTCTGGAATCTGATAAGTATAAAGGTCACAAAAGTCTCCCCATTCAAGGTGATTTGTGTTTCTTCATCAGAAGGTAGGAACATAGAAGAAAAATAGAAAAAAAAAAAGAAAGAAAAGAAAAAAGAAAGTTACTACTACACAGCTGAAATTTGTGATACTAATGATGGTGATAAGCACAATGTAAATCAAGTTTTTCAGTCCTTATAGCAGAATGCTTCCAGAACAGGTTTATCAGTGTTACTGTTAATGTTAAGGTGAGCCAGTAATGTAGAGGCTTTCAAATAAATCTCTTCTTCTGAGTATCAGGGGTGCTACTGATATTTTCCTGAGATTAAAGTATAAGGGCCATGCCTTACAGACAAAGAAGCAGAAGTCAAGAGGAAAACCATAATAGCTACACTTTATTGCTCTGCTTTGAATACTTAAGTTTCTTTTGACACTATTTTTAAAGTCTCTGTTACAGCTGAGTCTAATACAAACTGATAGAGAATCCTAGTGCTATAATTGAACCCTCCAACTTCATGCAAAATGAATCAAATTTAAGGACTCAAAAATAGGATAATAAGGTACACAAGACTTTAATGAGTATTTATATTCAATCATAACGACTTTTAATTATATTACAGGAACATGTAGTTAAAAAGAAAAATGACCTTTAAAATTTCTCTTCAATTGTTCTATTTTAACTATTATTACTACAAAAAATACATTTTGTGTGTGTGCTCTACACTTTTCCCAACACTTCAGACTGAAAATCTTGCCAAAGATATTTTTTTTTTCTGTTATAAAGCTTGTTATATGGTCTAAATTACCTGTTTCACTATAGAAGAAACTCACATGGAATACAATTTTTTTTTTCTTCCCCAACTAGAGAAGAATTGCATGATGTCTAAGAAACATCCTTGTTACCTGGAAGGAAAACCTTTACTCCTTTTGATTCATAGAAATTACCCTGTGAATTAAAATGACAAAAGGCAGACATGTAGGAGAAAAGGGTTATGCACACACATGTAAGAGCCAAGTATCTCTTTCCGTAGGAGAATATAGGTAGAGGCTTATTTACCTAATTTACTTCAGGGGATAGAGGAGGCTAGGAGAAGGTTATGGGAAAAACATATCATTCTCTAGGGAAAAATGGATTTTTTTTTTAGCACAAACAGGGGAGAAGAATATTTGTGATAATGTTGTGTTTTTTTTTTCAGGTGTAACTGGTCTTTCCTTATTCATAGCCATGAAACTCATCCAAAAAGACTACTATGAGTATGTTCTCTCTTGGTTTTTCTGCTGATAGTAATCCTACCCACAACCAGAAAATTTATAGTAGCCTCATTTTCCAGAAGTTACTGTATTTCATCAGATAAAACTCTAAAAAGTTTACCTGCATCTGTTAAATCTCAAATGTCCCCAGCTTGAAATAATTTTAATACTAAATTGGGGTTGTGAGGGGTTTTCCACATTGTTAATGGGTGATGCTTGGAAAAGTTTAACATAGTACTTCAGACAAAGACATTTTAGATAAATTAGTATAATGAAGGGCCAGTGATCAAACCCTTAAATTCTACCTCTACTTCCATGCCTTCTTAAAACTATCATCCATGCATGTCTGAATACTCAAAATGAATAATTATGATGCACAAATCTAAAAAAAAATAAACATAGAAATTTAAAATTATCTGACACCTTTCCCTTTTGAAATCGATCTTTTGGTGAAAAGACATTGCTGTCACACATTTGGACCATTTACTTGAGCATTCCACTAAGGAACTAACTACCTCTTTTTCTATGAACAAAAATCTGACAAGATTTTGGTTTCTGATTCAAATAAGAATCTTTGCTAACAAAAAGGAATTTGAATTCTCAGAGAACTTATAATGGGACACATTTGACCCAGCTATCCCACTCCTATGTTTATATGCAAAGGACTTAAAATCAGCATACTACAGTGATGCAGCCACATCAATGTTTATGGCAACTTAATTTGCAATAGCTAAACTATAAAACAAAGCTAGGTGCTCTTCAGTAGATGAATGGATAAAGAAATTGTGGTATGTATACACAATGAAATATTACTCAACCTTAAAGAAGAATGAAATTATGGCATTTACTAGTAAATGGATAGAGCTGGAGAATATCATGCTGAACAAATTAAGCCAATCCCAAAGATCCAAATTCTGAATGTTTTCTCTGATATTCGAATGCTAATTCACAATAAGTAGGGAGCTAGGGAAGAATAGAGGTACTTTGGTTTGGACAGAGAGGAGTGAAAGGAGAGGAGGAGATATGGAGGTAAGAATGATAGTAGAATGAATCAGACATTATTACCTATGTGTAAATATGATTACATGACCTGTGTAACTCTAGATCATGTACAACCAGAAGAATGAGAAGTTATATTCCATTTCTGTAGGATGTGTCAAAATGCATTCTACTTCCCTGTATAACTAATTAGAACAAAATTTAAAAAAGAATCTGAAGATTCAGATTAGGGCATATTTTATATTATTGTCATCACAATGAGGCATTCTGAACATTCCTAAATAAACCTCTATCTAAGCCTTTAACAGGCTTGCACTAAAATTCCTTTCTTTCACATATGCTAATATCCTTGCCAGTCACCAGTCAAGTTCTCCCTTCTCCATAGTAACTCCTTAGACTGTTCTTTAAAGAAACCTCTCATGATATCTCTTGGCACCCAAGGTGGGGTTTAAAGGCATCAACTTTGGTAAGTGTACTCATTTTTCTCCCCTTTCAACTTATTTGATGTTTGCTTTTATACTTACAATCTCTCCATCTGCTTCCTTCATCTTCAACTAGTGAAGAGGTTACACTCAATCTGCCTTGCTTTTACATTGCTTTGCATTTTGGGAAAACGCTGAACTATGTAGACTCAAGTGGCATAAGTTGAGGATAGATGCTATACTGGGGGTGTAAAAAGAATCTTTTGAACTCAAATGTTGCAAAAGACCTCAGTGGATTTCTTTTAAAATCCTTTCCTTCTCTGCTTACACTGAATTTCAGAATTACCTATAGGTTTTTCAGCCCATCTCCCTGATATCTTTCCATTTTTAAATCTGCTGTCTTAACTAAGCTAAAATGTAAATTATGTGAGATAAGGCCCAGAGCCATTTGAAACTAAAAGAAAAAAAGTATTACTTTTAAAGTAAAGGCATTATAGAACTTGAATCACTGATCTAGTTCTTCTTTTTTTTTTTTTTTTTTTTTTTTTGGTACCAGGGATTGAACTCAGGGGCACTAACCACTCAGCAATGTCCCCAGGCCTATTTTGTATTTTATTTAAAGGCAGGGTCTCACTGAGTTGTTTAGTGCCTCCCTTTTTGATCTCAAGATCTTCCTGCCTCAGCCTCCCAAGCCTCTGGGATTAGTAGAGGTGTGCACCACAGTGCTGGTTAGTGATATTGCCCTTTTACTTCTCTTTCTCCCCCTCTCCCTTTATTTTTTTTGCTCTCTCTTCCTCATCCCAAATTCCTCTTTCCCCTTGGAATATGAGTACTTATTCATAAAATCAGTGAACATAGGACCTAGATGAGTGCTTGTTCATCAAAGTACTAAAGACAGGAGACACCCTTAAGCCAACCAACATACCTTTCCTGCATTAAAGGGAATATAAAATATCCAGATAAAAGATGGAAGTGAGGGCTTAATCTCTCAGTGTCCTGGGTACTCCCTCATTTCATCAAACATGGGGTTCCACTGAGATACCTCATTTGAGGAGTTACAGAGCTAGAACCCAAAGCAAGGCCACGGCAGCTATAGCAGCCCCCAGTTACCAGTTCTTAAGATCATTGTGCCAGAAAGATTTCAGTCATGTCACACAGAATAGGAGGCATGAGTTTATTAGAAAGGATAGCAGAAGGAATGAGGGAACACATTCAAGAAGAGAGTGGGCTCTGTCAGAAGAAAGGGATGGAGCACCACCCTTCCTGTCCTCCAGTTCTATCGGGGGGTCTCAGAGACATTATCAGATGGTCATATTCAGATCCCTCTTTTGACTTTTGACTTACAGCAGGATCACATCAGAAGTCTATGTCCCTACTACACATGGTCAAAGTCCAAGGAAACTCTGAATCACTTTGGCCCAGACTGGGTCTAATTTTCATATCTTATTGAGTACTGGAATCTGTTCTGTGTTAGGGGTCACAAAAGTCCCCCCACCTTCAGGGTAACTTGTATTTTTCTTATTATCAGGGAGGAGACTCTACATGAACTTGCATTTCTCCTGCAGAGAAAAGGTTGTCTGTTGAGGAATTCAGCATATCCTCTTGACTTAATCCAGGAAGAGTTGCCAGTAAATTGTTTCTTTAAAAGAAAGTGTATGGGACTGAGCACAGTGGATCTGGTTTATAGAATCTCCCCTTAACCTCATGTTCCCACCACTCACATTTTTCTATGACCTTTCATTACCTACTTAAGGACTTAGAGCCCTAAATTGTTTTAGGGCATTTAAGCATCAATTTTGTCTGACTGGTTGTGTGTGTGTGTGTGTGTGTGTGTGTGTGTGTGTGTGTGTGACAGAGAGAAAGAGAGGAGGGGGTCATGGTTAGGGAGAGTGACCCAAGTGCTTATTCTCTGTCAGGTGGGGCATGAACAGTTAAACGTATTTAGCATCAGGGCAATTCAGAGATCCATGGTTGTAGTTGTTGGGATCATGCTAATACAACAATAAAACATTACTTTCTGTTAGAAATTATCACAAAGCAATCAACAGGTTTTTTTCAGTCATCCCTTGAAAACCATACAGACAGTAACTTATTAAGGCTTAAGGTGGGATATAACGCAGTATTGACTTGTGAGTGAAGATCACTTAAAGCTTTAGAAATATTGGCAGAAAAATATGTGTGTGTGTGTGTGTGTGTGTGTGTGTGTGTGTGTGTGTGTGTATAAAGGCATGGGTAAGCTATAGTTAAGATATCTAATGACATCTGATTTTTGTAAAATAGATTTTTTATTAATGCTACATCTGTGTTTCACAGAGAGAGGACTTTAGCTGTTTCATTCATGGCTTTCATGGTAAACTTAAGGCTTCTATATGTCACATTACATCTTGTTGTCCATCTGAGAAATACATTTCAGGGCTAAATAATTGTAAAAAACAAATCAAGTTCACCTATGTAGAAGGCTGGTAAAATTTGAATGTCTATGATATCAGGTTTAAATTGACTTAGGACAAACTTGTAAATCTTGCAGAAATCTTTTGAGATAGTTATTATCAGGCTGTCCTATAAAAGAATCCTTCCACAAAATAAGCCTCCTGGCTTTACTTATTTTGGGTAGGGCTTACACAGGTGTACAACTCATTAAAAGGGCCATTGTTTTCTCATTTAAATATCTATCTATGGCTGTGTTTTGGTTATACTTTCCAGCTGGGTGTTTAAGACCAAGTAGGTAACTCTTCTGTTGATCAAAAATTATTCTCTTGTTTTTCTACTGTTAGGGTCATCTGAGATTTCTCAGGGCTTAACTTGTGGGAAGTTTCTTGACTTCTTTAACTTTTCCTCTGTCAGTGACATCATCTGCCAGGATGGGTCAGAGTCTTCCTGACCACACATGGCTTTCCTTAAAAGCACCAGAGATATAAATCTCTCCAATGATACTTTTCTCCAGAATTTACACTGGTTGGTTTCCTGTTCTCCAGGGTCCTTACAATCCCTCCCTTTTGGAGGATGGGTGACTCACCAGAATTCTTGGGCCTAAAAGTGACCCCATTTTTCCCTGGGTCCTAGCTGACCTTAGAGAGGGCCACAATAAAAATTTAGCTGTTTTTTCTTAATCTTTTTACCTCCTTGGATTTAGTTTACTAATTTTGGTTTTAAACATCCAACATGCCCATTTCAGAAGATTTGAGGTAGAAGTGAGGTTTTACCCTTCCATTTAATGGAAGGTCAGAATTAGTACTGTGAATGAGCATCATATCCTATCTGTCCTATAGGTGAATGTATATTACCTTAAGTTAAATCAGGTTATTCTCTTAGAAGTACTACTTCTGCACAACACTTAGAGGCAATTGTCCTAAAGTTTTATAAGGAAAATATAAAATGAAATTAGCAAGAGTAAAACCATATTCAGTAAAACCATATTCAGTTTTTATAATAGATTTTAACAAAGAAACATAATTTATGACACTAATGTATCTTTGGTATCTATAAAAATTCCTGTTTGTCAACTAACTCAATCACACATAAAATCTTTAAAAGTCTTACTTTTTTAAAATGCCTTTTTTTTTTACATTTGAATGCCTTTTAAAATTTATCCAAATATTTATTTAGTTTTTATTATATTCATTTTTCTTTTGGATCATAGTAATCTTTACAATAAAAATCAATTTTTTTGGAACATAACATTAAATTAGGTTAAATTTAGCCTAGTTTTCTAATTAATAAAATCTTAATAGTCACAAACACTTACCTTGACAATTAAGAGCAGATCAATATTTTAAGAAATCCTTGTTGTTAATAACATGAAGAGTTAGATACTGATTGTATTTCAGTACATTAAATTTTGAACTTAGAAAAATTCTTAAATAATTAGCACTGACTGTGTTAATTACAGCCAACTTAATCACACATACACATTTCTTAAGATTTACCTTTTTCAAAAACCTTGGTAGTTTACCTAGACACTCTATAGTTTATATGAAGAAAAGTTCTTTTTCTTTTTAATTTTCCTTTCCAAAATACATTTCCCTACTTATAGCTTTTTATCTCTGCTTTTTTAGTCGTTGACTCATTTTAAGTTTACATTTTGAAACAATCTTTCCAAAATGTTGAACTTAGATAAATTGCCCTTTTTAATAAGATTGACCATTTTACTTTTTATAGATTTTTCCAATTTAAACACAAATTAAATTCTTTATATTTATCTAAATGTAAGTATATAATATATAAATATGAAATATATATTCACCTATAAAATTATATCTATTAGTTAGAATTTTAACTCTTAATAAATTAGTTTAAAACCAGAAGAAAAACATTTTTAATTGGATTTAATATACCATTAATTTATAAAAACACATTCATCAATAGACACCAATATAAAATATTGTCTTATAGAATTTAATAAGCCAAGAGTACTTGAATTTCTATTTAGCAATTGATGTGTTAGTCTTTGGATTGCAAATTAACCAGATGTCTCTAATGAACACATTTATTAAATGTTTATTCCATTAATATTGAACCTTATTTATCCATGAAAACCTAGACACCAGGCAAGCATAGGTTATTTTCCTGTAAAAGTAAAAGCCTAATAGCAATGGACATTATACTTTGACATTTTATAAAAACTAATACTCTCTTAATTGGATGGCTACTTAGAAAAACATGGACAATAATTTTAAAGACATCTTTAATTTTATCTTTTTAACCTATTTAAATTGACTTATTTGTTAACAATTTACTTAAGTGGTATAAACTAAAAGGCATTTAGATCCAGTTTGCTTTTTGAATTAATGAGTGTTCATTTATCAATAAGTTACTTTGGTAACATGTAAACAGTATATAGTCACAAACACTTATATAAACAATACACAATAAATGGGCTGTGCTAATATACATAAAAGCAGACAGGAACCAAATATAGATTCCCACAGGTAGGAGACAAAATAGCTACAGATGTTCATTAAACAGAGTGTCTGTCAGTTTTAACACCTTAGAAATTAAAATAAGGCCAATAGACCTTTATAGTTTACTCAAGACAGTGGAGGGCCAGTCAAGTCAGGGATAGTTGGAGAAGAGTTGGGCAACTTTGATGTATGCCAAAATTAAATATCCAAGTGGCCATTAATCCTGCATGGGGACAGATTTATTGCAACCACCACTACTGTATTTATTTATCTACCTTCTTAGATTCCTCCAAAAGATATCTATTTTCTTTTAGTTTCCAGTGACTTTGAAAGTTAACACTTGAATAATTGGACTTGAATAAAGATAACAGAAAAAAAAGATAAAAGTAAAAAATAAATAAATAAAAGAAAGAAAACTCTAGTTGGACAAAACAAAACAACTCAGAACGAAAACATATTAATCTAGGTGCACAGAACCAAAGGTGAATACACCAAAAAAACAAAAAAACAAAAACAAAAAAACCTCAAAGAGAAGGCAGTAGTTGTTTTTAATTTTTTTAAGCCCATAATTTCTCTGGTAAAAGAGCACACAGAAAATGTATGTTAGATCAGAATATACTTTTGGATTAAATTATTCACTCTAGATACTTAAAGAATGTGAGAGCCCATGAGGTCAGGGAAGGGGATGGAGCTCAGAAAAAGGCTTTCAACAAACTTTTATTTGGGTATGTTTCCACTGTAACATCTAGAAAGAAAGAACATGCACCAGAAGTAGGCATATCCTTACATTCCTGGGCTTAATATCAGCTTACCCCTATCTTTTGAAGATGAGTTCTTCCCATTTGGGATAACATCTGCAATATTTCAAAAGCAGAATATAAGGACATCTTTTGGAGCATCCTCAAAGAGATATCAGATCTGGTGCAGCCAATGTATCTAGATCCTTTTCCCTCCTTTCCGTTAGCACTTAGATAGTAACTTATTGAGAGATGCAGGAGAGAGAGAGAGAGAGAGAGAGAGAGAGAGAGAGAGAGAGAGAGAACGAACCATCATGTATGCCCCACAGTGGCTTGAATTTAAAAGTTACATTTTTTTTTCCTCAAAACACATTTGGGCAGTTGTTCACACAGCTTCATTTCAAATGTAAACCTTGGAAAAACAGATATCAGGCAAGCAGATAATGAATGAAAGCTGCAGTTTTGAACATGGGAGGCAAAGCTCAATTAGGGCATCCTGACCCAGAGAGAGTCCCATTTTACCTTAGATGTGAATTTGAATCTTGAGTGAGGTCCCATAATATTCTACTGGTCTGGAGATGAAGATTATAGGGTGAAAAGAAGAGAAAAATGTCCCTTTACCCTAATTCACACTGGCATTGAGGAACTTTCAATTTCTTAACCTTTGGTTTAACCACAGTGAGTAAATCCCGTATCAGAAGCCCTCAGCTATTATCAAATAAGCCCCAGCCACCCAAAAGACCAAATTTGGAAGCCCCAGATTCTCACCCTTTAAAAGGACAGGGGTGACCAACTATCAATTAAGAACACTTTTCAATACCACTAAGGTGTGTCTTGGCTAGAAACTGTCAGTTGTGTCCAAATATGTCCCCCGGTCACTGAAAAACTAAGTCATAGATTAAGAGTTCAGAACAGGCAAATGAACTGAAGAGAAATACCAAATGTTTCTTTGCAGGGCCAAGGAAGCTGAAATAGTCATGCCATGGTTCTTGCAATCATGCCAGGAAAATTTCTGACATTTCTCTCAGAATAGTATGCATGAATTTATTAACAGGGACAGGGATAGGAAAGAGGGGACACTCAAAGGAGAGCCCATATCTCAAAGGAGATACTCTCAAAGGAGAAGTATTAGTTTTCTCA
Source organism: Spermophilus citellus (assembly GCF_964194105.1). Taxonomy (NCBI): domain Eukaryota; kingdom Metazoa; phylum Chordata; class Mammalia; order Rodentia; family Sciuridae; genus Spermophilus; species Spermophilus citellus. The sequence goes on along the minus strand of NC_138184.1, from coordinate 117,126,601 downwards.
GAAGAATGGAGCATACCTCTAGCACTTCAGTTCTATTGTAGGAATCAGAGAAGTTTTGTGAGCCATGCTCAGGTCCACTTCTTAACCTTTGACTTACAGCAGGATTAACTCAGACTTCTGAGTTTCTAGGAACAGGGTAAAGACCTAAGGCAATTCGGGATCACTTCAAGCATGGTGAGAGATTTTAGAGCTCCTATCTTCCTGAATTCTGGAATCTGGTCTATATAAAGATCACAAAATCCTCCCTGTTCTGGATATCTAATTTTCTTTTTATCAGCAGGGAGAAGCTTTTCTTTGAGTCTGCATTTCTCCTGCAGATAAACTGGTCATTGTTAAAAAATGTAGCAAATCTTGTTGACTTAGGCCAGGCTAGGCTGAAGGAAAATTGCTTTTTTCAAAGAAGGTATTTGTGGGCTGGGCTGGGGCTCAGCAGTAGCACACTTGCCTGGCATGTGTGAGGCACTGGGTTGGATTCTCAGCACCACTAATAAATAAATAGATAGATAGATAGATAGATAGATAGATAGATAGATAGATAGATAAATAAATAAATGTCTATCAACAACTTAAAAAAAATTTTTAAAAAAAGAAAGTATGTGAAGGTCAGAAAAGTAGGCCCAATTTGTAAAATTATACCCTCCTAATATTCCCACTATTTCATGTCCATCTGTTACCTATCAGAAGAACCTATCCTTCAGGTACCTATCAAAGAAGTAGTGCTACCTCCATTAAAATATCACCACATTCATACCTGTTGCATTAAGTTTGCAATCTTGTAACTCTTTAAACTTTTGCTATGAATCTAAATTCTGAGTTTAAGTGTTGTTCTCTCTTCCTTCACTACCTTATCTGTACTATTTCTTTATAATCTCTTGTTTCATGCTCAAGCTAAACCAGCCTGGCCCACACAGCTGCTCTTGACTAGGAAGTATTTTCAACCTTTTCTTTAACTACAATTGTGCTATTACTGTTTTTATTTTTAGATTCTATCTACTCAATATTTGAAGAAGTAAGTTATTATAATCTTGAACCATTACTTTAATTGCTTTAAATAGCCCTGAGGTGTTCTCTTCTCTGTCTGGCCTCTTATTTTAGTGGAGACAAAAACCCACTCTACTACTACTATCTAAATAAAAGAATGATGGTTTTACCTTCCAAGAGTAACTATTGCTACACTTAAGTTATGTGTTCTTTTACAATAGACCTCACCATAATGAGACATGATTACCACAGTTATTCTTCCTTCTTGGTCATAAGATAAAATTTCAGGGACAAGGAAATCTCTTTCTATTGAAATCTACTTTTGTTTTATCCAGAAATCCAAGTCTTCTTGAAGATCTCTACAAGTTTTTTGGTGTCATCATCTTAATATCAAGTTTTCAAGTGCAAATGGATCATTTGGAATCTTAGAGACGTTCTTTTCAGGGTCTTTTCATAATAGAATTTTTTGTTGTTAGTAGCTATCAAACACCCTGAGAAAAACTTAATGGGAATAAAGATGCTCATACTGCCAACAATTTGCAAACAATCTGAGGAAGACTTCAAAGTCCAATCTCAGATGGGAACTCATAGAGTACCTTAGAGTCTACAATGGGATAGACTAAAAAGTCTTATCTTGGGTGGGGATTCATAGAGTACCCAAAGACACAATATAAGACAAACAGAAAACTCTGATTTTAATGGGAACAAAAAGAATACCCCATGGTCTACATTTTTGTTTCTTTAGTTTTAATTTTTCTCTATATTTTATCTTTAAAGTAAGTGTGTGCATGCACACACACACACAAAAAAAATTGAAGCACATAAATTACAAGATCATGGGTAATTTAGAGTCTATCCCTGAGAACTCACTACTCAAGTACATAATAAATAAATGGAATTGTTTTAAGGCAGAGGACTTAAAGAAAAGAAAATTGATTTTTTTCTGTAACAAAGCTTGGCCACAATACAGAAAATGAAAAAATATGGCCAAGAAATGGTACCTGAAATATTTCAGCATCTTTCATTCTGTAAATGGGAAGAAAAATGGACAAAGATCTCACTATCTATCCTCCTGATGTCTTTTCTAAGAGAACCAGTTACTTAAGTGCTGTTATCTTAGGCAATTATTCTATAGTTAACTATATTCTCCTATATTTTCTTTCATATCTATTGTTGGTCATTTGCTTAATGAGCACCTGTAACTCTCTTTTATCCTATCTGAGGGGATTTAGGGCCTAGTAATTAAGAACTATAAAATCAGAGTGTCTATTGTGTGTATTGTTTGTGTGTGTGTTTGTGTGCGTGTGTGTATGTATGTGTATATATATATATATATTACCAAGTTGGTTTATAGATAAAGGATCAATCATAATTTTTTTAAAAAATTGATCTAAATGCCTTTAAGTTTGTGTAAATTAAATATATTTTTAACAAACAAGTTAATTTTAATTTATTGGTTAAATAAAAGTGAACAAGTCCTTAAAATTAATAATGTTTTTGCTGAGAGTGCTAGTCAATCAGATTGTATATGTCTGTCTCTTTTAGATGTTTATAATATACTGTCCATTGCTTTTAGGTGTTTTCTTTGACAAAACTAGTAACTAAAAATGCTAACATGCTTGTCTGATATCTTGGTTTTTATGTATGATCTAAAATAACTATTAAAATGGATAAATTATGTAACTATATTCAGAACAAACATTTATAAATACATGTTTTAAAAAAATACATCTGCAATGTTTGTAAGTTAAAATACTAAAACATCAATTGCTGACTATAAATTCAACCACACTTGGCTTTTTAAGCCTGTAAGAAGATAAGGTATTTGAATATATATATCAAATGTGTTTTCATGTTCAAAAAAATTAAGATTGCTTTCTTCCTGAATTTTTGCTAACTATTATGAATTATTTAAAAAGTAATTCTACAAGTAAGAAAATTTAAAAAGCCTTAAGCTGTATTTTAATAAAGAACTATTAAGAGCATAAATTATTTTATCTTCCTATACAAGGATATAATTTGTGTAAAGTCAAAATTTTTACAAAAAAAATTGTTTCAAAATGCAAGTTTAAAATTTTTGAGGCAAGAAAAACTACACACAAAAAGCAAAAGAAGTTATTAAAAAGATAGTTAGGAGCATGAAAAGATGTTTTGGTAAAGATAGTTAAAAGAAAAACCATTTAGATGAGAAAAGATTTTATATAGTAAGTTTTTTTCCCCCAAAAAATAAAATGTCTGAATTGTTCCCAGAGGGCAAAAGACAGATAGGACAAAAACAAAGTTGTAAATAAGTTTCAGAGTGTATAAGTGAGTTGCAAAAAGGTTGAGCATTTGTGATTATGTTGGCTATAATTTAAAGTATTATTTAAAGGGATTTCTAAGGTCACAAACTTAATACATGGGTGTAAAACCAAAATCTAATTCTCTGTATTTAAAGGAATGAAGATTTCTGCTCCTTTGAACGTTTGCCAAAAACAAAAAACAAAAACAAATTAGTTTAAGAAATAAAAATGTGTGTTTTATCATGACAATATCTTGTGATTACTTAAAAATCTAAGTCCCAGCAAAATCGAGTTATTCAAATGTTTTACAATTTCTAAATGGCCATTTTATAACTCTCACTAAATAAACAAGTATTATTTTAGGTTATTCTAGTATTTTTAACACACACACGCACACATACACACACACACATATATATATATATATGAGATTAAAGATGTATACATATCAGAGGACTGATGATGCTTTCTATCAAAGCTGTTTAAAAAATATTATGCAGAATTATGTTAAAATTAAAGGTTTATAGGTCTAATACATATAGGAAAATGAATAAGTGTTCCTTTATATCAATTATATCTGTATTTTAACATATACACTGTTCAATGAAACTTTTTAAATTTTCTACTTTTTATATGTAAATAAAATTTTATATTCAGATTAAATTTTTAAAAAGTCCCTGCCATTTAAAACCTGGTATATATTTATTTGCCCTAAATAAATAAGCACTTCCCTATTATATAAATAGATGCACTTGTATGTCAGGTAATAATTCATTAACACTATTTCCTAAACTTAGAGCTAAAGATTTAGATCTTTGATTTTTGTCAATGGTGTTAAACTGTATAGACTTATAGTTATCTTATGAAGTCATGGATTCTAAATTTTCCTAAAAAGTGTTTCTATGTAACTGTGGTGCTAATTTTTATGGCTTTTGTATGTTAAAAATATTTGTGTTTCCCAAGTAGACAAACTATAGTGCAAAAGTTAAACACAAAAGCAAAATCAAGACAAACAAATAACAAAAAACACTTTAACAAGCTTGAGTCCTCCAAACTTAAAATATTAACAATAATAGCCTTTATCAGTTTGTATTTTTATGTTCCTAATTGTATTATGACTATCATCATTAAGTAAAAATACTTACATATGCCCAAACACTTGGCATCCTAAACCATACTTGTCTGATGACTAAAAGATTAGGCATTGATAACCTAAATAAATATAAAACTATTCATAATAATCTATAAAGAGTCAAGTTTAAAGAGGTTAATTTATGCTATATAATATTTCCAATACCAGCCAATCTTTGGGCCCTTACCCTTCAAGGTCAAGTAGGATCCAGGAAATGAAGGGACTCTTCTAAAGGCCCTACAACTCTGATAAGTCACCCAACCTCCTGATCAGGAAATTAAAATAAGATACTAGGAGCCACCACTACACATTCCAAGGGAAGTCATGTGGTCTATAGGACCCTGATGCATCTTAGCAGATGGCAAAACTGGTAGAGGAAAATAACTAAAGAAGCCAAGAGGTTCCTCACAAAGTACCTAAAAGTCACATCTGGGGAGCTTTGACTGACCTTAATAAAATTTTCTAAAAATATACACATTTGCCCAACATAAGGCTACCTGCTTAGTCTTCTACATCAAATAAGGAGGTGTAACTAGAGACAAGTATTCTATAATGGGGATAAAAATAAAGACACATTCATGAAGCCATTAATCCCCCACATAATTTATTTAATTAGGTATATTCTAATTTAGGCTCTCTCTTATATTCTACTTTGCAGTTCACAACAGTACCTCTAACTTTGGGTTTATGGGATACATAGGATATAGCACTATCTCTCAAAACTTCTCTTCAAATGAGTCTTTATATGTTGATACAAAATTAAACCTGTTCTTTTTGAGGTTTTACAGGTCCAGGACCACATGCCAACTTTTCAAAGAAAAAAAAATCTCTTTTGTATGAGCCACCAGAAGATCTACAAGTCCTGGTCAAAAAATTTAAAGAGTACAAGCAAGTTTCTCTATATAATCTATCTCCAAAACCTTGCTTCTTTTCCGTTTGTGAGATTTTATTTTCGGCTTTCAGAATTACTTTATCTAGAGCCATTCTTTTGGCAAGAGATCTGCTTTCTCTTGGCAATACTAATAATCCTTTTAAACCTTACCTTCTTATGCGTGCAAAGGTACAGTATTAAATGTTTCTTTCCTATTTTCACCTGGCATTCACAACTATCAATTGCTATGTTCCTATTCCTATTTTTTGGCCCTTGCCTTCATGCTGTGGAAAAATTTGTGTAGTACAGATTGCAATGTTAAGAGAATGGTAAAAAGAAAAAAAAATCCAACTGAGGCCAATGTCTCCATATGTCTTTTAGATCAGTGAGAATGAAATTTTTTGATCCTTAACTAGGCAAAGTCATCAGCCCTTGTCAGTCTGAAGCAGGCATAGAAGATGTATGTTCACCCCTCATCAACTCTTGACATTAAGAAATCAAAGTCTTGTGGAGAGAAATAAGGTAGGATGGAAGAAATAAAAGAAGGTAGCAAAGAGACCAAAAGGAAGGACAAACAGAATAGAATTTTAATTCAGAATTTCGACAAACTTTTCCAGCCTATTGCCTTCTATGCCCATCTCTTTTTCAAGCATGTTACTCCCAGGTTCCTAAGAAGTTTATAAATCTCCTTGTGTACTCTTAACCTCTTAGTAATTAGATTCAGCAAAGAGAGAGAAAATATTAAGAGGAATCTATAATTTGGGGGACTTTAGATCAAGTAACAAAACCACTTTAGCCTAAGGATTGAAAGATTGACTGAATCCATCAGAAATCTCCTTGAGATAACTGGGCTAATATCATTCCTACATATATTTCCAAACCCACCCCTCACCATGTTTCCTTGGAAGAAAGAGCTAGGAACCCCCAAACATGACTCTTGCTCTCAAAATGGTTTGTATTCTCTCTTATAGGTATATGCCTTGCTTTACCCCCAAAAGGTGTCTCTTTCTGGAGATTGCCCCCATTCTCCCTTAAATTTGTGTCTATGTCTCTAAATACTCCCTTGTTTGTGTTTTTAAGTGCTGTGTGCTGGCATTCTTTTCTGTCATGTATGTCAAGAACCCTGTTGTTCCTGAGTTGAGTTCTTCCTCTCTCTGGGAATTCCTCAGGGGCTTCTGCTCCAATAACAATGGGAAATACATTCAGCATCATTGGGACCTCTGCTTCACTTCCCTAAGGACAACTTTCCTGGCTCACTTAAGTTTGTATTAGGAATACATTAAATAGTTGGAGTTCCATTTTCAGTCTTTTCACATAATTTGATAACCCACAGACATAGAACTGAATTTACTGATTTCACCCTTTTCATTTATAGTAATTAATATGAATGTTTTTACCTCCAAGAAAATAAATTCCCCTTTTAATCAATATGTCCAGTACAACAGTAAACTTATGTTACCTAATCCTTCTACCTTGGAAGCTGGGAATAATAGACACCCTTTTTAGATTGAGGTCCTGATATTATTGTACAATTTGGTTTTGAAGGAGGGCAGAAATGACCTCGCTTATTATCTTTTTAGCTCAATGTATTCCAACTGACACATAAAAAGATAAAAATTGAATTTTCAGGTGATATGATCTACACACAAACACATGTATGTATGTGTGTGTGTGTATGTATGTGTGTGTGTGTGTGTGTGTATATATATATATATATATATATCCCCAAAGACTCCATCAAAACAAATTAGGATGAGCAAGGAAATTCAGCAAAGTCACAGGATACAACATACAACATCAAACAATCAGTGAGATTTTTGTATGCCAATAGAGAATTGTCTGAAATAGAAATTAAGAAAGAAATTCATTTGAAATAGCTAAAAAAAATAGAATATCTAGGAATAAATTTAACCCAAAAGGTCTATATAATCTCTAATAAAAATTATAAAACATTAATTAAGAAAATTGAAGAGGACACAAAAATAAGAGAAAGACAACCTTTTTTCACAGATTGGAAAATTTAATATCGTTAAAATGTCCATACTACCCAAACAATACTCATAGTAAATGCAATCTTCATCAGAAAACTGATGCCATTCTTCAAAGAACTAGATTAAAAATCTTGAAATATATAGAATATTTTATGTAAATGCATTTAAATGTAAGTAGATATAATTATACATACATAAATAACCCCAAATAACCCCAAATAGACAAAATTATCTTTAATTAAATGAACAAAGCAGTAGGCATTACACTAGTAACTTCAAAATATAACACAAGCCTTTAGTACTAAAAACATATTGGGGGGCTGGGGTTGTAGCTCAGTGAAAGAGTGCTTGCCTAGCATATGTTAGAAACTGGATTCAATCCTAAGTACCACATAAATAAAATAAGATAAAATAATGATATTGTATCCATCTATGACTAAAAATATTTTTTAAAAAGAAAAATATTTCTTTCTTTTTAAAAAATATTGATATTGTCATAAATATAGACACATATACCAAAGAAACAGAACAGAAATCTTAGAAGTAAACCCATATGTCTACAGCCCACTGGTTTTCAACAAAGGTCTTAAAAATGTGCATTGGATAAAAGATTGTCCTTGGGGCTAGAGAGATAGCTCAGTGGTAAAGCACCTATCTAGCATGCATGAGGCTTCTCAGTTCAATCCCCATCACCACATAAAAAATAAAACAACAATAAAAAAATTATATTAAAAAAAAGATTGTTCTTTCAGTAAATGGTCCTGGAAAAATTAGATATCCATGCAAAAGAGTGAACTTAGAACCTCATCTCTCACTAGTTATAAAAATAAATTCAAAATGGATTAAAGTCTTAAATGTAAGACATGAAACTACTACAAGAAAACATAAGGAAAACGCTTCAAGACATTGGAATGGTCACGAATATTTTGAAAAATACCTAAAAAACACAGAAATAAAAGCAAATATTGAAAAATAGAATTTTATCAAACGAAAAAGCTTTTCTGAGAGCTAATATTTGTACACTATATGTCTAACAAGGATTTGATATCCAGAATTTATTAGAAACTGCAAAACCTCAATAATAGCAACAATAATAATTTGATTAAAAATGGGAAATAGACTTAAATAGACATTATTCAAAGGCTTCACTTGACATGTATAGATATTTGAACAGATAGAACAAAATTCTTATACAATTTAGTGGTTAATATATGCTATTTGCTAAGTCATTCTACTTATTTTATAGCATTTGACATTTCTGAAAATATCTATATTATTTATCCCCAAATTAGTGTACATATGTTCTCAGGTATGCAATTATTCATAAGATACAGGTTAAATAGACCCACATGTAAACATCAACTGTGTTTATTTCTAAGAAGTATTAAATAATATCTTAATTACCCTTTAATTTCTCTAGTTTTCACATTTTTATAATAACAAGTATATTTTAATAGAAAAAAGTTCTTTTAAATCAGTGTATAAAATTACATATCTCCAGGATTTTACTTAACTAAACCTATGAATAATACAATTATTAAAATGAACATTGTTGGTAAATAAGATCATGTGTTACTTTTCCCCCTAATTCCCATATCTTTCGCATACTAGAATTTCTACATGTATCCTTTCACAATGAAAAATATATACTAATTATGAAAAAAGTGGCAAAGCATAGTCCACAACCCAGGATTTTCTGAGATGTAGCTGTAGCACTTCATGATAATGAGGCCCAAAGGTTAAACATTTACCAAATCCTTTGAGAATTTATATTTTTCAAATACACACACACACACACACACACACACACTTCTACTTGAAATTCCTTGGCACTCAAGAAAAAAATAAAAGAGTCTCTGTCTTTAATTTATTTAGTGATAAGTTTTGCATGTTTCTGTTGCTCCAACATTAAATTTTCTGTATCTTCTTTAAAAAGCTTAAAAACAAATGTAAAAATGAAGACATTTAGTGGATTTTTTTTCAGAAAACATCAAGTACTTCAATGTTTTTTTTCTTTTTAGCTTTATCTAAAGTTAAAAAGACTATAATAGTTTTTAAGTATAATATTTTTCCTGGTTGATATCTTTGGATTTCACTTTTAAACCAGAAATACACAATTGTCTCATGATTTAGATAAGCGATTACCCCTTCAACACCCAGGAAATGACAACTCACCAGAAAAACTGACGCTTTTAAATATGATTATATTCCAAATACTCCAGCTGTCAATAATCTTCCTTCAAATTTTGTCTGGTAATTATTCAGTAATTCTCCAGGAAGAGTACATTTTACATTCCACTCTTCATTAAATATGCAAGAGATTATTGTAAGAAAAATTTCACATTGAAATTGATGGTGAATCATTGTCTATGCAATGTCCTTGCTTCAAAAACCTATGTGAATTTGTTATTCCTCATCTGCCCCTAATGACATAGTTATTTACTTTTGTCATTTTTTGACTCTGTGAGGTTATTTGTACTTTTCCATTATTCATTCTTTGAAAATAGACAATGCTTTTAAATGCACATTTTAAAAGAAATTGATAACAAAATATGTCAGTATATTATGTGCTTTGATTTTACCATTTTAACAGAGAATGGCATTCTTTCATCATATTTGATTCAATTCATCTGACCCACACTAAAAGAATTGATCAAACTCTAATGTGGCTTCTGTGAGCTCAAGGCCATGACCTAGGATCCCCACATCCCCCTTAAAATGACAGCCTGTAAAAATGCAATGCCTTTCAAAAGAACTTATGGTTTGCTCCAGATGAAATCTGACTATAATCCCTGACCTCCCTTTTCATAGAAAATTTATTTTAGGAACCCTGCAATAATTAATTTTTCTCTGTCCCTTGAATTGCAAATTTACAACCCCAAAATGTCTTCTGAAGGACCTTTAAATATATAGGCCCCTATATCCCTGCCTCTGTGAAAGGGAAGAAACTTAAGTTTGATAAATGCCACTTAATAAAGTTAGACTACTCTAATCACATTGTCAACCACTTTCACTCCAGTACTTTTCCATGAATACACCACAACATTTATAAAAAGTCCCATAGCCACAGGGTGTGCTGGTACATTCCTGTAATCCCAGTGGCTTGGGACACTGAGGCAGAAGGATGGCAAGTTCAAAGCCAGCCTCAGCAAAAAGCAAGGTATTAAGCAACTCAGTGAGACACTGTCTCTAAATAAAATACAAAATATAACTGAGGATATGGCTCAGTAGTCAAGTGCCCCTGAGTCCAATCGCAGGTGCTGATAGATAGATAGATAGATACATACATACATACATACATACATACATACATAGCCCCATACTTTTTGTTTCAGTAGAGTAAATAAAATTGATATTCCTACTTTTAACATATATCCAGCTTTGTTACTCTTTGTCATTTCATAAAATATAAAGTTGTGACTGACTAAATTAGTTGGGATTTATTTAAACAAAGAATAATTCATGAATCAGGCAGCACTCAAACTATGAGCACTCTATCCAACATCAAGTACAGTGAGCTTTTAGTATATTGAACATAGAAATAAAGTAAAAAGTCATTTGATTGATAAGAGCTAGGTATTTGCTATATTTGGATTGTCTACCCAATTAGTTGCTTTTCATGACTGAGGTGTGGCTATTTGTGACTAATGCAAACCTGGCTATTTTTTACAAAAATATACTCTTAAATTTGACTATGGTTTGTTAGACAGAAACTCATATTAAGCAGTTAGCCTCAGGTTAAGAGCATCTTCTTCATTCATTTAACACATTTTATGGTAATGCATGTATCTTAGCCCATTTGATTTGCTCTTATAAAATACCATAGCTTTTGTGGCTTAGAAACAAGAGAAAGTCTACAGGTAGAAATGTTGTCCTATGAATAGGGATCATTAGATCTCCTGTATTTGTTTTTCCAATAAAAAAAAACTTTGACTTCTGCTGCATTTGTTATTGTTTTATTGTTTTACATAGAAACACAAATGTACAAGCTTGATAATATATCTAACAGCTTCTACTAAATAAGACTAAATTCACAACATTAAGAATAACATCAAAATCACAAAAGTATTTTTATTTAAAGTTCCTCTTAAGTAATTTATTACAAAAGATAGAAAATGTTTTGTTCCTTAACTAGTTCTAAACACAATGGCTTATGTAACACCTAGGAGAAATAAATTAAAGTGAATGAAATCCATTGAATTCTACTCTGAAGAGATACAAAGTGTGGTGACGTAACTGAAGATGGAGACTACATAAAATAGAGAAAATTTTATTATAAAAATAATACTTTGAGTACCTTAGTACTATCCCTAAAGAAAATTAATTTAAACTTCTCTCTCAATGGTTATGATTACAAGGATTGAGCTTAGATATTATAAGAAATAGGTTCAACATTTTGAAATAAAGAATTTGAACTCTGTCTATGGAATCTACTACCATTTCTGGTATTTCTGCAAGTTTTATGAGTAGCCACGAAATTATTCACATAACAGCTTTGGAAGCTACAATCTTGATGAAAATCCAAGATAATAAAATCTTCCTTTTTCTTAGACATACTTACTTACATTACATTGTAATTTACCTAATCTTTATTTTAGAAGGGTAGGGTGAATAGGTTTGCCAAAGAGCCTTTTAAGATTAACTATTTGTTAGGACTTGGTTTTCCTTTTCTGAGACATATTCCAGTGTATAGCTTCCACTTGGGCCTGCTTCATGTGATTCCTATGGAACTTGAGTGTAAAAAACAAAACAAAACAAACAAAAAAATAAAAATAAAAAAATAAACCAAAAACCAGATAACTCAATTTTGTGTAAGTTCTATATCATAAGCTCATTTTGGGTAATTTTCTCTTTTAGATTGAATTTATGAATCAACTTGTTATGGTTTAGATATGAGGTGACCCCCTCAAAGCTCATGTGTGAAATAATACAAGAAAGTTTAGGGATGAAATGATTGAGTTATAAGAACCTTACCCATAATAAGTGCATTAATCCACTGATAGGAATTAACTGGGTGTTACTGTAGGCTGGTAGGGTGTGGCTGGAGGTAGCAAGTCACTGGGGGCATTCCTTTGAAGTATATATTTTGTGCATGATGAGGGAAGCAGCCTCTCTGCTTTCTGATAGTCATGTCCTGAGCTACATTCTTCTGCCATATTATTCTGCCTCAATTTGGACCCCAAAGCAATAGAGATGGCCATATATGGACTAAGACCCCTGAAATCATTAGTGCTTCACAAACTTTGTCTCTGCTTAAATTGTTCTTGTCAGGTCTTTTCATCACAGCAACAAAAAGCTGACTAAAACACAAGAAGCCTATTGGACTTTTGGTTATTTTGCAGTTCAGGCCCATGGAGATAGATATTTAGCTGTAAACACTGAATTTACAATATTGAAATGTCAAAGAGACTTCAGAAGTCTACAATGATGTCACTGCCTCCAAAGTTCAAGAAGCCACAGGGCTAGAAGGGTGGTAGGATGAGACTGTCTCCTTATTACTTTGAAATGGTTCTGTACCACTGTTTAATATTAAGAGATGGGATTCAATACTGGTAGCACAGGAGTCAGAGGTATACAAGTGGACCTAGAGAACCAAACATGGAGCAAAAGAACATTATTCTTAAGCATTGAAGTCCAACAGCATTCACCCCTATTACATTCTGGACTTTCTTGGGACCTGTAATCTCTTTCCACTTTCTGAATTCCCTGCTGGGAATGGGAATATTAATCATTTGCCTGTCTCACCATTATATATTGGAATTAACCAATGTGTCATCTAATTTTGCAGGTTCATGACTAGAGAAAAATTTTGCCTTAGGATAAAAAATAACTTTAGTCCTATTCATACCTGACTTAGATAAAACTTAGGTGAGAACTTGGATGTAGAATTTATATTAAAATGGGTTGAGACTTTTTGGTTTAATTGTATATATAGGTGAATATTTTTTACACACAAGAGAATGACATGAAATTTTTGGAGCCAGAGAGTAGAGTGGTATGGACTGATTTTTCTTCCCCACCAAACTCATAATTTGAAGTTTTAATTCCTGGTACTTCCGAATGTGACTGTATTAGAGACAGGGACTTTCAAGTGCAGATTGGTTTAAAATTAACTTATTAAGGTGGGCTGTAATACAATTTGTCTGATGTTCTTATAAAAAGAGATTAGTATGTTGTCATACACAGAGGAAAGACTATGTGAAGACACAGGGATAAGACAACCATTAAACACCAAGGTAAGTGGAATCAGAAGAAACCGTGCCTATACCTTGATTCAGACATCCAGCTCCAGTCACTCAGTTGTAGCTGCATGATCATTGCAGCCATTAGCAAAATAATATAGTATAAGTAATTCTGAGAGTTCACAAAATGTCATGTGTCAAAGAGTCTGTAAAACATTCTTAAAATGCTGTCGGGAGAAGATATTATCTTCAACATGGCTGAATAATAGGTTTCAGACTCTTTCTCTCCCCACAGACATACTAGGGACTTCTGAATATTGGGTAAGAAAATATTTACACTGAATTTGGTAGGAAAATGCAAGACATAATCTCACCATAAATCCCACCCCTGACAGGATTTACAATGAGAACTGTATAACCCTTCCATCTCCCAACATCTTAGTGGCTACCTAAGAGGCAGAAAGTTTTAATCACATATATAGCACCCTACATGTTCCAGCTGCTGCTTGATGATCTGGCTCCTAATATGCCTGTATCTGAGAGTAGTGGGCTTGGCAGTCATTAACCTCCAACCCCAATGGAGAATAAAGAAGGTTAAGAATTGGAAAGTGGATACACTGAGGCCTATTACCTTTGCTCATCACAAAGTAAGCGAACATGAAAGTCCAGCTCCCTGATAATCCCTGGAAGGAATCAAACTACACATTTGGTGCCCCAGCTTTTCTAATTTCTAACACATCTATCTAAGAGCTGATGAGGTGGATAATAACTAGTTCTCTGGGAGGCTGAATGTGTATTTGGGCATTGTCTGTGGATTTTACCCATAGCTTGTTTCAGAAATAAAACCAAACCTTCATGTTCTCCCTATAAAGAGTTGTACTACATGCCTCACCCCCTATTTTTTCTGGCTCATAGCCATGAAACTGACTTCTAACCTGTTTGTCATTGAGAGCCAATCAAGTCTGGCATTGACTAGGTCCTTGTGGGCCATAAAAATTGAGGAAATGGTTTGAAAGAGATTATTGTCTGAAGGATAATGAAGGCATTAGCCACAGCTTTCCTCCCTAACTCAGTGGAGAGGAACTGGGTGAAAAACTCCCATTTCCAGTCTCCCTTTGAGGAGAGAAGGAATTGGACAATATAGCTATGAGCTCAAATTCTTTCCCTTCTATCCAAAGGACTGCCTTTGATCTTACCTGTCTCAGGACACTGAAAAGATTTGACATACTCTAGAATCTGGGGGCAGCCAAGAACAAAAGTCGTAGATAAGACCAGCACAAAACCTTGAAAGAAAGTCAAAATTTTTGGCCATGCTGACTGGCAGGGATCTTCTCTTGAACAAGTCAAATAAGTAAAGACAGAGAGCTCTGCTTTATCTAAGGCAGAAGCAAGTACATGTAATCAAAGAAGATGAAGAAACTGAAAAATAATTTCCAAATAAAGAGATAAATAAATAAAATCAAACCTAATGAAAAGGAGATGTCTTGTTTACACAATAGAAAATTCAAAATACTGGTCATAATAGTGCTCAATGAGGACAGGAGAGCAATACATGAAAAAGTGAGAATTTCAGTGAAGATATAGAAAATATCTATATCTTTTCTATACACAAACACATATGTATATATTATATATTATATACATATAATATATATTTTATATATATGTGTGTGTGTGTGTGTGTGTATGTGTGTGTGTATATATATATATATATCTTATTACTTTCTGTTTTACCACTGTCACCAAAAGACCTGAAAAGAACAAATGTAGAGGAGGAAAAGTTTTTTGGGTGGCTTCAGTTTCAGAGATATTAATCTATATATGCAGGCTCCATCCTCAAGGTGAAGTAAAACATCATGGTAGAAGTGTGTGCTGGAGAAAAGTGGCTCAGGACATCCCATCAGAGAGCAGAGAGAGTAGTGTGTTGGCAGTCACTAACCACCCCCCATGGAGAACAGGACCATGGAAAACAAAGAATGGTTAAGAATGATAGAGTGGACACACTGAGGCCTATTTCCCATTCTTAACCATTCTTTGTTCTCCTTGGTCCTATTCTCCACTGAGGGTGGAGGTTAGTGACTGCCAAGCCCGCTACTCTCAGTTTGCCCTTGTTTGTTAATAAGGGCAAAGTATAAACTCTAAAGGCATGATCTCCCAGGAATCCACCTCCTACAGCTACATCCTACTGCCTACAGTTGCCACTCAGATAATCCCTATCAGGGGATTAATGCACTGATTAAGACTCTCATAAACTGATCATTTCATCTCAAAACCTATTGCATTGACTCACATAAATTTTGAGGGACACCTAATATCTAATCCATAACAACTATATATATATATATATATATATATATATATATATATATATATACATACATTATACATTATATGTATATGCATCTGTGTATTTAAATATTTCACATATATTTGTATGTGTATATGTATATATAAACATATACATGTACATGTAAATGTATTATATATAAACAAAAACATGGAGCTTAAAAATAAAATAACTAAACTGAAAAATTCAGTAGAGTTCAATTGAGAATAGTCAAGTAGAAGAAAAAAGATTTATGAAATCAAAGATCATTAGGAATGATCCGTTTTAAGAAATAAACAAAAATGTTTTAAAAGGATTAAGAAAGCCTATGGATGTTTTGGGACAACATCAAGAGGATAAATATATTCATATAGGAGTCTCAGAAACATAAGAAAGAAATGAAAGAACAGAGAGCTTATTCTTGCAATAAATAATAGCTGAACAATTCCCAATTAGAAAATAAATAGACATCCAGAACTGGAAAGCCCAAAGAACACCAAAAGTGAACTGGAAATGAACTAGAGAAACAGCAAAACAGGGAAGTCATCAACACACATTATATTAAATCGTCAAAAGAAGGGAGGGAGAAGGAGAGAACGAGGGGAAGAGAGAGAGTGTGAACAGAGGGAAATGATGAATAACTTTGAAAGCAGCAAGAAAATAGCAATTTGTCCCATACGAAGATACCCTCATAAGATTGTCAATGGGTTTTTCATCAGAAACCTTGTTGGCAAGAAAAGATTGTCATGATATATTTACAGTGCTAAAGGAACAAACAACTACTAATGAAGAATGCAATACCAAGCAAAATTTTTCTGCAGAAATAAAGATGAAGATTTTTCTCAGGCAAAGGTTAAGGAAGTTTATCAGCATTAGACTTGCCTTACAAGGAATGCTTAAGAGAGTTGGTTTCAAGGAAAAGTTGCTAAACATCAACACTGTAGCATAAGAAATTATAAAACATTTTAATTCTAGTATAAAAGCTAAAATTCAAAAATATTGAAAATAGTTATTAGCAAAATCTTGTTAATAGAAATGCAATATAAATAGATGCAAATTGTGACATAACATATAATGTGTGAGAAGGGAGAGGGAATCATGTAGTGTTCATAACCAAATCAACTTAAAGTAAATAGTTGCAACTGCAGAATATTTTACATAAGTCCTAATACACATACATACAAGCACACAGACACATGCACATGTACCCATATGCCAGAGAGAAAGTGAGTGAGAGAGAGAGAGAGAGAGAGAGAGAGAGAGAGAGAGAAATCAAACTCTATCATTAAAAAAGCAAAAGAATAAACACAAAAGAAGACAGATAGAAATACAGGAAAAAGTTAATAAAATGGCAATATAGTGAATCCTTCTCTTGTCAATAATTACTTTAAATGTAGTTCAGCAAAAGACATAGGCTGGCTGAATGGATAAAAAACATATTATCCCACTATATGATGTGTAAAAGAAACTCACTTTAGGGGCTGGGGTTGTGGCTCAGCAGTAGAGTGCTCCCCTAGCAGGGGCAAGGCGCTGGGTTCGATCCTCAGCACCACATAAAAATAAATAAATAAAATAAAGGTATTGTGTCCAACTACAACTAAAAAAAATTTAAAAAAAAGAAACTCACTTTAGATTTAAGGACAAACAAGCTAAAAGTGAAGTGAAGTTTTGGAAAAAGTCATCCTATGCAAATGATAAATTTTAAAAAATCACATGTAGCTATACTTAGATAACATAATTTTATGTCAAATATTGTCTGTAGAGAAAATTGTAAATACATGAACCTCCCATAAAATGTAAAATGTGATTGGAACAAGAATAGTATTTCCAAGGCCTAGACTTTAATTCCAGCTGTAGAAATATTCTGAATTAACAAAATATTCAAAATATTCACACCTGAAAAATTATGATCCCCTTTTCCCCCTTTTCCAATGGTTCTGCATTCCTCACTTTCAGTTACCACCAGCCAATCATACATGAAATTATTAATGTTTGTAATGTTTGTCTTGTACTTTCAAGAGACAGAGACCACATTTATATGACTTTTATTATAATATATCATTATAATTGTTCTTTTTTTTTTTTTGCTATTCCTAAGTTAACTTCTTATCTTGCTCAATTTACAAATTAAACTTTGAATAGGGAAGAATGTTGCTATAGCTTAGAAATACCTGCAAACGGCCTACATATTTAAGGTTAGATCCTTAGCCCTGGGTGCTGTTAAAAAAAATTGAGGAAGCTGGGTGCACACCAGAGATCCTAGCAGCTTGGGAGGCTGAGACAGGGGAATCGAGTAATGAGCTAAGCAAATTTAGTGAGACCTGTCTCTAAATAAAATACAAAATAGAGCTGGAGATGTGGCTCAGCGATAGAGTGCCCCTGAGCTCAATCCCTAGAAGCATTGCAGAAACTTGGGGCCTTATGGGAAACATTAAACTCCTGGTGGTATGCCCAGGAAGGGTGTTTTAGATACCTCTTCCAGTGTTCTGTCCAAAAGCCCTGACAAAAATAATAAGAGGAGGAAAAATTTATTTGGGTGTTCAGAGTTTCAGAAGTCTCAGTCCACAGATGGCCAACTCCATTCCATATCATGGTGGAAAAGTGTGGTGGAGGGAAGTGGCTCAAGATATCACATCAGGAAGAAGAGAGAGAGGGAGAGAGAGAGAGAGAGAGAGAGAGAGAGAGAGAGAGAGAGGAAGAGAGAGAGAGAGCAATCCTCTCTCACCAGACAAAATACATACCCCAAAGGCACACCTCCAATAACTTATCTTCTCTGGCCACACCCAAACTGCCTTCTGTTACCACTCAGTTATACCCTATCAAGGGATTAATTCACTGATTGGCTAAGGTTCTCATAACCCAATCATTTCCCATCTAAACCTTCTATTGTCTCACACATGAGCTTTTGATGGATACCTCACATGCAAACCATAACAAAGGGAACATTGGAACCCTTTCAGTTCCTCACCTTGATTCTCAGTTACCATGAGTTGAACAGGCCTCCTATGCCACATGCTCCCATCATGATATACTGTGCTACCACAGGTCTGAACATGTCAAAATAAAAGTTTTTCCTTTTTAACATTTGTCTTAAGTATTTTGTTGGAGCAGGGAAGACTGACTAACACATGCATATAGGAAACAAACAACATATATAATCTGTGGATTTAGATATCCACTGACATTCTTGGCATGTATCATCCATGGATAAAGCAAACTAATGTATTTACTCAGTTACATAGGGATATATTCTAAAGTTCCCATCACTTGCTTTAGTAAGACAAATGGGGCAATGACTATGAGGTTCATAGCAAGTGCTTTTGACATAGATACATTGGCTGGAATTCCATCTATATTTTTCCTAAGAGAAACATTGGGCAAATTATTTAATTTATTAAATCTCAAGATTGATTTCTTCATCGCTGGGATGGAGTTACTATTACCTCTTTTATGTAATTGTTGTGATAAATGATATAATGCCTTAAAAACATCCACCAGTGTCACCAGCATTGCAGTAAATGCTGTACAAAATGTAGTTATTTGTATAAATTTAAGCTCACTTTATTTGGAGTGTCAATTGATTTGTCAAAATGCTTACTGTAACAACCCTTATTTCATCCTGTTCTATAAAATTCAATACTATGATGAAATGAGAAGTTTTTATTTTAGGGACAGTGATAATAATCTGGCCTTTGAAAACAGGTCTGCTCTGCAAAACCCATTATATTTAATTTTAACTGGCTTCTTACTCTTTGAAAAGATTTTCTTTCCTACTCCATGAACATAGATCTCAAAAAAAACTCTCAGTTTAAAGCATGCTTTATTACTATGTCAACAAACAATGTGCCAATACATGACTTAATAGTGTTCTTCAATTTTTATTACCCAATAAATTTCAGAAGCTCACAGTTCACTTTATATTCATAGACATATTTGTACAAATGGATAGATATACTCATGTTTTGATTTTGCAAGATCATATTTTCTATCAATACAAGAATAAATTAGAGAATTTGGAAGAAAACCTTTTGCAAGGCCACTAAATTGAGTGTTCAATAAATATAAAATAGACTAGACTTGTTAAATCAAAGGCTTTTTAATCTATTTCCGTAATACCTTGGCCATTGTTTACCTTTTTCCCAGTAACTACGTTATAGAGAAACTTTCCTCTCACCAGTATTTTCCTGGTTTCCACTATGTCCCTTGATGCTCCTCATGTGAATGGATGACCTTCTGTTCTTTATCATGTTTTTCTCTGTCTGACATCTTTTCTAAAACCATGTCTTCTGTTATTAATAGATAGCTAAAATAAATTGAAAAACATGAAGGGCAGAAAGAATTCATGAAGCTAAAGTCATTCAATGAAACTAAATCTGAGAACAATTAATTTGAGGGAGTTTGCTTTTGGCTTTCATAGGGGCCCAAGATTTCTTACTGTTTGTGTTTCAGCTCTTAGTCTTGCACTGAGTGAGAAAAACAACACTGGAAAAACTTCAAATGTTGCATTTTTTCTATGGTCTGTAAGTAAAATTTATGTAATTATTTCTATATTTTCAGATCTTTAATGTTAGACAAATGGGAAAAACCTGAGAATCAAAATGCCTATTTCAGTCTCAGTCCCTCTCTGTGGTAGGTGATACTGAACATGACCAAGTACGGAGAACCAGCAAAAAGTAAGGGGACTAGTTGTGGTGGCCTGTGTGGTAGGTGAAATGGCCGAGCTGCAGCCACAGTCTTAGACTTATTTTATGAAGGTGTCTGTAATTATACTATTGTTTGGGAGGGAAAAATTTCCAGAACTTGGGGAGTGTTGAAATTCTTGGGTTAATGACACTCTGTTCTTGAGGTCAGGTTTGGTCCTAGGTGTCACTAATGCTTCTGGCATGAAAAACTTCTTAGGAATCCACCACAGAAGATGACAGGTTCTTCTTTCCAGGGGGTGGACAAGTGGCATCACTTTTATCATATCCTTTGGCAATGTGAATTTCACTTGTATTTGCACAAACACTTCTGCACTGATTTTATCTTAATCTTAAAAAAGAAAATAGTTTGTTTTCTTAAGAGAAGACATAGATTATGTATGTATGAACAGTTTGAGAAATGAAGCAAAAGGAACTGAAATCTTCAGGATATTTTGTTAGGATATATATTCACTTTGAATGACATCCTTAAGAATATTGTGAACTTTGGTATTCATTATTGTCAAGTGCATGGCATATTGTCAATTTATACTCTGCAAAGGTATAATCCAGTACTAGATAATTATTAGTAGCATTTTGAGGAAGATACAGAAAAAGCATTATCTGTGTAAACTCTTGAATTAGAAATATTATGTTACATGAGCAATGCCATTTTAGGTATGTTTAGGGGTACAAATTGAAGATCAATAAACTGATAAGTATTCATTCTATGTAATTCTTTAACCCTTCCACCCACTGTTCCTCTCCGTCCCTCATTGAAACGCTCTACTTGTATTGTTGGGACATACACATTCTCAGACACTCAACCACGCCATTGTCTCTATCTTCAATAATTTTAGCTTTATTACTTATTTGAATACCAACTTAAGTACTAAGGATTGAACCCAGGGGCAGTTTTCCACTGAACTACAACCCTATTTCTTTTTATATTTTATTTTAAGACAGAAATTTGCTGAGTTGCCAAGACTGTCTTTGGACTTGTGATCCTCCTGCCTCGACCTCCCAAGTAGTTGGAGTTACAGTTGTGCACCACATTGTCCGGCATGCAATGCCAATTTAAGGTTCTTTCCTAAAACTCTGAAACACCTGGTCTCCTTATCTTTATCATATTGTATAAATTGTCATTGCAGTATTGACTAGCTATCTGCCTTTCCTGATGTTGCATTTAGCAGGTTAGTGTGAGCAAAGCCCACAACCAGAGACCAAGGATGTCTCTCCTCAGTGTTATTATTATGTCTCATGTTCACAGTTATGATTAGAGAAAGTCAACATTCTCTCAAGACTCTAATATTTTCCTTCTAGATGTTACTGAGAGCAAAAGAAGATAGTAAAAGGATCTAAGGTTTCCAGTTTGCACATTACCATTCCATATCTCTGTGTTTTATTTCACATACACTTTCTTTGTTCAAGTCCCAAGACAAATATTTTTTTTTCATGACACATTTTCTGTCCTCCTAAAGGACAAAGGAAAATGTGAAAGATTTTCCCTGTCCACTTGCCTGCTGTGACTTTCACATACCCTTGATGGAACAACTAGAGAAGGCTGACTTCTCAGTGGGTTTGGCTTACTCAAGAAAACTCAGAGTCATTTACTTATCTCAAGGATATTACTCCATTCCTTCAGGGACCTGGCCAGTCCTTGGGGGAAGAAAGTGTCCTTGAGGGAATTACTAGGTCACACAGGTTATTAAAATGAATCTTTCTTTGTTCTAACTTGTATTTAAGGAGCCCCACTGGGAATAAAACTTCGAAATCTCACCTGTGGAGTGGACGCTCTGCTAGAGAATTCCCAGTCAGGACCCTAAAAAGCTGTCCTGGGACTCCCTAGCTACATGACTGCAGGTGTTGGTGTTTCCCCAATCAGGTGATTATTTTCTTCTCTCTCTCTCTCTCTCTCTCTCTCTCTCTCTCTCTCCACCTATCACTTTTGCTTTTGCTTTTGCTCTTGCCTGTGTATTATTACTAAAATTAATTCTACCTTGTATAAAGGGAGTGTCTTTAATGTCTATCACATCTGACCTACCAAATTAGCAGCTGCACACATAGGTAATTATTTAATGTTACATCTCCTCAAAAAGATGTTAATATTTTAAATGTTTTCACTTTTCTGTCTTGTACATATCACATAACATATATCAAATATTATGACAATCATATCTTGCATTCATTCCTCTTTGATAATGTGTTCATTCCAGGAAAATAAAAACCATTGCTTAGTTCTTGTTGTTTTCTTACTACTTAAACAAAGATCACTTAATATTTGCTGAAGTATAACAATTATAATTTGTTTATAAATATTCACATTAAAGCATTCAAAATGAGATGAGATATTGAGTTTTACTTGGATTGATTCCAGTTGAATACACATTCAAATTGTTGGAACATGTATCTTTTTTTTTAATTTACTAAGAGAAGAGATTCTTGATTCTCTCATTTAATGGGACATCCTGAACAAATATAGAATCAGGAGGTAATCTAAAATCCAAATAATGTTCAGATGGTTTAGAAGAACTATAGAGTCCTTTCAAAATCCTTTTGGGAAGAAATTACCAATGTATTTATTTTCTGAGTATTGTTATTTTATTTTCTGAATATTGTCCTTGAGACAGGCGAGGTAAATTCTTACACAGACCTTTGAAACCAACCAGAATAGAAGACCATTCAAATCCAAGGTCCACTGCCTAAATTGGAACTTTAGCCAAGTTACTGAACTTTGGGAAGCATATGCTTTGTCAGATGTAAAATGAAGCTAATAGTATCAAGTGTATAACAGTGTTTTGAGAATTAAATTTAAGAATTTGACTTAAGCTGGGCATGGTGGCACACACCTTTAATCACAGCAGCTCAGGAGGCTAAGGTAGGAGGATTGCTAGTTCAAAGCCAGCCTCAGCAAATTAGTAAGGTCCTAAACAACTCAGTGATACCATGTCTCTAAATAAATACAAAGAAGGGCTGGAGATGTATCCTAGCAGTTAAGGGCCCCTGAATTCAATCCCTAGTACCAAAAATATTTTTTTACTTAAATCAAATCCTCTATAAAAATAAAGATAAGTGCAAGCATTAATGATAAAAGCCCTTTCTCACAACATTGATGATGTCTTCAGTGACATTAGCTGACCTGTCTTTACAGGTTCTTATTCTATGTATCTGATTTGTTCCTTTATCACTGGCATTACTAATTCCTAAGACTCTGATTTAACAAGGGATTATACCTTCTTTCACAAATTGATTCCAAGATCTCTATGCACATTGGTCCCTTTCATACATAGTTGCCTGATTTTACTTAGCAATGAAGGGGGCCTCTATGCTGTGGCACAGAAAGAATTCCAACAGCTGGAGTGAAAATTAAAAAGAAAGTAGAAGCCAAAAAAAAAAATAGCAAACTATCTAAGAGCTGTACCTAATGTTATAAAATGAAGCTAAACTGTGTCTTGATTGTAAAAGAGAAATCAATTTAGAAAGTATTGACTTGGAAGAACTTAATTGCTCATAAAATTAATTTATGGATGACTTTATTTGATGTTTGGAAACAGGAATACAAATGAACCAACATTGATGTTTATGAATTTCTATGGCTAGCCAAGAAAAGGTAACTGACACGAATAGAAAATTGAAACAGATGAGAAGGTAATGGTTGTTTACTCTCCCCTGGAAATATCTGTATTAGGTTACAAGCAGTGGACAGTTATAAAACTGTTCTACAATATGAGTTTTAGACAAGTTTAAAATTACAGAAATACCTATTTAAATTGAATCATATTTTCAAACTTTTCAGTGATTGATGTGTCTTAAAACTGATATAGGTACATATGAGATTTTAAACAAAATTAAAGAAAATAATGTCCTGAAGAAGTTATAGGATAATTTCAACTCTGAGAAACCCCCAAGAGCCATTCAAGTAAAATATTCCTGCTGAGATAGCAGAACTTTATTGTAAATTATCATGTAGGCAGAGAAGCAAATCTTGAGCAACAAAGAATATGCCAGTGTGTGCATGTGTCTCTGTGTATGTGTATGTGTGTGTGTGTGTGTGTGTGTGTGTGAGAGAGAGAGAGAGAGAGAGAGAGAGAGAGAGAGAGAGAGAGAGAATGCCTTCCTATTTGGCTGAGACAACTAAAGGACTCCATGAGATATCTACAGGAACAAAAAAGAAATAGAAAACATTTGTCTCATACATGTTGTGTTATTATTGATTACTAACATTTTTATAATGTTCATAGTGAAATATAACTTGACATACTATTCATTTGACCTAAGTGAAACAATGATTTTACTGAAGAGTATTTTAGAAGTTTAATGTCAAAACTGTATGTATATTTTTGAAATAAATAAATGTAATTACAGTTACTTATTTCAATACATGAGTAGCTACAACATGGTTGTTAATATTATTCTTACTTGAAATTGATTTCTATTTGATGGGTTAGTTTAATTCTTGTCACTCTTTATTACTGTTTAGAAATTTATTTCCAAGTTTTATTCTGCCTCATGAGTTGTACTCTCTTTATGACCCCTTGGACATGGGGCTCATTTGGCTTAGTGTCCTGATTTCGGAGGATGACCATCAGACTGCAAGTAAAGGGTTCATTCACAGGACATGTCTCCCTTACAAGTAATTGCCATGTAGTTAGTAAGTTTTCCCTGTGCAGATGTTACGAGGTTCAGAGCCATGTCATCATTGCTTACCTGGCAGACATGTTGCTCCCATGAAGCTCCCAGGTATTCCTGTGGCATCTTGGCCAGGTTGCTTTAGGTAGATCTACCCACTTGCACTTCTTCTATGGCAGCATCTGTCTCAGGAGAAGTCCAAGATGAATCCAGTCACCAACTCCTAATCCCTACCTTCTACAGCCAGAATATATACATGATCATTTCCTACCACAAGGGTTTAAAGATTCTCCCTTTCTTTGGATAGAAACTCAACTAATCAGTTACATATAGCTTCTCTTTCCATTATTAAATCATAGGGAATATTTCATTTTCATGGGGGAAAAGTCTCAGTTATAATATATACAAATACAAAACTAAGGGCATGCACTCTCACACTCATACACATTCTACATTACTATGTATCCTACAAATTTAATTCTACATAAAATTCCTATGCTGCAAAATTATCCTTCTGTTTTACAAATGAGAAAATCTGGATGTTTTGAAGTTATCTAATGTGAGCAGCAGGGTTGAGCTTTGTAGAAACTACACTTAATTGTACAATCTGTAATGTACTGTGCGTGGGTCAGCCTCTTAGAGACCCTTCTGCTTCAGGGAACTGAACCTTATGAATGTACCATGGGGTATGGTATTCACAAGGAAATGTGCTTATTCTTTATTATATTCAGGTTGCAAAATTTGAATAAGTGAAACATATTACCTGATACATGTAAACAAGGCAGTTCATGAATGTGTGCAGGGGTGACATGTGAACATGCTTTCATGCCAAGCAGAAATAAATAAATGCAAACATTAGGGGAAATAAAAAGTCTGTATTCACTTAAATTATTTTTAAAAAGTTTAGCTGTCCATTCAAATTCTAGTAACTAACATCCAGTACTGCAGTGTTTTGTTTTCTTTTGTTTTTTTAACTGTTAAAGTCTTGATACTTATATTTTGTTTGCAATGTGTATAATATTTAAAGTGATATTTAGAAGTAGGACATTTTCTGTATTCCATTATAATGAACTAAGATACTTTTCTATGCATAGGATTTATGTATAAGTTACTGTGCTATGTTAGTAATGCTCAGAAAATTAAATTTCAAAATATATTGCACAGACATTTCAAATGAACCAAGGTAATTTTAGAGACAGTAAATGTTTAATTTAACTCAAAATAATAAACCTAAGAATAAAATGGAAAGAGTCAAGTAGTAAAGGGGAACTCAAGGGATATTTGCACTTAAAACCAAAGCTAAAGATTTCTATAATTAAATGGAATTATGTTTGACTTCCTTAGTGACTAGCAAAAAAAGCAACATTGTATTGACACAGTTTTCAGAGATTAATTAAAGGCCTAAATTTTCTGGCTAAACCTTTTGCAAAACCAGAGGTAATTATCCAGGACATATACCTTTTTTTAAAAGATAGAAGTGATCATAATGTACATGGAAATATTAGAAAATTACGAGTCCCAAATTTGAGTATTTTTAAAACCCAGAGAAATATCCTGATTCTGCTCTATCAAATATAGTATACAATTTTAATATAAAAAATATGTTTTCATTTTGAAATAAATCTTCAGTCCTTCTTGCTGTTTGTGCCAATAGTTTGGTTATGGGAAACCTGTGTAGAGAACGCAGCATCAGATGCTCATGGAAATGAGATGCTTTTAAATGCCCTTGAGATGATGCAGGGTTTAAAGATCAATTTCAAGAGTCAGAGTCCCGTGGAAAGGCATGACAGAAATAAACTATAGCTAAGACATATTTTTCTAATTATCTAAAAAAAAAGATTCAGTTATTCCTTTTGGTATATATTATTTTGGTTCACAAGAATTTACGTTATGTCAGCATTTAGATAGACAAGAATTATGAATAAATGTCTGTGTTTTACTTAGCTTTTGAAAATGTTGTGAACAAAATATCTAACAAGAACACCTTAGAGGAGGAAACATTAATTGGGGGCTCACAGTTTCATAAGTCTCAGTTCACAGATGACTAACTCCATTGCTCTATGCCTAAGGTGAGGCAGCACATCATGGGATATGTGCAGTAGCGATAATCTGCTGCCCAAATGGCAGCAAGGGGTGGGAAGCGGGTAGTGGGAAAGGGCTGCACAGAAGATGCAACCATTCAGGGCAGGGTTCCAGTGATGCACCTTCTCCATCCATGCCCTACTTGCCTACAATTACCAATCAAGCAGTCCTTTCAAACTAAGATGTACTAGAATTATGTTACAATTTTCATAGTCCAGTAATTACACCTCTGAGTATTCCTGCATTTGGAGCATTTGAGGGACAATTCATATCCCTGACCCCCAAAAGCTCATGCCCATCTCACAATGCAAAATGCATTTAGTCCATCTTCAAGAGTCCCAAAGTCTTAACAGTTTCAGCATTGCCAAAACATTCAAATTCAAAGCTTCCTCTGAGATTCAAGGCAAACTCACAGCTGTGAGCCCTGTAAAAGTCAAAAGCAAGTTGTATACGATATTCAATTCCACAGAGTAAACATTCCCATTTCAAAAAGGAGGGATAGGAACATAGGTAAAAAAAATGGGGTCAAAACAAGACCAAAACCCAGCCAGGCAAACAGGTCCTGGAACTTTGCATATAACATCGAGAAGACATGACAGAGAGATGTGGTTTACAGAGGGTTTGTGCCTTGTCATTGTCATTCACAAGGGCTCCTTTTTAGCCTGGATCTCTACAGCCAGCAGGTTTCTTGGCAGACAGTCCACATGACTGGAATCTCTTTTTTCTTGGGTGTCCATTTCAGTTTGGGCTTCACCTTCACAGTTTCATGTATCACCCTCTCAAGGTACTCCAATGAAACTACATTTTGCCTGGCTTCTCAGGTCTTCC
This sequence comes from Spermophilus citellus, assembly GCF_964194105.1. NCBI lineage: Eukaryota > Metazoa > Chordata > Mammalia > Rodentia > Sciuridae > Spermophilus > Spermophilus citellus. The sequence goes on along the minus strand of NC_138184.1, from coordinate 117,098,618 downwards.
TTTAAAATCTTGGTGGAATCCTTCATGACCTCATAACCCCAACATCTTATATTCCTGCAGAACCATAACAATATGGATGATACCAAGATCTGCTGCCAGCTTGCTCCTTATCTGGACTCCCTTGAATCGTGAGTGCAGTGTCCTCTGAGCGAAAATAGCTCAATGTGGTGAAACAATTTCCTATGTCTTTCTGTGCAAGCAGGGCACAACCATATTCTCTTCTAAAATGATTTTCTCTTCTATACTCAAGAAACTGTAGTCGTTGTGGTCTTGCAAATTCCTGAAATGTCTTCCAGTCATCTTTACAATTATCTCCTTCAGAAGTACTTAGCATTTCGTTAGGGAATCCAATTTCTTCAACAACCACATTTTCCTTGGCTCCAGCTTTACATGCATTCTTCTGGCCAATCTACAGATTTTTAAAAATCCTTTACCTCTGCTTTCTGCTCCTAATTTTACAGTAAAGCTGGCTAAAAACTGCCAGCAATATGCATGCCACTGAATGAATGCTATGTTACCTTGAAATTTTCTTGAACAGATTAATCAGTCTATCACCTTTAAATTCAGAATCACACATAATTCAGACATGGGCAAATGTAGCCACTTTCTTTGCCAAAATATAATGCTGATGGCCTCTATGTGAATACCCAATAGAGTCCTTAATTTCCTCTAAAATCTCATGAGCACACTCCACATTCTTATCGGCATTATGGTCTTTTGAGCCAACTCATATCTGACTCATGTCTGTGTCTCTCCAAAATTGATATTTTGAACCCTTAATCCCTGTTAAGATGGTATGTATTAGGACATAGAGAGGTAATTAAAATTAGATCATGAGATGGTACCCATGATGGGATTAGTCCCTCTCTATAAGGAAAAAAAGAGAGAGAGAGAAAGAGAGAGACATCAGAGTTCCTCTTTTTCTGTCCTATATAAGACAGAAAGAGAGCTCTCCCCAGGAACCAAATTGGCCAACACCCTAATGTTGGTTTCCTAGCCTCTGGAACTATAAGAAAAAAAAATGTCTATTGTTTAAATCATCCAGTTAAACAAAGCTTTTCTGGCCAAGATAGCATTATATTTCAAATTTATACAATTTATATAGTATGGCATAGTATATTGTAAGTATCATTTGTATTATAAAATAATTATAAAAAAGTTTTAATCATGGAATCCATGTTATATAATATTCTTCATCCATAAATTATAAAACAGGATAACTTTAGATTCAGTTTATCATTTCTAGAAACTGTTTTTATTTATAAAATGCTAGTTTCATAATTTAATATTGATGAATCCAGTATGTGCAGTTGGTAGTAATGATTTTTATGACAAGTACTAATAATAATGAATTACATCATTATAAACTAACTGAAAACCTAAGATGGATTATGTCACAGAGGGAAGTCATGGATCAGATAAACCCAATGTCTCTTACTGTTATATTTTATTGATGAAGATAAAAGAAAGAATTTTAAATGGTGTGTAATTGTGAAGTTCTATTATCAGATGGACTGATGTATTCAAATAAAGTCTTATTTGTAGAACGATTTCATGTAATTTTGTGGATGTATTGTAAAGGAGAAATATTAGCAATTTGTGCTTAATCAATTTACCAGATTAATAATCATTATTTCTCTGTAAATGTTTCTGACTAATGCCTGGCAAATGAATGACTAATAGGATACCTTGTAAAATCCCCACATATTTTCTATCAACTGAGCTGTTTGCTTACTAAAAGTCAATTGTATTTATTCCTAAAACTATTATGTCACTTGTAATTTTTATGATAATTATACAATTAAATTAAACTGCTAAGTGATACTGGGCAAATAGTTATGATTTTATAAATGATAATCTGAATAATTTAGGACTTGATAAATGTGGTTTACCAAAAGAAAAGAAAAAGTATAACTGCAAGCACCTGATAACAAATTAGTTAAATAATCTAAAAACTTTGTTCACATTCTTAAAGTATTTCAAAAGTATCATGAGATTCTGAGTAGATTTTTTAAATAAGCAATATATAAAGCATGTATAAAAGTTGAGAAATATTAAACTGCTACTTACTTATATTTCTATGTCAAGATTTTACATTTACATTGAAACACCTTAATTCAACTCCATCCCTACTAACTTTTCTACTCTCCCTATAATATGTTCACTCAAATACCAAGTTATTTCATCAGCAAATATTTTAATGTATATTTCAAAATTTTGTTTACTTTTCATAGAACAAAAATATATACATTTCACCTAAAAATTTAAAAAGTGCTGTCATTAAATTGCATTCAAGTTATTTGAATTTGTCTTATATTTCATTTTTCTTAATTTATTTAAATCAAGAACCTATCAAAATAATGTGTAGATTTTGAAGTTTGTTGATATGAACTTTAAATACTTCGAAAATATACACATTAATCTTTTTAACAATGATTCATAAAAGGGACTGAGAGTTTTAGTCCTATAGATTTTCACAGCTTGCATTTTGTGGCCTGAATCACTGCAATGACATTTCACCTGTCCTTTTGTCTCCTTAAATTATCATTATTCATGGGTTGGGGAAGTGGTTCAAGCAGTCGAGACTTACCTGGCATGCATGGGCGCTGGGTTTGATCCTCAGCACCCCATAAAAATAAAATAAAGATGTTCTGTCCACCGAAAATTAAAAAATGAATATTAAAAAAATTCTCTCTCTCTTTAAAAAAAATCATTATTCATGATTAGATCTAACAACTAAATTAGACTCAAGCATGATATTTTCACAAAGATGCTCCATAGTTGGCATTTTCTACTTTTCTAAATGAGGCAGCTACTATTTGTCTTTCTCTTTCTGTGTATAAAACCATTATATAAATTTATTAGTTCAATATGAGTTGTAATTGGGGTGTTGTAATTTTTCAATCATACTTCATTTATAAACTGAAATACTCAACTGAAGATTCAAGATGGCAGATTAGAGGAAGGCTGCATTTCCAGTTGCTCCATGGCTCAGGATTCGAGCAGCAGAAATATCAAAACTCAGTCATGAGATATTAATGAGATTTGAAATTCAATATTGGACAGTCTCCTAGAGACTCTGAAATTTGGGTGCATTGAAGGACAAAACAAAACAACAACAAAGAGTACATTGGAGAATAGCTGGTTTTGCAGCAACAGGAGCAGTTCCCACTGGCTGCAGAGAAAGGGATATCACAGAGAGAAACATAGTAGACACATTTGGTATGGAAGAACATGTAGAACAGAAAAGCAGTTGGAACTGAACCAGTGCCTGCTTAGCAAACTGTTGCTTGAAAAGTACTCTGTGTTTCTTAACTGGCAAAGAGAGAACTGAGATGGGAAGCCATCTTGTGGGGCCCACTCTGCCACTTGTTCCTACAGTAGCCCAGGAGATCATAGAAAATATTGCCATACTATTCTGGCAACTGTCTAATCCATGGCATAGGATATAAATAGTAAAACAGAGTGAAGCAGGCAAGGAGAAGACTGTACCCAGGAGGATGCTGATCAGAGATATGAAAGGGAGTGCAACTTTTCCCTTTGTGTCTGGAAGCTCACATGATAAGCTTAAGAGAGTCAGGAAACAGAACAGGTTGTTGTGATCACGCTCAGGACTAAGTCTGGGAAGGCCATATTCATAGATAGTGGAGTGTGCTCTTTTGCTCCATGAATAAAATTCTGGGGAGGCTCTTGAGATCCAGATACCCAACAGAGACTGGCATATACCAAACATTAGGCATTGATCTAATTTCTCCAGAGCTGGCAAATGACTGTAATCCCAGCAGCTTGGGAGGCTAAGGCAGGAGGATAGCAAGTTCAAAGCCAACCTCAGCAAAAGCAAGGTGCTAAGCAATTCAGTGAGACCCTGTCTCTAAATAAAATACAAAATAGGCCTGGGGATGTGGCTCAGTGGTTGAGGGCCCCGGAGTCAATTCCTGGTACCATAAAAGAAAAAAAATACTGAAGAGATTATGAAGATAAAGGAACAATTCATGCTGTTGGTGGGATTGTAAAATAGTATAACCACTATGGAAATCAGCATTTTTCAAAAGACAAGGAATAGAACCTCCATATGACCCAGCTATACAACTCCTTGATATTTATCCTATAAAAATAAAGTCAGCATACTATAGTATGCTATATATCCATGTTTATAGCAGAACAATTTGGAATAGGCAAACTATGGAACCAGCCTAGGTGCCTGTCAAGGAATGAATGGATGAAGAAAGTGTTGTGTATCCACCCAATGATGTTTTATTCAGCCATAAAGAAAAATTTTGTCATTTGCAAAAAAAAAAATGGATGAATTTGAGAACACTGTGTTAAGTGAAATAAGTCAAACTCAGAAAGTCGAAGGTCATATGCTATTCCTCATATGTTAAAGCTAGAAAGGACAAAGAAAGAGAAAGATATGGGATGATCTCATGAAAATATAAGGGAGATCAGTAGAGTAGCGGAAAGAGACCAGGGGAAAGAAGTAGGGAGGGAAAGGGAACCACTGATTAATGATACTGGACAAATTTTATTGTTTTATTGTGTGCAGTTATGAATATGAAATGAGTCACACCATTATGTACAATTGTAGGGCATCAACAAAAAAAATGAGAAAATAAATGTTAATTTAAAAGGGACACATTTCCTCATCAACTATTTGCTTACCCACATCTCTTCCTCAGCTATTTCTTTGCCCTAACAGAAAATTTGGACAGGGAAATCAAGATAATGCTTATTTTCTTTTAATTACTTAGATTATAGTTGATATAGTAAATATTCTCCAAGTGGGAAACATCAGGGGTGTTTGTGTATATGAGTGTTGTAGGTCTTGTTACATGTGTACATATATTTTTTAATAAATAATGTATTTAAATTTATTGATCTTTAATTGTTTCCATTTCTGGTCCCTGAGAACCTCTTTGAGTTAGCTAATGTGCCCTTTGATGATCACTGATGACTTCTTTGTCATGTAGTCAGCTAGATGCTATGGATGTTCTTTGTTTTTTAGTCAATTCTTATTTATGATACTTTTTTGTAGAAAATTCTAGGTTGAATTAAAAAGAGTATCCAAATAATAAAGGGTATATTACATAATTTTTATACTATTATAATTTAAACCGAAAAAAACACTGATTCTATAGAATCTTGCAAATAGATTTATCTCAAAATAAATTAAAATTTCTGTGAGATAAATGCTGTGAGAAAAGTAGACAGGATGCACAATTGGGCATTAATATGGCTTATTTTTTATTAATATGCTCTTAATTTTTCTCAAACAAATTCATCAGAATTTTCCCAACATTAGGAATTTTCTGAATTTCACAAAATAAAGAGCAGAAATAATGGCTTTATTTCCTAGAGTAGAAAAACTTATCTATGTTAGAGTCCATGACTCTACCTTTTATTCATATTTTATGTTAATATGTGATTTGGGATGTTCTTTCATTTATTTCTCACAGACTTTATTTTGTATATGTTGATGTTTTGTTATTTTTCACCAAGCTGTTAACTGTTTTCATCATTGTGATTGTATACATCAGGAATAAAATAAAAAAGTTTTCCAACTTAATATATCCAGTTCTATTTTTTTCTGATCACGTAGTCATTCATGAATTTTTAAAAATTTACATTCACTTTGTATAGATTAGCTATTACTTTATGTTTCTATTCTACTTGACTCAAGGTATATTTCTTATAAACAGTACATAGCTGGGTTTGTTTATGTTTTAATTTTATATAGGAATATTTAATTTTTAAAACAAATAGCATACAATGTAGCAGATATTCAAATCTATTTATACAGTAATACAAACTGAAGTCTGCATTCTATTGTATACATATCCTACACGTTGATCTGTGTATTATTTAAACAAACAAACAAACAAAAAATTCTAAACTATTTGCATTCAAGTAAAGCCTGAAATGAAATTTCCTTAGCTAGATTTAAGGTGTTTATTCAGAAATGCTAGAATCATATCTGAGTCCTTAGACACCTGTTCCCCAAGGAAAGAGGAAAATGTCCTGTAATATACCTTACATGTATTCACTTTGTGTTCCTACCAAAGAAGAATAATGTTCCAGTAAGTTAGGCTGAAAGGAAGGTAAAATGATAAAATAAAGAGAAAAAGCTACAATAGAAGCTCCAAGTATGAGCTAAAGTAGAGTTATAATATCAAGGTACTTGAATAGTTTGTGCTTCTTCACCAGGAAAATGTCCAGGTCAAAATTCCTACTAAATGGATCATCTGATTCAATTAAAATATTTGAATCATATTTCAGTTTGCATCATAATTGTCATTTCTTCTGACATTACATAGCTGACACTAAAATAACAACAGAAAATTTAAATATATTATAATTGAATGAATATAAAGGAAGTTGGAACAGGAAGTTGGAACTGGAACTTCCAAAAGCTCTTTGCCTTTTAAATCTAAACTCTCATTAAGAGTAAATGATGCAGAAAACATTATATATTATAAATGATGCAGAAAACAAATATATCATTTTAGCTTTCATAAACAATTTATGTTTAAATATTTGCCGTTGAATGCTGTGCATTTTATTTTAATATGTTTAAAGTTCTTGGCACAATGAGGTTATATTAACTTTTGGTGTGTCTTTTTTATAAAGAAAATTTGCAACATATAAAAAAGGTTTAGCTAAATTCTGTTTTAACCTTGGAAAGGTGTGGTAGTTGAGTTTGCCCTAAATCCAGTGACAAAGCCCTTATAAAAGACAGAATAGAGAGACACAGAGAAGAAGCACAGGCCATGTGAAGATGGAGGCAGAGATTGAAATGATACCATGTAACCACAAACCAAGGGAAGCCAGCCAGTGGCTGGCTGCCTTCACAAACTATGGGATACATGGAAATTTCTAAGGACCCCCACGCAGCATTTGGCCCTGTCAAAACATCATCTCAGTTTTCTGGCTTCTACAAGCATAAGGAAGAATTTTCTGTTTTGTAAGTGCCCAAAAATAAGAGAAGAAAAAATTATAGTAGTCTCCAGAATTTCTTACAAAATTTGTTTTTAAAGAAACACCATTTTACCAAGAAGTGACAAGAGTCCTCCTTGAACCAACTGTGGTGCAACTCTTCTAAGCCCCCTCATAGGCAGCATTCCTTGTCTACCACACCTTAGATATCTTTAATATCTTTATCTTTAATATCTAATAGGACATTTATCTATTAAACCTGTGAACCTGGAAGGGAACTGTTTAGTTTCCATGAGACGACTGTTCTGCTGTTCTTGAAAGACTATGGCTACATAACAGAGATTAAGAAAGGAACTAAAGACAAACAAAAAATAAAGACTAAGCTTTATCTTGGTTTTAGTTATCTATCCAGCATCTACAGGCCTAAGAGCCACTGCTTTTAATTATTATTGATGATTATGTTGTTATTGATTTCTTAAATTACTGACAGAAATGCAAAAGTATCTGATGAAGTTAAAAGAGAACTATAAAATACTAATATAAAAACTTGGTTTAAAATGCCATTTTAAATTGTGTGCTGTGATTATCTCCCTTTACATGTAGCTGACATTAAGGCTGCCTTTTATCTTACAATCTATTAAAAAATGGTGGTAGTCAGAGAATGCAGAAATCATTGTCTGCTTATACTAGATATGCTTCAGGGAGAAAAATTGAAGAGTTTTAGATGCAAAAATAGAAAAAAATATTTCAAATTAATTTTTGTTATTGACTTTTGTGGCTAACATACAGTAAAGCATTTAAATAATGGATTGATTATTGAAAACATGTTAACATTTGTATCAAAGACACATTAGAAATTTATCATGTTTTATCACCTTGAAGATGAGGCTTATTTCCTAGTAATCACATTATAATGTATGGATATAATATAATTGAAATATTTAAAATAACCTTTCTCACTTTGGAAATAATGTTGGTTTAGCTTACAATGGAAATCTTAAAATAAGGTAAAAGAAATTTTGCTTTCCCAAGGTTTGAACTCCATTTGTATTCTTAGTGCCTCTTAGTTAGGAATATCTGAGGGAAGTTTATCTAGATTCCCACTCCTCCATTAACAATGGTTTTCAAATATAGTAAAAATTTAAGACTTCTGGGGTGACCTCCAATATGGCAAAATATATGCAACTGAAATATACTATTTGTTTGTGTATATGTGTATTTTGGCAAAAACATTGTTTTGCAATTGTCTTTTATTTTATTTTATTTTATTTATTTTTTTTTTTTTTGTAATGTTGGGCTTGAAAACAGGACATTGCATGTGTTAGACAAATATTCTACCACTGAGGTACTCTCAGCCCTGTTTTACACCTATTCATGGAAGTTTTTAAAGATTTAATAAATTTTTATTATTGCATTATTGACCTCCTTAACTGATTTTTAAAATGAGTTTTAATAAAGAATTAATAAAAATATCTATTTTAATTTGAAAGCACTTTACACATTGGAAGGTTTTATATTATTTTTCACTCTTGGAACATTGTATCTTACATAAACAAAAGTTCATACAACCAAAACACTTTGAAAAAAAATCATACAGCTAAAATTAATATAATCATCAGAAATAATGTGATATTTAAATGATTTGATAGTTGTTAAAATTGTTTTGTACTTGCTTTTCATAAAACTTAGAATTTTAAGTAATTGTTTTAATCTGAAAGAAGACAATATTTTAAATGAGTCTCTCCAGAAAGATTTAATCCTTCCATTTATCTTTATAAACCTCATTTACATTTTGGTTTTGGTTGATTTCAATAAAAAATTTCACTATTTATGTAGGTGAAAGTTTTCCCATATCTTTGTTAATAGAAATGGAAAGTTGAATGCCCAAGTATTTAAGATAGTAATTTGAGTTGCACTCACATTAAAAACAAATTATCTATGTAAGACTCAATACTTTAGTTCAATTTTCAACTGATAATAGATTAAAAAGGAATATTAGTACAAATATAAAACATTATAAATATATATTATCTGAGTGTCTACGGAGAATAATCTATATATATAATATAACTGTCAAAAATAAGAATTTACAAAATAAAGGTATGTGTCCATCTACAATTAAAAAAATAAGAAGAAAAATTTACAGTGATAAAGAGGATATTTCACTGCATAACAGTTAAATTTATAAAAAGTTGGTATTTTATAAATGAGAGATTTTAGAAGACACTATTTCATTTAAGTTTTAATAATCTGAAAATACAAGCCCAGTTACATTTTCTCATAAAAGACATTTTGTATTTTAAACCTGTTCATGTAATTTTTCCTAGTTAATTATCATGTAAAAGGAATAACAACGTATTAATTCCAAGGTATTATCGGGCTGGGGATGTGGCTCAAGCGGTAGCACGCTCGCTTGGCATGCGTGCGGCCCGGGTTCGATCCTCAGCACCACATACCAACAAAGATGTTGTGTCAGCCGAGAACCAAGGTATTAGTATCACGTATAAACCTTAAATGTGCAAGTTTTGCAGTATGTTCTGCCCAGATTTCTCTGGGTTTATGGAGAATAATTTCCATCCACAAATACAGGCCATAACAGAGATAAAAACGTAATAAAAAAATTCCAATGACAAAATTTTAATGTGACACTTCTAGAATCATTCTATTCTTATGTATATGTCACCTTTGAATAACCATCTTTATTGATTTTTATGTTTAATTTTTAATTTTGAAGTAGTTTTAGGCTTACATAAGAATTGCAAAGCACAGAGGGCTACTGCCTACCCCTTACCCATTTTCCCCTACATTTTAACATATTGAATAACTATGGCGTTTTTATAAATATGTAATAAACATTAATAAAATATTATTAATTGAACCTGTTAATTAGTTTGGGTAGCTGTATCTCCTTCGTCTCCTCCCATTTTTGACAGCTCCTCAGTTTTTCTTAGTCTTCAATGACATTGATACTTTTGAAGAATAATGGTCATATATTTTGGAGACACCTCCCGACATGGGATTGCTTGATTTTTTTTTCTCAAGACTGGACTGGGGTGATATGCTTTCAGTAAGAATGTCAGAGATTAGAGTTTCTATTTCCATTATTATTTGAATGATTTTCATTTGCAATTCTTTAGTGGAGGAAGATTTGTCACTTTTCATTAACTTAAAATTCATTCTATCACTTACTTTTGTCCATGTAGACTTTATTTATTCCAATATAAATTCACATATACTTATTATTTATTGCTCTCTGTATATAATCCAGTTGTCTTACTACTTATTTTATAGATCAAATTTTTCCAGTTTTTGTCTAGAAGCTCATTTCAGGCTGGCTCCTTCTCCTTTGGCATTGATCTTTTTTTTTTTTTTAATATCTTTTTCTCTCTCTTTAACCACAGTCTTTCTTATTTTTGGCTCCAGTCTCATCTTGCATTTTCTCTGCCCTTGCACTAGAATCAATCATTTCTCCAATGAGCTGACACATTTGACTGTGGAGGAATTGTAATGAGAGCTGCTGTGTAGATGTGTTAGATAGTGTGAAGAAAGCATAGCTGTACATTCAAATAAAAACAAGCAAATTTGAAATAACTGGCAGTGTTACTTCTGGAGAAAATGGGAAAAAATCAGTAGAGAAAATGATAGAAAATCAGTTTTCTCTCTCCCTTCACTTTCTCCTCCTTGTCTTTCTTCTCGTTGATTGATTTCTACTTTAACTCCTCCACTACAGTCAGATGCGATATTCTATATGATTTTTATCTTTGCACAGCTGTTGAGACTTGCTTTATTATCCAGTCTAAGGTCAATTTTACATTTGGCAAGAATATATATTCTATGGTTTCAGAGAATAGTGTTTTTTATATATCATCTGGTCTGATTTTTACTTCATTCAAAGTGATCTTGAAATTATTATTTCATTGGACTGCTTGATAAAAAAGACATGAAAATCCTTAAAATTTCTTATCTTTATATTTAATTTTATTGGTTATTTTTTACTATAATGTGAAGCTTGTTATCAGGTGCACACAGAATTTAGACGGGACACTGGGGCCATGCCCTTTAGGTCTATATTTTGTCTACGGTGAGGGGAGCTGGCTCTCTCTCTGCTTCCTGGTGCAATGTCCCAAGCTGCTTTTATCTACCATTTCTGTCAGCCATGATGTTCTTCCTCAACTTTGGCCCAGAGCATTGGAGTTGGACACTTATGGTGTGAGACCTCTGAAATTATGAGTGACAAATATAAATTTCTCCTCTTCCAATCATTCTTTTCATGTCTTTTGGTCACAGCAGTGAAAAAACTAATCCTAAAAACAATCCTAATAATATTTTTATTCATATGTTTTTCCTTTGATGTTAGTATATGATTTTTGTATAGTGTCTCCAGCATTTGTGTATGTTTGTATTTTTCTCTTATTGATATTTCTATTCTTTAGTTCCATCATCTCTATATCCTTAAAATTGTAGGTAGTTCTTTGAAGCAGTATACATACACATACTTATGCACACAAAGTCTATGTAGATAAAGAAATACATAGATACCTGACATTATTTGTTTTTTTTATATAATATGAGGACTGATATTCTAATACACTGCCTTCATACTTATTTTTCTTCCACTTATACTACATATTTTCTATTATTTGGGGATAATAGTGTATAGGTTATAATTTTTTTCCAAGAGCATTAAATCATTTATTGATTACATGATAATGGATGATATACAAGCTTCATTTCCATCTATTACATATCTGGTACCATTATTCAATTTAGATATTGCATAAGATGTGCCAACAATCATTTTTAAATTTATAAACCAAATAATTCCACGACTCCTTCGATGACCCTTTCAATGGTGAACTTCAGAAGGTCACAACTAAACTAAAGTTTCTGAACTTGGCATCATCCTAAAAGAATTCTAACTTCACATCTTCATTCTGAAGATGGCTTCAGAGAAGACTAACTTTACACAGCAAATTTTTAAAAAGACACATTTATTCAGTATCATGATCAGACTATTAAATTTAGCAATCAACAGCTAAAAAAAAAAGTCTACATTAAAACCCTTTGTTGGAATGTTTTACACTTTCCACAGAACAAAAACTAAAATAACCTGTTATACAAATAGTCACAAATACAGTCCTCAAGTTTTTTCTTTTTCCCCATACATGTGAGTATTGTCTAAATCATGTCTTCTTTGTAGCAGCAAGGCTTTGCCACCGCTGTGCTTGGCTGAGTTCCCAAATTTGTTGTAACCTGTAGCTTCCCTGTCACTTCTCTGGCTCTCCTCTCCTGCTAAGCTTAGTTCCCTGGCAGTACTAAAACCTTCTGCCACTGCTATAGCTACTGCTACTTTTGGAACCACCATAGCACTTTGGTTTTGTGGTTTGGCAAAGTATTGGCCTCCACCATCATGAGGTCCAAAGCTTCTGCCTCCAAAGTTTCCACCCTTCATGGGTCCAAAATTTGATGACTGATAGTTGTAATTTCCAAATCTTTGTAGCTTCCACCACCTCCAAAATTGCTTCCATCATTATCAAATCCACTGTAGCCATCCCTAATGCCACTATATCCACCACCACCACAGCTTCCATCAGAGGTACCACAACCACTGAAGTTTCCCCAATGACCAAATTTGCCATTTCCATCAAAACCACCTCCATGACCACCAACAAAGTATCCAGAACCACCTTGACCATGTGGGCGAGATGAAGCACTAGACATTTCTTGCTTTAACAGGGCTTTCCTCACTTCACAGTTGTGGCCATTCACAGTCTGTTTTTTCTGAATGACAATCTTATCCACAGAGTCATGGTCATCAAAAGTTACAAAAATAAAGCCCCTTTTCTTTCCACTGCTTCCATCAGTCATGATTTCAATAACTTCAATTTCCCATACTGTTCAAAATAATCTTATAGGTGATGTTCTTCAGTATCTTCATTAATGGCACCAACAAAGATCTTTTTCACAGTTAAGTGGACCCCTGGTTTTTAAGAATTTTCTTTGAGACAGCTCTCTTTGGTTCCACAACTCTCTCATCCACCTTGTGTGGTCTTGCATTCATGGCTGCATCCACTTCCTCCACAATGAATAAGTGACAAACCCAAATCCCCTGGAGCTTTTGGTGTTTGGATCTCTCACAATCACACATTCCATGAGTGTTCATTCCTCATTGCTACAAATGGCTTCTCAGACTCTCATTAGTTGTTTCAAAGCTCAGCCCTCTGATGATGAATAGCTCCCTCAGCTGTTCGAGCTCCTTAGGGGACTCTGATTTACACTTGATGGCAGCAGGAAGAGAGACTTGACCGATGCTTTCTCAGCAGCATCCACGGGCAGAAAGGAGTAAGCTAAGGAATGTATCTGTATAGGTTGTAATTCTAATGTTCACTTGCTAGTATACTGGTTACTGTTGTGTTTTCCACTTTCATTTCTTTTAATTAGTTCCAGCATTTCTGGCCTTCCATCTGGGAATTTCATGTGCCATTTTCAGCCTTACATTTTTTTTTTTTTGAAGAAAAATTGACAGTCTAATTCCTGATCTTTTAAAGGTAATCTATCTTTGTAATATTTTCATTTTTTATTCTACACTTACCCCTTTTTCACCTTTACAATTTTGTAAGTAGATATAGTTTTATTTTAATTTAACCAGCCTGGAGGATTTTTTTTTTAAATTGGTTCTTTTTAGTTCTACGAAACATTAAGATTCATCTTGACATAACTATAAAAGTATGGAATATAATTTGTTCTAATTAAGTCCCCAGTACTTCTTCTTTCTCTCTCATTCTCCCTTCCTGTTTCCTTTCCTATACTCTATTGGTCTTTCTGTTATTTACTTATAGCTTTTAAAAATTAGTATCTTGTGGATGTACATGATGGTGAGATTCTCTGTGGTATATTCATGTCTGTACACAGGAACGTTAGGTCAAATTCATTTCACTGTCTTTCCCTATCCCATCCCTTCTTCCTTTTTCCTTCATTTACCTTTGTCTAATTCATTGACCTTTATTCTATTTTTATACCCCCTTATTTTTTTTTTTTTTTTGGTTTGGTTTGGTTTTGTACCAGGGGTTGAACCTAAGAAGTGCTTAACCACTGAGTGATAACCCTGGCCCTTTATTTTCTATTTATTTTGAGACAGAGTCTCACTAGATTGCTCACAGTCTTGTTATGTTGCTGAGGCTGGCATTAAATCTGTGATCCTCTGCCTCAGTGACCTGAGTTGCTGGAATTCTAAGCATGTGCCACCATGCCTGTCTCCCTCTTTATGTTGGATTGGCTTCTGCATATTACAGAAAGCATTTGGACTTTGAATTTTTGAGACTGGCTTATTTCACTTAGCATGATAGTCTTCTGTTCCATCTATTTACCAGCAAATACCATAATGCCATTTTTCTTTATGCTATAATCATTGATGTGGCTGCATTTCTGTAGTATGCTTATTTAAAATCATTTGGATACATACCAAGGAGTGGGATAGATGGGTCATATTGTGGTTCCATTCCTAGGTTTTTAGGACTCTCCATAATGTTTTGCAGAGTGGTTACACTAATCTGCAGTTCCACAAAGAATGTATGGGAGTACTGTTTTCCTTGTATCCTAAAAAATAATAATAATAATTTTACTACGGGGCTATAGTAACAAAAGAAGCATGGTACTGGCACCAAAACAGGCATGAAGACCAATGGAATAGAATAAAAGACAGAGACAAACCCTCATAAATACAGTTATCTGACACTTGACAAAGGTACCCAAAACACAAGTCAAAAAAAAGATAGCCTTTTAATAAACAGTACTGGGAAAACTGGAAGGAAATATATGTGTAATAGAATGGAACTTAACTCCTATCTCTCATCCTGCACAAAAGTCAACTCACAGTGTATCAAAGAGCTAGGAATTAGATCAGAACCCCTGCAACTTCTAAAACTATAATGTAGGCCCAATGCTCCAACATGTCAGCACAGGAACTGACTTCCTTAACAACCGGGGGGTTTCTAGTAATCTATGTGTTATAGTTTGGATATAAGGTGTTCCCCCAAATCTCCTGCATTAATTCAAGAGGTGAAATGATTATATTATGAAAGCTGTATCCTAATAAGTCCATTCCAGTTTATATGGACTAACTGGGTGGTACCTGTAGGGATGTGGGGTTTGGTGGAAGATGGGTCATTGGGGGTGTGCCCTGGAATGGTTCATCTCCTTATGGCCCTTTTCTTCTGCTCTCTCTTTCTTCTTTCTTCTTTCTTCTCTCTTCCCTCTCCTATCTCTCTTTCTCCTTCCCAGACACCATGAGCTGAGTAGCTTTCTTCCATGTCCTCTTGCCATGATGTTCTGCCTCACCTGAGGCAGAGGACAATGGAGTTGGCCAGCTATGGATTGAAAACTCTCAAGCCTTGGGCCTAAAATAAACTTTTCCTCCTCTAAGTTGTTCTTTTGAAGTATTTAGTTCACAGTGACACAGAGCTGACTAACACAACATGCCTGTGGACTTTGTGCCCAATCTCCTTCCCCTTCAGGAACATCAATTACTTGCATATTAGATTTTCACACTGGTACTCTGTCTTTCTGATGCTTTTCTGTTTTCTCCCTAGTCTTAATCTTCATTTGCTTCATTCAGAATATATTTTCTAACTTGTCTACCAGTTTTCAATTATCTTTTTTGTTTGTTTTTTCCTAGTCTGTTATTAAAATTCCTCATTCTAGTTCTTAATTCAGGTATTCTATATTTTTGTTTCCAAATTGCCATTTAGTCACTCTGTATATTTTTATTTTTAAGCTCTTGGCCTAAGTTCTCAATATTATCTTCCATTTCCTCAATGCATTAAGGATAGTTATTCCAGGTCATGTCTGATGACACTTTTAGCTGATCCCCTGTGACATTGTTCCAATTTTGTTATTCCTGTTTAAATATAGTATTTTCTCCTTCAATTTCTTGTTATGTATTATTTTTGCTGGACAATGGTTATTAAAATGTTACAAATAATTACAACTCAGATGATGTTATACTCTTCATAGGGGATTTTAACTTTCCTCTTCAGTGCTGTCTGGAAAATCTGGTAAAGTGAAATCATCTTAGTTCAATTAGAAACTAAAATATTTAGACCTTTCCTCCCTGATTTTTTTTTCTGTTGCACTAAAATACACACAACATAAAATTCACCATGTAGGCTACTTTTGTATCTATATCTTACTGTTATCAAGTACTTTCACATTGCTCTCTACCTATCACTAACATTCATTTCCATAGTTCTTCTCAACTTAAAAAACTGAAATTATAGACTCAATGCACAGCAACTCATCATTTCACCATTGTACTTTCTGGTTTAATTAGTGCAACTACTTTAGATAGCTCATACAATTGTAATCATATAGTATTTTTCTTTTTTTGACTAGTTCATTTCATTTAGCATATTGTTTATAAGGTTCTCACATATTGTAGCACATGTTATAATTTCCTTGAGATTGTCCTTTTTGTTTTAACTTTTATCTATGTAAGAGTGGACCAATTTCATTTGGGGACCATAGGTGTGAGAGGGATTATCAGATCTCTCAAAGACAAGCCCTGAACTGCAGGCTGTCTTCTTATCTCAGCAAGTTTGCCAAAAATTCTGATGTACCTCTCAGTTTCTCAGCATTCTCTCCTCAAATCAACATATGCACAGCTGGAATGGCTAAATAATCATGCAAAAAATTATCTTTTTTGACATTTTGCAGGTTTTTTAAACTCATTTGAAATCTCATTTCTCATTTCATTTGAAAGACTGAACCATTTACGTTATTATTACCGTAAGTAAATCTAACAATGCATCATAAGTAACATTTGTTTCTATGAGGTGGTAAAGCAATGTGCTGGCCTTTTCCTTCAAGGTGACATCTTGAAACCACTGTTATCACTAGTTCCAAATTGTTATATGCAAATTACAGTATGTTCATTATTTAATGTAATGGGTAAATGTGCATTCATCCCTAGACAATTGGAACACTGGAAATGTTCATATTTTTAAAGATTTTTAGAAAGAGAAATAAACTAATATGCTCATATCTCAAAAGCAATACTACTGATTGCTATATTTTTACATTTTCTAATGGTTTTCTGATGTTGTAAAACTGCTGTGTTGCTTTTCCTGCCTTGTTTACAAAAATGCCAGACTAGATCATTGATTTGCAGTCTGTTTTTAAGCAAGTTCTTTTATTCTCTTACCTTCTGTTAGCAGCTACAGCAACAGTGTATACAGGAGAGGAGATTCATCACACTCTTTTCTAATTCATAGGCTGAGTCTAAAGCAACCAGGATTTAGATTACTTCCTACTTTGGCAAAACTTGGTTAAGCTTTCAATGTCCAAAGGGAAATTCAGACTAGGCATCTATTATTTAAGAACTTCATGGTATTGTTCAACATTATTTTTTAAATACTTCAATTATTTCTCAGTTTGTGAATAACACATTTGAGGAAATTTCAAACCTTCAAAAGAAATAGCATCAACTATAGTGAAACAAACATTTCTTCTCAATCTAGTTCAAGTTGTATTTCAGTTATTAAGCATTCCGAATACCAAATTTCTCTTCTTGGCTCTATCAATATGGAAAGGCACCAAAATGAGTTAATATTGGCAATTTTATGTCTAAAATTTAGGTTGCAGTATCATCTAAATGAAAGGTTAAGAATTCACTCATTCATGTGTCTGTTTTCTTGTATTTAAAAAGTTTGAGAAGGCATTCTGAATCTTTTTTTCTTCTAGTCAAATAGAATTATAACCAGTCAAACTCTAAGATTATTGGTATATATGTTTAAACTGTAATAACAAAAACTAACTTTCAGTACTAAAGTGGCAAAGCTTAAAATATTTTAGAATATATAAAAGTAAGAACTAATGTATATTATGTGTTAATATTTGTAAACTCAAAATATACATTCGCTTATATTCTCAAATATGGAAAAAACAAATGTAGATCCTTTCTATAGAAAATGGACTCTTCACCAGGCATGGTGGTACACACCTGCAATTCCAGTGACTTTGGAGGCCGAGGCAGGGAATTCACAAATTCAAGACCAACCTCAGCAATTTAGCCAGGCCCTAAGTAACTGCTTCACAATGAAAACAAACAAACAAACAAATAAACAAAAAAGAAAGAAAGGGAATGTAGCTCACTGGTAAAGTGGCCCTGGGTTCAATCCTCAGTACCAGTTAATTAATTAAAAAGAAAATGTTTCAGTATAATACATGCAATTAAAACATATAAAAATTGGAGAGCCAACAAGACTATTTCTTTTCTTTTTTTTCGAGCAATTATTCATTACTACATGGCATTTCCTTCTCAAAAGCATATCTTGAAACTTTCTCTTCCATCCATATGTACTGGCAACACCTGAGTTTAATTACAGTCATTTCTCAACTAGATTACTTCGAAAGATTTCCAAATCTTCTCTGATTCTTCACTTGTATTATTTTACAGTCTATAAACAGACATCTGAGGGATAGGTATAAATACAAACCCATTTTCCAACTCTAATATGTTTCATGTTCATACTTCCACACATCTGTTTGCATATTCACTACCTTGCAGTGAATAAAACCAATGGTCATGTCCATTGTTTTTAAAATTCCAGAGGAGAATTACAAGCATTCATGCAAAAGGAAAGCATGTAACCCACAGACAGTGGGAAAAAGTTTATGAAGAGAATTTTGATTGGGTAAAGAAAATTGAAATTGGAGCACATTCTTACAGGGAAAACACAATTAAATTAAATGACTGCTAGAGTACCTGCACCTGATAGTCTAAGCTTTTACAGTGTAATATTTTTTTGGTGAATTCATTATGGAGTTTTGGAATTTATGATGAAGAAAATAAAGAAATGATGAGAGGATACTTGTATTTAAGTTAATCAGATACTAATAAAAACCAGTCAGCAGTTATTTAGTTTTTGTTCTGTTACCAGGATTTGCTGTAACTGTTCTATGTGAATCAATTCATGGAATTCTCTCATCATTCCCAGGGAGTGGACTTCTACTGATGTGCAGTCTCTCTGCTTCTATTCCATTCTATATTATGTGCTTTCATGCTGGTCCTGGAAGGTGGCACACTGTATTTACCATATTCCTTGCCTGTTGACTTTTTGAAGGGTTCTGCCAATTGAAAATTCTTTTGTTCCTCAAATCCTAGTGAGATAAATGTTTCCTGAGGTTATTATTCCTGGGTTACTTGAGTATTCAATATTACTTTCTGATTTTTCAGACTTCCACTAACTGTGTGACCAATTTTCTGTGTTGTTTCCAATGTTTGAAACAACTCAATTGGTTTCTGCCCATTGTAGCCTGAATGATGTAATTCTATTCTCAATTCCATTTTACTGATGAGAATGCTCAAGCACAAATGGGTTAAATGACTTTCCCAGGGTCAGATAACTAACTTATAAGTAGAAGAGTAAAAATGATAATCCAAGTAGTCTGACTTAAGTGTTTTTTTGCACAACTCTAAAATTTACTGCATCTTTATAGCTTATATAACCATATAGAGAAACTCTAAGAATGAAGAGTACTGTATATAAAATTATACTTGTGCATAATTAGTCTTTCTCATCCACAATAATTTAAAAATCTTTTTAAGACTAGGAAAAACAGAAATAATACACATGTTGGAGAAAAAATTCAGGTTCCAAAACAGAATTCAGTCTTGGAATCACACGACCATAAAAAAGTAAAGTATCACATGTTCAGGCATAAAAAAGGGACTATATGAGAGAGAAAATGCAAACTAAATGAAACCTAATGATATTTTTGCATTATTTTATAAAGAAAGATTACCATATGATTAGAAAAAATAATTGATATCTGAGGTAGAAATATTTCCAAATCTTGGTTTTTAATTTAGTGTTTAATTTTCCATGTTGCTAAATTTTTCAATTCGTTAGATTTGTAATAGGTAACGTGATGGTAATGTTTTTTATGTGATTTCATGAAAACTATGTCATAGAAATAACATTACTGCTGAAAGAAGACAAGGCTCTATATTATGTATGTTATCAAGGGGGAAAATATTAATACTGAGACAGCATTTATGGGGTGGCTGCAGAGAAAGTCAGATTTTTACATTTTTCTCTACTGTGCATTGTTCTGGTGAACAATGAAAATTTTGGATGACTATGAACTTTAGTAATTGTTCAATTGGATTCATAATTCCCATATTTTAAAGCAACTCCTTTTGGAAGAAAAGTACAAACACAGTTTTAGATATTTTCAAACAAACACATTTTACTGTGGAAAGTCAGATAACATATTTTAGATATATATTGCTTTTCCCAATTATACTTGACCTATTTTAAATAAAAAGTCTTCTCAAATTTTGCTTTTTGCTATCATCACTTTTAGGGACCCAAGGATAGGTAGAGAAATTGTGTCAGTACAGGCACTAGCAGGAGCCCAGTGTGCAGCCACCAGACTCCTGCAGAGCAGTGAGAGCTCCACAGATACCCATTTTGCTACCCTGAATCCCAGTGTGCTGGCAGCAGAAACTTCTTTGGGATTTGTTGGTTTCTGGTCTGTTTCCTCTCTGCATCAGGAGCTTCCCTGAAACAAAATAGGTTCATCAGTATCTCTGTATTATCAGAATTTATATAGGTCTTAGAAGCTTGAGTGGTGGTATATTCTGGATGAATAAACAAATGAACTTTCAGGTAAAATTTTCCACTTAGATGGCGAGCAGAAAGCTTCTAAAACAAAAACAAAAACACTTCTACAAAGAAAGAATTAATGAACTTTGTGACCCTTTTTAAAATTATGTATCCATTTTGCCCTGTATACAGGGTCCAGGCTACAGTTGCTACTCCATCCCCACAGAATCCATAGCCTCAGATAATGTCTTTATCTCTAAATTGTTTTTTCTTCTTCAGGTTTCATGATTAGTCCAAATAAGATTACATGTCCAGTGGCCCTTAAAATAAACTATATAAGAAGCAGGTAACTATAAAATGTATCTTCATGTTAAAGTATTTGAGGATATGACTGAGAGTTTTCACAAAGAACCAATTAGAAGCAGAGATTACAACTTTTAATATGATAAACTGTTTCCGAGTCTAGCATGCTATTTGTCATTTTAATTACATAACTTTAGTCAAATAATTTTAGTCTGTACGCCATTATTACATTATTTATGTGAAAACATGACTTCATAGATGATGTCTTCATGTTATATACGCTTTACAGAAGTTAACAAAAGAACTATAAATACACATGTGAATAATCATATTGTACTATAAATAATCAACAGATAGACACATATCAATAAGATTTAAAACATCAAGGTAAGATAGCATATTTTAGAGAAATTCTATGCATAAATTGTAATAATATTCCTCTCAATTAGTTAGAATGTAAAATCAAAACCTGCTCCATTAGGTTAACTAGAAAATTATAAAAAAATCTAAATCCTGTATTGCCATGAAAATTAGACTAAAATGCCTTAAAATTGAGGGTGAGCTTATGTGATTCACAACAATAATTTTAGACATGTCTGAGGAAGCTTCTATCTTAGAAAGTAAATCTAAAATTTTAGTAAATCTGGTAACTTTTTACATAATGATCAAAGTAATTCAATTATAGTGTTAATTGCCACTACAACTACTGTCTCAAGGGAGTTTCCTATGAGTTGTAAATAAGCTTCAGCTTGCTATTCACTAGAAAAAAAGTTTTTAATCATAGTATTATAAAAGTACTAAATTAATATAACAAGTTTTCTTGGCTGATAAAATTTTGCACTGATCTAGAATAAATGGAAGTATGAAGTTACATTAGAAACAAACTATTCTAAGTAACTCATTCTTTTTTTTATTGATTGTTCAAAACATTACAGAGCTCATGATATATCATCTTTCATACATTAGACTCAATTGGGTTTTGAACTCCCATTTTTACCCCAAATACAGATTGCAGAATCACAACTGTTACATACTCACATTATTACATAATGGCATATTAGTGACTGTTGTATTCTCCTACCTTTCCTATCCCCTACTATCCCCCCTCCCCTCCCCTCTCCTCCCATCTTCCCTCTCTACCACCTCTGCTGTTGTTCAATTCTATCCCCTTTTTCCCCCCCTCCCCCTTGCCCCTCATAACCTCTTATAATTTTGTGTATCATTGAAGGTCTCCTACCATTTCCATATGCTTTCCCTTCTCTCTCCCTTTCTCTCCCCCCATTCGTCTTTGTTTACTATTAGTCTTTTCCTCATGCTCTTCCTTCCTGTTCTGTTCTTAGTTGCTCTCTTTATATCAAAGAAGACATTTGGCATTTGTTTTTTAGGGCTTGGCTACCTTCACTTAGCATAATCTGCTCTAATGCCATCCATTTCCCTGAAAATTCTATGATTTTGTAATTTCTTAGTGCTGCATAATACTCCATTGTGTATAGATGCCACATTTTTTTTATCCATTCATCTATTGAAGGGCATCTAGGTTGGTTCCACAGTCTAGCTATTGTGAATTGTGCCGCTATAATCATTGATGTGGTCGTATCCCTATAGTGCACTCTTTTAAGGTCCTCAGGGAATAGTCCAAGAAGGGCGATAGCTGGGTAGAATGGTGGATCCATTCCCAGCTTTCCCAGGAATCTCCATACTGCTTTCCAAATTGGCCTCACCATTTTGCAGCCCCACCAGCAGTGTACAAGTGTACCCTTTTCCCCACATCCCCGCCAACACTTATTGTTGTTTGACTTCATAATGGCTGCCAATCTTACTGGAGTGAGATGGTATCTTAGGGTGGTTTTGATTTGCATTTCTCTGACTGCTAGAGATGGTGAGCATTTTTTCATGTACTTGTTGATTGATTGTATGTCCTCCTCTGAGAAGTGTCTGTTCAGGTCCTTGGCCCATTTGTTGATTGGGTTGTTTGTTATCTTATTGTTTAATTTTTTGAGTTCTTTGTACATTCTGGATATTAGGGCTCTATCTGAGGTGTGAGGGGTAAAAATTTGTTCCCATGATGTAGCTCTCTATTTACCTCTTTTATTGTTTCTCTTGCTGAGAAAAAAACTTTTTAGTTTAAGTAAGTCCCATTTGTTTATTCTTGTTGTTAACTCTTGGGCTATGGGCGTCCTATTAAGGAATTTGGAGCCTGACCCCACTATATGTAGATCGGAGCCAACTTTTTCTTCTATCAGATGCACCATCTCTGATTTGATATCTAGCTCCTTGATCCATTTTGAGTTAACTTTTGTGGATGTCGAGAGAAAGGGATTCAATTTCATTTTGTTGCATATGGATTTCCAATTTTCCCAGCACCATTTGTTGAAGATGCTATCCTTCCTCCATTGCATGTTTTTAGCTCCTTTATCAAATATAAGATAATTGTAACTTTGTGGATTAGTCTCTGTGTCCTCTATTCTGTACCATTGGAGTAACTCATTCTTTAAGGAATAAAGGAAGAAAGAGGAAGTTATATTATAGATCATACAGTCAGGTACTGACAAAACCAGGATTAGTTCATAGGTCTCTTTACCCTTCATCCAGTTGCTAGAAAACAAATTGCTACCAGTGAGATATGGTTATTACGCATGGCCAGAGCCATAGAAACATAAAAATTAAATTTGAAATCAAAATAACAGTCACTTTTCAGTGAATTTCTTGTTTGATTCTTCAGAATCTGATCCCAAACAATCTTCACCTGTCAACTTTGTTCTTCTAAAATGCAGACATCTATTTTTGCACTACACTGTAATATCTAAACTTTTCTAATTTGGAAATTTCAGAAAGAACAAAATATATACCAAATCACAATATCATACTCACTCCTTTGATTCAATACCACCCCCTTGGCTGTACCAATAATTTTTGCTTTCACATTTTACTCAGTTCAATAATTTATACATTAAATTCTGACTTATTTTTTTCTCTCAACATCCTTTACATTCCCATTTGCTCTTCTGTTTGTAGTTCAAGAATTTAAAGTAAATAGATAATTTATCTATTTGCTAGTTTATTAAAAATGAGTTTTTTAAAATTATTTTGCTATTCATATTAATGAACAATTTTATCATAACAAATTTCACCAAATTTACATTTTTTGAGAAAGAGATTAAATTCTATTATAGTCTTCTGCAGATTGCAATTTTTATCCAAAGAGCTCTAACAATTTTATCACACTCATGAATTTCTAAATGTAATATATAACTTAGGAATTTTACTATATCTTAACAGAATTAGGTGTTTCATCATTTTGAGAACTTTTGCTACTATATAGAAGGAGTAGCATCTTACTTTCTTTATTCCCTTGTTCGTTTTCAACTACGAATCTAGAAAAAAGATGTTGAGATCTTAGTAAAATGATAAAGTATTTTTAATAAACTAGTGGTCTTCTACTAACACTTCTCTATTAGCTTACAAAAATGTAACAACTGACACAATAAAACAAAGGCAGTCAATGTTGTCAAAGTCTTGGAGAAATGTCTTCTTACCAAAGGTGGACAGATCTCAATTTAGAAATGCTCTTGGTAGTTGAAAATAAGCTTTCCTCTCCAAAACAGAAATGTGAGAGAAAAGTTTTGCCCTATATTTTTAAATAC
Source organism: Spermophilus citellus (assembly GCF_964194105.1). Lineage (NCBI taxonomy): Eukaryota > Metazoa > Chordata > Mammalia > Rodentia > Sciuridae > Spermophilus > Spermophilus citellus. Next base: position 117,074,134 of record NC_138184.1, on the reverse strand, counting down.
TAATTTTTATTTAATTTTTAACCTTTAGAAATATCACATAGGGCCTACATACAAAGAAGTCCATAGAATACCCATGTCACCTTATGCAGATGAGGGACTACTACTTTGAAGACCTTAAAGGGCCATTAAGTCTTTCCATTTCTGACCCTGCTCCTTCAGAAAGGAACCATTAAAATGACACTTAATATTTGAATTTGTCAGGGTTTTCTAGAAGAACAGAATCAGGAAGATATTTAGATCTAAATTTATATATATATATATATATATATATATATATATATATATATATATATTTAGATATATATATAAATTTTAATCAGGAATTGGCTCATGTTACTAGAGAAGCTAAAGTTCCACAATCTTCTGGGGACTCAGAAGTAGATGTGAACTTCAAATCCAAGTTCAAGGGCCTGAAAAATAGGGGAGCCCTCGCATAAGTCTGAAGATCAGAGAACTAGGAGCACCAATGTAGAAGGCTAGAGAAGATGGATAGCCCACCTCAAGAAGTGAGAGCCGCTTTACCTTTCTTTTTTTGTTGTTGTTCTATTTGGGCTGTTAATAAATTAAAAGATGGCTGAGCACCTGTTTATCAATGTTATGTTATCAAACCGTTGTAGACCTCTGGACCAATCTTTTCTTTTTTTTTTTTTTTCATTTCTTTTTTTGTAATGCTGGGTATTGAACCCAGGGACTTGAGTTAAATCCTTTCGTTTTGCTGGGAGTTATTTTTGTGCATTTTCTCTGTGCCCTTGAATATACCTGTATGTTTACTTTTTTCTTTTGTTTTTATTTGTTCTAATTATTTATAAAGGACTATAGAATGCATTTTGATACATCATACATAAATGGAGTATAACTTCTTATTCTTCTGGTTGTACATGATGTAGAGTTACACTGGTGTAATCATATTTGCACGTAGGGTTATAATGTACAATTCATACTACTATGCTTCCTACCTCCATGTATGTTTATTTTTTCAATGGTAGTTTATGGTATTTCATTGTGGTTATATTTATTTTTATTTTCTAACTTTCATCTTTATTTAAAGTGCTTCTAGTTTAGGGATTTTATGAATAGACACAATACTAATCCAAGCATCATCAGTTCTCTCTTTGAATATATACCTTGCTTTTGTTTGTGCTATATAACCTAGGTTAAATTTCTGGGTTATACCACATACGTGTATTGAATCTATTTTTCAAAGTTAATGTTATCAATTTATACTGCAGGCAACAATGTGTGATAATTTCCATAGTTGAACAGAGGTAGAGTATATGCAATTAGAGCTCTCATTTAAATAAAGGAAAAATAGGAAGCACTCAGCAGTCACAAAACTACCCAAGTATGAAATCTTAACTGCAACAATTGTCAAGAACTTCTATCTTGGGAACTGGGGAAGTTCTTTCTTTAAAATTTATTTTTTATTCTACTCTGTTATATAAGACAGCAGAATGCATTGCAATTCATATTATACATATACAGCACAATTTTTCATATCTCTGTTTCTATACAAAGTATATTCACACCATTCATGTCTTCATACATGTACTTAAGGTAATGATATCCATCTCATTCCACCATCTTTTCTACCCCCATGTCCTCTCCTTTCCCCTCCCACCCCTTTGCCCTATCTAGAGTTCATCTACTCCTCCCATGCTCCCCCTTCCTACCCCACAATGAATCAGCCTCCTTATATCAGAGAAGACATTCAGCATTTGGTTTTTTGGTATTGACTAGCTTAGCGTTATATTCTCCAACTCTATCAATTTGCCTGCAAATGCCATGATTTCATTCTCTTTTATTGGTGAAAAATATTCCATTGTGTATAAACCACATTTTCTTTATCCATTCATCTACTGCAGGGCATCTAAGGTTGCTTCCATAGTTTAACTACTATGAATTGTGCTGCTGTAAACATTGATATGGCTGTGTCCCTGTAGTATGCTGTTTTTAAGTCCTTTGGGTGGAGATGGAGGAGTGGGATAGCTGGGTCAAATGGTGTTTTTGTATTACTATGTTTTTGTATTCAATTTGCCAGGAATTTCTTGAAAATTTATGCATCTATGTTCATTAGAAATATTGGTCTGAAGTTTTATTTCTTTGATATGTCTTTGCCTGGTTTTGGAATCAGGGTGATATTATTCTCATAGAATGAGTTTTGGAGTGGACCCTCTTTTTCTATTTTCTGAAATAAATTGAAGAGTATTGATATTAGTTCTTCTTTAAAGGTCTTGTAGAACTCAGCCGTGCATCAATCAGGTCCTGGGCTTTTCTTGGTTGATAGCCTTCTGATGGTATCTTCTATTTTATTGCTTGAAATTTATCTTCTTAAATTGTGTATATCATCCTAATTCAATTTGGGAAAATAATATGATTCTATAAATGTGTCAATTCTCTTGATATTTTCTCTATTATTGGAGTACAAGTTTTCAAAATAATTTCCAATTATCTTCTGTATGTCTGTTGTGATATTACCTTTTTCATCACATATGTTAGTAATTTGAGTTTTCTCTCTCCTTTCTTCATTAGCATGGCTAAGGATTTGTCCATTTTATTTATTTTTTCAGAGAACCAACATTTTGTTTTGTTAATTTTTTCAATTGTAGTTTTTGTTTTGATTTCATTGATCTCAGATCTGATTTTTATTATTTCCTGCCTTCTACTGCTTTTGCTGTTGATTTGTTCTTCTTTTTCTAGGGCTTTGAGATGTAAAATTAGTTTATTTATTTGTTGACTTTTTCTTCTTTTAAGGAATAAACTCCATGCAATGAACTTTCCTCTTAATACTGCCTTCATAGTGTCCCAGAGATTTTGATATGTTGTATCAGTGTTCTCATTCACCTTTAAGAATTTTTTAATCTCCTCCTTGATGTCTTCTGCAACCCATTGTTCACTTAGTAGCATATTATTTAGTCTCCAGGAGTTGGAGTAGTCTTTATTTTTTATTTTGTCATTGGTTTCTAATTTCATTCCATTATGATCTGATAAAATGTATGGTAGTATCTCTACATTTTTGTATTTGCTAAGAGTTGCTTTGTGGCATAATATATAGTCTGTTTTAGAGAATGATCCATGTGCTGCTGAGAAGAAAGTGTATTCACTCATTGAAGGATAAAATATTCTATTTATGTCAGTTAAGTCTAAGTTATTGATTGTTTTATTGAGTTCTATAATTTCTTTGTTCAGCTTTTGTTGGAAGATCTATCTAATGGTGAAGGAGGTGTGTTAAAGTCACCCAAAATTATTGTGTTGTGGTCAGTTTCAATCTTGAACTTGATAAGAATTTGTTTGATGAACACAGACGCTCCATTGTTTAGAGCATATATTTTTATAATTGTTATTTCTTGTTGGTACATGGTTTTCTTAAGCAATATGAAATGTCCTTCTTTATCCCTTTTGATTAAATTTAGCTTGAACTCTACTTTCATTGATACAAGGATGGAAACCTTTGTTTGCTTCCACAGTCCAAATGAGTGGTATGATTTTTAACAGCCTTTCACATTCAGTCTGTGGATGTCTTGTCCTATGAGATGAGTCTCCTAGAGGCAGAATATTGTTGGGTCTTTTTTTTTTAATATCGGTCTGCTAGCCTATATCTTTTGATTGGTGAGTTTAGGCCATTAACATTCAGAGTCATTATTAGACATAAGTTATATTCCTCACCATTTTTGTTTATTTGTGTTATTTAACTTGACTTGGTTTCACTTTTAATTAGTTTTTCCTTTAGTGTAATACCTCTCTCTGATGATTTTCATTGTTGTTTTTCATTTACTCTTCATGGAATATTTTACCAAGGATGTTCTGTAGTATGTTTTCTAGCTGTAAATTTTTTTGTTTATCATGAAAGGGTTTTATTTCAGCTTCAAATGTAAAGCAGAATTTTTCTGGATACAAGATTCTTGGTTGGCATCCATTTTCTTTCAGAGCTTGATATATATTGTTCCAGGATCTTCTAGCTTTCAGAGTCTGGTTTGAAAAATCAGCACATAACCTAACTGACTTCCCCCCAGTATGTAGTCTGATTCATTTCTCTCATGGCTTTTAATATTCTCTCCTTATTTTGTATGTTAGGCATTTTCATTATAATGTGTCTTGGTGTGAATCTGTTGTGTACATTTGGCATCCTGTAAGTGTCCTGAATTACTTACAATTCATTCTTCATATTTGGAATTTTTTCTAATGCTATTTCATTGCATAGATTGCTCATTCCTTTGGTTTGGAACTCCAAACCTTCCTCTATCCCAATGACTTAAATTTGGTCTTTTTATGTTATCCAATATTTCTTGAATATTCTGCTCAAGGTTTCTTATCATTTTCACCATGTGGTCTACATTCTTTTCAAGATTATATATTTTGTTTTCATTGTCTGAGGTCCTGTCTTCCAAGTGGTCTAATCTATTGGTGATGCTTTCAATTGAACTTTTAATTTGGTTTATTGTTCCTTTCATTTCAAGTATTTCTGTTTGTTTGTTTTAGAACCTCTATCTCCTCATTGAAGTAATATTTTGCTACTTGTATTTGTTTATGTAGTTCTTTGTCAAAATAATCTTTTGCTCCCTTTACTTGCTCTCTTATATCATGCTTTAATTCACAGATCATTTTAATTATGTACATCCTGAATTTTTGCTCTGTCATTTCTTCTGCTGTGCTCACCGTGGATTCTAAAAATTTGGTATCTTTATTTTTGGGGGGCACTTTCCTCCCTTGTCCTTTCATGTTGCTTATGTGTCTTCCCCTCTAGCACTGTGGATCTGTGGCATTATTGTTTTTACCCTATGGGCTTATAGTGTCCCTTTAGGGTTTCAATACCTCTCTTTTGAGGGGAAGGACAATGTTAACAGATCCTAATATAAACAATATACAACCTTAAAAACAATTAGTTTCTATTAAGATGTTTACAGTTTGGTCACAATATACAGAAAGGGTAAATTCAATTATTATCTACAATATAATCAGTAAGTTTTTTAAAGAGTTTACAACTTCTGATAGTAGACAAAGAATCAGAGGTGAGGTGTAAGATGATACACTGAGAAGCTAGGAGGTGAGGATATAGAGTTATTTTATCTTAGGAAGTGTGGAAGAGAAATCTAAAGAAGAAGGTTAGTAGCAGGAGAATAGAGAGGAAGTAATTTTGGGTAGACAAGTAAGTGGGAGGACAGTAGAGTACATAAAATAAGTGTGTATATATATATATATATATATGTGTATATATATATATATATATATATATATATATATATATATAATGTTAAAATAGTAAAAATTGGAGGAAAAAAAAGAATATACAACTGTAATGTACTATTCAGAAGTCCAAGTCCTCAAAATACTAATTCAGGTAAAGTGCTTAGTTTCACATATCTTCGGGTTGTGAAGGCAGGAAAATAGGGAAGGAGAAGAAAAAAAAATCTTGAAGGAAGAAACAAGAATTGTTTTGGTTGGAAATCAGTATCTTTCCTCCTTCCCCTCTCATCGAATGGGGGGTCGTCTATTGTTAGCTGGTATCTACGCCCTCATGATGGTGAAGGTAAGAGTGTTACTGTGCTCGGCTATAGCTTGCTAGGGAGAGGGGGGAGTTAGAAACTGGATACCTGGCCAGCTGGATTTCCAAACTGGGAGTTACTCCCACTGAAGATGGTCATACTGTGACCCAAGATGGAGGCATCTGCTTTCAGTGATGAGGTGTTGGGTTGGGTGGGAGAAGCTGGGTGATGGTTGAATGTAAATGATATGTTCAGAGACAGCTCTGTGGCATGCAGTGTGTGGTTTCGGCTATCTTTGGAGCCTGTGCAAAGTTCTTAGGTACAGGCAGGCTACTGAGAGTAGAAGATTATCTCTGTTGCTGCAGAGTTCCAAGATGGAGGCAATGGGGGAGCCCCATGTTGTTAGATGGGAGTCCACATGGGAGTGACTGCCAGAGTTCCTGTACATGGGTAGCTGCTGGGTGTCCTGCATGGAGGCGGTGTCCAGGATTCCTGCTCAGTTTGATGGCTAAAAGTTCTATGCTGGTGCTGATGCCGATGGTCCCTCTCAGGCACCTTGTAGTCTTGTGTGGGCAAGTAATTGGGAAACTTACTCTGACGCTGAGGCCTGGAGCCCCACCCAGGCATGGTGGCCATGATTCCTGCATTGGAGCAAGAATATTCCTCTCAGAGAAACAGTATTCTCACTATTTGAGTCCCAGGTCACCAAGCAACATAGAAGGATGCTTACCTCTGGCCTGCCATCTTGAATCCCCTCCTGTTGTGGTTGTTATTTAATAGACATTTATTCCTTTAGTTAAACAACTTCTACCCCCAAACTTTATGTTTTGTTATTTTGTTAAGTAGAAAGTTTGCAATGTTCTATGAGTCTGTTATGGTATATTTTCTGGAAATCAATTAATTTACTATTTTGAAAATAAGAAAATAAGAAATGCCAGTACAGGAAAAGCACTAATTATATTTTGAAATCAAAAGATCTAATCTTAAGTCACCACACTCCGAATTTAAAATTATAAGGGCAATTCCTCCTGTATTTTTTCCACAGTCAAATGCACCCTGGGAATTGTAGCCTAGTCTACTGGACGATGAGACACAAACAGAATAATGTGTTGGTATGCTTACCTGATGGATCAAACTTGTGCAATGGTGAGGATTTTGAGGGTAGTTTGAGCAGAGAAGAGAAAAAAAATGACAGCAGAGGACACATATGGAAACTGCTTTGATGTCAGTTGACTTTTTTCACTACCTTTAAGGGAAAGAGTAAGCTAAGTTGGCCCAAGATAATTTGTTGACCGGACTAAGCAAAGATGATGCACTTTTACATAGCTAGCTCATTTGTAACTGGAGGATTCATAATGGTCACAAATTAGCATAAGTATTTTGAAGTCTTGATTAAAACTCACTTTAGTTTTCAAAATTCACACTTGAGAGGCACTTATTGAGAGTCTACTATCTTATCGACTTCACAGCATAACATTTGTTACTAGCTTACAAATATTAAGTCATATAATTCTTATTTAATTCATTCTTAGTTTCCAAGCATATCAGTAAAACATCACTACTGACCACTGTGCAATGAATTTAGGATTCTATATTCCATGGAGCCAGAGTAATAAATTGGGAAATTTTACCTTTTATGTGAACTTATCCAGTACTGTAGACTCTTAGGTAATTTACCTGGATTTGTTTAACTTGAAAGAGAAACTTCTTCACACAGGTTTATTCAATTTTTCTGAAATGGTGGCATTTTGGAAACTTTTTTTTTATTTTCAGAAACAGCAATTTCACAAATGAAAAACTGTATTAAATTTTTAAATGTGTGCGTTAGTTGAGCTTACACTTTTTTACATATGACCATAGCATAGGATTAGGCTATCTTCTTTTTATCCTAAAAAATTCTAATCAAAATCCAATTTTAAAAGTTTGTTCTTGCAAAACTCAAAACAACAACAACAACAACAAAAAAACAACAACCAGCAACTTTTATATAAACCAGCAGAACACTGCATCATCCAAATAAAACTATAGGTTTTTATCGCATACACCAAACAAATCTACCAACCTAGTTTCAGCACTCCTGTTTTAAAGGATTTATTTTACACCTATTATTATACTCAGCATGTTTTAAACACTAACATATAACTCCATAATAACATAAAGCAAAAAAAAAACCCACATCATTTATAGTCTTCAAACAGTATTACATTAAATTCCATAATTTGAAAAAAAATCACAAAATAATCTGCAGACTAGTTTTTACAGATAATACCTTTAAGCACACATCTCTGTTCTAAATTCTTTATGAGGTTTGAGTATTACAAAAATTGCTTATATTAACAGTCATGGTGGAACTGGTGTACATTGCTCCTTGGCTGCATGGTGAGAACCACCAATAGTATGGTGGAACTTTTGATCCTTTCCAAGCCCACCCACCATGTGAGGCCTGCAGATGTTAGCCAGTACATCTCCCTGTGCATGTGAACTCGTTTGGTGATCCATGGGGTTCAGGATTTCTTTTGATAGACTTTTGGAATGGATCAATGAGGGATAACTAAATGAATTTGTATGTGGAACTTTCTACAACCCAGTAAGAATCCAGGAGTCTTAGAGCCACACTGTGGCATCCAGCTAGCTCTTTGGCATCAGAATGAAGGCCCTGAGTAAACTTCAACTGGTAAGAGATCTGGACATAAGGCTGGCCACAGTTTGTACCTTTAGGAATTAGGCATTTATGGCCTTCATGGAAGTCAAGAATCCTCTATGTGACATAACCTTGCTTGACCTTGTACTCTGTTCTGTGCTCTTTATCAGGCCAAATGGGACAGGGAGTCCTCTGAAGTACAGAGAACTGGTGATACTGCCAGCCCCAGGAACCTCAGAAGACAGCATATCACATAGGACTGTTTCTCATTTTATAACTCCTGGATGTACTTGTATATACCCATCTTGACTTACCTGATGGCTGCCAGACAAAAATGAATGAGTTTAGTTATTCTTTTTTTTTTTTTTTAAAGAGAGAGTGAGAGAGGAGAGAGAGAATTTTTAATATTTATTTATTTTTTTAGTTCTCAGCGGACACAACATCTTTGTTGGTATGTGGTGCTGAGGATCGAACCCGGGCCGCACGCATGCCAGGCGAGCACGCTACCGCTTGAGCCACATCCCCAGCCCAGAGTTTAGTTATTCTTAATAAAAAAAATTATCTTGAGTTACTTTTTAAATATTTATTGAACACTGAATTATGTATTAATTATCTATTGGAAGACATTGCCCAAATTTGAGTGGCTTAAAAATATACATTTGTCATGTCATAGTTTTGGGGTAAGGAATTTGAACACAGTTTAATGTGTCTCTGTAAGGTCTCATACATTTTGTCCGGGCTGAGCTGGGAGAAGATCCAATTTCAAGCTCATCCACATTGCTATTGGCAGCCCTTGGGTCTTCCTGCCAATTATTATGTGGGTCTCTCAGCATGGCCAGCCATTCACAGCACATGCCTGCTGGCTTTCCTCAGAGAGATCTAGAGAGAGTAAGAGTGAGTATCTTTATAACATACTCTTGAAAATGATTTCCAATCAATATTGCTGTAGTTTTAACTCAGAAATAAGTCTCTAGATCTAACCCACACTCAAAAGGAAGGTATTCCACAGGGAAGAGAGAGAATTGGAAGTCATCTTCTGAGGTGCCTACCAGAGACACCTTTTTTCTGAAATTCATGTTTTGTCATATTGTTTTTATTTTGCATATTTTTGTAGTCATACACAATAACATACATTTATTTATTTATTTATTTTTATGTAGTGCTGAGGATCAAACCCAGGGCCTTGCACATGTGAGGTAAGCGCTCTACTGCTGAGCCATAACCCCAGCCCTCCGTTGCTTTGTTTTTTAGGAAGATTAATATTATGTATTATGAAAAAGAAATTTGCCATTTGCTTGTATATGTCTCCAACTTTGAAGGTAGTTTTTCATTTTAATATCTTTATTGAATAAAATTTTTAATTTTCCTGTATTTTTTTTAATTTGTGTTAGCACTTGTGTGTTTAGACAACTTTCTCAGCCTGAATGACATTGGCATTTTAAGTTTATTATCTCTTAGATGCACTATTGTTTTAAATGTTGTTTTTCCCAACATCAACAACTACCCTGAAATTTATTCTTATATATGAGATCAAGTAGATATATTGATTTATGTATTTGTTTAACACAGATATTTTTCTTAAACTTAAATAAAAACCTTGAGTAATTTTTTTTTTAGCATAGGGTTTTTAATCACTGTTTTCCATTTTAGCTTCATTCCTAAAATTGGTTTAGCATGTTAGGTTTGCTAGCATTGCTTACCACATGTGCTGATCTCATACCATTTTCTTTGGTTTTTCCTTCCCTCTCAGAAGTCACTTGTCTTTGAAAGGCAGTGACTTTAAAAGTATAAGTAAAATGCCCATAATTAAATTCAGAATGCTTTCAAGAGTTTCTCACAAACTTTGACTTTTAACTGTATTATTATGTTGTTATGTGCTTATTTATTTTTTGGTTTTGAGGGATCCTAATTGTAATTCATAAAGAATCATCTATTTTGGCTTGAAATCTTCTTTTTATTTTTTTCAATTATGGGACTACCTCAACAATTTTATATTCAAGTACTGCCACTGAAGTATCCTCCCCTTTCCTGTTCACATTTCACTATAAGCATTTTCTATGATCCACTATGATTTTAGTCTCTTAGTTTACATTTCACATCTTATTTGCTTCTCTTCACATTTAACATAAAGTAATATTTATACTTCTTATTTCAGTATATGTTATTTTTATTTGTAGGTCTAATCAGCTATTGAACTTTTCTACTGATTCATTTCAGTTATCTTAATTATTAATTTAGTGTTTCCATTTCCATTTTTCCAGTATTCTACTGAGTAACAGATTTTTATCATGTTAGCATATTTATTTTAAAATTTGTATCTGAAAACTACATTATATAGATTTTTAAGGATCTATATCTATTGCATAATAGCTCCTGTTATTACTTTGTCACAGATTTTTACTCCTTATGTGCCTGGACAGTTTTAATAACATCACAGATAATGTGTATGAGTATTTGTGGAGATTATTTGAACATTATGTTGGTATCCAATTTCTCAGTTTATAATTGGTTTTGTTTTGCTTCTAGAAGAGATCTAAGATGTGTCAATAATCTCATCTCCACTTAATCCAATATGAGGTTTCAATGCTAGATTTTGAACCCTTATGTATGCACTAAACTTAACTATCTCGACTCAAATAACATAGAAATAACAAGGTCTTCCTTGAATTGGTATGTCTTATGCTTCCATCAGTGATGTCTACATCTCACAAAACTTCCAAAATCCTGCTGATTCTCAGCTTCTATTATTTTTAAAACAAATGCTCAACTTGCCTTAGTACTTTTCTTTGCTGGATCTTGATTGTATAATTCTTCAATTCCTTTTACCTCTCTGATGATATCAAAAAAGCAGTTATTTGCTTGTTTCTGGCTTATGCAGTTTTTCTCAGAGGTCTAATTGGATTTGAATTACTTGGTCTTCCATCAGTAAAAGGGAAATCATAGGTTATTACATTGTTAATACATCATAAATATATGAATATATTTCTGAAACAATAAACTAAGCTATTCATGCTTCTTATGTTGCCGCATAGTATTTTATATTACTTATGAATCATACTTTTATGTCATTGACCAATACACATTTGATATTTTCCCAATTTATTTTTTTCCATTTCTAAAACAATGCTGTGCTAAAGCATCCTTGTATGTTCATTTTTATGTCTTGTTGAAATTTAGCCACCTAGGGATATATGGCCCTCCAACATATATGCATTTATTTTTACTACCACCACTGGCATATAGAGAAATCATCCATTACCTAACAAATTTGCTCAAATATACCCCATCAAATGTTTTAATTTTTGGTGACAATATATGTGTTTAAATTATTTGTGTCAAGTTAAAAAGTATTTAAATGATCAAAGTTTGTTTCTTCCATCTTCAGTCACATTAAGGTTTGGGTGATTTTCAAAGTACTATTTTCTGTTTGATGGCTCCAGTTTTCCATATACACACACCAGTGTTTTTATTCATATTTACTACAGCTTTGAAATACAAAGTTTGAAATCAAACTGCAAATTAAATGTTTTTCCTAAAAGTGACACATGTAGTCCAGTAGCTAATGTAAGTAAAATGCCCATAATTAAATTCAAGGAGGATAGGAACTAGAACCCTTCTGTGTATCTGTGAAGAAGATAATAAAATAAATAAGTAAATATGAATTGCTGGATTATATGGTAATTTTACTTCGAACTTTTTGAGGAATCTTCACATTGTTTTACATTGTTTTACACAGAGGCAGCACCATTTTAAGTTTCCATCAACATTTCACCAAAGGCCACATCCTCTCCATATTCATGGCAACATGTGATATTTTCTGTTTTATTTATTTTTTCATTAAGATCATCTTAATAGGTATGAAAAATGTATTTCATTCTGGTTTTAACTTGTGTTTCTCTAATGACTAGTGATATTAAATATCTATTCACCTTCTAATTGTTTCTTGGTATTTCTTCTTTAGAGAAACATCTAATCTAGTTTTTGATCATTTTTAAAATTTTTCATTTTTTGACTTGTTAAGTTTTTAATTGAATCTCAAAAAATTATCTCTTCTACTGAGTTGTTAATCAGTTACATGGGATTGTCAGAAAAAGTAAGAAGCAGAATTAATTTTTTTCTCAGATGGCTGCATATAGAATTCTTTTTGTTTGAGATTTAAAATTTTTTTCTTGTGGAATTTTTCTTGAGTTATTTGATTCTAACATCCAGGAGTTTGGGTGGTTTCAACATGTTTGATTGAGGAGTAAAAATAGTTAATGATTTTTTATGCTCTTTTTTTTAAAAAAAAAAAAGCTTATTCAACTTAAATTTAACATAGATTAAAAAAAAAAAAAAAACAGACTCAGGAGCCACTAGCAGGCAGGTCCAAGGGTGTTTCTGAGAGCTTGAGTCCACAACATGGGCAGGAAATATCTCTAGTAAGAAAAGGGAAATGACTTTAAAAAAGAGCCTGACTGGTTACCCTTCAAAGTTTGCATTATTTGAACATGCTTTGTCAATTTATAGCTTGTGAGTGGCTGAAAGCTTGCCTGTCCTTTAACAGAGATTTGGCTACTTGTTAACAAGAATACACTTTCAATATAGGTTAAACTATGTTTACATATTCAGTTATGTTACAGTTTGTTACACAGGGAGGCACCTATAGTCCATATTTAATTTAATGTCATTTTTGCTATACAAATTATGTTTCTAACAGTCTGTATTACCACATAAGAAATGTATATATGCTGATGCTAAAATATGCTTCCTTTTCTTTTCATATGTGTTTCTTCTTCAGACACTTAGAATTTTAATGAACTGAAGAAATATAGCTAACTAGTTACAGTATTGACATATAAGCTGTTAAAAATGGCTGCTTGAATTCCGGCTGCTTGCAATCAAATTGCTATATACCATTGGTTTAACAACTTTCCTATTAAAGGTCATATTTGACACACACCAAGAGAAAAATGTTTCCTAAGATTCCCAGAAAACTTAGAACTGTTAGAACTGTCTGTTCATGTTGTAGCATGTAGCAATACATTTCTTTTTTAACTGAGTAATATTCCATTGTATGGACACAACCCATTTTATTTATCCATTCATGTGTTGGTTATTGTTTCCACATTTGGAATTTTAGGAATTATACTGCTGTGAATATTATTGTTTAGGGTTTTGTAGATATGTTTTATTCCCCCAATATATGTCTAGGAATAGAATCGCTGGGTCATTGCCACATGCACCCATTCTGTGCTCAGGCCTGTGATCCCTTGTCATCCTGCCTGAGAAACTACCATGTCTTGCAGACACAGGTCATTATCTCAACTTCCTTTGTTCTAGACTAGAATATTAGCTTACAACCCCCAGAAACCAATTACTTAGTGTTAATGTGGGATTTATATCTGTATAGGGTCCTCACTTACTGAGCCTAGTCCTTGTGTTGAGCTGTAGTCAAGCCTCACCTGCCATATCCTCAGCTCTCTGAGAAAGATTGGGTAGTGATCTGAGTTTGGATTTCATTTGCAATCCTTTAGCTATTCTGTGTGGCAGCTCCTACTCTTCTTTCTTCAGTTTCCCAAAGCACTGCTTGCTTCCTGACCCTTTTATATATACACACACACACACACACACACACACACACACACACACACACATACTGGCATCATAATGTTTACTTAAAGAGCCTCTCTATTATTAAGAGAGGCCACAGATCCTGTAGAATTCCCAGAGGAATAGAGTGCCTGGCTTCAAGATGCTGTAACTTTCCTAGCACCCAGGAATGGGTCTGCGGCAACAAAGCTGAGGAGTGGAAACCCTTCCTCTGCTGCTGGCTGTGTTGCATTCTACTGCAGTTTCCTTTCTTTGCATTGCTACACATAACCCCTCCAACCCCCTGTGCTGGCCCTGCTGATCACAGTGGAGAATTTTGACTCCCATGGGGTCAATGTCCTGTCAAGCAGTTTTTATTGACAGCTTTTTGTTTGCTGTGCATCTCCTTGGCTTGCTTACCAACACCAAGTAGATTTGGTTTCTTTCATACCCAAACCAGAACACATTTGGGTATCCTGAGATTTTATAGAGCATGTAATTTTTGTTATATGAACCTAACCTAACTTGTATTCTCATATGAGGTAATGCAAATCTACTTTTGTTCTTGTGGAGCTATTTTGGTAACATATAAGCAATTTTGGTTCAGTATAGGGGGTGAATTCAAGGTTTTTATAACTCAGTTTGAGCTTCATTTCATATTAGTGACAGCCATTTTAACTTATCTGAATAAAACATTTTTGTTTTCTGTCACTGTGTGTTACAAAGATTCCCCCCACTCCCCTGGTTCTTAAGAGAAAGAAAATCTTTGATTTATGTTTATGGATTCTATCCTCCTTTGAAAGCAGGGTCTAACTGATCATTGACACAAATTAGTGTTCTAGAATCTACCTTCAGAATTAGAGTATTATTGGGTGAGAAGAAGTGAAGACTATAGGTCGTGGGCTTTAGATATCTGCAGGGTTGAAGGGGGCAAGGTGAAGAGGGGGCAAGGTGAGGGAGAAGTGAACCTCTGCCCCTGCTCTCCAGAGAAGATCTGCTTAGTCCTGTTTTGTATTTTGAGAAACAACATAAGATCATGTTTACACAAGGAAGAAATGGTTCCACTTAACTTTAAAAAAATAAAAGAAAATGGCTTAAAATATATTGCCAGAGGTCATAGAGATAGGACTCAGGCTTTCTTCGCATTGCTGGATGTAAGCCCTTGAGACCACACATGGGGGAAAAAAAGAAAACATTAGCTACATGTTTACTAACTTCTGAAAATCACAATCACACACACCACACACCACAAAATAGGCAAAAACAGGCACTTCTCTCAGGGCCATGTACATTTAAAGTTTAGATGAAATATGGTTAAGTGGTTTGCTCATTTTCAGAGTAAATGGGACAAATTTGTGGGACAGAATCAAGCTTTCTTATCTTTAAACTGGGGCAAATATCTCATAGTTATCTTTGTGTCTCCTTTTTGGAGCTTATCCAGAAAGTATAAAAATTATTAATATTCTCATGTAGTAGAATGACAGGGGACTCAATTTTGTGCAGCCATGGATATCTTAGGATACACTCTTTGGATGTGTTACTGCATATAATATTAGGTGGTTACCACCAGCCCTTCCAGTAAGCAAATCTGTAGGCCAAGCTGATGACACTCTACACACAGTGAAGCATTCATTCACCAAGGATGTTTTAAGAAGATATGATTAAGGAAGGGTACCATGGGGTGGAAAGACCAGGACCTGTAATGCCAGACAGATGTACATGGGAGAAGAGACTCAGCAAAAATAACATCAAAAAAGAAATGGCATATGCCCTTGGAACCTGTCTCCTCATCAGTAAAAGAAAAATCATAATAACCACTTTGCAGTCTTGTTCTGTAGGAAATAATGTAGAGAAACAACCAGCTAAGAATCGACACATCATAGATATCACCCAGTCAGCACATAGTGTGGTGTGGTTCACTGACCTCATGATGACTTGCTTGGCCAGTGGCATAGCCACTGTGGACTGCCGTAGCCCTGTGCCATTGGCAACTGTTACTCTTGTGGCAATTTTACTTCCCATCCTGCAGAAGAGCAGTGCCTTTGGGGACCTAGCCCAGGGTCTTGAACACATTGAATACTTGATGGAGGGAATTGAGTTCATCCACAAGTATTGGCTCAATGTGTCTCTTCAGAGCCAGCCTCCAGTTCTCATTGTATTGGTGAGACTTGTGCACCATCACACAGGGGAAGGACATTGCCTTCCTACTGGCAAATGAGACGCAAATGACTATGACTTTTAAAACAAAACTTTACTATGTAACATCTATAAAGGTTATGACCTGTGTATCAGGATCACAGTCTTTGACTCCTTTTTCTAATACCTGGCCCCTGAAGCTCTTCCTTTCAGTGAGAGGAGGCTTCAACCCTGTAGTCAAAGTCTACATATTGGGGCAGTTCACCCCTTGGGCCAGTGCAGGAAGGGAATACTAGTGGACCTGCCTTTCAGGAGCCTCGAGAAAGGGGTAGGAGGCAGAGTGGGACAGCATGGGAGGAAAGTTCAGGGTGTGGAGGGGAGGGGCAGAGGGGATCTCTGGAAAGACAATCGGGAAGGGCGATGGGGTCTGGCGCTCTGGCATCCCCTTAGGTGAGGGCTCCTGTGAAACCACCAGAGCAGGTTGGAGGGGAACAGCGGCTTCCTCCTTGGGGCTTCCACCTCTGAAGGTGTGACGCATGTCTTCATGGGGGAGTGGATCCGATGGAAGAACCGGAATCTGGAGTTCAATATCCGTACAGGCAACAGGCCGGGGAGGGTCTATTCTGATGGTGGCCGTCATGCCATGCCTGTGTAGTTTGTTGACCCAGTACAGCAGTGGGCTGTAACTGAAGGTGGCAGCTCTCATCACCTCCACCCACTGCTGGGCACGCTGCCTCCTCCGCAGGTTCTTCCTCCAGTGGAGTAAGAGGATGCAGCCAACAGTTATCACGGTGCAGAGCCCCAACAATCCAAAGTACCATGGCACCCATTCTGAGGAAGTAAAAAAAAGAAAAGAGGCAAGCTGACTGACAGCTCTAGCTTGGGACCTGAACTGTATCTCATTGGCTCATTCATCCTCTCATTCCCTCCCACCTTTCTCAAAGACATGCCTAATAATTTCCTGATTCAGTCAAAGCTATATTTGCAGGGCATGTAAGCGACCCCATTAGCCTTTTACAGATAAGGAACACTAGGTGTCAAGGGGCCATGATCTGCCCAGACTCAAGTCAGGCCTTCTGGCTCCTGCCGCAGTCTGGCTGCAGCAAAATAACCAGGGGGTGATGAAGAACTTGTGTACATTGATACAGCAGGAGTGGGAGCCGTTTATTGTAGGACAACAGAGGTATTTATACATTCCACACAGCTTATCTTAATTAACATAAACTAGATGCAGCAGTCAACCAATAAGAAATCTCCACACTTAATGGCTCCCTGGCGTTACTTCACAAACCACTCCCTCTGGCAAAATGCCAAGCGCCATCCAGACTTGTTTACAGACTCTAACAGGCTCCCAGTCCAGGACCCATGCAGTCACTCAGACCCAGAAGCCTCACTAAGGGCAAGGACCTCAAGTGTATCTTTTCTGCTTGGGCAGAACATGGTCTCTGCCTTCGAGGAGTCCTTAGTTTCCTAGAGGAGTCTGTCTCTTAATTAAATAGCACTCCATTCAGGCAGCCACCACCCCCATTCATTCAAAGGGTCTTCCCTGAAAGTTTGTCCCCCACACTCAAAGGTCTGGGTTGACTTACTGCCTGGAAGGCCCATGTCCTCCTTTTGTGAATCCGTAAGTTTCACTCTGGTTACCAGGACTATGGCTCTGGAAAGAGTGAACTCACCCACTACTCTGCCCACCAATGGGAGTCCCCAGAAGGCCCAGTCCCATTGTTCTCTAAAGATGAGGTCACCAGGTTCTGAGCATCAGGAATTCTTGGGCTGGTGCTTGTAGAGTGGTTGGCAGTTGATGGAATAAGGGACTCCATCATGTGACATCTCATGAGCATGTTGTTTTCCATGAAAGACTGGTCCACCATTGAATTGTCTGTTCCCAACTTTGTGTGGTGAACTCACAGGGCAGCCCCCAGGAAAGGCCCTTACACCCTCAGGAACTTCTACTTGTGTTTTCAGTTGTTAGGGAGCCATTTTTCAGTGGGGAGTGGGGCAGGGAGGACAGTGAGCATTGGACATCCTTACCCTCAAGAAGTGTCTTACCTAGTTGTCAGGGAACAAAAGGGCTCAGAAGAGCCCTACTTTTGCTCCTACCATTTCTCTTTTGTTTCTTCAAGTGTTTTTTGAGCATCATCAGGTCCCATGGGAGCTCCCCCATATGGGATCCTGCTTCTGTTTCCAGCTTCATCTCCCTCCCCATTCATCATATACTGTTTTCCACACCTCCTTATCCTCCCAGGTGGTCAACTCCCCAACTCTGACACAAAGAGTCCTTTCAGTTGATTTCCAAATTTCTAGAACTCTGAAGCAGATGAATTTGAAACAAATTGATTTTACTATAAGTTTTACTATGAGTTTGTATAAGTGGAAAATATAATGTTCTACAGATTTAATATATGATTGTCTATATTAACTGGTATAAAAGTGATGCCCTTTTAAACAATACAACCCACCCACCATGGACAAATAAAGTTCAGTTAAGTATAAATTAAATTAAAACTTAACATGAAAAACCCCAGCATGATGCTCTGCCACTGAAGTTTATTTTAAAATCAACATTGTTTATTTCATCTTCCTCTCCCCGTACCTTATCTGGGGGGGAACAGGATTACTTTTTGTCCAGTTATCTGTCCTTGAGCACATACCCACCACAGGAGTGAAGAAATTCAGAGTTGAGAATGGCACCATAAGATTTAAAAAATGATTATATCTCAGATTAACAAGTGAAGTAGGACCAGACACACCTGAAATCACATCATTAAAAACCGTCTGTTCCCCCTGAGGTGTAGAATCACAGCCTCTGGTATAAGAGTCCCCTGTGTTTTTCCTTTGCTTGCAAAGCAATTAAACTTCTGTCCCTCAACTGGTATATGAATAAACAAATGGGATATATCAATCTAACAGAAAATATGTGTGGATTTGTATGTGTATATATACATTATATTTACATAAGATTTTGATATTAGGAATGGACCCCAGTATTCAGTTATTGAATAAACACTGTAGGAAGCCTAAACAATTAAAAATTGAGAAATAATTTTCTTTCTGAAAAAAATTTAATAGCAATTTTTACTTATTTTATACATCTATATTATTTGTTGAGATGTGCATATATATGTTTGTATATAATATATGTACAATATAAAATATATAATACATATACATATGTATATGACTACATATATTTATTTGTACATATCTATACCTATGTATCTATATATTTGTACATATATATCTAAATATATATATATCTAAATATATATATATATATATATATATATATATATGAATGATTGCTAAAATTAAGAAATCAAAACCAGTTGACTGGTATGTATTTTAGACCCAGAGCTCAGGCCCTGAAACAATTTGCTTCATGTGCAGAGCTTGACCTTCACCCTGTTCTGCAGTTTCTTCTGCTTGCTGATTGGGAAACACAGAGCTATCTAAGTGTTCTCTCTCTCTCTCTCTCTCTCTCTCTCTCTCTCTCTCTCTCTCTCTCTCTCTCTTTGGTATACTGAACTTTGTGGAAGATTGCAGGTATGTACTCGTAAAAATGCTAAGATTCATACAAGGAAAGAGGGCTAAAAGTAAATTTGGGCCTTAGGGCTTAAGAGGGCAGAGGAATAAGCAACACGCAAAGGATGTAATCAGAACACAACTTTATTCTCCCCTTCCCACCCCCCACATTGTCAAGGTAAAATTTTTCTGTGGTCTTTGTTCTTTCCTTCCAAGATAATGTCTGTGACATGCCACAGGGTTCTTTTGCTTATTTCGGCATCCATAAAACCTCTGGTAACATCACTCAGGTGAAATTTCAGTTTAGTTTAACCAGTACTGTATTAAAACACAGCAATAACCTTAAATGCAAAACAACTTAAACCTTCTTCTACATCCAAATTTATCTTAATACTTCCAGACATGGGAAGATTAAAGCTGGAGGAGAGGCATACATACACAGCAGAAAATTTTCCTTTGGCCCTGCTCTGGTGACTTATCAGGATACCTGTGGGAATGGATGAGATTGGAAACTTGTCTTTTCTCTAAGGTGGCCTGTGTCAATTCTTTAGATTTCTATCCTCCATTCTAATATGTGCTGCACATCTTACTTGCATTTCTCACTGCATGGACAAATGCATCCTTCTCTAGACACACTTGTTAATTGCTTATAATTAATTTTTAAACCTTTTGGCATCTCATGGTACATTTCTCGCTTCTTTCTTTCTATTGATGTCTCCCAGCCTCCCTCAAGTGGTCCTGGATGTCTCTTTGATTGAAGTTCCTTGGAAAACACTCCTCCATCCTTTGTTCTGGGAAATGCCAAACAAGCAGTTTACATTGATTTATACTTTACATAGAGTGGTTACCAGCCCTAATCCTTAGTCCTTGGGTTACTTAAATTTGAGTCCACCATTTTCTACTGTGTGTTCCAAGTTTGGAAACGTGTCAATTCCCAAGCAGGCACATGGAAGCTGCCCACTTAGATGTTAAGACCCATGATGCACTGAACTACTTTCAAAATATTTCTCTCTGAATCTCTACTCCCTAAGTATATAAGCTTTGAATCTTTTTTTTAACTTTTACTAAACATGATGCCAGGTTTCAAAACCAGAATTAAGCAATCGACTTGCTCACCTTTTTGAGTGTTCTTATTTAAGAATATTGGATCATTGATCTACATTATCTTCAACCAAATGAGATAAAAAGCTTCCACCTGGTGAAATGTTTTATATTATGTTAACTGAATATGGCTCCTGTGGAAGGTTGCAAAAGCAAATAGAGAAAGAAAGAGAGGGAAAAATTTCTTTCTGATGTAATTAAGTTCTTCCCTGATGCTTTGGACTTAGAATCCTGAAGAAACCTAGAAAAAAAGTAAATACTGCATCTGGAATATGGATAAGGGAAAAAAGAAAATCTCTTGCCTTTGCTGAACATAGATACAATTATCCAATGAAGTCACTTATTTATTTAAATAGTAAATTTTTCATTTGGCTTTTATTCAAATCATGTCTACTAAAACACACTCATAATAAACACATATTTCAATCCTGAAAACATTTTTTAAGTTTTACCCATGGAATATGAGAGTTTTGTAATGTTAGTACTTAGGTCAACCCAGATTGAGTTCTTTCTGTTACCACTAAGATAAGATATAAATTCTGCTAACAATGTGTTTGCTATAACAAACTTACATACATGGATTCCTTCCTTGCACTAACATACAAAATACATTTGCCCAAATGCACTTTCTTTAGCTAATATATATAAAAATGCTTATTCCTTTATGATACTGAAACCACAAATATGAGAATGATACATTATTCTCATACGGCCCTAATTCTAATTTATTTCTCATTAAATTTTTGGTGCACTAGTATTAGCTTTCTCTCCATATATGTATATATTATTAATATATTACTAATTATTTTGGGCAAGTTATCTAAAATAATTTCATTACTATGTCAATAGGGACACATTGACAGGCAAATATAAACAATAATTATACTGACTTTGTCATTCAAAGTTTAATTAATTACAAAAGTATTCATTAATATGACTTATGCAAGACTAGTTTCATTTCATTTAAATTCTTGAATTGATACAAAAATTTCTCATGAAATTGGTAGATATATTAATGCAGGAAGAAGACTATTAATTTCTGCATTAAAATATAAATCCCTGGGTGAAGTCAAATATGTATGGAACCAGCATAAGTTTATGAGTGTGTGTGTGTGTGTGTGTGTGTGTGTGTGTGTGTGTGTGTATATATATATATATATATATATATATATATATTACTGAATTGATATTTTTCCAATTTGGTTTCAGTATTTTTTACATAGATCTTTCTTTTTTTTTTTTTTATTGGATGTTCACAACATTACAAAACTCATGACACATCATATTTCATAGATTAGAATCAATTGGGTTATGAACTCCCATTTTTACCCCAAATACAGATTGCAGAATCACATCGGCTACACATCACATTTTTACATACTGCCATATTAGTGACTGTTGTATTCTGCTACCTTTACTATCCTCTAAAATCCCCCCTCCCCTTCCCTCCCATCTTCTCTCTCTACCCCATCTATTGAAATTCATTTCCCTCCATGTTTGTTATCCCATTCCCCTCGTAAACTCTTATATATAATTTTGTATTACAATGAGGGTCTCCCTCCATTTCCATGTGATTTCCCTTTTTTTTTTTTCCTCCCTTTCCCTCCCGCCTCATGTCTCTGTTTAATGCTAGTCTTTTCTTCCTGCTCAGCCTCACTGTTCTGCTCTTAGTTGCTCTCATTATATCAAAGAAGACATTTGGTATTTGTTTTTTAGGGATTGGCTAGCTTCACTAAGCATAATCTGCTCTAGTGCCATCCATTTCCCTGCAAATTCCGTGATTTGTCATTTTTTAGTGCTGCGTAATATTCCATGGTATATAAATGCCACATTTTTTTTATCCATTTATCTATTGAAGGGCATCTGGGTTGATTCCACAGTCTAGCTATTGTGAATTGTGCTGCTATGAACATCGATGTGGCAGTATCCCTGTAGTGTGCTCTTTTAAGGTCTTCAGGAAATAGTCCGAGTAGGGCAATAGCTGGGTCAAATGGTGGTTCCATTCCCAGCTTTCCCAGGAATCTCCATACTGCTTTCCAAATTGGCCGCACCCGTTTGCAGTCCCACCAGCAGTGTACAAGAGTACCCTTTTCCCCACATCCTCGCCAGCACTTGTTGTTGTTTGACTTCATCATGGCTGCCAATCTTACTGGGGTGAGGTGGTATCTTAGGGTGGTTTTGATTTGCAATTCCTTGACTGCCTGAGATGGTGAGCATTTTTTCATGTACTTGTTGATTGATTGTATGTCCTCCTCTGAGAAGTGTCTGTTCAGGTCCTTGGCCCATTTGTTGATTGGGTTGTTTGTTTTCTTATTGTCTAATTTTTTGAGTTCTTTGTATACTCTGGATATTAGGGCTCTATCTGAAGTGTGAGGAGTAAAAATTTGTTCCCAGGATGTAGGCTCCCTATTTACCTCTCTTATTGTTTCTCTTGCTGAGAAAAAACTTTTCAGTTTAAGAAAGTCCCATTTGTTGATTCTTGTTATTAACTCTTGTGCTATGGGTGTCCTATTAAGGAATTTGGAGCCTGTCCCCACAATCTGTAGATCGGAACCAACTTTTTCTTCTATCAGACGTAGAGTCTCTGGTTTGATATCTAGCTCCTTTATCCATTTTGAGTTGACTTTTGTGCGTGGCGAGAGGAGGGGATTTAGTTTCATTTTGTTGCATATGGATTTCCAATTTTCCCAACACCATTTGTTGAAGATACTATCCTTTCTCCATTGCATGTTTTTAGCTCCTTTATCAAATATAAGATAGTTGTAGCTTTGTGGATTAGTCTCTGTGTCCTCTATCCTGTACCATTGGTCCACCCGCCTGTTCTGGTACCAGTACCATGCTGTTTTTATTACTATTGCTCTGTAGTACAGTTTGAAGTCTGGTATCGCTATACCACCTGATTCACACTTCCTGCTTAGAATTGTTTTTGCTATTCTGGGTCTTTTGTTTTTCCATATGAATTTCATGATTGCTTTATCTATTTCTACAAGAAATGCCATTGGGATTTTGATTGGCATTGCATTGAACCCATAGAGAACTTTTGGTAATATCGCCATTTTGATGATGTTAATTCTGCCTAACCATGAACAGGGTATATTTTTCCATCTTCTAAGATCCTCTTCTATTTCTTTCTTTAGGGTTCTGTAGTTTTCATTGTATAGATCCTTCACCTCTTTTGTTAGGTTGATTCCCAAGTACTTTATTTTTTTTGAGGATATTGTGAATGGAGTGTTTTTCCTCATTTCCATTTCAGAAGTTTTGTCGCTGATATACAGAAATGCCTTTGATTTATGTGTGTTGATTTTATATCCTGCCACATTACTGAATTCATTTATTAGTTCTAGTAGTTTTCTTGTAGACCCTTTTGGGTCTTCTAGGTATAGAAAGAATCATGTCATCCGCAAATAGTGATAATTTAAGTTCTTCTTTTCCTATTTTTATGCCTTTAATTTCTTTCGTTTGTCTAATTGCTCTGGCCAGTGTTTCCAGAACTATATTGAATAGAAGTGGTGATAGGGGGCATCCCTGTCGTGTTCCAGATTTTAGAGGGAATGCCTTCAATTTTTCTCCATTCAGAATGATGCTAGCCTGAGGCTTGGCATAGATAGCTTTTACAATGTCGAGGTAAGTTCCTGTTATCCCTATTTTTTCTAACGTTTTGAACATAAAGGGATGCTGTACTTTGTCAAATGCTTTTTCTGCGTCTATTGAGATGATCATATGGTTCTTCTCTTTAAGCCTATTGATGTGGTGAATAACATTTATTGATTTCCGTATATTGAACCATCCTTGCATCCCAGGGATGAATCCTACTTGATCATGGTGCACAATTTTTTTGATATGCCTTTGTATCCGATTCGCCAGAATTTTATTGAGGATTTTTGCATCTAGGTTCATTAGAGATATTGGTCTGTAGTTTTCTTTCTTTGAGGCGTCTTTGTCTGGTTTCGGAATCAGGGTGATGTTGGCCTCATAGAATGAATTTGGAAGAGCTCCCTCCTTTTCTATTTCCTGAAATAACTTGAAAAGTACTGGTATTAATTCTTCTTTAAAGGTTTTGTAGAACTCCGCTGTATACCCATCCGGTCCTGGGCTTTTCTTGGTTGGAAGTTTTTTAATTGCTTCTTCTATTTCATCTATTGATATTGGTCTGTTTAGGTTGTGAGTTTCCTCCTGACTCAGTCTGGGCAAATCATATGACTTAAGGAATTTATCGATGTCTTCATTTTCTTCTATTTTATTGGAATATAGGTTTTCAAAATAATTTCTAATTGTTTTCTGTATTTCTGAAGCGTCTGTTGTAACATTGCCTTTTTCATCCCGTATGTTAGTGATTTGAGTTCTCTCTCTTCTTCTCTTCGTTAGTATGGCTAGGGGTCTGTCGATCTTATTTATTTTTTCAAAGAACCAACTTTTTGTTTTGTTAATTTTTTCAATAGTTTCTTTTGTTTCAATTTCATTGATTTCTGCTCTGATTTTAATTAGTTCTTGCCTTCTGCTACATTTGCTATTGTTTTGCTCTTCCTTTTCTAGGGCTTTGAGATGAAGTGTGAGCTCATTTATTTGTTGGTTTTTCCTTTTTTTGAGGAATGATCTCCAGGCGATGAATTTCCCTCTTAAAACTGCTTTCATTGTGTCCCATAGATTCCGATATGTTGTGTCTGTATTTTCATTTATCTCTAAGAATTTTTTGATTTCCTCCTTTATGTCTTCTATAACCCATTGATCATTTAGTAACGTATTGTTCATTGTCCATGTGATGTAGGATTTTTCCTTCCTTCTCTTATCATTGATTTCCAGTTTCATTCCATTATGATCTGATAAAGTGCATGGTATTATCTCAACCCCTTTATATTTACTGAGGGTTGCCCTATGGCATAATATATGATCTATTTTTGAGAAGGTTCCATGTGCTGCTGAGAAAAAAGTATATCCACTTGATGATGGTTGATATATTCTATATATGTCAGTTAAGTCTAAGTTATTGATTGTGATATTGAGGTCAATAGTTTCTTTATTCAACTTTTGTTTGGAGGATCTGTCCAATGGTGAGAGAGGTGTGTTGAAGTCACCCGTGATTATTGTGTTGTGGTCTATTTGATTCTTGAACTTGAGGAGAGTTTGTTTTATGAACATCGCAGCACCATTATTTGGTGCATAAATATTGATAATTGTTATGTCTTGTTGGTGAATGGTTCCTTTTAACAGTATATAATGTCCTTCCTTATCCCTTTTGATTAACTTAGTCTTGAAGTCGATTTTATTCGATATGAGAATGGCCACGCCTGCTTGCTTACGAGGACCGTGTGCTTGGTATATTTTTTCCCAACCTTTTACCTTGAGCCTGTGTATGTCTTTTCCAGTCAGATGTGTCTCCTGGAGGCAGCATATCGTTGGATTTGTTTTTTTAATCCATGTTACCAGCCTATGTCGCTTTATTGGAGAGTTTAAGCCATTAACATTTAGAGTTACTATTGATATATGGTTTGTACTTCCTGCCATGTTTGATTATTTATCTCTTTTTTTTTCCCTTAATTTAGTTTGTTTCTCCATGATTAGCTTTCCTCCCATCCTCTGTCTTTACTGAGGCACTTCCCGCTGATGGTTTTGGTTATTGTTTTCCATTTCTTCCTCGTGTAGAGTTTTGCTCAAGACGCTTTGCAATGCTGGTTTTCTGGCTACAAATTCTTTTAGCTTTTGTTTATCATGGAAGATTTTTATTTCGTTGTCGTATCTGAAGCTTAATTTTGCTGGATACAGGATTCTTGGTTGGCATCCATTGTCTTTCAGTGTTTGAAATACATTGTTCCAGGATCTTCTCGCTTTCAGCGTCTGTGATGAAAAATCCGTTGTCAACCTTATTGGATTACCCCTAAATGTAATCTGCCTCTTTTCTCTTGTAGCTTTTAATATTTTCTCTTTGTTCTGTATATTGGATAGCTTCATAACAATGTGTCTTGGCGTTGGTCTATTGTGATTTTGTGTGCTCGGTGTCCTGTATGCATCTACAATTTGTATATCTGTATCCTTTTTTATTTCTGGAAAGTTTTCTGTAATTATTTCCTTCAGTAAGTTACCCATTCCCTTGGCATGAATCTCTGTGCCCTCCTCTATCCCGATGACTCGTAAGTTTGGTTTTTTTATGTTATCCCAAACCTCTTGGATGTTTTTCTCGTGGTTTTTTACCAGCCTATCTGAGTTGGCTAGACTCTTTTCAAGGTGATATATTTTGTCTTCATTATCTGACGTTCTGGCTTCTACTTGCTCCACTCTGTTAGTGATACTCTCGATTGAGTTTTTAATTTGGTTTATCGTTTCCTTCATTTCTAGAATTATTGTTTGATTTTTTTTTATAATTTCTATCTCCTGATAAAGATGCTTAACTTCCTCTTTTATCTGTTTTTGTAATTCATTTTCAATGTGATCTTTAAGGTTCCTTTCCATCTGTCTAAGGTGTTCCTTGAGTTCTTTATATGGCCATTTTTCTGATGGCTCCAGGTCCTCCTGAATATTTAGGCTGTCTTTCATTGTTTGTATTCCTTTTCTTCCTTGCTTTTTTATGCTCATGATACTTCTTGTTCTGTTTGACTGTTGAGTTACTGTTTACTCTTATAAGTTTATTTGATGCTTGGGAGGAGAGGTATTAGAAGGGAAGGAAAGAAGTCACTAAAGAGAGCAAGTGTTGGCAGGTGGAGTTCAAGAGAGGGGGAATAAGAAAGTTGAAAAGAAATGAAAAGACAAAAGAAAAAAAGTGAGAAGAAAGAGAGAAAAAATGAAAAAATAGAAATTTAAAACAAACGAAAAAAAAATTATAATGGTAATAAAAAATGGAACTTGAAGTTTAAAAAATAATAGTAATAATGATAGAATAAGAAAAATTAACAAAAAAAAATTGAAACCATTAGTAAGAAAGTTAAAGAACACAACAACGTCAACTACAAAAAGTGAGAATAAAAAAAAATACTAATAATAATCTTTAAAAAAATAAAAAAAAAATTACTAATAATAAATGCAGTCATAAAGCTCGATTGAGTTCTCTTCCAGTGGGTGGAGCTATGCCCACTGGGCCAGGTTTCTCCTCTTGATAGGTGGGAGCCAATCACTGTGCCTCAGCTCTTCTTCCCAGACTGTGCGGGTCTCCAGTCCTGAATGCCTGGGTCCTTTTCTTGTGGTTCCTCAATCCGGGCCCCACTCGCCTGTGGTGCTTATCGCATTACTGTCTACACGTCGGGTCTGCTGCTCCTGGGAGCCCTGTTTTCATGGATGTCTGGGCACACCCTTTCTGTTTGCCTCCCTCAGGCCCTAAGTTTGTAGGGTTTGGGGCTGAGGACCCCCAGCGAATTTGTTTGCCCTCAGGTAGCAACTCCCCTGGTAGGTGGTGCAAGGGACCTCTGTTGTCGGCCCTGGTGGGGGCGATAGCCGGGAATTCTGTGCCGCTAGTCCCACATCACTCCCGATTCCCTGGGTCTGGCTATGGTGCTCTGTTTTTTTTTTTTTTTTTTACCTCTGTGAGATCATGTGGGCCGACTAGTTATTTCAGCTGGGTCGTTAGTGCTGAGTCACTAGAAGCAGGCGATCTGGGGCTTAAACACCGCAGATACGTGCTCAGTGTGCGTTTTCTGAGGGGCCCAAAGTGTACGCCCTAGCTCCACGTCAGCTCAGCATTGCCTAGTGATCCTGAGCAAATAGGCTTTAGATAGCAGCGCCGCCGCCGCAGCCTCCGCTGTTCCTCGGCCCGGTGCCTAGCTCCCGGGGCCCAAGCGGCTGCCGCCGCGGCTCTCCAACCGCCTCCTCCGGAGCACGGGTCCTCTCGCAGGGGGATGCCGAATGACCCAGCCTTCGGAGGACAGGGCTCGGCACGCCGCCCCGTTTTAGTCTCTAGCTGCTGCAGCTAGACCGAGTAGACAGGGCCCTCAAGGCAGCATGCCGGAAGCAAATGGCGGCTCCCGCGGAGTGGATTTTCGGCCCCGAAACCCCAGCCCAGCCAACAATTTCAGTCCACTAATTCTCCCTGTATGGACAATATTAAAAAAAAAAAAAAAAAAAAGGGCGGGGTGTACTGAGCTTTCTTAGCCTCAGGTACTTAGGATCCACTGCTGATTACCCATTCAGCTTCTCTGCGGGGAGCGAAGTGGAAGAGGAAGCAGATGGGCGCAGAGCGCCCGTGGCTCTGAGGAGAAAAGCGTCAGGGAGCCAAGCGTCTCTTTTTCAATCTTTTTGTTTTTTTTGCTGCTTGGCCTGGTGGTCCACTACATATTAATGGTGAAAGGAGCTCTAACAAGCTGCGCAAAGTCTCGATTAAAGCCTCTGCTCTGAGCTCCAGGCTCAGCACTTCAGCCACCCCCGTACGCAGCCCAGTTCACTATTTCATAGAGGCTTGGTTAGATTCCCTTCACGTCGCCTCCTGGGCTGGGCGGGCTGGGGGCTGTTTGATGAGCGGGCGGAGACCCTTCTTGCCACGCCAGGTCCTGCAGCCAGGGGCCGTTTGCAGAACGGGCAGGCAGTGGGGACCCTTCCGTTTGCAGAACCTGGGCGGGCAGCGCCGGCTGCCGTTTGGCGGCGGCTGGCAGTGGGACTAGTCCTCTGCACCGCGTGGCCAAGATTCACTCCTCTGGGACAAACTGTCACCTCTAATCAACTTACTAATTTCCGGCAGGTCTCTTTTCAGCGGAGTTTTGCTCGAAGTTCATCAGTAGGTAGAATCTGGGTGTATTAATGGATCTTTTTGATCCCGTTACTGTAGAGATACTGAACGTGCTGTTTCCTCGCCGGCCGCCATCTTTCCTCTTACATAGATCTTTCAAGATAACCTCTTATGATTGATTGATAAATGAAAACTATTGCTAGCTTTTCAATTTTTCTTGTGTTTCTAAATATGTGAAAACAAATTAAACCAAGAAAATAAAACAAAGCAAAAACAACATATCCTGAAAACAAGTTTAGTGCTGGCACAACATACCTAAAATTAATTTACACATTTTTTCATATTTAATATATTAAAATGTAAAAACAAATTATTTTACTTAAAATAATTTTTTACTAAGAAACATGGAAGTATTAAAATGCAAAATATGAGAAGATTTTAAATATAATAGAAACTTTAAATGAAATGAAACAATTAATTCATTGTATTAATTCTGTGGGTTTTCTTAAAATACTTTCAAATTTTAACTTCACTCAATGCACAAGTTAGGCTAGTAAATTTACTTTTGTTTATTATCCCCACCCCCCCACCGCCATATAGTCCAAAACCAAAGTAAAACAGGAATATTCTAAGTCATAATAATCCTATAATAAGATTGAAAATGTTCTTAAAAGAATATTCAATAGAGATGAAATTAACCAAGCAAAATGTCATTATCTGATAAATTTTGTCCATACAGTCTCATAATTCAGATAAATAACATTGGGGATTAAGTACGTGTTTGCCTGAATTCTCTGAATATTTACACTAACTTTAATCCTCCTTTTGAGCCAGGCTCAGTGACACATGCCTGTCAACCCAGTGGCTTGGGAGACTGAGGCAAGGGGGTCATGAGTTCAAAGCCAGCCTCGACAAAGGCCACGCACTAAGCAAGACCCTGTCTCTAAATAAAATACAAAAAAGGGTTGCGGATGTGGCTCAGTGGTTGAGTGCCCCTGAGTTCAATCCCTGGTATGCCCCCCTCAAAAAAAATCAAAACACCTAATCCTCCTTTTGATTATATAGCTCCAGATGTGGTAAAATTATGAAACAAGATTAAGTTTAGAATTAAAAGAGAATTTACAGGGCAAAGTTTCCAAATTAATATTTCATTTATTTTTTTGATGGGAATTTAAATTAGTATAGCCATCATGGAAAATAGTATGGTAGTTCTTCAAAAAATTAAAAATAGAACTAGGATATGATTTAGCCATCTCACTACGATGTATATATCCAAAGGAAATGATATTTGTATATGGAAGAAACATCTGCACTACCTGCTCATGGCAGGATTATTTTCAGTAGCCAAGTAATGAAGACAACTTAAGTGTCCATCAAGTCATGAAACAGCATGTATTTCATATACAAAGTTAAATACTGTTTATTCATTAAAATAGAATGAAATCCTGTCATTTGCAGCAACGTGGATGGAACTGCAGATCACTATGTTAAATGAAATAGGCCAAGCACAGGAAGATATATTATTGAACTAATATTTTGAATCTAAAACAGTTGATCTCATAGAAGTTGAGAGTAGAATGGGGGTTACCAGAGTTTGAGGAGAGTAGAACAATGCGAGAGATGAGAGAAATTAAGTGATGATAGTAAGTTACCATTAAATAGAGTAAGAAGTTCTGGTGTAATATTGCTCAGTAGAGTGATTATTGATAACAATAATGTATGGTCCATTTTAAAAAGCCAGAAAAAGAAATTTTGAAAGTTATTACCATAAAGTGATAAATATCTGATGAGATAAATATGTTCAATTTGAATTAAACTTTATGTAATTCATAATTATATTGAAAGGCACAGTACATCATTAATATGTAAAATTGTATGTCTTTGTATGTTTGTTAAAATATTTTTAATTAAATATTTAAAAATATTTAAGAGCACATGTCTGTATTCCCAGTGGCACTAGAGGCTATGGCAGGAGGATGGTAAATTCAAAGCCAGCTTCAGTAATTTAGCAAGAAAAAAGAAAAAGAAAGAAAGAATAGCAACAATGGGCTGGTAACATGACTCAGTTGTTAAGTGCTGCTGGATTAAATTAAAGTTATCAATTGACATTTTTATAAAGGCAAAAAATACAGGCTGATGCAAAGAACATATATTATTTGCAGTTTTTCATGATATTTTTCCTGGCATTAATATATTGAAAATATTGTGTAAGTAAGGAAATTTTTGCTACTGAGCTGCAAAAATAATGAATAGATAAATGAAGTGAAGAAATGTATATATAACTGCCTTACAACTGTTGTTTATTTGAAGAAATGTCAATTGAAAAGTAATTACAGTTGTTGGTAAAAAACAAAAATACTCATTCACCTCGAATATCTCTGTATAAAAAAGTACAAGCACAAATCAAAAAGTGAAATTTATAAAAGGAGAAAAGGGGGAGCAAACAAAAGATCTCCAGTTATTCACATAATGCTTTGGATACATTAATTGTTTTATTAGGTTTGTTCACTATTACTATATTTTTTGTACTAGATGGCAATAGAAGGTTTGATTTAAAATGTAACACTGGTAGAATGGAAAATAGTTTTCAATAACCCTTGAGCACATTTATGTACCACCTTAAGATACTTTAACGAAATCTGAAACCTCTTGTGTTTGGAATGCAATGTGAATATGTGTCTTCACTGTAATCACAACACATAATTTCTCCTTTTTTTTCCCTCACCCAGTGAAATCCTTTAGCAGAAGATGCATGCAGATCCTGGCAGTGATAAGCTGAGCTGAAAGACTTGGAGTGACATTCACTTGATACTCAGTATTTTTTACAAATTAAAAATTATCATGTGTGTCTACAGAGTCTTAATCTAAAATCTAAAAGAATTACCTGTCCAATTTTGATTTCTACTTTGAAATAAAAATATATACTCAGAAAATAGGTCTTGGAAGTTCAGGGAACCTATACTAGATTTGCCCCAACTTTCACACACCCCCCCCCCAAAAAAAAGATCCTATCAGAGGCATAATATTGTCAAACTGTAAAAAGTACAAGGTGAAAAGAATAATTTAAAACAGCAAGTAACACCTAGAAAATCTGCACGAGACTAATAGCAATAATTTTTTAGCAAAAATTGTAAGGGCCAGAAAACAATGGGGTGTTGGGTTCAAAGTCATAAATAAAGCACGAAAACAAAAAACAAACAACAGATACCCAAGATTACTATTCTTAGCAAAGCTTTTCTTCAGGAATTAAAAAGATACAATGACTTTTCAAGACAAAAAAAAATGAGGAAATTTATTATAACTACATAGTCCTTATCATAAAAACCCAAAGTGCCACATTAGAAGTGAAAGATGATAATTACTGTCAGGGATATACAAAAAAATACCAAACTCACTGCTAGATCAGAAACACAAAAGAAAAACAAAGAAGAGAATCAATCATAAATGAAGAAAACCATCCAACCACAAACATGAAAAAAAAGACAGGAAGACAGGAGAATAGGGTCTACCAAACAGTGCAAAAAAAAAAAAAAAATAGCCTAAGGACAGGAGTATGTCTGTAGTAATCTTAAACTGAAACATTAAGTTCCCAATTTAAGTCAAAACTTGATGAATGGGAAAAAAAGCAATGTCCAATGATATTCTGCTTCCAAAAAACCCACTTCATTAAAAAACATTAATGTAGACTGAAAGTAAAGGTATGGAAAAAATTACAAGGTAAAGAACAACCAAAAACATATAGATGTACCAAGATTTATATCAGGTGGAATAGACATCAAGTCAAAATAAAATATGGAGGATTAACTTTAATCAAGGAAGAAAATAATATCTACATAGGAAACTACAGAACACTGGGGAAAGAAATAAGAGGTCAAATGTAAGATGAAAGTAAATATATACCAAGTTTATGAATAAGAACAATTAACATTTTTAAAGTGCATACTACCCAATGTGTCTACAGATTTAATGCAATTTTTATAAAAATACCAATGAAATTTTTCACATAACTAGGGGGAAAATACAATATTAAAATGTTTACAGGATCCAAAAAAAGAAAGACCTTCAAATGTCAAAGCAATCATGAGCAGAAAATACAAAACTGGAGTCATTTATAACACCTGACTGCAAAATATGCTACAAAACTATAGTAACCAAAGAGCATGGGATTAACATAAAATAAACAAAAAGTTATACAACAGATTAGAAAACCAAGAAATAAACCTATATTCTTAAACAGTCCACTTATTTTAACAAAGGCATCAAGAACATACATATTAAAAAATCTTAGGTCATATTAAAAAAATTAATTCAAAATGAATCACAGACTTAAATGGAATTACATCAAACCAAAAGCTTCTGTACATCAAAATAAAAGGATCAGCAGAGAGCTCAGACTTACACGATCTGTGTTCTTCAGCTGGGGAAGCACATGGAAGTTCCCCTCTGATTCAGGCATAATGATCAACAGGAAGGCCCTGAGAAGCTTCAGGTTGTGCAAGTCTTGGGACCTCAAAAATATTCTGGATAGAGGTACAGCTGCATTTTGATGATGGAGCAGAGGGTGCTGTGGAATGTGGAGTGAAACAGGGAGTCATGATGGACAGGGCCTCTCTTTTAACTGGAACCTCCCAAGGTCCCTGCATCATGGGTTTCCAAAGAGTAGCCAGGCAAGTCCATGCACCAGATCAAAAGGGCAACCTGTGAGGCACATGTGTGGGTAAGGGGCTCCCCACACTTGCTCTCCGGTCTCTGTACAGATAACTAGTGGCATCCTGGGTTTGGATTGGCTGTGTTGGAAAGGGATCCACACAGGGCTTGGCTCTGAGGCCCCAACCACTACTCTGTTCCTTTGGTGCCCAGAATCAAATGCAGAACAATATGTTCTTTCTACAGGGTAAACCCCGGAGTTGAGTCCTCTGCAGGAAATCACACAGGGTGGAAATTGGGATTTGCCCAGCCTTCATTTATAAGAGCTCCCCATGAAACAGGAGCCCTCCTGAATGGCCCAAAGAACACCCCCTTCTTTCCTTGAAGCTACTCCTCACAAACATCTGGCTGCAGGTTTCTATACCTAGAGATGGTGAGGAGGCTGACACCTCTAACATCCTGTGCCCCTCATCTGCCAAGATGGCTGGTGGGCTTGACTAACTTCCTGACAATACTGGAACTCCAGGAGGACTAGTAGGTTTGTCTGCATTGATTCCTAAATAATAGGCCAAATGATGGCCCATGGTGGTGCTACACTTACATTTGAGTGATGGCTGAGCCAAACCACCTACTGCCTAGCTCTTCAGGGCCAGGACCCTATTCGTTTCTCCCCAGGTGTCCCTATTCTGGCTACATGCAGGTTGGAATGCTCCCAGATGCAATCCACAGACTCCTTCCTAAATGTGAAAATTGTTTTTCCTGAAGCCTCAGAGTGGTGAGGCCTGAGGCAGAGAACTTTCTCACAGGGAGGGGATATGCCCACAGGGTAAGGCCAGAGCTATAGGCTGCCTATAGTTACACAGAACCAGACCTGAGGCAGACACTCTTTGGGCTCATCCTACTCGGTTTTCTAAACATCCAGGCAGGATGCTCCTCTGAAAACACTACTTTCCCCGGAGCTGACTGAGTTCCCAGAATTCCCAGCACCAAGCAGGAGATGGCCATGTGCCAGGGCTTGGAAGCAATACACATCTTTTACACAGCAGCTCCAGCACCTTCTGAGGAATGTCCAAATTTGGGGAGGAATGCAGTACCTTTCAAGAATTGAAGACAGTAGCTGCTGCATAGTAAGTGTGCATACATTTGTTTTAGTAGCACCACCTACCACTGTGTTTCTGGCCCATGCTCATGGATATGGTTTCTTCAACTCTTCATGGTAACTCAATGTGATGGGTATATCCCCCCTCTAGAGATGAGGAAAATGAGTCATGGTCAGATGAAATGACTTGCCACAGAATACTCAGCTACAAGTGCCAGGGTGGGAATTCAAATCCAGGCTGTCCCACACCAAGTCTGGAAGAGAGTACCGTTATACACTCATTCAACAAACCCCTATGGGTGCCTCCTGGAAGTGAGTGCTTCCTGTGGAAGCCCAAAGATTCATAGCACCCATGCATTGTAGGTGTCACTTTTACCATTCCCAAGCTTCCAATGAGGCTGCTGACCTAGGAAGGCAAGGCCCATCAGGCCTGTGAGGAGACTGCACTTTGCATCAGTGAAGCTCCACATGGATTCAGGTTGCTCTGTTCTGATGGCCAACGCACCTGCTTCCTCAGATCACAGCCAGGAAACATCATGGTCATGGCCAAAGGTGGGTTCATGTCATTCTACAACTGTCCATTCCCACAGAATGTGCATCAGCAAGAGGAAAGATTAAGGTTAGCTCCAGACTCTAGGTGACAATGATGTGGGATTCTGAACTGGAACAAATGTGCCTCTCTGGTGGGTAGTGATGGTGACAGAGGCAGAGGCTGGGCAGGGATGGGAGCATTTGGGAAATCTCTGTTCTTCCCCTCAATTTTGAGCTTAAAAATTCTCTCAAAAGTTATCAAGTAAAAAACAAGAGGAGGAAGAAGTGTGCTTTGTCACTCTGCACTGGGAGAGGCTGAGGGCAGGCAACCAGAGCTTGGGGCAAACAGACCCAGCACCTCCTTCCCAACCTGCCTCTCTCCAAGCTCAGCACAGCATGGTCTTCAAGGGGCTTTGGGGTCTTTAGAGAGAAGCTGTCTGATGGTGACAGCTCAGAAGCCCTGCCTGACACCTCCTCAGAAGGCCTTGAGGGGAGACTCAGATTTAGGGTGGCCCACCTCTCCCTCTCTGTCCCTGGGCTGTCCCTACTTATCTCCATTCCATCCCTGCTCCCTCAGAGGCTGCCAGCTGCTTGCTGCCTGAGCACCTTTGAGCTGCCCTTCCCACTTCTTGGCCCAGCAGCTCCTGTCCATCAATAAGCTCTCAGCGCTCATGACACTTCCTCTGAGAAGCCCATTCTGACTGCCACCTAGGAACACCCTGTCTCTCTCTCTCCTCTGTTTCCTCAACCATTTCTGAATTCATCCTATTTCTTCATCAGTTTACTTGTTCTCGCTCGGTCTCTCCTTCTAGACTGTGGGCTCCAAGAGGGTAGGGGCCTTCCTTGTGCTCACTGTTGTCTCCACAGCTCCCCCAGGATTGGAAAGGAGGGCTTGGAAGCTGTGGACAAGTCATAGGGTGAGGATATAATGAGAAGTGGGTCAGCTGCAACCTGAGGGAAGGCCCTCACCATCCCCTGCCATCCTGGCCCCCTGATCTTGGCCTGCCAGCCTTCAGATCCGTGAGAAATCAGTTTCTGATGTTTCAAAGCCACACAGTGGATGGTCATAGTTACAACTGCCTCCACTGATTAAGACCTGGGCAATCTGATCCAGGCTTGGGTACTGCACTCAGGACACTTGGAGGTACCCAGGAAAGCTGAGGATGCTCTCTCCATGCAGCCAGTTGGTGTCTGTTTGTACAATATCAGGGTCTGCTCACATGATCCAGTGGACACCTGGCAAATAGTAAGCCTGCAGGCAGCACTTAAGACCAAAGACAGGCACAGGGGCAAAATCAGCCACCTCTACTGCAAGGGGCTGTGTTCTAAATGCGGCTGCTCTCACCCCTTCAGTGGGGACATCTGTGGCTTGCCTGCTTGGCTTTCATCTCCCTGTCTCATCATTTACCCTTGAATACTTTTGGTGACTCTTTCTTTCTCTCACACAATGATTCAGCCCCTCCAGGCTTGACCACTGAGATCAATCCATCCCACCATGATGGGCAGAAAGAAGCAGTGACCCAGGCTGGCCCATGACTTTCACTTTCATCATTAGGACACTGTCTTTTCCTCCAATGCCAAACTAGAAGATTGTGTCTCTAAAGCTGCTTGGCAACATGCCACCACCCCCAGAGACAGGGTGGGCAAAGAAGGCAGTGTCAGGAGATGGAGCGAGGCAGTGTCCTGATGATGACACTGCAACCTCTGGATAAAGCTGTGCCTGAATCTCTTGTGTTCAGCCCACAATTCCCAAACATGTGAACCAAAGCAATCCACTTGTCAGCCTTTCTTTCTCCTGTAAACTTATGCTTGTTTACTTATTGATCTAGCTAACAGTGTTAGGGTTTATCCAATTTGAAAGGTGGACCACTTTGCTGCTTCATAGCTGTCTGGCCTTGGCTCAAGTCCTTAAACCCTCAGAGCTTCAACTTCCTTCCTAGTAAAGAGGAGTTGCTACTTTCACCTACACAAGAGGAAGTCAGCCTTGTAGATTATATGAGACAAGGCAAAGCACTTAGGATTGATGTTTGATGAACTGAAGATTCTATAATTCTAGTCTACTAATTAAGCATAATTGACTGAAGAATAACTACAGGGAATGCTTTCAAAGACCCAAGTATCACTGAGTGTCTGACTCCTAGGGCCTCAGCTATCTGATTTTTCAATGTGGCCTCGGTATGGCAGCAACTGTTGCATTCCATAGAACACCCACAATCTGAGCTCCTAAAACATCAGGAACAGAAAAAGCATAAAAATATGGATCTTCCATCTTCTCATATCACTAAAAGAAAAACACAGTGACCCATCTGAATTTAGAACTCTGAAACCCCTCACCCAAGGGCTCAGGACAACTCCATGGAAGGGCCAGGAGGTTCCCACCAAAGGGCTTGTCCCTTTGGACATCAAGAAATACCCCTTGCATATAGCACAGCTCTGGGACCTGCAGCACCCCCACCCAGGGCTTACCCAGGTGAGAAAGCTCATGCTCTGAGACCATCTGCAAAGTTTTCTGTGAGCAGAGGACAGTAAGTGACCTACTGCAGCTGAGTCCACCTTGCTCCCACTGGGGTGGGCCAAGCACACCTTCCTGCATACAGATAGTGCCATTAGGACAGGTCAGCAGCACTGCTGCATAAGGGAAAAGAGACTGTCATCCCAGAGGTTCAGGTGCTACTAAATGGGCAGGACCACAATTTGAACCCAGGACTGTCTGATTCCAAAGTCTGGTCCTTTGCCAACTCCAACTCCACACTCCCAGCATAGGTCGCAACCACCTATGGGCTGTTGGTTCCAGCTGCAAAGCAATGTAAAGCAGAATTTGCAGCCAGACCCCTGGGTGAACCACTCACCATCTCTGGGACCTTAGGCCCATTACCTACCATCTCCTTGTCCCAGTTTCCTAATGCACCAATGAAGGTGTGTTGTTCACTCCACAGAGCAAAGGGATGGTTAAATGAGATTGTCTATTGAACAGGCTCGGTATCATATGGTGATTTGTTGTTTTGTTTGTTTGTTTTTATTCCTTTATTTACTCAGGATGTCATTAACTGAGCCCTGGGCTTTCTGGAGGAGAGCAAGCCTTATCAGTTACAGTTTTATTACATCTTAAGTGCAGCCTTGGCAAATTCCAGGTAGGGCTTGGTCACAGAGGGTGGTGCCAGCCAGTGGCTAGAACCTAGGGCTCACCAGAGGTGGAGGTCAGCTCTAGAACCTCCTCTGCTTAGAAAGCAGGAACAGGGGGATGTGAGCAGGGACTTTCTAGGAGTCATATAGTTGTTAGGGACAGAGACCTGGGAACAAGGACTCAGGCCATGTCCTGTTGCACCAGGTGCCTGAAGCCTTAGCAATTGAAGGCCCATGGGGGTGACAAAAGTGCCCTTTCCTACTTGTTAACCCATGACAAAATGCTCCCCCCAGCTACCACAGCACCCTATGAGGCTTCTGCAGGGAGACCCAACAGGATGGCACAGGAGACACAAGCAAACAAGAAAGCCAGGCCCCTCCTGCCACCCTCACTACTGAGAACCGGGGAGATCAAGGCTACCAGACACCCGTCACTATCCAAAGCTCCCAGGAGCTGCACTGCCAGAGGCCTGAAACAGCCTCAGAACACATCATGTGGGTGGGACTGCATTATTCATGAGAAGTTCTGCCCCATGAGCCCACACACAGGCTCAACTGAGTCAATCCTACAGCACTCAGGGGACCCAGAAATGTCCTTCTTGGAAGTTCTGTGCCCATTCAATGGACAAGAATTCTGCAACCCCTCCTCTGCATTCTGGAACTTGGAGGCTGAGCCTAGGGTTCCCAGCCCAGGTCAAAATTCTACAAAAAACAGGCAGAAGTTTCCTCTTTGGCCTGACACCCTGGTGACTGTGCTTCCTCCCACTGGTCCCCTATACTTGCATCTTCCTCCTCTGGTCCAAATTCCCCCAGGGCTCCCATCTTACCCAGAGTAAGGGCCAAAGACCTCAGCAGCCAAGAGACTCTGCATGGTGGACCCTGTTCTTTCTCTGACCTCATTATCACTCTCCTTCACTCTGCTCTGGTTTCATTGGCCACCTTGCTACTCTGTCTTCCCAACTCAAGGTCTTTGCAGGTGTTGATAATTCTGCCAGGAACACCCTTCCTGAAGAAGTGGACATCTTCCCTTCCTTCAGCACTCTGCTCAAACATTATCCCCTCAGAGAGGCCAAGCTGACAACCACCTCTGGTGAGCCCTTTCCCTCTCTCTCTAACCATTATTTCCCCCATGGAACTTATTATTTATCTACCTGTCCCCAGACCGGTAGATGAAAGCATGTGAGTAAGTGCTCAATCTGCATCTGCATGGGGAGGGGAGCCTCGGTGGTGCTCAGTGCGTCCACCACATGATGCCACCCCTAACACACACACACACACACACACACACACACACACACACAACTATGTGTGCACCCACGCACACTCAGTCCAGGCATGCAGATGCCATCCTTAGCCCCCACCACTATAAACGTTCCCCACCTCTACAGGGACCTGGGAGTTGACTGGCTATAAATCCAGAGGCTGGACTAATCTCCACCATGGCCCAAGAGACAGTAAAAGGGCAGCAGGTCAGCAAAAGTCTGTTTGTCATTCTCCTGTGTAAGGTGGTTAGGGTGATGGGACACTGCCTGCCAAAGGAGCAGTCAGCTGAACTAGCCAGGCAGGCTCAATTACAGAAAAATGTACCACTTCAAACCCAGACCTTGCCAGTGGCCCTGAGCCTACTACTCAAGCAAGAGCTCCACGGGGGATCCAGCATTCCTCTCCGCCAGGGGCTTGCTTTAAATGTGGATGCAAATGTCACTGGGCTCACCAATACCCAAGCACACACCCTAATTCCAGGCCATGCCCCACCTGTAAAAAGACAGGGCATTGGAAGAGTGACTGACCCATGGCTGGCCCTTCCTCGGCACTTCTACATAGGGATATGACCAGCTAGGTAGTCCCTTCTCTTCAACTATGGGGTTCACAGAAGACTGAAGAAGCCCAGACTCTAGGACCACCATTACACTTACCGAGCCCAGGATAATGGTCCAGGTAGTGGGTAAGTCCACAACCATCCTTGTGGACATGGGCTACCTATTCTGTCTTGCCTACCCACTCTGGGACTCTGTTTCATTCCCAGGTCTCAGTTATGGAGATTGATGAAAAACCCTCCTCCCCAAACTGAACTGCTCAGCTGACCTGTGCCCTGAAGCAACACACATTCACAAAATCTTTTCTGGTCATTCCATCCTGTCCAGTTCCTCTCCTGGGCAGAGATGTTCTCCAATTACTAGGAGCCATGCTCCAATTACACCCCAAGAATACTACCACCTATCTCCTTCTGCCTCTAATCCTTACCCTCTCTAATAACTAGACAGTACCTACTGTGCCATTGCCCCCTGACCTAGTCGATCCCCAGGTCTGGGACATCTCCAAGCCAATCATAGCCTCCCACCACAAGCTAGTTCATATCCAGCTGAAACCCCAAACTAACTTCCTTTATGTCCCCAATTTCCCATCTTCAAAACCCATAAGGAGGAATTTAAACCCATCATAGACTGGTTACTTACCCAGGTCCCCTCATTCCTACTGACTCCCATTGCAGCATCCCATGTTGCCAGAACACAAACCCTCAGGAGCCTATCGCTTAGTCCAGGATCTCCGCCTAATTAATGAGACAGTTATTCCCATCCACCTGGTGGTTCCCAACCCTTACACTCGTCTTTCTCATGTCTCCCCTTTGAACACTCACTTTACTGTCCTGGTTCTTAAAGATGCCTTCTTTATAGTGCCTCTCCATTCTGACTCTTATCAGCTCTTTGCCTTCACATGGGAAGACCCTACATCCTTTAGGTCTCAACAGCTTACATGGACCATCCTACCCCAAGGCTTTAGGGACAGTCCCCATCTCTTTGGTCAGGCCTTGGCTTGGAAACTAACTGCTTGAGACTTGGGGGATAGCATGTTCTTACAGTATGTGGATGACCTTCTCCTATGCAGTTCATCACTCAAGGCTTCCCAAACTCACACTGTTCAGCTCCTCAATTTCCTGGGGTCCCTGGAGTATTGGGTCTCTCCATCTAAAGCCCAGCTTACTACCCCTTCAGTTACCTATTTAGGTACACTTCTCACTCCAACCTCTAAAAGCCTGACAATGAACAGAATTCAAGCTCTCCATGATCTACAGCCACCCAAAACAGCAGACTATATCCTCTCCTTCCTGAGTCTGGCAGGCTTTTTCAGGTTCCCCACTCTGCACTTCTTGCCAACTCCTTATATAAGGCAGCTAAGGAGACCCCTCACATGACCCTCACCTCCCCTAACCTAGTAGCCAATTCCTTTCACAAGCTCAGGGATGCTCTTATATCTTCTCCCACTCTCTCTCTTCCTAACCCTAACCATCCTTTCCACCTCTTTAAGGGTGAAAGACAGGTATCACCACTGGCCTCCTCACTCAACCAACTGGACCCTCCTATAAACCGGTGGCATACCTCTCCAAGCAGCTATGATTCATGGATGGCTACCAAGAACTGGCAGCAGCAGCAGAACTAAGGCAGCCCTAAAACTTACCTTGTTCCAACCAATAACTGTATTCCCCACCCATTGACTACAGGACCTCTTAATTCATAAGGGTCTTCCTCTTCTGAGCCCTTCAAGAATTCAAAAATTCCACCTTCTCTTTATAGAGAACTCCACCATTACCCTCTGTTCTTCATATCCTCTCAATCTAGCCACACTCCTTCCACTGTCTCCACCCCTTTCAAGTGCTAACCATTCCTGTCCGCAGGTGCTAGATTCCCTATGAATACCCCGTGAGGACCTCTTTGATTGCTCACTTCTCTCACCTAACTTAACCATTTTTGTGGATGGCAGTTCAGTGATGGGTTGTGACATACACTGTAGAGCCGCATATGCAGTAGTCACCACTGCCTCAGTTCTGGAAGCCAGCTGCCTTCCTGAAGGGACCACCTCCCAGACGGCTGAACTTTTTGCACTTATCAGAGTTCTAACTTTATCCAAAGGCAAACAGGTTTAACATATATGCAGATTCCAAATATGCCTTCCTAATCACTCATTCATATTTGGCTATTTGGGAGGAACATGGATTCTTGACCACTAAGGGATCAACACTCGTCGATGCCTCTCTGATCTCCAAACTCTTAGAGGCCCTACAACTGCCATTATGAGTGGCCACAATTAACTGCAGAGGACATCAAAATCCCTCTGACCCTATAGCTATAGGCAACAACAAAGCAGATTCTATAGCATGGGAACTAATGCAAAATTCTCAGCAGCCTCTATCCTATCTCTATCCACCACAATTAAACCTAACTATTCTCCACAGGAATGACAGGACCTAATAACCCAAGGTGGCCATTTTGGGGCAGATGGCTGGAATTTCCTGGGGGACCAAATTCCTTCCATAAACAGCAAGCTTATAGCCTACTGATGGACATACATAACTCTCTTCATATTGGCCCCAAGCCCCTTTTTCAGTTTTTACAACCCCTCTTTTACTTCAAGGAATAAGAACCACTCTCCAGCAGGTTTGCTCCATTTGTTCTGTCTGCTCTACAGTATCCCCACAAGGGGGCATCAAACCTAAACTCCCTACACATCAGATAAGGGGCCACCAACCAGGAAAAGACTGGCAGATGGACTTCACTCACATGCCTTCACTCACATGCCTAGGCACAAAAAGCTTTGCTACTGACTTACTTTGGTTAATACTCTTTCATCTCATTCCAAGTGAAGATAATCATTCAAGTTTATTTAAAATTAAATTCAAAAGATAGGCTTTTGTTATAAAGATTACTATATTCCTAAAGTAAACAAAAAATACTATATATAAATAGGTTAATGTTTCAAATTATAAAAAATTATATTCCTTAATTGATAACTATTATAAAAATTAAATGTTTTACTCTTATTAGTTTTATATTGTATTATCCTTACAAATTTTAAAACTATTATCTGTTAAAGACTTACACAAGAACAAATTTTTAATGTGACAACTGAAGTTAATTTGTAATAATAAGGTCATGACCTATAAGACAATCGAGTTGTAAAACTGTATTTCAGGAAATAATAAACCAAATTAAAAACTCTCAAGAGTATCACCATCAGAGTAGAACACTTAGAAGGCAGAACATCAGACAACAAAGACAAAGTATATCATCTCGAAAAGATTGTAGACAGCTCAGAAGCCTCATAAGAAACCATGAGCAGAACATCCAAGAAATATGGGATAATATAAAGAGACCAAATTTAAGACTTATTGGGATAGAGGAAGGTATAAAGGTCCAAACCAAAGGAATAAACAACCTCTTAAATGAAATAATTTTAGAAAACTTTCCAGACCTGAAGA
The DNA here is from genome assembly GCF_964194105.1 of Spermophilus citellus. NCBI lineage: Eukaryota > Metazoa > Chordata > Mammalia > Rodentia > Sciuridae > Spermophilus > Spermophilus citellus. Next base: position 117,030,388 of record NC_138184.1, on the reverse strand, counting down.
ATGAAACAGAAATACAAATCCTAGAAGCCTACAGGATGCCGAATGTACAAAACCACAAGAGACACATTATAATGAAAATACCCAACATACAGAACAAGGAGAGAATTTTAAAAGCCACAAGAGAAAGGAAGCAGATTACATTTAGGGGTAAACCAATTAGGTTAATGGCAGATTTTTCAACACAGACTCTGAAAGCTAGAAGATCCTGGAACAACATATTTCAAATGTGAAAAATAATGGGTTCCAACCAAGAATCTTGTATCCAGCAAAATTAAGCTTCAGGTTTGAAGATGAAATAAAAACCTTCAATGATAAACAAAAGTTAAAAGAATTTGCAAACCGGCACTTCAAAGCATTATTGGCAAAACATTACATGAAGAGGAAATGAAAAATAACAATGAAAATCATCAGTGGGAAATAATACAGTAAAGGAAAAACTAATCAAAGATGGAAAATGAATCAAGTTGAATAACAAAAATAAACAAACATGGCTGGTAGAACAAACCATATGTCAATAGTAACCCTAAATGTTAATGGCTTAAACTCATCAATCAAAGACATAGGCTAGCAGACTGGATTTTAAAAAGATCCAACAATATCCTGCCTACAGAAGAAAAAAACAACAAATAAATGACTTCACACTACATCTCAAAGCCTAGAAAAGGAACAACAAATCAATAGCAAATACAGAGGAAGGCAAGAAATAATTAAAATCAGAGCTGAAATCAATGAAATTGAAATCAAAGAAACAATTGAAAAATTTGACAAAACTAAAAGTTGGTTCTTTGAAAAAATAAATAATATTGACAGACCCTTAGCCATGCTAACAAAGAGAAGAAGAGAGAGAACCCAAATTACTAGCATATGGGATGAAAAAGGCAATATCACAACAGACACTACAGAAATATAGAAGATAATTAGAAATTATTTTAAAAACTTATACTTCAATAAAATAGAAGGTAGTGAAGGCATCGATAAATTCCTTAAGTCATATGATCTACCCAGATTAAGTCAGGAAGATACACACAACTTAAACAGACCAATATCAAGTGAGGAAATAGAAGAAACCATCAAAAGATTACAAACCAAGAAAAGCCCAGGACCAAACGGATATATAGCTGAGTTTTATAAGACCATTAAAGAAGAACTAATACCAATACTCTCCAATCTATTTCAGGAAATAGAAAAAGAGAGAGTACTTCCAAATTCATTCTATGAGGCCAATATCACCCTGATTCCAAAACCAGACAAAGACACTTCAAAGAAAGAAAACTTTAGACCAATATCTCTAATGAATAGATGCAAAAATTCTCAATAAAATTCTGGCAAATCGGATAAAAAACATATCAAAAAGATCGTGCACCATGATCAAGTGGGATTCATCCCTGGGATGCAAGGTTGGTTCAACATATGGAAATCAATACATGTAATTCATCACATCAAAAGACTTAAAGGTAAGAACCATATGATCATCTTGATAGATGCAGAGAAAGCATTTGACAAAATACAGCACCGCTTTATGTTCAAAACACTAGAAAAACTAAGGATAACAGGAACTTACCTCAACATTGTAAAAGCTATCCAAGCTAAGCCTCAGGCCAGCATTCTAAATGGAGAAATCTAAACGAAGAAAAACTGAAGGCATTCCCTCTAAAATCTGGAACAAGACAGGGATGTCCTCTCTCACCACTTCTATTCAACATAGTTCTGGAAACACTGGCCAGAGCAATTAGACAGATGAAAGAAATTAAAGGAATAACTGTAGGAAAAGAAGAACTTAAACTAGCACTATTTGTTGATGATTCTATAGAAGACCCAAAAAAACTCTTCTAAGAAACATCTAGAACTAGTAAATTAATTCAGCAAAGTGGCAGGATATAAAATCAACACCCATAAATCAAAGACATTCCTGAAAATGTGACAAATCCTCTGAAAAGGAAATGAGGAAAACTACCCCATTCACAATATCCTCAAAAAAAAAAAATACTTGGGAATCAACAAAAGAGGTGAAAGATGTATACAATGAAAACTATAGAACCCTAAAGAGAGAAATAGAAGAAGACCTTAGAAGATGGAAAGATCTACCTTGCTCATGGATAGGCAGAATTAATATTATTAAAATGACTATATTACCAAAAGCACTATACAGATTCAATGAAATTCCGATCAAAATCCAAATGGCATTCCTTGGAGAAATAGAAAAAGCAATTATGAAATTCATCTGGAAAAATAAGAGACCCAGAATAGCTAAAGCAATTCTAAGCAGGAAGAATGGAACAGGTGGTATCGTTATACCAGATCTTAAACTATATTACAGAGCAATAGTAACAAAAACAGCATGGTACTGGCACCAAAACAGGCTTGTGGGCCAATGGTACAGGATAGAGGACACAGAGACTAACCCACAAAACTACAACTACCTTATATTAGACAAAGGTGCTAAAAGCATGCACTGGAGAAAGGATACCATCTTCAACAAATGGTGCTAGGAAAACTGGAAATCCATATGCAACAAAATGAAATTGAATCCCTATCTCTCACCATGCACAAAAGTTAACTCAAAATGGATCAAGGATCTAGGAATTAAACCTGAGACTCTTTGTTGCATAGAAGAAAAAGTGGCCCTAATCTCCATCACATGAAGTTAGGCCCCAATTTCCTTAATAAAACACCTATAGCACAAGAATTAAAACCAAGAATCAACAAACAGGATAAATTCAAACTAAAAAGTTTTTTCTCAGCAAGAGAAATAATATGTGAGGTGAATAGGGAGCCTACATCCTGGGAACAAATTTTTACCCCTCACACATCAGATAGAGCTCTAATCTCTAGGGTATACAAAGAACTCAAAAAGCTAAACACCAAAAAAAAAAAAAAAACAAATAACCCAATCAACAAATGGGCCAAGGACCTGAACAGACACTTCTCAGAAGAGGATATACTATCAATCAACAAATATACGAAAAAATGCTCATCATCTCTAGCAATCAGAGAAATGCAAATAAAAAGAGTTACTCTAAGATACCATTTCATTCCAGTAAGAATGACAGCCATGATGAAGACAAATAACAACAAGTGCTGGTGAGGATTCAGGGGGAAAGGTACACTCATACACTGCTATGGGACTGAAAATTGGTGCAGCCAATCTGGAAAGCAGTATGGAGATTCCTTGGAAAGCTGGGAATGGAACCACCATTTGACCCAGCTATTTCTCTTCTAAAAACAGCATACTACAGGGACACAGCCACATCAATGTTTATAGCAGCACAATTCATGATAGCTAGACTGTGGAGCCAACCTAGATGCCCTTCAATAGACAAATGGATAAAAAAAATGTAGCATATATACACAATGGAATATTACTCAGCACTAAAAAATAATAAGATCATGGCATTTGCAGGGAAATGGATGTCATTAGAGCAGATTATGCCAAGTGAAGTTAGCCAATCCCCAAAAAACAAATCCCAAATGTCTTCTCTGATATGAGGGGGGTGACTCAAAATGGGGAAGAGAGGAAGAGCATGGGAAGAAGATTATCCATACATAGGGAAGAGGGGTGGGAGGGAAAGGAAGAGAGAAAGGGAATTGCATGGATGGTGAAAGGAGACCCTCATTGTTATACAAAATACATGTATGAAGATGTGAGGGAAAAAAAAAAGAATAGCGTTACCCTAGATTAAGTAGAGAGAAGTGGTGGGAGGGGAGGGGTTGGGGAGATAGAAAGGACAGTAGAATGAAACAGACATTATTATTACTGTGTGTATATATGTGACTGCATGACCAATGTGATTCTGCAACCTGTATACTCAGAAAAATGAGAAATTATTTCCTATCTGATTCAAAGTATGATATGTCAAGATCATTGTACTGTCATTGTAACTCCAGTAAAACAAATTTTTAAAAAAGAAAATTCATATAGGAAATGAACTTTCCAAACTCAAATTTGAACAAGGTCTTAGTTGCCATGCCATCTATAAGCATATCTGTCATTACTGCAGACAGATATTATGCTTCCCAACGGGGTTGGGAAAAGGTCAAAAATTTCCTAATGGGTTTGGCATAGCAATAATAATAGTTGGACCTTATGAGCCTTAGCTCACAGCCCTAGGGTCAAATGCAGCCACCCAGAGATGGGAATAAACTTCCAAGCCTCAAACAATTTGTTTTCCCCATTCTTATCCTGTTTTTCTGATTATGCTCCTCACTGAATCCCTTTGGTATGTTTCACTACAAATGAAACATTCCTAGGCTTTTCTCTTTGTTAGCATCAGACCCATCAATTCTCTTCCACTTGTTAAGCCCCTGCTTCAAATATTGTCCTGCATTTTTTGTGTTTAGTTCTTAATATTACTATCCTGGCCTTTATTTTCAGCCAACCCACACTTCAATGGTTATCTTCTCCCTCCCCATGCAGGTCACGAGCAGGAGTGATGTATTTCAAGCACTAAAAGAACAGAGGTGCCAATCTAGATTACTGCACAACCAGGAACATAGTCCTCTCAGAACTAGGAGAGAATTAAAGACCTTCCAAGATGAGAAGATCCTAACAGAATTCATGGCACTAAACCAGCTGGACAGATACTAAAAGGAATCCTACACACAGAAGAGGAAGAAAGATGAACACAACTAAGTGAGTTCAGGAAGTGTCTCTAGGAGAATAGATACACAATTCAGAAATGAGAGGGTCACATGTTATCAATTTAGAAAACCCTGAAACATCTGAGCATTCCATGTTTCCTTCTTCACCAAAAAGACAAGCAAAAAAAGCCAACAAAAAGATAAGAAACATACCATACCTTTCAGAATAACCTTGAATACACATGGTCTTTAGCCTTCAATTTAAAGATAGAAGGGTAGATTGGATTTTTTTTAAAAAAATCTACTTCCCACAAGAAACTCCTCTTCCCTTCAAAGCTGAGCAAGACTGAAAATGGAAAGATGAAAAATAATTTTCCAAGCAAGTGGAGTCTGGAGGCAGGGAGAAGTCACTATGCTTATATATGACAAACACACTGAGGCCAAAGCCAGGCAGAAGAGACAAACAAGGTCACTCTATGTTCATCAGGGGAAACAGAGCAATAAGATATCACAATGTCACCAATACATATAAATGCACCAATGTTGGAGCACCCAATTTTATCAAACACTACTAGACAAAGAGGAAGCCATAGGCTCCAGCAAAACAAAACTGGGGGACTTCAGAGCCCATCTCTCTGGAAGGTAGATCTTCCAGATGAACAATCAACAAGGGAATGTCAGAGTCAAGTGGCACTATGGGACAAGTGGACTAACAGACATTGACAGAATAAGGAATGCAACAGCCGTGGGGTACACATTCCACTCACCAGGAACAAGGAACATTCCCCCAAGGTATATTATGTATTAGGCCAGAAAGCAAGTTTTTAAAAATACCCCCAAAAATCTTATATGCTTTCCAATCACAATGAAATGAAACCAGAAATCAAGAGCAGAAGAACCTACAGAAACACTTGAAGATTATGTCTCACACCACCAAACAAGTGAAAAATCCCTAGAATCAGAAGAATATGGAAAGACAACATATCAGAACTTGTGGGATCCAGAAACAGAGTGTAAATTGCCTGGTGATAGCTCAAGAAATCAAAAACCAAGTCTAAAATCAGGAGAAGGAAAAAATAATCAATATTAGGGCAGAAAAAAATGCAATAGAAAGTAGAGGAGCACCATCAAAGTTCAAGGGAACAAAGAGTAGTTTTTTGAAAGCATAAAACAAAGTTCCAAAACCCTTAGCTAAATTAACAAAAGAAAAAGAGATTAGACCCAAACCCATAAAATGAAACTTGAAAAGGGAGATTTTACAACAGATACCAAGGAAACTCAAAGGATCATTAGGGAGGATTTTGAACAACTACATGCAAATATGTTGAAAAACCTAGGAGAAACAGACAAATTTACGAACCCAAAGTGAATCAAGAATATAACATTCAGATAATAGGAGGGACAAGTATGGAGACTGCAGCAGGATCCTATGACAGAGATAAGCTCAAGTCCCAATGGAGTCAATGCTGAATTTGACCAGATTCTAGAAGAAGCAATAACACCAGTATCATGTTACCCAAAGTATTCCAAAGCCTAGAAGTGGAAGAAACTCATCTAAACTCAGCCTCCAATCACTGTGTTCCTGATTTAAAACCTGACCAGGACAGAACCACAACAACTATGAGCATAACAATGTGAGGGGGATGTCCCTGCCCAGGAATGGAACCAGGTGTTGTTGGGGATGGAGAGACTGGTGAGTGCAGTGCAGGTCTCCTAAGTGGCTTTTGGGGGCTGCAGGAGAGCCTGCTCCTGGGGCTTTTCTGATGCTGCTGTTACAGGCACTGTCTAATTCGATTTCTTTTGACTGAGGAGTATTTGGAGTGTCAGCCTGGTGAAGGACAAGAGCCTCCACTGGACTTACTAAAGAGGAGATGACTCTTGTCTGCAGTTTGTGAGCTAAAATTACAACAACATGAGACAAAGATGCTCCAAAAGGATTCCATCATTTTCGGGTCATCATGGTTAGAAAGTTAAGATTCTTTGTGTTTAGAGACCAGAAGAGGAGAAGAAGTGTAGGTTGACACAGAGAAGTAGCTGACCTTGGGATTGCTCCCATGGGCTGTTGTCTTAGGGGCCATGGCCCTGCCCCACTGGTGTGGATGCCCTGGCAAAATTGTCTTCAAGGGGCAGAGCATGCCAGACTCACCATCCTATGGTGGAGGTGATAGGATGCCCAGTGGCCTCATGGAGTGGAGGAAGGGCCAGCTGAGGCCCAGCTGAGGGCAGTGGAAGACTGTTGGGATCTAGGCAGTGTCAGTCCTTAAAGCAGTTAGCATCATCCTATCTGGGTAGTGAGGCTTAAGTTTTTAAAGCCTAAGTGTGCTCTTAGTGCTTTCTCATGCTTCTTGTTCCTCCACTTGGGCTGATGACCATGGCCACAAAGGCAGAGATCAGATCTGGGAGCCCATCTGGGCTCCCAGGTCTCATAGATGGAATATGGGTGCACTTCAAAGTAGAGGTCGATATTTTGGATGTGGTGCTGGTTCTTCCAGGAGAGCTTAAGTCTTTCTGTGGGGGCAGACTTTGGGGGTTGACAGTAACTGTGGCCACACCAATGGTTGCTTTTTGTGGTGTGTGCCTTGCCTTCTGTCCCTAGGTCCCCATGGTGGTGCTCTGGTTAGGGGCACTGGAGGTGTTCTGTTCCAACCTTGCCTCATGTTGCTGCCTATTGCTTGGGGTTTCTCCTCTTTGGGAGGAGCTACACTGGGCCCCAAAGTTTGACATAAGCTCAGGTGTTGAGAGCCATAGCCGAAGCTAAATGGAGGACAATACCTGTTATGGAAGGTTGCCAATGAGGAATTTTGCAAGGAGACGGCTAGGCGAAATGCAGCAGCTGGTTATCCTCAAAGAAATCTAGATATGTTGTTAGGAAAGGGACCTTATGAGGATCAGCAGCAACAAATTGCATATGATCCTGGCGTATACTTACAAATTGCTGTAGATGCGGTTAGGGCATGGAAGACTTTACAAGGACATGGAGGTTTACAAGGTCAATTATCTAAGGTAATACAAGGAGCTAATGAACCTTATGCTGAATTTGTAGATAGGCTTATTCAAACAGCTACCAGAGTTTTGGGGAATATAGAACAAGCAATGCCATTAATAAAACAACTGGCTTATGAGCAAGTGAATCGTTGGTGCAGAGAAGTCATTAGACCATGGAAACATGAAGATTTAAACACATATATTAAATTATGTAGAGATATTAATGATCAAGGGCAAGTCATGGCAGCTGCAATACAACATGTTTTAGATGCCAGGCCAAAAACATGCTACAATTGTGAACAAACAGGACATTTTAAAAAGAGTTGCCCCATAGGAGGAGGGTTTAACAAAACTAGGTATCAAAGGAGTAGAATACCGGGTATTTGCCCACGATGCCATAGAGGGAGACATTGGGCTAAAGAATGCCGTTCTCAAACCACCATAGAGGGTACTCCATTATCAAAAAACGAACAAGACCAGGTGTTTATCCATGATATAGTGGAGAAAGGCATCGGGCTCCATTGCCAAAAAATGGACAGGGGGGCCCAATGCTCTGGGGTCCAAGACCACAAATATATGGAGCACTGGAGGAACCCAGCAACCCCATCAGGGTAGTGCCCAGGACACATTGTCCATTAAATCCCTCACTAGACAAACCAGAGGAAGTGCAGGATTGGACATCTGTGCCTCCGCCAGAACAGTACTAACTCCAGAGATGGGAGTTCAAATCATTCCCACAGGGGTAAAAAGACCTCTTCCTAAAGGAACAGTAGGCTTATTATTGGGATGCAGTTCTTTCTACTCTAAAAGGACTTATGATAAGTCCTGGGGTAATTGATCCAAATTATGAAGGTGAAATAAAAATTATAGCCAGTTCTCCAAAGGGTATATCAGTAATTTCACCAGGAGATAGAATAGCACAGTTACTAATAATACCCAGCCTACATGATAAATTTTCCAGTCGTACTGTAGAAAGAGGTTCCAGGGGATTAGGCTCCACAGGTGTATACTGGGCTATGCTTTCTTTAAATTTTGATTCTCGCCCCATGCTAAAACTAAATATTCAAGGACATGAATTTAATGGGCTACTGGATACAGGTGCAGACCTTAGCATCATCTCTCATCAAGAATGGCCAAAACATTGGCCATTACAATAAGCCACTCAAATGCTTCAAGGCCTAGGAGTGGCAACTAATCCCCATAGAAGTGCAATGGTATTAGATTGGAAGGATCCTGAAGGATGTGAATGAACTATACAGCCATATGTATTGGATCATCTTCCCGTAAATTTATGGGGATGAGATGTCCTAGATCAATTAGGTTTGACATTAACACATAACATCAATCAAAATGCACCCACTATTATGGCTAGACAAGGTTTTAGGAAAGGAAAAAGATTAGAAGAACAAGAACAAGGTATAGCAGCATGAATACAAATAGATCAAGGAATGGACAGACATGGGTTGGATTTTCAGAAGGGGTCACTGAGACAATAAAAATTACTTGGAAATCAGAAAGACCAATATGGGTTCCTCAGTGGCCTCTGACTAAAGAAAAGATACAAGCAGACCATGACCTGGTCAAACAACAATTAGCAGAAGGACATATACAACCTTCTGTATCTCCCCATAATACTCCCATTTTTGTCACCAAAAAGAAATCTGGGGAAGATGGCGGCAAAGGGAGTGCATCACTCCCGTGTACCGCGTCACTGTTCGGGAGAATGATGAGTTAGAACAGCTAAAAACTATCTTGTTAGGAATTTCTAGCATAACTGGAGTGCTCCAAAACCTAGTGGAAGGATTTTCATCGCACGAGGATCAGCTACAGGGGCTCAAATGCGAGCGATTTGTCTGCACGGAGGGTCACGCCACTTATTCAGCAAATCGCCCGGTGGCTAGAATCTGTGGCACGCACTGGGAAGCAAGAGATAGCAACGCAAAGATACAGCGCTGCGGATTCTGTGGGCTCCTGCCAGCTGTGCAATCACTGTACACAGTGCTGAATTCTGGGTTTGAGACGAGGGAAGGAAGCGGTCCAGTTTGGTTCTCCACCAGTCAGACCACAGAGGAAGCCAGAGGCCACCATCTTGGAGAGTTGACGTCATCATCCCTGTTTTCAACTGATTGCAGCTCATTCAACCATAGAACAGGTAATTTCAGGCTGCCATTCGCCTGCGTCTTGCAGACAAATTACTCAGGTGCAGTGTTAAAGAACCCGCGGACTGCTTCTTGGGGCCTGCTCCTATCAGAACATACACAGAGCCTGGGGTGGCCGAATTCTGGCTCCCAGAACTGCTCTGGCCCAGGGCTAAGGAGCCCGCAGAGGCTGCTTCTTGGAGCCTGCTCCTATCAGAGCATGCACGGAGCCCAGAGCAGCCGGGTTCTGGCTCCTGGAACTGCTCTGGCTCAGGGCTGAAGAACCCGCAGAAACTGCTTCTTGGGGCCTACTCCTGTCGGGGCATGCACTGAGCCCGGAGCGGCCGAGTTCTGGCTCCCGGAGCTGCTCTGACCCAGGGCTGAGGAACCCGCAGAGACTGCTTCTCGGTCAGGATCCTGCTGAGTGCTGTGGGGGCCAGAGGGGCAGAGCAGAGCTGCAGCCCGCGTCCGGAACAGCCCCAGCGACCCGCCGGCGTGGTATCACTTCACCCCAGCTGCAGTGGGGGCTGAGCAGAGCCGACGCCCAAGCCCAAAAGGTAGGCAGACCACCGGCCGATCGGCGGAATGGGCCCAGCGGCCTGCCAGTGTGGTAGACACGTCACACCAATTGGAGTAGGGGCAGAGCAGAGCTGCCACCCGCGCCTGGAACAGGCCTAGTGACCCGCCAGCATGGTATCACTTCATCCCAACTGCAGTAGGGGCCGAGCAGAGCTGCCGCCCAAGCCCGCAAGGTAGGCAGACCTGCGACCGACCGGCGGGACAGGCCCAGCGGCCTACCGGCGTGGTAGACACATCACACCAATTGGAGTAGGGGCAGAGCAGAGCTGCCGCCCGCGCCTGGAACAGGCCTAGCGACCCGCCGGCATGGTATCACTTCATCCCAACTGCAGTAGGGGCCGAGCAGAGCCGCCGCCCGAGTCCGCAAGGTAGGCAGACCTGCAATTGACCGGCGGGACAGGCCCAGCGGCCTGCCGGCGTGGTAGACACATCACACCAATTGGAGTAGGGGCAGAGCAGAGCCGCCACCCGCGCCCGCAAGGTAGGCAGACCTGCAACCGACCGGCACAACAGGCCCAGCGGTCCGCAGGTGTGGTAGACACATCACACCAATTGGAGGAGGGGCAGAGGAGAGCCGCCGCCTGCGCCCGGGACAGGCCCAGAGGCCCGCCGGCGTGGTAGTCACGTCACCCCAATTGGAGTAGGGGCAGAGCAGAGCTGCTGCCCACACCCTGAACAGGCCCAGTGGCCCGCCGGCGTAGTAGTTACGTCACACCAATTGGAGTAGGGGTAGAGCAGAGCCGCCGCCCACACCCGGAACAGGCCCAGCAACCCACCGGCGTGGAAGTCACGTCACCCCAATTGGAGTAGGGGCAAAGCAGAGACGCCTCCCGCGCCCGGAACAGACCCAGCGACCCCCCGGCGTGGTAGACACGTCACCCCAATTGGTGTAAGGGCAGAGCAGAGCCGCCGCCCGCACCTGCAAGGTAGGCAGACCTGCGACCGACCGGCAGAACAGCCCCAGGGGTCCGCGGGCGTGGTAGACACGTCACACCAACTGGAGGATAAGCACAGCCGCTGCCCGCCCTGCAAGGGAGACTTTTCAACTATACAAGAGTTATATAAATATATAGGGGGAAAATTTCAAAAACACAACAGTTTCACCAAGCAGAAAGAAACGCAAGCAGTATGAAACGACAAGGAAACAAAGGACCACAAGCAATGCAGGTCAACTCAACGTTAGAAGAGGTAATAGCTGCAGCAGATGGAATGTCAGATACAGAATTCAGGATATACATGCTTCAGATGATCTGGAGTCTCAAGGAAGACATTAGACAGCAAAATCAGACAATGAAAGATCACTTCGACAATGAATTACATAAACAAATCCAAGAAGCAAAAGATCAACTATACAGGGAGATAGAGGTAATAAAAAACAAACAGAAATCCTAGAAATGCAGGAAGCAATAAACCAACTTAAAAACTCAATTGAGAATACTACCAGCAGAGTAGAACACTTAGAAGATAGAACATCAGACAATGAAGACAAAGTATTTCAACTTGAAAAGAACATAGACAGCTCAGCAAGACTGTTAAGGAACCATGAGCAGAACATTCAAGAAATATGGGACAACATAAAGAGACCAAACTTAAGAGTCATTGGGATACAGGAAGGTATAAAGGTCCAAACCAAAGGAATGAAAAATCTATTCAATGAAATAATACGAGAAAACTTCCCAGACTTGAAGAATGAGACAGAATCCCAACTCCTAGAAGCCTACAGGACACCGAATATGCAAAATCATAAGAGATCCACACCTAGACACATTATAATGACGATGCCCAGCATACAGAATAAGGAGAGAATTTTAAAAGCTACAAGAGAAAGGAAGCAGATTACATTTAGGGGTAAACCAATCAGGATAACAGCTGATCTTTCTACACAGACTCTGAAAGCTAGAAGATCCTGGAATAACATATTTCAAACACTGAAAGAAAATGGGTTGCAACCAAGAATCGTGTATCCAGCGAAATTAAGCTTCAGAATGGAAGATGAAATTAAAACCTTCCACGATAAACAAAAGTTAAAAGAATTTGCAGCTAGAAAACCATCTCTTAAAAACATCCTTGGCAAAACATTTCAGGAAGAGGAAATGGAAAACAATAATGAAAACAAACAGTGGGAGGTAGGACAGTAAAGGGGGGAAAATAATCAAAGAGGAAAACAAACCATGTTTAGTAACATAAATAAACAAATATGGCTGGAAGAACAAACCATACCTCAGTAATAACCCTAAATGTTAATGGCTTAAACTCACCAATTAAGAGACACAGGCTAGTAGAATGGATCACAAAACAAGACCCAACAATATGCTGCCTACAGGAGACGCATTTGATAGGAAAAGATATACATAGACTGAAGATGAAAGGTTGGGAAAAATCATATCACTCATATGGACTTCGGAAACAAGCAGGAGGGTCCATACTCATATCAAATAAAATAGATTTCAAGCCAAAGTTAATCAAAAGGGATAAAGAGGGACACTACATACTGCTCAAGGGAACCATACACCAACAAGACATAACAATCATAAATATATATGCCCCAAACAACAGTGCAGCTATGTTCATCAAGCAAACTCTTCTCAAGTTCAAGAGTCTAATAGACCACCATACAATAATCATGGGAGACTTCAACACACCTCTCTCACCACTGGACAGATCTTCCAAACAAAAGTTGAATAAGGAAACTATAGAGCTCAATAACACAATTAATAACCTAGACTTAATTGACATATATAGAATATACCACCCAACATCAAGCAGTTACACTTTTTTCTCAGCAGCACATGGATACTTCTCAAAAATAGATCATATATTGTGTCACAGGGCAACTCTTAGACAATATAAAGGAGTACAGATAATACCATGCATCTTATCTGATCATAATGGAATGAAACTGAAAATCAACGATAAAAGAAGGAAGGAAAAATCATGCATCACTTTGAATGATCTATGGGTTATAGAAGACATCAAGGAGGAAATTAAAAAATTCTTAATGATAAATGAAAACACAGACACAACATATCGGAATCTATGGGACACATTGAAAGCAGTTCTAAGAGGAAAATTCATTGCTTGGAGTTCATTCCTTAAAAAAAGAAAAAACCAACAAATAAATGATCTCATACTTCATCTCAAAATCCTAGAAAAAGAAGAGCAAAACAACAGCAAAAGAAGTAGAAAGCAAGAAATAATTAAAATCAGAGCTGAAATTAATGAAATCGAAACAAAAGAAACAATTGAAAAAATTGACAAAACTAAAAGTTGGTTCTTTGAAAAAATAAATAAAATCGACAGACCCTTAGCCATGCTAACAAAGAGGAGAGAGAACTCAAATTACTAGCATACGGGATGAAAAAGGCAACATCACAACAGACACTTCAGAAATACAGAAGATAATCAGAAATTATTTTGAATCCTTATACTCCAATAAAATAGAAGATAGTGAAGGCATCGATAAATTTCTTAAGTCATATGATCTGCCCAGATTGAGTCAGGAGGATATAGACAACCTAAACAGACCAATATCAATTGAAGAAATAGAAGAAACCATCAAAAGACTACCAACTAAGAAAAGCCCAGGACCTGATGGGTATACAGCAGAGTTTTACAAAACCTTTAAAGAGGAACTAATACCAATACTTTTCAAGCTATTTCAGGAAATAGAAAAAGAGGGAGAACTTCCAAATTCATTCTACGAGGCCAACATCACCCTGATTCCTAAACCAGACAAAGACACTTCAAAGAAAGAAAACTACAGACCAATATCTCTAATGAACCTAGATGCAAAAATCCTCATTGAAATTCTGGCGAATCGGATTCAAAAACATATCAAAAAATTGTGCCTCATGATCAAGTAGGATTCGTCCCTGGGATGCAAGGCTGGTTCAATATACAGAAATCAATAAATGTTATTCATCACATCAATAGACTTAAAATTAAGAACCATATGATCATCTCGATAGATGCAGAAAAAGCATTTGACAAAGTACAGCATCCCTTTATGTTCAAAACTCTAGAAAAACTAGGGATAACAGGAACATACCTCAACATTGTAAAAGCAATCTATGCTAAGCCTCAGGCTAGCATCATTCTGAATGGAGAAAAATTGAAGGCATTCCCTCTAAAATCTGGAACAAGACAGGGATGCCCTCTCTCACCACTTCTGTTCAACATAGTTCTCGAAACACTGGCCAGAGCAATTAGACGAAAGAAATTGAAGGCATAAGAATAGGAAAAGAAGAACTTAAATTATCACTATTTGCAGATGACATAATTCTATACTTAGCAGACCCAAAAGGGTCTACAAAGAAACTATTAGAGCTAATAAATGAATTTAGCAAAGTGGCAGGATATAAAATCAACACGCATAAATCAAAGGCATTCCTGTATATCAGCGACAAATCCTCTGAAATGGAAATGAGGAAAAACACTCCATTCACAATATCCTCAAAAAAAAAATAAAATACTTGGGAATCAACCTAACAAAAGAGGTGAAAGACATATACAATGAAAACTACAGAACCCTAAAGAGAGAAGTAGAAGAAGATCTTAGAAGATGGAAAAATATACCCTGTTCATGGATAGGCAGAACTAACATTATCAAAATGGCGATATTACCAAAAGTTCTCTATAGGTTTAATGCAATGCCAATCAAAATTCCAAAACGGCATTTCTTGTAGAAATAGATAAAGCAATCATGAAATTCATATGGAAAAACAAAAGACCCAGAATAGCAAAAACAATGCTAAGCAGGAAGTGTGAATCAGGTGGTATAGCAATACCAGACTTCAAACTATACTACAGAGCAATAGTAACAAAAACAGCATGGTACTGGTACCAAAACAGGCCAGTGGACCAATGGTACAGAATAGAGGACACAGAAACCAATCCACAAAACTACAACTATCTTATATTTGATAAAGGGGCTAAAAGCATGCAATGGAGGAAGGATAGCATCTCCAACAAATGGTGCTGGGAAAACTGGAAATCCATATGCATCGAAATGAAACTGAATCCCTTTCTCTAGCCATGCACAAAAGTTAACTCAAAATGGATCAAGGAGCTTGATATCAAATCAGAGACTCTGTGTCTGATAGAAGAAAAAGTTGGCTCAGATCTACATACTGTGGGGTCGGGCCCCAAATTCCTCAATAGGACACCCATAGCACAAGAGTTAATAACTAGAATCAACAAATGAGACTTACTCAAACTAAAAAGTTTTTTCTCAGCAAAAGAAACAATAAGAGAGGTAAATAGGGAGCCTACATCCTGGGAACAAATCTTTACTCCTCACACTTCAGATAGAGCCCTAATATCCAGAGTATACAAAGAACTCAAAAAATTAGACAATAAGATAACAAATAACCCAATCAACAAATGGGCCAAGGACCTGAACAGACACTTCTCAGAGGAGGGAATACTATCAATCAACAAGCACATGAAAAAATGCTCAGCATCGCTAGCAGTCAGAGAAATGCAAATCAAAACCACCCTAAGATACCATCTCACTCCAGTAAGATTGGCAGCCATTAGGAAGTCAAACAACAACAGTGCTGACGAGGATGTGGGGAAAAGGGTACACTTGCTCATTGTTGGTGGGACTGCAAATTGGTGCAGCCAATTTGGAAAGCAGTATGGAGATTTCTTGGAAAGCTGGGAATGGAACCACCCTTTGACCCAGCTATTCCCCTTCTTGGTCTATTCCCTAAAGACCTAAAAAGAGCATGCTACAGGGACACTGCTATATCAAGGTTCATAGCAGCAGAATTCACAATAGCAAGACTGTGGAACCAACCTAGATGCCCTTCAATAGATGAATGGATAAAAAAAAATGTGGCATCTATACACAATGGAGTATTACTCTGCATTAAAAAATGACAAAATCATAGAATTTGGAGGGAAATGGATGGCATTAGAGCAGATTATGCTAAGTGAAGCCAGCCAATCCCTAAAAAACAAATGCCAAATGTCTTCTTTGATATAAGGAGAGTAACTAAGAACAGAGTAGGGACAAAGAGCATGAGAAGAAGATTAACATTAAACAGGGATGAGAGGTGGGAGGGAAAGTGAGAGGGACGGGAAATTGCATGGAAATGGAAGGAGACCCTCAGGGTTATACAAAATTATATACAAGAGGAAGTGAGGGGAAATGGAAAAATAATACAAGGGGGAGAAATGAAATACAGAAGAGGGGGTAGAGAGAGAAGAGGGGAGGGGAGGGGTGGGGAGGGGGGATAGTAGAGGATAGGAAAGGCAGCAGAATACAACAGACACTAGTATGGCGATATGTAAATCAATGGAAGTGTAACTGATGTGATTCTGCAATCTGTATACAGGGTAAAAATGGGAGTTCATAACCCACTTGAATCAAAATGTGAAATATGATATGTCAAGAACTATGTAATGTTTTGAACAACCAACAATAAAAAAAAGAAATCTGGTAAATGGAGATTATTTCAAGATTTAAGAGCCATTAATAATGAGATGGTTATTATGGGACCTGCTCAATCATGGATTCCTCAATTGTCTGTTTTGCCAAAAACCTGGTATGTTTTAGTTATAGATATTGAAGATTGTGTTTTTTTAAATTCTAATTCATCCTGAGAATAGTCCACGTTTTGCATTTACTATCCCTGCACTGAATCATGAAGGTCCTGATCAGAGATATGAATGGAAAGTACTCCCTCAAGGGATGGCTAACAGTCCAACTATGTGTCAAATTTATGTTAACAAAGTAATCCAGCCACTTAGAAATCAAAATCCTGAACTACAAATATTTCACTATATGGATTATTAGCACACAAAGATAAAAACACATTGCTAGAATGTTATGCCACACTTACAAACTTATTAAAAAATTATAATCTAGAGATAGCAAGAGATAAAGTAGAATTAAATTGTCCAATTAATTATTTAGGAGTTCTATTATCCTCAACCATGGTCTGTCCACCAAAAATTCAAATATGAGTAGATCAACTCAAATCACTTAACGACTTTCAAAAGTTATTAGGAGACATAAATTGGATAAGGCCTTATCTAGGCATACGAACAGGACACTTGGGACCTTTATTTGATATCCTAAAAGGTCCATCAGATCCAAATTAACCCCGAATGTTAACGGTTGAAGCAAGAAAGGCATTAAAAATCATTGAAACATATATGGAAAATATGCATTTGGATAGAATTGATATAAGTTTGCCTTTATTATTTATTGTACTACCAACAAAAAATATTCCTACAGGAGTATTTTGGCAAGAAGGTCCATTATTATGGATACATTTATCTTATTCTCCTAACACTATTCTTACTAGGTATCCTGAGGCTGTAGGACAATTAATACTCAAAGGAATAAAAGCAGCAAAGGGAGTGTTTGGAATTTCTCCCAATAAAATTATTACTCCAGAATGCTGAGCTGACGTGGATCTGGGGCGAACAGTCTGGGCCTCTCAGAACACACACTGAGCCCAGATCGGCTGAATTCAAGCTCCCGTTCGCCTGCTTCCTGCAGACAAACAGCTGTGACTCAGCACTAATCCATCCGGCTGAAACAACTGGTCAGCCCTTCTGATCTAACGGAGGTAAACGCCTACCGAGCCTTCATAGGTAGTGGCCACAGGTTTGAAACAGGGCTTAAGAGAGACAGTAAGGACCCACCCGTTGCATTGGTCGCCCGGCAAAGGGAAACAAACTGTCGCCATTTGCAAGAGACACCACCATGGCAGAGAACTGACGTCATCAGACTGCGGCGGAGGAGATAACTTCATTGAAACCTGCGGCTACAGGTGTGTAATTCCCTAGCCTTCCCTCTCCACACATTGGGGAAACCTTAAGGGCCCCTCCCAGCTCTCCCATAAGGGCCCCTCCCAGCTCTCCCGTGAGCCAGCCTGAGGGAATCAGAGGTGGCGCGGAACTACCGCTCCCACCAGGGCTGACAGCTGAGGTCTCTTGCACCAGCTACCGGGGGTGTGGCTACCGGAGGGCAAGTAAAATTCGCTGAGGATTCTCAGCCCCAAGCTCTACAAACTTAGGGTCTGAGGGAATGGCTAACTGGAAGAGTGTGCCCAGTCATTCATGAAAACAGGGCTCCCGGGAGCAGCAGACCTGGCGTGTAGCCAGTATTGTGGTGAGCGGCGCCCATGAGAGGGGCCTGGCTAGAGGAAAAGTGGGAAGTGACTAGACACAAGAGGAGGCCCTAGGCACTCAGGATTGGAGACTCGCCCAGTCTGGGAGGAGCTGCTGCACAGTGATTGGTTCCCGCATATTGACAGGAGAAACTTGGCCTGGTGGGCACAGCGCCACCTACTGGAAGAGAAGTTAATCAAACTCTAAGACTGCATTCATTAGTTTTTTTTTTCTTTTCTCTTTTTTTTGATTTGGGTTTTTCTTTCATTTTCATTTTTCTTTCTTGTTTTTTTAAAATTTTTTTACAATTTTTTTAAAATTTTTTTCTTCTAATTTTAATTTTAATTTTTTGTATTATTTTTTTAAATTTTTTTCTTTTTTTATTTCCTATTTTTTTCTTCTTTTGTCTTTTCATTTCTTTTCAATTATCTTATCCCCCCTTCCTTGAATTCTACCTGCTTACTCTCATTCTCTTTAGTGACTTCTTCCCTTCCCTTCTAATACCTTTCCTCCCAAGCATCAAATAAATTTATAGGAGTAAACAGTAACTCAGCAGTCAAACAGAACAAGAAGTAACATGAGCAGCTTCAAAAAGCAAGGGAGAAAAGGAGTACAAACAATGCAGGACAGTCTAAATATTCAGGAGGACCTAGAGTCATCAGAAAAATGGTCATATAAAGAACTCAAGGAACACCTTAGACAGATGGAATGGAACCTTAAAGAGGATACAAGACAGCAAACTCAAGCAGCGAAAGAACACATTGAGAATGAATTACATAAACAGATAAAAGAAGAAGTTAAGCATCTTTATCAGGAGATAGAGATTATAAAAAATAATCAAACAATAATTCTAGAAATGAAGGAAACGATAAACCAAATTAAAAACTCAATTGAGAGTATCACTAACAGAGTGGAGCAAGTAGAAGCAGAATGTCAGATAATGAAGACAAAGTATATCATCTTGAAAAGAGTCTAGCCAACTCAGAAAGGCTGGTAAAAAATCACGAGAAAAACATCCAAGAGTTATGGGATAACATAAAAAAACCAAATTTACGAGTCATCGGGATAGAAGAAGGTACAGAGATTCAAACCAAGGGAATGAGTAACCTGCTGAATGAAATAATTATAGAAAACTTTCCAGAAATAAAAAAGGAAACAGATATACAAATTGAAGATGCATACAGGACACCGAGCACACAAAATCACAGTAGACCAACGCCAAGACACATTGTTATGAAGATATCCAATATACAGAACAAAGAGAAAATATTAAAAGCTAGAAGAGAAAGGAGACAGATTACATTCAGGGGTAAACCAATAAGGTTAACAACGGATTTTTCATCACAGACACTGAAAGCAAGAAGGTCATGGAACAATGTATTTCAAACACTGAAAGACAATGGATGCCAACCAAGAATTCTGTATCCAGCAAAATTAAGCTTCAGGTATGAGAACGAAATAAAAATCTTTCATGATAAACAAAAGTTAAAAGAATTTGCAGCCAGAAAACCAGCATTGCAAAGCATTTTGAGCAAAACACTACACGAGGAAGAAATGAAAAACAATAACCAAAACCATCAGTAGGAAGTGCCTCGGTAAAGACACAGGGCGAGGGGAAAGATAATCATGGAGAAACAAACTAAATTTTTTAAAAAAAGGATAAATAATCAAACATGGATGGAAGTACAAACCATATATCAATAGTAACTCTGAATGTTAATGACTTAAACTCTCCAATAAAGCGACATAGGCTGGTATCATGGATTAAAAAACAAATCCAACAATATGCTGCCTCCAGGAGACACATCTGATTGGAAAAGACATACACAGGCTGAAGGTGAAAGGATGGGAAAAAATATACCACGCACACAGTCCTCGTAGGCAAGCAGGGGTGGCCATCCTCATATCGAATAAAATCGACTTCAAGACTAAGTAAATCAAAAGGGATAAAGAAGGACATTATATAGTGTTAAAAGGAACCATTCACCAACAAGACATAACAATTATCAATATTTATGCACCAAATAATGGTGCTGCGACATTCATAAAACAAATTCTCCTCAAGTTCAAGAATCAAATAGACCACAACACAATAATTATGGGTGACTTCAACACACCTCTCTCACCATTGGACAGATCCTCCAAACAAAAGTTGAATAAAGAAACTATAGAACTCAATATCACAATCAATAACCTAGACTTAACTGACATATATAGAATATATCAACCATCATCAAATGGATATACTTTTTTCTCAGCAGCACATGAATCCTTCTCAAAAATAGACCATATATTATGCCATAGGGCAACCCTCAGTAAATATAAAGGGGTGGAGATAATACCATGCATTTTATCTGATCATAATGGAATGAAACTGGAAATCAATGATAAAAGAAGGAAGGAAAAATCCTACATCACATGGAAAATGAACAATATGTTACTGAATGATCAATGGGTTACAGAAGACATAAAGGAGGAAATCAAAAAATTCTTAGAGATAAATGAAAATACAGACACAACATATCGGAATCTATGGGACACAATGAAAGCAGTTTTAAGAGGAAAATTCATCGCCTGGTGGTCATTCCTCAAAAAAAGAAAAAACCAACAAATAAATGAGCTCACACTTCATCTCAAAGCCCTAGAAAAGGAAGAGCAAAACAACAGCAAATGTAGCAGAAGGCAAGAAATAATTAAACTCAGAGCGGAAATCAATGAAATTGAAACAAAAGAAACTATTGAAAAAATTAACAAAACTAAAAGTTGGTTCTTCGAAAAAATAAATAAGATCGACAGACCTTTAGCCATGCTAACGAAGAGAAGAAGAGAGAGAACTCAAATTACTAACATACGGGATGAAAAAGGCAATATCACAACAGATGCTACAGAAATACAGAAGACAATTAGAAATTATTTTGAAAACCTATATTCCAATAAAATAGAAGATAGTGAAGACATCGATAAATTTCTTTTTTTTTTTTTAATTTTTTAATCTTTATTTATTTTTTAGTTCTCGGCGGACACAACATCGTTGTTTTTTTTGTATGTGGTGCTGAGGATCGAACCCGGGCCGCACGCATGCCAGGCGAGCGCGCTACCGCTTGAGCCACATCCCCAGCCCGATAAATTTCTTAAGTCATGTGATTTGCCCAGACTGAGTCAGGAGGATACACACAATTTGAACAGACCAATATCAATGGATGAAATTGAAGAAGCCATCAAAAGAATACCAACCAAGAAAAGCCCAGGACCGGATGGGTATACAGCGGAGTTTTACAAAACCTTTAAAGAAGAATTAATACCAATACTTTTCAAGTTATTTCAGGAAATAGAAAAAGAGGGAGCTCTTCCAAATTCATTCTATGAGGCCAACATCACCCTGATTCCGAAACCAGACAAAGACACCTCAAAGAAAGAAAACTACAGTCCAATATCTCTAATGAACCTAGATGCAAAAATCCTCAATAAAATTCTGGTGAATCGAATACAAAAACACATCAAAAAAATAGTGCACCATGATCAAGTAGGATTCATCCCTGGGATGCAAGGATGGTTCAATATACGGAAATCAATAAATGTTATTCACCACATCAATAGACTTAAGATAAGAACCATATGATCATCTCGATAGATGCAGAGAAAGCATTCAACAAAGTACAGCATCCCTTTATGTTCAAAACATTAGAAAAACTAGGGATAACAGGAACTTACCTTGACATTGTAAAAGCTATCTATGCTAAGCCTCAGGCTAGCATCATCCTGAATGCACAAAAGTTAAAGGCATTCCCTCTAAAATCTGGAACAAGACAGGGATGCCTTCTATCACCACTTCTATTCAATATAGTTCTCGAAACACTGGCCAGAGCAATTAGACAGACGAAAGAAATTAAAGGCATAAAAATTGGAAAAGAAGAACTTAAATTATCACTATTTGCAGATGACATGATTCTATACCTAGAAGACCCAAAAGGGTCTACAAATAAACTATTAGAGCTAATAAATGAATTCAGCAAAGTGGCAGGATATAAAATCAACACGCATAAATCAAAGGCATTTCTGTATATCAGCGACAAAACTTTTGAAACGGAAATGAGGAAAAACACTCCACTCACAATATCCTCAAAAAAAATAAAATACTTGGGAATCAACCTAACAAAAGAGGTGAAAGATTTATACAATGAAAACTACAGAACCCTAAAGAGAGAAGTAGAAGAAGATCTTAGAAGATGGAAAAATATACCCTGTTCATGGATAGGCAGAACTAACATTATCAAAATGGCGATATTACCAAAAGTTCTCTATAGGTTTAATGCAATGCCAATCAAAATCCCAACGGCATTTCTTGTAGAAATAGATGAAGCAATTATGAAATTCATATGGAAAAATAAAGACCCAGAATAGCAAAAGCAATTCTAAGCAGGAAGTGTGAATCAGGCGGTATAGCGATACCAGATTTCAAACTGTATTACAGAGCAATAGTGACAAAAACAGCATGGTACTGGTACCAAAACAGGCGGGTGGACCAATGGTATAGAATAGAGGTCACAGAGACTAATCCACAAAGTTACAACTATCTTATATTTGATAAAGGGGCTAAAAGCATGCAATGGAGGAAGGATAGCATCTTCAACAAATGGTGTTGGGAAAACTGGAAATCCATATGCAACAAAATGAAACTGAATCCCTTTCTCTCGCCATACACAAAAGTTAACTCAAAATGGATCAAGGAGCTTGATATCAAATCAGAGACTCTGTGTCTGATAGAAGAAAAAGTTGGCTCCGATCTACATACTGTGGGGTCGGGCTCCAAATTCCTTAATAGGACACCCATAGCACAAGAGTTAATAACTAGAATCAACAAATGGGCCTTACTTAAACTAAAAAGTTTTTTCTCAGCAAGAGAAACAATAAGAGAGGTAAATAGGGAGCCTACATCCTGGGAACAAATTTTTACTCCTCACACTTCAGATAGAGCCCTAATATCCAGAGTATACAAAGAACTCAAAAAAATAGACAATAAGATAACAAATAACCCAATCAACAAATGGGCCAAGGACCTGAACAGACACTTCTCAGAGGAGGACATAAAATCAATCAACAAGTACATGAAAAAATGCTCTCCATCTCTAGCAGTCAGAGAAATGCAAATCAAAACCACCCTAAGATATCATCTCACTCCAGTACAATTGGCAGCCATTATGAAGTCAAACAACAACAAGTGTTGGCGAGGATGTGGAGAAAAGGGTACACTTGTACATTGCTGGTGGGACTGCAAATTGGTGCGGCCAATTTGGAAAGCAGTTTGGAGATTCCTGGGAAAGCTGGGAATGGAACCACCATTTGACCCTGCTATTGCCCTTCTCGGACTATTCCCTGAAGACCTTGAAAGAGCATGCTACAGAGATACTGCCACATCGATGTTCATAGCAGCACAATTCACAATAGCTAGACTGTGGAACCAACCCAGATGCCCTTCAATAGATGAATGGATAAAAAAAAATGTGGCATCTATACACAATGGAGTACTATGCAGCAATAAAAAATGACAAAATCATAGAATTTGCAGGGAAATGGATGGCACTAGAGCAGATTATGCTTAGTGAAGCTAGCCAATCCCTAAAAAATAAATACCAAATGTCTTCTTTGATATAATGAGAGCAACTATGAACAGAGCAGGGAGGAAGAGCAGGAAGAAAAGATTAACATTAAACAGAGACATGAGGTGGGAGGGAGAGAAAAGGGAAATTGCATGGAAATGAAGGGAGACCCTCATTGCTATACAAAATTACACATAAGAGGTTGTGAGGGGAATGGGAATATAAACAAGGAGAGAAATGAATTACAGTAGATGGGGTAGAGAGAGAAGATGGGGGGAGGGAAGGGGGGATAGTAGGGTATAGGAAAGGTAGCAGAATACAACAATTACTAATAGGGCATTATGTAAAATTGTGGATGTGTAACCGACGTGATTCTGCAATCTGCATTTGGGGTAAAATTGGGGGTTCATAACCCACTTCAATCTAATGTATGAAATATGATATGTCAAGAGCTTTGTAATGTTGTGAACAACCAATAAAAAAACCCTACATCCCAAAAAAATAAAAAATAATAAAATAAATTTTTAAAAAATTATTACTCCATATACTATGGATCAAATTGATGAGTTAGCTAATGAGTTAAATACTTGGGCAATAATCATGTGCAAATCTAATGTTTCATTTGATAACCACTTACCATCTAATCCTTTATTCTCTTTTTGGTCATTGCATCCTGTAATTTTTCCAAAAATGACAAGAAAAACACCTATCATGAATGCTCCAAATATATTCACTGATGGGTCAAATAATGGTACAACAGCAATAGTTACACCTGATCAAACTTTTACATTTTTAGTACCCAAACAATCAGCTCAAAAGGTAGAGCTTAATGCAGTATTACAACCTTTTGTGATGTTTAAAGATTCTGTATTTAATTTATTTTCCAATAGTCAGTATATAGTTAATGCTATAGTATCCCTTGAAGATGCTGGTAGGATTTCCCCTTCCTCTACTGTTTTCTCTTTGCTTTCCACTATACAAAGTCTAATCTGGGACAGAAAAGATCCATTCTTTATAGGACACATCAGGGCACATACAGGATTGCCTGGAGCCCTTAGTTTGGGCAATGATTTAGCAGATAAAACTACACATGACATACATATTTTCTCTACACTAGAAGAAGCTACAAATTCTCATAAAAAGTTCCATGTCAATGCTAATATTTTACAAAAGCATTTTAAAATAACTAAGGAACAAGCTAGACAAATAATAAAACAATGTCAAAATTGTGTGACCTTTTTACCACAAGTTAATCTTGGAGTCAATCCTAGAGGACTGATACCTAACCATATTTGGCAGATGGACATCACACACTTGCCAGAATTTGGAAAATTAAAATATTTGCATGTTACAGTTGATACTTCTTCCAGATTTTTGATGGGCTCCCTTCATGCCAGAGAAAAAACTGAAGATATTTATAGCTCATTGCTTACAAAATTTTGCCACTGTGGGCATTCCAAAACAGTTAAAAACAGATAATGCCCCTGGTTATACTTCTACCTCTTTTAAACAATTTTGCTCATCATTTGGCATTACTCATATAACAGGAATCCCATACAATCCACAGGGACAAGGCATAGTTGAAAGAGCTCATCAAACTATTAAAATGTACTTATTAAAGCAAAAAGAGGGAATTGGGAAGGGGTATATATTCCCCAAAGATAAACTTAAAATAACCCTTTTTACTCTAAACTTTTTAAATTTGGATTCATCAGGACTTAGTGCTGCGGAAAGGCATATGTGTCCAAAAAATGTACATAAGCCCAAGGTACTTTGGAAGGTTATTCTAACAGGACAATGGAAAGGTCCTGACCCAGTAATTGTCTGGATTTGGGGGTCTGTTTGTGTGTTTCCACAGGGAGAACAGCAGCCGACTTGGATTCCAGAGAGATTAACTTAAGCAATTTCTACAGACCAAAAAGAAAATGATTTGGCTCAAATCCATAACAGCTGATATCCAGAACTCCAGTTTGGCTACCCTTACATCTGCGACAGAACCAGGATGCTTTTTTCAATATCTATTTTATTATTGCCCTTTCCCACATCATGAAGTTCTATTTTGTTTTTTGAGCTCATACAGACCTAATTTAATATTTTGCTGATCAGTTCTATTTTTTGATATAGAGTTTTTAAACATTGCAATGGAGATTTCACCTGTAAAAAGTTATAAGGTCTTTACTATTATGTTATGTGTTGTATGTATTATATTATGTGTGCACACTTGTGTTTTGTGTTGTATGTTTGTATGTACGTATGTCCATATATCATATATGATGAGTGCTCGTGAAAAAATGGATCCAAATATTTTTTTTTATTCACGTAATTTAAATGGTTTAATTTAAATTGGGTAAACAGCTGTTGAGGATTGTTTTAATATGTGAACAAAAAAGGAGGTTAACAGAGCTGTTTGTTTACTTTCACCTTTCCTTTTCATCATATTTAATAATTCTGTTCAAGATAATGTAAATTGTTGAGAAATTTGTTTTATTTTAGTGCCTTGTGGAATGTTACATAATTTTTTCTTTAGCCATTATTGCCAGAATTCCTATCTTCATCCCAGTGCCAGTGAAGACAAAGATAAAACCAATCTACAGCTTCTGCAATAGCTATCACTGAACTGCTTGCAGAACTTGCCTGGACTATGTATCACTTGTATGCATTGTGAACTCACTTGTATGCATTGTGAACTATCTGTTGGTGCAGCAACTTGTGGTAGTGTTGGGGTATTTTTGCTGATGGTGTCATCGGTGGTTCAATTTTTCCAAAAGGAGCCATCAATTGGCTTGGTGTATCCTCCTCCCTTCTGCTTGTGATGGTTGTTCAGCTAAAATTTGGGGGCCAACAGAGGTGAGGCAAAGAACCTCACCCCCCCCCCACCGGCTGGTAAAAAGACCTATCCACAGGGGTGGCTGTATGCTGGACCAGTAGTCAATGACGGGTAAGATCCAATTGCAATGGTACCAACCTAAGACAGGATGCTGACACCTTGAGGTCAGCTCAACTGATGACGGGTAAGGACCATAAGTAGTATTGGACAACCTAAGGCAGGCACAGTCCTTAAGCCACATGCTTGTTTAAACAGAGAGGGGGAGATGTTGAGAGCCACAGCCAAAGGGGCCCCAGCAAACTTCCAGCTGCCAGCACCAACTGTCAGCTGATGATTGGCTCACAGTGGCCCCAGCAGAAGGGGCCCCAGCAAACTTTCAGCTGCCAGCAAACTTTCAGCTGCCAGCAAACTTCCAGCTGCCAGCTGATTGGCTCACAGTGGCCCCAGCAAACTTCTAGCTGCCGTGATGCTCATTGGGTTGATTCCCCGCCCTTTCAGACCATGGAGCTGCTCATTGGGGGACTTTTTTTGGCTCCACCCATGTGACCCAGCCAATCAGCCTCAAGAGCAGGAGTAGTGGGGGAAGTGGAGAGGCTTGTGGGAAACCGGTGGTGGCAGTTGGGCTCTGAGGGTTTTCCTGAAGAGCTGTGTGGTGCAGGTGTGTGTGTTCTAAAAATAAAGTTCGTTTCTTTTGACAAGTGGCTCCTGAATTGTGCCCAGCCAGACTGCAGCACTCAGGGAGCAAGTCCGGACTCTCAGATCTCCTTGATGTCACAGGGACTGAAGGGAAACTGGAAATACCCTTTCTGGAGGTAGTGCTTGTGTTTCTGGGTGGGCAGGCTTTGAGGGATGGCACTCAGGTTAGGAACATCACCATTTCCTTGCCCTTTTTTACCCTCTTTTGTGTGTTTTCTGGGTGCCATGGTGGTGCTCTGGTTAGTGGCAGTGTAGGTGTCATTTCCCAAACTTGCCCCATGGTACTCTCTAGTTTTGGGGGTTTCTCTACTTTCTGAGCTTGATACTTCCACGGGTGATGTCTGATCCAAGGACAAGTCTGTCTTCCCAGCTGCCATTGAGGTCACTGAATGTGTCTAGGTGGGTGGCATGAGCACCCACGGTTTGTCAGACCCAAGGGATGAGTAGTTTAGGCTGCCCAAGGTTGTTGGGCCCACAGTCAAGGGTAGCATCATAGCTGCCCCTGCACCTGGAGCTCCCATGTGTCCAAGCCGATGACAGCTGACAAATCTGGGGGCTCCAGGTTTCATCCCACCAGGAACCCCAGGGATTGGTGAGATGGTGGCTCCAGGGCTGAGAGTCTGCTTCCCCTGTGGAATGTTTCCTCACATCCTTTGAGCTGGAGAGTTGAAGCTGGCTACAGGTGAGGGCCTGTGAGTACAGTTGGGCTTTGGGCCCTGGTGAGAGGGCAGGAAGCTCCTACCCTAGGTGGAGGGAGGCCCCAGATGGGGGGGGGGGGCTGTGAAGGCATAGAGGTGTTCAAAGGGGTGACCCCAAAGAGGGCCACTGGCTGTGCAGCCAAGCCTGCCAATGTGCTGGGAGGGGGCCTTGGAGGAAAGGCCAAAGCAGCAATTGGCAGGCTGGGGAAAAGCAGTACCCTAAGGTTGGAGATCAGAGGGTGTATCTGGGATGAAACAGCAGAGACCACCAACATTGGGGTGGAGGCCACCACGGTGCTGCTGGGTGGGGGGGAAGGTCTGGCTGAGGCTCACTGATGCCAGAGGCCTGGCCCCTCCCAGTGAAGAGGGGGCCCCCCCATGGGCTTGTGTGGCCATGGAACAGCTGTTCCCAATGGCCTGGTTCTCACACAACTGAAGATGGTTAATGTGCTGCAGAGCTTTCTTCTCCCAGTCTAGGTCCTCAGCAGTCACTGGACAGGCCAGTTCTAGAGGTGGTGGCAGCTTCAGAGGTTCCTCTAGGCAGCGTGGCAGGAGAGGAAACTTGCGTTTCCGGGGCCTATTGGTGCCTCCCATGGATGAGGACTTCTTCCTGGGCAATGGCTGTCCCACCCTGCCTTCTGCCACCTTCTCACCCTGGGCCTTCTTTGGGGGAATCCCTGGGGATGAAGAACATCCCAGGGGCGGCTCCCCATTGGATGGGTCTGGAACCCTCCTATTCAGGGCTCGGAGACCTAGCATGAAGCTGTAGGGTCTGCTGATGGGGTTACTTTGGGGGCAGGAGCTCATGCAGATGGCCTGGGAGCTCTCAGCCCTGTCTTGGGAGCTCTGGGTGCAGAGGTTTCCCCACAGAGGCCCAGGCCTGGGCACAAAGGCAGGCACACAGCTATGGGCCCCCAGGGGCCTAAAAGCAGATGATCTTCCAGTGACCTGGGGGTGCCCCCTCTGATGTTCTCTATCTACAGGGTGCTCTGCTTGCTCAGCCACCACTTGGCCACTGTCTCCAGGGGCTGTGATCACAGTCTTCCCTGGGCAGGGTTCTTGGGGTGCTGGAAGCTGGCAAGAGCAACTCCCTGCCCCTGTGCCCTACAAGGTGTTGGCTGGGTCTGCAGTCTGGGCTGCAAGAATCCATGAAACCTGCAGCTGACAGCAGCATCTTCAAGAGACCAGGCGTGCAGAGGGTGGAAGTAATGTCCCAGTCTCCCAGAAAGGATCCATTGCTGAGCCTGGAACAGGATATTCTGTCCTCCCTTTTCCGCAGTGAAAGTGTGAGCTAGCATTTGTGTCTAGCCTTGCTCTGGTGAGGACCACGGTGTTGGATTTGATAGCTAGGAGCTCTTGCAATGGCAGCATCCCTCCACCCATGCTCGACCCCCAGAGTTGTCAGAGCTGTCTACTGTCCTTCAGGGGTCTGGCCAGACAGAAAGGGAACTGATGTCTGTAAAACACTTGCTTCTGTACATATACACTAATTTAAAGATATCCTCATGAGTAATAGAATATACATAGAAATAATTACCAAATCTATGATGAAAAGAAAAACTAGAATTTAAATCAGAAAATTTCAGGATTATAATTTCATTGCAAAGGACTAAAGCTTTAGTGTCACCTTGTGGTTATGTTGATTATTGCATAAAATTGATTTCTACAACCACAGTGAAATCTATTGCATTATTTCAATAATTCCTTCAATTCCTACATGAAAAAGTAAGCATGGACCCTGATCTAAAAAAACATGCAGACTAATAGCGGAGACC
This sequence comes from Spermophilus citellus, assembly GCF_964194105.1. NCBI lineage: Eukaryota > Metazoa > Chordata > Mammalia > Rodentia > Sciuridae > Spermophilus > Spermophilus citellus. Next base: position 117,000,388 of record NC_138184.1, on the reverse strand, counting down.
AACATTAAACCAAAAGTAGCACACATAGCTACATCATTACAAATTTGCTAATTGCTATGAAGAAGCAGGAGTACCTTGAGAACACTAAACCAACGGAACAGTCTAGGTTGGTTAAGGGGGCATTCTGTCAGGAAAATTTCCTGGAGAAGTAAATATTTAAGCAGAGAAATGTAGGATAAACTGGAGTTATCTTGGCAAAGTGTCCCTAAATTCTCTCTGATTCTGGGAGAGAATTTTCCAGGCAAAAGAAACAATATGTGCAAAGGTGAATCTGCATGTTCTAGAATCTTCATGGAACTTGAACTGTGGGAATGAGAGTCATTCTTTGGAGGAAGGCAGATAGTGATCATACAAGCCTTGCAGGTCATATGAAGAACTCTGACTTTTATTTTAAAAGCCCTGAAAATTTTTAGGCAAAAGAATGACATGATCAGACTCAATTTCTGAAAGTATATAGTGGGAAGGGGGATTGGAATGGTGGGAGATTCAGAATGTGTGTAAGGAGATAGGTTAGGTACGTCTGCATAATTTTAAAGAACACAAGCATATATAAAGTACAAAGAAAATAATGTAAACATCACCTCAAATTTCATAACTAGAAATAGTCATCTTCTTCAATAGGGCAACAACTTCTAAGATTTCTAAATACTCACACTTGACTTTACTTAAACTACATTTAAAATTTTATTTCCTACTATGGAAAAATCACCAAGGAAAAGTTGCATTGACAACTTAAAATGTAAATACTATTATTTAGAAGTCTAAGTCATCTAAGTTTTTATCATTTGATATGCCTAAAATAATCAATTTGAGTCGGTCATACAGGTAGTCATTTAGTAAAATAAATTCATCAAGCTAGTTAATATTCTCTTTGTATATTGCACTGCTATTTTAGTCCGTGTAATACAGTTATATGTGTTTTCTTTTAAGAAGGAACTCTTTCTAGTGAACTGTGATCTTCTTGAGAGGAGGAATACATCTTTATGCTCACTTTATGTCATCCTATGCACAACTGGCTGGTACAGACAGATTAAAGAGCTAACAGATAAAAAATAAAGATATGAATAGTCAACATTTACTTTGAGTATATTATGTGCCAGGCATTGTTCTAAACATTTCAGATCAATGTTCCTTAAAATATGGTCCTAAACCAGTAAACAGAGCTTTACCTGAAACTTTTCTGAAATATAAATTCTCAATCAGAAATCCTCTTGCCTCTATCTGTTTTATCTTTATTTCCCTCATTCCCCCAGGTCAGTGTTGAATAAATGTTAGTAAAAACTGTTCAATGAAGAGAGGAAATAGGCCACTAAACCCAAGGCCAACATCATTCTAATTGGAGAAAAATTGAAAGCATTCCTTCTAAAAATTGGAACAAGACAAGGGTGACCTATTTCATACTTCTATTCAACATTGTCCTTGAAGCTGTAGCAAGAGTAATTAGAAAGAAGAAAAAAATTACAAGGATATTAATAGGAAAAGAAGAACTCAAACTATCACTATTTATGGATGACATGATTCAATACTTAGAAGATCAAAAAAATTCAACCAGAAAAATTCTAGAACTAATAAATGAATTCAACAAAGTTTATTCAACAAAGTAGAATAAACACCCATAAATCAAATGTATTCCTATACATCAGTGATTAACCCAATGAAAGAGAAATTAGGGAAACTATTCCATTCACAATAGCATTAAAGAAAATAATAAAATACTTGGGAATCAATCTAACAAGAGGGGAAAGACCTCTACAATGAAAACTACAGAACACTAAAGAAAGAAATTAAAGAAGACCTTAGAAGATGGAAAGATCTCCCATGCTCCTATATAGACAGTATTATTAGTATTGTCTAAATGGCCATACTGGGGCTGGGGTTGTGACTCAGCAGTAGAGTGTTTATCTAGCACATTTGAGGCACTGGGTTCCATCCTCAGCACCACATAAAAATAAATAAATAAATGTTCAACTACAACTAAAAAAAAGTTTTTAATTTTAAATTGGCCATACTACCAAAAATGCTATACACACTTAATTCAATTCCTATTAAAAATCCCAATGACATTCTTTATAGAAATAGATAAAGCAGTCATGAAATTCATCTGGAAAAATAAGAGACCCAGAATAGACAAAGAAAACTTTAGCAAGAAGATTAAAGAAGGAGGCATCACAATACCAGACTTTAAACTATATTATGGAGCTATAGTAACAAAAATTGCATGGTCCTGGCACCAAACAGACACATGGACAAATGGTATGGAATATAAGACACAGAGACAAACCCACATAAATACAGTTAACTCATTCTAGACAAAGGCACCAAAACATTCATTGGAGACAAGATAACCTCTTCAACAAATTGTGCTGGGAAAACTGGAAATTCATATGTAGCAATATGAAATTAAACCCCTCTCATCCTGCATGAAACCCAATTCAAAGTGGATCAAAGATTTAGGCACTAGAACAGAGACTCTGCACTTAATAGAAGAAAAAGTAGGCCCAAATCTTCACCACATTGGCTTAGAAACTGACTTCCTTAATAAGACTCCTAAAGCATAAGAAGTAATATCAAGAAACAATAAATAAATAATAAAATCAATAAATGAGATGTAGTCAAACTAAAAAGCTTCTTCTCAGCAAAGGAAACAGATACTGTTTAGGTACTGGCACACTGTTAAATGCAACACAATATAAAATAAAAGTCTAAACTTTTTTAAGGATAAAAAGATGAGTGTTTGATCCTGATTTTAATGTACAAATATACTTATGTATCTTTTCTCTATGGTATCTAAACATAGATATTGAATGCTTTTTTGTGAATGCTTTGAATGTGAAGAGAGAGCCTACAGAATGGAAAAAAAACTTTAGCACATGCACCTCAAATACAGCATTAATTTCCAGAACATATATAGAACCCAAAAAACTTAACACCAAAAAAACAAATAGCCCAATCACTAAATGGTCCAAGGAAATGAATATACACTTCACAGAACAAGAAACACAATCAATCAACAAATATATGAAAAATATTGAACATCTCTAGTAATAAGATAAAGGCAAATCAAAACTACTCTAAGATTTCATCTCATACCAGTCAGAATGGCAATTGTCAAGAATATAAGCATCATTATATTTTGGCAAGGATATGGGGGAAAAGGTACACTCATACATTGCAAATTGGTGCAACCACTCTGCAAAGCAGTATGGAGATTCCTCAGAAAACTTGGAATGGAACAACCATTTGACCCAGCTATCCCACTCCTCAGTCTATACCCAAAGGACTTAAAACCAGCATATTACAGTGATGCAGCCACATCAATGTTTATAGCAGCTCAACTCACAATAGTTAAACTATGGAACTAACCTAGATACCCTTCAACAGATGAATGAATAAAGAAAATGTGGAATACATACACAATGGAATATTACTCAGCCATAAAGAAGAATGAAATTATGGTTTTGGGGGGGCTGGGATTGTGGCTCAGCAGTAGAGTGCTCACCTAGCACGTGCAAGGCCCTGGGTTCAATCCTCAGCACCACATATAAATAAAGATATGATGTCCAACTACAACTAAAAAATAAATATTAAAAAAAGAAATTATGGTTTTTGCAGGTAAATGGATGGAACTGTAGAATATCATGCTAAGTGAAATAAGCCATTCCCAAAAAACAAAAGGCCAAATGTTTATTTAATATGAGGATGCAAATTCACAATAAGGGGGGGTGTTCAGGGAAGAATAGAGGTACTTTGGATTAGGCAGAGGGAAGGAGAGGAGGAGCATGGGCATAGGAAAGACAGTAGAATGAATTGGACATTATTACCCCATGTGCATCTATGACTGCACAATCAGTGTGATTCTACATCATGTACAACCAGAAGAATGAGAAGTTATACTCCATTTATATATGATGTATCAAATACATTCTACCATCATGTATAATTAATTAAAATGAATTAAAAAATAAATAAAAATTTTTAAAAGAGAGGAAATATATAAATGCATGACATAATCAATGGAAAGCTTATCATCTTAATATTGTGTGTGTGTATGTGTGTGTATTTGGTGTTGGGGATTGAACCCAGGGCCTCATGTGTGCCAGGCAAGCACTTTACCACTGAACTACATCCTCAGACTCTTTAAGATTTCTTAAAGAGCTAGAATTGAGGATAAAAAGAAAACACACAGGGAAAGGGAGGAAGCAGTGGTAGAAATTTCATTTATATATATTTTGTCCCACTAATTAAGACCCCACAATTAAGCTATAGCCTCCATTTTTATACTCTTTATAGCTGTGTAGGGAAGCATGGAAAGTCAGATACACTTAAAATTTATGCTGGGTTTTTTTTCAAAAATTCAAGGTAATGGGGCTGGGATTGTGGCTCAGTGGTAAAGCGCCTGCCTCACATGCTTGAGGCTCTGGGTTCAATCCTCAGCACCACATAACAAATAAATAAATTTAAAAAAATAAAGATATTAAAAATTCAAAGTAAAATCGTAGTTATTTTGAGAAACATTATACACATGAACCAGACATAGTTAATAAAATAACTAAGAATAAAATTAGATTATTCAAGTCTTCTTTTTCCATTCCTATCTGCAAGTTGAATTGTCTCTATTTGGAGCATGTTCTATGTATTAACTGCTAGATTCTTGTCTCACCTATCCCACTTCTCTAGATCTCTTTCAGGGACTTCAGAAGAAATTCTGTGGTCAAGAAGGTATGAGCTTGTAAAAGATAAAAATGAGGGGTTTTGTTTCTATTTGGCATAAAGAAGATATCAATGGGACAAGAAAGACAAAAGGAAAATGGTTCATCAGTACAAATGGAGGTACTGGCACACTGTTAAACACAATGCAATATAAAATAAAAGTCTAAACTTTTTTAGGGATAAAAGATGAGTGTCTGATCCTGGTTTTAGTGTAAAAATATACTTATGTATCTTTTCTCTATGGTATCTAAACAACCTTGAATGCTGCCAAGAAATAAATGTTTGATTTCAATTTGGACCACAGGAAAAGTCAAAATTATTTTCAATTACAGAATGAGTTTATGTTTTTTCCTTTGAAATATATTAAGTTAATATTTTCTTTCTCATTTAACGATTTTTTTAAAATCCCAACATCTTTTTTTAATTATTCAGCCTATTCCAGAAATTTACTACAAGTTTATACCTGTATTTAAAGAACTATGGAGAAAATTGACAGTAAGCTTTTCATTTTTCATAAGTCTGAATAGTTGAGGCTCATTTCTGACATGATAGTAGTATATAGGATTCAGTGGCATCTCCCAACATCTTATAATATGTTTACACAACTTTACAAATAATAGGTAAGCAAGTCCAAAACACTGAAATGCATCTTTTTTCTCTCCTCTGTTTAATATACTGGCATATATTTGATGAATAATTAAATATTGATTTTTTTTCTTTACACAAGTTCATTTTTTTATAATTGATTAATTTTTAATTGATTAATTATTACATCTGTTATAGGAAAACCCAGCTATCGATTCTTGGCATAGAAGTGACATAATTGCTTTTCCAAAGGCATCCTTTTCAGATTAATATATGTTCTGATCTGGCACAAGTTTTCAAAAACAAATAGTATTTCTTAAAATAACACTGAATAATTGCTACAAATTTTCAGGAAAATTTTTAAAGAGATAAATTATTTTAAGGAAATGAACCCAGTCTTATAGGTAATGTCAGCCACTATAAAAACTGTTCAACCTTTGTGAAATTTTAATTATTCACCATTTGGTAATATCCAGTAACCCAGAACATTTTTTTTTCCTCTCAGAGATTTTTGAACTGAGATCTACAAAAACAGAAGTACCATCTATTTTCAGCTACTGAATGTAGTACTGAAAATGTCCATGCTCAGTAGGATATTTCCTTTGTTTTATTTATATAACTCATTTAGTTGTATGGCCTATAAAAATGTTTTTAATTTCTAAATATCTATTAAAAATAAATCCGGGCTGGGGTTGTGGCTCAGCGGTAGAGCACTCACCTAGCATGTGTGAAGCCCTGGGTTCGATCCTCAACACCACATAAAAATAAATAAACAAAATAAAGGTATTGTGTACAACTAAAAAATAAATATTTTAAAAAATAAAAATAAATCCTACATTGATAATTATCTTAGTCTCAATTTTGATGACAATTTAGCAGTATTCCCTGTCTACAATGTAGCAAAACTGAATTGGTTGCAAAATCAGTTAGCTTTACTTTTTTACTTCTTTCCACTTCAAAGTAATTATGAGGTAGTATTGAGACCATCCCCATTGACCAACTTAAAACCTACATCTCAATCTCATTTCTCTGTTATTTCTCCCTCTCACTGGAAAAAAAAAGAAAGAAAAAAAAGTCTCATTCTGAAGTTTCTTTTCTTCCCATATTTAGATGGAAATTAATATTAGATAATAAATCCAAGTGTGTAGAGAAGAAAAGAAAATTATATTAAAAGATAATGACAACTGAAATAAACCAGACTTAGAAAGTTCAAGGTAAAATGTTTTCTCTCATAAGTGGAAGCTAGGGAGAGGGAAGGGAATAAGAAAAAAGGGGTCTCATGAAAATAAAAATACCAATAGAAAAAAGGAAAAGGATCAAGAGGGAAGGAGGAAGGGAAGGCATGGGGAAGTATTGGGTACAAAATCTAGCAAATTATGTTATGTCTATGTATAAACATTCTATATGAGTCATACATATACTCATATGATTCACTGTTCATACATATATATGTTTATACATGAACATAGCATAATGTATGACTATAATGCACTAAAATAATAAAAGCAATAGTAGAAGGGAGATCTATAGAGTACAACAAGCAGATTGGGAGGTAGGAAGGGAGAGAAAAGGAAGGTATTAGGGAATCAGATTAATCATAGATCATAGATCAAATTATGTCATGTGCACATATGAATATAGCATAATAATACTATGCATAATGTACCAATAAAATATTTTAGAGGGAGTTGGGGTTGTGGCTCAGTGGTAGCGAACTTGCCTAGCATGTGTGAGACACTGGGTTTGACCTTCAACACTGCATATAAATAAATAAAATAAAGGTCTATAGACAACTAAAAAAATATGTAATTAGAGTTTTGATTTAGATCAGTCCAAAATGGGCTGGGAATATAGGTCAGTTGGGAGAGTGCTTGCCTCGAATGTACAGGCCCTGAATTCAACACCCAGCACAACAAAAAATAAAATAAAAATAAAAACAACATAAAAAACAGATCAGTCCAATACTGATCATTGATTTATGTTATGATTTTATATGAGTCATTTATCTTTTCATATTGTTTTCTTACCCCAGAACAGAAATCACCTCTTCCTCTACTGAAGGATATGAAAATTATGCTATGTTATGTTGGTATAACATTTAGAGATTATCAGAAAGAGAATACATAGGAGGGGCTGGGGTTGTGGCTCAGTGGTAGAATGCTCGCCTAGCAGGCATGAGGCACTGGGTTCAATCCTCAGCACCACATAAATGTAAAATAAAGATATTGTGTCCACTTAAAACCTAAAAAATAAATATTTTTTTAAAAAAGAAAAAGAAAATGACATTGGAGAATTGAGCAGTAAGGTGGGTTACTTGAAGTACAATCATTGAGATGGAGACAAAATTTAACATTAGAACTGTCAAAAAATAAAGCCAAAGGAGTGGGTTTACGCCCATGCCTAGGATAGTGACTGGCATACAGTAAGTGCTTAATTACCCAAAAGATGTCTTTCATAATTCTATGCTCCAAATAAAAAGGAAAGCGCAACTATATGCTACTATAAACAAATTCTCATGCTTATGTGTTTATAGTACAGTGCATTTCATCAAATACTGCCTAAGAAAATTAAATTAGAATGAGGCCAAGGTATATCATTAAATACAGGTGTGAGAAATTAAAAATACGGTTTTGAAAAGTAGCATCTAAACAATGAAAGTTGTGGCTCTCCATATTTGTTTTCCAAATGATAGTTCTCATTTTACTTATTGATCAATAAGATTTACTGTCAAGATTTTAAACAAACATTAACATTTTTAAAAAGTGAAGAGTCCCAGATACATTTTTATAATACAAAAGAAGGAGATGATCCAGAAAGAGATTATAATATAAAAGAATAAGTTGATACTTGTTTAAGAGCACAAGAAACAAAATAAGTAGAAGACCTGGAAAATGAGAACAGGACAGAATTTATTAGAATAATAGTTGTCTAATATCCATGCTAATGGAGAAATGGGCTTGCCCCACCCCCCACTATAGTTATACATGCTAATAGGGAGAAAAGTTTACTACTTGGTTCTTTGAACTTCTTCAAAGAACGAATTCAATTGAGACAAAAACTAGAGTGTATCTTCAGCATTTAAATACATTTTGTTCTAACTATTGCTTTTAAAGGGCTATCTTAGAATAAATAGATTTAGGCCTGGCATGGTAGCACATGCCTGTAATCCCAGAAACTTGGGAGGCTGAGGCAGGAGGATCACAAATTCAAAGCCAGCTTCAGCAATTCAGTGAGACCCTAAGCAAATTAGCGAGACCCTGTCTCAAAATAAAAAATGAAAAGGACTGGTGATATGGCTCACTGTTTAAGTGTCTCTGGGATCAATCTCCAGCACCCATGCCCAAATTACTAGACTTATTCTTACACATTTATTTTTCATTCAGTATCTCTCCAGAATCTATTCATTCCTATAAGTAAAATCACTACATATAGCAAAATTTAAATGGAGAATGGATTAGTAAAATGATCTTAAAGAGCAGGCCTATGAATTGTAATTAGTATACTCTGAGAATGAAAGATTTACTCTTCCTAAATAGAAAAAAGGGCTACAATAGCCAAAGTTAGCATTTAATTAAATTTTACTATCCAAATGGCATTCTCCATAAGAGTTCTCTGGAAACAGGCCCCTTAGATATGTTATATATGAGACAGAACTAACAGGACATTTCCTCACCATTATCAATGACTCATGCTCATTAGTGATTTAAGAAAGGAGAATTCTTTCCTGGAAAAAAAAAAAACAAGGGAAAGAAACATTAGTATTCCTAAATATAGTCAGTCTACCAGGCCATTACCACAGTAAGGATGTAAAGATTTTTCACAACTTCAAATATGATACCTTCATGAGTAATCAAAAGGAAACATTATTCTGAATACTGCAATTAGTTAGACCTTTGTATGGGCTGGTGATATAGCTCAAAGATCCTAGGTTCAATTCTATTTTTAACCAGTAAATGGTTGGAGTTGGAGAATATCATGTGAAGCAAAATAAGCCAATCCCACAAAACCAAAGGCTGAATGTCTTCTCCAATATGCAGATGCTAATTCATAATAAGAAAGGGGGCACTAGGCAAGAATTGTGTTACCTTAGATTAGGTAGAGGGAAGAGATGAAAGGGAAGGGGAGAGGATGTGGGGATAGGAAAGACAGTAGAATGAAACAGACATTATTACTGTATGTATGCATATGACTACATGACCAATATGATTCTGCAACATGTACACTCAGAAAAATGAGAAATTATATCCCATATATGTATGATATATCAAAGTGCATGCATTCTACTGTCATGTATAACTAACTAAAACAAATTTTAAAAATTTTTATTAAAAATAGATCTTTCCTGTTCCCAAACCCGCTCCCTTTCTCTCCCTCCCCCATTATGGATCAGCATCCACATTCAGCCTTTGGTTTTTTGGAATTGGTTTACTTCACTTAGCATGATATTCTCCAACTCCATCCATTTACCTGAAAATGCCATAATTTTATTCTGTTTTAATGCTGAGTAATATTCCATTGTGTATATATATACCACAGTTTCTTTATCCATTCATCTATTGAAGAGTGTCTAGGTTGCTTCCATAGTTTAGCTATTATGAATTGAGCTGCTATAAAAAACACTGATGTGGCTGCATTACTGTAGTATGCTGATTTTAAGTCCTTTGAGTATAGACCAAGGAGAGGGATAGCTGAGTCAAATGGTTGTTCCATTCCAGGTTTTCTGAGGAATCTCCATACTGCTTTCCACAGTAGTTGCACCAATTTGCAGTTCCACCAACAATGTATGAGTGTGCCTTTTCCCCCACATCCTCACCAACACTTATGGTTGTTTATATTCTTGTTAACTGCATTCTGACTGGCATGAGATGAAATCTTAAAAGTAGTCTTGATTTGCATTTTTCTAATTACTAGAGATGTTGAACATTTTTTCATATATTTGTTGATTGATTGTAGATGGACATTATTACCCTAGGTATAGGTTTGACTGCACATATGTGTCGCGACCCCTTGCCCGCAAGGAAGACGCAACAACAGGAATCTTCTTTCAGCCGTTTATTCAGGCCCCTGATGTTTCTTCTTCTCTCTCTCGGACGCCCCTCCCAGCCTTAATAAAGCATCCCAAGCCCCAATGCGAAGCTGCTACGTGGAGCTTTCTCATAGGGTGTTAAAAAATCACGTGCCAACTCTCCCAAATAAGGAGTTGTTTGTCACAGACCACAGCGGAGCCAGCGCCATCTTGTAATGGTGACCACAGTCCGAAGAAACGGCTCACCACAGTTCCCCCTTTTGTTTTCTAAGAACAACACAGGAGAGAGTAGAGGTCCTATCCCACTGTGCAGAAGTGGCTGCATAGTATGGCTCAGCCCCAAGGAGGCGCCTTCCCCAGATCTGAGGCCATATCAGCCGACGCTTTTCTCCGTGGGACGGGGCGTGGACGCGTCTAACCCGCATACAATAGGACATGCTCTCCTTGAGGTCCACTTCAAGGATCACTCAAGTGCAGTGCCTTGCCTCGCATCCTGTATCGTGACGATGGTGGACGAAGGGGGATAGCTAAGGCTGAACTGTGGCTGTATAGAAATACAACGACAAACAAGTTGGTAACACCCTAAAAGAAAGGCACGGGTCTTAAGGCGATAGAAAAGCACTAGTGTGGAAACCCATCTGCGTGCAATGGTAGGAAAGCCGGCAGAGTGCAAGGGCTTTCCAACACTAAGAGAATAACAAGGAAAGACATGTCGATCCCAGTGCAATGTCCGTAAGACTTGGGGTGCGACGACCATGTCAAAGATTTACTGTTTAATTTGCGCAAGCCAAACTTGAGGTGAGTTGCCATTTTCTAAAGCTGCAAGAGCTTGTATGATCATAGCTTTATCGTGAGCATTGCGGGCCTTGAGGCGACAGAGAAACCACAAGCAGAGAACCATACCGAAGCAACACATTGCACCAAAAATGCCTACCCCCACCCACTCTTTAAAAAAGGAAAAGGCAGAGGATATCCAATCGGTGAATTGACCCAAAGTTACGGGATCGACATGGGTACTGTTCAAGACAGCTATCTGGGTTAGTTGAGACTGGATCATGTCTTCCGCTGCCATGGACCAATTTCCGGCCAAGTATTCGCCAATGATACGGGAGGCATTCCTGGAATCATTAAATCTGACAGAGGTTATACATAAATGTGCACGTTGGTCAACACAGCCCAAAAGCACCAAATCAGCCAATTCTTCTACCTGAGCTTGGAGTAAATCTATTCTTTGGTTGGCAGCTAAAATCCCTGACAAAATATGTTGATTAATTGTATTCTGGGATTCAAGTATGGTGGAAGTTTGTTGAACAACTTGATTAATGGTGGCAGCAGTCTGCACTTGACTGGCCATGGCCACTCCGGCCGTGACCGCTGCAGCAGCAGATACCGCCACGGCTGTCACTATAGCAGCTGTGATTCCAAAATCCCTGCGGACTCTAAGTAGCTCAACAATGGGGAATTCGTCAGGGTCCGCAGTGACTGGGATTGGGACAAAAGTTGGAATTTTCATAACCACCGCTACAGTCCAAGAACCATCCCAACACTCAGATAAGAGACAGGTAACATTAGAACAATCCAGCACCCCTGACGAGGTGTCATTAGCCAAAAGGAGTAAGAACGGGGATTGGACACAGACCATTGCAGGGGGCAATGCGGCATTATATAACAGAGAGTTGAACGAAACAGATGTGAGTCTTTTACCTCGTTCACTCTCCCTAACAGTGCCAGAAACATTAGCCAGCCAACTTTTGGCTCCCAGCAATTGAGCCAGTGCAGAAATATCAGCTAATCTGTTGAGACACTGGGGAATAGTCATTACTAAGAGTGAACCCCATGTCTTTCATCAGATCACGGCCCCATAGAGAGATAGGTAAATCAAGTACATAAGGCTGAAAGGTACCATTATGTCCTTCTGGATCCTTCCAGACTAGATGTCTACAGCTGATCTGAGGGGCCTGGGCATATCCAAGTCCTCTCAAGGATTGATCAGAAGTCTGCACTGGCCATCCCTTAGACCAGTCCCTAAGTGCTATAATACTACGGTCTGCTCCGGTATCCAGTAATCCCACAATAGATTTACCTTCTATGCTTAATTCCAAAGTGGGGCGATTGCTCATATCTAGTGACAAATAGGCACAATTCCCTCCGGTGGTACCAATCTCATTCCCTGTCCGTGACCTTGAATCAGCAGGGAAGTGATTATGTAAGCTAGGCAAAATTAGCAATTGAGCAATCCGATCCCCTGGGGAGATGGACACAATGCCCCTTGGAGCTTCCACCATAACCTTTATTATCCCTACAGTATCAGGACTTATGACTCCGGGGAAAACATGAAGACCTTGTAAAATAGAGGATGCACGTCCAATTAGCAAACCTACAGTGCCAGGTGGTAGAGGCCCTGTAAACTCAGTTTCCACCAATTGGACTCCCATCTTAGGTGTTAATACGAGTCTGGAGGTGGAACAGAGGTCCAATCCCGCGGCACCTGTAGTGGCTCTCCGCGTTTCATGGGATGGCGTAGAGATGGCCATGTCTCGGGTTCGGGTGTGACATTCTCCACTGCCCCATATATTTGTGGGCCCTGGGGTCGAGGGCCCCGTCGGCCGTTTTTTGGCCCAGCTGAAATAGGCTGTCCATGGATGTCCCTCACTGATCTACACTCTCTTGCCCAATGCTTCCCCTTTTTGCATCTTGGACACAACCCCGGTAGACGAAGGCCATTGGCTGAAAAGGGTTCTGTAGGGCCTTGTATAATCTTAGTCAAATTACCAGATACCTCTCCTCTATTTGGAAGTGACTTCCATGCCCGAATGCAAATGTTATTAATTTGATCATATACCTCAAGAGGGAATCCCGTCTGTTGATTAGCAAATCTACCTTGCCCCAAAAGCATGTCCTTATCCCAATGAGGGTGTCCCGCCGCATGGTTTTGGGCGGCCTGCTCTATTGCGCCCTCTAGCACAAATGCTCTCCAGTCCAAATATTTACCTGGGGAAACACAAGCCCGAACAAGGCTAGCCCAATCAGAGGGAGTCATACAGTATCTAGACAGACTCTCCACCTGAGTTAGTGTGAAGGCGGCATCCACCCCATAAGTGCGCACAGACTCCGCCAGAGTCTTCACAATTTTGAAATCTAAAGGCTCATGGAATCTTCCCCTATTATCATCCTGAAAAATTGGATAAGCAAGACCCATCTCAGCGTTAACAGCCCTCCATGTTTGAGCATGGAAAGCTCTCCCCGAAACACCCCCGCCATACGGCGGTGGATCCGGAGGATCACATTTCTTGAGCTCCTGTTTATTTTTGTTCCCTTCTCCTATAGCTAAACTCCCTAGCTGGCGAGACAGCCTCCCAAGCTCCTCCTCCTCATCCTCCTCTTCCTCTGACCCACTTTCACATGGGGGTGTGCGCAGCGCACTGAGATCTGGATACAATCGTCTCTTCCCCTGTTTCACGCTCCGCACACTTCCATCCTCCCGAGATACCTCACTTCCTGCCGTCTCCGATTTCTCCTCATGTAATTGTTCTAGAACTTCCTGTCCTTTAGTAAGTGCTTCCTGACATCTGCCATCTGTGAGGCAACTACGGACCATTTTCCAAAGGGGTATCACCCCGCCCTCTAATATGCCCTGCTCAGAAGCAAAGTCAAGATCTTTGCCTAATTTATCCCAACTAGGTATAGTAAGACTGCCCGAAAATGCAAACCACGGTGCAGCAATATCCAACTTCTGTAAAAATCTTTGTAAAGTTCTATGTTTCACTTCCAGGCCCTTGGAACGTAACAGGCCGTCTAGGGCCAGAAGAAGCGGACTTGAAGATGCGGCACCCATGACACAGCAACAAAAGAAACACAGAAAACAAAAGTGAAAGTACACAGTGCAGCTGCAATAAAATATAAAGCTCTCTCTTTCTTTGTAGAGGAGCTGACCCCGCTTTGGTCGCGGATCCCACTTACCTGGGACTAACCGGTGCACCACCCCTGACGGCTGAAAGTTCTGGTTCCTGGGTTTCGGCACCACTTGTCGCGACCCCTTGCCCGCAAGGAAGACGCAACAACAGGAATCTTCTTTCAGCCGTTTATTCAGGCCCCTGATGTTTCTTCTTCTCTCTCTCGGACGCCCCTCCCAGCCTTAATAAAGCATCCCAAGCCCCAATGCGAAGCTGCTACGTGGAGCTTTCTCATAGGGTGTTAAAAAATCACGTGCCAACTCTCCCAAATAAGGAGTTGTTTGTCACAGACCACAGCGGAGCCAGCGCCATCTTGTAATGGTGACCACAGTCCGAAGAAACGGCTCACCACACATATGGAGTGATGCTACATCATGTACAATCAGAAAAATTAAAAGTTGTGCTGCATTTGTGTATGATGAATCAAAATGCATTTTGCTGTCATATATACCTAATTAAGATAAATAATATTTTAAAAATAGATCTTAATCTTCAAGGCAGACAAGAAAGGCAAAACAGTTACCCAGGTAATTTAAGATCACAACACTGGAGTTTTTCTAGAAATGTATACTCTCCTCCTTTCTCATACAGTTCTCAGACCTCATGGAAATCTGGTTCCTCCCACTTCTTGGCTCCATTCTACACTGTTCTCTCCATAGTCACCAAGTGCATCATACCATTGCTTCTTCTCACTCCACATTAACGTGTAACTTTTTTGAAGCATTGGAAATTATGCTCTCACACTCACTTTTCTCCTCTTTCTATCTGCCATAACACTATTTTGTTTCATTGTTGTTTTGGCAGTATAGAGTATCAAATCAAAAGCCTCATGCATGCAAGTCTGCTACCATGAGCTACAATTTCAGTCCCAAAACACTAAGGTGATGTTCACCTACCCCTACATACCTAACTCAATCTCTCCTTTTTTCTACTTGTTCTTCCCTTTAAATGTTAGTCTCCCCCAGGATTTTCTTCAGTTCTTTGCTCTTTTCAATGCTCTCTCCTTGGGTAATCACATCTATTCTCATAGCTTCAGATACTAACTCTACAGAGAGGTTTAATCCCTATTGTGCATCCCACTTCTACATTTCTAATTTCTGAACATGAACTTCCTAGACCACTTTGTAGATTAAGATCCCTTAAACTCATTTGATCTCTACCACACCTGGCTAAGACCAGATCCCAGATTCATTCTCAGACAAGTGAATCAGCATCCACTCAGGCTAGAAGCAGCTTTATCTTTGGCTCCTCTCCCTCCTTTGTACTCTATAGCCAAACATTAAATGTTAATAATTCCCTCTAAAAGAGCCCTCAGAAAAAAATCTTTACCCCACCTACCTCAGATAATCTATTCACTAATCTCCAGGATATATAAAGAATTCAAAAAACTTAACACCAAAGAAACAAATAACCCAATCAATAAATGGGCTAAGGAACTGAAAAGACACTTCACAGAAGAAGAAATACAACTGATCAACAAATATTTGAAAAAATATTCATAATCTCTAGCAATTAGAGAAATGCAAATCAAAACTCTAAGATTTCATCTCATGCCAGTCAGAATGGCAATTATCAAGAATACAAGCAATAATAAGTGTTGGCAAGGATGTGGGAGGAAAGGTACACTCATACATTGCTGGTGGAACTGCAAATTGGTTCAACCAATTTGGAAAGCATCATGAAGATACCTCAGACAACTTGAAATGGAACAACCATTTGACCCAGCTATCCCATTCCTCCGTCTATACCCAAATTACTTAAAATCAGCATACTACAGTGACACAGCCACATCAATGTTTACAGCAGCTCAAATCACAATAGCTAAACTATGGAACTAACCTAGATGTCCTTCAACAGATGAATGGATGAAGAAAATGTGGTACATATACAAAATGGAATATTACTCAGCCTTAAAGAAGAATGAAATTGTGTCATTTGCAGGTAAATGGATGGAACTAGAGAATATCATGCTAAAGAAAATAAGCCAATCCCAAAAAAAAAACAAAAGCTGAATGTTTTCTCTGATAAGGAGATACTGATCCATAGTGGGGGGGTAGGGAAAAATGAAGGAACTTTGCTTTAGGATTGAGGGGAGGGAAGGAGTTCCGGGGATGGGAGGACGGTAGAATGAGACAGACATTATTACCCTATACAGCCAAAGGCATGAGAAGTTGTGCTCCATTTGTGTACAATACACCAAAATTCATTTTACTGTCATGTATAACTAATTAGAACTTTTAAAGTATGAAAAAATAATTAATTAATTAGTTAGTTAGTTAGTTAATTGATTAAAAGAGCCCTCACACCTATCTTCACTTTTCTCTCATCACTCCTACTGCCTTCACTTAGAATATACTCATTTTTCCTGGAACTCCGCGCGGCAGCTCGGCTGTCCGACCCAGGGGTCGGTGCCACTATGTCCGTCACCGAGAAGATGTTTCCTCCGCGAGGGGCCAACTCTGAGTCGGAGGAAGATGAGCAGGATTTGGAGGAGGTTCAGCTAAAACTGGAAGAGACCCGAGAGGTGCAGAACTTGAGAACGAGGCCCAACGTGGTGAGTGCTGCTGCCCTGCTGGTGGGAGAGAAGGTAAAGAAGAGACCACACTAGTGGATGATCCCTTTCAGATGAAGACAGGTGGTATGGTGGACATGAAGAAATTGAAGGAAAGGGGGAAAGATAAGATTAGTGAAGAGGAGGACATTCATCTGGGTACATTGTTTTCTGCAGAAACCAATTGGAGGGATGAAGATGCAGACATGATGAAGTACATTGAGACAGAGCTAAAGAAGAGGAAAAGGATTGTGGAACACGAGGAACTGAAAATCAAGCTAAAGAACGCAGAGGACTGTCTATATGAACTTCCTGAAAACACCCGCGTCTCCTCTGCAAAGACTGGGGAGATGCTTTCCAACCAGATGCTGAGTGGCATCCCCAAGGTGGACCTGGGCATCGATGCAAAAATAAAAAAATATCATTTCCACGGAGGATGCCAAGGCTCGCCTGCTGGCAGAGCAGCAGAACAAGAAGAAAGACAGTGAGACATCCTTCGTGCCCGCGAACATGGCTGTGAATTACATGCAATACAACCGATTTTATCATGAGGAGCTCAATGCTCCCATCTGGAGAAACAAAGAGCCCAAAGCCCGGCCCTTGCGAGTGGGTGACACGGAGAAGCCAGAGCCTGAGCGGTCTCCTCCTAACCGCAAGCATCCTGCTAATGAAAAGGCCACTGATGACTACCACTATGATAAGTTCAAGAAGATGAACAGGCGGCACTGAGACATCGGGGAGGGGTCACTAGCACACGCGGCCGCACCCACCCTGCTACAGAAGGCCTGGGCGGTCCCTGCTGGGCAGGCTTGGTGCCGCTGCTTCCTACTGGCTTTCAAGCAATGAATTTGTGACTTTTTGAAACAGAACTGGGCAGTTTTCCTATAGGGGGGGCAAACTGTTCCTATGAGGATCATTAAATCTTTTTTGTAAATGGAAAAAAAAAGAATATATTCACTTCTCCAATTTATAACTTTAGTAGCCCCGGATCTTCCTGGCAACCATTCTTTTCTTTCAGTCTGTCTTCTATAATGCCATCAGAATTACCTTTCAAGAATACAAATCTTAAAACACTCTCACTGTCCATACAAAATATAATTTGTGTATTTTAGCGTACACTTGAGAATCATCAGAATCTTGTCCTTGTCTAGCTCTGTGGCCTCAACTCCTACCCTTTCCTCAATGTCCCCACTCAGTTATTCCCTCCCATACAGTCTGCTTTCTGGCCACATGGAATTACTATTCATCTACTATTAATCTACTTACTCTTCTACTACCATATATTTCCATAATTGCATGCTGTGCTTAAGATAAAAGTCTGAGAAATACTAATGTTCTGTAAAATGTCAGATGGGTTCTAAATAAAGTACCAATACTTTCCTGTTAAACTGTGAGTGTGTGTATAGCATTTCAAACAAATTTATATAGTTGTTCTTGAGTGAATTGTTAGTCTGCTTTAAGAAATACTGTGCCATATGAAGAATGTCATTAGAAAGTAATAGATACGTGAATTTGTGAATCAGCTTTAGTTTTTTGGTGTGTGTGTGTGTGTGTGTGTGTGTGTGTGTGTGTTTCAGTACTGGGGATTGAACTCAGGGGCACTTGACCACTGAGCCACATCCCCAGGCTTATTTTGTATTTTATTTAGAGAAAGGACCTTACTGAGTTGCTTAGCACCTCACTTTTGCTGAGGCTGGCAGGCGCCACAGTACCCAGCTCTGCTTTGTTATTTAAAGAGTGTATTAACAGTCATCTCACATATAGAATATTTACTGTTTATGTTGGGTATCTTGAATTTTCATTTCAGCATATGTTTGTCATACTATAAAATGTTTATTTGTGTATATGTCTTAACACAAAAATTAAAATGTGATCATTTAAGTCACAATTAATTACCCTGTGAGACTGCAAATTTTGCTGTGTTCTTTAAACTAAACACAAAATGTCTCATGAACTCCAGCTGGTGTTGTGTTAATTCATTTTAATTTTAAAGTGTTTTCCAAATTTTGATTAATTGGAGTAAATTAAACTTACATTTTTCTGTTCATTACTATACTCTTAAGAGCAAAGAAGCAATTCAAGATTAGGAAAAAATATTCTCAATATACATGTTGACAAAGGATTCATATCCAGAATGTATTAAAAAAACTAAATTTCATCAAGAAAAAGACAGCAGAACAGAAAAAACGGCAAAAGGTTTGAACAGATGCCACACAAAAAAGAATCCCAAGTGCCCATAAATGAAAAACAATGAACTTCATTGGAAAAAAAATGCACATGAAAAATCACAATGAGAAAACACTATAGACTTACCAAGAAAGACTTAAAATCAAAAAAATATTAAATGTTGACAAGGATGTGAAACAAAACAATTAAATATTGGTCGTGGGAGTGTAAATGGGTATGACCACTTTGCAAACCTACCTGGAAGTATTATGTAACGCTAAATATCCCACTCATAAGTATACACCCAACATATGTGCTTATGTTTGTTCACTGAATGATTTGTATCTGAATGTTCATAATAACATTATTTGTAAAAGCTCCAAACTGCAAACTAATCAAATACCCAACAGTAGAATACATAAACAAATCATAGTATATTCCACCAGTGGAATGCTAGAGGGCAATGAGCATGAATGATCAACGATTATATTTAACAACATAAGTGACTCACACATAATGCTGGGCAAAAGGAACCAGATACTAGTTAATACTGTATGACTTAATAAGTATGATTTCGTTTACATAAAATTCAAAAGCAGTGCTATGCTGTGTGCATACACAAATATGAAACAAAACCCACCATTATGTACTACTATGATGTACCATTTCCTTTTTAGGAAATAAAATTAATTGTAAGAAAATATACAAAAGCAAGTGAAGCTAATCTATGCTATTAGAAGCCATGATAGTAGTTTCTCTTGATGGGAAAAGGGAATAGTTACTTGACAGGAGCATGAGGGCATTTTGAGTATAGTTCTGTTTCTTGATTCAGCTTCAGGTTTTGTGGTAAGAGCTCTCCCTGAACAAAGAGGAAACTATGTGAGGCACTTAGTAGCTATGTGCTTATGTGTTCCCAGAACAAAAAGAAGGTGACATGGCACATTTAGTGCACATACACAACTCTGTCATAACTCTGCCACAACTCTGTTATGCACAACACTGTCACAAAGTAATACTTAGCAAATACAAAAGCAATAGAGATAAATACCTTACATTCATAATGGAGTGAAATTAGAAATCAATGATGAGATTAAAAAAATAGAAACCATTCTTAACATCTGGAGATTAAATAGTATTCTTTTCAATGATGACTGGATAGCAGAAGAAATCAGGGGAGAAATAAAAAAATATTTAGAGGTAAATGAGAATAATGGTAAATATATCAAAATCTCTGGGACTATGAAGTTGGTTCTAAGAGGAAAGTTCATAGCATTGAGCTCATTAAAAGAGTAGAAAGATATCAAATAAATAATCTACCATTACCTCTCAAGTCCCTAGAAAAAGAAGAGGAAACCAACATCAAAATCAGTAGAAGAGGACAGGGGCAGT
This sequence comes from Spermophilus citellus, assembly GCF_964194105.1. Taxonomy (NCBI): domain Eukaryota; kingdom Metazoa; phylum Chordata; class Mammalia; order Rodentia; family Sciuridae; genus Spermophilus; species Spermophilus citellus. Next base: position 116,980,008 of record NC_138184.1, on the reverse strand, counting down.
GGTGCATACCTGTAATCCCATGAAAATCTATATCACATTACCATAAAATCATTTAATAATATATAATGCCATAGTGATGTTTGACTCTTCAGATGTCAAGCTAAGTGATCTTGGGTAAGTTACTGTACTTCTCTAGTTTCTTCCTTACGTTTACTTTGAGGTGAAATTGAAATAACATAAAAACTCTTAGCACAGTGCCTGGCATATACCTACATGGTGAGTAAATATTGGCTTCTATAATTATTATTGTTGTTTTTAGTACTAAATAACAAAACCACATAGACTTAAAATTTATTGGGAAAAGTAGCTCATGCAGACCAAACAACAAAGGTTTGGTTGTATCAAAAGGCTAATTTGTTAATTTACACTGAGAAAGATAACTGTCAAGCTGATTAGTATTCATATAATCAGCAGAGCATTTTCCTCCCAGATAAGAAACACACTTAGGAAACCAAATGAGATCAGGGTCTACTTAGAGACTGCACTGAAATCAAGCCAGAAAAATGACTATACTCTCTCACTCTCTCTCTCTTTCCTATTGCTCCTTCAACTTCAATATTTTCTATCTTTGCTATAATTTAATATTCCTAGGAAAATTGTTTTACTTACTATCCTGAACAATCCCTCTGACTTTCCTTTAGCTACAGAATAAAGCACACATTCCTTAGGGCAGCTGTGAGGATCATATTAATCTGTTCCCAAAGTTGCTATCCAATTTTATTCCCACCTTCTGTCCAACATAAGCTCTCCACTTCAGTAAAGATAGGTTCTTTGTTACTCTCTGAAATATGTCATGCTTATTCTTATTTCATGCTAACCCATAGGCTGTTTTCCTCATAAAATTGTCTCTCCAGAGTCTTTTTATCATTTAAGAGCCAGCTTAAGTCCTACCCCCTTCATAAGGAATAGACAATGAATTCCAGTCTATACTGAATTTCCAAATCTCTGTGAGTTAAATTGCCTCGCTCTTTTTCACAAATATGTAAATATAGGCATATTGACTTAACTCTCCTATAGAACTTATTTCCCTAACCAAATTATTAACTTCTGGAAGATGAAGTAGTTGGGGTTTGGGTTAGTTTGGGTATATGCTTAGAAAATAACACAGTGTTACATATAATACTGAATCTCAATGAATAAAGAAATGATTCATTAATGAAGTTCCTAATCCAGCAAGGTTACCTGGCCCTGGCATGTGCTCTGTTACAGTTTGCATCTTAAATGTCCCCCAAAGGCCCATATGTAGCAGGCTTGGTTGCCAGCCTATGGCACTATTGGGAAAGGACAGAAAATTTAGGAAGTCAGGAGAAGTTAAGTCATTGAGCATATTCATTGAGCATATGCCCTTTCTTTTTTTTAACATTATTTAGTGTTTCAAATGTTTTTAATGTATGAATTATAACAAAGGAAAAAGAATTTTCAAAACCTTTAGTCACTAAGTACTGAATTTTCTCAAGTTTCCTATCAAAGACATTCATTTTTTGCCTGCTTTCATATACATATTTTTTAATTTATTCTAATTTGTTATATATGACAGCAGAATGCATCTAGAGCACAATTTTTCATATCTCTGGTTGTACACAACGTAGTCACACCATTCATGTCTTCATACATGTACTTAGAGTAATGATATCCCTCACATCCCACTGCCTTTCCTACCATCATATCCTCTCCCTTCCCCTCCCTCCCCTTTGCCCTATTTAGAGTTTGTCTATTCTTCCCATGCTCCCCCCCCCCCACATTCCCATTATGAATCAGCATTCTTATATCAGAGAAAATATTTGGCATTTGGTTTTCCTTCCTTTCTTTTTGTTTTTTTTTTAATTTTTTTATTGGTTGTTCACAACATTACAAAGCTCTTGACATATTATATTTCATACATTAGATTGAAGTGGGTTATGAACCCCCAATTTTACCCCAAATGCAGATTGCAGAATCACGTTGGTTACACATCCACAATTTTACATAATGCCCTATTAGTAATTGTTGTATTCTGCTACCTTTCCTATCCCCTACTATCCCCCCTCCCCTCCCCTCCCATCTTCTCTCTCTACCCCATCTACTGTAATTCATTTCTCTCTTTGTTTATTTTCCCATTCCCCTCACAACCTCTTATATGTAATTTTGTTTAGCAATGAGGGTCTCCCTTCATTTCCATGCAATTTCCCTTTTCTCTCCCTTTCCCTCCCATCTCATGTCTCTGTTTAATGTTAATCTTTTCTTCCTGCTCTTCCTCCCTGCTCTGTTCATAGTTGCAACTTCCTTTCTTTTTGTTTGCTTCTTGGCCACCATGAAGTGAGCAGCTTTGTCCCATCATCTACTCCCAGCAATGATATTCTGCCTCAACAAAGGCCCCAAAACAATGGAGCAAACCAACCATGAACTGAAACCCTGAGCCAAAATAAATCCTTTTAAGTTGTTTACCTCAGGTGTTTTGTCACAGTGATGGAATGCTGACCAACATACTCCCCCAGGCTCCAAACATTCAAGTTTCTGTTAGTGCTCTCTCTACACTGTAACTTTATCACCATGTGCAGCACAAGATTCCTAATTGCCTCAGGAAGTAAATGTCTAACAAAAAAATCATTATCTCCAAATGCCCCTTTGTGATTTCTTTTACTCCAGAAGATAGAAATATATCATTATGAAATAAATACCCAGTAAGTAACTTTGTAATCTATTTTAATTTCCTAGATATCCTCAGTCCTTTAGGCAGATAAAATCTCCCAGAATACTAATACCAATTAACTGATAAAAAGATAAAAATCCTGCCCCCCCCAAAAAAAAAGACACAAAGATTTGAAAGTGACTCATTAAATTGTCATTTATTTTCTTTTAATTCTAAACAAATACATTATGTGGTAGGTGTATTCTGATGGAATGAGAGAGCTGAGCAGAAGCCATTTGTATGACTGTTTCAGTTTTCTTTCAACAATTGTAAGCTGTTAAAAATTAAGTAGAGGGGCTGGGGTTGTGGCTCAGCAGTAAAGTGCTCACCTCGAATGAGTGAGGTCCTGGGTTCGATCCTCAGCACCACATAAAAATAAGTGAATAAAATAAAGGTATTGTGTCCAATTACCAATAAAAAATAAATATTAAAAAAATTAAATAGAGGCACTAGGTTCAATCCTCACCACCACATAAAAATAAACAAATAAAATAAAGGCATTCTGTCCATCTACAACTATAAAAAAAAAGATTTAAATTAAGTAGATAGCGTGCATAACAGTACTTTCTATCTTTATGTGGCCCAAAGATAGAAATGAAAATTTCTAAAAACAAAAAACTAAAATCAAGGACAATTATATAAACAATTTCCCAAGTTATTCATTAGGCAGAAATAAACCAAGCTCAAATTTGAAAAGACAAAGGAAAAATGAATACTAAAATGTCCTATCTGCTCCTATATAAACTATAAAATAAATTTGAACTAGAAAAATTTTATTGTGAATTTTCCAGTGGAGAACTAGATAAGCAAATATGTTTAAGAAACATTTTAATTTCCAAAACCAATTTTCTATAAATTTAGCATAAGGTGTGTGGATTAATTTTATCAACGGCCTAATGCAAATTATGTGATATTTTATTCATTCATATATTTGGAGGAGAAAATATAAATCACACAAAAATTTTAAAAAATATATCTTATTCACCTTTTTTATTCCCTCAGAGTGTAAAAGTGCTCTGTGTATAGCAGGGGTTTAGAAGCACCTCTTGAACTAACTTCATATGTAATTTTTTTGCAAATTTTAAACTCAAAAGTTGACATGTACACTTGATATCCATTAGGATGACTATCCAATGGGTAAGGATAAGTGTTAGTGAGGATGTAGAAGAAATTAAAACCCTAATCCACTTTAATGGAACTGTAAAATGGTCCAGCCATTAGAGAACACTGTATGGCAATTCCTCAAAACTTTAAACAGAATTATAAAACCCAGAAATTCCCCTCCTAGGTATGCAGATAAAAAAAAAGATTTAAAGTGGGAACTCAGGTAATGCTCACAGCAGCATTATTTGTAACAGTCAAAAGGTGGAAACAAGCCAGACTTAAGATATGATATGGCTCAGTGGTTAAGCATCCCTGGGTTCAGTTCTAGTATTACCCCTCCCCCCCAAAAAAAGTGGAAACAATTCAAATCCAAATGTCTATCAGTAAATGAATGAATCAGTAGTTGTGGTGGTATGGGCCAGCAGTCCTAGCTACTCAGGAGACTGAGGCAGAGGTTTACTTCAGCCCAGGAAAACAATGAGAACTTGTCTCAAAAACAAAACAACAGTTGAGCACACTGGTCCACACCTGTACTACCAGCGACCTGGGAGGCTGAGATAGGAGGATCACATTTTACGGCCAGCTTCAGCAACTTGGGCTCTAAGCAACTGAGTGAGACCCTGTCCCAAATAAAAAATAAAAACAGCTGGGGGTATGGTTCAGTGGCAAATTGCCCAAGAGTTAAATCCCTAGTAACCAAGCAACAAATTGTAGATAAAATATATAAACAATAGGTGGTATATACGGGAAATACTATTCAATCTTTAGAAAGAAGTGAAATGCTGATACATGCCACAATGTAAATGTACCTTGAAAACTTTATGCTAAGTGAAAAAAGCCAGACTCAACAGGACAAATACTAAATGATTTCATGGACAAGGTAACCATAGCAGCAAATTTATAAAGATATAATGCAGAATAGAGGTTACCAGGAGTGCAAAGAATGGGAAATTTAATGGGTAGAGTTTCTTTTGAATGGAGGTGATTTAAGGGGAAATAGGTTTAGAAATGCATAGTGGTGACAGTTACACAACATAGTGAAGGTTCTTTGTGCCACTAAATTGTACACTTGAGCACAGGTGAGGTGTGTTTTGTGTATAGTGTTCCAAACTTAAAAAAAAAAAGTTAATAAATATTTAGTTTTCACCTTTTTGCTTCTACAAAAACTAAAGTAGAGCTTTCCTTTTCAAAGGCCTTAATTTAATTTCCTTTGGGGTATCTGTTCAATGTTTTATGGAATTCTGATGAAAATATTTGTAAAATAACACATTTGAAGCAATTTCATTCTGGATCATCCAGGATAGGCCATTCCCTATTGCATTATCAGTTAATTCAAGATTCTAGAAGATTTTTGCCACTAAGAGGGCAGAATTATTTCAGGGCACTGCCACAAGGTGGTGATAGAGATTATAAACAGGTAATATTTAATTTCTTTCAAATTACTTCTTCAGAGCAGCACTAGGGGACACTCTATGACAATTTCTTTTCTTTTCTTTTCTTTTCTTTTTTTTTTTTTTTTTTTTTTTTTGGTAGACAGAATGCCTTTATTTTATTTGTTAATTTTTATATGGTGTTGAAGATCGAACCCAGTGCCCACACATGTAGGCAAGCACTTTGCCACTGAGCTACAGCCCCAGCCCTATTACAATATTTTTTATGAAACTGAAAACCACCTAATAGTCCTTAAAGCCTCCAAGGTATCTTTTTTGTTGACTTCAGAGTATAACCATTAAATCTGATTCAACACACTGTTGACTCTCTTAAATTTCAAGAATTAAAATTCTTGAGGAGCAGGGGAGAATAGAAATAAGACTTTCAGATCTAGTTGCTTGATTTAATCATGACCCCCTACTGGGGTAGTTATTCATTTTAGAGACAATAAATAAAAGGAATAATGACTTTTAAATGACTTTCTATACTGGTGGAGTCCTTTTTTATTTCTCTGTGATCGTAAGATATTCTGATGGCATGTCTAGAGAATTTAGCCCTGAAAATAGTATCAACCAACTAGAACACAAGCACTACTACACCTATATTTTTTTAGAGTGTATGGACAGCCTGGATTAAAATATTATCACTGAAAATCCTGAGACATCCAGAGCACTTGCTTGTGAGAAAAGATTCCAGTTAGGCTCTTTTAGTATAGGGTAAACTCGTTAAGAATTGCTATCTATGAGTAAAATTAAATTGTATACACAGAAATGTATGGATGCAGAGAAAAATAACCAGAAATACAATCTAATAGAAGAGACTTTGGAGTTAAGGGATCTGGGTTCAAATTCTGACTCAACTAGCTAGCAGTTGTGTAATTCTAGCTAAATTACTTAATATCTCTGGGACTCGGTTTCCTTTTTGCAAAATGGAGACAATAGATCCAACTTTCCATGGCTCTTATGTGAGTATCTGTTTATCAGAAGAGGTAGCATAGCATAGCAGTTAAGCACTTGTACTATTCTGGAGCCGGACTGCCTAAAATCCAATCTTGATCTGAAATTTACTCACCATATGACCTTGCGCAAGTTGTGTGCCTCAATTTTCTCATTTAAAAAATAGAGATAATAACAGTACTTACTTCACAGGGCTATTTCAAGGATCAAATTAGTCATTATTTGTAAAAACACTTGTACATTCTCTGATACATATTTCATTATATGTAACAAATCATGTTTGCTTTAAGAAATTTATGTTCAATCTCCTGATTTTCCTCTAGCATTCCAGTTGTTCTAACTGTGCAGTGCAAACTTTTTTCCCTGCCCATTTTCCACTGTCATTTTTATGTTCCTCCAGGTCTGTCCTAGGAGCTCTTCTTTTTTCACTTCTAAACACACTCCCTGGATGAACAAATATACTCTAATTTTCAATTACACTTTCTATTCTAACCATTTTTGTATGTATATTCCCAGACCAGGTTGTTCTTCTTGTCAATTGCTAGCCAGTAACTCTACCAGTCTATTAGATAATTCTAATTGATGTATTTAGCACATGCAAATATGAGTTCTTTTTCCTAAAAATCTACATCTGTTCTAAGTGAAAGACATCAGCAGATACCAAGCCTAAAATACCTGACTGAACTCTGATCCCCTCCTTATTCCTCTGTCCAATCTCCTTAATATTTCTCAAATGTGTTCACTTCTCATTTTATCCATGTTTTGTCATTTCAGCTTTAGATCAGACCAAACAATACAAAAAGAGATTTCACAACTACGGACTTTAAGAATATAACTCTTTCAAATGTCTTTTGCTTATGTATTTGCATACTGGATCCACAAACATCTGAAACTTCACAGGGCAACTATATCATTCACTCATTTGATATATTGTCTCTGTGACAAGGATTAATGATCTTCTTGAGAGTTGAGATTTCTGTGTTCCTTTGGGGAAAAACTGATTGGAGGCTTAGCTCTTGACCTACATCTCAAATACTCTTGTTTTAAATGATGACATAATTACTATTTTACCCTTTCTATGAATGAATCCAAAAGAAAGATTAACCAGCTGTTGTTTTGTTAATTGAGACCTAAACCATCTTTTTTTTTTCCATTCCAAGTGAAGTAAAACCTAGAATTTTTAGGTTCGTCCTCCAAAAGTCATACTTGATACAATAAGGATTCCTTTTTTTTTTAAATTTTTTTTTGTGTAGTTGAATACAATACCTTTATTTTATTTATTTATTTTTATGTGGTGCTGAGGATCGAACCTAGTGCCTTGCACGTGCTAGGCAAGCACTCTCCCACTGAGCCACAACCCCAGCCCCTTCTTTTTTTTTTTTTAATACTAAGAATTTCTACATGTTTTCACCTAATTTCCCAACCCATAGTTTTTACAGGAAAATCCCCTATTAACTGAACGATAACCAAGAGATGAATTCTGAATTTCAACTAGATGATCTTCTTTACACATATATGATATGAAGGATAGCTTTGCCCAAAGGGAGTGCACGTCAGGAGAAATGGATTGAAAAGATTCATAAAGCTGAAAGGGGACAGAGATTTCCTCTTAATATTAATTCAACCCCTTCATTTTAAAGAAGGGGAAAATGAACTTAGTGAAGAAAGGACAGTCTTTTCAACAAACAGTGGTAGAACAAGAGGATGTCCCAAGCAGAAAGTGTAGTGGGAGGAGAAAGAAAAAGAGGAAAGAAACAAACCTAACCGTAAAACTCATACCATGTACAAAAATTAATTCAAAATGGACCATGGATTTAAATGTAAAACATAAAAGCCAGAAGAAAAAGAAAGTGAAGGTCAGCAAGGAAACTTTGTTTGCCAAAGTTCACTCAGTGATGTAGACCTGTCAGAGAGCTTGCTTCAATAAATTATTATTCAGCAGTTTAACAAATTCCATTTGACCCTAATAATTCTGCTACTCCGTGCTCATTCAGAGTAAATGGTTTCCACCATATTAACTGGGTATTTGGTCACGGCTCTTTTGGTCTTGGAAATGTCTGTTTCATGCTACTTCAATTACTCATTCAACATTCACTAGGCAACTGCGATGTGCCAGTCATCCTGCAGGATTAGAAACCGGCAGACCCTCCTACCTCAAGGGACCTAGAGTCAATGGGGGAGAGAGTGGATTATCATCCTAATGAGATTTTAAACCCCTTCAGGGGCAACAACCAAGCCTCTTCTTCCTTTTCACCAGGTGAGCACAGCCAGTCAAGCGCTCTGCACACCTGACACATTTTGGTGATTGGCCAGTATTAAGTTCTAGGACACTGGCCGCCCTGGCCTGTTTGGAGGACCGAAGTCTACAAAGATAAAAAGGCAAACCCTCCATAAGGCGAAAGAGGAGCCAGGCCATCCCAGGGGACTGGGGGCCACCTGGCTCATCTCTTGGTCTGCACCAGGCAGTGATTACAGGGGGACCCGCCAATGGCGGAGAGAACCTGGGCAGGTCGAGGAAGATCCCCAAAGCTCCACAGGCGCCTCCTGCCAGGGCACAGCCTGCGGCTGCCTGGTGGCTAATGATGGCTGCGGGGCCCTCACCCAGGCCCGTCCCTGCAGCGCCTCAGAAGTGAATCTTAAAGCTACTAGAGGGCAGGATGCGGGTGTCCCACCGCATTTCTATTTCCTTCTTCAGCTCCTTTTCCTAAAGTGTGGAATTTTCTAGTGGAAAGTCGTGGGGGGGGGGGGGGTCGCCTCCCCTCTGCCGCCTCCTTAGGCGGGTTTTTCTGCTTCCCCTCAGAATATGTTGGACCCCCGCGAAAAACTTTTAAATCAAACTTAAAAGTCTCAAGTAAGAAGAAAAAGAAAACAAAATTTAACAGGAAAAACTTGTGACTAACAACGCCCAAGCGGCCTTTTGTCCAGAGACCTGGGCCCTGGACAGCTCACCTCAGCCAGTCGACGCCTCCCTCTCACCCCGACTCCGCGTCCGTTTCCAAACCGACCCCCTCAGGCTCTTGAATAATCAGCCCGGCTTTCCCGGGCCGGGCGATCCTTCCTCATGAATAATGTATTTTCTCTCCGCGGCTTTCCGGAGCGGAAGGCGGAGCTCAGCTTCATGAATATGCAAAGAAGGGGCGAGTGGCAGATAACGCCCCCTTCAAGGCGGGACCCCTCACAGCCCGCTGGGCTCTGGCTTCCACTCCGGAGCCCTCCAGCAACCAGCGCCGGTCTCTCCCGCCCTTCTGAGAGCTCGCGCCCGCTCCCAGGCTGGAGGGACCCGCACCAAGCTCGCGCTGCCTCGGGAGTCAGGGGCGCGATCAGGGACCGCACCCAGTTCAAGGCGCCTGGAAGCTTGCGTCCTGGGCCGCCCCACCTGGGCAACCTGTAGGATGAGGACAGCCTCCTGGGGCTTCCTGAGGCGGTGCCTGCCCTCCAAGGTGAGGCGCTGGGCTGGGCTGGTGAGGTCCCAGAGGACTTTGGGGCTATAGGAGGGGTGGCTGGGCTGGGAGTCCCAGAGAGACCCGAGGGTAGGGCAGGGCGGTGCGGGCCAGACAGGCTAGTACCTGGAGGGACCTGAGGTCCAACAGAAGGACGGTTCGGGATCCCAAGGGCAGAGCTCCTCGGTCTTCCAGGGCATCTCCCACTTCTTCCCTGCTAGTGACCCAGTATGTATTCTTTTCAATATCAGTGTGTAATTATGAAAATAAAACAAAATCTACATTGAGTCTCCTTGCCCTGCCCCTGAACTCAGCCCCTTCTGCAGAGGTCACCCCTGACAGCAGCAGGGCCAGGGTCTCCTCACAGCATTTCCTGTGTGTGTGTAAGATATTTATTTTTAAGGTGTAGTTGGACACAATGCCTTTATTTTATTTGTTTATTTTTATGTGGTGCTGAGGATCGAACCCAGGGCCTTGCACGTGCTAGGTGAGCCCTCCACCGCTGAGCTACAACTCCAGCCCCCAAGTATATAAATTGCACCCTGTGGAACTTCCTTCCCTAAACTCCCTTGAACCTCTGCAATGGGATTCCCTGAGACAATGGAGGAAGGAGTGGGCTGCTTGACACCTGTTTTTATTTTATTCCTGAGATGAATAGATTCAAGCTGCTAAGACCAGGAGTTCCTTTAATGCAGATTTTCATAACCTCAACAATAGTGCCCTCCTTCTTCCCAGTCCTGCCATTCAAAAGTATAGGACCAAAGCAGAGTACTGCTTTGGTCCTATACTTTCCAGAAGTAACTGCTTTTGAAGCTTCAACCACACACAAGGACTTGGTCCCTTCCAACCTCACCATTAACATGTGTCCCTGCCTGGACCACTGGACCCCTGTGCTGGCTGTCCTAATTGTCATCTGCCTTCAGGCCTAAGCTCACTTAACTAACACCATGTCCCAAAACCTTCTCCCTCCCTTTATTAATGGCAGTCCTTCCCATTCACAGTTATTTTCTTCTTCTCCTCCTCCTCCTCCTCCTCCTCCTCCTCCTCCTCCTCCTCCTCCTCCTCCTTTTTCTTCTTTTTTAAACCACGAATTGAACTCAGGGACACTCAACCACTGAGCCACATCCCCAGCCCTATTTTGTATTTTATTTAGAGACAGGATCTCACTGAGTTGCTCAGTGCCTCCATTGCTGAGGCTGGCTTTGAACTCGCAATCCTCCTATCTCAGTCTCCTGAGCCACTGGAATTACAGGCGTTCGCCACCACACCTGGCTTTCTCTCACAGAATTTATCTCAATTGGATTTCACTACTTTGTTAACCTATTCTTCTATCTCCACCATCTAGAATAGAAATAAGCTTTATCAGAGTTCTGAGTTACCACCTCAGGATCTCCAACTACTCAGCACAGTGCCTGGCACACTATGAATACTCAATAAACATTGATGGACTGATATGATAATTTACCCTCTCTAATCTTCTGTGAAGTTTCTCCTTCTCCTTTTCCTGTTCATTCTTTGCTGGGCTCCTTGTGACCTTTGTTTAGAATTTGAACGGATGGATGAACACCTGGTCCTCGCTCTACACTAGGAACTGTGGGTAAAGCCTTCACTTTTCCGTGAGGATAGGTACTCTTCATTTTATTTATTAAGTTCCTGGAAGGTTTTCAAATAGATAATTGAATGAACTAATCAATGACTTAAAGAAAATGTTAAACAATTAAAAATTGATAATGCTACGGGGAGGGGGTGTTTGGAAATCATCAAAGTCTAGTCATTTAGTTTATAGATCAGAGTTTAAGTAATTTGCTCAAGGTCCATAAGCTTAAGAGAGCAAGTCACAAGCACAACCCAGAGTCTCATAGCTCTAATTTCAAGGCTCTTTCTTGTCTTCAGTCAAGCTAGTTTCTGATTACTTTTCTGTAAACCTGACTTACAACTCAAACACAGAAATCCCAAGTTAAAGACTTGTTTCTTGCCAATTAAAAGGTTTGAGTTTGTACTCTGATTAAATCTAACTCTAGGGATAATGGCCTAATGAACTCCAAAGTACTATGTGATATTCAAATAATTTCCCAGCTTCCTTTCTCTCTCCCCTTTCTTTTCAGTGATAAGAGACTGGAAATTGTTCCTGTCATAACAAAGTATCGTATTTGTTTTGGAAGTGGGTATTGTGCATTGTGCTAGAAATTGGTCATTAATCACAATAAAGGTCAAAATTCTTTAGTTGTTAAGTTTTGCCAAACCTTATACCCATAGTAAATAACACATAAAACAGATAAAAGGGAAGAAAATGTTGTTTGAGATGACTTTGACTGGTGGGATTTAGTTAATTGGGTAGTTAGTGAGTTATTGACAAGTTCTTGCTATTTTGTCCAGGCTGGTGAATGCAGCCATCCTTCAATCTCAGACTTCCAAGTGCTGGGACTACAATCACATGCCACTGCATTCAGCGTCACTGACCATTTTCAACTTTTTCTCTCTTTAGAAATATTTGTGTTGTTTGACTATATCTGAAGCATTTATTACTCCTCATCAATCAGTCTCTATTTACACCTTGTCCTTTCAGTGCTAAGGACAATTTTTCCTTCCCAGTGAAAAGAAATCTGGTGTTCCTTCTTTGCTCTTCTTAATCATTTCATATTGGTAGCATCTGCTGGAGTCTTGTGGCGTCATGCTCTCAGTTTTTAGAATCTCAGAGCTTCTGCTGAGACATCAGACAGCTAGTACACTGTGACAGAGGAAACAGGGCCCCCTTTTGTCTCCTTAAACCAATTGGAACTTTGCCCATTGAATTCAATTAAACCTTGGAAATCTACTCCAATAGATGGTGTATTGAGGATTATCAAAATACACATATTGAATATACAGTGTATTCCAGGAAGACATCTTCAGTGAACACTATCATGATACCAAATACAGAGAAAAGAAATTGGGGCATAGAAAGCAGCTAAGTATGAAGGATCCTACTTGCTTTTGACTTTCAAAAGAACTCCTAAAAGCATCATAACTTGCAGTCATCGAAAAGCTGACATCATCATATTTATTCATTCATCAAGCATTTATTTTGCACCAAACATTTATAAAGCACTCTACTTGCTACTAGAGATCAGAGATATAATGACTTGGTCCCTGAGCTGTGGAAGTGTATGACTTAGTGAGAGTGGAAGACCTGTAAACATATTCCTCACATGGAAAATTGTTCCAAATACTAACGGAAGTAGAAAGTATGTGATAGAGAATAAAGAAGGAATCTGTGAGTTCTGACTAGGGAATCAAGATAGCTTCAAGAAGGAAATGACATTTTAGGAGAAGAATGTGCTTATATAATTTCCTTTATTTGTTCTTTGGCAGTGGTTAGGCTACTTCAAACCAATAAAAGCAGACATTTTGCCCACCACTTATGAAGCAGGAGAGAACAGGAGGCATAAGATCTTTTCATAAGATCTGGCAGCAATATGCTCCTGAAAGCTATCTGTTGCCTTTACAATCCCAAGTACCTCATGGCTAAGAGGAGAGCTGAGTACAGAGTCCCCTTTCATCTTTGGCTCCTTTCTCACTAAAGTTGAGTCAAACGTGGCTCTTTCATGCCTGTTGCATTATTTCAAGCCCTCTCATTTTTATGTTAGGATGTTATTTTATTCTAGTTTCCATTGGTGTATGGAGTAGTGTTATCATTTGGATCTTAAATGACCCCTAAAAGCCCATATGCTAAAGACTTGGTTGCCAGCCTGGGATGCTATCAGAAACTTCTGGCAGGGAGGAAGTTAGGTAATTGGGCATTTGTCCTTAAAGGCGATATTGGGACCCTGGCCCCTTTGTCTCTTTTTCTTTGTTTGCGTCCCCATGAGGTAAGCAGCTTTGCTCTACCACACACTCCCTGCAGTGATATTGTCTGTCTCTCCACAGGCACAAAAGCAGTGGAAACAACCAACCATGAACTACTCTGAAATTGTAACCAAAACAAATCTTTCTTCTTCATAAGTTGCTTCTCCCGGGTATAGTTGTCATAGCAATAGAAAACTGACCAACCAACAGAAGTAAGCCATGTGGTTTGTACTGGGAAAAGCAGTCTGCGAGGTTTACAAGTGTTTGTATTAATGTGATTCTGGAGTCCTCAAATTTTAAACATCACTGAAAAGAGATGAAAAACTATTTAGAGAATTGAAGTTTTGAATGTAGCCTGTATATATAAGCTGACTTATTTGGGAAATTTTCTAGAGAAAAAGGCAAAGATAAAGGTTGTCAACTTGGCTGAGCTTCTAAACTTTATTCATCCTTTGGCAACCAAAGAGAAGCCAGTCAATATGAATAAGTTCTAAACCATAAGGTTGAAATATAAGGCTCCTGCTCCTTCTTCCCACAGTGTCAGTCTACAAAATATAATTCCATGTGTAGGTAGCAATTTATTGTGGCCTTCATGCCCACTCAGAGTTGCATATCAATTTTTACTTCCTTCAAATTGGTCTTTCCTGACTGGCAGAAGGATTTTCCATGTGGGCCATGTGCTTCTGGGAAAGCCTAAGGTTTAATGAACTGGAACAGGAAATGACAGGGGCTGTAAGTGACAGGCTGCTGCTGCCTGCTTGAATGCCCAGACTGAAAATGATATCAAGGAAGATATTGAATTCTCAAGCATTATAGAAATGTTCTTTAGCTCTACTTGGTAATGTTTTCTGCTGAAGAGAAAGTTTCTGTGACATGTAAAGTGATGTTATTCCACTTAATGATTATCATTTAATAGAAGTTTCAAATGAAATGGACTTTTAAACTGGCTTACCATGATTTCTACTTGGAACATTTGCACAGATATCTAAGATGAAGTGATGTCCAAAATTTACCACACTATAGACATGCCATATTTTGAGGCCCTATACTTTCCATATTTTGTGGTGCTTAGAAAGTGATGGTTACAAAAAAAAATGATAACTCCAGTGATACCATGCTGCCTCAACCCTGTGAGGACCATTTTTCTTTCCTTACTTTATACTAACTAAATGATAAATTTATAAGTACTAATGATCTCTGATTAAGAGGTTCCCTAATCACCATGAGATGAGCAGCTTTGCTCCACCACATACTCCCTGCCATGATGTTCTGCCTCTCCATGGGCACCAAAGCAGTGGAGACAACCAACCATGAACTCCTCTGAAATTGTGAGCTGAAACAAATATTTCCTCTTTTTTAATATTTTTTAGTTACACATGGACACAATATCTTTATTTGTTGATTTACTTTTTTATGTGGTGCTGAGGATCGAACCCAGGGTCTCTCACGTGCAAGGCGAGTGCTTTGCCACTGAGCCACAATCCCAGCCCCACAAATCTTTCCTCTTTATGAGTTGTTTCTCTCAAGAATATGTTCACAAAGTGGTGCAATCATCACTACCACCTATTTCCAGAGCATTTTGTTCACACCAAAAGGAACCCCTATGCTTATGAGCAATCATACCCCATTTCTCCCTTCCCTAGCACCTGTCAAACATTAATCCACTTTCTATCCCTATGGATTTTCCCATTCTATACATTTCATATAAATGGGATTATACAGCATGGTTTTTTGTGTCTAGTGTCTTTCACTTAGTATAATCAGCATCTATTCCTTTTTACAGCTGAATCATATTCCATAAATACCACATCTTCTCTATGTATTCATCAGTTGATGAACATTTGAATTGCTTTCACCTCTTTGCTATTAAGAATAGTCCTGCCATCAACTTTTATATACAAGTTTCTCTTGTAAATATACTAGAAGTGGAATTGCTGGATAATATGGTAACCCTATGTCTAACTCTTTGAAGAACTGCCAAACTGAAAAGTAATTTCACCATTTTATATTCACACTAGCAGTGTGTGAGCATTCCAATTTCTCCACATCCTTGCCTTATCATTTTTCCCTTTTGATTTTTCTTATTATAGTTATCATAGTGTATGTGAAATTATACCTAATTGTAGTTTTGATGTGCTTTACCCCTAATGTTTAATGATCTAAGCATCTTTTAATTGGTTTATTGGCCATTTGTATTTCTTCTTTGAAGAAGTGTCTATTCAAATCCTATACCCACTTTTAACTGGTTTTTTTTTTTTATTGTTACATTGTAAACGTTCTTCATATCTTCTGGGCACAGCTACTTATCAAGTATATGATTTTCAATTATTTTCTCCCATTCTTTGGGTTGTCTTAACTTACTTTATGGTGTCCTTAGAAGCACAAAAGGTATTTCCCCCTACCCCCCCCCCCCAGTGTTACAGATTGAACCTAGGGCCTTGTGCATGCTAGGCAAGCACTTTACCACTGAGACACACCCACGGCTCAAAAGGTTTTAGTTTTGATGAAGCATTCATATTATATTCTCCCTTCTAATTGAGAAATACACCAATAATCTTATGGCACATTTCTTTTATGTCATGAACGGCTTTTCTCTTGCCACTTTCAAGATTCTTTGTCTTTGACTTTTGACAGTTTGATTATAATAAGCTCTATATGGACCTATTTGGGTTCATCCTAGTTGAAGTCCTTTGAGCTTTCTTAAATTTGAATATCCATTTTTATCCTCAGATTTGGGAAGTTATAGGCCACCATGTATTCAAATAAGCTACCTAACCCCTTCTCTATTTTCCTCTGGGACTTCCTTAATGCATCTTTCTGAACATTTCATTTTATTCTATACTCCCCTTAGGTTTCCTTCATCCATTTTTCTTTTTGCTCCTCTGACTTAATAATTTCTAATGACTTGTCTTTGTGTTCCCTGATTCTTTCTTCTGCTACTGGATCCCTCTAGTGAATTTTTCACTTCAGTTATTATATTCTTCAGTTCCAGGGTTACTCTTTGGTCCATTTTTTTAATTTTGCCTTTTCAAATTTTTATTTTTATACATTTTTTGTATTAAAAAGAAAAGCATAATTACCATAAATTACAAAGGACTAAATCAGGACTAGAATAATGAATGAATCAATTCAGCCTGAAAAGCAGATACTCTCAATAATATTAATATTATACGCTCATTCAAGTATTTTACATTTTTTTTTTGTCCTTTTAAATGTGATATCCTAGCACATGGTAAAGATAATATACTACGAGCGTAAGGTAGAACCTTCTCTGCAAAGCCAGATGACAAGTTTTCCTCTCCAGTGAGAATCGGGCTGTAAGTTCTTATGTTGTCTGCCTCTGCCATCAACACGGCTGAAGGAGAGGGTGGGGCTGGGGAGAATCCAGGAACCCTTCCACACAAGAGGTACTTTGAGGTTCCCATTTGGGAGGGTGCCAGATGATCCAGACCACTCTACTCAGGCTTTTGGCAAAACACCCCTACCCCTCCTAAAGGCTAGTCTTCTTGCTTCCTCCACCCCACTTCCAGAGCCTCCTGAGAAGCTTACTTTCTTTTGTAAATCAATCATCAGAAAAGTGTGGGGGGGAAGAGCTACAATGAAACAAAAACATTTAACTTTGACATGGGGGCTCAGTGCCTCTTGCTGTCGTTCTGAGCCCCAGGGGTCCAGGTTGAGGCAGGACTGGATAGCCTTCTCTATTGGGAGTGCATGTATCAGGTTCTGGAGAGGGCACAAGAAAAACCTGTCCCTCACCAGGGTTTGGTCCATTTTTTAAAATATTTATTTTTTAGTTGTAGTTGGGCACAATACCTTTATTTCACTTATTTATTTTTATGTGGTGCTGAGGATAGAACCCAAGGTCTCGCACATTCGAGGTGAGCACTCTACCACTGAGCCACAACCCCAGCCCCTGATCCATTTTTTTTATAGTTTATATCTCTGTTGATATTCTCATTTTGTTCATGCATTGTTACCCTGACTTCCTTAAGTTGTCTCTGTTCTCTTGTATGTAACTCACTGAGTTCTTTTAAGACAATTATTTTGAATTCTTTTACAGCTTATTAATAGACATCTTTCTTTACGTCAATTCCTGGAGACTTATTTTGGTCCTTTAATTGGTACATGTTTTTCTGTTTCTTCATATGCTTTCTTATTTTTTGTCACAGTGTCAGCATTTGAAAAAACAACTGTGTTTCCAGTCTTTACAGACCTTTGCCAAGTGGCACACCTAGATATTCTATTGACCTCTCAAGCCTTTTCTGGGAACATTATCTCTCTGAACTTATACATGGAATTTCCCAAATAGAGAGGTCCCCCCCCCCCACCAGGAGCTCATCATTTCTTTCTTCCTCTGGTGTCTGTCTGTAGTATTGCTGGTTCTCTGGTCTGCACCAAACCACCAGGCTCTCCTTGGTTCTTAGGAATTCCCAGGCATACAAAGTATACCCTTCAGCATTCAGACAAGACATAAATCAGTTCCTTTGAAGGCCCCAGAAAGCCAGAACATTGAGCATATAATCCACTATTCTTTTTCTTTCCCAAGGGAAAATCCAATAATTGGGATTTTTTTTTCCTGACCACATTAAGCAATCTGATTTGTAGGGAAGGACTATTAATGAGTAGATTCTTACTGTTTTTGTACAGCTGGTCTTGACTTTGCCCTTGCCTTGGTACTGACTTTCTAATTGGTTTCTAGAGTTCTCATAAGAACATCTCTGAACTCTATACTGTGGTTTAGTCAATATCTCTAGGGGAATGAAATCTGTGGCCTATTACTCTACCATCTTGCTGACATCACTCTATATTTTAAATATTTTTTAGTTATGGCATCTTTGATAATCTGATAAAAGCTGTGAAGCTTCTTCCTAGAAAAAATACACATACATAAAATATGAGATATAAATTTTGAGAGTATAGATAGCCTTATATACACATGAATAATACCTATTCATTAATGTACCCAGGATTTAAAATATTGATACAGTCTGTATAGTAAAGGGTTAAATCAGAAGTTGTGGATTACTCAAACCCTGCACATTCTAGAGAAAGGACTAGTCCTTGACCAGCTTTGAAAGACAACCCCCAAACCTTGGAAGATTCACCCTAATAAGTATTTTGTATGCATGAAGGCTTGGACCACATTGTATCAGTTAAACCATTTAGATTACACTAGTGAACACATGTTTTTATGTGCCTGAGATCCTGAGCCATATTTCATCAGTTTGATTTTTGTGTGGCTGAAGATTGATGGCTGAGGTCATTTATAAAGAGGATGCATGCCTATGTGACTGATCTCCAGTAAATATCCCAGACACTAAGGTTCCAATTAGCTTCATTGGTTAGTGACACTTTGCACATCATTTCTAGAGAATTTGGCACTATTTGTAAGACTAGCAGAAGAAAACTTGTTCCTGTTTTCTCCTATTTCGCCCCATCTTTCCCCTTTCTTAGTATAATATGTATCCTTTCATTACAAGAAAACTTGAGTATGACAGCTTTTTCCAAGTCCTATGAGTTCCTCTAGGGAATTCTTGACTCTTGGGAACTCTTGATACAAAGTCCAGATCATTCCTGTTGAGTTTGCCAATCTGCTATACCCACTGCTGTAATTAGACTACACATCTATTAGTACCCAGAGGACAAGTTCATTCCAACAAACACTAAATGAAAGTCTAGCATTTGCTCAGTGCTAAGAAAGTACAAAAATCAGAGGGAAGTGGGGTCCTACCTTGAGCTACAGAGTTGGCATAGACCACTCCAGTATTCTAAATCTAAGTAGTAGAAATCATGTATATAGGTAATATTTATTTCATGTGGCTTCAAACTGATCTCATCCAGCCCATCATTCTATAGTAATCTCCCCTTATCAGTGGGGAGACATTCCAAGACCTTCAGTGAAATGGAGAAGAGTACTGAATCTTATAGTTTTAATACATTTTTTCATCTTAACTAAGGACTTTATGAGACACTGTGGCCATTAATTTTGCAGCTTGAAGTTCAACAGCAAAACTAGCATGAATTTCTTTTTCCTTCCATCACAATTTTACAGATATTAGTGTCATTATTATCATATATCTTATCAACATCAGCATATGATTTTTTTAGGAGGTAAGGAACTTACTTACACCTTTTCACTTAAATGAATTACTGAACAAATTCTCTTTGGTATATTAAAATTACCAGCATCACTTTGTCTTATGCTTTGAGGCCACCATTAAGAAAAATAAGGGCTACTTGAATGCAAGCATTATGATACCATGACAGTCAGTCTGGTAACTGAGATGGCTACTAAGTGATTTATGGGCAGATAGCATACACAACTTGGATAACTCTGGGCAAAAGGTTGATTGATGTTCCAGGCCTGCTAGAGCAGATGGTGCAATATTTTGTCACACTACTCAGAAGGATGTACAATTTACAACTGTGAATTGTTTATTTCTGGAATTTTCCACTTAATACTTTCAAACCACAGTTGATCATGAAAAGTGAAGCTGTGGATAAAGGGGACTACTGTATATCTTATTCTTCTACATTCTATATGAGGTCATGCTTAAAGGAAATACCTTATGTTAAAGGTAATGCCTACCTTTGATTTTATTTATTCACTCATTCATTCAATATTGAGGATTGAACCCAGGAGTGCATTACCACTAACCAACATCCCCAACCCTCTTTATTTTATCTTGAGATGTGTCACTGCCCAGGCTGGTCTCAAACTTGTAATCCTCCTGCCTCATCCTCCCAAATTCGTGGGATTTTTGTTTTAATTTTTGAAAATTGTTTTTAAGTGTCAGACCTTTTGAGATATAACTTATGTATAACAAAAGGTACCTGTTGTAAGTATTCAGTTCTGTGAGTTTTGACAAAAGTATATAATTATATAAACACTGCCTGAAAAGTTCCATTGTGTTCCTTTACATCAAATCCCCTCTCCTCACTCCCAGTCAGCCACTAATCTGTTTTCTGCTACTACAGTTTTGTCTTTTCCAGAATGTCATGTAAGAATAATCAGATGGTATAAACTTTCATGTCTTTCTTTTTTTTTTAACCTAACACAATGTCTTTGAGTTTCATCCATGCTGTTATGTGTATCAAGAGTTTGTTCAGGGCTGGGGATGTGGCTCAAGTGGTAACGTGCTCACCTGGTATGCGCGGGGCGCTGGGTTCAATCCTCAGCACCACATAAAAATAAAATAACGATGTTGTGTCCACAGAAAACTACAAAATAAATATTTTTTAAAAATTCTCTCTCTCTCTCTCTCTTTCTCTCTCTCTTTAAAAAAAAGAGTTTGATCCTTTTATTGATGAATTCTATTGTGTGGATATGTAACAATCTGTTGGGTTTGTTTCCAGTTTGGAACTATTATAAAGGAAGGTACTATGAGTATCACATTCAGGTGTCTGTGTGAGTAAGATTTTATTTCTCTTGGGTAAATAAATACCTAAAATTAGGATTGCTATGTCATATGGAAGAATATGTTTATAAGAGATTGTGTAATGTTTTCCCAGTGGCTTTACCATTTTGTATTCTCACTAGCAAAATATGACATTTCATTTGTTACTCATGCTCACCCCCACTTAGCATTGTCACTTTTCCAATTTCATCCATTTACCAGGTAAATAGTGGTAATTTATTGTGATTTTAATTGATATTTGCCTAATGACTAATAATGTTGAGCATCTTTTCATATGCTTATCTGCCATTCTTATAGTTTCTTTCATGAGGTGTATATTTAAATTGTTTATCCATTTTTAAATTGGGGCAGTTTATTTTAATATAGAATTATAAGAGTTTTTTACATGTTCTGGACACAAGTCCTTTATCCTAACTGTGTTTTGCAACTATTGTTTCCCTCATGAACAGTTTCTAATTTTTTGGAAGTCTTATTTATTAATATATATTTTAGGTGTAGATGGACACAGCACAATGCCTTCATTTTTATGTGGTGCTGATGATCGAACCCAGGTCCTGCCCGTGCTAGGTGAGCACTCTACTGCTGAGCCACAATCCCAGCCCTTATTAATATTTTTAATGGTTAGTGTTTTTCCCCCTCCTAAGAATTCTTTGCCTAACCCAAGATCAGAAAATCTGTTTCTCCTTCTAGACATTTTATATTTGAGCACTCATGCTGGTCAGTGATCTACTCTGCCTGGTATACAAGAAGGGTTGAGGGCTGGGGATGTGGCTCAAGTGGTAGCGTGCTGGCCTGGCATACGTGTGGCTGGGGTTCGATCCTCAGCACCACATACAAAACAAAGATGTTGTGTCTGACAAAAACTAAAAAATAAATATTATAAAAGATCTCTCTCTCTCTCTCTCTCTCTCTCTCTTAAAAAAAAAGAAGGGTTGAGGTTTATCTTCAGCACTTAGAGATCCTATTTTCCCAGTACTACCTATTTAAATGACTCTCCTTTCTTCCATTGAATAATTTTGGCACTTCTGTGGAAAACTAATTGACTCTCCATATGTTAGTCCATTCCTGGCCTTTCTGCCCAGTTGCACTAATCTCTGTCTATCCTTATGCTTTTTCTGACCTTGATTACCATAGCTTATAATAAATCTTGAAAACATGTAATTTGGTTCCTCCAACTTTTTCTTTTTTCAGATTGTTTTGGGTCTCCTAGGTCCTTTGAATTTTCATACTAATTTTACAATCAACTTGTCAATCTCTACAAAGTTGTCTGCTGGGATTTTGATTGGGTTTGCACTGAATCTTTAGATCAATTTAGGAGAATTAACATCTTAACAATACTGAGTCTTTTAATCCATAAACATGGAATATTTCCCTATGTATTTAGGTTATCCTTAATTTCTCTCAAAAATGTTTTGCAGTTTTCATTGTGCAGATCTTATGCATATTTTGTTTAATCAGTCCCTAGGTGTTTCATGTTGGTTGCTGCTTTTTTGAATGTTATTTTGTTTTTGTTTTGCTTTAGTACTGGGGATTGAACCCAGGGGCACATTACCACTGAGCTACATCCCTATCCCTTTTTATTCTTTAAGACAGGGTCTCACTAAGTTGCTTATTAGCCTTCCTAAATTGCTGAGGCTTTCCTCATCCTTGAAATCTTGCTGCCTCAGTCTGGGGTCACTGGGATTACAGATATGTTCCATTGCACCCACCCAGCTCTGAATGTTATTTTGTATCTCACCTTTCAGTAATTCATTGCTAGCAGAAAAATACAATGGATTTTTAAATACCTTTATTTTATGTGTTTATTTTTATGTGGTGCTGAGGATGGAACCCAGTGCCTCACACATGCTAGGCAAGTGCTCTACCACTGAGCCCCGACTCTCATTCTACAATGGATTTTATACACTTTTTATGTTTATATACTTTGTATACTTTTGTTTATTTTCAAATGAAGCTGATATTCCTGGGTTCAGAGTATCCTGAGATTCATAGAAAGTTCCATGTTGGGCTGGGGATGTGGCTCAAGCAGTAGCGCGCTCGCCTGGCATGCGTGCGGCCCGGGTTCGATCCTCAGCACCACATACCAACAAAGATGTTGTGTCCGCCGAGAACTAAAAAATAAATATTAAAAAAACAAATTCTCTCTCTCTCTCCTCTCTCACTCTCTCTTTAAAAAAAAAAAAAAGAACCATGTTTTCCTTTCTGATTCTGCAGACTTTGTTTCTTTGACTTTATATTATTTTGAATATATGTGCTCATCCTATTTATTTTCGTAAACACAAGAACATTCCTATAATTCTTAATATTTGATAAGTACAACCCTATATTATGTGTATTATTATTGTCCCAATTTAGAGATAAGGAAACACAGACATTGGGAAAATTAATTGTCAAAGACCCACAGCTAATACATCCTGGAACTGAGATCTGATCCTGGACTTCAGCAGCTCTCAAACATTTTAGTCTCTGGACCCCTTCATATTCTTACAATGACTAAGCCAAATATATATATACATATACATACACACAACATAGCATAATCAAGAAATCTTGATTAAGAAAAACAAAACCTTAGAATTTTACTCCCAGACCTTAAAGTTTACTTTAAAGCTATAGATTGAAATAGGGTACTTGTGGAACAAGGATAGACAAATAAATCACTAGAATAGAAGAAAGAGTCCAAACTCGACCTCAGATATAAAATCACACCACCCCCACTTCTCCACAGGGGATAAGTTCCAAGACCCTCAGAAGATGCCTGAAACCCTGAATAGTCCTTAACCCTACATATGCAGACAGTCCCCAACTTAATGATGGTTTGACTTACGATATATCAACTATATAATAGTGTGAAATTTATATGCATTCACTAGTAATCATCTTTCAATTTTTTATATTTTCCTGGACTAGCAATATGCAGTATAATATTCTCTTAAGATGCTGGGCAGCAGCAGTGAACTGCAGTTCCAGTCAGCCATATGATCTCAAGGGTAAAAAACTGATACTCACTCTATGGTGCTGTGTTGCTAAGCTGTTATTTAGTTAGGTTAGGAGTATTAAATTTCTTTTTTTAATATTTATTTTTTAGTTTTCGGTGGACACAACATCTTTATTTTTTTTAATGTGGTGCTGAGGATCGAACCCAGAGCCCAGTGCATGCCAGGCAAGCGCATTACCACTTGAGCCACATCCCCAGCCCTTAAATGCATTTTCAACATAGGATATTTCCAGCTTTCAATGGACATCATTTCATTGTAAGTCAAGGACATATATGTACTTTGTTTGTCCCTACGTACCCTGCAGCATTGCCATGCAGTAACAGAGTCAATCTGTCCTGCCATGTTTTATGTCCTGTACTTTCTTTGCACCATTACCCTATGCTTTGAGGTCATTATTAAGTAAAATAAAAATTACTTGAAAATAAATACTGTATCAGTGGGACAGTTGATCTTCTGAGATGGGTATTAAGTGTCTAATAGGCAATAGAGTATATAGCATATATATACTGGACAAAAAAATGATTGGGCTCTAGGCAGAATGGAATGGGATTGCGCAAGATTTCATTGCACTACTCAGAATGGTATTAAAAGCTATGGATTTTAAAGTTATGAATTGTTTATTTCTGGAATTTTCCATGTAACAGTTTTGTACTGTTTGCAGGTAACTGAGGCCAGGCAAATCAAAATCACAGTTAGGAAGGGGATTACTGTATGTTTTCTTGATTTACATCTAAAATTACCTTTGCAATTGCAAAGGGGAAGATAGAATTTTATAAAATGCTGTTGGATTGAGACAAGCATGGGGAATAAGAAACACTTTTTCTTAATTCAAGCTATACACAAAAAATTGTTTTCTAGAACTATATTCAAAAGCTAAAATAATCAAACTTTCAAATGAAAACATAGACTATTTTCCTAATATTGGATCGTGGTAGGTAAAGATTTCTTAATCATATACAAAATGCATTCAACCAAAAAAGAAGATTGATAAATCAGACCTAATTAAAATCAGGAACATCTCATTATCAAAAGATATCATTAAGGGAGCTGGGGTTGTAGCTCAGTGGTAGAGTTCTTGCCTAGCATATATGAGGCACTAGGTTCAATCCTCAGCACCACATAAAAATAAATAAACAGAATAAAGGTTAGAAATATATATATCAGGGGCCGAGGTTGTGGCCCCACAGTAAAGCGCTCACCTAGCATGTGTGAGGCCTGGTTTCGATCCTAAGCAACACATAAAAATAAATAAATAAAATAAAGGTACTGTGTCCTACTACAACTAAAAAATTATATATATAATTAAGACTGTAAATAGGTCAGCTATCAACTGACCAATATGGAATCTGTATACAGAATATACAAAGAAACCCTACAAATCAATAAGCAAAAGACAATTCAATGTTAAAATGAGCAAAAGACTTGAGCAAGCATTTCACAAAAGACATTCTAATGACAAGTATACATCCTAAAAGGTGCTCAGAATACCTCTACAAAGAAATGCATATGAGGAGCTGGGGTTGTAGCTCAGGGATAGAGTGCTCACTTAGCACCACATAAAAATAAATAAATAAAGGTATTGTATCCATCTACAACTAAAACAAAAATAAATAAATATATTTTTAAAAAATGCATATGAAAATCACAATGAGATACATGTCCATCAGAATGGTTATTAAAATTCTAAATGGTCATTATCAAGTGTTGCTGAGGATAGGGAGTAACTGGAACTCTCAAACATATTATTTGTTAGTTCCTTATAAAACCAAAACATATACCTACTGTAGGACCCAGGAATTCTACACCACATACATGCTTAAGAAATTTAGTTCACTGCCCATGAATAACTTCTACAAGAACATTCATGACGGCATTATTCCTAATAGCCAAAATTGGACAAAATCCAAATATCCATCAATAGAAAAACAAAACATCTTGTGATATAATCAAACAATGGACCATTATCAGAAATTTTTAAAAAAAGAATGGACCACTAGTACACAGAACAACACAGAGGACTCTCATAAACATTATGCTGAGAGAAAAAAAAGCTAGACATAGGACTGGGAGTGTAGCTCACTGATAGAACAAATGCTTAGCATACACAAGGCCCTGAATCAATCCCCAGAACAAATAAATAAATAAATAAATATAAATATATATAATGTTCAAGACCTATCTATGGTGACAGAAATCAAAATAATGGTCAATTCTGGTGGGCTGAATGAGACACGAGATATTTTTCCAGGGTGATGGAAATGTTCTATATATTGATATGGGTGAGGTTACATGGGGTGTACATATGTAAAAAAAATAATTAAGGTATGTCTTAAAAGTGTATGCACTACATATAAATTATCTTAATTTAAAAATAAAATTTTTAAAACTGCTCCAACCCCCCAGAGAACCTTTGTGTCATATCTATCAAATTTTACCATATTAGAAATCAAAATGGAGAAATGATAACATATTTATTAACTTATTAAAATAGAAATAATAAATCTATTATATATTAACATTAAAATTTTATGAAAAATAATTATTTTCTAAAACAAAAAAAAATTAGTTAAGAGTGACATTGATATTCTCTTTAGTGAGAAAAATGGCATTACATCTTTGCAAATTTCTTTAATCTCTGACTTTTAAAAAAGACACCTGGATTCTCAACCTGCTTTTGCATTTAATTTGCTAAAACCTCACATGTCATGCAACCTTTGGAAACTCCAGTGTACAATTATATGAGAAAGCAAGTAAAAAGATGATAGCTTAGAATTAAGAGAATAAATGAGACCTCATGACCCTCTGAAATTCTCAAAACTTTAGGGTTTCCCCCTCACTACAAGTTGGGAACCTCTGCTCTGATCTACCTCCCCTGGCTGCTTCTTTCACATGTGGCTGGAAGAGAAACAAAATACCAAAGTTTGGAAAGGGGTTCATGTTAGCTACTATGCATTGTACAGCTTCCCTAGTACTTTCTCATTTTCCACTGTTCTACCCCTGCCTCCCCTCCATTTTTTCTGGGTTCAACAACTCTGGAGAACAGGACATCTTTTTCTGTCATTTTCCCCTCTGTTAGAAGCCACATTTCAATAGGCCAATAGATGAAAGCAGCAGGACATTTGAGCACAGCAGGGGCCAAGTCCCTTTCCAGGTGACTTCTATCTCTATTCTCCTAGGCATGATGTTCATCATAATGTGCTGTTATTACTCTTTGTTTTAACAAGTGTATTTGTGGGTGTCCAAGTATCCAATTATAGGGTATAACTATGGCTGTATGTAGAAAGTTCTCTTATACCCTTTCCCAGTCATTGTCTTGTCCCCACCACGCTCCCAGAGGTACTCTCTCATTACCTACTGCCTACTGAAAAAAAATTTAATTTTGGAAATCTCTGAATTACTTAGGACCTCTGTTTTTGGTTAGACTCTGCAAAAGTCGGATACTTTCCAATCTTTCCTTAGATGATAACATTTTCCCCCATAAGTTTTTTAAAATTAGGAACAGGAGAACAGATCTTCAAAATGTGGGAGAGGCATTTAATAAAAGCTTTTTGTCTCCACAATACTGAATTTCATGGACTTAAAGAAGAATATATTTAATGGGTAAAACTTTCAAAAGAAAAGGAAAAGCAGGTCACCATCATTCCTTCTCACATATCAATAGTCCAGGGAGGGCAAAGCCTTCAGTATCCTGTGCAATGCAAAAAGGAAGCTCTCAGGCTTCAGAGGTGCAGGATATGATTGAAGCCCCATAACAACAGGGCCTGTTTCCCAGACAGTTCCATCTAACATCAGCACTCCAGGCAGCTCAGAACCTTTCAGATCCAGAGAAAATACATCCTGTAGTGCTTAATCACACACATCGCAGGGCTTACAGATAAAGTCCATTATCAAAAGAAGGCTTTAGTCTCAAGTATTAAGTGGCTCACTTGTTCCTTCCTATGTCCCACTAAAATTGTTTTTTAGTGCAGAGGAGAATTCTGCCCATGTTTTTTATGTCCTTGTGCAGACCTATTCCTGTGGAGCACACGAGGATGAAAACTGTGATTCCAATATCACCTGGTTCAAATATAGTTTTCTGTTTTATGAGGAACACCAAGTACAAAGGAGTTCAGACTAAGAAGTCAGGCAGGGTGGGGAGGGGACTTGTAGAAAAGAGAAAATATGAACTAAGCCTTAAAAAATTGGTAAGAATTTAACAAATATCCCCACAGCCAGCTAGTTAATTGCAAAACCAACTAGAACTCAGTGCCCCTGGTGATACTGTTCTCCTTAAGCACCTCAATGACTGTTCTTGGCTTAACTCATCAAGCTAAAACTCAAGGTGCCAGTAGGGCTTTGTTCCTTTACAGAGACTCTAGAGAAAAAATCCATTTTCTTACCTTTTCCAGCTTCTAAAGATACTGACATTCCTTAGCTTATGGTTCCTTCCTCCATTTTCAAACCCAGCAACAGCAAGTTGAGTCCTCTGCACATCACATTACTCTGACACTGGACCTTCTGCCCTCCTCTTCCATATTTAAGGATACTTGTGATGCTATTGAGACCAGGCAGATTAGCCAGGATAATCTCCCATCTCAAGGTCCTCACATTAATCACATCTGCAGTCTTCTGTGCAGTGAAAGATAGCATATTCAACAGACTCCAGGTATTAAACTGGAGGTGGATGACCCTAGAGGGCTATGGTACAGCCTGGCTGGTACCCCCAGTGGTTGCAATGAGGCTCATTCTAGGATGACTATAAGAGGCTGGAAGCACACCTGTCATCCCAGCAGTTTGGGAGGCTGAGGCAGGAGTATAGTGAGTTGAGAGCCAGCCTCAGCAAAAGGGAGGCCCTAAGCAACTCCGTGAGACCCTGTCTCTAAATAAAATTCAAAATAGGGCTGGGGATGTAGCTCAGTGGCCAAGTGCCCCTGGGTTCACGCCCCAGTAGTCCCCTCCTCCCGCCACACACACACACACACACAAAAAAGAGGCTGGAAACCTGCACCAAGGGCTGGTAAGGAGCCAATGCCAGAGCAACACTGAGGATCATCAAGCAAAACAGGAAGGAGCAGATCCCGCCTCCTGTCCTCCAGTCTCACTCTAGTGCCCTCTGTTGGCAGGATTTATCAGGAAGCCAGCTGGCTAAGGAGAATTTTAGAGTATTGCAGTGTCAGTCCCAACCTTCCAAAGCAGAGTATAGAATGATAGGTTTGAGGCTGGAAGACAATAGCATAGTGTGTTGATCAGATTTTCATTGCTGTGACAAAATACCTGTCGAGAGCCAGGTGCAGTGGTATAGGTTTGTAATCCCAGCGACTTGGGAGGCTGAAGCAAGAGGATCACAAGTTCATAGCCAGTGTCAGCAAGTCAGAGAGGCCTTAAGCTTTGGGAGACTCTGTCTCATAATAAAAAAAAATAAAAGGGGCTGAGGGTGTAGCTCAGAGGTTAAGCACCCCTGGATTCAATCCCTAGGATAAAAATTTTTTTAAAAATCACCTAACAAGAAAAATTTGTTTGGCTCATGGCTTCAGGAAATTCAGTCCATGGTGACTGGCTCCCAGATAGAAACGGCATGGCAGAGGTGTGGTAGAGGAAAGTTTCTCAGCTCATGGCAGTCAGGAAGCAGAGAAAGAAGAAGGGGATAGAGAGAAAATAAACCCTGCCGAGCATACCCCATGTGACCTACTTCCTTCAACTAGGTTCCACTTTTTGGTAGTCCATTCAATTTATATTCTGGTAGTCCATTCATGAGGTCAGATCTCTCATGATCTAATCACTTCCCAAAAGCCCTAACTCTGAGCACATGAGATTTGGGGGATGCTCCAGAGCTAAACCAAAACACTTAGTAACTGGCAAAAATACCACCAAAAAAATGACAGCCTAGGATTACATTACAGATGCTTCTTGAGTTACAGTGGGGTTACTTCACAATAGACCTAATGTAAATTGAAAATATCCTGTGTCAAAAATTCATTTAGTAACACCTACCAAACATCATAACTTTGCAACACAGTACATGTTCACCTTTGTGATCTTGTAGCTGACTGGGAGCTGTGTATCACAACTGAGAGTAGTTAAGAGTATCCTAGTACATAGCTAGCCCAAGAAAAGAGTAAAGTTCAAATTTTAAAGTACAGTTTCTACTGAATACATGTGGTTTTCACAGCATTATAAAGCTAAAAATTTTTAAGTTGAACTATTGTAAGTTGGGGACCATCTGTATATATGATAACTTCAAAATATAATGTTTTTAGAAACCAATAAGAAAAAGATAACCCAATAAAAATGGCAAAACCACAGTATGCATGTGACTCCAATATACTAAATACCTACACCAGCAGTGCAGTCCTTTATTATTATGTACTTTACATTATTGTATATGCTATATTTTTATACAACTGGCAGTACAGTGGGTTTGTTGACACCAGCATTACCACAGACACATGAGTAATAATGTGTTGTGCTGTGACATGAAGATTTCAATCTCATTAGGCCATAGAAAATTGTCCATCCTATTGTAATCTCATAAGACCACCAATGTATATGCAGTCTGTCAAGGCCAGAATGTCATTTTGCAGCACATGACTGCAAAATAAGCCTGGGGCATCTTATAGTGCCAGAAAGTGAGGAAGTACTACAAAAACAAAACAATATCAACAACAAAACCCCCCAAAGGTGGGTCTTCAAAGGGGAAAAAGAGCTAACTGAAAAACTCCAACAATAGTCAAAGTTGGACTAACTTGAGCCACAAATATGAAGCAAGGGATTAACTTTAGAGAATTAATTTATTTATTTTTTAAGAGAGAGAGAGAGAGAGACAATTTTTTAATATTTATTTTTTAGTTTTCAGTGGACACAACATCTTTATTTTATTTTTATGTGGTGCTGAGGATCGAACCCAGCGCCCCGTGCATGCCAGGCGAGAATGCCACCACTTGAGCCACATCCCCAGTCCCTAGAGAACTAATTTAAATTAGAGAACTTTATACTATACCAGAGAATATTAGAGACTGTAGTGATGGTTATATGGTAGAAATACTGTCATCTGTCAGTATAAATGACTAACGGCACCCAATCATGTAAATGAACCTGTTCTAACCCTAAGTTACAATCCAAAGTATTAAGTAAACATCCAGGCATTCATACTGACATTAATAAATGATCACATAAGTAAACAGAGGAGACTAAGCAAATCTATGCCAAAGAACTCCAAATAACTTACATAGATAGTTTGCCTTCAATGAGGTGGTGTATAATTCTTGCTCCATAAGTCTACAATTGGTGACTTCCCTCTAAACAATAAGGTGTAGGGATGGGGGGATATGACTCTGTGGTTATGTTCCTGTTTATCCTGCTTATTTAACTCATGCTCTGAGTGAAATCCCTGTTTATTTTTTTTAAATATTTGTATTAGTTATTGATACATTTTTATTTATTTATTTGCTTATTTGTGGTGCTGAGACTCGAACCCAGTGCCTCACACATGCTAGGCAAGCGCTCTACCACTGAACCACAACCCCAGTCCCCTAAATCCCCTGTTTTAAAAAAAAGAGTAGAAAAGTTTTCTCAATTAAAAGTTTAATTTGAGATACTAGTTATGAACCTAAGGCCCCACACATACTAAGCAAGTGTTCTACCAATGAGCTCTACCCCCAACCCTAAAAGTTTATTTTAAAAATGACTGCTATAAAAAAAAAATGACTGCTATACATGGATACCCCAGAGACTTTTTTCTTTTTTCTTAAAAAAAAGTCTATTCACATTTTTAAAAGTTAAAGTATGATTATTGTTCAACCCAGAAATGTCATTAAAATAGAAGTGTGCTGAGGATATAACTTAGTGGTAGAGCACTTGCCTAACATGCTTGAGGTCCTAGGTTTGATCCCCAACACTATAAAAAAATTAACAATAAAAAATAAATAGTTACATAGCATGCAAAAGAACATTAATTGTAGCTATTTTCAGAAGTCAAAAAATAGGACACAGCTTACCTGTCCATACACTAGAAGGTGGTTGTATGGTATCCTGGTAGGGAGTATTCTGAGATGAAATCCACTTTTAATGATCTTCTCCTTGAATGTGGGTAGAACTTGTAAATATAGCAGATTTTTTTCCCACAGTTGGGCTACATTAGATGGGCCAGCAGAGTTACTCAAGGTGTTTGTTTGTTTGTATTTTCAATTAAAAATAAAATGTACATTTCTCATAAATAAAAGAATGCCCCCACCCTCTCACCACAGTCAAAACAAGCACTTCCCATTATTCCAGGTGGGCCTGGCCTAGTCAGAGGAGCCCTTTAAAAAGACTGGGCTTGGGCTGGGGATGTGGCTCAAGCGGTAGCGCGCTCGCCTGGCATGTGTGCGGCCCGGGTTCGATCCTCAGCACCACATACAAACAAAGATGTTGTGTCCACCGATAACTAAAAAATAAAAAAATATTAAAAAAATTCTCTCCCTCTCACTCTCTCTTTTAAAAAAAAAAAAAAAAGACTGGGCTTTTTCTTAAAAGAGATTTGAAGTTTGAGGAGTATTTGTCATATGAGCAATTCCTTGTTACTGGCTTTGAAGATGGAGGAGACCATGTAAAAAGGAATACAAGAAATCTCTAGAAGCTAAGAACAGCCCCTGATTGATAGCCCACAAAGAAACAGAGACCTCAGTTTTACAGCAAAGATCTCAATTTTCCCCAACAACTTGGAAGAGCCTGAAAGAATCCCCAAGCCTAAGATGGAAGGGCAGCTCTAGTGACAACTAGATTTCAGTCATGAGAGATGCAGAATGAAAATTCAGCCAACGTGACTGTGCACTAAGGTGTGTGTTTTAAGCTTCTAAGTTTGTGGTAATTTGCTCCACAGCAATGGATAACTAATGCAGGTATATCCAGGCCGTGGGGTACTGTGTAGCCATTAAAACCAGCGCACATACCTGGTTCTATGTGTATCCCCCCTCCCCGCCCTCCCAGGAGGCCCATCAGGGCAGATGCTTCCTGAAGCACTCTCTTCCCTGTTTTGGTTTTGTTTTTCCATTTCCCATTCTTTTGACACCATATTCTCTCCAGGTTTTCCTTTTCTTTCTCTTATCTCCTTTGCCTGTTTTTTATTGTAAGGAAGTTCAGACTTTCCCTCTGAAGTTTCAAGATTTAAGTCTGATGAAATAACTAGCAATAAACTCATGAAGAGGTGAAAATCCATAACAGATTTATTTAATCATAGTTTTACAGGGGAATTTTCAGATTAATGACCTAAGACCCCAGGTGAAATATCCATTTTTATGCTTTGATTCAATAAAGCATGGACAGCCATGTAGAACTGAGATTGGACAAAAAGGCTATGAGCTAAGAGAAACTGACTCTGGGGAGGCCTCTCTGTCCAGGTTCTTCTTGGCCCCTCAGTTATAGCATTTCTTCCTCCAGGGTATGGGGCATGACAGTTTTTTATGACCTACAGTCAAACAACACAGGTGAGAAAATTTCCCTATGGCCCATTCTTAGAAAGTCAGAGGAAGGTTAACATAATATTTTTAGATTTTATGGCTGGCTTTTCTACCCTGTCTGGATGAAGAGAAATTCTAGTGGGATGGCTTGCTTATCTCATCTGAGTTCAGGTCTCCCTGGCTTTCATAGCTTTCTCCAAATGGTCTTATTACAAACAGTAATAGTTGCCCAGTCTAGTTGCCAAATGTTTCTTTTTTACAGAAATTCCATTCTTCAAGGAAACCTTCCCAAAGCCCACATTGGACCAAACTCCTGCTGTGGCTCTCAGAGCTCCTCCCAATTCCTTTTCTTCACAGCCCTCAGTATGCCAGGAAAAGTTTGCTTCCTCCTTATTGAATTCAGGAGAGTGAGAGCTCCTGAGGATAAGAACTGGGCCTATTTTCCTCCTTTTGAATGAATCTTCCAGGATTCTGAATACCTAGAAATAAGCAAGTTGCAGGAGAAGAAACAGGAGCAAAACACAAGGGAGAAAGTGCTCTGGGTAAAGAATAATCTAGTAGCTGGGTGTGATGACACACACCTGTCATCCCAGTGGCTCAGGAGACTGAGGCAGGAGGATCCTGAGTTCAAAGCCAGCTCAGCCACAGCAAGGCCCTAAGCAACTCAGTTAGACCCTGTCTCTAAATAAAATACAAAATAGGGCTGGGGATGTGACTCAGTGGTCAAGGGCCCCTGAGTTCAATCCCCAGTAACACCACCCCCTACCCACCACACTCCCATTCCACCTCCACCAAAAAGAATAACCTAGTATGCTGGGATGCAGGCCATGGGGAGAGAGTGCTGGCAAGTAAGCTGATGTCAGAATAGGAAGCCAGTAAATGCCAGACTAAGGAATTCAGTCACACTTTGTGAATCAAGGGAAATCAGCCAAGCTTCAGAGCAGGATGCAGTTAAGTGATCAGCTGAAGAAAAAGAATTGGGAAGAACTGACACATTTTTAAAAACTTTGACAATCATTTCAGATTAATATTGGCTCTGTCCTTGGGAACAAGGAATTGAGGTGGATATATTTTGTGTGTGCTATGCTCACTGAGTCTTTGATTTTCTTATTACAAAAAAGTAATACTGAGTGCTCATAATGCTTCATTCAGTAGCTCATTAGTTTATTGTGACAATAAGCAGAAAAACACTTCTGCATTTTTATTCATAAATAATTATTTTTTGTGGTTTTTTTTCTTTTTTCACATCCTTGGGATTACACAGGCTAGACAAGTGCTCTGCCACCTAACCACACTCCCAGAATATGCTAACTTTTTAAATGTGCATTTGCTGAAATGAACAAGGATTTGCAGTGGTTCAAAGCCTGGGAGGCAGATAAGATCAACTTCTTGGGACACAAGTGTGAGGATATGCAGGACAGCATTTTTACACTTACAGGGCTGGAAGGAACTAGAACCTCAGGTAAGGGGCCCCTAATCCTCCAACCTGGGGGCTGGGTGGCAGTTAGGACTTCGAGAGCCAGACTGTGATCCCTTGATCTACTTCCTCTTCCTCCCCAAGGCCCCATGTTGTATTTAAGCAGCCCACGCTCCCTACCTATAACTGAGGGCCACAGCAACTCAGAGGAGCCTCCACTTCAAGCCATAAAGAAACAATTAGGCTTCACTGAGCATAATCAGTGAAGCTAGCCAATCCCTAAAAAACAAATACCAAATGTCTTCTTTGATATAATGAGAGCAACTAAGAACAGAGCAGGGAGGAAGAGCAGGAAGAAAAGATTAACATTAAACAGAGACATGAGGTGGGAGGGAAAGGGAGAAAAAAAGGGAAATTGCATGGAAATGGAGGGAGACCCTCATTGTTATACAAAATTACATATAAGAGGTTGTCAGGGGAATGGGATAACAAACATGGAGGGAAATGAATTACAGTAGATGGGGTAGAGAGAAAGATGGGAGGGAAGGGGAGGGGGGATAGTAGGGGATAGGAAAGGTAGCAGAATACAACAGTCACTAATATGGCAGTATGTAAAAATGTGGATGTGTAACCGATGTGATTCTGCAATCTGTATTTGGGGTAAAAATGGGAGTTCATAACCCACTTGATTCTAATGTTTGAAATATGATATGTCAAGAGCTTTGTAATGTTGTGAACAACCAATAAAAATAAATAAATAAACAAATAAATAAATAAACAATTAGGCACAGGTAATGGTCCATAATTTGTTATTTCTCTATTCTATTGCCAAGGGTTCCCTCCTAAGTTATTACCTAGGAAGAAACATAAAATTTCACATAAAACTGTATTTTGTAGAAACAAAGGAGCTCTCTTTTTCCCCCCATATCGCTCTGTAATTTAAAGCAGTGGGTCTTCCTAGCTAGAAATAAGATTGCTTGTACCAGTGTTATATGAACATGTGTACAGGGCTGGCTGCATAATTAGTGCAAAATGAACATGTGGGACCTCTTGTTAAATATCTTAGGAATTTCAACACCACAACAGATGAGCATTAACCAATGGTGGAGCCTTTCTGAATGTAAGCCCCAGTGTGACTCAGAGATCATATGCCTGCAAAGCCTCATCTGCACAGACAGGATGGTCTGAGGACCAGAGGCTCTGCAGACAATGGAGAGTGTGGGAAAATGAGTAGAAAGTGTGGGGTGGCTTCTGAGGGAGAAGGTGGGGTAGACAATGACATATTCCTTCCTGGTGTTCTCCTGGTCCTGATGTGCCTGGGGTTGGGTACTAGAGGGCCCAGGAATCAGAAAAGAGACAGTGAAAAGAGGATATTGGAGGAAGAAAGGTTCAAATGTGCAAGAGAATGCTGGTATTGAAGAAGGGGTAGACACAAGGTAGAGGTTCTGGGCAGGGAATTATCTCCATGGTATTGTAATTTAATCAATCAAATATATAGATAAAGATATAAATATAGATTTGTTATGTATCATATTTGTTATATATATATTATATTTGTTACATATATATGTATATTACTTTTTTATTGAAATGGAATGTATCAAATTTAGGTGAATGAGATTTTTTTTTCTCCAAACCTCCTCACTTTTCTCCACCTTGGTAAATGTCAATCACTGTCCACTTCATTGATCAAGGCAGAAACAGGGAGTCATCTTCAACTGACCCATCTCTAATATCCTATCACTTCTAGTATTTGTGTCTTTCTTGAGCTGGCACTAGCGCTTTCCACTGATGTCACCATCATTCCTAGCCATGACTTACAAAAGCCTCTTCAATTACTGCCATGTACATCATGCAGCCTCATGAATCCTCCTTCTGGAACCTCAGTTTCCTCTTCTATAAAAATGAGAATAATACTACTTATCTTAAAGGGTTTTTGTCAAAACTCAAAATGAGAGTAGGGCTTTAGCATCTTCCCTTGCTTTTGCATCCTCAGGCCATAGTTTAAACAATACTTTTTTAGGGATCCCTTCCTGCCTTGCTCAGTGGTGGCTCCCACAGGTCCCCAGACTGCTCTGCAGCACTCATCACATGAATCTGTCTTCTCACAACCATCCTGTCCAGAAGGACAAGTATTCTGACCTTGTATGCCTAATGAGGTGCCTGACATGGAGATGAAGCTCCCATTGTAATGTGACTGGTATCCTCATACATAGTCAAAGGTTCTTCCTGACTGTAAGTAGGTGAGCAGATGACCACATACATAAATGGAAACTAAAGATATCAATCCAGAGAATCCATTAACCTGGATGCTGGGGTGCTTGCTTCATCAGAGCTGACCCCTTCCATAGGAAAGAGAACTTGGCCAGATAAGGCCATGCAAGGCAGGCCTGACAGAGCCAGGAAGCCAATTCCCAGGTTAACAGAACTAAACTCCCTGCAGAACACAGCGGGGATGGAGCAAAGGTTGGCAGCATTGCAGGCAGGAGGACACCCTAAGGGAAGAAATGAAAGTAGTACTCAATGGTTCATTGACCCAGGGCCACCTGAGTGGTTTGTCCTCTTAAACTAACTAGTGCTCAGTGAGGTGATTTGTAAATGGGTAAAGATGATGAACTTATTGCCCTCCAGATTCTGATCATAGACTCTAAAAGAAGGTGGTGTGATGCCCTTACTGAAAAGAGTCAGGTGAACAGCATAAGGCAATAGCCCCACAATGGAGTCTCATTGCCCCTCTGGTGGCCTTGCTCAAAAAAGATGCCACAAAAAGGGCTGGGGATAGGGGTTGGGATTGTGGCTCAGTGGTAGAGCACTTGCCTAGCATGTGTGAGGCACTGGGTTTGATTCTCAATACCACATATAAATAAATGAATAAAATAAAGGTCCATCAACATCTAAAAAAATTTAAAAAAAAAAGGGCTGGGGATATAGCTCAGTTGGGTTCTAATCCCCAGCACCAAAAAAAAAAAAAAAAAAAAAGCCACAAAAAGCAACAGGGGTGTAGGTCTGTATGTTAGCAGGAAAGAAAAAAAAAAAAAGGATTGCCAGAAAAGCTGAACAAACATAACACAGATGACATAAGACAAACCACACAGGTGTGACATGGAAGAGGAAAGTGTACAAAGAAGCCCAAAGCAAAAGGCAAGATATCAGAGGCTAAGTTAGACTTCCAAAGCTGGAAGAGGAACAAGGTGAGGTTCAAATACCTGTCATGTAGATGGCTATCACCAGGCTAGATGTCACAGGAGAGTGCGGAATGGAAGCCCCAAACCTCAGTTATTATGTTCCAAAGAAAGAAAAATTAAAAGCAGACATCGAAAGCCATGCAAGAGAACTTTATTATAAAAGGAAAGTAAGACTCAAACAAAGAGATTAGGTCGTCTCCCAGCAGAGAACAACAAATGAAAACAGTGCTGTCTCCAATTTTTTAAAATATTTTTTTAGGGCTGGGGATGTGGCTCAAGCGGTAGTGCGCTCGCCTGGCATGCGGGCGGCCCAGGTTCGATCCTCAGCACCACATACCAACAAAGATGTTGTGTCCGCCGAGAACTAAGAAAAAATAAATAAATATTAAAATTCTCTCTCTCTCTCTCTCTCTCTCTCTCTCTCTCTCTCTCTCTGTCCCCCTCTCTCTCACTCTCTCTTTAAAAAAAAAATTAAATAAAATATTTTTTTAGTTGCAGATGGACATATATCTTTATTATTTATTTATTTATGTTTATGTGGTGCTGAGGATCGATCCCAGGTCCTCATGCATTCAAGGCAAACATTTTACCACTGAGCCACCACCCCAGCCTGCCAATTTATTTTTATCTTATTTATTTATGTCGATGTAGTTGGACACAATACCTTTATTTTTATTTATTTATTTTTTAATGTGGTGTTGAGGATCAAACCCAGCGTCTCGAATGTGCTAGGTGAGCGCTCTACTGCTGAGCCACAGCCCCAGTCCCCTGTCTCCAAATTTATTGGAGTTTTATGGTTGCCTTGATACTGGGGTCCATCTTCAGCACTCTTTGACAGTCATATGTTCAATTCCTCCTTCACGTCAGGCAGTGGAATTTTTGACCCTACTTGGCCATCCTGAATAGAGTGGCCATCCTATTCAGGGGGGTCGTCATCTACAAGTCAATCTTATGTTAATGTGAGTATTGGGA
This sequence comes from Spermophilus citellus, assembly GCF_964194105.1. NCBI lineage: Eukaryota > Metazoa > Chordata > Mammalia > Rodentia > Sciuridae > Spermophilus > Spermophilus citellus. The sequence continues at coordinate 116,941,180 of NC_138184.1, read as the reverse complement.
TCAATGACCAGACAGAATATACCGCAGTGAGGCTGCATTACTAAGAAACTTTCTCTTCTGAAATATATTGAGACACCTGTGGCCATAAATTCTGGCTTTACAATGACCCCAGTTGATCCTGCCAACAGTTAGTAATAGTTTCATTAATCTTTCTTTCTGGACCTATTTCTTAATTGTTTGCCTTGTTCCTATCTATTTTTTAAGATCTGCACCTGTTGTTTTCTGTTATCTGATTACCTATTTGTCTTAAAAGTAACTTAAAGAAAACTTTAAATGTAACTTAAAGAAAAACCCATGACCTGGCCCTGTCATTGGTTTGCATTTCACTGCTCACTACTCACTGCTCCCTAGCATCTCCCACCCACTGAGAGAACTGACTATGAGCCTCTCTGGTTTGGCAGGTACACGTCAGAGGAGGGCACCTTTGCCAGGGAACTGACAGGCTGCATGGCAGATGAACAGATCCCCTCTGCCTTCCACAGGGACCACACAGGAAAGCAGGTAGAGAGTGGAGGTCAGTCACAGAGCCAGCTTGGCAGGATGCCCCTCCTCACACTATGTAGACCAGCCAGACTTTATGACACTTGATGAATTTCTTCACTGATCTTCAACAGTCCCATGGGCAGATTGAATAAACATCCTCACAAATGTTAAATTAAAGCACAGCACAGCAGTCAAACTTACCCCAAGATAAGCAAGTAAAGGGGCTGGAATGCAGGTCCCATCACCTGGGTCAGGGCTCCTATCTAATGAGTGGCAAAGAGCCAGGGACACTTGGGTACTTCCTGGACAGGAACCAAGTTGTGGCTTTACCAGACTGAGGCTGTCAGAAGCTCTGAGGAGTTGGTGTCTGCTGCAAACTGGTCTTAAATGCTGTTGTCCCTAGCTAGACACAGAAGCTCTGCCTAAGAATCAAAGTGAAATTCAGTGAGTAGCTGATTCCTTCTTGCAAGGTGGACTGCTTCATGCATAATTTAATCCTGTTCTGAAGTTTGGAAAGAAATGTGTCTGTGTCAGTCCAACATAATAGCATTGGTACTTTCAAATTCAGTGCTCCTTTGGAATTGCTCTTGCTCTTGGGCTCTCTCTCCCATGATTGAGGCCTCTTGTCATGCACATGGCCTCTTACTGCCCCTCCCAACTCATCTTCTGAGCCCCAGTACACCACTCTCAGCTGACCCGACTCAGGGGAGACTGTAGCGCTTTTGGGAGCCCAACCTCTGGAGGCACAGATGCAAACGATGGCTCTGCTGACCTTGGGCAAGGAAGGGGCCTTCACAGCTCAACAGGCTGTTGCCTTAGTTTCTAATAGTATCTACCTTGCTAGGCTGATAGGAAATTAAAAACACTTGTGTGTGTGTGTGTGTGTGTGTGTGTGTGTGTGTGTGTGTTTGTTTCCGGGGCTTGAACCCAGGGCGCCTTGTGCATACGAGGCAAGCACTCTACCAACTGAGCTGTATCCCCAGCCCTAAAAGTATTGATTGATGGGAAATACTTAAATAGTGCCTGGCCCATAATCAACCTTACCTAATATCACCATCTCAATCTACTCTCAGTTCAGAAACCTTAGCTAGCTGTAGAAGGAAGACCAGTGTTTGGCTTGACATGGGACACTTTTTTGGCCTAATTTTTTTTTTTCAGTTTTCGGTGGACACAACATCTTTATTTTATTTTTATGTGGTGCTGAGAATTGAACCCAGCGCCCCGAGCATGCCAGGCGAGCACGTTACCGATTGAGCCACATCCCCAGCCCCTGGCCTAAACTTTTAACAGGTAGTTCCTGCCTTCCCGTTTTCAATAACCTGTGCAGTCTGGCTCAGTTTCCCAATCCTGCCCTTCTGCACTGACATTGACCAAACATGGCCATCTGTTGAAGTCACTGCTGTTTGTCAGGTGGTTGGAAGTGGCTGAGGAACAAAGCACCAAGCAACCCAGGCATTTAAGAAACACCAATCAGGCACTGGCATACCTCCTGTCAATCAGCGGGACCTCCTGGCCAATCCTGTATCTTAGCCAGCTCCCCCAACCAACTCCAGTAGGACAAGGGACTCTAAAAACCCCTTTTCCTGTCCCAAGCCCTCCTTTCCTGCTCTAAGCCCAATAAAAATTCCAGTCTGGTCAAGCCCCAACAGTGCTTCTCCTTAGACCCACTCTGTTGGTCTGAGGGTCCCACCCAGGAGCAAAATCTCAATAAAGCCTCGTTCAGCAGCCTTTTTAAATCTGCCTCCTTTTGGTCACTGCTGCCTAATTTTACACTGTTCCTCAAAGACAGGCTTCCTGGGCAGAACGGTCCATGGATTCCCTTCTTCCTCTGAGCTGTAGCTAACTAATCACTATCTAAGTTCCTGTAACCAATAGGTTGTGGAGGAAAGCTGAAGGCATTGGACATGGAAAGTATTCTCCAAGCAACTCTCCATATAAACATGCTCAACACTCTAAATCCACAGAACCCGCTCTGCTATCTCGTCTATCATGCACTGTGAGATGGTGGAAATGTCTGACACTGAAAATACAACAAAATGTGCCAAAGTACGTTTGGCTTGTTTGTTTGTTTTGAGATAGGATCTATCTATGTTGCCCAGACTGGACTTGAAGTCCTACATTTAAGTGAGCCTCTCATATCAGTCTCCTGAGTAGTAGGGACTACAGGTGCCCAGCTGCCAAGATACAATTTAAGTTTTGTAAAACATACAGCATTTCATAAAGTCAAGGGAAGTGATTCTGGAGAACTGCTCAAATGAGTGCAGCCATTGGCAGAAGGATCTGAAAGAGTTCATTAACAAACAAAGGGGACATATATATGCTTTGTAGGGGAAAATATGGATATCAAAGTCAAAGGATTAAGAGGGAAATTGAAGGCCTCAACTAACTTTTGCAAAAATGATCCAGTGTTAGATACGTGAACATGAAATGATGTCCTATTGTCCAATAATATAATTTGGGGAGGAAAATAAACCTCAAATAGTCTTTTTGCTCTAAGAATTAGCTCAGTGCAATTACATTTTGTTGAAAGATATTTGTTTTAACAAAACATCGGGGAGATGTTTGTCAAAGTATATAAATTTCAATTAGAAGGAGTAAGTTCTGGAGATATACTGTACAACATGCTCACTACACAAAAAATGATAATGAGGTAATGCATGTTTTGTTATAGCTTAATCTAGCCATTCTACAATGTATATATATATTTCAAAACATGTGTGTGATAAATATATACAATTTTGACAATTAAAAATAATTTTCAAAATATGATTGTCAATTAATTTAGAAGAGATACTTTTTAAATAATAGTTTCATTTTTCAAGACAAAATCCTGATCACACATTTATCATTCTTTTCTATATGAAACTCTGGTATTTTTTTAAAAATTTGCTTTAGTTGAACATGGACACAATACCTTTGTTTTACTAATTTATTTATTTTATGTGGTGCTGAAGATGGAACCCAGTGCCTCACATGTATAAGGCAAGCGCTCTGCCACTAAGCCACAACCCCAGCCCCGAAACTCTGGTCTTTTAAGTAGTTTGACTCTCAAATGTTTTTTCAGGCCCCAGTTCTTTTTGGCTACAGTCTTTGAATGTTTATTTACCTGCCTGATCTTCCGTAATAGGTGGCACTTTCTTCAGGGCAAATAGTGCCAGAAACAGAAATGCCATGTAGTCTACGGAATAGCAGGGCTGGGATGCATCTGAGTCATCAGAAAAGTCTGTAAGAGCCTCAGCCCCCAATTCCTTGTTAAAGGAATGAGTCGTAGGGCACATCCAGTGCTACTGGATGCAAAGACCTCACAGCTGAGGGCTTGGCCAGGGTTGCCAACAAAGTGCTATTACAGGGTACAGAAATGAAGTGGGACAGAAGGGCCTGAGCAGTGCTGGACTCCTGCCCTCAGCTGCAACTAGTCCCTTCAAGCACTGTCATGGGTCTGGGGTCCTGGAGTGGTTTGGAGGACAAGGCTCCATGGAGGGTTGGGCCTGGGTAGGGTGCTCTGGGAGCCCTGCTGCCAGCTTTTCTGCTCTAAGGCCATACAGAAGCCAAGTGTGGTGGCTTTGGCTGCTCTGGTTCCTTCCTTCCAGAACTTTTTATGACCCAGTTTCTAAACAGATTGAATGGTAGAGATTTTCCCAGACTCAGGAAAGGCCAGTGGAGATGTTGGCATGAATTCAAGTACAACATGGGAACAGGAGATCAAGTCTCTACTCGGGATTGGAAAAGAAGAGGGCAAATTGGCACTTGGGTTTACTCGGCCCTAGGTGCTAGCTATATCCTAGAAGCAGAGGACAACGGCAGAGGCCAGTTTAGGTGAACCCTGGCTGAGCCGGCAGAGTCTCCAGGCCCCTGAGAACTAGTCCTATACTAACATCATTGAGCTGTGTGGGGGTCTGCAGCACCAGGTGTACACCAGAGGCATGGTCACATAGGCTGTCTGGGGAGGTCACCTGATACAGTCTCCCCAAGCACCTGCAGAAGGTGGGCTCCCCTGCATTCCTAAAGAGACTCATATGGAGCTGTGATAGTAATGAGTTTCCATCTTGAAAACCTTGATTATTTTTTCTGTGGTGCTGGGATCAAACCTAGGACCTTATGCATGCTAAGCGCATGCTGTATCACTGAGCTACACCCCCAACTTGATTTCTGAATCTCCTAGGAAGCAAATGTGAAAGGAGAAAAGAGAGCTGAGTCTCAGGAGTACCCACACCCAGGAAGCAGAGAGAGGGTGTCAAAGACAGCTGCAGATAGGGAACCAGAGGTGTAGCAACTATGCATTATTGGAGGGGGTTGTTAAGAAGGAATGCTTTGAAGTTGGATCTGGGGTGCATATTTGGGCTGGGGACACTGGAGCACAGTGACAAGGGCAGCAGGAGCAAAGTAAGTGAGGAGGAAGTGGAGGTGAAGTAGACACCATGGGGAGCTAATTCACTCTTTTGGGAGCTCCATGGTGAAGGGGAAGACAGGTAACCAAATTCAGGTTCAGAAGTTCATCTGACAGAAAAACCAAAGTTCAAGAGATGAGTATTAGGGAGAAAGAAAGGCTTTATTCAGTGATCAAAGAATGGAGAAATGGGAACCAACCCATGCTCACAAATCACTCCATAGAGGTTGAGCAGTTACAGATAACAGGGTAGGAATATTGCATAATAAAGGGGAGGAATATTCATGTCTTTTCTGAGAAAAGTAGAAATCTTCCAGAAAATTGGTGCCACCTTTTTTTGTTCCTTTCATGGCCTGGTATTTCTATGGTGGCTGGTAGGTGTCTTTAGCCTCGAAATGGGAGGAAAGAGACTCAGTAAGTCTAATCAGCTCAACTCTGGATAGCTCTGAACAAAGTATTTCTCAAATGTTCAAATATTCTCATATGGCTACATGCAGAAATCTGACCCAAAGATCATGGCCAGCAAAAGAGACAGACACAATATGAAGGCAGAGATGTTCAAGCCTTTTCATCTCATTCCAGCCACACATTGGAAATCTACAGGCCCAAGAGAGGAATCCATATTTTCAGCAAAAAGGAGCCTAAGTCCCTGAAAAGTAATCTAGGCAACCATTATTATCTTAACCCAAAAGCTAATGGGAGACTAATAATGTACTACAAGTTGTGTGACACCCCCCCCACACATAAATTAGTAATTTTTACATCAACTAAAAGCAAGTGAAGCTGGAGAGGTTATTAGGTTTTTTCCTCAGTTAACACTTGGACATTTGCTGGAGGCGGAGACAGCAAGAGCTTGCTTTTTAGACTTTAGGGTTCCATAGCTTTGGGGACTGGGGTGGAGCCAAATCAGGCTGAAAGAGTCTAAAGTTATGAGAGACGTGGCATAAAGCCCTATACCACCTGGCTGATGTCATCTTTGTCAGCTTCTGGGCCCTAACCTCAAAAGTGTAGGGTTTCTGATGAAAAAACCAGTACCATGGTTTAACTAGTCTGTAACACATGCTAAAAATTAGTAAGGCTTTGTTGCATTTTGCATTTTCAAAAAAACCAAAACCATTTGGGAGGCTGAGACAGGAGAATTCCAATTTCAAAGCGAGCCTTATCCACTTAGCCAAGGCCCTGTCTCAAAAGAATAAAGTAAAAAAATGGGCTGGGGATGTGGTTCAGTGCCCCAGGGTTCAATCCCTGGTACCAAAATAAACAAACAAAAAAGAAACCACTGCCAAAACCATGACAGCCCACTAAATAAAGATGTTTAAATTAGTTGCCTCTAAGAAGTGGTGATTTTTGTACTGTGTTAATAACAATGTTTTAGATTCTTTGTTTTTGTTTGCCATCCTAGGATGCCACCCAGGACCTCCTGCATGCTAGGCAAGCACTCTACCACTGAGCTACATCCCCAACCCCAGTGTAATTATTTTAATGTAAAAAATACTATTGGAAAATTCAATAGTAGAACTTTCCTTGCAGTGAGAACACCCTCCAAATTGCCTCTGTAAATAGAGATGTTCACATTCTGGGCTGCTAAAAGTCCCTCAGCCCCTGGAGCCTCTTCCTGCCCCATACCTCAGCAGGCCTGGAGGGTACAGCTGAGCAGTTCCTGCAGCACTGGAGCCCTGGGAGCCCTGGGAGCCCGGGAACAGGGGTCTGACCTGGCTCAGACTCAGCCTCCCGAGCCACTGGGATTACAGGCATGCACCACTACTGCTCCCATGTCAGCCAACTTAGAATGAGCAGCAAAAGATAGTGTGTTCTCTTTTCAGGAGAAAAACAAGTCTTACTTAGAGCTATCTGCCTGCAGGTCACGTGGGTCTGGCCTGCTCACTGCCCTGAGTGTTCCTCGGTTCTCAGGGTCTCTCAGGCAAGGGATCCTACTAGAACCTTTGGGTAAGTATTTGAGAAGGGAAAGAGAAAGTGAAGGTGGGGAAGAGGAGAAAGAGCAGCAGTGCCGGTGACAGTTGTTCTCTCCCTCTCCCCAAGCTTGCCAGATGCTGGCACAGTACCCGGAGGGAAATCTCTGCTCTGAGGCTTTCTCACCATTCATTTCTCCCACTTCCCACACCCCGAGTCAACCTGAGCAGGGCCCATACAGGCTATTTCCACGGTGGCTGTCCTCTTTTGTGGCTGCAAGGCATCCTTTAGGGGAGAGCCACTAGCTCAAACCAGTTAGTTCAGAAAGCTACTTCTCAGCTCCTCTGTGGATGCAGTTCCAAGAGCAAGGGGTGGAGGGTTCAAGACCCTGTTCCTCTCAACCCCAATAAAACTAAGATCCTATTCCACAGCTCAGTTGGCAGCTATTTAGAGGCAAGAACTTATAACAGCAGCCTCCATTTCAATTGATGCTCATCTCAGTAACTTCCTGGAAAGTAGACATCTTACTGTCACCCCCCAGACATAGCCAGGAGCCCCGAGACAGCAGCTAGCTACCTTATTAATCAGAAAGCAGAAGACAGAATCATGGTAGCCCTGAGGTCACATGTCACATCCCAAGAGCTGACAGGGACTCCCACAGTAGGAGCTATGCTAGTACAGTGTACACCAGCTGACACTAGCACCTTCTGGGGGACTTGAACCTCAGATTCCAGGGATTCATCCTCCAACTGGAGAAATATAGTGGGAACCATTTACCATGAACTCACATCTGTTTTTTTTTTTTTTTTTTTTTTTTTTTTTTGGTACAAGGGATTGAACTCAGGGGCACTCAACCACTGAGCCACATCCCCAGCACTATTTTGAATTTTATTTAGAGACAGGGTCTCACTGAGTTGCTAAGTACTTTGCCATTACTGAGGCTGGCTTTGAACTTGTGATCCTCCTGACTCAGCCTCCCCAGCCACTGGGATTACAGGCATGGGCCACCATGCCCAGCTATCCTGTCTGTTTTAACTTGGATGATAAAATCTTAATTATGCTCAGCTACTTTAGGGTCCTATGGCATGGGGGATGATGGCAGGGAGACCACCTCAAAGCACGGTCTTTACTTTCTCTTCTACCCTCAGGTGGAGAGATGCTCTGTTTAGAACACAGCTGGCCTGTGCCTCTACCTCAGGCATCCACACTGCATACAGGCAAAGCCCACCCTGCTCGCCTGACATCTTACAGCTCAGTCTTCAGTTGGGAACTTAAAACTCCTCAGTGTTCAGCAAAGCGAGGCCACACCTGACACCAGCCTCAGCAGGATTGTTGTTGGGGCAGGACTCAGGAGTTCTCTGATAACCCCAAAGAGCAATTTGTCAGCCCCTCTCCTTCCTACTGCCTTTATATGCTTTTTATTCCTTTGGTGGTGCTGGGAATAGAAACCATGGTTTTGCACTTACCAGGCAAATGTCTTATCACTGAACCACATGTTCAGCCCATCTTTATATGATTTTAGACCTGTATATATTAGAAAATTGTTTCAATTCTATAATAGAACACATACATTAACTTTAGTTTGTTTTTGGCTAGTGATACCTTTGCAATTAGTGAAAAACTGAGATCAGAATGCTTCAAAGTCAAAAAATTTTAACCTTTTGAGGTCAAAGCAACCAGGACCCACTTCACTGATTTAAGGTGACTTGAATTTAGATGACTCATGTGAATAGCATCACTTGTTTTATGCATCTGAAAGGGTAAGAACAAAAATACCAAATTCCACTAACGCTAGTTTTTTAATGTGGCTGGATCAGAAGCATTGCTGGGCTATGATGGGTCAGAATGTCTGACTGCCAAAAAAAAATGTGGCATGGAATTTTACTCAGCACTGAGAGAATAAAATCATGGCATTTGCAGGTAAATGGATGGCAGTGGAGAAGATAGCCAATCCCCAAAAAAACAAATGCCAAATGTTTTCTCTGATATAAGAAAGCTGGCTCATAGTGGGGTAGGGAGGGGAAGTATGGGAGGATTAGATGAAATCTAGATAGGGAAGAGGGGTGGGAGGGAAAGGTAGGGCACAGGAAATTAGCAAGGACGGTGGAATGTGATGGACGTCATTATCCAAAGTACATGTATGAAGACTTGAATTGGGTGTCAACATACTTTATATACAACCAAAGATATGAAAATTTGTGGTATATATGTGTAATAAGAATTGTAATGCAAAAAAAGTACATGTATAAAGACAAATCAGCGTGAACATACTTTGTACACAAAGATATGAAAAATTGTGCTCTATATGTGTAATAAGAATTGTAATGCATTCTGCTGTAGTGTATTTAAAAAAAATAAAATCAATTTTAAAAAAAAGAAAAAAAAAGAATGTCTGTCAAAGGCCACCTCATCTTGTGGGACTTTGGGAAGGGGAGCATTTACAAAACACTAGCTTCAAACCCCTTTTGTGCCAGGTGCTCTGCTATAGATGAAGATGTAGAGGAATTTGGCCCACAGGCAGCTCAGCTGGTACTTTGGGGCTGGGATTCAAACCTGGGTCTAGTTCTTTCCACCAAACTGGTGCATTTCAAATTGGCCCCTGTGGCATCACTTCAGACATTCTTTGCATACATTTATTCCAAATGCAGCATTAAATATTAAAAACAATCTTTAGTATGTATCCTTAAGGGTCTAAAACACACTTTAGCTGAGGCTGTGAACACCTCGCAGCATGGTCTCCATTGTTGTGCATGTGGCCTATATAGGCAGAAGTCACTGATCAGGAGGGTGCTGGCCAGGGGCTGTGATCACCAAGCTGTAGTAACTCAATGCTAATGGCCCACCATCTATAAGAATTTTGGGTGTTTCTTACCTGATATATGGCAAGTGATGAATGTTTTATTAATTTGTTTCAAGCATCTACTGCAGTTCTATCAGGAACTAGAGAAAGTAGGCAAGCTGTGACTTACTATTTAAAATCACTTATCTATATGAAACAGGATTTATTCCCTTCCATATTATACAACCAAAACAATTCAGAAGTAAACTGGATGCTGAAACAGTTCCCAACTAATCCATTTGCATTAATTAAAAAAGTTCCCTCTCCAACCCGATTAAAGATGTTATGACTTGAATTTTGACTATTCACACTAATGATATCATTTGTTTTTATACTGTTGAAAAAGTAAAAATAAAAACAAAAACAAAATCATATTATCATGCCCTTTTGATTTGGATTAGAACAGAAAGTAGGGTTCATAATTTAACAGCTTTTTTGGTAAAAGCTATTAAGCCCCTCTCCAAGATTTCTGGTCTGGCCAACACAAAGGGAACCAAGCTAAAATAGCTATTTACATAAGGTTGCCTTATGGAAACCCAAGAAATGAGGGGGAGGGAGCCAGGAAGTTTTAATTCAAATTTTGCTATTAACTCACTGGGTAATCCATATGACTTTTTGCTCCTCTCTGAGCCTGTTTCTTCAATGAAAGGGAAGAGGCTGGGTTAAATCAATAGCTTTTAGACTTTTAAGAGCCAAAGCCTTTCTTTTTAGCAGATCTTTCTAGGAAGTTTAGTAGACCTTTCAGGGGCCTAGGGCTCCCGACCTACTATGGTCCTGCAGAATAGTAAGAAAAAACACAGAAATGGGGCTGGAGATGTGGCTCAAGCGGTAACGCACTCGCCTGGCATGCGCGGGGCACTGGGTTCGATCCCCAGCACCACATAAAATAAAGATGTTGTGTCCACCAAAAACTGAAAAATAAATATTAAAAAATTCTCTCTTTAAAAAAAGAAAAACCACAGAATCAAGTGATGTAAGGCCCCTCCTACCTTAAAGTCCAGGATTTCTGTACCCTGCTTTGAGATTATAAATGCTGACCCATGGCACCACCTCCTGTCTGAACCCCTCTCCTGGACTAGGCTGAGCAGATTCATCCCTTGCACACAAGACCTTGCCTCAGCACTGACTGGAGAACCATAAGGGCAACTGAAATCCAGGGGCTGAACAACTGTTTGTGTGTAACAATGGCATATTTATTCAACTTAAATGGTCAATGAGGCTACAGCAGAATCAATGCTGTTACAACAGGTAAGCACTACTGTCAGCAGCAACACACCAGTACATCTCTTCACCAGCATCTGTGCCTCATAGGTTACATTCTCATTCTTTTTCTTTTAAATCTTATAAACCAGTTGGGAAGCAGATAAAGGCCAATTTTAAGTACCAACGTAAAACAAACTTCACTGAAAATACAATTCAAATACAACTAGATCAATGTAGGAAAAGTTGACTAAGAACTTAGGTGTAATAGAAAAGAACTTAAGTGGTAAATAAAATACAATAGCAGCATTTAAAGACTAATTCCCAGTTCAAAAGATGCCCCTTCCCCTGCCCATACCGTACCTCATGCCTGGCCCTGTCCAAGACGTCTGTTAGATCAGGCAAGGCAACTGGCATGTGCATACGAACATGCAGCAGACGAGCCCAGAGGAGCAAGGCTTCCGTGTGTTTATGTGCTGAGGATCATAGGACTCATGTTTAAGTGTCAGACTCTTAGAAGGGTCACCTCCTACTCGACAGGAAGCCTCTCATGCATTCTGGTCCTGCCCTTGAGAGATCCCGTCAGTAACCTCAACTTAAACACAACCTCCTCCTTTGTCAAGAGCTTTGTAATGTTGTGAACATCCAATTAAAAAAAAAAAAAAAAAAAAAAAACCAAAAAAAACCTCCTTGGAAATGTGACTAGAAATTAAACAGCTGGGACTCCTGTCATGTTTTCCAATTCTCTCCACAGCCTAGAGCCCATTTTAAACCCTATTAGCTCTACTCTCAGTTAATGCAATTTTGGAGGGTACAGCTGCAGCCCCAGAGAAAGGCCACTTGAACAGGTACCAGTTAGATGAAACCCTGTAACAGCACCTTCAAATCAGCCCTCATTCTTCAAAGATAGCAGTCAGGGCTACAGTTAACTTCCATAGGCATGGGATCTCCTAACCTCAAGTACAGTCAAGTTTTTCAGTTATCTCAAGACCAATCACTTGCAATCTTATTCTAGGATATACCCTTGATTCCTATTTTAGTATCAAAAACTAGAAATTGTTCAACAATGTCTATTGCACTGTTTTTGTTCATTCTCCTTTAGATCTGCCACGGCACCTTTTTCCTAGAATACTCTTTGCTAACATGCAAAGTTAACAGTGAACAGATACACAAAATTGATAAGAGAAAAAATGTTCTATACATCTCCACTGGGAAATCCCAATGGATTAAGGCAGCCATATCATGGGAATAAAGGGGAGGAAAGAGACTTGGAGTTAAGAAGGTCAAAGTGGCATGTGTGTATTGAGAAAACACCAGGATACTCAAGTTCCGAGATGAAGAGGACATTCTGGTAGCTCAAGATCTCTGTTAGTGCCAACTACTTTAGGCCTAATTCCTCTACATAATGGCCTGAAGACAGCTGGCCTCGCCCATGGAAAATGGCTTTTCTCATGCACAGCCACCTTCCATAGGGCAGTCATAATGTGCAGGTATGTATTTTGGCTCCTGTCTTCTTATCCCCAGCAGTTCTCCATTTATGGGCCCCCAACAGGGCTTGCTAAATTATGCCAGTGTTTTAATTTGATGAGGATTGAGCCATTACACTTCAAGAACAGCAGTACTGTGTATAGGCACACATTAGCCATGACACCACTCAAGTTCTTCCATACCTTGATCTGAATGCAGATTGGGCTCCCTAGTTGACTGAACCAGACTCAAGGGGCTAAGGTGGAACCCTCTTTATCTGCAGAGGACAGTTTTATTCTCAGACAAGGCACCCACAGCTTTCAAACTGAAACCAGCTGAGTTGTTTTTAAATGCTTATACACTTTAGGGAGAAGGGAAATCTAGAAAGAGATCCTACAAAGCCTGCCCTGAAGAGTGAAGGCCCCCTGGGGTGCTCTGAACAGGTCACTCTTCAGAGCCCACCTGACTCACCACAGACCTTAGGCTGGGGACCTGAGAGCCAGGTGCCACTTAACACCAACCTTCCAAAGAGGTAATACATCTCACCTACAGACCCACAGGATGGACAGGATGCTAAACAGCCATGTAGGGAAAGAAAATCCACTTCTTTTTAGAAAAAGTCATAGTCCAGAAATAACTAGATATCATGGCCTTGCTCAGCTAGAAACAGAAGTCAAAAATCTAAGGAATGGAGTTTCTTCTCTGTGGGGGAAGGGAGGATGATGCTCTATTTAAGCACATAATCCAGTCATATTCAATTCTATTTCTGCCTCCAAGTTCTCTTGCTGCCCACTTGTATTATCTCATCCAAGAAATACTGGCTAAGATGTCTTCTACCCACTCCCCCCACCATGTCTCTGCCTGCTCCCTGCTGCATGCAGGCTCTAATACTCCCTGGGTGGGGTGGAGTGGGGGTTCAGGGGCCAGAGAATTGGCTGCCCTGAAATCAGAGGAGCAGCCAAAAAAAACAAAACAAAACAAAACAAAAAAAAAAACAAGGAGCCTAGAGGTCAGAGGTAGTTTTAATTATTACTGATGTGCAATTCTTCCGATGCAGAAGAACAGTCAATTGTTCAAATGCCCGATGGCTTTGCCCCTTTTTAACTTGGGAGAGCTTAGGGGCAAAATCATTAAGGAAGTGTTTTTCAGTGCTTGGGCATCATGATCAATCTCCTTGCCAAGGTCTAGAGTTGAAAAGAAATCTGTCATTTTCCTTTGCCAAATGTCAAGTTTCCCATCAGCACCAAGAGACCAAGAGACCAAGAAACCAAGTGACAAAGAGGGGATAAACCACAGGGCAAAGAATTAAAACATGTTATAGCAAATGCCACCATGTGAAACACTCAACTTTATTCACTTTATTTATATATTTAACAATTCTAAAGTATTTACTTCTTGCTTTGACAAAAAATGAAAAATATAGGAGCACTGACTGACTCCTCTTTAGGAGAAAAGGGTTATATGTACAGCTACGGAGAGTTATGGTTCCTCCTTTACATACAAAGAAAAATATTAAAAAAGTGCTTCATTGATCAAAAAAGAGCTAAGAGCTGCAAGCATTTATTCACACTGTACATCAGACCCAAGAAACCCGTATCATAACCTCTTGGCACCTGTCACTAAGAACTGCACAATCTTCAATTACACTTACTTCTCCCTACCTTCACCATCAGAGCATGTGGAGTGTGGAGAAGAATTACACCCTGTTTCTCTAAGCTCAGACTCTGGGCTTTGCCTGGACTGACAGCGCCAGGAAATGTTTCTGGGCCACGTGTAACCATACTCAGGCACACGTAGGAGCCACCTTCCTAAGACACAGCTTGCCTTTGGCCAGGGACCTGCTTCCAAAGGGAAAGGGCTGGAACTTAAGCATTCCCTAACCTCACCCTTTCCCCTTACATGATGTACCCTGCCACCAGTTAGCAGCATTCAGCAAAACCAAGCATGGCCCTTCTCCAAGAGGGAGGGCAGGCACAAAACATGGATGCCAACATCACAAAGCACAAACCTAAATTCCTCCCTGTCCTTCCCCACACCCACCTCCATCACAAATACTCTTGATTTAAGGCTCTTTTTGGACCACATCAAAGCTCACTGAGGAAAGGTACCCCAAATCTCTTCCAGGTGATGTCACATCTCTAAGGAACACTGCAGAGTAACCAAGTGGCCCTTTACTGCTGGCCAGCAGCCAGACATGTACCCACTCAGGCAGCCAGAAGCAGGGCAGGGGGACTGCTGGGCCTCTCCTGCTGCTCCAAGAAAGGAAGGAGGAGGAAGGCTGATCATGTGGGGACCTTCATAACTATAAAGGCCGATTCTACCCCTTAAGGGGAAGATCCATGATTTGTTTGGATTGGGAATGGGGAATTTTTGGAACCCTGAGTCTGGATTTCCCTGTCCTGGCTGAGGAAGAAAGATTGTTTGAGGGACCAGGCCCTGGAAGTGGCTCCAAGGTGTGCCTGGGGCTCAGGGCGGGCCTTGGCCATGGAAGCAGGACACCACATTCTGGCCATTCTGTACTCTCACTCACAAGGAAGCACTATCTGGCCTGCCCAGGAGGCAGCCCCCTGAAAAACGGAGGGAGCCCTAGACAATTTGGGTCAAGTTAAAAACAGAATCCCATGGGGAAAAACATGCTGATCACCCATCCCTAGCTCCTTCTACCTTCCCCAAAATGGGGCCTGAGGGATCCATTTACTGTGTGTGCCCCTCCCTCCAAATATAAACCTCATTTTCTGTTTGTAAAGTGGGATGGCCCAGCCCCTCTCAAAGAGAGAGAAGGCACCTGGGGAGGTTCTCTTGGGAAAGATGCTTCCAGCTTCCCTGGCAACAAACGTTTCCCAACCAACTTTGATGTGGTGGTGGTAGTATGAGGAATGATCACAAATGTTGATGCTAACCTTCTTTCCTGCTCACTGTCTCAGGCCTCCACTCTTGGCTCTGACCAGCCTCCTTCCATAAGGAAGCACCAAGCCATCTCCCAGTGTGCCTGACAGTAAGCAGCTAGGCAATTACAGGAGACTTGGCAATCTCTGGTCTTCCATTTAAAAAAAAAAAAAAAAAATTAAAACAACCAGGGGATTTTTTTCCTTTTTGAAGGCAGAGGGAGGAAGGAAAAGGGAAGGGGGAAGGAAAGGGGGAGAAGGGGAAAAAAAAAAAAAAAAAATCAATCTACAATCCAGTGGCACATCCCAATTTCTGTCACTCTGTACAGGTGATTCCATGCCCCCATTCCAAAGTGCATGGGCCTCTAGGTCTGCTCAGGCTGTGTGGCCCTGTCAGAGGGACAGCAGCTTGGCCTCTGCCCACCCCAGGTCACTGAGCTTCAGTTTGAAGTGGCAGCAATGGGCTTATCCAGTTCAAGGTCAATGCTGGAGCTTGTGGGATGTAGACTGCTATAGCAAGACTTGCACACTCGACTGGGTTCAAAGAGCTGCTGGCTAGGAACCGGGACCTTCTGGTTACAACAACTGGAGCAGAATACGTTCCCACAGTTCCTTGAGATAAGAAGAAACAAAACAATGTTAGCTTCCATTAGCAAGTATGTAGTAAAGAAACCAACTTCAACAGAATTTTGTTGTGTGTGATTTTTTAGGATATGCTGGAGACTCCCTTGAAATCAAACACTTTCATTTCTCTGGCCCAGGAACAAGATAGGCAGGAATGATATCCCAACCTAGTAGAATCACATGTCATTTTCACTTTAAGGCCAAGGATACTTGGCTGTCTTACCACAATGGCTCAAGGTTATCAGGTATATAGGAAGATGCTGCCTGACAGACCTCTGAGAATAAATGGTTCCACGGCAGAAGCAGTTACTAGCTAAATGGTAAGTCCTGACCCAGAAACTTACCCAGTGGCCACACCTACCTAGGCAATGGCCTCTGTGTAACTTGTGATCACTGAGTGATCAGAGTCAAATGGAGTTGTCTTTGGGCCCTCAGAGGAAAGAAACAAGCATCCAGCCCAGCTGGGGATAAGGAGCCTTATCCAAGGGCCACTACCCAAGAGGTTTGGAGGCAACAACTTATAGGGCAGACTGCTCCCATTTAGGATGGCTCTGTAGGCAGCATGCAAAGCCAGGAGTCAAGCAGCCCATAATGCATGCTCAGAAAGTGAGAGAGGAGAAGTATAGACAAGAGCACAGATGAGCATACGTGCACACACATACCCTTATTAGACAGCTGTCAGTCAGTATGGCTCACTGCCCTGCCCCATGCATCTATCTCCAGGGAAACTCAAAGAGATCTGCCAGAAGGCTTGACTACAACACAGGCCCCAGGTCTCCACCCTCTTCCACTGAAAGCCCAGCTCTGATGCATCTGTGTGGTCCAGATCAATGCCCATCATAGCTAACAGGAAAGAGAACTGACAGAGGATCAGTTTCTGCCTACCTTATAACTCTACTTTTGTTGGACTTTAAAGTACAAACTAATCACAATGAGCTCAGCACAGCAAACTCCAAGGGTCATGACACAGCCCACCAACGGCTAGGGGAAAGCAGCTCAAGGGAAAGCCTCCTTCTCAGCCAGCATCTCTTTCTGCCCTTTTCAGTCAAACCCCTCAGTATGTAAACCTATTATTGGATTAAGGCCACTCAGGCACAGGAGAGAATATTTAAAACTACTTGGGGACAAAAGAACATTACAGAGAAAAAGGTGGACCACAGAGCCACAGAAAACTAAAATGAACACATGGAGAACCTGTGGTTACACAGAAAATTTTCTGAATGCCTATGCTTTTTTTTTTTTTTTTTTTTTTTAATATTCCTGCTGGAGTTCAGCTCAAAAATCTGATACAAATTTGATCAATTAAGCTTCTCTGACTTCTTTCAGGGGACTCCAAAAGATCTAAGTGGAGTCTGCCCTTAAAGTCTTCCATGCTAAAACATTCTCTGTGAAGATCATTTGTTCAGTTCTGTCTCTTTAAAAACAAAACAAAAAGGCACGCATCATTTCAATGAATGACTGACCCAAAAGAAATAGTTCTGAAAACCCAACTGGCTCCTCCATAAAATTAGACCCTGCAGAAGCACTGTTTCTTGTTACAGACGAGATAGCCCAACTGACCTGTATGGTCAAGAGAAAAGCACATGGCTGCAGCTGGACTCAACCTCAATGGTCTCCATCATCAGCTGCTGAGGACCACCCCCAAGCCCACCTGCCTGCCTGTGCTCTCCAACCTCAGGCTTCACCCCACTGAGTGCAGAAAGGGGAGATGATAGCATTAGTGTGGAGAAGTTATTATAGATGTGCAGACATCACAGACAGTTTGTTGCAAATGCTCACCACGTTTGATCAACACGGTCAGTGTCCCTGCAAGGATGGGAGAAAGAGCTCAGAGGAGAAGCCAACCAAAGATATTTGGGCTTGGGGTGCAAGGTGGGAAGACATGTGGTCCTAGAAGCATCATTAACAGATAAAGATGCTGTCCCACTTTCAAACCAGGTTCACTCATGTGGTGAGCAATGGTCCAATTCTGATAAACATTCTATCCCAAGAACACTGAACATCTGCCAGTCACTACCCCAGTGAAGCCAAAGCATCCCTAGTAAGTCACTACCCAAACCAAGAAAGAGAAAATAAGTTGGGAGCCATATGAATTGAAGACCATTCTCGGCTCTCTACTACTCCCCTCAGCTACAGCTGTTCATCAGTGGCACAGGGACAAGAAGTTCAGGGACAAGGAGCAGGGATGAAGTACCCTGCCCACAGACAGAAAACTATTTTTGCTCACAGTAGTAATGTTGAATCTTATGATGGGAATAAGAAACTGATTTGAGTGGTAGCTATTGCCTCACCAATATGGGGCATAGGGTGGGGAGAAGCTATCATTTGAACATTTCAAAATATAATAGTGATCACTCTCAACTGGAAGAAAGATATCAAATGTAGTTCTTCTCACCAAATTCATAGGTACTGCCCAGACAGCACACTGCCAGAGTCTGCCCAGACAGCATACTGTCGGCCAGATGCCTGCTATCCACCACATTGCAGACTCTGTGGGCCAAAGCTTAGCTTCCACACCCAGCCCACACCCCCCACGGGCACCTGCAGTGGTGTTTCCTGCTGGCGAGCCAGAAGGCACTGTCACACGCATAGCAGTGGGCAGCCAGGTGGTCAGGGAGCCAACGGGTCATCTGCAAAACAGATGGGGCCAGGTTAGTGTGACAGGATGGGCCAGGCAGCTGGAGCCAACAGAGCCATGCTGGGGGCAGCAAGAGTCACAAGGACCATATTGGCTCTGGAAGCACCAGCCCAGCAGGTCTGATGCCAAAAGTACAAGAAAGGCGTCCAAATCGTTTCCCTGAAGGGGACTCCAATCTCCCCTGAGATAAAGTGGCAGCATCACCCTAGATTGCTGTGAGGGTTGGCAAGGGTCCAGTTCACAGAGGCAACGTAGACAGAGGGCCAACCTGCTGAGTCTCTCTGGCTCAGAAATGATGGGCCTGATGTGGATTCACAGAAGCTGAAATACCAGAAGCTCAGGACTAACTGTGCTATGAGGTTCTTCCTTGGTAAGGGGCATGGGGCAGGGATGGGGCTGAAGAAAAGCCACCAAATAGTTGCATGGATGGCACTGAGAGCAGGGGCTGAGCCTGTACCTCTGTGTCCTGTTTATCCACCTGCTCCCAGCTGGCTTCAGAGAAAATCTCTGTGCTGCAGCGAGACAAACAGTTCTGATCCAGATTGCTTTCCGAGTCAGGGATTGAAGTCTGTTGGCAAACAAACACAGCTGAACAGAATGAACCCGGTCTCCTCCAAAAAGAAGAAGAAAGGGCTTGGTGAAGAAGGGAGCACTGAGGACTAGGTGCAGGCCTAAGTACTAGGGCTACTGAATCTGAGATGCATCAACCATTGGGCCTTGGGTTAAACAGGTGCAGAGATGATGCTGGGCTCAGTTGAAAGGAGATACCCAGGTTGTGTGCACTGACACTGGAGTCAAAACATGGACCTTAGGGTTCCAGGAAGTATGTGGGAGAGAAGTGACCAGGATGGAGTGGGAACTGAACTCCCAGTGTAAGCTGCCCTGGTGGAGCTGCTGATCTAACCACGCCACTTTGTTAAAATAGTGCTTTGGGCATGGCCTCCTTTCTCTGAAGGATTCTTTGCAACAATGAGAAACCATCATTAGTATGAAGTAAAGGCCAAAAAGTTATTTTGGATTGAAAGTCATTGGATGTGTCCGCCTTTAATGTACAATGACTGCTTCAGAGCCCAGTTCACAATTGCACTTGACAAGACCCACCAAAGAAGACAGCCCTTCTTTGAAAACCCTACTCTGTTACTCTCATTTCTGATTGGCAGTTTCATCAGTTAGAAACCAATCCCTTCTCTCCATTTTTACTGCCAGCATCTACCAAAAAGTGGACACAAACATTTGTTTAAAAAAAAAAAATCTAACCTTCAAAGTTACAGCCCACATCTGGGAAGGCTATCAATTTACTAGTTTTTAATGTAGGACAAGCACTACAATTTCACAAAATACTTGGCATTACTCTTCAAGTGTCATTCTGAAAACAAAGAATCCTCTCTCTGAAGAGATCTGAAGGTCCATGTAGTGCATGCTCTTTCCTTTCTCTAACTGCCCAAACAAGACATGAAAGTAAGCAAAGCAGAAAAGAGATAGTCTTCCATTTACATGGCTGAGGCTGATCTTCAGCCTCCGTGAACAGGGCTACTTTAAACCTTTTCAATTCATTTAGAAATCCTCACCAGTCACCATGCACTGGGTAAAAAAGTGTGCCCATCCTTGCTCTGCCATCTTCTCTCAGACGGCTACAGAGGAACCATGACCCACTCACCACTTCATCTCCAAAGTCCCCATTGAAGCGCAGTGATCCAGTCAGGTATTGGCTCTCCAGGCGACTCTTCAGCTCCTGGACTTGTTTCTTCAAGGTCTCCACTTCCTGCTGGTGGCCTGACTCGATCTGACGCAGGCGCTGTTGGATTGTGTCTGTGTACACAGGCATGCCATCATCATCCAGGTGGCTGCGGGAAGGCTGCTCAGGGCTGCTGACTGCGGATGGCCTTCCCGAGTGGCTATGCAGCCACTTGTGGTGCAAGTTTCTCGAGTGTAAATGGACAGAGCTGCAGCTTGTGGCAGACAGCTGGCGGCTCAGCGAGTCCTTGCTACTCCCAGCCTCCCCATTGGCACAGTGCCCATTGGGTCTGGAGTACTTCTGGAGGGTGCCAAGTGCTGGGGGCTGCTCTGAGGCCTTGTTTTCAGTCTCTGGGGCACTGTTACACACAAACCCCTCTTTACATTCGGCTAAAGGCAAGGCACAAGGGGCCCGTGTTGGGCTAAGACTGCTGCCAGGAGAAGTCCTATGTACCACAGGCCCCCCTTGTGGCTTCTCAATGAGGCTCCTCTCAGCAGGCCTGGGCTCCAGTGCTGGGGGAAGCACGTCTTTGCCACTGAACCTGCCAGTGATAACCAGGCAAGGCTTACGGTGGACTTGGGGTCCACTTTCTGACTTCACATTATCTTCCATCAACATATCCATGGAACTGTCCATGTTTGGTCCTCTGGTCTCAAAAGGGACTTGGGAAGGTGGCAGAGAACTAGACAGTGAGGTACCATAACCAACTTTTACATCTACTGGGATGGAAGGAGCTGCATCCTCCTGGCTCTCTGTAATATCCTCTATTGGAGGCTGCTCCAAAGGAACCTCCCGAGAATCCTCTCCCCTGTAGGGTTCCTGGAGTGAACTGGAGAGAACACTGGGCCCACCCTGCTCTTCAGGAATACCCTGTGAGAATAGAGACAGGCTGGAGTCTGGATGGCTCCTCAGAATAGCATCACCCAACTCTGTTTCTTGGTAAAGTACAATGGCTGAGCCCTCAGTTGCGATCCTGTTCTCCTCTTTGATCTGTGGCATCTCCACACTACCCCTGTGTGCAGGCTCTTCAGCCCCGCTCTCTTCTTTGGTGGCCTCTTGCAAAATGTTCTCCATCTGCCCCTCAGCCACCCCAGCTGCCACGGACAGCTCAGCGCCCCCGGGCACCCGGTTGGGCTTTCCTAGGCTGTCAGCAGAAGGCTCCTCTCCAGGACCAGCAAGATTGCTCAGTTCCAGAGAGCGCCGGTGCTCCTGCCACTTCTCATTCAAGCTGGGGTCACTGCTTCGCCGGCTGGCCAGAGGTACTGTGCTGTCGCAGGCTATGGTCAGATTGTCAAATGATCTAGTCTTTGGTAGGCTAAAAGAAAGAAGTTTGGGAAAATTGAGAATCTTGGAGGCTATTCAGAGGAGATCAGGAGACAACAGGTTTTAACAAGCTGGAGCTATGACATCTCAAATAATGTTCTGGAGTGCAAAGCTCCCTTATAAGTCCTCCTATCTGCACTGCCTCTACCCTATGCCCATCCATACAAATAAGTTAACAGCAAATGTTATTTTCAAAAGGTATTCTCCCTGATGCTGTTGTGTTTCCTCAACTGGTGGCAAGGTCAGACTGCTGATTCTTTGATATTACAGTATTTTATTACCCAATCACTCTGAATTTAATAAAGCTAATTCATAAGTAGCAAAGCCAACATTTCTATCATCTCACAGCATTTGCTTTCAAGCTCAGAAGACAAATCAGGGCAGGGAGGCAGGAGCAGAGAGTAGTGGATGAAATACAAACCAGGGTTCACAAAGAGCACAGAGGATGTACTCTATCACTGAGAAACTGCTTGGTGCATGTCATAGAACAGGGCCCAACTCACTTCTGGAAACTAGGCACTTTATTATCTTCCCAGAGAAAACTTTAGAGACCTAAGAACATGTTGTGGAGCCAGACAATATCATGATCTTTAACCATCCCTGGCATGTTCTCATACAGGAATATACCCACACAGGACCTGAGGCCTGTGGCATCACCCCTGGGCTCACCGGCTCAGGGGAGGATCATCAGGGCTGGTGCCTGGGACTGGATATGGTGCACAGCTGTCATCCACAGGGGTAGAAGGAGACGGGCAGGGCAGATATACTGCACTCCACAGCATCAGGTTACGCACATGGCACACAGGGTACAGTACCTGAAGAGGGGGAGAGGACACAGATTTACATATGTCCCAATAAGCATTTTAGAAATATCTGGAAAGATCAAGAATATACACCCAGCTCTAACACCCCACAGCGCTAGGACACTGATCCCTGGGGAAGCAGCATCAGTGGATAGAGAGCTATCTCCTAAAAAGGCCAATATAGGACTAGAGATTCTGTTTGGCAACATTTTTCACCTAAGCACCTCTTATGGGCATGAAAGTCTGAAAGGATCTTTTAAAGGTCCATTTTTTCATTAAGTATTTCTCAGGTCATCTTTATTGAATGACTAACTTTCATCAGCTTGATTTGCTACATAAGAAAGTGAGTCATTCCGTTACAGTGATTATTTGTTTCCTGTATAAAAGCCTGGCTTCAGCAGAAACTGCGAAACCTGCTTTACAGGATCATTTAAATTAATCATGTGAAAAGGAGGGTATTTTCTTCTTGCACTGTTACTCCTCCAGGAGGCAGGGTGGAGGAGGGAGAGAAGCAGTTGGCTTAAATCTTTGATTTGATTATTTAAATGTAATGAGAAGCATATGAATAGCCCAGTTAAGCAATATAACTTCTGATTAACCTGCTTTGATTTCTTATGGGTTTAAGATGCATTCTGAACAAAGGAATTTTACCATCTACTGACACGCAAATGTATGTGCCCCTTTTTCTCTGCTGAACAGAAGGTATTCCTTTGAGGAACAAAGTCTTAAAGGGCCTGCTAGCTCTCATATGAGCAGAGAATCACATACACATAATCAGTATCAGACCCAGTTTTGTGCTGAGACAGAAGCTGCAGAGGATATCATCACCTGGTACATGAGGAGGTGCCAGGGTCCTAGGAACAGCTCCTTCTGAGATATGAGAAGCACCCACAAAACAACTTAAGTGCTCTTCCACCAGTTAAACAAAACATGCTACGAATAAATTAAGCTCTGGAGGAAGTGCCAGAAAAGATTGGTGTCTAGGGTGGCAAAGTAGAAATGTATATTAAAACACCCTAAGCAAAGTGGTCAGAAGCAGGTCAGAGCATCATCAGAAAACAGTTCTTTCTGAGAATAGTGAGGGAAATGGAAGCAGCTCATCCATAGATAGAGATGCTGTCACAAAAACAAGCACTATTCAAACAGGCTCCCATATGTCCCCCACCCCAAACTCATTCTGCTGATGACAGAGGAAAGACTGAAGGATACATACGGCTTCTGACTGAGAGGAATACAGTAGGTTTTTGAAAGCCTTGTTGCCAGCCCGAAGAAGCGACCATACAGAACATGTTCGTTCCTGAGTATGCTTTTCCCCTCTCTCCTTGGCATTGTTGCACAGGAATGTTCCAAAGAGGCAGGAATAGGTATGCTGCACCAGTTTCACCTATGGGAGTCCAATGAGGCAAAATCATGCAGTAGGGCACACATGGGAGCCCAGCAGAGCCATCTACCCCGACATGTCTGAAAGCACTTCAGTTTACGCTGTCAGGATAGGGAAGCCCGGTTGGTCACACAAAAGCCTCCTCTTCATGCCACCAACATTCCTGAGTTAAAGATAAACTGGTACACTCCCATTCCTCTTAGATTCCCTGTTCAACAGTCTCTGAGCTTCTGAGTTAACAGCCATCCTCAAGAGCAACAGAGCACAGAAACTGGGTGCAAGAGCAGGTCAGTGTAAAACTGTGTCGAAGCTGAAAGCACATTTGTAAAACTATTTGTTTATTCCACAAATCATTACTGAACATTTCACTTGCCCCAGGCATGACTACAGGTACCAGAGGTGATGGATATGCAGCAATTATCAACCAGCTTTCCTGCCCTGATGTAGCTTACTCTAGCTAGGGCAGAGGTGACAAATACTATGAAGAACAATAGGACAGGGCGAGAGGGACACCAGGCAGGGGCTAGGCTGTGGGAAGGCCTCACTGGTTGAGACCTGATAGAAGGAAGAGAGGAGGTCATGTGGGTATCTGATGGAAAATGCTCTAGGCAGAGGCAACCACAAGCACAATGGCTGAGGGGAGTACTTTTACAGTCTGAGAAATAGTTAAGAGGCCAGTGGAAGGGAGGGAGGGATAGGAGGAAACAAGCCTAGAGAGGTAACCTCTAGGATGGCCCTTTAAGCCATTTTAAGGACTTTGGCTTTTACTGTATGAAATATAGTTACTGGAGGTTTCTGAGCAGGGGATGACATGGTCTGTCTAATGTTTTAGAAGGAGTAGCTTGACTATATGAAATGAGAGTAGGAGATAATGGTGGCCTGGACCAGTGTGACACAATAGAGGTGAAAATAAATAATAGGTTTTAGACACATTTTGAAAGCAGAACTGCAGACTCTAATAGACTGAATGTGAAATAAGAAGGAAGAGTTGAAGATGGCATAAATGTTTTTGCCCTAAATGACTGGCGCCATATGGTGAAATGGAAGACTCTTACAAGATTAAGTTTGTGGGGAGATATAGAAATCAAGAATCAAGTTTTAAATGAATGAAGTTTGAAATGCCATTAAGACCTCCAAATAGAGATACCGAGTGTTCATGATTGTGGCTGAAGTTAAGTGTAGAAGTCTAAGATGAATGGATTCTCATCACATGGAGAGCAATTAAAGCCACTAGACTGGGTGAGATCCTTCAAGTAGTTACATGGAAAAGTAGCCTGGAGGATGAACCCTGGGACATTCCAAGATTCAGAACCAGGGAGACCAAGAGGAATCAGCAAAGCAGACAGAAAGGACCAGTCAGAGAGGAAGAGGAGAATAAGAGTGGTAAGTGTAAGAGGTCAACTTGAAGAAAGTATTTCAAAAAAGAAACTGAACTGTGCCATTACAATTGATGGATCAAAGAGATAAAGACTAAGCACTGATCACTGGGTCAGCAACATGAAAGATCATTGGTAACCTTAACAAGAGTAGCTTTGGCAAAGTGTTATGGTGCATGCCTTCCTGGAGTGGGCTGCAAAGGACAGAAGAAATTTGAGATAGCTAATATAGGAGCTCTGCAGTAAAAGAGACCACAAATACAGGATAATAGCTAGAACAGAATGCAGGACCAAGAAAGGGTTTTGATAAGACAATATACATACATTATACTTTGTATGTTGACAGCTGTGATCTGGGAAAGGGAAATATGCCATTGCAGAAGGAAAGAGGAGAAATGCTGGAGCTAGCCAGCAGGACAGATGGGAGGAGATGGGAACTGTGTATAGCAGAACAGACGGGCTAAAAAGGACAAGGATAGTGCATCTTTTATCAAAGGAGAAGGGAGCAGAGAACTTTGGAGACAGTAGGGGCTTTGGTAGATGGACTGGAGGGAATATGGGACACACTAATTGCTTCTATTTCTAACTACTATTTAGGGTTTCTATCATCTCTTTTAAAAGCTAAGTTTAAAACAACTCAAGGTTTACAAGAAAAAAATGGTACATATGGATTCACTAAGTAAACAAATGCCTATTTATTATTGTTTTCAAATAAAAATAGGAGAAAATAATGACCCCTCTACTTAAATTATAAAAAGGCTACATACTTTCATGTGAAAATTGGACCACTAATATTTACATAAGTAACACTTCCAATTTTGATGGTTCCCAAAATGTAGAATCAGAAGCCCAAACTCACAAGGAATGCTTCATTGAACTCAAAAGAGCAAGGAAATTGCCTCTGAAGCTGATGAACGCAGTCAAGCCATTGCAGAAACACTGGGCAACGCTCGTTCAGATCATCCGAGTTCTCCCCATGACCGCACCGATCAGCAAACTTATGGCCAAAATCTAGCCACTCCATCTCCACAAGGACCTGGAAACCCTGCAGGGAGGCACCCAGGAAAGACAATTTGTGCTGGGCTATCCACACTGTAGCAGTCCTGAGCCTGGTGTCACCACCAGCAACCCCCTTTAATAGCTTCCCAGTAGGTTCCTCTAGCCTAGGTCCATAGACAGCTCCTTCTATTGGTACCCAAGTCTAAGGAACTTTCTCAATTATCTGAACTCCATTCCACACTCACTGAAAGGGCCCTAACAATGCATCTTAGTTAACTAAGCCCCTTTCTTGAATTTGTTCATACTTTTAGCCTCCAGACTAACATATTGAAGGGGGTGTGTGTGTGTGTGTGTGTGTGTGTGTGTGTGTGTATAAAATGAGTACCAGGGATTGAGCCCCAGGGGCACTTAATCCACTAAACCATATCCCCAGCCCTTTTTTGTATTTTTATTTAGAGACAGGGTCTTGCTAAATTGCTAAGGCTGGCTTTGAACTCATCATCCTCCTTCCTCAGCCTCTCAAACTGCTGGTATTATAGGTGTGCACCACTGTGCCTGGCACTTGAGGGACAATTTCCCAGAGAAAATTAATATTTAATGTTTTATAAAAGCCATATATTCCCCCTTAATTTTCCTTTTATTTTGAATTTTGCACATTTGGTGCTATATTTACAAAGTCATTTTTGTAAAATCCTTCCCCACCCTAGATTTTTACAAATGTTTATATATGTTTAAGCGTACTTTGTGGTTTTTCTTACTTCTTTAACCCAAAGGGAGGTTATTTTAGGGTCAGACTCCTTCTTGATAGAACACTCTTTTGGTAATATCTAGACCTATTATCAGAAGCAAACCAAAATCCTTTTTAAAGAAGCCTCATTTTCCTGGGTTAGCCAGAACTTTCCCATGTAGACAGGCTATAAAAGAAAAGATCTATATTTCTCAATACCTTGTAACCTACAATCTGTCACACTTTAACAGGCATAAGAACTGCAGCAGGCACCTAACAATGTAGCTCAAGGTGCAGGAGGAATAATTAAAAACAAATTTGGCTTTCTTTAGACCTAATTGCTACCCCCCCCAAAAAAAAAATGATCATAAGACTCTCGGAGACCTCCCACACTTGTTATACAGTACCAACTCCCACACTTTGGACACACTCACCTCTATGGTTCGGTAATAAGGGTCCAGCAAGAGCTTAGCCAGTGCCACAATCTGAGGGGTGCGGTCCCAGCCATCTGAACAGTGCACTAGTACAGGTCGCTGGTCACGATCCACAGCATGCACCACCAGAAGGGCCGACTTCAAAAGCACAGATAGGTGATGAAGCCACTTCGTGCTTTCAAGAGCTGAAAGCCAACTATAAAAATAGGAAGGGATGAGGCAATTTTTTATGATGTATTGATCATATCCAATGCCTGTCAAATAAAAAGCAATACCCCAAGATTTTTCTCTTCAAATGTGACACTGCCAAAACAGACAGAAAATCTGTTTATAAAACATGTCCAAAAACAAGACTCAGGCCTTACTCTGTAATAGAGGGCATCCTCAGAAATAGGGACTGTATTTAATAAGACCACCTTTGGTTCTAACACCTTTGGTTCTAACATGCTGATGAGTAATTTCCTAGAGAAAATTAAAAAATTAATGTTTTTCAGTCCATAGTACATACACACAGTATAAGAAAAGTGGAACCTTCTGAGAGATATTTCTAAGATGTAAAACAGAAGACATTTAAGAATCAACAATCCTTCCCAATAAGTTCTCAAAAAAAAAAGTAAACTTAAAAATATAAATAGTCTATAATGAGATATAAGCTGAACACTGGACACCACACATGGGGGGCTGGAGTTATAGCTCAGTGGTAGAGTGTTTGCTTAACATGTGTGAGGCACTGGGTTTAATCCTCAGCACCACATAAATAAATAAGCTAAATAAAGGTATTGTGCCCATCTATAACTAAAAACAAATTTTCAAAAAAATCTGAATGGGGCTGGGGTTGTAACTCAGTAGTGAAGCATTTGCCTTATACATATGAGGCACTCAGTTTGATCCTTAGCATCACATAAAAAAAATAAAGGTATTGTGCCCATCTAAAATAAATAAATATATATATATTTTAAATCTGGATGAGCCTAATAGGATGATTTAGACTTATGAAACTAGTCTACCAATGGCCACATGGAATTGCTAGGCTTTACCCAGACCAGATTGAGCAGGGATCTAGAAGAATCTTTTTTAAAGAAGCACTCAAGAATATCAGATAGCAAGAACTGCCTCTTGGGAGTAATCACCACCTGACACATTTGAGTTTTTGGTTTTTGTTTTGATTTGTTTTAATCTGTGTTTACATATGTTTCTTGTGCTTCTCCCTGCCCCTAATTCCCAAAAATGAGTTCAGATTTTTCTAAAATGCAAAATTTGTGGTTAAGACAAGCCCCGGTCCTCAAACAATGAGCCAGACAGGAAGGAATAAATACAGATGAAGTGGTGGTACATCTGTTTTAGGAGTAACTGCCAACACTAGGACTACAGGACAAAGCCATAAAGGTCTACTAAATCTCAGGGAATGAATGAATTTTTGGAAGAATCTAAGGAGCGGGGGATCTTCCCAGCCAGACAAGCAGACTACAGAATTAAATGCATATGTACTGATTTCATATAGATTAGTACCGTCTACCACCTGGACTGTGACTCTTTGGAGAGCTGACACTGTTTCCATCACAGATGTACTGAGTGCCTAGTATTCAGAGAGGAGACCTACTGTTTAATGAGCTGTAAGTCTGCCATCAGTAAAAACACAATATCAAGACTTTCTATCTCCTAGTAGATACTAGGAAACATTTTTTCCTGATGTACCCATTGTTTATTCTCATTCTTCACATGGCCGTGAAGGAAACCAAACTATAGGCTTAAGAGACCAAAAATGAAATTATCTTCTTACCTCTGGAGAAATGGTAAACAAAAGAATCAGTGTAGGTTTCTTTTGAACATGACTGAACCGTTATAAAATACCAGTTGGTGCTACCCTAGTCTAAGAGAAAAGCTGCACTCTGAAGTATGCCAGCAGAGGAGGTTCTGGAATACAGCACACTCCCCTGTGCTACTCTCAAACTGGAGCAGAAGCATCCCCTAATCCTCCACAACCCCAAACCACCACTGGGGATGAACTTAGAGCCAAAGCGGCTTTTTTCCCCCACAAGAGGCTTCAGTAGTGCATTATGATTTGCTGCTTCTTTAATAAAATTCCCTAGATATTAATTTGGAGGAAGTAAGAGCTAATAATCTGAGTTCAAAAACTAGCTTTTCTAGCCCAGTGGCTTGGAAGACTGAGGCAGGAGGATGGCAAGTTCAAAGCCAGCCTCAGCAAATTAGTAAGACTCTGTCTCAAAAAATAAAAAGGTCTAGGTATATGGCTCAGTGGTTAAGTGCCCTGGGGTTCAATTTCCAGTACCAAAAAAAAAAAAAAAAAGCCATTTTCGTAATTTTAATATGGATGATATGAGAGATCACATAATTGGCAATCTTTGTTTTATAGACAAAAAACTAAGACCTACAGTAGTAAAGTCACTTTGCCAGGGTCACAAACTCAGTTTGCGGCAGGTCTCCTGGGTTCTCAGCCAGGCACCTTCTATGCCTCATCTTAGAGGAAAGGGTGCTGCCAGATGGGTCCTGGAATTGTGTAGGAATTGCAAATAGCAAATCCCAAAGGAAAGTAGGAAGCTCCTTTCTTTGAACAGTCTGCCCACAAAGGACACTTGCTGAATGGAACTGTAATGAATTTAATCCTTTGCTACTAAAAGTCAACACAAGTGGTTTAGGCAGTACCTGATTTAATAAATCCAATAAAGAATGCAGCAAAACTCAATGTGATCATGAGGTCTACTGAACAGGACCCAGGGAAATGACTATGAAAAAATGAATTCTGTCTTCTCTGGCACCAACTCTAACTTCCTGAAATAGAACAGGGGCTTTTAAATATTTATTGTCCATATTTGTTTTACAGAGCCCTGCTCCTAATTTATCTTGTATTCAAAGAGTACCCTTGCAGAGGGTATTACTTCACCTTCCTTATTACAAATGCTAACCATTCATTTTTAATGAGCAATAAAAATCATGATAATGTTCTCAGTAAATAAAAGAGTAGTTTAGAAATCAGAAGCAAGAATAAAAAAAACTGACCTAATGACAAGTTTAACCCATTTTAGAACATGAAGCGTAAACTGACTTTTTGTGGTAAAACAACCCAGTTCATAGCAAATAAGTGTCACTATAGGATTTCAGAAAACAAAGAATAAAAATGCTTTGGGACAAAAACAACGTGAAAGAGAAAGGATGGGAGTCCCAGCACAAACAAGGCAATGCTTCTGTTCTAAAAAGGACTGAGATTTTTTTCCTTTGCTGCACATTTAAAAATGTTTCAAAGGGCTGGGTTTTTCTTCCATCTCTGCTTTATGCTGCCTTGCTCCTGATGCAGAAAGAATATGTAAAAAGGCTAAAAATGTAACTTAAGTGTACCATGAATCAGGAGAAGATACCTTCAAATTTAATTAACAACAAAAACAGAGCAATGTAAAACTAAAGTCTTACTTTCCCGGATCTGGCGTCTGTGTGCACAGCAACCTCAAAGACTGAAAACTCCTCCGGATAGAATGAATGTTTGCCATCCCCATAAACACAACTTCACAGTTCGGGTAATAATCTGGAAAGAATAACAATAAAGAGAACACAAATATGTTGAATTTAAAGCCTGCATGGCCAAATTTAAAAGATGCAAACTGGCTATAAAACAAATCCATTGCAGCTGCTGACTAATGAAACTGCAATGTTGTGATGCTTGACTATTAATCCAGTGCTTTATTCAAAGAGGCAAACAGCACTTGCATTTTAGCCGTCTTTGTAAAAGAGGTGAAAAAGGAAGGTTACAGCTGTAAAGAAGGTACTAACAAAATAAAAGCTATTATGTTTTAAAAGAAAGACCTATAAACTTCCATCTCATCTTTACTTCCTGGGCCTCATCTATTTGTGGCTCTGGAATCTCTCTGAAAAGAATCTGGCAGAACAGTGCCTTCATGCATTTAAATTTTACCTTGGTACAACTGCTTCCAATTTCCAGCTCAGGTCACACCTAAATAAGGAGCTTGGTACCTCTTCCTGCACCATCAGCCACAACTGGTACCAAGGAGTCTCTCCTCAGAGAAAGCCACCATTCAAACAGCAAAGGTGTTACAAGTCGGGACAATTTTCACCCCAGGTTTTCTAAGGAAAAAATCCCCACATGGAGTTTGCCAGGAGGCCAGTAAGGAGCATACCCACTGTCAAAAGCAACAAAAAGCTTTTAGAAGACTGAGAAATAGAGCCACTAAAGCAGCATCCAAATGTAAACAGGTCTTATGGAAGATTTGCTTTATCACCTAAAGGTTGGCAGGAAAGGAAGATTATTTGGCTTCACTGCACCTCCTCCTCCATATCTGCTTGGAAAACAACACACAATTTTAAGAATATAAAAAGAAGCTCTGGCTCTCTCAAGAAAGAAGGGGAGAAATATGGGCTTGTCACTTATTTCAAATTAAGAACTAAGTCCAGGTTGGGCATGGGCTGGACTCATAAGGAGATAGTATTTGAGGACCATGCACCATCCACCTTACCTGGGCATTCGCAGCCTCCTCCTTTGGCTCGGTTTGCCACAGCTGCTGCATAGGAGCGAGCATCCAAGATCAAAAGCTTCTGCGGTTGGATGGCTAAACTCTCTGCTCCTGAAGCATTTGATAGAGAAGAATCTACGGACATCAGGAAGGGGGGAAAGGGTAAAAACTAAATAAACCTGTGTCACTGAGAACTGTGAAAACTAGAACCAGAGACACATGCTGTAGTACCAAAAAACTCAAATGAAACCTCCTAACCAGACCTAGATAGATGAACTACTCTTCCTAGTTTATTTTCTATTTTTCCTTCTTATTAAAAGTTGACAATTCATTTTCCAAAACCAACTCCTGAGGTAAACATGGAGATCCACATAGCCCAACCTCCTATATCTCATTTCTATACCTATAGTCCAAAACTTGGTACCTCCCTACAAGGAGTATAGATACACTACAAGTCCCCATCACACTCATACTCCATTCTTGTCATGACAGCCAGGCTTGAAACAAAGAGTCTTCTGGTTCTTAGCCAAGACTCAAGACTCCTCAAATAATCCCATCAAATTCTCTTCCAGAAAGTACTAAAGAAAAGGCCACTTCGGGCTGGCATTGTAGCCCAGTGACAGAGCACTTGCCTTGTACATATGAGGCACTGTGTTTGAGCCTCAGCACCACATAAAAATAAATAAAATACAGGTATTGTGTCCATCTACAACTAAAAAAAAAAAAAAAGAAAGAAAGAAAAAGAAAAAAGAAAAGGCCACTTCAAGAAAAGTTTCTCATATACGATAAAACTGCTGCTGTGGGTGCAGGTAGCACCTTACCAAACTCCACATCGGAAAGGTCTCCCCCATTGGGAAAGTCTCGGGAACTATTCCTAGTTGACAGCTTGCTGCCACCACTCGATCGGGAATCAGAAGCACAAGCTTTGGCTACTGACTGCACGAGGTGCTCATCATCTGCATTTCGCCAACCCCACCAGCTGACCTCTGGCTGTCCACAGCGGGCAATGACAGCTCCATTGCTCTGGTGCCTGTGCCGGGAACAAGAGAAAACAACTGTATCATCCTAAGGGTACATATTTAGGGAGACCCATTCAAATGCTCTGCACTCACATAGAGAGTAAGGTACAGAAGTTTAAGCACATTATTGAACAACCTACTCTAGGTAAGTCCTGAACTGGCTTCAAGTTGTCTCAATATGAAAGAGGGCAAAAAATGTATACACCAACAATAACAA
The DNA here is from genome assembly GCF_964194105.1 of Spermophilus citellus. Classification (NCBI taxonomy): domain Eukaryota; kingdom Metazoa; phylum Chordata; class Mammalia; order Rodentia; family Sciuridae; genus Spermophilus; species Spermophilus citellus. Next base: position 116,908,251 of record NC_138184.1, on the reverse strand, counting down.
CAAAACCAGTATGTATCTTTCTCAAGTACCATACCATCACAGAGATCTCTGTAAAGTTACTTACAAAATGAATAGAGAAATATTCATTTAGAGAAAATAAATGAATACTCATAATTTCAATATTTGAATATTGTATTTCTAGGAAATAAAAAAATGATCTACAAATACTACATTAATTTTCTAGTCAATAACTAACTCCTCCTTTCTGATATGGTACCTAAATACCCTAGAATAATATATGCTGAACTAGAGGGGAAAATGTGTTGCTTCACTGACTCCTGAGGGTCTACTGCAGCAACTATGCACTCATGGCCGGCTTGGGCTTCCTTTTTTTTTTTTTTTTTTTTAAACAAAGAGATTGAACCCAGGCGCACTTAACCACTGAGCCACATCCCCAGCTGCCCCCTTACAGTGCGCTTTTTAAACATTTTATGCAGGATCTTGCTAAGCTGCTTAGGGCCTCATTAAAGTTGCTGAGCCTTCTTCCCCCCACTCTCCCCGACACACCCCAAACAGATCCTACCTTTGGAACTGAAAACACTTGCCTAGACAAAATCTGAGATTTCATGAGTCAAAAATTGCTCTTATTTAGGCAGATAGCTCAATAAGCCCACTATCCTTCCTCAGGCTCTTAGTAAAAGAATAGCAACCTCAACAAATCATACTCTGACAGATCTTTTTTCCCAAAGCAGAAATCATACAGTCTACTTTAAGATGCTATTAAAACCCAAAGTGTTTTCTAATTAGGCAATTATAGCAATTAAAAGGTTAGAAAAATTATTTAGCACTAAAAAGGAATAAAGTTCTGATACATGCTACAACACTGATGAACCCTGAATATGTTATGCTAAATGAAATAAACTAGACACAAAAGGCCACATATTTTATGATTCCATTTATATGAAAGTATCCAGACTAGGTAGATAAAACAGATTGCTGGTTACCCAGGGGTAAGGGCACTGAGGAGGGAACAAGGAATGACTGCTAATGGTACAGAATGTCTCTTCCAGGTGATGAAAATGTATTAAAATTATTGTAGTGACAATTGAACAACTCTGAATATAGTATACTAAAAGTCATTAAACTGCACACTTTAAAAGTGTGAATTTTACATGGCATAGCTCAATTAAGCTATTTGTTATTGTTATAAAACTAATCAGTTGGCAGTAAAAATAAATTATCAGAATAAACAGATGATAAGCAAAAAATTTAAATGTCCCTATTCTATAACTCCAAGGAAAATACTTATGTTTTACTTTCCTTTAAAATTGTTTTTTTAAACATGTATAAGCATACACACAAACATATATATGACACAGATGGATTTAAATAAAACATACTACTGAATCTATGTTTTTTCCAGGGAACAAAGTGAGAAGGACTATTGTTTTTAATCCTAAAGCTCATGAGCAATAAATTCAATTTGGCAATAATCAAATTCCCTGAAAATACCACTTTACTTATAGTTTTTAAATCCTCCCTCACCAGGACAGACAAATATTGCTAACACCCTGAACTGGCTCATGTGCTGAATGAAGCCAAACTGGACATAAAATCTCATTGGCCAGGTGTGGTGGTTCACACCTGTAACCCCAGCCACATAGGAGGCTGAGGCAGGAGAATCCCAAGTTTGCAAGGAGGCCAGCTTCAGTAACTTAGGGAGGCCCTAATCAACTTAAGCAAGACCCTGTCTCCAAAAAAAAAAAAAAAAAAAAAAAACAAAAATGAAAAATTGGCTGGGAATGAAGCTCAGTGGTAAAGCAGTACCTCTGGATCCAATCCCTTGTACCAAAAACAAATAACAAAAAAAAAAAAAAAAAAAAAAAAAAAAGAAAAGAAAAGATAAGAAAACCTCATTGATTTTTTTAACAATGCCTTGCAAATAACAGGCACTGGATAACCACTGAGGCAAATGACTGCAAATCTTCACAGAAGAGGTTGGTGGGACCTTTCCTGAGCATCCTCTTCCTCCACAATGTTTCCCAGCACTGCCCAAGAGGAACAGTAGATGGCACTTTTCAGTCTAGGTCTTGGATTTTAAGGGTCAATGGCTATATTTCAACTGGGACTACTGCCTTCTAAAATGCTTTAGACTTCATGAAAGAGAACTCAAACATTACAGTTAAAACTCACTAATTAAACAGTATTTCTATCACTTTAATAAAGAGAACGAGGAAAATTACAGAAGTTGAGATAGCCAATGGATGAGCCTCACTAAAACACTGAAAGCTTCAATTTTACACAGAAACAACTGTTTTGAAGTATCCCCAATTTATAGGTTAGGCAAGCCCTCTACATGATTAGGAGTTACTAATAATCACCACATGCACAAAGTGGGGAGCTGTGAATCGCACTACAGACGGTGCTCTTTGCACCATCTTGCTATGTTAGAGCAATCTCTGTCTTCAGTTATAAATCCAATTAAGTGTTCTCTCATCACAGCAGGAGAAAGCCCTAATCAGGCATTGGTTCAGCATGGTGCTATCAAGTAACTGGCTACTGGCAACCTCAGGAATCATTACCACAAAATACAAAATGTAACACACATACATACACACACACATACACACACACACACACGTAATGTATTTACTGAATTTGGTGTCTGTCATATTCAGAAGCACTCTGCCACCTAGGCTGGTAGAACAGAGAGTGATAGAGTGTCCCAAACATACTTCATGTTTCCCTTTAAAAAAAAAAAAAAAAAAAAGCTGCCAACTAGCAACCCAGTTTGGCACTCAGATAAGATATATGTTCTATAGTTTGAGTCATTTACATCAAATAAGAATATTAGTTGAGAATGTTCTATAAAAGCCTAAAAATAATGTATAAAGTGAAACATAGCCAACATGCAAAATTCCTTTTTACTTTTATTACATAAAAGTAATTGGAATTCTTATCTAATAAATATGATGTAGATATATAATAAATCACTAGATAGGTAGTGTGTTTCAATGAATATGTAATATTTTCTGAAGACATAAGGATTTCTAGTCATTAAACAAAAACTAATGAAATGTGTATCAGGAATTATAAGTTTGCCTTTCTAAAATAAAAAAACAGCTAAATGATATTATTAATCCACTTGATTAACTGGTGTATTAAAAATAGATGATTGTGAAAACACCTAGAAACATGAATAATATTAAATGGAAGAACCACATATAAAACTGTATATCAATGATTACAAGTAAAGACCATTCTTTAATATAGAGTGGGCATAAATATTCCTATATTATAATAGCTGATGTGGTTATAAATAACTTTTAAAATTTCTTTCATATAAATTTTCTGGATTATGATTAGTATACTTTCTTAAGTAAATATTAAAGAATTACAAGGTTTATGATGCTTTAAAATTAACCTTCATCTAATTTTACTGTTTCAACACTAAATATAAAGGAGAAATTACAATTTTATTTTTAAGCAAGATTCTAAAACAGTAGTTTTAATCTAAATTTTGTATTTTATAATATTCAACATAAGTTAAATTTAAATTAACCATAACAAGTTAACAGAAAAAAATATCAAAATCTATTGCCAAATAAACAAGGTCAATTCATTAAAAAAAAACAAAAAAAAAGATATGTTCTGGGGCTGGGGTTGTGGCTCAGCAGTAGAGCACTCGCTTACCATGAGCAAGCTGCTAGGTTCCATTCTCAGCACCACATAAAAATAAATAAATAAAAGAAAGGTATTGTGTCCAACTACAACTAAAATATATTTTTTTTAAAAAAGATATATGTTTTGAGACAGAACAACCAGTTTCAGAAAACCTATCTGGCTTTACAAAAGCTATACCATGAACTTTCATTTGTAATCTTAAGTAAGAGTTTTCACTTTTATGGTCTCTACAAAGGGAAAAAAAGCTCTAGAGTTCATGCCCTCTAGAACAAATTTTAGAAAAGAAAAAAGGCTTCTTATTTTTATTATACTCTAGTTTTTCTTCAACTAGTATTCTTAGGCTTCTCTGCCAAAAGGGAGATTCAATCACAGCCTTTAACTTAGAAAATTTTCTGAGAGTACTTCCCCCTTATGTTCAAAGCCAGCAATCGTTGCAAATGCCTGATCTAAAGCAGTTGCTGGCCAGAGCAGTAGCTGGCTTCTTCCCCCATTCTAATGGGACTGATCAGTTTTTGCTGCTCTCCAATTCTTGTGTCATCCTTACCACTTGAGTGATAGGTAAATTTGGTGACCTACTATTTTAGGACTGTCTGAAAATAAGAGTGATGAAAACTGAGATTGAAAACTTAATGGGTTCTACTGAGCCATAGCAAAAATCTTTCCATCTGTATTCAGGGTGAGCATCAGAATTTGCCTTCAATGAACTAAATGAAAATCTGGTTATCTCCATAAGATCTCCACAAGGAGAGAAATCCCTTCCTACAACCTCGATATTTCAGTGGAATGCCTCCTGGCATCAGAGAGTTTCTAACTAATCCATTGACTTGGACCAATTAGTCTGTAAAGTGGAAAAATGAAATGGAGAATGCTATAGGATGTAATAATTACTTCCTAGAAATTTTAACATGATAGTGCAAAAACAGATAGTCACTGAATTATAAAAGCAGGACTCAAGTATACAATCTACAATCTGCTCCAAATATTTCTTAAAGAAGAAGCCCAGTGTTTATAGGCCCTCATTCAGATGTCACAGTACATCTGCAAAGTAAGACCTATCTATCATTCCCCTTCTACTCATTAGGAAAAGACTGAGGTCAGCTAGGAGACTTACTCAAGGGCACAGCAAAGAATGTCAGAATAGGCTTGACCTCCAGTCTGTCTCTCCAAAACTTGTACTCCATCACCATTCTACTATCTCCTTCTAGAACTTGCATTCCTTGGTTCTCACAGCTTGGATATTTGAAATCTTCAACCAAGTTCAGCCCCACCCTTTTTCTCTAAATGCTCTCTCAAAACAAAATTGTTCCTCATGCTAAAGTGTCAATCACAAAGATAATCACAGATGATTCAACACTATTCTCAAGACTCAATTTCTAGGACTCACCTCTCTCAATCCAAAAGCCCTGCTAATATCTAAAGCTAAATGCAGTACCAGCACATGATCTTCTCACAGAATGAACTAGGAAGGATCTTGAAATAACAAGTCCATCTGCTTTTCTATTAAAATTTTCTCATCACTGTCAACTGAATCACCAGCTAATGCGCAGGATGCATTATCAGTGTGTTACTAGAAAAGCAGCTTTAGCAATAAGGAAGCACAGACTTGCCTGGAAAGTTCTCTGAACCGTTCCCTCCCTAGATTAGCAATAGCAGAGACAGCAGACCACAAGTAACGAACAAGCAGTAGCACCAACAAAAGCTGGGGCTAATCCATCTTACACTTACCTGTAGACAACGGCAGGGATACGTTTCCAGGACCTGAAGCTTGCTACACTTTCTAGCTCTTTATCAGTGATCCAGGCAGGCACTATGAGCTCTTGTGGATAACTACCACATAACCTAATAAGAAAGATGAAAAGGGGGATGGGGAAGGGAGGGAAAGACAATAGGTGAGACAGCACAGAGATTCTGATCATGCTATTACAAAACCACTTAAAAGGCAAGGAGGCATTAGTTGAGTTTTGGTCTCAATAGAATGAAGCACGATAAATGTTTGCTTATATATCTCTTGGATTGTTGCTTTTGATGTTACCTTTGAGAATCTGGCAATCTATCCAAGAAAGCAGGATGTAGGGGAGTTGAGGAACACTCTCCTTATTTATTATAATTCTCTGTTGTAACAAATACATAGGTAATTTCTATCTACACAAGACCCAATTATTGGGGCAGGGGGTTCACCTCTAACAGACCGTTAGTCATTCAGACCTTTCTTGAAGGAAATGTGAAAAAGGATAAAGGTTCACAATTTCAAGTTTCCAAAGACCTCTTATGAGTAATTCACTCTTTGATTTGAACCAAACAGATTGTCCTAATTACAGGTAACAGGAGCAGCCATGAGTATAAAGAAACAATACCACATGCCAGTATAGGTGCACACTCACAGTCTCCTTGAGAGCCAAGTTAGTAATGTGAATGAGCTAATAATCATAATGTCTATAAAACATACTTCAGAACAAATTATATTCAAGAAGAAAAAAATCTTTTTTTTTTTTTTTTTTTTTTTTTAAAGAGAAGACGTTAGCTGCATGCCAGTCAAGCTGGTGTCACAGGAAGCTGTGTTTCTGATAGGTTTGTATTTACAGGACAGTCTCTCTATGTGGGTAACCCAATCTTCCTTTTTAACAATGAAGCTTGCCACAGACTTTAATGCAAATCTTAACACACACAAACTCTACCACCTCCACCACCACCACCCTCTACTCTAGACTATTCTATGCATTAGAGGAAGAAATAGAAAAATGCACTGGATTGGGAATTGGAGATTTTGATCACTTTGCACCCTTCTCCTTATGATAACCGTTTTCTTAATTTCCAGGAGACAAAAGTATCACGAATTAAAAAGCCACTCAACTAAGAAAACAGCTATGATCAAGAGCAGCTATATAAACTTTCTAACACCTACTCCATAAATTTAACCTGGGACACAATGATCATGATTAATATTCTAACCATGAGTTTCATTCCTTTCATTCTGTTTTAAACTCAAGAGATTTGGCTCTCATTCTTCCTTTTATAGAACTTTACAATGACCCAAAGACTGGTTTTAGAGTGGAACTAGTAGACTCAAAGACAAGAAGTTAATTTTTTAAATCCATATTAGGGATTTTGTTTTTAAATAAGTGTGTGTGTGTGTGTGTGTGTGTGTGTGTGAGAGAGAGAGAGAGAGAGAGAGAGAGAGAGAGAGAGAGAGAGAGAGAGAGACCTGCACAATGTATAATGAACCTATTATCTTCCTAATGACCAATATACGAGCTTTAAAATGCTCGCACGCATTCTTGCGCAGTACCCAGGATTGAACTCAGGGGCACTCAACCACTGAGCCCCATCCCCAGCCCTTTTTTCTTTTATTGAGAGACAGGGTTGCTTAGCACCTCACTTTTGCTGAGGCTGGCCTTGAACTCGAATCATCCTGCCTCAGGCTCACAAGGCACTGAGATTATAGGCATATGCCTCTGTGCCTAGCTTAATTCAGGTTTTTGACTCACCAATTTTTCTGAACATTATATTCATTGTCCTTTAGGTACAACATTATCCAGAAGTCAGCCCTTAAGCAAGTACTAGCTGCTCACTCTGAGTAAGCAATTCCATTTTAGAAAAGGGGGGTTATAATCAGCAAAGCCTATAGTAATCTCGGGTTCTAAGGCTCTCCCTTCTCCAGTCTTCACTCTCCTTCTCTGCTGTGACTTGTCACTGAGAATAAGTAAAGATATGACAGACAGATCTGCAGACTGTGATTCTTCACAACACCCAGGCTTTTAACTCCATGGGTGAGGTCCATGTTAAGAGCAGTATACAGGGGTGGCGTTGTGGCTCAGTGGTAGAGTGCATGTGTGAGGCCCTGGGTTCAATCCTCAGCACAACATAAAGATAAATAAATATAGGTATTGTGTCCATCTAGTACTAAAAAAATATTTTTTTAAAAAAAGCTGTATACAGTAACAAGCTATAGTTTTTTCAATGAAAAATGAAATACTGTGATGGTCAGACACAAATAGACCAGGAAAATAGCTATCATAAAGTGAGGCAGCTCAAAGAACCAAAGGATGATTAGTGCTGCAAGGAAACTTAAGAAAAGGATATTTTAATTTAAATTTTCTGGACAATTTTGTTTTACAGAAACTCAGATAACCGAAATCACAGTAGTTAACTGTCTTCTCCCCACCAAAGCACTTACATGTTTCAAGAAAACAAGTAATAGCTAAATATTTAATAATTATTACATGAATATTTAATGGGGAAATGATTATGATTATGAAGTTACTTTTATATCAACATACTAAAAGACCAGAATATTACTTGTGTCCATTTCATAAGACTCAGAATGAAATTACAGTCACAAAAACTAGTTTCTGAAGGTTTTGTCACTGCTTTTCATTGATCCTAATTCTCAAGTGATGCCAAGTGATGATGTGCTTACCTACAGGTACACACAATATGATCTAGACATGCATGTGCAAAAACAACAGAGGCCTGGAGGGATAGAAAGGAAGATTCCCGGATCACTTTCCACTCCAGTGGAAGCAACAGAATGAAAGGCTCAAGAAGTACTTTGATGATCGTATGGTTAAACTTAATAAATAAAACCATTTCAAAGAAAATTCTGGGTTCAAATGTTCTTCCACATGAGAACTGGGGTTTCTGCAAAGGTGTTGGTTGTCAAACACAGTTTACAGGGACCCATATAACTCACTTATATTTCTCATTGATGTTAGAAATCCTCCAGGCGTTGTTCATATCAAAACCCATTCGCTCCACTTCATTCTTAAACCTTGACGTTACATGCTCCCCTAGGGACCACAGACAGCAGAAAGGAAAAAATGAATATCATTTTGCAAAACAGAATAAAACCATGGTTACCTTGTTCCATTACAGTTAAAAATATGTTAAAAGACAGGAATTGTATAAATAAGTCCAAGTTAAGATTTTTATAAAGAAAAAGGAAAGAAATTTAACTTTGATCAAGAATTGACTTATGTAATCTCTAATATCAACTATGAGGGCAACAGTGCATAGCTCATTTTACAGAGAACAAACAGACTGACAGATTATTATGGCTTATCTCTCTGGCCCTAAAACACATGTTCCTTCTTTTGACCATACTGGTCACTTTCATACTTCCATACTCAGACTGACATAATAAATAAAATTAATTAACAAGATCACCAGGAGTAATAATGATCTACAATACTTCATTTGAAACCTACTGTGTCTCATTTCAGAACTTGAGGATTTTCTGAATTTTAAGATGGTGCATATATTATACTATTAGGTTCATGATCTCAACAGGAGGTAATAAAGCATTGATTTTTTTTTCTTTTTGTATACCAGGGATTGAACTTGGGGGCACTCAACCATTAAGCCACATCCCCAGCCCTATTTTGTGTTTTATTTAGAGAAAGGGTCTCACTGAGTTGCTTAGGGCCTTGCTTTTGCTGAGGCGGGCGTTGAACTTGCAATCCTCCTGCCTCAGCCTCCAGAGCTGCTGGGATTATAGGCATGCACCACCATGCCTTGCTGAATTTTTTTCCCCCCTCAGTGAACTACATGGGTAATTCATACCAAGTGGGATTAATAAAGCTACAAGTAGTTTCCTGTCAGCTCAGATCAGGTCAGGTCAAGTCACCAAACAGTAAGAGAAGCCTTTTGGTTTTTAGAGACTTTGAGATTACAGAACTACAGTAGTAGTCATGGAATCCCAATTGCCATTACCCAAATGCACCAGGAAACACAATACTAAACTAAAGTGCTTGCTGGGCTCAGTGGCACACATCTGTTATTACAGAAACTTAGGATGCTAAGACAGGAGGATCCCAAGTTCAAGACCAGCCTCAGCAACTTAGCAAGGCTGTAAGCAACTTAAGGAGACCCTGTCTCAAAATGAAAAACAAAAAAGGCCGGGGGTATAGCTCAATGGTAAAATGCCTCTGGTTTCAATTCCTAGTACCCAAAAATAGGTAAAATCTGGCTATTTTGCCCTGATGAATTTGGCTTTTTTCCTCATATGAAAGCAAAAAGGTAAAAATGAACCTAACATAAAAGTCAGTAAGTCTGAAATATCTTCTTCCCTAAAAACACATTTACTAGAGAAATAAAATTAAAGCAAAAACAAAAACATTAGCAGACCCCTAACATACACAACCTGGTGTTACAGGTTGTAAAATAAATGCTGGTGAGGGCTGAAAGAAATCACAATGACAAATAAAAGCACAAAACAGACTGCTTTGATGATCAAAGCATAAAGCTTTCCTCTCCCTGGGAGACAAATTACAGAATAGGAAACAGCAATTACTTGAATGAAAGACAATTCTACAAAACTACTTCCCATTTAAACTGCTTTTCTTGAGCTTAGACTGGGTATTATGTGTTTCCTGAAGGAGAACTATAAAAAGATGATGTTCAGAGATGCAGAGAGAAATAATAGCTGAATCTGCTCCATTTGGAAAAGTTTTAGAAGCAATGTAGTAGGTTTCCAAATAGGAAAAAAAAGCTATCCAAATGGGGTGCCATCTGTCAACAAATTGCAAGGAATATTGACCATGAAGAACAAAACAGGAAGTCTTTCATTCAAAAATCAAAATCTAAAGGCCGTAAAACTGGCAACTTCCAAATTCAGTAATGAAAGAAAAGATATTCCTCCTTCTTCCTGGTAACAGGTCCAAAATATTGCAAAGGCAAAAATACCTTTATTAAGGATGTTTTACATTAATCTCTCCATCTTAGCCAACATAAAGATCTTGTGATTCAAAAACAATCACTGGCAATAACCTACTATAACTACTAGCAACAATTTGCCACATAGAACCAACAGTTAAAGAAGGGCTTAGAATCACCATCCAGAGCACAAAATTCTGATCTTCACACAGAAAAATAAATACTGATTAATGACCATAGAAAATTTGTTATTTTATGTTATCCTATAAATCAGTGATCTTCACAAACTTTGAAACTGACTATCATGACCCACAATATGAATTACATTGATGTTTACATCACAACACAGTTTAAAATATTTTTACATTTATATTTTTGAAACATTTTCACAAACAATACCCTTACCATGTGTGTGATGCATTTTGACATTTCTCATTTTAATTCATTTCTTTACAATTTGATTTCATGACCTATTAGTGAATGCTTTTTTTAAAAAAATCTGGGCTGGGGTTGTGGCTAATAGCAGAGCGCTTGCCTCGTACATGTGAGGCACTGGGTTCAATCCTCAGCACCACATAAAAATAAAATAAAAATTTAACAGCAGATCTTATAGACAAGAGTAATTCAGCTTTTGAAATTTGTGTTAAATGTTCACTATGTTTATTTAGCCAGAAAAGTGAATAAAACATATTATATTCCTCATAAGAATTTCTACCTCAGCATTCCCATGTCTTAATTTATTCAACATTGTATACGTTGTAATATCAGAACTTATTTTAAATATTGTGACTATAAGGTTTTTGTTTGGCTTTATATTTCCATTTCAACTCTTCCTGTCTGCGTCCTTCACTCCCAAATGGGGATCTGTCTCTTGTTAATGCTTAGTATTTCTTTACTACAATTATAGACAATCCAACAATTTTCATTTCACTGGAGATAAAACTTACTTTAAAAAATAAGTTCCCTCTATCATAATCACAGAATCAATCTACATTCAAAAAAAATTCTTCCCCCCAAAATCTAGCTCATTGGGTGATTCTAGGTATTAAAACCCACAATACACACATGTCAAAGGCCTAGGATAAAAGAGATAGGCTCTTACCCAGCATGTGAGGAAGCAAACCCTACCAGACTCAGAGGGGTAAAAACTACGTCTCCAAATTTTCAAATATGGAGGGAAGAATCACCCTTTTATATGTACAGAGATCCCAGAGAGTCCTCTAGGTACATACTTCCTGGGCTGTATTCAAGCCTGGATAAGACTGAGACTTATATGCTGTTAATGGAAAAACAAGAGGCACTTAATGGGCATTTCTCACCTGATGCTAAACTAGTAGTTGAACTGCCCAATCATCTGTCAAGACTCTAGACTAATGCTCTAATACAGAGGCATCACCAAGAAGCCAGCTGCAGTGAGGAGCAGGAAGCTGAAAGACATGGGAGAGAAGCTAAAGCTTTGAATCCACTCCTTGTATAAAATGTGAGATGGGGCTAAGGACAGAATCAAGGGTTTGGTGAAAACTTTTACAGGTTTCACCACTGAACTCCAATAGCAATGCTAAGACTTTTTCCAAAGCTGATTAAGACCTAGAGTTATGGCCACAGTATCGTTGGCTTAACTAAAATTTATATTAGTACCAAGATAATCATGTGTTTTGGCCATTTTCCTCCTCTTTGATACATTCTAATCTTATCAAGCTAGGTGCAAAGAACTGATAAAAGGCTTTATTAACTGCTGAAAGACTATTAACTCTCAGGCTATGCTTGTGATCTCACATATTGAGGCAGATTATACAAAGGCATCACTTTAAAAAATCTCAAGTGTTGTCTCACCTTTCAGATGACTTATTAGAATGTGGCTCTCTGGTATGCTCATAAACGGTGAGTAATGAATGCTGTAGCCACAACCAACACTCAACAATAGTGGGTGGAGACAGGAGAACTAGGTGAACTGGCTTTTAAAAATACCACGAGTATTCTGTTTCTTATTGAAAGCAAATTTTTCTTCTGTGGTCCATAGTGAAAATACATGAAAGGACAAAAGCCATAATACAACACACTTAAGGTCACTAAAATACAATACATTCCATGTGAGCAGGGGCAGGTTGATTTCAGCATGGACCCTGTGTCTTGGGAAGGAACAAAGGGTAACCTTTACTCAGAGAATCTCCAACATTGGTTATGACAGCATTACCTTGTAAGTTGCATAACTTTCAAAGAGTCTTCACAAGCATTGCACATAGGAGGCACCGAAAACATTTACTGAACTGAACTCTGTAGCATTAAAAGATTTGCTCTTTAGGACATCCAGCTGAATCAGTATGGACAGAAAGAGTATGAATATCCCAGTTTGAAGAACAAAGGAGACCCAAGTGCAGAAAGGATGAATGACTTATCTGATATTATTTTCAAATAAATAGTATAGGTTTAAATTCAGATTTTTGAACTCCAAAATCAGAACTTTACCACTTACATGTATAATAAGCCTGTGGGAAGACAGAGGACACTGTAGATATCTCTAAGTCCTGATGGCCAAGAAACCAGACATTATCAGGAAGAGAAAAACTTGGGGACCCCTCTTAGGGCAAAGCTACCCATAATTAAAAAGAGTGGGGTTCTGACTTAGCACGTTAGGAATGCCCTAAGAGTTGGCTTAAATACAAAAGAAACTGAAAGTATCAAGGGAATAAATAAATCTTCTTAAAAAGATGGGGACTTGGGGCTGGGTTATGGTTCAGTGTAGAGCGTTTCCCTAGCATGTGTGAAGCACTGGGTTCAATTCTCAGAATCACATCTAAATAAATAAACTCAATAAAGGTTCATTGATGACTAATTTTTTTTTTTTTAAATGAGGACTTTTCAGTGAAAGGAAAGGACAGAAGAAAGTAAGCCTTATTGACAAAAACTGACAACCCCAAATTGGGAAATGTCTCTTTAGAGTTAGGGATCCTAAACAAATCACAATTCTTATATAACATTATGAAGTATGATGCACTCTTAAATAAATTCATTATCCTAAGAGATGGTGGAAACTAAAAATTTAATAAATAAGAGGCAATGATTAAAAACTCAGAAAACATAACACATAAGATTCATACACTTTGTTGCCTGTAAACTTTACCATTAAAATCCTCCAAACTTGAAAAGAGCCATAAACAAATCCAAAAATAAATTTAAAATATGACAGCATCTCAAGAAAAATGAAAAACAGGAAAAAGAGGGGGCACCTATCAAGAAAGGAAAGTGAGAAACTTCAAGGTGGGGACTGTTTCTTGTGAATGACTGGGTTCCACCAGCCTAGACAGGCTCAGTAGACTGTGGATTCTGAGGCTGCCCCCAAGGCTCCATGAGGGTAGGTACCTCTGTTCTTCACACTAGGTAGCTATAGCACCCCACACCTTGGCTTTCAATAACTGAGGACTGGTTTTAAGTCCTACCTTGCTTACTGACTAGTAGTAGAACATGGCAACAGGTTTTACCTTTAAGCTCCCCATTTCTTGTGTTTCTTTCCTTTTTCTGAGTCTCCATTTCTTTGGCTCCTAAAACAAGGATACCAACCTATCCTGCCTGATTGATGAAGTCATAAGAATCAAGCAAAAGTATATATCAAACATCATTTAAAGTAAGACAAGGCTTATGTTTGTCATAAGCATTTTGATTAAATAGGACAAGAATCTGAACCAAAAGCTTCCCTTCCATCATTGATGGGTCATGAAACAAAGTAATATAAACATAGTCTCTTTAGCCTCAAATGTTTTAAATGACCAGGGCAGACACCAAAAATTGAAGATTCAGTATTAAAATTTCAGGTTTAAAGAAAAAAGTCCAAAAAGTAAGGGAGCTTACAACTTTCCACTGCTTTTAAATTCAAGACACACTGAAGAGTTGTTGTTGGACCAGCAAAGTTCCACTTATGGGAGCATAATATTTACAGAAAACTGCATGCAGAGAAATAACATGATCTTGATCAAAGCCACTTCAGAGGGAGAAAGAAACTGAAAGAGACAAGGACTATATGAGGATTCAGGAAATCTGGGTTTTAGTACTGGCTCAGCGTCTCTGTATTTGTCAGTGAGGAAGACAAATTTGCCTTTCTGGATTTCTTGTTTCTTCATCTTTGGGCAGAAAGGGGTAACTACTGCTAATTTATGCCTTGAAAATTCTATGAGAGCAAAAAGCTATTTTGTATTCCCTATTCTCAAACCTGTGTACCTCTATTCATGCTACTTGCTATCTAATGTTCCCCATTCTCTAATCAATGAGCACCTATTCAACCTTCAAAGCCTACTCAAAAGCTTTTTTTTTTTTGGACTGGGGATTGAACCCAGAGGTCCTTAACCACTGAGCCACATCCTCAGTCCTTTTTTATATTTTGTTTAGAGGCAAGGTCTCCCTGAGTTCCTTAGGGCCTCACTAAGTTGCTGAGGCTGGCTTTTTTTTTTTTTAATATTTATTTTTTAGTTCTCGGCGGACACAACATCTTTGTTGGTATGTGGTGCTGAGGCTGGAACCCGGGCCGCACGCATGCCAGGCGAGCGCGCTATCGCTTGAGCCACATCCCCAGCCCCCTGAGACTGGCTTTGAACTCATGATTCTCCTGCTTCAGTCACCTGAGTCACTAAGAATACAGGTGTGTGCTACCTCACCCAGCTCAAAAGTCATTTAATGTGAAGTCTTCCCAAACTTATACACAAAACTCGAAACTCCCTTCAAATGGGATTCCATAATACCCATGAACCTTATTATAGTTGCTTTTAGGTAGAGAACACAATACCAAATCTTTTATTCTTCCCTTCCCCTGACAACAATATGTTCTTAAAAGGATTAGAAGAAAATAGGCACCTGCTATGATCCATAAAATATACATTGATTGGAATATAAGAGTACTAAGACACCCCATTTTGTATTAAGGTTACCTCCAGCCCCATTTTAGAAAGGGTTACCTGGTCTGCACAGGTCTCCATGTTGCTCTTTTTCACTGGCGTAGACCTCCATGCACCAAGCATGATATGCAAATGAGAAGAGATCTTCTATTTTAGCAGGAGGTCTGATTGCATTGTTCAATCGCTTAAGCCAATCTTGACACTGTTCAAAGGTTGAGAACTGACACCTTTGTAAAGTCAAACAAGTATGAATATAATCAGATGACAGCTGACTATGAAATCTAAGAAAAGGCACCATTTTGAGAGTGTCTATTTATAGTGAACTACTAACTGAACAGAAAGCATCAAAGGCAATCATTTACATATTCACTACTGTTTATAATAAAAAACAGTTCCAAAAATTTTTAGCCAGCAGTGCAAAATATCAAAAAGACGAGAGCTTGGGGCTGGGATTGTGGCTCAGCGGTAGAGTGCTCGCCTCGCACGGGGGTGACCCAGGTTCGATCCTAGCACCACATAAAAATAAAGGCATTGTGTTGTGTCCATCTACACATAAAAAATACATAAATATAAAAAAAAGACGAGAGCTGGACATTGGAAAATCTGATAATCTAATGAAACCTCTCCTTATAATGATTAATTATAATAATTAAAATAAAAGTGCAGTTATTGTCTTTCAGAACGAGATTTCATTCTACTTCTTCAATAAGTATTATGGTTGTCCCTTTCAAGGAATATATTTAGAAGAGTCCTTTTAGTTTTGTTATGACATTTTAGACCAAGGTTAAAAAAAAAAAACACAAATACTATTTTTAGCCAGCTAGGGAGTAATCAAAATTTGTCTGTTTAGCAATGAGGACAAATCAGCATGTCTGGATACAAATAAGACAGATTACATTGAAATTTTCAGCTGTGAACATGCAGAGAACAAAACAAATTCTATTTTATCAATTGTAATTTTCATTATGTACAATTAAGAGGTTAAAATAATAAATGCAAACTGTTTTTTTTAGCAATTAAGTATTTGAGGTTTAAGACTGAGTAATAAGCAAACTTTGTAAAACTATGAGTGATAGTCACTATCATCATAAGTAAACCAAATCTCACTGGCTAACATGCAACTTAAATATTTACTTGAAAACTAATAAGGAGAGCATTTATACCTCTTCCTTGTCCCAATCAATCTGACTCATCGACATGCTGACATACAATGCTTATTGGTATCTCAAAACAGGTCAAAGGGATAAAATAAACATATTCAGAATTTAAAATCTCTAGAGCTACTAAATTTAAAAGGCACATTTCAGATATCATTCTGCAACCATTATAGTTAAAATTAGATGAGATACAAATAATCAATGAGTGGTAAATTTATGGAAAAGTTTTGATGAGAAGCAAGACATTTTCTCAGAGTGTTTCCCTAGACTATATTAGTTGTAAGGAAGAAAATATAGAAATTACACAGAAATCAGATGACAGCTTGATTGAAATAATCAAAATTCACCAATGAGGGACAAGTAGACTGTTCACCTCTGGATGTAACACAATAATGCCCTGAAAAGGACACAATACAAAATTCCAACTGAATACACAGTATTCCAGCTGGGAATGTATAACATCAATTTAATCTTGATGAAACATAGGACAAACACAAAATAAGAAACATTCTATTAAAAGAAAAGACCATATTCTTCAAAATGTATATGTCACAAAAGACAAAGAAAGGCTGTTGTGGAAAATGTTCCAGATTAAAAGAAGGCTACTCAATTATGGCAACTAAATGTATTTATTATCTGAGCTACACTGGGTTCCCACACTGAATGAGGTGGGTCAACTATCAAAATTGGAACATGGATTTGGGGTTGTGGCTCAGTAGCAAAGCGCTCGCCTAGAACAGGTGAGGGACTGGGTTCAATCCTCAGCACCACATAAAAATAAAGGCATTGTGTCCACTTACAACTAAAATTTTTTTAAAAAGGGAACATGGATAGTAGACTGGATAACAGTATTACCAATGTAAAACTGTGATGTTGAGAATGATACCATGGTTATGGAAGAAAACATCCCTATTCTTAAGAAAGCACTTTAAAGTATTTTGGGATTAAGAATCATGTTTACCTCACTTACTCTCAATTTGTTCAGGAAACTCTCCTCCCCTCCCACACACCCCCACCTAAACACACACACATCATAATACTCAGAAGGGTTCTGGGAATGATAAAGCAAATTGGGGTAAAGTGTTAACTACAGGTGACTCTGTTGTGTTATACTATTCACCTTTTATGCTGTTTTTATTTTTGCACTTTAAAAAACTTGAAATTATTTCCAAATGGAAAATAAAGCATTTGTCAACATAAGCAAAATATTGAAAAAAATATTGTAGGAACTACTCAGAAAATATTCCTAATAGTGCTTACTTTCAAGAAGATATTTTGCCACGTTTACCAAACCATATATTCATTTTTTTAAGGTGCAGATGGACACAATATCTTTATTTTGTTTTGTTTGTTTGTTTTTACGTTGTGCTGGGGAATGAACCCAGTGCCTCACCCATGATAGGCAAGCACTTTACCACTGAGCCACAACCCTGGCCCCTTCATTCTTTAAAAAACATTTTCCACACAAAACAAACTGCACAAACGTACCTTATAACTTTGCAGTCTTTGCAAGTCAAATGAAGCTGAAATATATCTCGGCATTCAACGCTTTCTATAAGCTGTAATGGAACCTGTAATTTAAAAAGATGAAGTCCCTTAGTCAAAAAGGTTCTTCAAGGTACCCAGCAAGACTGATTAGAAAGATCTCCTGGGGGAAGAAGCAAAAAAAAAAAAAAACCTGTAAATTTAGCAGAATTAATAGTACCCAAGTGATCAACTACAAAGTGAATTAGGGCTTTCCTTATTCTACATAAATAGCCTCAAGCCATGTCATGGCAAGGGGAGGAACAAAGGGGAGGAACCACCTCTGGAAAAACAGTGTAATTATGTCACTTGAACATCAAACTCACAAGCTCATCTCTCAAAGTACTACTTTTACAGTTTTTTGCTGCCTATGATTTGCAATGACACAGAAACTGAAGGGTACTGGAGTAATAGTCCAGTCTTGTTTATAATAAAGAATCACAGAACACAGTGCAAGTGAGACTCTATTGGAATATTGACAAATGGAGTGGGCTTATGGCTTAGTGGCAGAAAGGAGGCTTGTGAAAAAGCTGGAAGTCTGAACTGCCTGTAGGTTGCAAAGAAGAGACAGGACAGTAGCTCCTGGTCCAGCTCTCAGCTCAGCAGGATAGACCCACAGGAATCAGAAGGAAGAGAGAAGGTCACACAGTGGTCAAGACAGTAGGTACAACTTGCTTCAAAAGACCAGTTGAAGAACCCTGTTTGCCAAGCAGGGCTTGAGAGATCTGAGCAGGCTGTAATGGTTCTCCCCCTGAAGATCTGATCAACAGAGTGTACTTGAACACAGGATTGTATGAATAATGAATAGGATCAGAGACAGGAGGGAAAGCATCTGAACGGGGTGCAAATCTTAAGGGTGACATGAGGATCCTTCTCCCTCTGTCCCCAAAATCATCCTGACTCAATAACTGGCTTCAAAAAGCAGTTTCTAAGCCTTCAAAACAGAGGCTGGTAAATTAATAAGTGGATATTTTTATCCTTTGGAAAAGTAGTGGATCACTTGTCTTTTACACTATATCAAGCCCAGCCAAAATTTGGCTCTAGGAGTTGCAAGTAGCCTCCCAACAATTCTTGGTTAGCTTGAGAAGGATACAGCCTCCTCCAAAGCAGAGACAAGAGTTCTGCCTGCACAGGGTGGCCCTCATGTCAGCTGAATCAGTTTCAGAAACAGGCTTTCTGCAAACCCTGCCTCACCATGCAGCTGCCATAGTCAGCAGAGAACTCTGAGAACAAGGATGCAGAGATCAAAAAGAAGCCCAGTGCTGGAAATCTGAAACAAAGAAACAGAAACTGGGCCAGGGATTAAAAAAGAGAAGAAAGCAAAATAATATTGCTCAGATGAATGGCTGTGAGTTTTTACCTCAGGGCTAAAGCCTCTTGCTTCTAAATCTATAATCTATAAAAATTCCCTTACAGTTGTAGTAAGACTGGGAATAAGGACAAAGACTAAGAAATCTTGCCTGTGTTCTGAGAAAAAAAAGAAACTTTTGGCTCTCGGTTTTTGTTTAAGTCCTTAACCCCAAGGTGTTGTGAGAAACTGCAGCCGATGTGGCTAAAATTCTTTCAAGACCTGTACATCTAAGAAGGAAATTAAAAAAAAAATGTCAGTAGAGATAAATCATAAAGAAGGAATATGGAGATTAAGAAGATAGAGATTAGAAGATGACACTGATTTGTTCTCAGTCCAGTCCTTTTGGTGCCCTGTAATAGACTCTCATTACTTTATTTATTTATTTATTTATTAAATGTACTCCCACTATACATTTAGATACTGATGGCTTTAAAAGTGTACATCTGACACTCAAAACCAATTTGTTCCAAGCACAGGTGCAGTAACCACCTAGGATACTCATTCTACCTTGCCCACTCACCCCCACCCCCACCCCCACAAAAAGTGGCTAGCTGACAGGCAAATGAGAAGCCTGAATTCTAGGCTTGTTTTTCTAAAATTTTACCACTTAAAAATTTGCCTGCTTCCTGGCTTCCTTGAATGAACCTCCAGACCCCTTATATGCCACCAGCCTCTGCTTTCTAAATTTCAGATGGTCACAATTTACTAGGTCTCATGTACAAGACCTGGGGTGAAGTGATAGTTTTAAAAATCCACACAGAGAGGCTGCTCTCCCAGTAGTCACCTGCATCCCAGGTCCTCTTCAGTTGCCTTTCCTTATAGCTAGAAAAGGTAAAAAACACTTATGCTATTAGCTGTTGGGAGAATGTTATCAGCCTGTGCTACATTATTACAAACAATAGACAAGTTTTACATTTCTACTATTGGACCAGAGCCCAAGGGCCTGAGTCCAAACTCCAGGAATACGAATTAAAACCCCCCAGAGCATGCAAAATATCTGCTACCTAAAGTGCATTCAATAAAATTTGTATGAATCTTAACATTGCAGTTTTAAAGAATAATAATAAAAATGTTGGTTCTATGTTTCAAATCAGATTAGAGATACTAGACAAGACACCAAAACCAACAATGTGTTCTCAAGTCAGATATATAGAAAATTGGATTTTAATACTCATGCAAACTATCACATGCAGGGGAGTTTAATATGTAGCAAGAACAAAGACATTTAAAAGAGAAACACCTAATTTTGTATCAATAAATGCTTCCTTTTTTCACTTCTCCGTTTGTCCTCTCTGATTTGTCCTCTCTTCCTTCTAAAAAGGCAGAATTTGCCACCTTTTCCTCTTTGACATTCAACTATACTGTTTTTCTACTTTAAGACCTACCACATGGCTCTAGTTTTCTTAACATTTCTCACCTATGGAAATGTTACCATTTCTATGACTAAACATATGCACTACTCAACCTCATAAACAAAGAATCAAATATTCAAGCCCAGTCTATTTCCTAGCCCAGGTTGGTTGAAATACACTATAAGCAAGCAGCAAAGTCTGGGTTAGAATTCTACGCTGCCTTTTAACCCAGGTTCCTTCGACCACATATGGTGTGACTTTCTTTCTTCCCCTAAGACTGACTGCCCTTCTGTTTAATACGAGATTTCCTTCACTTTACTTTCAAAAACAAAAATTTGGTTTCTCCACCAGGGATCATCAGGAGAAAAACAGAATTTAAAATAAAGATTCCTCAGAAGCAATTCCATCTGCAAAGGAAATAGAAAATCACTTTCAAACCTTCTCCAGACCAATGATTCGATGTTTCAAACAACTCATTTTCTTTTTGCTTCTTTCTCTTCCATCTTCTACCTGTCAGGTAATTCTATCTTTTTACACTGCATTTGGTCTAACAAATTCCACCAAACTCATGCTCAAACAATGCATAAAACACTTGGTACTGTTAATCAAATCCTCAAAAGGCCAAAAGTTACACTTTACAGGCACCAAAACCCAAGAGCATCAATCCACAAAAGCAAAAAAGAAGCAATTTAAAAATTTAATAGACATGCATAGGTATTAAAGACCCATAGTACTGTCATATTCATGAGAGATCTGACATCATCATACTCTAGTTTAACTCTTGAATTCATTCTGGGTGTGTGTGTGTGTGTGTGTGTGTGTGTGTGTGTGTGTATGCATGCATGTGTATTATTTTCAAGCACCAGGATTTAGAAATGGAATAATTTCTACCTTTTTAAAAACAAGCACTCTTTTCATAATCTGAATGAGAAGTATTAATTTGTACATATGAAGTAAAACTGACAGTAACACAGTAAAAATAATAATTCTAATGATAAAATATAAAATAAAATGGAATATCTAGGCACCCAATCTAATCAGAGGAGGAAAAATACATAAATGCAAGCTATCTCCTTCCAGCCCTGATTTCAGATGCCTCAACTATTATATGAATGCTATGCCAAAATATACTCAAGTATTAACAATAACCTCCTCCTGGTAATATGGGGAATGAAGGTGATTGTTGAAGGAAAATGCAAAGTGCAAAGAAAAGGTTTTCTAAACTACTATATTTCCACACTTTTTTCCTAACAGGCATTGACAGATTGGCTTGAAAAATGGAAGTTTAATGTCCTCTTAAATACAAATGTTGATTTTACAAATTATTTCTGGCTAAAACTCAGATTACATTTCCATCACTTATGTATAAACTATGGGCCTTAATCTTCACCCCACAATCTGTTCTCATCAAAGCATACCACTAGAACAGGAAAGCAAATCATGCAGAGAAGACACATTTTGCTGATTTGCAAACTGTACATCTGACACTCAAAACCAATTTGTTCCAAGCACAGGTACAGTAACACCTAGGATTCTCATGCTACTTACTGGGATTTCAGAAGCAGCAGATTGAGAAGCAGTCTATTGAATTATACAACAAAAAATTGTTTTAAACTTTCATAAATTCCACTTGAACATTTCTTTGTTTATATATTATCTAAGTTTAAAAGAAATATACCTGCATATATATAAATATATAGTTTTGGAAAAAAACTAAGAATGGAAGCAATTCATACCTTAAATGTTACAAACAAACTCTATTACAGAGATTGTTTACCCTAGGAATTGGAACCTTGATATTTAGTGAATATGTGTAGATTAAGGTAATGATGTTCATGGTATCTAAATCCACTGACACATTTTACTCAATGTGCTGTGAAATTAAAAGAGAATACATGATATCAGGTAGCTTTTTAAAACTTGATGGCAAGTCATTTTCTAAAGTGCTAAATGATGTAAAGTGGGGCATACTACAACACAGAAAGGCACATTTCGAAACTGATGGCTTAAAGATTATTACATCCAAATCAAACACATTTAACAGGGGTTTCTTGATCTCCTATGTTTTACTAAAGTATTTATTTGCTGAGGAAAGGACAAAGGGAGGGAGGTGAGAAACAACACTATCAATAACCCTCTGATCTCTACCCATGTCTGATGCAGGAGAAGTCATTATTTCCTGGAATAACTTGAGGTTCCAAAAATCTAATGCTATGATGAGATTAACATATTAGTATGGAGAAAGGCTGATCTATCTAAATAGGAAGTGTTTATAGACACTACAATGTCAAAATATTTTTGCACAACCATCTTTTTGTGCAAAGCCATTATTTTGGGCTTTTAAGTGACATGTAGGCTCTAAGCCTTAGAATTATAATGCTAGAGAAAACATGTATACGAGGAACTGGGTCCAAAAGTAAGAGCAGTGGTAAGTTTCCTTAAGCATAATACTTCATCTGTGAAAGGGACCCACAATTCTAGTAAACAACCTACACATAGAGCTACTATTTGAGACAAAAACCACACATACACACAAAATATACAGGCCTATTCCCATAGAAATACATTGTTTTAAAATTAACTATAAATTCAAAAAGGGGAAAAAATTGTTCAATGTCTATTTCAAATTCATAGTAACTTCAATTAACTTAATATCTATTAGATAGCAAAACATCAGGAAACAAACTGGATCCTGGAGATACAAAGATGAAAACCAAAAAATTACAATATGCCTAGTAAATATTGTAAAGATATGTTCAAGATAAAGAAGAGGCCACATGACTATAATTAACTGTCAGGAAAGGAATGAGGACTGAGCAAAGCTTTTTAGAGGAAGTTATCACCTGAAGTGGGTTTTGAGAGATGAAGAGACGTTTGCTGAGCAGGAAAGAAGGGAGAGATAAGAAGTAAAACTGAAGTAAAGAGAAGTATGAGGTATGACTGACCAGTCCAGGGAGGCTGGTTTTACTAGTACAAAAGGTGAGAAGAGGGAAGAAGAACGTAGAAAAGCTAGCAGGGACTCAAAGATCACTGTCTTACATCATGCAAAGTAATTTGATTTTCATCTTAGAAATAGAAAAGAAACACTGAAGGGCTTTAAGATAGTGAATGGCAAGACACTCCAACCAACCATTCCCAAAATAGATCTAAAACCAGTTAAAACCCAAAATGCTGATAATACAGTATGGCATGGGAAAATGCAATGACATGAAACTATCATTTTCACATGCAATTTACTTTTACTGAAATAACTTCATTGATTCCATCCATTTAAAACGCTGAAAGAACACAAAATTAAATTGTGTAGTTCTATTAATTATTACTGCCATAGTAGATGACGGGAAATTTTTGATGGCTGAGATTTTAGAATTTCCACCTTTTCTTTTCCATCATACACTCAAATCCAAATGGATCCTCCTGATCATAATGCTATATGGTATGGAAGATAAGTATTGCCTCATTCCTTGATGAATTTGGCACATACTTTTAACTGATGGACAGAAAATTGATGTAACAGCTAAGATCGTAGCCCAAGTCTAGAATCCAGAGGAATTCAGGTCAAAAGGGCTCCTGGACATAAATGCTTAACTACAAAAAGAGATTAGATTAGGTTAAATTAGATAACACATACTAAGAAAATGGCAGCCACTGACTCATGGTAAATCAAAGAGGATTTGGGTAACTTTTGGACTGGTGAGTAAAATGAATAAAAGTGACAGATCTCAAAGAACCAAAACACGATCTGAATGGAATATAATACTGACCTCTTATTAGGTGTTATAATATATTTCTCTGCGCTAGCACTGACATGTAGAAAACCACAATACTAGCAAATAAAGAATGCATTTGTTTTGTGCAAGTACAACTTTTGTGCCTCTGTGGGTTTCATTTAAATCTACTAATGACAGCAGTACACTGAAAGATCCAGTTCACTGAAAAGACCCTCATAATTGAAAAAGGGTAAGTATACCCTTGAGAATTCCTTTTCTTCGGTAATATATGGTCCATTATGCAAATAAACATTGCACTTAACATCTATACTTATACCACTTAGGAGCCATTAGACTAACTTCATCCTATAATGAGTCTGCAGTGAGCTCAAAGCAAGTAGTTGGTAACTACTAACAATTGAGGAATAAAAGCTTATTCAGACTCTGTACTTTTATAAAGCTTAACATAAGGCATTACTTAGTGCAAATTATTCAGTTTTAACTGAACTTTGAACACCTCAGCTGACAACTAAATACATCATTTTAAATAAGGCATAAGAATTGCTGACTAACTAAATGTCCTTCAAGTGCAAAACAGAGAAAAGCAGAGCACACAATGCTGGCACACACCCAAATCCTGTATGTCTCTGAGTACACTACAAAGTTTTTTCAACTTAAACTTTCTATGTCTACCTTAGAGATAGTAGTTAGTAATCACTTACATTAACAAGAGACTCCTTGAACTTGATGTGAAGTCTATAATTTGAAAGGGCAATGATGGCATCCTCAGCACGACCCACATACTCTGTGCTCTCTCCATGAAGTTCAAGGAAAGGAACCTTCAAAATGAAGAAACTCTTCAGAGTTCTGAAGCAATTAAGGCCAAGTCTTTAAACAAAGTTCCGGTGAATAGATAGTGCATCCTCTTTAAATGGCCAGTCATCCAAGTTTAAAGTACAGTACATAAGTAAAGAGGACGAGATTATACCCACCTAATTCAAATATAATTATTCAAATCCTGGACTCCTAAAGGAATGATAGAGAACATCATCTCAAATAATGAATTCTAAGAACATAAGTCTTGCTACAATGGTTTCCAGCTTGCATTTCTATAGGTATGGCTTAAAAAAATATGTTTATAAGTCCATCCCTTTAATCCATTAGCTCTGCTACATCGTTACTATGATGCTAAATACATACATATTACAATCCAAAGTGGCCTATGATTACCTGAAGATTCTCATCCTCCCGAATCAGCTGCTTCCTGGGAAAGATCTGATTGGCCTGGATGCACTCAAGACTGTGCCGAGTCTCTTCATCCTGAAAAAACCAAAAATTTTAAAATAAATAACTTCAAAAACTTCTAGTTATCTATATTTAGTTTTTCTGCCATGTCTTCTCACATAATCACAGTAAGAGCCCAATGACCAAGGCAAATAGGCAGAAAAATGCAAGAAAAAAAATATTAATTCCCCAAACTGTTCCATCAACATATTAACTGCTACTATGGTTTGGATAAGTGTCCTCCAAAGGTCCATATGTTAAAGGGCTGGCCACCAGTCTGTGGTGCTACTGGGAGGTGGTACCTTTAAAAGGTGGGGCCTAGTGAGAGGAAGTTGGACACAGTGGGATCTGCCATTGAAGGAGATATTGGGACTCTAGCCTTTGTGTCACCTTTGATTTTTATGTGAAATTTTCATCAATCGAATCTTGAAAGAATATTTAAGAAAAAGTAAAAACTAAATTTCCCAAATTTGAAACGTGTGAATACCAGCCCTAATTTACTCTGCCCTATATTCCCAAATAAATCTATTTCTGTTAAGGAAATTTCAAAAGAGAACAAAAACTTCTCATCTAAATTGCACTACAATTTAATTCACATTTTAAAAAGTAATGTTACAGGAAGACCCAAAAGAAATGTAATCTGTTAGAAAGCCTGACTCAAAATGATAGTGAAATCTGTTTACACAGATTTTTGAGGAGAGAGGGGAGCAGTGTTGGGAGTTGAACCCAGGACTTGATACATACATACATACATTTTTTTTTAACATAACCATTTTTAAAACAGCAAAAACCACATCATGTTCAACTTATAACCACTATTTACTGAACATTTAGCACATGCTACTTATCACAATGTTATAAATCTCCTTGGGGTGGGGGGGAGTATAAACAATTCTTAGGATTAGAGTTGCTGTTAAATAAAACCATATTACACTACTTTTATCAGTGTGGTTCTTCAAGTGAAGTCTGCAGATCCTATGAGGTCAAAACCACCTTCACAATAATATTAAGGCATTATCTGCCTTTTTCCTACTGTGTTGACACTTTTTCTAATACTCTAAAAAGAATAAGAAGGGTAAACTGAGCACCTTAGCACAATCAAGGCAGACATACCAATTTAACTAAAAATGACCTTGGAAAAGGCAGGAGAAAATTATATGAAATATTATGGTTGCTTCAAGGAAAAATATCTATGTGACTTTCAATTAACAATGAACTAGCCATTTTTTATGCACAATTTTTAATTGAAAGAATAACTGATGGACAAATTGTGGAAATTAAGACTTGGCCATATGGCAGATCTTTTTTCCAAATGACAATATATTTTTTATGCAAAAATTACAATACTGGAAAACCTGTCATCTGCCACCATGAATTTGATAACTTTCCAATACTCAAAAATTTTGTGATAAAATCAGTGTGATATATCAAATATGATGTTTTAAAAATTCACTATATGTCAACAGTTGAAAGACCTGCATTGCATAATGAACCTATTATTTTCCTAATGACCAATATATGATACTTTAAATCATGCATGGATAAAAGTGCAAGATAAGGGCTGGAGTTCAGGGGTAAAGTGCTTGCCTACCACACACAATGCCCTGGTTTTGATCCCCAGAACCACACACCTGCCAAAAAATTACAAGACAGATCAAAAACGGTTAAAATAGAACAAAGAGGTTCACTTATAGTTTTAGATTCACACTGCAACTAAATTAAGGAACTACCACTTGTCAAGTTTTGGTGTAGTATTAAAAGAAAATACACGTGATTATCTAAAACACTCTTAAAATATTCTTCACTTTTCTAACTACCTATTTATGTATGGCTGAATTTTCCTAACATTTGAAATAAAACATATTTTAATAGACTGAATGTGAGAGTAGATATGAGAATGTGTCATCTATTAAACCAAGCATTAAAGAGATCAGAAAAATTACACAATTTTTGGATAAGAAGTTATTTTTAATTAAAAATATTTATATTGCCATGTAATTTCTTACTTTTAAATGAGTTTATAAGCATTTGAGAGATTTCTCAGCTTTAATTTCTATTACAGTAAACACAGCAAACATAACCCACATAAACAAGCCCTCTTGGGAGTCCTTAATAATTTATCAATGTAAAAAGAGATGCTGAGACCAAAGGGTTTCAGAACTGCTATTCCAGACTGCACTCTAATACTAAGTAACAATTAAAGCTGTATAATTGGAAAAGCCAAACTTGTCCCAAAACTATTCTCCTATTGTTAATCCATGACAGAAAAAGCCACTCAGAATTTAACAATGACCTCAACCATCATTCTAGCAATCTTTGCTACAAAATGACTAAACCATTTTATTTTGAGACATGAGCTTTTTAAGGGCCTTTTAAAAAGATTAATATTTAAAATTTTTAAATAGCATCAAATTATAAAAATATAATTTTACAAATGGTTTGTAAAATGCTATGAAAAATTATGAAACTTCCATTATTAAATATACTTTTATTATTATTATAAAAAACGTATTTCCCTAGGATTACAAGCATCCCAGGATAATTGTTAAGAAACTATAGCTGATAATCAAATAATTTTAAAAGCAAAATTATATATAAAAAAAAACAACTTTTGTTTATTATGTAGCCAAAATAAAAATGTTTAATGAGGGCTGGGGTTGTAGCTCAATGGTAACGTGCTTGCCTAGTATTTGTGAGGCACTGGGTTCCATTCTCAGCACCACATATAAAAAAAATAAATGAATAAAGGTCCATCAATAACTAATAATTTTTTTGAAAAAATACTTAAGTGATGCACTTTAATAAGGCTGATATGACAGAGCTTAGTGGTCTCGGAAAGAGTAATTACCTAAAGTGTACTAAAGTCTGTAAATGGCTCCACTCCTATAAACACCAAAATAACTTGTCAGATGAAAAATGTTGAATTATGTCCCATCTGATTGAAATGTATGATATGTCAAGGTCACTGTACTGTCATGTGTAACTAATTAAAACAAATTAAAAAATAATATAAAAAAAGAAAAATGTTGTGTTGATCTGTACTATATTATGCCTTTCCACTCATTTCGTTTGAAGTCAATTAATGAGTGAAAAAACAGGGGGAAGTGATTTGTTTAAAAAGAACCCACTTTTCTACCATAAGTACTGGCTTTAAAAAAAATCCTACTTTCATTATTAAAAGGTATCTCTTGACTTAAAGAAGGCTTAATGTTTACACTTAAAGGGAATAAAAGGAAAAGAGAGAGAGAATCCTGAATCAAGAAAAATGTTCTCATGAACCAACAGGGAATAGGTAGGAATTGCTATAAAAGAGGGAGAGGGGACAGCTTTTAAAAATTCTTACCTGAAAGTACACTTTAAACATACCTTCTCAGCATCACATTAACTAGCTTTTTAACTCACATAAATGTATAAGGCCTAAACTTTTACTGTCTTTAAGATCATTTTACAGAGGCACTCATTATTTCTTTATGTGATTCCTTGACCCAGTTTTCCACTGACCCTCAAAACAGCTCAGAATTGAAATAATGTAGCAGGCTTTTTAAAAAGAGAAAGAAAAGGAAAAAGGAAAACAAGGGAAAGAGAAGCCATTTACCTATTCATTCTTGCTAGCACACTCACTTTGGTGCTAATCCAGACTAATGTACCTAACCAAAGTAGCTACTGAACACTGAAAGAAAATCGTTTTCAACATATGAGAACTGACAATTAAGCCAGCAAGACAAGAACATGTAGTACTTATTTTCAGTTAAATCAAATAAATGCTCTTTTTAAAAAATACTGCCTCAGCTCATATTACCTATAAGGCTTCAGAAAAAATGTCCCCCTGGGCTGGGGTTGTAGCTCAGTGGTAGAGTACTTGCCTGGCAAGTGTGAGGCACTGAGTTCGATTCTCAGCACCACATATAAATAAATGAATAAAATAAAGCTCCATCAACCTCTAAAAAAATACTTTAAAAAAAGAAAGAAAAATGTCCCCCTTTATACAGAACTGCATTTAACCTCAAAGATTTAATTAACATTAGGACCAACTAACTAACTGCCTAATTTTATTATAGTCTCTGTGATTTTACAGGTATAAAAGGAAACCCAACTTGACACAGTTAATAGGGAGGGAAACTGGGAAGAGGCAGAACTGGAAAGTAGTGGTGTGATAAAAAGCTGGGAACAGATTTTGCTTAGGCTATATGCACTTATTCATTAGTATTAAAATATGCATTCCACGTTGTTGATTTCCTGGTATTACTCAGGAATGCCAGGTGATGTAGAATCTGGTATTTCTTTGGCTCCACCTAGCTCTATAAAGTTAGAAGGGTCACTTGCAAAATCCCGAAAAGGGATCAGTCAACCAGAGTTTCAGGCTGGTTTCTGCTACTGGCTAAATTATGCAGGTAAGAAAGTTAAGTACATACTTCAGAGGAGAAGTCAACATTAAATATAAATATTTAAAGCACATAAGAGAAGCCTGCTGACCAATTAAGTCCTATGAACTAAATCTATATATATAGTGTTCATGTTCAAAAAATGTAAAAGTAATCACCGGTCTTCTTACTGTCAGTATTGTCCATACATTATTCTTGGGGCTAGTATTTATAGTCATTGAAAATATATTTCCCCCCCAAAAAAAAGAAAATATATTTCCCTTGCTATAATCCTTGAAATTTGGTCAAAACAATTCAAAGGGCTAGGAAGCACAGAGTAGGAATCAGATAAAACAAGTAGCCATAAACTGATAGTTACTGCAACTGATATATATGAGAGTTCACTACAAATTCTTTCCTCATATAGTCTATGCTTAAGATTTTCCATACTGAAAATAAAAACATCTTTTCATAATTCCTGGTCTCTCAAAGAGACTTAAATATCATTTTAGATCTTTTAAGATTACAAGAGGCAGGAGAGAATGTTACCTTCAGATTACTACAGAAATATACATCAAAAACAAAATTCAATGCTCCTTTCTTACACAAAACTAAGGATTAAGGATGTACAATCTGAATGTTAAAATAATATGGTATATTAAATAATATGGTATATTAAATAATATGGTATATTAAATATATACCATATTAAATATATACCATATGAGTGGATCAAAGGCTCAATAACTTGCAAGATATTATGTAGCTAGTAAAATGATCTTTAGGAATCCAGTAAATCAACATGGGAAAACGTTTAATGCACTGAATGAAATGAGAAAAAGACTTCATTATGTTATTGTAACTATATATGTAGATATATGAATGACAAGGACTACTTAGGAAAACATACAACCATAAGTTCTGGTGGTAGAATTACAAATGAGAATTTTAAAAAAAAATTGTTATAACGTTTTATGTGGGGGGCAGGATGCACCACGGTCAAGCTGTTCGCCAACTATCACACATAGAGGTGTCTCCAGAGCGTTTCTGCAGCACAGGGGCAGGAAGTACACAAGGAAGATAGTTGGGCACCAAAGAGATCCCAGCAGCACCAAGAAGAGGACCATGCTATTTGTTTCTAGCTATGTGGTATAAGATGAAGGACAAAGTCTCCATATAGAACAGATCTGCTTTCATAAGCCCATAATTTGATAAACATTAGCATTGGCATAGCATACCATATAAATACAAGGCAAGCACTTTTTCAATTCATTAAAAACTGAGACCCAGCACCACCAAAAAAAAAAAAAAAAAAAAAAAACCCTGAGACAGGTAGTAAAATAAAATGTAGTCTAGAGAATTAACAGTAAAAGTTCATCAATGTTTCGGTACAAGAAATTAGAAAGTTGTAATGCCCACAAACTAAGAAACAAAGAGTCTACCTTTAAGAAGGGAACAGTTACCTTTCTCCTCTTTTTCATATGACATTTCTGCACAACTACTTTTTTTGTTTTGTTTTACTATGTTTTTAATTTTAAAAGCATTTTCCATACACATCCCTAATCAAGCTTGAAATTAACATGGTCTTTTCAATTCCTTTTTTGTGCACCAGCATGAAACAGTTTGGATCTAGGAAACACCATAAGGTAGAAACAGGACAATATTACAGAGAATCATTTTTCTCTTAAGATCTGAAGTGCTGTTTATATGTCCTCAAGATTAATAAAAATGTGTTGGCTTGTTGCTCCATCTTCTCTGCCTTTCCTGGACCCTAAATGGTCCAGAAATCACTGAACTGTCCATGATATGTTCTTTTCAGTCAAAGATTCAAGCAGGGGAATGCAGATCTGCTGCCCTACTACCGAACCAAAATACTGCTTTGAAGAGACATAGATAGGCTGGGGATGTAACCCAGCGGTTGAGCACTTGCCTAGCATGTGCTAAGCCCCGGGTCCAATATCTAGTACTGAAGGGCAAGAAAAGAGGGTGGGGGGAAAGAGAGCAAGACTCGTAGGAAATATAGGGAATTGCTTTGTGAGGTAACACATGTTAACTAGCGCAATGTAGCCATTCCACAATATAATACACACTTCAAAGAACATTGCACACAATATACATAATTTTGTCAATTAAAAAAAGTAAAGACAATTCAGATGAAAAAATCATTGTCACTATATCCTACTTCCTAGAAATTTCTTTTTCTCTCTTTTCTTTTTTCTTATTTTGGTACTGAGGATTGAGCCCAGAGCCTTGGGCTACTACTGAGCTATACTCCAGCCCAGTTTCCTAGAAAAGGAATGAAAAACCTAGAGTCCAGGAACTATATGTTATTCTTTGGTTCCATTCATTAGCTGATTTAAAATGAGACTTAGTGTCTAGGTCACAGAATTCAAGTTAAGAGAAATGAAATTGCTCGATACACTGGAGTACCCTATCATTACTAATAATAAAAGAAGAGAGATTCTAGGGGAAAGAAAAATGATTTCTAACAAAAACAGAAATAGGTAAGTATGGATTAGTGTTCAGCTGAATTGTCAGAATTGAGTTCAACTCCAATTTTCTTATTTCCTTATACTTACCATGACAGGAGGCCCAGATTAGGAGGAGAGATCCCCGTCCCTTCTTCAGTGTCTGGCAAAGTTCTTCTTTCTCTTATGCTGAGATCTTTTATTTAAAAGAGAGAGAGAGAAAGAGAAAAAGAGCAAAATTGGCAATAGTTTTCCCCTAACTGGCATATCCTAATTAAAGGGACTGCACATATACAAACTAAAAAACTGAACAGAATCACTCAAGAAAAAGTTGAATGTCACCCTGTCAGTTCTCACTAGTCAATTCCAAACTTGATAATGCCTTTGCAAAAATCTTTCTGGACTTAACCTAGTTCTGAAAAAAAGTAGCAAATGCTAACATTCTTACACTGATAGTTGTTAAAAACAAAAAGGCTAAATCTTGGATGAAAGTAATAATTAAAATCAACCTGCAAATGAGAAAACAATATTCTTATAATTTTCAGAATGTTTGTAAGGATCTTCTGTCTATGGGAAGCAAACATATTTAGCAAGCAAAATATGAACAACCTGTTTGTTATTCCAATATTCTATACTCACCTGTGGTAATACTTCCTATCTATCTATCTATCTATCTATCTATCTATTTATTTTTGGAGGTACCGGGAATTGAGCCCAGACTGTTCTCTCACCAAGCTATACCATCACCCTTTTTTTATTTTTTGAGATGGGGCCTTGCCAAGTTGCCCAAGCTGGCCTCAAATTTGTAATCCTGGCTTTTGGGGAGGCTGAAGTGTGAGGATCTCCCATGTACTACAGTGCCCAGCTCCTCTTACCTGTTTTATTAAGAACAAAAAAGAGAAAGGGGAAGAATACCCTAGTAGAAATGCAAAGATAGGCTATTAAAGTATTATCTTTAGTAAATTGCTCTTTTCTTTGAATAGATTAGTCTCATGTAATTCTGATTTGCTAAAGTTCAAAAAACAGAGGCTATCCTGGTTAATATTCAATATAAACCATATAAGACAGTGTAAATGACAAAACAGAGGACAGTGTAAATGACAGAAAAGGGGACAAAGAAGTAGCAGGGTCCATATCATACAACAGTTTTGGGGTATTGTGAGCAAGAATAACATCAAATGATTTACTTTCAAAGATTATTCTGGCTAGTGAATCTAGGTAGGGAATAGTTTAGACTATTGGGAATGAGGAAGAAACAGGTGGAAGGTAACTGCAATGATCCAGCCAAGAGACAAGGTAATAGTAATGGAAATGGTGGGATGTTGCTAGATTCTGGATATACTTTGCAAGTATCATCTTCAGGATTTGAGCTCATGAATTAAATTTAAAAGAAAAGGAAGTCTTTTTTTTTTTTTTGCCCCAGCAACTGAAAGCAAGGATTTACTGATGGGGAACATCCATGCAAAGACGGGAGTGAAGAAACAAAGGAGAATCATAAGTTCTATTTCAGACGTATTACATTTGAGATGCACATCAAATATCCAGTTGAAAATGCCAAGTAAAGTGCTAGATAAACCAGACTAGAGATCTGAAAGATGGAAGTCAGAAATATTAATATAAATGTGAGAGACATTAGTGTGTGAACAGCATTTAAGCTGTATAAGTTTAAAGA
The DNA here is from genome assembly GCF_964194105.1 of Spermophilus citellus. Lineage (NCBI taxonomy): Eukaryota > Metazoa > Chordata > Mammalia > Rodentia > Sciuridae > Spermophilus > Spermophilus citellus. The sequence goes on along the minus strand of NC_138184.1, from coordinate 116,874,214 downwards.
GAGGCCAGGAAGATCATGGACAGGAGCTTGATATAATCCATTGTTTAGAGAAAAGACCACAGGGTTCAGTAATAAGCCAAGTCACAGTCATCATTCTTGACATTCCTTCAAACCCACACCAAATCTTTGTGATTTGATAATGACCCAAATTGGCATAAAATTATTTCCTTTGTTCACTCTAATAAATATACTCAATACCTACTATATTCCAGGCATTGCTAGGCTTTAGAAAGACAACTGTGCATAAAAAGTCAAGAAGCGGTCTTCCTCAAGAGAAACAAACAGGATCTAATGTTAAGTTGTTAGCTAATAAACGCTACAAAGAGAACAGAGTTAAGGGTAAGAAATAACAGAATATGGTACTTGAAATAGGAAGTAAAGATGTTGTAAGAGGGAAACTGTTAGAATTAAAAAGGAGAGAGGTATTATGCACAGTGGCCTACACCTATAAACTCAGCAACTCAGGAGGTTGAGGTGGGAGGACTGCAAGTTTGAAATCAACCTCAGCAACTTAGTGAGCCATAAAAAAAACAATGAGCCAGATGTGGTTGTTCACACCTGTAATCCCAGCACTCGGGAGGTTAAGGCAAGAGGATCGCAAATTCAAAGCCAGCCTCAGCAAAAAAGCCAGGCACTAAGTAACTAAGTGAGACCCTGTCTCTAAATAAAACACAAAATACGGCTGGGGATGTGGCTCTGCCCCTGAATTCAATCCCTGGTACCCCCACAAAAAAATAATTATGAAATTCTATCATTTGCATTAATATGGATCAAACACAGGACATTACTTTAAGTGAAATAATTCTGACACAAAAAAGACAAATAATGCATATTCTCACTTACATGTAGACTCTAACAAGTTGATCTCCAAGAAACAGACAATAGAATAATGGCTAACAGAGCCTAAAAGGTGAGGGAGAGAGGAGAGAGGATGGTTAACAGATATACAGAGGTAAAACTAGATAGGAGGAGGAATAACTTCTAATGCTCTATAGCACCATATGGTAATTGTGGTCAACAACAGTTGATTATATCAAAATAAAGGATTTAGAACACAAAGTTCCCCCCCACACAAAGAAATGATTAATGTCTGAGGTGATAAATGTCAATAATAAGTCTGATCTGATCATTACATATTGCATACATGTACTGAAATATCACACTGTACAGCCTATACTCCATAAATATGTTCAATTACTATGTGTCAATTTAAAAATACACATGTTGAGACTGTATAGAGAAACATTTTAAAAACTTGAAGTTCTGGACATCACAAAACCAAATTTACTGTTTATACAATAAACACCAATGTGCACTCTGTGACTGTGTGTGTGTGTGTGTGTCAGGGGTGGGGGGGCGGTAATATAGATTGAACCCAGGCTAAGCAAGCACTCTATCATTAGGCTACATCCCTAGCCCCACCTACCCACCCACCCCCTTTTAATTTTTACTTTGAGACATGGTCTTGCTACGTTACCTAAGCTAACCTTGAACTTACAATCCTCCTGCCTCTACTTCCCAAGTGGCTGGGACTACAGGCTTGCACCATAACACCCAGCACATTTAGTGTCCTTTAAGGTTTATTTTTTTCCCCAGGAAAAAAATGCACAGAAAACTCATACAGGCATCACAGAGTAAGATGACCAGCTGAACTGTACTCATCTAGTGACAATTCACTAAAATTAAAATTCCAATTACAAAGTAAATTGTTGTAAGAATTGTAATGCATTCTTCTGTCATATAGAAATAAAATAAATAAAAATGTAAACTGCTGATCAGCAGTTACATCATATACACATATGCTAACTTTACAGTTAAGGCTAAATTTTTAGTAAGCAAGGAAATAATCACAATGAAGATCTGCCACTTAACATTAAAAGACTAAATCAATGTAAAAAGTCTTCATCCAGAAGTGATGCCTTTGATTTCTGTACCAAATAAAGACTTTGAAAACAGCGTACTACACTGCAGGCAGTCAAAAATTACCCAAGAACCCATGTCAGATAGTTTGATATGTATTGGTTCTTACACTAATGCAGTTTTTGTTCCAATGACAGACAGAAAAAGATAATAATTACAAAGTATGTTAAATGTGATGAAGGAAACAATTAGGATGCTGAGACAAAGAATGAATAAGAGGATGCAAGAGACTACATCAGAAAAGCTGGCTGGGATGTGGGGGGGGGGGTCAAACTTCTGGTATAGATAACAGCATAGTATTCCAGAAAGACTGACATATTTGAAGAACTAAAAGGAAGAAATCATTCTAGCTAAAATATATTGAATCAGAGTGAAAGTAGCCCAATTTAAAGTTGAAATGTATAAGGAAAAGATCATGTAAAGATTATATTCCAAGCACAACAGGATACCATTTACAGGTTTTAAACAGAAGAGTGACATGAAGATCATGCTGACTATTATGTGGTGACTGGATTAAAAGACGGAAAAAATAAAGAAGACAATCGGGAACGATTACAGGAAGAGGATGGTGTTTTGATTTAGAAGAGTGGAAGTACAGACAGAAGAAAGACAAAGATCTGAAAGGTATTTCGGAGTATAATAACATAACAAAGGTAAAAACATGGATGTAGGGGTTAAGGGAGAGTGGAGAATTTACAATTCAGGAAAGAAAATAAGTAGATAAAATAAAATCAGAAAATCGGAAGTGCTGCTTTAAGAATTTGAGAAAAATTTAAAATTGCCATAGGAATTCCAAATTCACAAGTAAAAGCCAAGATCATGGGTAAGTCTGCAACCAATCTGAATTAAAAAGTTTTTAAAGGTTCCTTTTAAAACTACAAAGAACGGTCATGAACAATCCTTAGGAAATATTCAAGGGTTATTGCAACACCTCACTTGCATAACTTGGGCCGTATTGTGGTAGTTATACTTTCACCACAAAAGGAAGAAGTTGAATCATTACTGTTAGTCTGATAAACAATTAAGACATGTGAATTTGCTTAGGTCTAATAGTAATGGATGGTCCATGTAAGAAATTTTAAAAATAGCTATAAAAGGTAAACAAATACCCTCTTATGATGCTGGTGGGAATATAAAATGGTGCAGCCTCTTTGGAAAACAGCCTCATATTTCCTCAAACAATAAAATAGATTTACCAATTGACCCAGCAATAGCAATCCTAGTATTTATCTGAGAAAACAAAAGTATGAACACATAAGAACTTATACATACATGTTCTCAGCAACATTACCGAAATAACCAAAAGGTGGAAACTATTTGTTCAACTATATGAACATTTGGATTAACAAAATGGTATCCAAACAATGGATTATTGTTCAGTCTTGGAAAGGAATGAAATATTGATAAACTTTGAACACATGATAAAAGAAGCCAAACACAAAAGACTACATGCCATAGCAGGATTATGTTTACATGAAATGTCTAGAACAAGGAAATTCTATAGAGATAGAAAATTAATTAGTATTTGCTTAGGGCTGGGAGAGATGGAGGGCAAGAGACAGTGACAGCTAGGGGATATGCAGTTTCTTTTCTGAAGTGATGAAAATGTTCTAAAATAGGCAAGTGATGGCTACAGAATTTTGTGAATACACTAGTCACTGAATCATATACTCTACATGGTGAACTACACAGTATGTAAATCTTCCCCCCTAATCCCACAAACCATCTTGGGAATCAAACCCAGGGATTCTCTACCACTGAGCTACATTCCCAGCGCTTTTCCATTTTTATTTTAAGACAAGGTCTCACTAAACTTCCCAGACAGATCCCAAACTGGCAATCCTCCTGTCTCGTCCTCCAAAGTAGCTGGGACTATGGAACCACACTCACCAGAATTATCTTTTAATAACTGCTTCTTAAAAAAACAAGAACCAGCAAGATTTTTTTTTTTTTTTTTTTTTTTGGTACCAGGGATTGCACTCAGCAACACTCAATCACTGAGTCCCATTCTCAGTTCTATTTTTTTAAGATAGATAGAGAGAGAGAGAATTTTTTAATATTTATTTTTCAGTTTAAGGTGGACACAACGTCTCTATTTTATTTTTATATGGTGCTGAGGATCGAACCCAGCGCCCCGTGCATGCCAGACAAGCGCGTTACCGCTTGAGCCACATCCCCAGCCCCTATTTTGTATTTCACTGAGTTGCTTAGGGCCTCACTGTTGCTGGCTTTGAACTTGTGATCCTCCTGCCTCAGTCTCCCGAGCTGCTGGGATTACAGGCGTGCGACATGATGCCCAGCCAAACCAACAAGATCTTGAACTATGAGACAAAGATTGAACAGAAATGGTACATATAGCAGAAAAAAAAATGAACACTGAACAGTATTAAAAAGACAGGAAGTAGGCAAGTGTGTTTATAACAAGAGTCATCTGAGGTACACAGGGAACAGGTTATTAGCTATAGAAGATTTGTTCAAATCCATCTCTAAAGAGCCCTACATGCCATGCTAAGAAGTTGGATCCATGTTCTAGGGCAATGATAAGCCAAGACAATGGTTTGGATTTAATAACTTAAAAGCAAAGCACAACTTTTCAATGAAAGGGAATTATAATTCCCTAAATTAAACAGATTTATAAGGCTATAATAAAGATACAGTAAGGGACAGATACTGCCGGATTAATATCCACACTGGAGAAAGATCTAGAAAAATCTTTAGAACTTGTTTTTCTAATTAAACTTCACACTTGTACTACTACCTCTAGTACTAAGAGGCATTAATTATCATATAAATATATACCAATTTTAAGAAAATTCAAAGACTCAAGTTTTCAATTTTAAAACTCCAGATTGGTAAGCGCTGTTTATTTTAGAAGAAATACTTGCTGCAACTCATTAACTCTCAATTTAAATACAAATTTCCAGGCACAGAACATTACCACAATTACATATGGAAAAAGTAACTCTCCCTGTATCCTAATGAAGGAAAAATAAAATTAAAATTACAGACACACACACACACACACACACCCCATATTTAAAGACATTAAAATGAACAGAAAACTTCATCTAAGTAATTATGGACAAGACAGACAGACTCCCCACCACCATCATCATTCTGTAAATCAATTTTTCCTGCTTCAAATCAGCAGAGAGAGAATATTGGAGGGGGGGTATAACTTACCAAATGAAGTTTGTACTGAGAACTTTTTCTATCAGAAGGTTTCACAAGGAAATCTGCAAAAGAAACACATTTTATAATGACAAATATTTTAAGAATCAAGATAGATTTCACTACCAGATTTTTCTGTACAAGTTAGAACATATGATGGATTTTTCTTGCTGCAATAAAGACTGTTCAGAAAATACTCTTTATTGCAGCGAATAACCACAAATTTTATAATATTTAAATCACAGAATTAAGACCCAGCCAGGCCTTCGCATGCCTTCTGCAACAGTAGAAATATACAAAAAAGAGCTTTCCAGGAACCTCCTATTTTAGGGCTTTTCTTCAGTCAAGAAAGCATCATTTCTGACAGCTTGTCAGGGAAATCTCCGCAACTTAAAAGAACAGGTACGTTAAAAACTAAGGTCACAGCTACTCTGGTTTGGACTTCCTAGTTAAAGTTTTTGGTACATATAATTGCCTTCTACCAATGAATCTTTTTTAAGAAAAAAGAAAGGGGCACAAAGAATTTGTTCTCTACTAGGCAACAATTCTGACTTTTACAGAAATAAAAGGCCTAATTGACCTAATTCCTTTGTGATTATTTCTCTCAATATTTATAGACACAATTCTTTTGAGCTGATGGTTCAAGTGACATGAAGTTATATATGTGAAGAAGAATATAATGAATATTGAAACTCTAAAGAATCAGAAAAAGAACTATTTCATTAGAAAATGAGGGTGGCATTCAAGGAAGCTAGCCAGCTATGTACGATATTCTAGTAACCTCCCAAGAAGATATATGTCCATCAGATAATTAGGGTTGTGGCCGGGTGTGATGGTGCACACCTGTAATCCCAGAGGCTTGGGAGGCTGAGAGAGGAGGATTGGGGGTTCAAAGCCAGCCTCAGCAAAAGCTAGGTACTAAGCAACACAGTGAGACCCCGTCTCTAAGTAAAGTACAAAAAAGGGATGGGGATGTGACTAGTGGTCAAGTGCTCCCGAGTTCAATCCCCAGTACCTCCCCCCACCAAAAAAAAGATAATTGGGGTTGTGGGGTGGAATTAAATTCAACACAAAATCACTACATCTATTCTAAGAATTATCTGACATGTTTTAGAAATTACTTATTCTGGCAGATATATGTTCATTAAGTGTTCATGTAAAATTTCCACATGAAATTCCAAGAAATGAACCAAATAAAAAGACAGATTCAACGAAAAGGCTCAGACAGGTAGGCTTCAATTACAGCAAAGAATCTTCTTCCCAATAACCAAAATCAAACCACCAGCAAAATACATTGCCCATGTCTCTAAGGACTATTTGTCACATAAGTGCCAGGAGTCTAAAAGAAGCTCGGCAGGAGACAAGCGTGAGGCACTGGGTTTGATCCCCAGTACCACATAAAAATAAACAAATAAAGTAAAGGCATTCTGTCCATCTACAAAAAGAAAAAAAAAAGGTGATGAGTGCCTTCCTATGATAAAAGTCAGATGTACCTCAAAGTAGTTATGTTTTGGGGCCTTGAACATAATCTTAATTTTAGAGCTAGAGAATTTAATATGGTTATGTTGGGTGAGGTAGGGGTTAATTAACTCTTAAATGTTAAAGTTACTCTTAAGTTCCATCACAAGGGAATACAAAAATTAAATCCTTCTGGCGAGATGCAGTAGCCAGCAGCTCCAGAGGCCGAGGCAGGAGGATCGCGAGTTCAAAGCCAGCCTCAGCAAAAGCAAGGCACTGAGAAACTCAATGAGACCCTGTCTCTAAATAAAATACAAAAAAGGCTGTGGCAAAGTGGTCAAGTGACCCTGAGTTCAATTCCCAGTACCCAAAATAAAATAAATAAATCATTCTGAAGCTATCTGAATTAAGATGTAAGTTTTTTACCATTACATATTACACCATATGAATATGATTTTATCTATTTTAAGAGATAACCCTAAAGAATAAAAATCAACACAGTTGAATATTAAATACTATGACACAAGATGTTATTACACAGCTTGATCAGAGAAAGAAACCTAACACAAAATACTCAATGAACTCTCTTTCTGGAAGATAATGAGGTTGACTATGAAAGTCATTGAGGCCCTGAGAAGGCCAAGAAGGAATGGACAAATTTAGTATCTACTCAGTATAGTTTGTGATTACCTATGTGCCACCTACCACACTAGCTTCAACAAGGGCAAAGAGGTACACCAATCTGGATGATTTATATAATCTTTTGAAGCCATTACATTTTTTAAAGAATTTAACCTTTATTTTTTTTTATTTGCTTTTATGTGGTGCTGAGGATCTGACCCAGTGCTTCATACCCATGCTAGGCAAGCGTTCTACCACAGAGCCACAACTCCAGCCCCAACTTTTTAAAAAAATTTTTTAAGTTGTTGATAGAAATAAATGAATAAATAAAGATCTATGTGGTGCTGAGAATCAAACCCAGTGCCTCACACATGCCAGGCAAGTGTGCTACCACTGAGCCACAGTCACAGCCCCAATTTTTTAAAAAACATAAAAACTAATCAGTAAATATAAACAAGGGTCCCTCTCCTGAGAGAACCTACTCTCTCCCTTTACTGTGTCCCCTTCTCTCCTTTCCTATCCTTTCTAATAAACTCATGCCTATTATTCTGAAAAAATAAATAAAACAGGAAAAACTAAAACAAAGGCCAGGCATCCTAAAATGTTTGGGGGGATGGGAGAGGGGGACAGTGGAGAACTTTTTTTTTTTTTTAACTGAAATACATTTTAAAAATGGAGTAATTTTCAAATAGCCCTGTCACTTTTCAAATGCAGGCTATTAAGAGTTCAAAACTTTAAGAAGGCAAGCAACATTAAATAATTTTAAAACAATCTTATTTACTATGGATATGAAAACAAATGGATCTGCTTGCACATGCACTGAATAGTTAAAAAAAAACAAACAGATTTGGAACACACCTTGAGTGTAGAGGCAATACTAAATAGTAAATCCGGGAATATTAAATTTTAAGAAATGATTTTACAGCAAGGCACAGTGACACAGACCTTAGTCCCAGCTACTTTAGAGGTTAAGATGGGATCACTTGAGCCCAAAATTTCAGAACCATCCTGGTCAAATAGCTAGATCCTATGTAAAAATAAATAAATAAATAATTTTTTAAAAAGATTAAAAAAAAAGCTTTATAACTGTCACTGGAAGGGATAATTTTTTTCTTTTTTCCTTATTTATGTCTATTAACTTTTTAGATATTCAAAACTAGGATACCTGTAGTAGGTTGGGCAGGATTATTCCTTGGTGGAGAGATGATTTAATCATTGGCATTAAGTCAAACACAAGCATTTATCATCTGGGTAAAGCAACTATGGCTTAAACTTATTCCCTCAAACTCAAGTTTCCTAAAAACCTTTACTGCTTAAGACAAGTATAACTAAAAATACAAACAAGGAGAAAATCAAAAACATTACTGCATCCACCTACTATGCTTAAGTGGTGAAGATTCATGCATTCAACAAATATTTTTGGATGGGAGGTACTACTCCAGACACTGGTGATGCAGCAATGAACAAAATTAAGTTCTAATCCTTCCGCAGCTGCCATTTTACTATCAACTACGACCTCACAGGCCTGATTGTTCACTGTTTGACTTTTTTCCCTATTTATACTTTGAAAACAATAAAACAAATTGGCAGTATTTAGTTCAATATGTAACTTTATGATCAGTGTACTACAGTTTTCTGCCAGCTGTGGGACACAGATAAGCAGTTAAAACATTATCATTTCCTAAACAAAAAACTACCTCCCTCTCTGGGGCAGGGGCAGAGGTTGGGGGGGAGGGGCTTATCAAGTTGTCAGAATCAGCTAGACTTCATGTTATAATCACATTTCTGTACCAAAAGAAACTATAGTGGTACCAAGACTCTTAAACCACTAACATTTATGATAATGTCACTATAATAAGCATAAGCTCGTGGAGCACAATGGCACATACCTATACTATAATCTCACTTAGTTGAGAGGCTGAAGCAGGATGACTGCAAATTCAAAGTCAATCTTAGCAACTTTACAAGACCCTATCTCAAAATAAAATTATAAGGGTTGCAGGGGCTGGAGTTGTGGCTCAGTGGTAGAGCATTTGCCTAGCATGTGTGAGGCACTGGATTCGATCCTCAGCACCACATAAAAATAAAAATATTGTGTCCATCTACAACTAAAAAAAAAATTGAATTTAAAAGGGTTGGGGATGTAGCTCAGTGATAGTTGCTGGACTAGCATGCACAAGGCCCTGGATTTAAAAAAAGGTAAAAGCTTTGTTTCAACAGATAATAACCAGAAGATCAATTCTGTCTGGTTCTGTACTACATTAACGGTGGCGTTTGGCCCATTTCTCATTTACATAAATGGACTCTTTTTATATATATATAAAATGTGGAAGAGGTTCTGAACACATTCCTCAAAGAAGGCTCTGCAAGAAAGAGAATTTCAAAGTCAGCTGGTAATCAATGTTTAAGGTCATTTTTCTTCATTTAGCCACTGAAATGCTAGCAAAAGTTTTTCCAAATGTGAACCCCAAAACATGAGAAATTAAACACAAAGTGATCATTGTGCTCTGATATTTTTAGACATTAAGATACTTTACAACACCTTATTTTTTTTCACATCAAGAAATAGGAAGGGGGGAAGCCCCGCGTTATCAGAAAAGATTAACTATGATGAATTCAATAATAACTGGGTACCCTTTAAAACAATTTCACAACCACTTCTCTTTAAACTTAATCCTCATGGCAGGGGCAGGTGAGGGGACATATCAAGCATATATGATGACTTGATCACCAAAACAGATTAAAACCAATCACATAACAAATTTTTTTTAAAGTGGGGAGGGTTAAGAATTCTTATTTCATTCTTTGTACTAAGGATTGAACCCAGGGGCGCTTAATGTGGGGATGAATCACATTCCCAGTCATCCCTCCCCACCTTTGTATTTTATTTAGAGACAGGATCTTGATGAGTTGCTTAGGGCCTTGCTAAATTGCCGAGGCTGGCTTTGAACTCATGATCCTCCTACCTCAGCCTCCTGAACTGTCGGTATTACAGGTATGTGCCACTGTACCACGCAAGAATTTTTTTTTTAATTTAAGAAAGAATTTTGAGATAGTATATTCTGACTTGCTCTTTATAATCACTTCCATGCATAACAGGTTCACTTCATACTTGAACTCAAATTTATTAAACTATTAATAGGGTTATACGTAAGTTATATAAATAAACCATAATGTTATTTTCTAACTGCATGTCCAGAAGAAAGAACATGGGGTAGGCCTCATTTTACTACTGAAACTGAGAATTAAAAGTCTAATTTTATAAGGCAGTATTTTAAGTTCACCATCTAAAATAAAGAAATGTTCCCTATCTCCTAAAAGAAAAAGTTAAAACCTTTAGAGCAAAAGGAAATATTTAAGTCTTGGTTAATTAAGAAAAAAGATAGGAAATTCAGCAATCACTATAAGTTGAATTAAAAGGCAAGCAGATATGTACAACCATAATGCACCAATTTTAAAATGGAGGAAAAAAAAACAAGCAAGATCAGAGTGCCAGAGGTAATTCAATACTTGTAATTGCTATGGAAAGACCAGAAAGACTAGCCACAAGCACTGGAAAAAGGTTTCCTGACTTTTGTTCCTTTTACTAGTTCCAAAGTCTACCTGTGGGAAGGCAATTCCTGTACACTCATTAATGTCCTGTTACCTGTTCTCAGTTAATCACTGATGAAGAGGAAAGAAATAATTGTGGTTCACAAGCCCTCCCTCTTTCCTCCCTACCTTGATCCAAATCAGAATCCTCACCAGCAATGCAGAGCTCAAATCTTTTTTATTCAAATTTCAGAAATTCACAGAAACTTAATATTTCTCATTATAATCTTACAATGACTTCTGCCCTCTCTTAACATATATTTAACACTAAACCACTAAATCTGTACTTTTAACACTAGGAGGCAGGATGGACAAAGTTTTAATTGAATTTTCTTGGATTAAAAAACCAAAATGACCACTTCCGATGAAAATAAGTCATTTTATAGACTCTCAAAAAAAAAAAAAAAAAAAAAACAGTTTCTTGCTAAGGTGTAAATTAAGAGCTCCTTTTTCTTTTGTACTCAACAGACAAAAATTAACCAATGAGATAGGTAATAAACACCAAAAATTTGAATTTTTAAAGAAAGTCAACTAAAATCCTAGGCAAAATTTATGATTAAAAACATATCAGGGCTGAGGATATACCTCAGTTGGCAGAGTGCTTGCCTCACATGCACAAGGCCCTGGGTTCCATCCCCAGCAAAACACACACACACACAAAATCAATGTCATATTGAAACCTAACAAATTTACACTGCTATACCAATATGCTTTGCTTCTGAATTCTGCCATAAAGTAACAAAATAATCTCCAAACCCCACTCAACATTCCCCTTTCATCTCAGTTAACAGGTTTCTTTTCCAGAAAGATAACCTAATCTGAAAGTCAGCTTGCCTTAGGAACTCAAAAGTATGCCTGTGTATAAATAAGCATGTATTTCCTATTTTGCCTAGATATCAGCAGTTGTCTATTTTGTTGAGATATTAAACATCAGTTTAGGAAAAATTTGGAAGGAAACTACACTTGAAAAATAGCTATCAATACCCCACACCTAACCAATCTATACATTGTTTATGGGTATATAAATATCTTAGTAGACATGCTAATGTTCCTCTCTTTTTTTGGTAAACAAACAGACTCTTAAAAGTTGTGGCTCCTTCTACTGGGTTTTATGCAGAGAAATAGGCATCAAAATGAACAAGGACCTGAAAGCTGAATGAAAATGCAGAGTCATCCTTTAAACACATGATTTAACATCAAAAAGAAAAAACATTTCAATTTTTAATCACTGTTATCACAATTAAAACCTGTAGGGTCTGAGGTTGTGGCTCAGTGGTAGAGCACTTGCCCAGCATGTGTGAGGCACTGGGTTGGATTCTTAGCACCGCATATATACATGAATAAAATAAAGGTCCACTGACAACTAAAAGGTATTGAATTAAAAAAAAAAAAAAAACTATACACCTCCAGCCATCCAGGAACTAATTCAGAGAGGAAAAACAAAATTCAAAACATAAAGGCTGTGTGAAATGAAAAGTGCCTACCTACTCTTTTACTAAATAAAATTTATATTCTGGAAATTATGTAGGGGGCTACTCTTATTTCTGAAAATAAGCCAATAAAAACTCAACCTTAAGTAGCCACATACCACAGTGCAGGATCTGTTTACATAGTGAACTCAAATACTCTTGTTTGGCACTGGGGATCAAACCCTGGACCCCGAGAATGCTAGGCCAGTGTTCTATCACAGAGCTACATCCCCAGTCCTCAAGTGGCTTTCTCAACAGTTCTCCTTAGATAATTAAATAGGCAAGAGACAGAAACTGTCAACCTAAACACCATCTTCAACTCAATACATTCCTAGAAAAAGACCCACCCTTTTAAACTAGCAATATTTATCTCATGTAAACAGAAGGATACACGTAACTGCCATTTATACACAGGAAAAAGTTAAAAAGAAGAATTCATCAACGTAAGAAAAGGAAGGCAAAATACTAAATTAAGCAAGGGCTAATAAAAAAGTTGGTAAGTGGGCTGGTGGTATGGCTCAGTGGCAGAGCGCCTGCCTCGCACATGTGAGGCAATGGATTCAATCCTCAGCACCACATAAAAATAAACCAAAAAAAAAAAAAGATTCATCTATACTTTAAAAATAAATAAATAAATGAGTTGGTAAATACAAGGGATTTCTCTCTTGTGCTTTTAAATAACCACACTTAATTCAAGGAAATTCCAAAAAGCCTAGGTTCAAGCTGAAGATAAAAACCAAACTTTGACTTTAAAAACATTCTTAAACCATCATTTTGTTTAATCCATTAACCTGAAAGAAGGGAGCTTAAAAAAAAAAAGTCTACTAGTTAAATCATTTACGTTCATACTAAACATTTAACTACTGGTGAAATAGCTTCAATAAGATCAATAACCTCTCAAATATTCAGCTTCAAGAGAAAATTTTTCTACTCACATAGAGTAATCTGAGTATACTGTTCATACAGAAAAAATATAAGTACTATTCAATTTTTTACAGAATTGGAATTTGTATTTCCAATAGTCATATGAACATAACTACTGGTAATATCACATGTTCCTAAGTCAACCTGAGCCTCTTCTTATGTTTCCTGAATTTTCCAACATGAAAAGTTTGTCAAAGGAGATTATATCTGAAAGCACAGAAAAGAATAAAACTCAGTTCTCTACTAAACATCATGCCTATGATTGAACATATTATATACTACTTCTGTTTTTAGTCAAGACACACACACACACACACATACTCAAATACAAAGAAATAAAAGAATCTTAAGAATTTACGCTTCTTTTCTGATGATTTACATCCAACAGTTTCCTGACTTACATTTAAGCTAAATCCTACATTCTATAGTTATTTTTTTCAATAAAAATACTCTATTACTATTTGCTTCCATGTTGTGGTAAACATGCCACTGGTGATATCTGAGATAATTTAAATGGAACATACAACAAACCCTTTAAAAGAAAAAATATATATATATTTAGGCAACTGAACACTGAAAAAAAATTCTACATTTTATTGAATCTGAGATGTCACTGAATTCAAAACACCATTAAATTCTTACTCCACTAAGGAAGAAAAAATTCACCATTTCAACTCTAACCATTTTTAAGATGTATTCCCTTTGGGTATACAGATACTGCAAAAAAAAAAAAAAAACCATGTAACTTATATAGTAGTGAGAGGTTTAGATGACACTGTTCTATATGCTAACACAAATTCTTCGGATATAGAAACTGCTATAACTGTATTTCCTCAGGATGCTTTCTGTGTTCCTTCTTTTATCTACATGAGACCTATTTTTCCAGCCCATTAACTATCTAAACTCACTCATAAGCAGGCCTGACTGGGTCACATGTGTGTCAAGTCTTCCCTCACAATTTTCTCTGGAGACTTTTAGCTACCAAAGAGCTCCCCACAGAACAACTCTCCTCTAGGCTGTCAACCTAGCACCTCCAACTACATATTTCCTAATCAGAATACATATCCTGCCTCTCTTCCCTACAAAAATTACCTTTCCCACATAGTGGAAAGAGATGGACATCATTACCCTAGGTACACATATGATTGCACAAATGGTGCATCTCTACACTGTGTACAACCAGAGAATTGAAATGTTGCGCTCCATTTGTATAGGATGGATTGAAATGCATTCTGCTCTCATGTATAAATAAGTAGAATAAAAATAATAATTTTAAAAAGTAACCTTTCCCACTGGGATTCAGTCATTCTAGCTCTTCCAGGCTAGAAACCATTTGACTCTACTTCCAAATAAATCCGATACCAATTTCCACTGCTTTCTTTGAAATGTTCAATTTCTAATTTCCATCTCACCAATTTCTATGTCACCACTCATTACCACTTGGTCTAAACAAATTGATTCTCAAACATTGTTGAATTGAATTTAATGAGAACTTAATTACCATTACAACTGAACTTACAACAAAACTGGTTCTGATTAATTCTTCTTTTAACATCACCTAACATATCTTGTCAGTAGAAATTTCTCTAAAGAGTCCCTTCTTTAAAACATGCCCTATGGCATATCCAGATTGACCATGAGGCTGCTTTAAAATTTTTTACCCATGAGCTTTTCTCAATGCTATTACTTTTGCCTGATTTACACATCCTACTTTATTCTCATGGATAAGTCCTTATAATACTTCAATTCTTGACTTGAAAACTACCATCCCTACAAAAGCTTCCCTGCAGAGTTCACTATGGAAATTCAATAGAATTCATTTTGTTTGTAAGAGTTACTACATGTTATCATAATTATTTACATTTCTATCTGTCCCACTTAGATAGAAAATGACCTGTCTAGAATGCAATCTAACTCAATATTTGAATCCAAAGGCATAGTACTATTTCTTAAACATGAGGTATAGCAGATAAAAAAGAGCACAGATTCTGGCATCAAGATGGTTTGGGAAGTGAATTATGGTTCCAAAATTTACTTATGTCACTTTGGGAAATATCACTGAGTTTTCTCACCTGTGAAATAAAGATAATATTAGAACACAGAGTTATTACATTAATGTCTTCAAATCAATGATCAATGAATACTAATTCTATTGAAGAAGAAGAACTCTTTTCATATAAAAATAAAGATTTAGGCAAATAATAGAAATTAAAATTAACAAGGGCCTCTATTAACCTACCCATTCAATAGATGTCTCAGACACTCTCACTGTCCATTTAAAGTCTCTAGGTTCTAGATTGTACCATAAATTCTTTCTTCACATAGAATAAGCTGTCAGGAAAGATTAGTTAAGTTTCCATTATTCATTATAAACTTTGAAAGTCCAAAATAATGAGATAATATATAATTTGTTGAAGCAAGAATTTTAGTCATAGGTATCCAAGGCCAAATAAGATATCACTTAACCAAGTAAGTCAAGCAACATTAACCACTATTCTCTACACATTCTCAATTAACTCTCAGGGTATTGTAGTATTCTTATAATATTTGCCACAATCCACAAGATCTCCCCCAATAAAGGACCTTCCCTTTCAGCAACAAGGTCTTCCTCAAATAAGGATCTTACTCTTCTCTAGGACATTCTATGTTCATTCCAAATTCCTTGCCATTGTTTATGCTATTTCCTATATACCTAGACTGCCTTTTCTCTACCAACCAGATTTTCATACCTCTTCTAGTATCCCAAGCCACTAAACTTTTACTGTAATTTTGCAGGTACATATGATTTAGCATTCTTTATTCTCCCGCATTCTTTTTCCCTCCCCACCCCCAACCCAAACTACTACAAGCTCCCTCAAGAGATATGCAAGATGATTAATTAATGAAATAATATTTAGCCTTCTTTAAGAGTTCTAGGATAGATATTCAAAATTCCTCTCATACACAATTAAAAATACGTATAAACCAGGCATGGTGGCTCATGCTTGTAATCCCAGCAACTCAGGAGGTTAAAAGGAGGATCAAAATTCAAGACCAACTTAGTGAGGCCCTAAGCAACTTAGGGAGACCCTGTCTCAAAGTAAAAAAAAAAAAAAAAAAAAATTAAAAGGGTTGGGAAGGCTCAATGGTAGAGTACACCTGGGTTCAATTTCTTGTTTAAAAAAAAAAAACAAAAAACCTAGAGCTATAGGTGCTGAGAGAAGTAGGACACAATTATAATTCTAGGGGGCAATTTAGCAAGACCCCGACTCAAAATAAAAAGTTTTAAAAGATTTTTTAAAGACTGGGGAGGTAGTCCATTGCCAGTAAAACATCCCTGGGTTCAATTCCCCAATACTATTTTAAAAAATAAAAATAAGGGGCTGGGATTGTGGCTCAGCGGTAGAGCACTCGCCTAGCATGTGCAAGGCCCCTGGGTTTGATCCTCAGCATCACATAAAAAAAATAAATAAATAAAATAAACATATTGTGTCCAACTACAACTAAAAAATAAAATATTTTAAAAAATAAAAATAAGCAGCAGCTACAGGTGAAAATTCTCATTATAATCCATAGAACTGGAGAGCTTTCTTTAAATATATTTTTAGTTGTAGATGAACACAATACCTTTATGACTTTTATTTACATTTAAGTGGTGCTGAGGATAGAACCCAGTGCCTCATGTGTGAAGCAAGCGCTTCACTACTAAGCCACAACCTCAGTCTCAGAAATGGAGTGCTTTCTACTTTTCATGTTCTAGCATTAAGCCAATAGATAATATATGATCATAATTAAAAATAAACTGTCATTTCTCTAATATGCATAAAGATTTTAAGAAATGGAAACCAGGCTGAAATGTTAGTCCTCATTTTTTTTTCAGTAGTGTTTTTTTTAAAAAAAACTGTCCTAACTAGTATTAATAAAATACCATTTTTATAAGGATGGCCTTTGTAAAGATAGAAATACTTTTTTAAAACAAAGATAAAGAATATGAAAGTTACAAAAGTAACAGCAAGATGGTGGTCTTATTCCTCTCTAAACTCTATGAAGCCACTATATAAAATTAGAAGGCCTTACAATCTTGCTCTGATTAGACCATTCCATTCCTTTTTATGTTCCATTCTTTGGGCAACAAATTTGCTTCAGCTCAAAAAATGACTTCCGCTGGGCATGCTGGTGCACACTTGTAATCCCAGTGGTTCAGGAGACTGAGGGAGGAGGATCAAATGTTTGAAGCCAGCCTCAGCAATGTAGTGAGGACCTGAGCAACTTTGCAAGACTGTCCCAAAATAAAAAATAAGGGCTAAGGATGTGACTCAGTGGTTAAGTCCCCCTGGGTTCAATCCCTGAAAAAATAAGACTTTCCTGTCCCTATCCTTTCTCAATCTTCCTTGAATTAACAAAGGACTATAGTTTCTTTCAACTTAAGACAACTTTTCAATCTTATGTATTTATTTAATGCTTTCTGGTAACTGGCAGAGAACCTGAAAGGTACTGTATCCACACGAATAACTGACTCCATAGCATCAGAAAGCATAGTAATCCATGGTATGCTAGCCCCCACAAAAAATAATTTATATCTACTAAGTTTTTTTAAATATAAAAAACACACTTTTATAAGAACAGAGACAAAAACACTCCCAATCAAGCAACACACAAGCTTAATTTCACATTAACAATCCGAGTGTAACCAGCTATAAAACTCGTATTATTGGCAGTTACCTTTTATTAAGCACTTCCCAATGTCAAGCACTCTTGAAAAGCTTCACACACACACACACACACACACACTCATACATATATTATAATATGTATTATATTCCCATTTAACCCCACAATAATCCTATGGGGTAGTGTTCCTTATTTACTATATACAGCTGAAAAAAAAATACAGAAGGAAGTAAGTTTCCTGCCCACATCAGCTAAGTAGAAAAACAAGAACTCAAACACAGGCATTCTGGCTCCATAATTTATATTGTAAATTCATTCTATTCCATACCACTCTCATTAAGTAAGTTCAGTATTTTGGCTAACCTTGACATTAAGTAATACTGCTTACAAAGAAAAGCAAATAGGAAGCCCTTAAATATTGACTATAAATTTCTTATACACACACACGCACACACGCACGCATATATATATAATGTATACACATTATATATATATATATTATATATATGTATATGGTAGTTGGATACAATACCTTTATTTATCCATTTTTATATGTTGCTGAGGATCAAACCTAGCACTTTGCACATGCTAGGCGAGCGCTCTACCACTAAGCTTCAACCCCAGACCCTACATGTCCTACTTTTATTTATACAGATTCATTCTCCCACAAAACAAGATTTTCATCAATAATTTACTACCATCCAAAGTATATTATTTACTATCTAACTTCCTAAAATCCTAGACTCTTTACAATCCCTTCTCATTTGTCAAGATAATTCTGAACTAATTCCAAGGGCTGACTAATTATCTGTGAACGTAATGAATATAGTCCCTATTTTATCATCTATATTACTGATAAGAGGATTAAATAATAGAGAGTCTAAATGTAATCCTTTTATAAAATTAACCCATATCTTTCTCCCACCCATCTGGGAAAAAAAAAACAGTAACAATGAAAGTCACATACTGTTATGTTTGGACTATTTAGCAATAAGGTATATTTTCATCCTTATGGATGAGCATGCTGCTATCAATAATTACAACCTTTCCTAAAGTAAAAACATATCCATTGCTTGTCTCTGTTGCACAGATCTTTGTATTTCAAAGTTATATGGTTTATTATTTCACCTTTAAGGTCCTAAAAAATTTATCATTTAACCAGATATCTTTTTCCAAAAATTTTATTAAGAAATAACTGACAAACTGCATATATTTAGAGTGTACATATTTCCATGTTTAAACTGTGGTAAAACATATCTAATATTTACAATTTTAAACTATACACTTAAAAATGCTTAAAAGTTTTAAGTACATTCACACCACTGCGTAACCACTGCCCCTATCTATTTCCAGAACTTTTTCATCATCCCAAAGTGCAACTCTACACCCATTAAATTATAATTTCACATTATTTCTTCCTCAGTTCCTGGTAACCACCATTCTACTTTGTTTCTATGAATTAGTCTATTCTAAGCTTGTCAAATAAGTGAACTAATGGTATTTGTTCCTTTATGTCTTTAGCTTTTAGCATTATTTTCAAGGTTCCTCTATATGTAGCATGTATCCACATTACATTCTTTTTTTCAGACTGAGTATTATTCCATCCCAACAAAATATAGCACATTTTGTTGGTTAATTCACCTGCTGAGGGCCATTTAGGTTCTACCTTTTGGTTACTTTGAATAATCCTATGAACAACGGTGTCCAAAAATCTGTTTGAGTTACTGATTTCCCTTATGTTACCCATACCAAGAAGTGGAATTGCTGAATAATTATTTTACCTATATTTTAACTATGTTGTTTTCTATTGTTGAACTGTAGTTCTTTATGTAGAATAGATATTAATTTCTTGTTAGATACATTAAAAAACATAATTTGCAAATATTTCCTCTTTTGATTTGTCTTTTCACTCTATTAAGTACCTGGTGATGCACACAAGTTTCTAATTTTGATGAAGTTCAATTATTTTTTTCTTTTGTTGACTGTTTCTGGTGTTATATCCAAGAAATAATTGCCAAGTGCAATGTCATGGCAATTTTCCCCTATTTTATCCTAAGAATTTTATAGTTTTAGCTCTTGTATTTAGGTATTTGATTCTAATTACTCAGCTACCTTTAAAAGCCCACATACCATACTTTCAAACAGGTGAGACTTACTAGAATTTGTTATAGAAAGAGACAGGAAGGTATGTATACAAAGATGTTAAATTTTGTTCTATTTATGATTTTTAAATGGAAAAAGGTAAATCTCTATATTAAGACAATGGAATATTATACCCTTCCAAACAAAGGAGTGGGAAATGACCCAGGTTAACCAAATCATAACCTATTCCCTTGACCATATCACCCAGAAGGGAACCAATCAGAATCCTTCTCTTCTAGAACTATGGTTCCCCAGTTGTGCACTAAGGCACACTGGGATACTACAGTAATTTCACAGGGACATTACAGGACTGCATTAATTTTTTAGGGAAAGAGCAATAATTGACATCTACTGGATGATACAAACTACATCTGAGGTAATTCACAGTTTCAAAATTAGCTCACAAAACATTCTTTTCAATAATATCATTTCCTTGAGAAGCTGGGTTTTTAGTAGCTGATCTGATAAAAAGCAAGTACCCCGTAAAATCAATGTGGAACAAGAAACTGAAGTGCTAATGTCTAATATGATTCCAAGGATACAGAATTTGTACAATATCCAACAGGCACACCAATGAAAATTTTTTTTTCAAATTATGTGTATTAATTTTTCAAATAGCTGTTATTAGAATATGAATATTTAAGTTGTTTAGGCCTCACTACTTAATAAAAGGAACTATTAGTTATTTCTTTGGTCTAGTGATGCCACTGAAACAATCAGACACTAGGAGGAAGAAGAGAATTTGAACTGTACATCACAAACCAGGGGAAGCCTGAAAGAATGGCACCAATGCCCTGAGAGATGCAAACCTATCATATTTGAGACACTACACCTCCACTTCTAGTCCTCAAGATCCCCAAGCTGCCTGTTTCAGTTCTTCTTTCAATTATGCAAGATGTTTCAGTATGGTGCCAATAAATCCATCATTTCCCCTTTGGTTTATTTGTTGAAGCTCTTGAGTTTGTCATCAATAACAAAGTCCTGAAAAACAAACCTATCTGAATCAAATGTATCGGGTTTTATAAAAACAACCAGAGACAGGATTAGAAAATTACTGTAATTCCAATACAAATCTTTGTTTACTATTTTCTGTATCAACTAAACACAGGATACTTTTCCTATCTGAATGCATCACAAATTTTAGTTTTTAAAGTTATAGAATTTTTGACAAAAATACTCATTTGAATAAATTTTTATAACCACGGTAATGTAAGTTATAAATTATTTTCTC
This sequence comes from Spermophilus citellus, assembly GCF_964194105.1. Classification (NCBI taxonomy): domain Eukaryota; kingdom Metazoa; phylum Chordata; class Mammalia; order Rodentia; family Sciuridae; genus Spermophilus; species Spermophilus citellus. Next base: position 116,853,037 of record NC_138184.1, on the reverse strand, counting down.
CTTACACTAACATTAGAAATCAGGATTGGGGGGTAGGCCAGTGGTAAGAGTGCTCACCTAGCATGTTCAAGGGTTCAATACCTGGGTTTGATACCCAGCACAGAAACACAGAAAAATAAATGAAAAGAAGAAAATTAGGCAATATTCTATTTGATCCAGAATTCTAATCTACTCAAAAATTACAGCTTCAAAGAACAAAAACAAATGAAACATTCTATGATACAAATATTAAAAGAAGTCATATATTTTCTTAACATTTAAACAATTCATTTCCAGAGATAAATTTATGTGAATACTGTATTGACTTTATGGAGAAATCTGCTATCATTATAATTCACACAAGTGACTTCAGCAATGAGCATACTTTATATATAGTTCATTAACTGATGATCATTCATTCATTTTAACTGATGATCACTCATTGTAAATTATGACTGAAATAAAACTGTATTTAACAAGTACAAGTAAACACGTCTAAAAATGAGAAAACTAAATCAGAAATCTACCAATTAAAAATACAATTACAACTAATCTAAGAGTTTGTACAGATTTACTAACAATACAGTTTTATTAGGATGAAAAGTAACTTCTTAGCTAGCTAATATGTCACAAATCTACTCTTCTGGTATTCCACCTGGTCACACTAGCTTAAAAAAAAAAATCCTAACAATGAACTTACTCTTTATGTCCATCTTGAAGAACACAATCTACCATTTTGCTTCCCTACAGTATCCATATTCATTTTTATCCTGTGTATTCATATTCCTTGTTCAAAAAAAGTTGAAATTTCTCTAACTGATCTGAGACAATTTGTATGTATTCAGGTATTTGGCACTCCTCTGTAACATCAAGTGTAAATGTTTTACCCCCATAACTTATATTTGACTGTATTTATATTCCCCCTAGACAAATGCTTATGTTTATGGAGCACTGTTTATAATTTATAACACTGTTTTTAATTTATAATTTGCCTACTTATATTATTTAAATAGTTAAAATTTAAACATTTAAAAAAAACCTTCCTTAAGAGTAACTGTAATCTTATATGAGACTGACTAAAATTTCTAGGGTGAAATATACAGGTCAGTGTTTTAAAGTTAAATAGACATCTCTGAAGACTATCATTAATACGCATTTAAACCTCCCCAAGAAAGAAACTGGGATATTCAACCTATTGGGTTGTAAAAGTTCCTACAGGTCTAAAGATGAAGAAAGAAAGAGAAACAAACATTAGACATTTACTTGAGAGAAAAAAATAGATGGAGACAGAATTCAGTAATCTGGATTATGTTTGAGGTAAAGCAACTGGGGTTTGTAAACAGTCCATTAGTGTCTTTCTCTGTCAGGCAAGAAGAAAAGGGGGGAAATTAGAGTAGGAAGTGAAGGAAGAAGGGAAAATCCGGCTCCCAGGGGAAAAAAAATAGAATAAACTGATCTTTTTATCATTTTATCTATGCACAAATTTAGGTTAATCATTTCTCCCTCCCCAATGCAAACTATGAGTTTCCTAGTTATCCAATAAACCTCTGCTTTTAATCTTCTCCATGTATTTAAATCAGTTCATACTGAACTACTTTTATAAACGTTGTAACCCTAATGCTTTGACAACCTATTTTCTAAATTATTCCTATGCTATCCAATAAGCAGATATGAGGGCCCCTCCAAGTTTCTTTAAAATTCTACTTTCAGAGTCTGGGGTTGTTGCTCAGCAGTAGAGTGCTCACTTAGCATGTGCGAGGCCCTGGGTTTGATCCTCAGAACCACATCAAAATAAATAAACAAAAATAAAGTATTGTGTCCAACTACAACTAAAAAGTAAATATTTTTTAAAAATTCTAATTTCATTTCGAGATTTCATGTAACCTGAACAGAAAAATAATTTGTCAAACATTATTATAAAATATTTTGGGTTACCACTGGAGTGAAATGGCAATTTTCAGTAAATTCATTCCATTTTCATTCCAGCACTGCTGCATGTTTCTCCTGCTTCCATTCTTTACCTAGTGCTTCTCAACCGAGTAATAGAAGGATCAAGCCGCTTTTCACTATAAAACTAATATTATACAAGTTGAAATATCTTTGATCTCAGGATGAAGTCAAAAAATACACTTGGTCAATATTTCACGGACTACCTAAACATTACACTTCAAGCTCTAACATATCCATTCACACAACCCTGACACCAGTGTATCTTATAACTGGAGGTAACTCTCTTAAACTCTACCCAAGTAGTTAAAAGCTCAATCTTTCACTGAAATTCATACACACAAATCTCATTACAGAATTCCAAGCAGAAAGCCAAAATATTGGTTATAACACTTCCAACAAAACCAAAGTACAGGCTAAGTATCCCATACCCGAAATGCTTAGGAGCAAACATGTTTCAGATCCTAGAGCTTTTCCAAAATTGGAATATTTACATAGACTTTACTATTTGAACATCCCTAATCTGAAAATTAAAAATCTGAAATACTCTCCTATCTGAAATGCCAGCAAAGTTTCAAACTTCAGAGCATTTTGGTTTCAGATTTGAGATTCTCAGTCTAAATCAAATCGGCACTCCTGTGGAGGACAAGATGCTGAATTTTAAAAATCAAATATATTTTAGAATACATATTTTAATATATATTAAAAAATATATTTTCTTAAAAACAAAGATCTGCTGGGCATAGAGGCACATGCCTGTAATCCCAGCAGCTCACAAGTTCAAAACCAGCCTCAGGAACTTAGTGAGGCCCTAAGCAACTTAGCAAGACCCTGCGTCTCAAAATAAAAAATAAAAAAGGGCTGGAGACCTGGCTCAGTGGCTAAGCACCCCTGAGTTTAATCCCCAGTACACCAAAAAAAGGAAAAAAAATTCTATGGGACAGTAAGCTCTTACCAAAAATCAAATTCTTGATATATGGAAGGAGAAAACCCTACTCAGGCAAGTTCATCACAAGGTAATACTAAAATCTTCCCAGATTTTCAAAAATTTAAAATATTGAAGATAGCAAGTGTTTATGATAATGTGAACCAAGAAGAATTCTTTTTTTAATATTTTAAATATTTTTTAGTTGTACACAATACCTTTATTTTGTTTATTTATTTTTATGTGGTGCTGAAGATTGAACCCAGGGCCTCATGCATGCAGGGTGGGCACTCTACCCCTGAGCCACAACCCCGGTCCAAGAAGAATTCTTACATACTGCCATTGGAAATGTGAATTAACAAAACACTTTGGGAACCAACAAAACATGAAAGTTAAAGATAGATAAATACTGCAGTCTCAGACTGGGGTTGTAGCTCAGTGGTAGAGCATGAGCCTAGCACATGTGAGTCCCTGGGTTCAATCCTCAGCAGCGCATAAAAATAAATAAATAAAAGTACTGTGCCCAACTACAAGTAAAAAAAAAATTAATTTTTTTTTTTTTTAAAAAGAGAAATACTGCAGTCTGGCAACTCTGTTCCTCAGTAATACACTGAGAATTTACACGAATATTTATAGCAGCAAACCTAGAAACATCCCAAATGTCCAACAATAACATTCATAATGTGTACTATACGTTGTATCTCAATGCTAGAGCACTTGCCTAGCATGTCTGAGGCACTGGGTTCAATTCTCAGCACTGCAAATAAATAAATAAGAAATATTGACAGCTAATATTTAAAAAAACTAGAGCAATATGCAACAACCCATAGAAACATGAAAAAGAAAAATATATACAATATGTTTTTGTTCAAAAACAAGAAAAACTCCTCTTTGTTAGGGATGTACACAAGGGTAACAATACAAATAAAAGCTAATGATTAAAAAAAAACACTAAGGACAATTGTAACTACTAAAAGAGTAAGAGAGATGATTAACAAAGAACAGAGATGGGTTAGTCGTCTTCTGATTGCTTGGCAGTGACATAAGTATTCACTTTAGAATCATGCACTACACTGTACATCTGCATTTCATGCATTTTACGTTACACTTCACTATAAAAAGTGTTCTAAAAAAGACAACTTGGGAAAAGAAATAAATGCATGGGAATGATAACGAGTCTGTGATGGCATAAGTTTTGGAGCAAGGGAAAGATATTTAAAGTCTTCAACCAATTCTGGAAGAAAAACAGGGTTTAATTGGTTAGAAGAAGAAAAAAAGCAAATTGACTTTCAAGGCAACAAAGCAAAGCAGTTCCCAAAACTTTAATATGCCACAGAAGTAAGAAATGGTGCCTCATTTCCAAAAGTCATGTTGCCAGAAGCCACAGATGTCCTAAGGATAATAGGATTCTTTTGTAAGAACATAAATACTATCCTCCTCCAACTCAGTTCAATATCTCCCAATGCATTCTGTATTTCCTTATGGGTTATAAAGAAAAGACAGCAAACTCAAGATTTTTTGTCCCACAGTCATCAGAAACATGACTTCAAGTGAGGATACATGGTGTAGAATAACGGTATAGAATAAAACATTACAAAATTAACATACAAGTCAGAAAAAAAATTTTTTTACCTAAAACAAGTTCTCATGGTAAAGAGGATACATATATGAAGATAAATACATTAATGCCTGCCTTCTCTGACAAGCTCATCTTGCTGAACACAGTTCTCTCCAAGACGTCAGGCAAAATTCCTTAGAAGAGCTAAAACCATCACTAACTTTTACATTTATAGATACTAAAAACAGTGGCAAAGGTAAACAAGAAAAACACACTTATGGGCTGGGGCTGTAGCTCAGTGATAGAACATCTGTCTCACATGTGTGAGGCACTGTGTTTGATCCTCAGCACCACATTAAAAAAAAATGAGTAAATAAAGATATTGTGTCCATCTACAACTAAAAATATAAATATATTTTTAAAAAGAAAAGAAAAACACACTTATCTTTGGGCTCACAAATGAATAAAATCGTATTCTCCTTAGATATAACTAGAAGTACATGTATGATTAACAATCAGAGACTGATTTCAGAGAGGCCTTAGACCTACTGAAGCATCGATACAGCAGAGAATGATGCCAAATTAAGAAGTATCAACTAAAAAACAGGCTTTCATGAGCTTTGTAAAGTTGTGAACATCCAATAAAAAAAAAAAAAAAAAGAAGTATCAACTAAAAAACAGGCTTTTGAGAATGTATACCATCATTCAATGACTTTAAATCCTTTATATATACTTATGAAATATATTTTGATGTCTACTTGAGATCAAGAATTATATGTAGTAATATGATTCACCTACTTTATATTCTACGGACTAGCTTTTTATTAAAAAAATTAAATGTTATTTGAAAGAAAAAAGTAAACAAGCACAAAAAGGAGAGAACAAAGAGCTCCTGAGCCTCAGAACTATGATCAAAGACAGTGGATGTCTTGGTACTCAGCAGGCATTCAACTGATACTCACAACCATTTAAAGTGCCAGGAGCTGGGGATATTGCTCAGTAGTATAGTGATTGCCTAGTCTGCAGAAGGCCCTAGGTTCAAACACACACACCAAAAAAAAGGTTAAAAGGGGGGGGGGGGGGGGCTGGGGATGTGGCTCAAGAGGTAACGCGCTCACCTGGCGCGGGGCACTAGGTTCGATCCTCAGCACCACATAAAAATAAAATAAAGATGTTGTGTCCACCAAAAACTAAAAAAATAAATATTAAAAAATTCTCTCTCTTCTCCGTCTTTTTAAAAAAAAAAAAAGTCAACATCCTCCAAAGAAATATGATTCAGCACTGCTAAGGATCTTAAAATTGCAAATCCAATTGAGATACAAGATAAAGCTAAAACATTAGTAGAAATGATTACCAAGATGACAGAAAAAAGACATAACAAAAGCTTAATCCAATATCAAAACTTAACAACAACAACAACAAAAAAATTTAACTCAAAATGGATCAAAGACCACAGAATTTAGACCTGAGACTATACAAGTCCTAGGAAAAAAACATAGCATCAACACTCTAAAGCTCAGGAAATAATGCCATGAGTTAATAAGTGTGACAGCATCAAATTAACAAGCTTCTGTACAGCAAAGGAAACAATAAGGAATGTGAAGAGAACCTACAGAATAGGAGAGAAACCTTTGCTAGCTACTCTGACAAAGGACTAATATCTAAAATATAGAGAGAGCTCAAAAAACTTTACATCAAAAAAAAAACCTACTTAATAGGCAAATGAATTAAACATACTTTTCTAAAGAAATACAAATGGCCAACAAATATGTTGAAAAAATGTTCAACATCATTAGCAATTACAGAAATGAAAATCTAAACTACAGTGAAATTTCATCTCATACCAGTCAGGATGGCAGTCATCAAGAATAAAATAATAAATACTAGAGAGACTGGAGAAAAAAAAGAACACTTTTACACCATTGGTAGGACTGTAGATTAGTAAAACCACTATGGAAATCAAAGTGGAGACTCCTCAAAAGACTAGGCATGGAACCAACATATGCCCAGCTAAACCACTTTTCAGTATTTATCCTGAAGAATTAAAGTCATCTTACTACAGTGATACATGCATACCCGGGTTTACAGCAGCACAATTCATAATAACCAAACTATGGAATCAGACTAGGTATGCATAAACAGAAGAACGAATAAAGAAAATGTGGTATATGTACACAATGGAGCTTTATTTGGCCATAAAGAAAAATGAAAATGTCACTTGCAGGGAAATGGATGGGACTAGAGACTATAATGTTAAGTGAAGTTAACTTAAACTCAGAAGGTCAAGTCTTATGTTTTCTCTTATATGCAGAGGCTACAGAGGGAAAAGGGAAACAAAGATGGAATAAATCTCATAAAAATCAAAAGAGAGATGGGTAGACAAAAGGGACCGAGGGGTAAGAGGTGGGGAGGGAAGGAGGGCAGAAGTGCTGGGAAATGATATTGGCCAAATTATATTGTTATATTGTGTGCCTGCACAGATATGTAACAATAAATCCCTTCATCTACAACAACAAGGAGCCAATAAAAAATGTGGGGAAGCTGGGCATGGTGGCACACACCTGTACTCCCAGCAGCTCAAGAGGCTGAGGAAGGAGGATCTTGAGTTCAAAGCCAGCCTCAGCAACTTAGTGAGGCCCTGAGCAACTCGGTGAGACCCTGTCTCTAATAAAATATTTAAAAAGGGGAACTGGGGATGTGGCTCAAGGTTAAGCACCTCTGAGTTCCATCCCTAGTACCAAATGAGTCGGGGGGGGGGGTATGGATTAAGGTCTTTTTTTATTAATATTTATTTTTTAGTTGTAGTTGGACACAATACCTTTATTTATTTTTATGTGGTGCTGAGGATCGAACCCAGGGCCTCGCACATGCAAGGCAAGCGCTCTACCGCTGAGCCACAACCCAGCCCAAGGTCTTTTTTATATTTTTTAATATATATAGTTTTTTAGTTGTAGGTGGACGCAATACCTTTATTTTTATGCAGTGCTGAGGATCAAACCCAGTGCCTCACATGTGCCAAAAAAGCACTCTACTCCCAACCCACAGCCCCAGCCCCTTTTTTTTTGAACCCTGTTATAGACAAATACTAGAAAAGATGTGCTCTCAGTTCTTTTTCTGATACTCAGTATCCTGAAAATTAGCTCAGCTTTGGGAGAGCCCACAGGTTAGAAGCGTGAGTAGTATCAATTCTCAACAGAGAAACCCATGTAGTTACCAAAACATGGGTAAATAAAGCCTGGTGTCAATTAATTATTTTTGCATAAATTATTGTCCTCTGTAAATCTTGGTCATTTAAAAAAAATTGACAAGATTTGTTTATATACAGCAGGGAAAACAATCCAAGACAGACATCACTTTCTAGCTACTCTTCTTAGAGCCTGTTTATTTCAACAGCTAAGACAATCTAATCTAGTGGGAGAAAGTCAGGAAATCAGGTTTTCCATTAAACTTTGAGGCTCACCATCCTAAGCTGGCATCTAGTACAGGAAAAAACGCCAAGGCAGGAAGGAAGTCTATTTGCCCTGCATTACTGGGCTGTAAGTTTATGTTGTTATGGGCACCAGCACAATAGAGCAAAAGTAAGAGCAAGGAAGTAGAAGCTGACTGGAGAAGATAATTTGGTCCATGTGACCAGCATATTAATAAGACTGAAACTACCTAAAAGTTCCTAAGCATACCCAAATAATTTGACTTTTCCCAAAAATTAACTACTGGATTAGGGTTGGTACTATAAAAATAATACACAGGTTAAGGGGTCTTTCATTTTTATCTAATCTAATCTTGGTCCACATTACAAGCTTACAAAATAGAAAGATACCAACCTATCTAAAGGATTTCAGAATGGATAGCTGATTTGGTCTATATCTTCTGAACTTTTCTTCTGAAGAAAAAGGGAAGAAAAAAGTATTCTAGAAAATAGTAAACTTCATCAGAAATGCAAATTATTTTACAAAAGTCAGGACTTAAGGCATGATCCCCCAATTTACTTTATTCTACTCCCCACAATTTATGAAATTATATTACTCCTATTCTTTACATCTTTAGTCTTGTGGAAGAATATGATTTCCTCTTTTACTCTGCATTATCACTTCACTTTCTGTTGTTTTAAAGCATTCCTGAGGAATTCTAGTGTTCAGAAACTGAAGACATACACTAGTATTTTAAATAATCTTGGCTTATAAGATACTTGCACAGCTTTAGAGTCAGCCTACCTGCCTCAAAACTCAATTCAGGCACTTACTAGTTTTGCAAAGTTGCTAAGTCACTTTTTCTTTCTCATGATTCCAATGGCAACAGTATCTCATTAATGTTGCAAGGAATAAGTGAGCCGATATCCACATATTTTAGCTATTGCCACTAGTGCCCTGTTGTGGATCAGTAACTAGTTAAACTATACACTTTCTAGGTATCCTTTTTGAGCTCTCAAAACAAATATAATCATCCCCCTTAACAGCCTAATTGTAGAATCAATAATTAAAAAGCCTTTTAAAAAGTGTTTATTGCAGAAGGATCAACTTCTAAGTTCACATGAGAACTACAGCTAAAATATACATAGAAATGCATATAAAAACTATGTAAATACTATAATACATATTCTTAATAAAACCTATTCTAAATACAAAGATTACTTTGTTAATCAAAATCAAACTCCAAATAAATATCATTATGCTTTAACTTTAAATCTAGTATTTACTAAATTATGTACCAATCACTGGGCTATGTACTTTACACACAGTATCTCATTTAATTCTCATAGGGTTGTTGAGGTAGGTGCTACTTATCCGCATATCATAGTAGAGGCTTCAGCTTTCCAAAGAATCAAGTAACGTGACCAAGGTCATAAAGTTAGTATGTTTCTAGATTCTTATATATCAAAAAAAAAAAAAAAAAAACCAACTCCCCAAGATGTGAAAATATTACCTGCATGCCCCACTTTCCCCCTAAACCAATGATAGGATCTTTTCAAATTCTCCAAATATTATATAATCTATAACAAAATTTTAAAACTTAGAAACAAAGGAAAAGAGATTATTGTTATCAGTTTTACATTAAAATGTAAATGTGACAAGGGAAAATACCAGAATTTATACATATAAGAGGAAAAATGGGTTCTGAAATATCCAGACAGGGTACCACCTTCAAGTACTTTAATACAAATACTAAACATACTAAAAATTCTGATGACATATCTTAGGTACTATGTGAAATATTTTGCCAACTCTGAGGTATATCTAACATTTAAATTAAACTATAAAAACCCATAAAGAGGGACTGAGGTTGGGGCTCAGTAGCAGAGCACTTGGTTTGATCTTTAGCATGACATACTAAAATAAACATATAAAATAAGGTATGTTGTCCACCTACAACTACCAAAAAAAATTAAAACAAAAACAATAAAGAAGTAGCTATGATTATATAAGAGAATGTCTTTATTCTTAGTAAATATATGTTCAAATAATTACAGAAAAAGGACACAGTGCCTCCAACTTATTCAGGAGACAAAAATGGAGAGAAATGCATATGAAACAAAATGCAAGCAACTGGTGAAGAGCACTGGGAGGTCCTTGTATTATTTCTGTAACTTATACTAAATTTTAAATTGGACTCTAGCAAAAACTTTTTTTAACCTGAAACAAATATGACAGAAGGTAAATATTTGTTAAATTAAGTTATAGATAGGTACATGAACATTCATTACATCACATTATCTTTTTCATTATTTTTCTTATGATAAAGAAAATCCAAATGATAAAAAACTTTATACTCTAGTTCCAGTAAAATATACTCTGACCATGAGGAATGTTACTTAGGATGATGCTATTTATCATATGAATTATAATTTGCCTTCCTCTGATTGTAACTTTACTAATAGGTTAGGTAAGCCCCTATTTACAACCAAAAAAAAAAAAGGAATATCCTGAAAAAGACTTTACTATAAAATGAAAACCGAGAACCAAAGGTTTTATCATGATAGAAGACAACAGTATGTTCTAAGAAAGAGAGGAAATCTAAGAAAAGAAACATTCTGTATCCTAATATGGATATAATCACATGCCTCTAAACATATGTAAAATGATACACAAAGGTTTTACTTTAATACTAAACTTTGTGGATATTACATCACACTATTGTGCATACGTACTTAGAAAACATAGAACTTCTTGGTTCAAATCCCAAAATCTACAATTCAATAAACTGAAATAGATTATATGAGCACTCAGATTTATTACCAGTCCTTGTAATTCTCGTCAACCTATCTCTGAGTTTTTGGGGGTTTGTTTCATCTTGGTTTTAGAATAATCATTTCAGACTTTTGAGTAGGAGGCATACAGTAAGATCAAGGTACTTGCAAGGAAGAATGAAGAATTGGCTGTCAAGAGTTCTGACATAATAACATGAAATCTTGATAAATCTGTAAAATTAACTGTCTTACAAAAGATCTTGAAGTGTCCACCAACAGTTGAATAGATAGAGAAAATGCGATGTGTATATATACAATAGAATTGTATTTTAACCTTAAAAAAAAAAAATACTCCGCAAGGCACAGTGGCTCACACCTGTAATCCATGTGACTCAGGAGGATTGCAAATTTGAGGCCAGCCTTAGCAATTTAGCAAGGTTCTAAGCAACTCAATGAGACCCTATCTCAAAATAAAAAATAAAAAGGGCTGTGGATGTAGCTCAGTGATAAAGCACTCGTGGGTTTAATCCGTGGTACAATTTTTTAGAAAAGAAAGAGTGAGAGAAGGAGGAGACGAAAAGAGGAGAAAAGGCTAGGATTACAGGGGTGGGCCACTGTCCCCAGCTGCCACATGATCTTAATCCTGAAATTTTAAAAAGTTATCACAGAAGGAACAAGTAAAATGGTGTTTACTAAAAGTTTAGGTGATTAGGAAGGAGAGGCAGATGGAAGATGTTGGTCAAAGGCTATAAAATTCTAGTTAGTTAAAAAAAAATCTAGTTAGATAGGAGTTTTGGGGTTTTTTTGTTTGTTTTGTTTTGTTTTTTAATGTCCTAAATGGGCAAATATATAGAAACCGAAAGTAGGTAAGTAGTTGCTTGGGGCCAGGAAAGGGAAGAGTACCTGGAAGGAAACCCAGTCACTACTAATGGTTACAGAGTTTCATTTTTGGACAATAAAAATCCTAAAGTTGTGGTGATATCTTTCCAATGCAGCAAACAAACTAGAAACCACTGGCTTTTACATTTTGAATTGGTGATATATTAATATATTATTTGTGAATTACATCTCAATAAAGATATTTTCAAGGGAGGGTGCTAGAAATCAAGTTGGACATACTCCTCCTCTCCTTCACTGCCTCAGTCACATTCTGGGAAAAAAATAAAAATAAAGGTCCCTTAGTGCCCTTGGGGAAGACTATGGGAATAGAGCATATGTTTTAAAAACATAGCTTTGGCCAAAACTTATTACAACATCACTTTGAATCTTGTCCTTTGTTCAAATATACATATATACAGGGAAAATATAAGCCTAAAAATGTATTTAATGGTTAAATAACCATGAAACTAACTTTTTTTAAGGCAAATATGGAAATGGATAGAGGTAGATTATTTCTGCTATCTTCCTTCCCCTGTCCTATATCTCATTTCAGAGATTCACTGTTAACCTAGTTATGTCAGTATTTCTACTGTAGAATTTAACACAAAAATTTCATCTAATAGTGAAGTAAGATTACCAAGTCACCATTTAGAAACAACTCTTAACTAAGAAAATTCAAGATTTAAACCAATAATTCTTAAAGTTAATAATTTTTAGTTTATGTTCTTAATAACAAACAATATAATCACAAACCCAGAAGTTGATAAAAGATCTGGAAATAAATATTTCTATTAAATTCTGTAAGAAGGGAAAAAAAACTAACCCACGGCAACAAGGAGATCACACCAGTAATTCACTGGGGCAGGAGGGAGAAATGCTAGCCAATGGGCACCTGGAACCTGTTAGCAGTGATGGGAATATTCTGTATCTTGACTGGGCAATGATTTTACAAGTGTATACATCTTCTCAAAAAAAGTTAGGTGAATGTTGTTATATACAAATTTACATTAATAAAGTTCACTTGAAAAAGTAAAAATATGCAGATACAAATCAAGCTTCAAAATATTACCAGGAAATTAAATATTAAGAAACAAATTCGGGCCTGGGGTTATGGCTCAGTAGTACAGCGCTTGCCTAGCATGCATGATGCAGTGGGTTCAATCCTCAGCACCACATGATAATAAAAAGAAATAAAATAAAGGTATTATGTCCATCTACAACTAATTTTATGTGTGTGTATAATTTTTTTTTAAAGAAAGAAACAAATTCAATGAATTTAACTTAAATTAAAAGGCAATCTGTATGGAACCCAGTGTTTCTCCCAGAGTCATTTGGCCCTCAACTATTTGCCCAACTATAGGAGAAGCATTTCAGTCAAAATATAAACCTTTCCTTTAAGCATTAGAATACTTTAAAAATGATGTCTGGGAAAATACCAAATGCACACTTTTCTAACCCATCCACAAGAAAATAATCTGAAGTATATCCATTAAAAAATTTCATCTGTTCCATAACAAAGGAAAAATACTCGAAAAAGTCAAAAGAATACTGGGGAATGATACTGGCCATATATAATGTGCATGTGTAAATATGTAACAACAAATGCCACCATTAGAATTATAATGTACCAATGACAGGATTTCATCCTTTCTTATAACCAAATAAAATTCTATTATGTACTTATATATCATATTTTCTTTATCTAGTCATCAGTTGATGGACACTTAGGCAGACTCCATTTCTTAGCTATTATGAATAATGCTGCAAGGAATGTGAGATTGCTATACACTTTCATTCCTTTTGGATAGGTTAACCCATAGTGGGACTGCTGGATCTTGTAGTAGTTCAATTAATTTTCTGAGGAATCCCTATACTGTTTTCCATAATGGCTGTGATTCCAGGCTCAGAAAGACAAATACTACATCATTTCATTTATATATGGAATGTAGAAAAAGTGATCTCAAAGTTGAGAGTAGAAAAGAATAGCAGTTACTAGAGGCAGGGGAGAGAAAAGGAGGGATGAAGAAAGGTTGGTCAGTAGGCACTACAATACAGTAAGACAACAGAAATAAATCCTGGTGTTGTACTGCTCAGTAGGGTGGCTACAGAAAACAATATTATACTGTGCACTTCAAAAATTCTAGAAGACTTAAAAAAAATGCTAGAAGAAAGGATTTGAAACATTTTTGCCACAAAGAAATGTCAAATATTTAAGCACATAGATAGACTTACCCTAACTGAACAAAACACAGCATATATATTATATATAGAAACATCACATGGTAACTCATAAATATATGTGCAATTTTAGTTGACAACTTAAAAAATAGTTTCTAAAACCACTAAACATAGTTGGGCATGGTGGCACACACTTGTTGTCCCAGGTACTCATGAGGGCAAGGCATGAGGATAGCAGGAGTTCAAGGTCAAGGCCAGCCTGGGCAACACAGCAAAACCCCCAACTAAAAAATGGGGCTACGCCTGGGAATGTAGCTCAATGGTAGAGCAAGCACTTGCCCAGCATACAATTTCCAGTACCAACCCAAAAAAAAGAAATTTTTTTTTTAAATATTCTTAGCCAAGCATAGTAGTAGTACAGATCTGTAATCCCAGATACTCAGGAGATTAAGGCAGAAGGATCCTGAGTTTCAAGGCCAGCCTGGCAACAAGTAGAGACCACCATATTGAAGAAAGAAGAAGAAGAGGAAGAGGAAGAGGAAGAGGAAGAGGAAGAGGAAGAAGAGGAGGAAGAAGAAGAGGAGGAAGAAGAGGAGGAAGAAGAGGAGGAAGAAGAGGAGGAAGAAGAGGAGGAAGAAGAGGAGGAAGAAGAGGAGGAAGAAGAGGAGGAAGAAGAGGAGGAAGAAGAGGAGAAAGAGGAGAAAGAGGAGAAAGAAGACGAGGAAGAGAGGAGAAAGAAGACGAGGAAGAGAGGAGGAGGAGGAGGAGGAGGAGGAGGAAGAGATACACATTTATTAAGCATTCAAAAAAAATAAAAACAAAGTTGAATAACACACTTTCCAATTTCAAAACTTATTACAAAAGACAGCAATCAAGACAATGTGGTGCTAATATAAGAATAGACATAGATCAAGGGAATAGAAGTCCAGAAATAAACCCTTACATATATGGTCAACTGACTTTTTACAGGAATGCTAAGATAGCTCAATAGGAATCATCCTTTTTTTTTTTTTCAACAAGTGATGAATAACATAAAATTAAAAACCGTTACATGGGGCTGGGGATGTGGCTCAAGTGGTAGCGCGCTCGCCTGGCATGCGTGCGGCCCGGGTTCGATCCTCAGCACCACATACAAACAAAGATGTTGTGTCCGCTGAAAACTAAATAAATAAATAAATATTTTTTTAAAAAAAACGTTACATAAGGGGCTGGGGATGTGGCTCAAGGGGTAGCGCGCTCGCCTGGCATGCGCGGAGTGCTGGGTTCGATCCTCAGCACCACATAAAAGTAAAATAAAGATTTTGTGTCCACCAAAAACTAAAAAATATTAAAAAAAATTTTTTTAAATTACATAAGAGCAATATATGAATAAAAACTTTTTAACTTTTATAAGAAAACACAAGTAAATTTTTTTAAATTTTTTATTTATATGACAGCGGAATGCATTACAATTCTTATTACACATATAGAGCACAATTTTTCATATCTCTGGTTGTACACAAAGTATATTCACACCAATTCTTGCCTTCATACATGTACTTTGGATAATAATGATCATCACATTCCACCATCATTTATAACCCCATGCCCCCTCCCTTACCCTCCAACCCCTCTGCCCTATCTAGAGTTCGTCTATTCCTCCCATGCTCCCTCTCCCTACCTAACTATAAATCAGCCTCCTTATATCAGAGAAAACATTTGGCATTTGGTTTTTTGGAACTAGCTAACTTCACTTAGCATTATCTTCTCTAACTCCATCCATTTACCTGCAAATGCCATGATTTTATTCTCTTTTATTGCTGAATAATATTCCATCGTGTATTTTATATACGCCACATTTTTTTATCCATTCATCTATTGAAAGGCATCTAGGTTGGGGCTATTGTGAACTGTGCTGCTATAAACACTGATGTGGCTGTATCCCTGTAGTATGCTGTAGAAAACAGGAGAAAATTTTTATGACCTTGGATTCAGCAATGGTTTCTAAGATATAAAACCAAAAGGGCAAGAATACAGAAAAAATAGATAAATGGATTTCATTAAAATTGTTTTTGTGCTCCAAAGGTCATAATCAAAACAAAGGAAAAGTCCACCCAAGGGTAAAGTTTTTGGTTTTTTGTTTTGGGGGATTTTTTGTTTGTTTTGTTTTGGGGTATTGGGGATTGAACCCAGGAGTGTTTAACCACTGAGCTACATCCCCAGCACCACACCACCACTCCTTTTTTTTTGAAACAGGGCCTTGATAAGTTGCTGAGACTTTGAATTTGTGATCCTTCTGCCTCAACCTCCAGGCTTGGACCACAGTGTCTGGCAAGCATTTTTGTCTATAATAAATAACTCCTAAGACTCAACAATAATGTTTCAAAGTTTCCAATTAAAATATAAGCTAATGATCTACACAGACATTTTTCCAAAGAAGATATACAAATGGCCACAAGCATGGAAAAATGTTCAACACATCATTAATCATTAAGGAATTATAACTCAAAACCACAAATGGAATATTTCAAAACCACTAGGATGGCTAGAGTCAAAAAAGATAAATAGGGCTGGAGATACAGTTCACTGATAGAGGGTTCAACCCACCCCAGTATTACAAAAAAAAAAAAAAAAGTTTTAATTTAAAAAAATGTAGTCAAGGATACAGAGAAATTAGAACCCTAATATAGTGCTGATAAGACTCTGAAATGGTATAGCTCCATTGTAGAGAAAAGTCTGGTAGCTCTTCAAAAAAATTAAATGTATAATTACCATATGACCCAGTAATTTCAACCCTAGATATATACCCAAAATAACCAACAATGTGTGTTCACACAAAAACGTGTACATAAGGGTTCATAAAAACAATACTCATAATAGTAAAAGAGTAGAAATAGCCAATGAATGAATAAACAATATGGTATATCGATAAAATGGAATATTATTAATCAGACCTTAAAAGCAATGAAGTACTGACAAAACACTTCCACATGGATGAATCTTACAACATTATTCTAAGGTTAAAGGACAGACAGAAAAGGTCACATACTGTATAATTTCATTTACATGAACTATCCTAATCAGATAAATCCATAAAAACAAAATCCATAGAAACAAAAGCTCAATTTGTGGCTACCAATGATAGAGAGGTAGTAAACTGGAGTAACATGCATGGAACATTTGGGGAGTTCTAAAATCAGTAATGATAACTGCACAGCTCTGAACATACTAAAAAAAAAAATTATATTTTCTTAAATAAAAACAAAAAAGTAGTATTTTTACATTCTTAACTCTTTTTTCCTTTTCTTAAAAAACAGAATTTACCCCTTTGAAGTGTGTTTGCAATTATCAAGGCTCAACACCTTGAACCTCCAAATTTAAACAAAACAGGAGACACAAAGTTACATCAGCTTCCAAAAACATCAACAAACTAAAGAGGAACTGGGGATGTAGCTGTAGTACAGCATGCACAAGACTCTGAACTTGATTCCTAGCATGACAAAAAAAAAAAAAAAAAAAGGAAAAGGGAAAAATGTTAAGCCTATTCCTAAGACAACCAAATCAATGATAAACATCGTATGATAACCAAATAAAATCTAGCAATTCTATTCATGATACAAAACTATAAAAAGGGGGAGCTGGGGATACACACACACACACACACACACGAAATTAAGAAAACAATTCCATGTACAATAGAATCAAAAAGAATAAACATTTAGGTATAAACTTACTGAAGAAGCAAAAAACTAATTCATTTATAACTATGAAATGCTTCCCAAAATTGAATATACAAATAAATGGAAAGATAACCATCTGAAGATGTCAATACCACCCAAAGTGAAATACAATCCCTATCAAAATTTCAATCATGGACTGGGTTGTAATAGAGTGCTCAGTGATAGAGTGCTTGCCTAGCAAGTGTGAGGCACTGGGTTCAACTGTCAGCATCACATATAATAAAAATGAAGGTTCATCCACAAATAAAAAAAAAGTGTATATTTTTAAAATTTTTTCAATCATTTCATTTTTTTTGCAGAAATAGATAATTTCATCCTAAAATTTATATAGAATTTTCAAGGACCCTATATAGCCAAAACAACCGTGAAGATCAAGAACAATGTTAGAGAATTCATGTTTCTTGATTGCAAAATATACTAAAGCTACAGTCAGTCAAGTAGTATTGAGGTAAATAGAGTCCTTGCTCATGTTAGGCAGCTGTTCTAAGTTCCTTCCCCAGCACCACAAAAAAGTAAAATAAAACCAAACCAAAAAACAGTGGGAAAGGTAGTGTAGACATATAAACAAATGGAATAAAGTCTAAAGTCCAGAAATAAACACTTATACAGTAGTCCCCCTTGCCCAGTTCACTTTCTGTGGTTTCAGTTACCTGAGGTCAACCACAGTATGAAAATATTAAATATTAATATTAAAATTCCAGAAACGATTCACAAGTTTTAAATTGCATACTATTCTGAATATCATAATGAAATGTCATTCTGAAAAAAGAAAAAACAGAAATATCATTCTGTCCCAGGACATGAATCATCCCTTTGTCCAGCACATGCACTACTTATCCTTCAGTTAATTAAGAGCTATGTCAACCATCAAATCAAATATTGCAGTATCACAGTGCTTGTGTTCAAGTAACTCTTATTCATAGCTGAACACTCACAAAGACTGTCATTCACCTCACTTCATCTCATCACAGGTACTGTATCATCTCACACCATGACAGAAAAGATTAGTACAGTATAAGAAGAAAACCACACTTCAGTATATTGTTATTAACTGTTCTATTTTATTATTATCAGTAATCCCTTACTGTGGCTGTTTTATAAATTATCATATGATTTTGCACAAAATAGGTAAAAACAATGTAAACACAGAGTTTCGTACTATCCACAGTTCCAGGCATCCACAGGTCTTAGAACATCCTATCCATGGATAAAAGTGACTACTATATGATCAAACTATTTTTAACAAAGATACCAAGACTATTTGGTATCAAACAATCTTTTCAATAGTCCAGGAAAATTGCATGTGCCTAAATACAAGAATAAAGTTGGACACTTCCCTTACACCAAATACATAAAATAAATCAAAATGATCAAAGACATAAGCATAAGAGCTAAAAATTTTAAAACTCTGATAAAGAAACAGAGGGGCTAAAGTTGTGGCTCAGTGGTAAAGTGCTTGCCTTGCATGCATGAGGCCCTGGGTTGGATTCTCAGCACCACATAAATAAATAAAAGGTATTTGTGGTCATCTAAAAATTAAAAAAAAAGAAAGAAATGGGGAAAGCTTCATGACACTGCATTTAGTAATGATTTCTTGAGTATGACAACCAAAGACAAAATACTATAATAAAAGTAAAAATACTGTAACAAGAGTTATATGAATGTGGCTTCTTAAAATATCTTCTTGTTCTTATCCTTCCTGTCATGATATGAGCTGATACAATGTCTGTGTCACAAGATGAAGAGAGGTAAATGATAGGTTTTTGTGATGTAATGTTAGGCTATAGGTAAAGGTTACTGGAACATAAGCACTGTGATACTGCAACAGTTGATTTGCTGGTTGACATGACTATTAAGTGACTAAAGGACAAAGAAAAATAAACTATTACTATCTCACAATGAAAACCTTTAGTGTCTCAAAGAGCACTATCACACAATACAAAGGCAACTCCACAGGAGAAAATATATATCTGATAAAGGATTAATATCCAGAATATAGTTTAAAATAACTCATCAACAACAAATACAACTCAAAAGTGGACAAAGTACTTTGTTATGGACTTTGTGCCCCCTCAAATTTCAAATGTTGAAGCCCTAATCCCTAATGTGACAATATATTTAGAGGTAAAATCTTTAGTTACAATAAAGATTAAATAAGATCATCCAGTTGAGTCCTGATTCAACAGGATTATTGAGTTTATCAGAGACGCCAGAAAGCTTGCTCTCCAAGAAGAAAGCCTGACCAAAAACTGAATATTGTCAGAACATTAATCTAGAACTTTTCAGCCTCCAGAACTAAGAGAATAAAGTTGTTGTTTAAGCCACCCAGCCTGCAGTATTTTGTTATGGTAGCCTGGAAAACTAGCATAGATTTAAACAGACATTTTTCAAAGATATACAAAATGCCAATATGTACCAGAAAAGATGTTCAACACCACTAGTCAGAGTCACACAAATCAAAACCACAATGGGATACTACTTCACATCCATTAGGATTGCTACTTTTTTAAAAAAAATTAAGGATTTTTTAAAATGTTGGCTAGGATATAAAAAAAAACTGCACACTGCTGGTAGAAATGTAAACTACAGTCACTATGGAAATGACAAGGATATTTCTCAAAAAATTAAACACAGAATAACTATATGATTCAGCAATTCCACTTCTGGGTATGTACCCAAAAGAAATAAAATCAGGAACTTGAATAGATATTTGTAACTGGATGTTCATAACACCATTATTCCCAATGGCTAAATGGTTTCAAGTATCCATCAATGGATGAATAAAGAAACAAATGTGGTACATATATATAATAGGTACTGTATTCAGTCTTTAAAAGAAAGGTAATTCTGACCCATGTCACAACATAGATAAATCTTGAAAACTTTAGGCTAAGTGAAATAAGCCAGTCACAAAACAACAGATACTCTAGGTTTCCACTTACACTGAGATACTTACAGTAGTGGAGGGTGAAAATGTGAATGGTGGTTGCCAGAGATGAGTGGCAGCGGAGAACAGGCAATTAGAGTTTAATGAGTCCAGAGTTTTAGTTGAAAAGGATGAAAAAGTTCTGGGCTGGGGATGTGGCTCAAGCGGTAGCGCGCTCGCCTGGCATGCGTGCGGCCCGGGTTCGATCCTCAGCACCACATACCAACAAAGATGTTGTGTCCGCCGAGAACTAAAAAATAAACATTAAAAATTCTCTCTCTCTCACTCTCTCTCCTCTCTCACTCTCTTTAAAAAAAAAATAAATAAAAAAAATTTTTAAAAAAAAGGATGAAAAAGTTCTGAAAATGGCGAGAATTGCACAACAATTGAATGTACTTACAGAACTATACACTTGAAAAAACATAAGTGAATTGAGAATTTTTGGGAAATAAACGAGCAATCCATTAAAAAAATAATAAAATCCTAAGCATTCTCAAAAGAAACTCCAAGTGACAAACTGAATATTCATTAAGATATTATAACATTTTTTAAAAAGACATTATAAATTATTACAGGCTACCTAAGCACCTCAAAAAAATAAATAAAAGAGACACCAGAAATTACTAAATTTCTGGGGCTGGGATTGTGGCTCAGCAGTGGAGCACTCACCTAGCATGCACGAGTCGCTGGGTTCAATCCTCAGCACCACATAAAAATAAAGGAATTGTGTGCAACTAAAATATTAAAAAAAAAAAAAAAAGAATTCCTAATTTCTAAGGTTTGTGTGTGCAAGCATGCATGTGTGCTAAGGATTAAATCTAAGGCCTTACACATCCTTATGCATCCTAAGCATGCCCTCTACCTCTAGGCTATATCCCAAACCAACCCTCTAAGCTTTAAAAAAAAAAAAAAAAAAAAAAAACTTTAAACAAAACTGATGGACTGGAGATGCAGCTCAGTGGAAGAGTGCTTGCTCAGCACAAACCAAGACCCAGACTCAATCCTCAGCACTGCAAGAAAAAAAAGGAAAAAAAGCAAAACCTTAAGAAATTAAGCAGCCATTCAGATATGTTCAAAGAAGACTTTTTTTGTGTGGGGAGGGTACTGAGGATTTAACTCAGGGGCACTCAATCACTGAGCCACATCCCCAGCCCTTCTGGCCTCAAAGAAGACTATTAAAAGGCAAAGGAAAATTAGAAGGAAAAGCAAAATCCTAAAGCTTACCTTTGTATTTTGTTAGTATCAATCTTTAGGCCAAATGTGAGTTAAACCTATGCTTTACATGATGTTTGAGCAATTTCTACTTATATATAGTTTAAAAAAAAAAGCTGAGTCATTGGTGCATGCCTATAATACTGTCAAATTTGGGAGGCTAAGACAGGAGGATCACAAGTCCAAGCCAGCCCAGACATCTTGTGAGAGGCCATCTCAAAATAAATAATAAAAAGGGTTTGGGATGTAGCTCAGTAGTAGAGCACCCCTGTTCTCAACCTTCAGTACTGCAAAAGAAAAAAAAAAATTTTTAAAGCTTTGTAGTGTGTGGTGGCCTGTAACCCCAGCAGCTTGGGAGGCAGAAGGATGGCAAGTTCAAAGTCAGCCTCAGCAACTTAACAAGACCCTAAGCAACTTAGTAAGACCCCATCTCAAAATAAAAAATTAAAGGCTGGGGATGTGACTCCGTGGTAGAGATTCTCTTCTTCCCCATTCAAAAAGTTTAAATATTTTTTACAAGTTTCTATATCGACCATATCATTTTTGTTATGTACATGCCCCAACAAATATAATACAACATTCAAATATTCTAAATACCAGTAATCTTTCAGGTACCAAAACTGAATACACAAATTTAGCAAGATACTGTTTATTAAAATTCCATATCCAGTTGGGTGCAGAGGCACGTTTATAATCTAAGAAGCTTGGGAGGCTGAGGCTGGAGGATCACAAGTTCAAAGCCAGCCTCAGCAACTTAGTGAGGCTCTAAGCAACTCAGCAAGACCCCTTCTCTAAATAAAACATTAAAAAGGGCTGGAGATGTTAAGCTCCCCTGGGTTCAATCCCAGAACCGCCCCAAAAAAACAAAATCCACATCCATCTAGACTTCAACTTAAGCACCTTGTGTTCCTAGAGCCTTTAATCTCAGCCATGAATTTTCTGTTAGGCTTATTTTTCTATATAGTGTGCAAAATGTTCTCTCTAGCCATACATGGTTTAACTAGCAGAAATGATTCACTTTAATTAGCACAATATGCAATGACCTAATAATTTTTTTAGCTAGTAAGAAAAAACTAATGTGTTCATAACTTATCTGATTAATTTTTTATTTTTATTTTTTGGGGGGTGTGCTGGGAATTGAACCCAAGGGTGCTTTACCACTGAACTACATCCCCAGTCCTTTTTTTTATTTTTTATATATTTTTAGTTGTAGATGAACACAATAACTTTATTTTACTTTTATGTGCTTCACATGCAAGGCAAGCGCTCCACCACTGACCCTACAACCCCAGCTACAACCTCAGCTCCCTTTTTATTTTTTTAAATGATTTTTTATAGTTGTAGATGGACAGAATGCCTTTATTTTGTTATGTGGTGCTAAAGATCAAACCCAGTGTTTCTCATGTGCTAAGCAAGCGCTCTGCCACTGAGCCACAACCCTGGCCCAACCCCTTTTTATTTGTTGAGACAGGGTCTCACTAAGCTTCAGAGGCTGGCATTGAACTTGTGATATTCCTTCTGAGTCACTGGGATTATAAGCATGTGATACCACATCCAGATGATTAAATTCTTAACTTCCTTACTCTTAAAAATAAAAAAAAAAAAGTGTGGGGTATGGAGGCACATGCCAGTAATCCCAGCAAATTGGGAGGCTGAGGCAGGAGAATAGAAAGTTCAAGACATGCGTCAGGATCTCAGCAAGGCCCTACTCAAAAATTAAAAATTAAAAGGGCTAGAGATGTGGTTAAGCCCTGGGTTCAGTCCCAGGTACCAAATAATAATA
This sequence comes from Spermophilus citellus, assembly GCF_964194105.1. NCBI lineage: Eukaryota > Metazoa > Chordata > Mammalia > Rodentia > Sciuridae > Spermophilus > Spermophilus citellus. The sequence goes on along the minus strand of NC_138184.1, from coordinate 116,829,750 downwards.
ATAATAATAATAATGATGATAAAAGAGTAAAATGTACATATATGGTCATCATCTAACATCCTAGTACAGTTAGATATTTCAAATACACTATAAACATAATTTTACTTGAGTTTGAGTTTAATCTAGAAAAATATTTTCTAAAGATTGAACTAAAGACTGGAAACATGTGAATATAAATTAACAGTCCAAATGTCTTAATGAGCAAATATCATTATTTTAAGAAGATAACTGTATTAATCTCTTGACAAAATATTCCTTTCTCCTTTCTTGTATATAAAATTGGACAGTTTAAACCACTTCATTAGATACATAAGTGAGAAACCCATGGCAAGACAAAACATCATTTACTTTTAAGTATGTAGTTATGGTACTAAGAATAAAAGTGCTCCATGTCAAGTGGTGGGGCCTCGAAACCTCTTCCCCAGAAAAAAAGACAGGAAACATAAAACGAGATAATTAACTTAATGAGTCAATGACTATTAGCAAAACTATGTAGTCACATATTTGTTCCCAAAACATTAAGAGCAATAATTTTAGGTTTTTACCTTATACTATGTCCCTGGAAGAAAAGAAATAAGACACCATAACTAACTACATTAAAACAGACAAATCTTTGTATTCTTAAAAGCAAATAGTATTTTGGTACTTAAAAAATGCTATGCCTTATGGATTCTAATTAAAATTACCTTTACTCTTAACATTTAACATGATATATTCCCTTTAAATTGAGTTGATTAAGATTTTGGTAAAATCCCCATACCAAAAGAAGGTAGAAAACTATTGACTATCCAGAAAAATCTATCTACTTGATGCAAAAAAAAAAAAAAAAAAAAAGCACCTATACTAGAATATTATTTTCCAACTCCTATTCCTTTTCCTTCATAGGCTACATTACAGTGAGAAACTACACCTTGTTCAACAATACATCCAGAGTCTACCGCATAACAGTTCCTAGTAAATAAGTGACACAGATAAATATTTATTGTACTAACAAGCCTAAGCTAAGTCTTTCAAAGGAAAAAGGTAATGGTATCAAAGAGAAGATGTTTCAAGGCAAGAGAAATACTTCAAAAAATTCCTACCTGCTAATTAAATAAGATTTTAAATTTCAAAATTAATTTGAATTCATGGAAGTTATGGAAATCAGATGATCAATGTAGATATGCCTGGTTAACACCATGGACTTATTTTTCAGTACAAGAAAAATGTTATCCAGGCATGCATTAGGAGATTGGTATAAGAAGAACTATCCAGGGGCTGGTGATGTGGTTCAAGCGGTAGTGCGCTCACCTGGCATGCGCACGGCGCTGGGTTCGATCCTCAGCACCACATACAAATAAAGATGTTGTGTCCGCCAAAAACTAAAAAATAAATATTAAAAAAAAAAATTCTCTCTCTTTAAAAAAAAAAAAAAAAGAAGAAGAAGAAGAAGAAGAAGAAGAACTATCCATCTCTGAAGTACCAAGAGACAAGTACAGATAATGCTCTCCAACTTCAGGTTTTTCTTTTTTTTTTTTTTTAAAAGAATTTTTAATATATATTTTTTAGTTCTCGGCGGACACAACATCTTTGTTGGTATGTGGTGCTGAGGATCAAACCCGGGCCACACGCATGCCAGGCGAGCACGCTACCGCTTGAGCCACATCCCCAGCCCCCAGGTTTTTCTGATGCCAGAATAACACCAGCAGTTACTAATCTTTTCTAAATTAAACACTTTAATTCCTTGCACTAACAGTATAAGACATTTGATAATTTCAGAGGGAAAACCATTTTACAGTTTCAAAATATATAAGCAACTTCCCTTTACTAAGTGATCCTTCAACAACTATTCAAAACCCATTTAATAGCAAATACTATTTACTCATAAGATCTTCCAGCTACCCAAAGATCTTACTTACCCTTAGATATTGTGAAAATGTATATTTACCTATAAATGACTTTTTACCAAGACATTTTTTAAAAAAGTATTAAGTAAAAGCATAATACTTTTATAACAATATTAGTTGCCTAGAAATAATGATGATGATAAAATGAGGGGAAGTTATTTGTCCTCATTTGTCAATATTTAAATGCCAAATGTGGCACAAAGATTTGTTACAATGAAATAAAATAACTGGTAAAACAAGCATGATTTATTAGGCAGATGAAAACCACGTTATGATTATGAATTCTCAGAGGTATGTATTACAACTCATGTGAATCCCAGTGTAATATTTTTTTTTGTCAGTCTCTAGGACTGATTTTTTTTTTGAGAATTTTAATATTTTATTTTTTAGTTGTCGGCGGACACAACATCTTTGTTTGTATGTGGTGCTGAGGATCGAACCCGGGCCGCACGCATGCCAGGCGAGCTCGCTACCGCTGAGCCACATCCCCAGCCCCCCAGTGTAATATTTAAAATCTTACCTGAAGGGTCTTTTCTTAGATGATGAGTAGAGACTGGGTTAATTCTGCTAAGAAAACAAAACTGAAGCCTGTAAACCTAAACAATGCTCCAACTAGGAGATACTTCTAGCAACACTTTTTCTTTAATTTAATGCCTCCTTAATATAAAAATTAGCCATTTTCAATCATTTTTTCTCCTCCAATATTAAAGCAGACTTTTAAAAGCCTAGTGCGCTTAAATTATTTCCATATTTTAATGAATATCAGGTGGTTAGAGCCAATACAAAAATCTTATTAAATGTGCTAGAATATTATTAAACAAGAACACAATAATCCAAAATTGAGTAATGATATTATATCTTAAAGTTCAAACTATTCTAGGTATAAGGGCCAGTGAGACAGTTCTGGTTATTGACTGTAGGCATTAAAATGCAACTGGTAAAATAGTACATTCAGAGTACTATTTACAATATTATTAGGAAGGCTAACATTTCTTATTTTACATAAAATCTAGTAGTGAGCAATTAGAACATGAATATTGGCTATACCAGGACAAGTGCTGTTAGAAGGCTACCTACAAAAATACAACCTGTAAGATTAAAGTAGTCTGACCATGATGGAGTGAGTAACTTGAGACTAGACCTCCCCATACTATAAGCAACTAAAAAATTGGCAAAATATATGGAATAACCATTCTTAAATACTGAATAATAGAAAAGAACTGTGATTCCCAAGAGAAAACAAATTACCTTAGCCTTAAGAATGTTCAAGCTTTGTGCTTTGAGGCACTTTCCAGACTCCAAATCTGGGAATCCAAGCAGAGCAGAAACCCAGTCAGAAACTCTAATGAGTTTTGGAAGGCTGTAATTTGTGGGACACCCTTTTATCTTTAACACTTAAACTAGCTGCACATGTGATGGGTGAGATTCCATGGATAAAGAAACAATCATTAGGTAACAAGCAACTACTTGAGAACTTTAAACTTGATTATCAAAGTCAACACAGACATTCTGGTTCTGACCAAAGATGTTTTATTTAGCTGAGGACATTCAGCTAAGACCTTAAAAACTGGGCTAACCTAGCCCTATGGCAAAGGTCTCTCTCTCTCCAGGCCTATTCTAACAAAGTTTTAATAAAAACAAGCCTTGAAGAATTCAGATAAATGCATCTTTTCCTCTTTAAGAGGCAACTGTTTAAAACAAATAATAATAACAATGAATCGTGGTTGTTAATGGTTTAGATATTAGATGATCCCCAAAAGCTCACCTGTGAGACATTGCAAGAAGGTTTAGAGGTGAAATGATTGGGTAATGAGATCCTTAATCTAGTCAGTGCGTTAATCTCCTGATAGGGATTAACTGGGTGGTAACTGTAGGTAGGATGTGGCTGGAGGAGGTAGGTCTCTGAGGGTGTGCCTCTGGGATTTATACATTTTGTCTGTGGTGAGGGGAGCTCTCTCTGTTTCCTGGTACCATGTCCCCAGCTGCTTTCCTCTGCCACACACTTCCTCCGTGATGTTCTGCGTCACCTCAGGCCCTAAGGAATGGAGTCAGCCACCTTTGGACTGAGACCTCTGTAACCGTAAGTCCCAAAATAAACTTTCCTTCTTAAAATTGTTTCTGTCAGGCCTTTTGGTCACAGCAGTGAAAAAGCTGACTAAAATATACCGGTTTGTAATATATCTAAAAATAAAATGCAAAACAATAGGAAAATGGACAGGAGGTGGGAAAACAGAGATACACTACCATAGAGTTCTTATTTAATACATGAAGTAGTATAGTTGTACTTTAAAGTAGGTTGTGCCTTTGTAAATGCTATAGTAGTCATGGAAAAAATAAAACAGGGCTGGGGATATAGTTTAATGCTAAACATGGACTCTACCACCGGGTTAATTAAAAATTACAATTAAATATAGCTAACACAGTAGAGGTGATAAAATAAAATATTCCAAAATACTTAATCAAGTCCATGAGAGAAAAACAAAATATATGAGATAAATAGAAAGCAAATAGCAAGCCAGGTACAGTAGCACACATCTACAGTCCCAACAACTAGGGAGACTGAGGCAAGAGGTTCACAAGTTTGAGGCCAGCCTAGACAACTTAGTGAGATCCTTTCCAAAAGGGCTGGGGAGATATGGAGATGGGGTTCAGTTCAGTGTTTAAGCACTACTGGGTTTCAATCACCAGTACCAAAAAAAAAAAAAAAAACCTCCATCATTACTTCACTCATTATACAAACTTTAATTCAAAGCGTTTCATAGACCTAAATGTAAAACCTAAAGTTATAAAAAGTTTAAAAAAAAAAATAGCCAGGTGTGGTGGTGCATTCCTGTAATCCCAGCAGCTAGGGAGGCTGAGGCAGGAGGATCACAAGTTCAAAGCCAACCTCTGCAAAGGCGAGGTACAAAGCAACTCAGACCCTGTCTCTAAATAAAATACCTAATAGGGCTGGGTATGTTGCTCAGTGATTGAGTACTCCTTAGTTCAATCCCTGGTTTAAAAAAAAAAAAAATCTGGAAGAAAAATAAAGAAAACATTAGTGACCTTAGAAACAAATCCTTAAATAAGATACAAAGAGCATTATCTATTGCGGGGGAGGGGGGGTGAAAAACAGCCACTTGGACTACATAGAAATTAAATTGTTTTGTTCTCTGAAGACACTATTAAGAAAAAAGAAAACCACAAACTATGAGAACACATTTGCAAAACATGTGATTTCCAAGACTGGTAATCAAGAAATTACATGGAGCCAGGCACCATGATGTACACCTGTAATCACAGGAGCTCAGGAGGCTGAAGCAGAAGGATCAAGTTCAAAGCCAGCCTCAGCAACTTAGGCCCTAAGCAACTTTAGAGGCCTTGTCTCTAAAATATAAAAAAAGGGATAGGAATATGGCTCATTAAGTGCCCCTGGGTTCAATCCCAGGTAACAACAACAACAACAAAAAAAAAACTGCAATTTAAAAATAAACAAAAAAAAAACTATTCTTTTTTAATATATCAATAAGCACATGAAAAGATGATCATCATTAGTCTTTGGAAATTACAAATTAAAACCATGATGTTATATCACTATAGGCCCACCAGTAACTAAAATTAATAAAGGCTAATAATACCAAGTGTTGACAGGATGCAGAGTACAAGAAATTCCTCAGAAGTTACTAGAGAATGCAAAATAGGTGCTTTATTTTAAAGTTACAAAGGTACACTTATCATGCAACCCTGCAATTTCTACTCCTAGATATTCAACTAAAAAAATGAAAACACATGTCCCTCCCAAGAACTGTATGCAAATATTCAAAGGAACTTTATCCAAAACTAGAAACTGCCCAAATATCCATCAACTAGTAAACAGATATAGAAATGTGAAACATCCATGTAATAAACTCCTACTTAGCAATTAAATAAAACAAGCACTACTACTTTCAATAACATGGAGGAATCTCAAAGTATTAAAAGAGGACACACACAACATAGAACATACTGTATGATTCCAATATGACATCCACAAAAAGTAAAATTTGTACAAATCATACCTCTCTAAAGTTGAAATTTTGTTTAAGATTTAGCAACAAAGAAGTCCAAACATACATGCATGCTCAGGTAAGACAAGATTTTCTCTGTATCTTAGTTATAGGACCTATAAGAAGTTAATGACTTGTCAAAATTATACCTTTAGTAACCAGAGTCATATTTTGGGATACAGACCACTTTACTATAAACATAATCTTGGAATGTATGCTTTAGAAATGACCACAAAGGTGTGTATAACTAAAACCTTTTCAACAGAGCACCAGGAGCCATATTTAACCCATAGCAACGCATTAAAGTTTCAATTTCCATAGGGACAAACAGTAAAAACTGGATAGTGTGGCACAGACATATCAAATACCTGGCTTACACATTCTGTTGTCAAGGGTCAAGTTTGTTTTGGGACTGAAATAGTTAAAATTAAAAATTCATATTCACCACAACTCCTACTCATTAACCACATTCATCAAAGACTTCCAAAACAGTCCTGAAAGTTTTGAGCAGTATAGTCCCCTTATCTGTGATTTTGCTTTCCAAGATTTCATTACTCAGTCAACCACAGTCTGACATTTGGGTGCAATGAGGACTTAAGATATTTTAAAAGAGAAAACATTCACATAGTTTTACTACAGAATATTACTGGTCTTTTTTATCATTAGACTTGGTTGTTAATCTCCAATTGTGCCTAACTTATAAACTTTATGATAGATAGGAAAAGCATAGTTATATATAGAAGGATTTGGTACTACATGTGGTTTCAGCAATCTACTGGGGATCTTGGAAGATGTATACACTGTGAATAAGGGGGAATTACTGTATTTTCAGTTCCCACCTCATGGTTACCCTCAAGCAAACAGAGTCAAGTAATAGAAGAAGCAGATTTTCTAAGTCAATATGTCGTCAGCTTATTAAAAAGCAATACAAGAAAGCTGATCATAGTACCTAACTACATCAACATGAACCAGCCTCAGCAACTTAGGCCCTAAGCAACTTTAGAGACCCTGTCCCTAAAATATAAAAAAAAGAGATAGAAATATGGCTCATTAAGTGCCCCTGGGTTCAATCCCAGGTAACAAAACAACAACAACAACAAAATGTCAATCTAAAGAAAACAAAAATTTTTCTTCATTTCTGTCACCAACTCCTCTCGAAGAAGCCTAGCATTTAACCCAGAAGGAGACAATATGACATCCAAGAAAAGTAAAATTTGTACAAATCATACCTCTCTAAAATTGACAATCAATTACTAATGGTTTCCCAATGTCTACCAAACTTAGCTCTCTTCTGTCATGCTTTTCACCCAGGTTTTCTTACCTCCTTTCTGCCCCTCCTATAGCTACCATAGCTACTTTATTTAAAAATAATAAGCCACACATGGCAGTGCACACCTGTAATCCCAGCAACTTGGCAGGCTAAGGCAAGAGAATCACAAATTCAAGGCCGGTCTCAGCAAAAGATCCCATCTCAAAATTAAATAAGGACTAAGGGATGTAGATCAGAAGTAAGGCACCTGGGTTCAATCCCCAGGCATAAAAAAGATATTTATACCTAATCAATGAAATTATTAATATCCTGACTTTATCTCTTCCCTTCTCTTTAAAGGAAACTCCTACTCTGTGTAAGTATATAGAGAAAGGAATACTGGTACATTATATATTCCTTATAAATAATTTTTCTTCTAAGCAAGGGTCATTAATAAATGAGATGCTTTATTGTTTCCATTCCACTGATTCTGACTATTAATTCATATATAAGCTGAGTTTACCTTAGTATGTTACCCTGAGATTAAAATCCAGATTATCTTTAAATACTTTGGAAGCCCAGTATAAGAATTCAGATTAATATAGGATGAACTAGAAGTTTCAAATTAAAGTGAAAGAAACCCAAGTCAAACTCAAACAAAATCAGAACTTACTGTCTTCCAGGATTTGGAGGTGGTACATAGAAACAAAGAACTAAAGACCTCAGGGCCTCAAAGGCTCAGTGCCATCTCCTCATTTTCTCATCTAATGCTCCTCTTTCCCTTTTTGTCCTCATTCAGAACAGGGTGAAGGTGTGAGCAGTCTGAGCTTCAGGAAAAGGAAAGGCTTGCTCCACTTATCTGTATCAATACCAGTGAGAGGGAAAAAAAAATGCCTACTGGCCCTTAGTGACAAATGCCAGTCTCTTCTATCAACATTACAAGGAAAAGCAGTACAAAACTGGCCACATCTGACATACATTTTCAAGTTATAAGGCAACAGAAATTAGGAATGGGAATCTTTGCTAAATAATCTAAAAGTGAAAATTTCCCACTATATAAATGTTAACTTTTTTTGATATCATGAACTAGAGATAACAATAAAACAGAACAATTATGTGAATAAAAATTATGTAATAAAAAATCTAAAAAAAAAAAATCAGTGAATACTATGTTCCTTTTACTGGTATAATTGTTAAGAAGGGATCCCTAAATGTTCAAAAAAATCTGGTTTAAGAATGTAATCTAGGGGCTAGGATTGTGGCTCAGTGGCAGAGCACTTGCCTAGCATGTGTGAGGTACTGGGTTTGATCCTCAGCACCATATATAAATAAATAAAAAGTAAAGGTACATCAACAACTAAAAAATATTAAAAAAAAAAAAAAAAAAAGAATGTAATCTAGAAAAACAGATGAGGTAGTGCACACCTGTAATCCCAGCAGCTGAGGCAGGAGGACCGCAAGTTCAAAGTCAGCCTCAGAACTTAAGTGTCTCCCTAAGTTACTTAGGTCCTCTATCTTCAGATAAAAAAGGACTAGGGAAGTGGCTCAGTGGTTGCCCCTGGGTTCAATTCCTGGTACCAAAATAACAAAAATATATATATATATAATCTAGAAATTAGTAATAATCTACTAATTATAAAAAATAATCTAACTCCTGATACTAAACCACTTACCTATAATTACAGAAAAGTCTAACACGGTGGGAGAAAAGGGAAAATGTGCATTAAAAAGTCAATTTAGTAAGCTTATATATGGTATTTTAGCCCAGAGAAAGGGAAGACCCATTTTTGAAATTTTAGGGCTAGAGGTATAACTCAATGATAAGGCCTTGACCAGCATGTGCAAAGCCCTGGATTTAATCCCTAGTACTGAAGAAAAAAAAAATTATTATTCCTTAATTACAAAGTTCTGTTACATTCTGAGTAAACTCTGTTTACCCAAAATTAAAAAATAAATGAAGAGCTGCAAATACTATTAGGGAGGAGTCAAGGTCTTTGCTTATAATAATTTTAAGCCAATACACACAGAACATTCTATTAAGTGCTTCACCATTTATTGGTCATTTAATCTTACAACACTACTATATGATAAGTAATATTATTATCCTCATTCTACAGAGAGGAAAACTAAGGCACAGAGATAACTTGCCCAAGTCATAAAGCTAGCTAATAAACAATTTACAGATGCAAGTTAAATCATATAAGAAATTAAGTAGAAATAGCATAGATGGGGCCAATTCAAAAGCAAAAGAGCAAGACTGGGTGTAAATGTGATAAATGGCTTGCCCAGCATGTGCAAAGCTGTGGGTACATACCCAGAACCTAAAAAAAAAAAAAAAAAAAAAAAATTTAAAGATGGGGGCAGGCTGGGGTTGTGGCTCAGCAGTAGAGCGCTCGCCTAGTGCATGCAAGGCCCTGGGTTCAATCCTCAGCACCACATAAAAATAAATAAAGGTATTGTGTCCAACTACAACTAAAAAAATAAAGATGGGGGCAATGACACTATCTCAAAAAGGCTGAGAAATTATAGGGGATTTATAGTCTCAAATGCTACAAAGTAGAATGTTTCTTTAATTTAAAAAAAGCATTTTAACTACCATCACCGACAAACTCCCACCCAAACCCAAGGCCTGGTGTATATTAGGCAAGTACTCTACCACTGAACTACATCCCAGCTCCTTCTAATTTTATTCTGAGACAATACATCACTCAGTTTCCCAGTATGGCCTCAAATTTGCAATCTTCCTGTCTCAGCCTCCCAAGTGTCTGGGATTATAGGCATGTGGACCACCATACCTAGCTCACTTTAAACTTTTTTCTTGTTGTTGTTCTAGGGATTGAACCCAGGAGCACTTTACCATAGCTACATCCCAGCCCTTTTTATATTTTATTTTGAGACAGGGTCTTGCTAAAGTTGCTTAGCACCTCACTAAACTGCTGAGACTGGTCTTAATCCTCCTGCCTCCTGAGCTACTGGGGTTACAGATGTGCACCACCATGCCAGCTCACTTTTAACTTTTGAGAAGCACATTCTGGAGAAAATATTGAAAACTTTTTATTCCTAAATATTATGCTTAAGAGAAAACAGCAAATAGCTAAAAGCAATTTCCACAGTATTCTATATTAAAATACTATCATGTTTAACACCTTTTATTGAAAAATAGTTGTGTAATAAAATGAGTCAGTCTGTCACTGTGGCATTTCACTTAGCCTTACCTTGAAAAACATTTTGAGGTAATTTAGGTGATTTCTTATCTTTGAGGACAACTTTGGACATGAAAAAGGCATACTTCTGCTATTTTCACTTACAGCCAATAGTTTAGTGATCTTTGGAAGCAATTATAAAACATTAGTTGGCCACCTAGAAAAACTGGTATGAAACTGGATTTACAAATGGAGCTGCAATCACTAATCCACAAAAACCATCAGAGTTAGCATGCATTTCACAGTATTGAAGCAAGTTCACTTTCATACTATTTTTACTTCTAAAACATGCAATGCTAACAAGCAAAGGAACTGTTCCCCAAAACTGAACTGATATTGGTCTTGCTTTGGTTTCTTCTGGTCTAATTAGGAAACAGTAGCTGTAGTGTCTGACACAACATGATACTTGTGCTTACTACTGAGCTAAGTATATTCCCTTAGCTCTAGAAAACTGATACACATTGAGCTTCTTTAGTTAACCCTTAGCTATTCCCATCCAGACCCAGAAAAGGAAAAAGGCATATCAGGCACTGAAGTCTCACAGGGTCACCACCATTACAACTTCTCAATTTGTTCCCCACCCCCCAAATTTTACAAGATCGTCAGGGAAAAAGTTTTACTTGTATCCTACAATGGACATCCTTCCTATGTACCATTACTCCCAGGAGGTACAAGCAAGATCTCATCTTGATTTCTTGGCTGCTTTTCACTGATGTAATCATAGCAAGCAGCTTTGAAATGCGATCCTGGCATAGGTCATTCCCTTCAAAGTGTCTATCATTACTTCTTGGTGAGTCAGCTTCTGGACTACTGCCAATGTGCTTTTTGCTAGGTTTATCATGAAACCATACTTCAGTAAGGAGCTGGAATGTGGCCAAAACACTGCATTTCAAAAGACTCAAAGTATTTATTATAGAAAAGATAGGTACATACCCAAGCAAGCCACTCACGTTTTAGTAAGAGATGAGATTTTGAATAATACAAAAGTTATATGTCATCATGTTAAAAGATTCTCTTATATGCAAGTATCAAAAAATGTTCTATAAAAACTCCTGATTGGGCTAGGGATGTGGCTCAAGTGGTAGCGTGCTGGCCTGGTATGCGCGCAGCGCTGGGTTTGACCCTCAGCACCACATACAAATAAAGATTTTGTGTCCGCCGAAAACTAAAAATATTAAAAAATTCTCTCTCCAAAAAAAAAAAAAACTCCTGATGATTTTCTTTGAGATTTTATACAAGTGGCTACATGTAAATTTTTGTATATCATTGAAGAAGGAAATGTCACCTTAATGTTTCTATATCAAGTAATAACACTGGAGGAAAAAATATATACTTTGTTGTACCTTTTTAAAGGGATTTGTTTTAAAATTTTTTAATTCTTAGTTTTGAAAAGATAAAAAATTGCTGGGAATAGTGGGAGGGATGGATGAACTTCCATTGAGCAAGACTGGGAAGCTCCATACTCTGAATAAAATAATAGATAGTTGATGCTTTCAGGTGTACAAAGTGAGATTAAGTAACTACTCATTTGTTTACTATTATTCATATCTTTCAGAAGACCCCAAAGTTTTTCCTATAAACTTTAAAAACTGCCAGGTGCAATGGTAAATGCCTGTAATCCCAGCAGCTCAGGAGGCTGAGGCAGGACTGCAAGTTTAAAGCCAGCCTCAGCAACTTAGGGAGGCCCTAAGCAACTAAGCAAGGCCCTATCTCAAAAGAAAAAATAAAAAGGGCTAGAGATAACACAGGGCCGGGTGCAGTGGCACACACCTGAAATCCCAGTGTTCCGCAACTCAGGAGACTGAGGCAGGAGGATTGAGAGTTCAAAGTCAGCCTCAGCAACTTAGCAAGACCCTGTCTCTAAATAAAATACAAAAACAGAGCTGTGGATGTGGCTCACTGGTTAAGTGCCCCTAGGTTCAATCCCTGGTACCAAAAAAAACAAAAACAAAAACTAACATGGGAGCAAATACTCTGGATAAATCTGAACTTTCAAATACTCAGAGCTTGTTTCAGGTTTATCAGTAAATGCCTGTGTAATTATTTGCAGAGTCGGGGGGAACCTAATATATATGAATTAAGATACTTGCTATAATTTAAAATATGCTTATGCAGGGTTTTGGTGCATAAACTTAAATATGCACTGAAAGGCCATAAAAAGCTGCTTCAATATCCAAATGGAGTAAGCTATACAGATATAATAATAAAGATGCAAATTCAAGGACACTTAGGATACATAAAATATGTAATTTTTTTTTAGTTGTAGATGGAAAAAATACCTTTATTTTATTTATTTTTATGTGATGCTGAGGATTGAACCCAGTACCTCACATGCGCTAGGCAAGCGCTCTACCACTAAGCTACAACTCCAGCCCTAAAATATGTAATTCTATATAGCAGTATTATATTAAAGGTAAGACATTCCCTAACAAGTAAATTCAAACAACTTGCCTTTAACTTAGAATGTTTGAAAGAACATTACCTTACACTAAGGAAATATTTTATCCAAATATATAATAAGCACCAAATGGGATAACCTTGTAGCTTTTATTTCAGATTCCCTAGCCTTTAAGATTTAAACACACTGAGCTGAGGATTTAGGTCAGTGGTAGAGCATACGCTTAGTATACTCAAGACCCTGGGTTCAATTCCCAGCACCAAAAAATAAAATAAAATAAAATTATAAATGCTAAATGACCTCAGGAAGAGGACTGGGGCTCTAACTCAGTGACAGAGCACTGGCCTAGCACATGTGAGGCACTGGAAAAATAGACAGAATGTGTTTATTTTATTTGTTTATCTACAACTACAAAAAATTTTTCTTAAACTCAGGAAGTTATTCATACACCTATGAAATTTTAAGGAAATGGATCTGCCTTTTATACTAGAAATGTGCTTTCTGTATAAGCATCTTAATTTTATTCCAATATAACAAATAGCTCTAAGACCATAATATAGGGAACAACTTTAATATTTTTAGATGGACACAATACCTTTATTTATTTATGTATTTGTTTATTTATTTATTTTTAAAGGGGGGGAGGGAGAGGGAGGGGGGGAGAGAGAGAGAGAGAGAATAAATTTTTTTAATATTTATTTTTTAGTTTTCAGCAGACACAACATCTTTGTATGTGGTGCTGAGGATTGAACCCGGGCCACCCACATGCCAGGCGAGCGTGCTACCGCTTGAGCCACATCCCGAGCCCCCTTTATTTATTTTTAATGTGCTGAGGATCAAACCCAGTGGCTCACGTGTAGTAGGCAAGCACTTTACCACTGACCCACAACCTCAGCCTAGGGGCAAACGTTTTTAACTGAGATATGACACACATACAAAAAAATGTACATCATAATTACACAACTCAATGATTCTCATAAACTAATCACAACCATTAAATCAACAACCCTGATCAAGTCATTACCAGGACCTCTGTGATCTCCACTGTTCTCACTACCAAAGACAATCATTATTCTGACTTCCATTCCCATCTAATCATTTTGTCTGTCTTTAAAACTTTATTGAAATGGAGCCACATCTTGCAAATATAATGCATTTAAGTAAGTAAAAAAGTAGTTCTATCAACACTATCAAACATTCAAATTCTGGGCTGTGGTTATAGCTCAGGTAGGCATGTGCAAGGCAATGGGTTCGATTCTCAGCATCTCATATAAATAATTAAAGATCCATCCACAACTAAAAAAAAAAACTAGGAAAAAAATTCAAATTCAAATCATGAATTATTCTCAAAGAAAACTATTTTTCAAGCAATAAAATATGTAAAATATTAACTTAAAAGGCAAATACAATATTGCTGGAAATTCCTCTTTCCAATTAGATTTCTAAGAAATTCCCAAAGCTACTTTTAGTTTCAGAAAACAAAGATACCCAAATGGTCTCAAGAAATATATTAGTCTTTCATAACTAAAATGTAAATAACTTTTTTAAAGACTAGGGGGAAAAAGGATAGAGAAGTCACAAAAATATTTCATATTACAATTCCATTAAAGAATTGTTATCAATTAACTACAGCCAACACTGAATAAGATGGAAAAAAAACATACAATTCTGAGTGTTTGAAAACTAGCCAACATACACAAAGCCCTGGGTTCCATCTCCAATTCCAAAAAAGGAAAAAACTACACTATATAATTCCAATAGCATTTTAATAGTACTGCAATGAAATTTTTAAATAACTAAATGCTTCCATTTTACCTTGCCAACTGCTATCTACATCACTGTTTCATTTTATGATTCCATAATCAGCACTGTCCAACATGGTAGCCACTAGCCACATGTAACTATTTAAACTTACATTGAGGGGCTAGGGTTGTGGCTCAGTGGTAGAATGCTTGCCTAGCACACATGAGGCACTAGGTTCAATCCCCAGCACCACATTAAAAAAACTAAATAAACAAAATATAGGTGTTATATGTTTTTTAAAAAGGAAAAAATAATAAACATATTAAAATTAAATGAAAATTTAAAATTGAGTCCCTTGGTTGCACTAGCCAAATTCCAAGTGTTCAATATGTACTAGACACCATGGATAGCAAACATTTCATCACAAGAAGTTCTACTGAACAGCACTAGTTTCTACATGTGCTATGTTACCTCCTACTTACTTAGCCCTTAGTGACAAATGACCAGTATGGACCACCAAATCCAAAATCCTCTCATCTCCTTGGCTTCCATCATGTCTCATTAATCGAATATTAAATCTTCTATTTTCTCCCATCACCCCCCCAAATGTGGTCCTCAACTTGCTCTTCAAGGTTCAAGAGCTCATCCAGACTAGGCTTAGCATTCTTCCTACCTCAAACCTTTATTCTATTCATTTATTTATATGTGGTTCTGAGAATCGAACCCAGTGCCTCACACATGTGAGGCAAGCGCTCTACCACTGAGCCACAACCCCAGCCCAAAAATTCCAACACTTTTACAAGCTTATCTTCGACTCCTTTATCTTATCTTCTATTCAACAAAACTAAAATTTTCCCAAACATAACTTTGTATGCCTTATCTATATAAACCCAAGACTCCTCCTAGTCTCTACCATATAATCTTAATACATTAATTGTCTTATATTATGAAGCTTTCTATCTCAGCAGCTCTTAGATACCCCCCTTTCTGAGGAGACCTACATGAACCGGGAATAGTACAAATAAGTATAGTAGTTAACTTTAATATAAAAGCATCAATAGTTGTCAAATGCAAAAAAAAAAAAAAAAATTGTTGGGCTGGGGTTGTAGCTCAGTAGTAGAGTGCCTGCCTAGCATGTGTGAGGCCCTGGGTTGGAGTCTTAGAACCACAAAAGTAAGTAAGTAAGTAAATAAATAAAAGTATTGTGTCCATCTACAACTAAAATATATATATATATATATATATATATATATATATATATATATATTAAAAGTCAAATGTAATTCTATTCCCCAAGAAATTACTCTGTAAATTTTTCTAAATTTAAAAAATATTTCCAATTTACCCTTAAGCCAGGATTGTAGAATTTGGAGAAAAGAGGAAAACATACCTTACAGACTTTTTTGGGGGGAATGGGGGGGTATCAGGATTGAACCCAGGGGACACTTAATCACTGAGCCACATTCCTAGCCCTTTTTATTTTTTGAGACAGGGTCTCACTAAATTGCTGACACTGGTCTCAAATATATAATCATTGGGATTACGGGGCTGGGGATGTGGCTCAAGCAGTAGCGCGCTCGCCTGGCGTGCGTGCGGCCCGGGTTCGATCCTCAGCACCACATAAATATTAAAAAAAAAAAAAAAATCATTGGGATTACAGGAGTGCGCCACCATACCCAGCACACTTTATCAACTTCTATTACGGATTTATTTTTAACAAGCCTGTTATTTTTTTTTTTACCATAAAGTTCCTAGGTAGCTGGAGGTATAGTTCAGTGGTAGAGCACTTGCCTAGCATGCATGGAGTTCTAGGTTCAATACCCAGCATTGAAAATATATATTTCTCTCCCGTGTGGTGTGTCCTTCCCCTCTCTCTCTCTCTCTCTCTCTCTCTCTCTCTCTCTCGTGTGTGTGCGTATATATATATATATATATAAATACATACACACATACAAACATATATACACACACACACACACACACACACCCCAACCTAACTCCTAAAAATGTATGCTGGTGCTACCTTTATTATCAACTAGTCTTCAATTTTAATCTTATTCTTTAAAAAATAAATAAAAGTAAGGGCAAGCATAGTGGTATTCCCAGCTTAACTAAAGGAGAATGATTGAAAATTCAAGGCCAGCTAAGGAACCTTATCTCAAAATTAAATTTTTTTAAAGGACTAGGGATGTAGCTCAGTGATGGACTACTTGCCTAGCATGCATAAGGTCCTGGGCTCCTGCCCTAATACCATACAAAAAGAAAGAAAAAGGATAAAGTAAGGGTAGAAAATTACAACTATTTTAACATGGAAATCTAACCCTTTTGAATATGTCATCCATTCACACCAGTATTTATGGCACTATAAATGTACAGTAACAGCAAAAGCTGACAAGCTCTAATCACTTAAACTCTAAAGAGCTCCGAAAAATATTTCCAGATGAGTATATAAATTAATGACAACTCCCAGATACACCTTAAGATCAAAACTTCAATGAGACCATACTGTCTTAATAAAATTGTCTGTCCAAATATCTTGCAATTCGTATTACATATAAAAAATTCATATCACATCTGAGCTGAGTTGTGGTAACATCACTTGATATTTTAAATACACACAATCTACATAATTTGCTCAAGTTAGTTATAACTCAGCAAGAGAACTGACTTAGACTGTTTAGGCTGAATCCTGTGTTGACCTAGTTCATAGAAACACATTTTTTTAATGTATCATTCAATCAGCCTATTAGGAAGAAAAAAAACATATTGAAAGTCTTCTTGGGTTTAATTGTGATCAAAACCCAGACCGTCTTCAGTCAGAGTGGAGTTTACAATGAGAAAGTTCAAATCAGCTTGCCTGCCCCATTCCTTCCATACCACTCCTACAGCTGCCTCTCTGCTTAGAAACTGGAGCCAGTTTTACCCCTTTCTCACTGGTGACTGACTTAAATCTTCATAAGATACCCAATGAAAAATGAAACCTTCAAAATTCACTTTTTCCGAACTATAAAGTCATACATGCTTATTATGGAAAACTGGGAAACTATAAAAGAATATGAAGCAGAAAAGTCCCCAGAAATAATCACTATTAGTATTTCCTCTCATGTCTTTCCAGGGTTACTCCTGTGTATAAAAAGTACGGTAATTCACTTACGAACAGGATTTTAAGTAATCACAGAACCAGAGAAAACAGTATACTAGTTCTCTGAAAGAATAATTTTCTTCAGTGTTTACTGAATAAGTCAAAATCATGTGTACAGGTAACTGAAGAAAATAAGACAGATAAGGGGAATCATACTTGCTCCTTTACATTCACCCCATGGCAAACTACGGAGTCCATATTTAGAGAACCAGTATACAGGGCTGGGGATGTATCTCAGTGTCGTAGAGCGAGCTCTTGCCTGGCATGTGCAAGGCCCTGGGTTAAAAATCCCCAGAACTACAAAAAAGAACCAACTAATTGAGTATGGTTTCCTTATTGAGTAGTAGTCCACAATATAAATAATATTCATATATTCACATACACACTCTTGCCAATAAGAGGTAAAAATTATATTACTAACTTTTTTGTCCCTTGAAAATATCTTAAGAGAAGGTAAAAGGACATCTACAAGTTCAAGTCAGGCGCAGTGATGCATACCAGTAGCCCCAGCAACATGGGAGGGCTGAGGCAGGAGGATGGCATTTTCAAAGTCAGCCTCAACAACTCAGACCCTATCTCAAAATAAAAAGGGCTGGGTATTGGCTTAGTGATTAAACACTCCTGGGTTCAATCCCTGATATGAAAAATAAAGGATATCTGAAATACTGGTCTAAAATTAATTAATATTTTCTGTTCACATCACATGAATACTCTAACCACAGAAAATTTAATTGTTAATATAACACTATAAACTTATTTACATGAGTAAGTAAACATGTAAGAGTTTAAACAGTACATAAATTCTGTAGCTTACTCTGTACCAGGCAGTGTATTAGCCCATTAAGTCCCACATTTTCAATTCTGCAAACATACTTATTTCAGTTACCATAAGTGGGATACTTGTTTTGTTGCTCAATCTAAGTTTTTTGTAGGTGTTGCACATCTAGAAGGATGGGATAAAATGGTTTAAGTTCTAGGGAGTGAGGGAGAGAAGAGCCTTACTTCTGAAGCTTTGAATCTATCATACCCTCTACATGTGGCCCTAAGCAAGTTATAACATTCCTTGCAAAGGTTGGTCTCAAATCTGTGTGGGGATCTAAGAAGATACATATGAAAGTGCCTTACAAATCATGCTACTATAGGAAAAAAGGGATACTGGCCTTTTGTCCAAGGTACTGTGTGTAGTAAATCGTACTGTATGTAGTAAATCATCTTCAATATAAATTATCTCATTCTTTTTTTGTGTGTGGGGGGGGGGAGTACTGGGGCTTAAACCCAGGGCCTAATGCATGCTAGGCAAGTACTACCTACCCCTGAGTTATATCCCAGGCCTTTTAATTTTTTATTTTGAGACAGAGTCTCACTAAGTTGCCAGGCTGGCCTTGAACTTGCAAATATTCTGCCCCAGTCTTTCAAGTAACTCTAATTACAGGCATGTCCCACTACACCCAGCTCTCTCGTTTCTTTTAATTGGCACCAAAAAAATTAAAAAAAAAAAAACTAAAGTTGCTTAATAATCTTTCTCCATAATCTCTAATATATTAACATTATCTTTCTCTGATAATGACCCATACAAAATAACTGAAAATAAGTTTCCAGAAACGTATTTTTTCTACTTTTAAAAGAGGGGGGAGGTTGTAGCTCTGAGGTGGAAAGCCTTCCTTTCACATGTGAGGCACTGGATGGGATCCTCAGCACTACATAAAAATAAAAGAAAAATATTGTGTCCTTCTATAACTAAAAAGTCAGTTTCTGATTTAATAACTTATGGGGTAGGACACAAAAGCAACTAATTCAAACTTTAAAAAAAGTTACCTTTTAATCTAAGACTCATCATGAAAAGTTTCAACCCAAGAAAGCATTCTTGAAATGTTATAGGCTCAACTCTTCCAAACTGAGTTGGAGTGACAGGTTAATTGTGGTACTTTGCAAGCAAAGGAAAGCAAGTAATAATTATTCATCCTTCACTCAGTCTTTAAGACCTCAGCTCTTAAAAAAACAGGGACATAAAACTAAACTTCTTTCTATAAAGCATAGATTTTTAAGAATATACTCCACATAAAATCAATTCTTTTTTAAAAAATATTTTTAGATATTTATGGACCTTTATTGTATTCATTTATTTACATGCAGTGCTGAGAATCAAACCCAGTGCCTCATACCATGATAGGCAAGCGCTCTACCCCTGAGGCAAAACTCCAGCCCTCAATTCTTCGTATCTAAAAGAAATAGAGTAATTATTTACATTGTTTCCTAGACTAATATTGGTCCTTTTCAAATTCAGCTATCTCAACAAAGACAAAAAGTATCAAGTAAGTGCCTTAAATTTATATTTGTTCTTATCACGAACATAAGTCTCAAGAGCATGGGACACTTTAAAGACTATCATAATCCAACTAAACAGGATGATGAGTAAAACTAGTAAATACCAAAAAAATTCAATGATCCATAAAAACCCATTATTAAATTCTTTAATTATCCAAATGTAAATTTTAAGTATCCAAAGCAGAGTATAATATACCTCAAGGAGTACCAAGATGCTCCACTGGGGTAAAGGAAGAGGATATCTGAATTTTAATTCTCATCCTAGTTAAGTTTTTGGCTTATAATCTATAAAATACACAATAATCGGGTACTATATGTATATTCTTATAAAAATACTAAGGATTGAGGATTAATAATTTTTTATTACTGATGGAAAGAGCAATCAAAAAGTTTGGAGATCACTGATCTTAAGTACTCCTTTGTTACTTAAACTTTGTGGAGGGGGCAGATAGAAGAATTAACTGTAGAGTAAGTCCTGATGCCGAAAAAAACAACAGGAAAACTAATCCAAACTATTTTAAACTCCCAACAAGAAACTAAAGATGGTAAATCACTAGAAAGAATATATGGAATTGGGTACTAATATGCTATTTGTGGGATTTTAAAATAGACATCACATCTATAGGGTATTCTGAGTGTACACAAATTTAAAACACACATACCAGAGACTGGGGTGCAGTTCATTAACAATGTCTGCTTATTAACGTATGCAAGGCTCTAGGATTATTCACCAGTTAAAAAAAAAAGAAAGAAAGAAAAAGAAAAAAAGAAATCCATATACCATCTGAACTAAGTCCACTTTTAAATATTTATCCTTAAAAAGAAAAAAATAATCCACAATTGGGCTGGGGTCCTAGCTCAGTGGTAGAGCACATGTGAGACACTGGGTTTAATACTCGGCACCACATAAAAATAAATCAATAAAGGTATTGCGTATCCATCTACAACTAAAAAGGTTTAAAAAATACCACAATCATATAAAAATGTCCAAACACATTTATCACAACACTGTTTTAAGAAAAAAAAAAAAGTTGGCAATGTCCAGACATTGCTATAAACTATAATGCATCCATAACAAAAATATAATGTTTCCATATTACAAAGCACTACCCATTGAAGGTATATCACATTAATATCACAAAGAAAATTGTGTTGTTTTGTTTTTGTTTTGCACTGAGGATTGAACAGACCGGTGCTTTACCACTGAGCTACATCCCCAGTCCTTTTTATTTTTTATTCTGAGACAGGGTCTCACTAAGTAGCTTAGGGCCCTACTAATTTGATGAGGCTGACCTTGAACTTTTGACCCTCCTGCCTCAGCCTCTGGAGTCAATGAATTACAGGTAAGCACCACCACACCTGGTAAAACAGTTCTTTAAAAAAAAAAAAAAACTTCAATAGATAATGAATAAGAAAAAATTAAAACACCAAATATTAATGGTGGAATTAGCCATCTCTACTTTTTTCTCCTGTGTTATCTCAACTGTTGTTTTTTGGTTTCTTGTGGGGTTTTTTTATAGTGAATACATATGATAGGTTTCATAATCAGAAATAATTTCATTTTTAAATTTAAAATAAAATCAAGTTAAAACCCCTGTATCACTTCCAAAATTAAAAACAGTCTTCTTTCCAATGTGGTTTGTGGAATCAGTATAAATACTTAACAATTAATATTTGGTATACCTTACAGAAAAATAATAGGCAAGGAACAAAAAAAGAACAATCTTATTTTCAAGCTAATCATCATGTCTTAATACCAATTCTTTCCAATTAAGTAGGGATTTCTCAATACTTAATTTAAAAGTTAAGATATATACACTTATAATTTCTTCATATTTTGTCAGATTATCAATCTATTAACAATGCAGAGAACTAAATGAACTTTCACCTCTTCTGCAACTAAATTACAATACTTTAGTTAATAAATTAGATTTGAACCTTAGAGAAATAAAATCAGAAAATCTTACAATAGAATCATTCTGAACACTGTGTAAAGACTTAAACAGGTACATAATAAATCTAAACCTAGACATATCCAAGATGCTGCTCTGCAAGAGCACCAAGACGATACCTCTGAAGTTAACAATACTCCATCTTAAGGGGAAAAGTGTTTAGGAATATTAGCATAATTTTTAAAAAATATTGTTTAGTTGTCAATGGACCTTTATTTATACATGGTGCTGAGAATCGAACCCAGTGCCTCCCACATGCTACGCAAGCCCTCCACCATAAGCCACAGCCACAGCCCCATACTAGCATAATTTTATGTGCTAACTTTGTTTATAAAGTTGTTCTAAATCAACAACTTAGAACTATGAGATATTTCATCACTAACAGAATAGATTTAATATAACTCAACCTTACAATTTTCTTCTGACTTCATTTGTTTTGTCTTATTATTTTACAGTCATTCCATCTGCACTGCCAAGGTACCATGCTTTCAAAGTTTTACCACCCAAAAATAAGAAAAAAAAATTTTTTTATGGAGGTATTAGGAATTAAACCCAGGGCTCCACACATGTAGGCAAGTACCCTACCACTGACCTATATCCCAGCTCCCCCACTTTTATTTATTTATTTTTTTTTTGAGACAGGATCTCACTAAATAACCACAATGATGTCATTACTCTATGACACTGCCACCTGTCATTTAGACAACACAGTTCTAAAACTACATAAAAAGTGCTGAACTCCTTACCCCAAACACTTTCTATCACAGCTCCAACATAAAAAAATGGGTGAAATGTAGCAAATGTATGAGATATCCCAGATACCCCTAAAGTCTCTGCAACACTGACTATTTCTATTAGCAGTTGCAAGTGCTGAAAGGTGTCTACAGAGCACAGAAGCCGAAACTGTTTCTGTTGCCCTATCAATGGCATTAGGAAATTCTGCACTTAACAACATATACCACATTTACTACTGCTTCACAACTCAACACTTCCAAGAAAATAAAATAGGATTCTAATATCATCCTCCTACATATTTAGATTGCTTTTCATACACACCATTCCATTCGATCTTCACTGACAACCTGCAAAACAAGCAGAGAGGTTGCTCTTTCTCCTTTTACTAATGAGGGAACTGGAGCTCAAAGGGGTTATGTGGCATTCCAGAAACAGAAGGCCTAGTAAGGAGCCCAACCTAGACTTGAACCCAAGGCATATTGATGAACCCACTGTCATGCTAAAACAGTTTTCATCTGAATATCTGATATAAATACGAACTTAAAAGGTATATTAAGTTTCTGGACACAGTACAAAAGTGAAGACGAAAGTATGATACCAGTATTAGTATCACAAAATTAAGATTAAAATTAGCAATGACAAGCTAATAACTTTGGTAGCCTCTAAAATTACCAAGAGTCCTAGTTCAATTCAATACAAATGTGATACCATACTTTGTCTTAAACTGATGTTTTACCAATTATAAATTTATATATAAATTCACCATAGAAAATACAGAACTGCATAGCAGCACAATTCACGATAGCAAGATTGTGGAACCAACCTAGAAGCCCTTCAATAGATGAATGGATTAAAAAAATGTGGCATTTATACACAATGGAGTATTACTCTGCAATAAGAAATGACAAAATCATAGAATTTGGAGGGAAATGGATGGCATTAGAGCAGATTATGCTAAGTGAAGCTAGCCAATCCTTAAAAAACAAATGTCAAATGTCTTCTTTGATATAAGGGGAGTAACCAAGGACAGGGTAGAGACGAAGAGCTGGAGAAGAAGAATAACATTAAACAGGGATGATAGGCGGGAGGGAAAGTGAGAGTTAAGGGAAATTGCATGGAACTGGAAGGTGAGCCTCAGGGTTATACACAATTACATATAAGAGGAAAGGAGGAGTAGGAGAAAAATTATATAAGTGGAAGAAACGATTTATAGTAGAGGGGATGGAGAGAGAGTAGGGGAGGGGAGGGGAGGGGAGGGGTGAGGGGACAGTGGAGAATGGGATAGACAGCAGAATACATCAGTCACTAGAAAAGCAATTTGTAAATCAATGGAAATGTAACTGATGTGACACAGCAATCTGTATACGGGGTAAAAATGGGAGTTCATAACCCACTTGAATCAATCTGTGAAATATGGTATAATAAGAACTATGTAATGTTTTGAACAACCAACAATCAAATAATTAAAAAAAAAAATGTCAACAGAAAAAAAAAAAAAAAAAAAAAAAAAAAAAGAAAATACAGAACTGGGTGGTCTGTAAGAAACAACTCACCACATAAATTGCACAAACTTCTCCCAAACCATTCTTATGACTTCACACCAAATTATGAAGTTCCCTATTTGAAACCACTCTGATTTCAACACTAAATGAATTACAACAGCATAAGCATGTTGTCTCTAATACTTACAACATGCACTCAATTTCCAGAACACTTTTGGACAATGTATAAAATCTGCAGGTTAAAAGCAAAACTCAAGACAAATACAGTTTGTTTCTTTAAAATGAAAGATTACCTACATGAGATGAATACCAAACTAGAAATTATTAAAGATGTGCAGAATCAGGCTAGTCAATGAGTCTAGGCCCTTAATTGCATAGATGAGGAAACTGAAGCCCAAAGAAGTTAAGTGACATTCCCAATAGCAATTAATGACACAAATTGAATTAGAATTTAAATCTGACTGCCAATCCAGAGTTTCCTATGAGTTCACACTACTGCTGCATTTAATAAAATTGCTTTTTTTTTAAAGTCATTTACACCTAAAAAACATAGAACACCCAAAGACTCAAAAACAGAAGACAAAAAGAAACTGAGGCAGAAGGATCACAAGTTCAAAGCCAGCTTGGGCAACTTAGCTAGACCCTATCTCAAAATAAAAAGGGCTGGGGACATAGCTCAGTGGTAGACTACCCCAGGGTTCAATCCCCAGTACCATAAAACAAAAGCCAGGAGACAGGATGGAAACATAATCCTTTGAAGGAACACCAAAAGTTACAAACAACAAGGACTAAAAACAGGTTCTTTAATCCAATGCAAGATATCAAGTAGCTTTTAATAACTAATGCTATCAACCACCATAGCTATTTTTTCCCATACCTACACTATATATTTACTCAAAAAATATGTGAGGACATAAAATATGCCAAGAACTGCTAAGTACTAGGGACACCAAGGAACAAAACAGATACCATCTCTGACTCTGGAAGTGAACAACTAAGTGCATCTCTCTAAAAATATTTCTGACAGGAAATTTACCAAACTCTTCCACTACACAACTATAAGAACACTTCCACCTCTCTCAAACTTATAACAACCTCACGGCACCCCCTTTGAATACTTCCTTTAGTAACTTGGGATTCCACTTTACCACAGAAGATGTTAACCAGGACTTAAACAGATTTTAACTGACTTTACCACCCTTTACAGCCTGGGGCAAATTTCAAAAACTTCCTGAAGCACAGTAAACCTTCCTAATTCACAGTCCTGGTCTCCAATAACTACTAACACACCCATTCCGCCCTTCACTTTACCAGAAACCTGAGTCAGATGGTTTAGAAGCAAACATGATGTTAGGATGGCAGAAAGCAATTTCAATAAACGCTTCTATGAGCCAGAAGCAAACTTAGCTTCTTTGCTCTGGATTCTCTATCTCTAGATATGCCTCCAGTTAAGAAGCATCTAATTTAATTAAATGTATTCCTAATGACTTGTGAACCAATACTTCTTGGCAACAAACCTACTTTCCCTACATAAATCTACTGTATTTTAAGAGATGTTCAATTTGCAATTTCCAGTTTCTCATGCATTCTCTTCTTCCCAACCTCTCAAATTCTTAAAGAGATCTATACACAATTAAAAGGGCTCTCTCAGAAGTCAGTTAATTAACAGGAATTCTGTAGAAAACCCAACCTAAGGCAGTTCACATACCTGGATGACCTGAATCATTCAGTGAGCTTTGTAATGACAGGTTCCCAAGCCCCATGCTCAGATTTTAATTCACCAGGTACTGCATAAGTCCCTGCAAGCAGCATGTAAGACAGTCCACAATACTTCTAGGTAGCCACTGAACTAAAGAACCTGGCCAACAAGTTCTTCCATGGTTTGCCATTAAGTACAAGTGAGGCTACACCACCCTGGTTGCTGGTCATTCAAATTGCTCTGGGTCACTTGAAAGAAGCCTTCGCAGGCAACCAATTTATTCGGTCATTCTGTAAATTTCCTACCTATCCAAGTCATAGACCCTAGAAGGGAAGGCTACCAACACAACTTACTTAGTCTCCAAGCAAAAAGAACATGTCTTTTGCCCTATGGAAACGACCCTGAATCTAAAAGGAAAAGGTGCCCCTCACTTCTCCATGGACAAATCACAAACATTTTACATTAAAAAAATAAAAATAAAAAATCTCCTGGAATTCAACCATAGCCTCTAAAGGAATCACTGTTCACGCTAGGAGAAACTAAACTGAACCTCAACTAGAATATGTGCACTTAATTTTTAACATGAAAATAAGTATGTCAGAAAACAAAGTGGACGTCAAACAGTAAGAATTTAGCCCTGAGTCTGGAGACGACACCAGAACATCAATATCTAACAGTAGCCCATGTGCAAAACTCACAAGATTATCAAACTTCAGAGAACCCATTAAAGTGACCATAAAATCTACCCCATAATTTTAAGATAAGGTTTCCAGCCCAAAGTACAACCAACAATATCATCTTATGGGTCCTGAGATGCAAACATCCAGCACAATTTCTCCCCAAGAAATAACACTGTAATCTTTTGTGGAGCTGTCTGGCCAGTGTTTCTGGAGCTCCTCAACCGCCCCCGAAGTATCCTTCCCACCCAAGTACTACCAGGTCAGGAGGATGCCCTGCTGCAGTCAGGGGGCCACTCCTCCTTCCCACAAGGCCCGGGCCCGCACTGCTCGCCTGGGGCTCCTAAGGCCCCCGACCTCCGGCCTCTGCACACAGTCTCCACAAAGCCAGGGCGGGAGGAGGGGCGCACACCCACCTCCCGGGGTTCGGCCGGCATTTCGCCGGGCCCCAATGGCAGCGCCCCACTCCAGGAGCTCCACGAGCTCGTCCTCGCCTGGACCGGGAAGGCCGCCACGGCCCAGGACCCCGCCTCCCTCGAGCCTAGGGTCTGGGGCGAGCCGGGTCGCTCTCCCACTCCCCGCGCCTCCCCCTGGCGGCGGCAGCCACCCAGACCGCCTCTCCCTGGGCCCTGCACACCATCCCCAGAACCCCGCAGGCCGACGCCTCCTCAGAGGGTGACAGCCACAGCGCCACGGCCGAGGCCGGCCCCTCCTCCAGCTCCTTCTCACCACCCGAGAAGACCGGGGGTGGGCTTCTTACCAGGGAGCAAGACATGGCGAGGCTCGGCACGGCACGGCCTCCTCCGCCACCCCCACGAGGCTCCCAGCCAGGGCTGGCGGGGGGGCAGCGCCTGGGCCGCAGGAGTCTAGTCCGGCTGCACCGCTGCCGCCGCCGCCTGCCACCGCCTTCTCACAACCACAACAACATGGCGGCAGCGGCCACACAGAGCGCGCTCCCGATGCTGAGCCGGGACGCGAGCAGGAGCGCGTGCGTAGGCTCTAGCGCTCGGTTGAGGAGTAAAGGGGCGGGCCACCACGGGTCGTACGGGGCGTGGCCTAGGCCTCTGACCCGCCCCTTGAAGTGAGCAGGGGCTGTAGACGCGCGTAATGCCGGCTACTTGGGAGACTCCTAGAGAAGCCCAGCCGAGAAAGAGTTAGACTGATGGGACAAGGGCAAAGGTAGAACGATGACAAATCAGAAGAAAATCAAATGTGGACCTACAGGTTTTTAGGAGGCATCTTTTCCTGACTCTATAGACCTAGGTAATCCTTCTGCTCACTCTACAGAATAATGGTATCTTTTACCTGCAGGCATAGTCAGGATAAAACTAATTTACTATAATGCTTGTAAATATGGTGTGGTTAGAATACAATCAAACTGCCTCAACCTCAGCTCCTGGTCAAAAGCACAGTAGAAAAGACATGAGTTTTCAACAAAAGCAAATGCAAAAAAAAAAAAAAAAAAAAAAAAACTGGAACTTACCCTGCAAAAGAATTACACATTCCAAAACTATATTACCTCATGTCCTAACAGATTCAACTCCTCTCAAATGCATTTTAACATTATGCCTTTGATTTTTTTTGGGGGGGGGAGGGTGAGGGGGTGGGGATGACTGGAGAATAAGTCAAATGTATTTGTTGCATTATTTCCACAGTACTTTCTGAAATTATTTTTCAATGCTTATCGTCTTCTACCCTACTAGAATGTAAGAGCACTTGAAGATAAAGAACTTGTCTTGTTTATCACTATATCTCCAGCACCTAGAATTGTGCAAGTAGTAGACAGTTGGATTTCACAACTAAAGGATAACATTTATTTATACAATTCATCTAATTGAATCTTCACAACTACTATAGGTAGATGCTGTTGTCTCTATTTTATGGATGAAAAAAGTGAAAACTAGAATAGGTTGTGTTTATTAAAACAAAATTCAAACCCAAACCCAATTAACGACAAAAACTGCCCTCACTCACTCAGTTGTACCATCCACTACATGACATGGTCACCTAAAATAAAATTTCAAGTAAAAGCCAGGCATGGTAGTGCACACCTGTAATCCCAGTGGCTTGCAAGGCTGAAGCAGAAGGATCAGGAGTTCAAAACCAGCCTCAGCAACTTAGCAAGGCTCTGAGCAATTTAAAAAAAAAGTTGGGGCGGGGAGCTGGGGATGTGGCACAGTAGCTAAGTGCCCTGGGTTCAATCCCCAGTACAAATACAAAAGTAAGAAATTAACATTACCGTTCAAAATTAGGAAAAATGGTTTACTCTCAGAAACTGGTGACTTCCTCCTTTCTGATAACTAGTATTAATGCCCCCCACTTGTGTGTCTGTTTTCATCTTGGCTTCCAGACAGCCTAGAACTAAATTTGTGGTCCAATAGT
Source organism: Spermophilus citellus (assembly GCF_964194105.1). Lineage (NCBI taxonomy): Eukaryota > Metazoa > Chordata > Mammalia > Rodentia > Sciuridae > Spermophilus > Spermophilus citellus. The sequence goes on along the minus strand of NC_138184.1, from coordinate 116,800,832 downwards.
GTCCCCTTGTTGGTCCTTAAAGTCATCTCCTGCTTGAACTGTGTGTGTGTGTGTGTGTGTGTGTGAGCGCGCGTGTGTGTTGTATGTGTGTTTTCCCCCAGGATCACACCCTGAGCTTTTACTTATATGTTGCTGTTCTGCTTTTTCCTTTCTGTATAAGAATATAGCCTTGGGGCTGGGGATGTGGCTCAAGCGGTAGCGCGCTCGCCTGGCATGGGTGCGGCCCGGGTTCGATTCTCAGCACCACATACAAACAAAGATGTTGTGTCCGCCGATAACTAAAAAAAATAAATAAATATTAAAATTTTCTCTCTCTCTTTCTCTCTCTCCCTCTCTCACTCTCTCTAAAAAAAAAAAAGAATATAGCCTTTCTTTTTCTTTTTTTATCTTTTTTTAATGTTTTCAGATGTTGAACTTTTATTTTATTCATTTATTTATATATGGTGCTGAGAATGAAATCCAGTGCCTTACACATGCTAGGCAAGCACTCTACCACAGAGCCATAACCCCAGCCCATCTTTCTTTTTCTTAATGGAAAAAGAAATAGTACATAGAATAGATGAATTACTTAAAAACAACAACAACAAAGTCTTTTCCCACATATTTCTCCCATTTCTAAGTTTCCCCTCAGTCACCAAGTCCCCTGTAGGCAGAAATTCCCTGCCTAGCCCTTTGCTCACAGGCTTTAGGATAGACTTCCACAGGTAAGGAGCCACTGATTAGAATGAAGGCAGCACCTGACATCAGGGCAGCCCATCCTTAGGCTAGCTAGCTCCCCAAGAGGTGACTCAGAACAAAGTGTTCAGCCAATAGGCAGTGAAAATCCACTCAGCCAATCTCAGAGCTCTCAGAAATCCACTTGAAGCAAAAGTGTTGGCATGTCACTTTCACCTCTGTTTAAAAAGACAGACTATAGCTGTACTTACCTTTTAATCTGGGCTAAGGAAATCTCAACTGAATCTTCAACCAGTTTTTAGAACATTTGGAGCAATCTCTCTGTACCCATGAAAACATAGTATTTGGCCTGCTATTTCCCACAAAAACTAGCATGGATTGAACCTTTCAATGTGCCCTGCAGAAATGCAAGCACTTTCCATGTAAAGGTCTGGACTTAAACCTAAGCAATTTGACTGCAAATACAAGGCTTCATCCCCACTGTGGTCCACCTGCTCACCTTTAAAACGGACATTAGTAAATTTTCTCTAAGAAAAAGAAAACTGCTTGCATGGCCTTGAAAACTCATTTCAGGGGAGTTATGGGTAAAACTCAGTGGTAGTATGCATACTCAGCACACACCAGGCCCTGGGTTCAATCATCAACATTAGAAGAATGGGAGGGAACCTCATTTCCCTTTTCATACACCTCAGTTTCCTCATCACCCTATGCAGTTGTTAGAACTATCTTGCTTATCTCAAAGAAGTATATACGGGTTCTTTGAGGTAACGAATTTAAAACATTTTGTACCCTATGAAAAAGCTAAACCAGCAGAGAGGATCTATTTGACTCTGTTTGAAGACAAAGCACTGTATACCATGAGTTAAGAAAAGAGGGGATGCTGGGTCCGGTGACACATGCCTGTAATCCCAGTTCAGGAGGCAGAGACAGGAGGACCTCAAGTTCAGCAATTTAGCAAGGCTCTAAGCAACTCAGTGAGACCCTGTCTCCAATAAAATAAAAAAAGGGCTGGGGATATGGCTCAGTGGTTGAGTTCAATTCCTGATATCAAAAAAAGAAAAGGTGGAGGGGGAGCCCACCCATGTTCAGTGAGGGCATCTTCTCATTGCCTCATTCTCATGTGAAGGGCTCTGTTACCCATCTGACCTTCCTCTCCTCCTATTAATATCCTTTCAGCCTCACCTCCCCCCTACTCCACTCCCACCCCCGGCCACTATATTCAAAGCTGAAAAACGTTCTTCCAGCTACTCCAGGAATCTTTGAAGTAGTCTTAGATGGAAAGATGATTGATGGAGAACAGAGTCATGCAATGCCACTGGAAGGCAGAGGTCACTCAGCCCCCCAAAATGCATATGTCCCAACCTTAGCTCCTTCTGCTTAATGCTAAAAGTGAGCACTTTGTATGGCTTATCCCCAGACTCCTTCAATGCTGCAACATATCCTGCACCTCCAACTCAGCTAGTAAACAGGGGTAACTATGGCTTTCAGATATGAAAGAACAACTTGTTTGGGGAAGACAGAAACGAGAATTAAATAATATCTCTGTGATTCAAAATAACATTACCTGTCTACTGCTAGGGTGGGTCAGTGCAGCTCCAATTCAGTGTTACAGGAGTGATTCTGTAGACCACATGTCCTTAAGGATCCCTGAAACCCTTTCAGGGGTCTACATGGATCAAAACTGTCTTCATAATAATACTAATAAATTATTTGCCTTTTTACCATGTTGACATTTGTAGTAATGATGCAAAAGCAGTGGTGGTAAAATTTCTGGAAGGTTATCACAAATCAAAGTGATGGTACAATATGTACTAGTAGCCATTGTATTCTTCACCAGCATGCATATAGTAAACAGAATGTCAGTTTCACTTAAGAATGTACTTTATGGGCTGGGGATGTGGCTCAAGCGGTAGCGCGCTCGCCTCCCATGCGTGCGGCCCGGGTTCGATCCTCAGCACCACATACTAACAAAGATGTTGTGTCCGCCGAGAACTAAAAAATAAATATTAAAAATTCTCTCTCTCTCTCTCCTCTCTCTCTCTTTAAAAAAAAAAAAGAATGTACTTTATAAAGTAGTTAAAAAAATACATAATTTTATTAATTCTAGACCTTTGAATACATGTCTTTTTACTATTGTGTGGAATGAAATGAAAATTACATACAAAGCATTTTGGTCAATTTCTTTATTGAGTTGAAATTCACATAACAGAAAATTAACCATTTTAAGGCAAATAAATCATTGGCATTTAATACAGTCACAGTATTATGCAACCAACACCTCTATCCCATTCCAAAACATTTTCAACACTTCAAAATAAAAAACTATGCTCCATTAAGCAGTTATATTCTATGCATAAAGCACTTTTGCTGTGTGCAGAAGTAGATAGTTGTCTCAAGAAGAAACACTTGTGCAACTGTTTGAGCTAGAGTTCCTTCAGGGAACTCTATTTTTACTTGAAAGAATGGTCAATATGCAAACTATAATTATTCAAGCCAGGTGCAGTGGCACATACCTATAATCCCAGCAAGTCAGGTAGCTGAAGCAGGAGGACTGCAAGTTCAAGGTTAGCCTTTTATTGTGAGCAAAAGTGTCTCACAATAAAAAAGGCTTGGGATATGACTCAGTGAGAGAGTCAATGCCCAGTAGAGGGAAAACAACAGTTATTCAGGTTGGGTATTTGACAGATAATTTCTCAAAAATGAGAAAAGGAAGTAAGTTTGTCACTTCAAAATTCAAGTTTAATTTTAATTTTGGAAAAACTGAATGTCCTACCATGACTCTCACTGATTTATAAAGTCTAGATGAGTAGTGATATTAGCAAAAATAAATTTTTGATATCAAATAATGATATGTGCCAACATTCAGAAGGGCTAAATAACCCAGTGAACAAATATTTTCCACATGACCAAGTCATGATGTTATCAAACCCTGCATGAATAAAAGATCCATTCCAAATGTAAGATAGGCCAATAAATTTTTAGTGCAACTGAGTACTAAAAATTGATTGATAGGATTTATCCAACTGAAATAAAAAATCTGTCAAATATTGGTATAATATCACGAGAGAATATTCACGATTACCTGATTTGTATGAGACTTGATTTTTTTTCTTTTTTCTTTCTTTTTGGCACTGGGATTTAACCCAGGAACAATTTACCACTGAGCTACATCCCCAGCCTTTTTATTTTCTATTTTGAGACAGGGTCTCACTAAATTCCTTCAGGCCTCCCTAAATTGCTGAGAATGGCCTTGAATTTGCAATCCTCCTACCTCAGCCTCCTGAATTGCTGGGATTACAGGGATGCACCACCACATGTAACTGAATTTTTTCTTCACCTACTTTAACCAAAGTAAATTGCTACAAACTAAATGCAGAAGCAGATATGATAATGCAGTTTTTTAATGAGTCTTATAAACATATAGAGCTGGGGATGTAGCTCAGTGGTTGAGTGCTTGCCTAGCTTGTGAAAAGTCCTGGGTTCAATACACAGCAATGCCAAAAAAAAAAAAAAAAAAAAAAAGGAAGGAAAAAAACCCCATGAGAACAAATGGGTAAAACAAAGCAATTCTTCTCAATTTTTTTCTGAAAACATAGTTATTTTATGTGAAAATATGTTATTTATATTAAGCCATGGATCTATAATGTTACTTTTATTTAATTCTGTTTGTTTTGTTTTGTTTCCAGGGATTGAACCCAGGGGTGCTTAACCATTAAGCCACAACCCCAGCCTTTTTTATTTTTTATTTTGAGACAGGATCTTGCTAAGTTACCTAGGGACTCACTCAGTTATGGAAGCTGACTTTAAACTTGTGATTCTTCTGCCTCTGCTTCCTGAGCCACTGGTATTACGTCTCTGGTATGCACCACTGAGCCTGGCTTATTTTTTATTTTGAGACAGAGTCTCTCTAAATTGCTTAGGTCTTCCCTAAATTGCTGAGAGGGCTTTAAACTTGTGATCCTCCTGCCTCAGGTCCCTGAGTCGCTGGGATTATAAGCATGCTCCACCATGCCTGGCTATTTTTAATTTTTTTTTTTTATAATGCAGAACCCAGGGCCTTGAGCATGCTAGGTAAGCACTCTATCTCTGAGCTATGCCCCCAGCCCAAAAATGTTTTTAAATTTTTTAAAATTTTTTTTAGTTGTAGATGGACACAATATCTTTTATTTATTTATTTTTATGTGGTGCTAAGGATCAAACCCAGTGCCTCACACTGCTAGGCTAGCACTCTACCACTGAGCTATAACCCCAGCCCTTAATAATGGTATTTTAAACAAAATATTAGCCTACTGAACACAGCAGCACATGAAAAGGATCATTCATCATGACTAAGTGACATGAATCATTGGGATGCAAGTATGTTTCAACATATGCAAATCAATAAATGTCATACACCACATTAACAGAATGAACAACAAAAGTCATATAAACATCTCAATAGATGCAGAAAAGGCATTTCAAAAAAATTTAGCACGGAGGCTGCTGTAGCTCAGTGGCTGAACACCTGCCTAGCATGTGTGAGGTACTGGGTTCGATCCTTAGCACCCCATAAAAATAAATAAATAAAGGTTAAAAAAGAAGAAACATACAACATATGTCCTTAAAAAAAATTCAGCATATTTTCATAACAAAAAAAATCTCAACAAACTAGGTATTTGTTTTGTTTTGGGTGTCAGGGATTAAACCCAGGGGTGCTTAGCCACTGAACCACATCTCAAGCCCTTTTTTTTAGAGTTTGAGACAGGGTCTCACTAAGTTGCTTAGGGCCTTGCTTAGTTGCTGCTATTGGCCTCAAACCAGCAATCCTTCTGTCTCAGCCTCATTAGCTGCTGGGATTACAGGTGTGTGCCATTGCACTCAGCAGTAAAAAATAATTTTTAATGCTGAAATTTGTATGGAACCACAAAAGACCCCAAAGAGTTAAAGCAATCTCCAGCAAAGAGAACAAAGCATCACACTACTTATTTTCAAAATTTACTACAAAGCTATAGTAGTCAAAATAGATCTATGCCTGGACAGCATAAAAAACACACAGACTAATGGAGCAGAATAGAAATCCCACAGACAAATTCATATATTTACAGACCATTGATGGCAAGAAAACAATGGGAAAAGGAAAGTCTTTTCAGTAAATGGTGCTAGGAAAACTGGATATCCATTTGAAGAAGAATTAAATTAGACCCTCAACTCATATCATATCAAAAAAAATCTCAAAATGGATTAAAGAATTAAATGTAAGTCCTAAAACTAAAACTTCTTACAAAAACATAGGGCAAAACCTCCATGACATTTGTCTGGCAATGATTTTTAGATATGACCCTGCAAAAAAACACAGGCAACACAAGCAAAAACAAAAAGACAAAGCTGCACAATCCTGGCACCTACCTGTAATTTCAGTGACAGGATCCTGGGGAAGGAGGATTGCTAGCTCAGAGTCAACCTCAGCAACTTATCAAGACCCTGTCTCAAAATAAAATATAAAAAGGGGTGAGGATGTAGCTCAGTGGTAGGCCACCCCTGGGAACCAAAAATAAATAAATAAAGATAAAAATAGAACTACCAACAATCCCACTAATGGGTATATATCCAAAGGAAATAAAATCCATATACAACAGATATCTACAATCTTAGATTTGTGTGACATTATTCACAATAGCCATGACATGGAGTCAATTGAAGTGCCCAACAGTGGATGAATGAATAAAGAAAATCTTGTATATATACACAATGGAATATTATTCAGCCTTAAAAAAGAAGGAAATCCTGTTACTTGTGATGACATGAATGAAGTCAGAGGACATTATGCTAAGTGAAATAAGCCAGGCACAGAAAAAAATACAGCAAGAACTCATTTACATGTGGAATCTAAAAAAAGTAAAACTCATAGAAACAGAGTAAAATGGTGGTTATCAGGGGCTGGGGGTGAGAGGATAGAGAAACTATTGGCCAGTGATTTAAAATATCAATTATATAGGAGAAATAAGTTCAAGCAGTCTAATGTACGTTACCATGACTTCAGTTATACAGCATACTATATTGTGTATAGTACATTGTATGCTATATTGTAACAATATATTGTGTAAGAAAGTAAGTTTTAAGTGTTCTTACCACAAAGATAAGCATGTGAGCTAATTGCATATGTTAAACACAGTTTGATGTAGCAATTCCATAATCTATATCAAACTATCATGTGGTGCACCAGAGTTTTTATTTATCAATTAAAAACAAAAAATATAAAACTATATGAAAACGCATTCAAAGACAATATTATAATATTCTAGGGCTGGATGTGGTTCAGTGGTAGAGCATTTGCCTGGTAAGCTCCAGGGCCTTGGGTTGGATCCCCAACATAGCAAAAAATAACAATAATAATAATATTGTAAGGGAAGACAGGCATTGTGGCACATACCCGTGATCCCAGTTATTCAGAAGAACTGCAAGGTTATGCTTAGTGAAATAAACCAGGCACAGAAAGAAATATAGGTACTGGGTTCAATCCTCAGCACCCCATAAAACTTATTGAGACCCTGTCTCAAAATAAAAAAATAAACAGGACTGGGAATGTAGCTCAATGGAATAGTACTAGCTTAGTATGCATGAGGTCCTCAGTTCCATCCCAGTACCACATAATAATATTGTAAGGGGAAGGTGTTATAGAAATGAACCAAGCAGTTAATTAAAAATAGTATGCTAAACATTTTTGCTTTGTAAATTTAATAAACTATTTAATATTGCCTTTTAATTCCTACCAAGATAATATCCATTGATATAACTGATAAACAAAAGTTCTTTAGGGTCTTCAATAATTTTAAAGAAACCAACAAGTTTGAGAACCACTACTGTAGAATAGTCATTCAAGTTTTCTAACAGTCAAGTTATTTTTAATCAACATAGGGATTTTTAAATTTTTAAATAGCTATATTTAACATATATTTACAAAAATGTAACTGTGGAGAGCTGCTCTGAATGACCACACCTTCCAGTCCTGAAGCACAAGGCTCTGACCAATCACTACATTTTGTGGTGACTTGGGGGTTGTCCCAGCTTGGATAGCAAGGCGGGTCTTCAGGTGTAGGTGTCACCCACAGAGGTTGAGCTACACTCACCTATTATAAACTATAAGGGAAGACAGGCAAGGTGGCATATAACCTCAGTTATTGTAATCCAACCCCTTGCCTCATTTGAATGGCTTCTTCCCAATAAAAGGTTTCAGCACGTGCTTCCCTCTCTCTTTCCACCGACCCCTAAGGTCAGAAAAGCTGTCAAAGGACCCAAAGAAAAAGGAATTTCTCTGTCTCTGTGTGATTATTTCGTGCCAACTCAGTTCACCTGGAGTGACCTTGAGTGTTTAGTCGTGGAATGTGACATATAACTTCAAACTTAATATCACAGATATCTTTGCTGAGGATGAGGCTGAAGGTATTTACATAAAATAATGAATTGATTTAAAGGAAAATGAATTAAATGTTAGTATAAAGCAGATTGTGTCCGAAATTCATGAGGCTGGTACCAAATGACTGGACTTTAGGAAACACTCAAACAGCGATCGAGCTTTTGAATTAGACCTGCCACCATTTCTAACTGTGTTGGGGGCTTTCATCTGAAAAATATTTGATTGGCCCCAGGTAAAGTGGCACATGCCTGTAATTCCAGCGACTTGAGAGGCTGAGGCAGAAGGACTGCAAGTTCAAAGCCAATCTCAGCAAAGGCAAGGCACTAAACAACTTATGAGACCCTGTCTCTAAATAAGATCCAAAATAAGGTTGAGGATGTGACTCAGTGTGGTCAAGTGCCCCTAAGTCCAATCCCTAGTACCCCCAAAAAATAAAACAGATGATCGAGGGAATGAAATGTGTTAACGAATGTACAGTGACACTACTAGATGTGATTCCCATGGTCCTCCCAGGGAAAGGCAACTGACAGTCCAGTAACAGGGAAAATCTGCTCAAGTAGGAGGTAGGAGACCTGGGTCACTAACTGACACAACTGAGCTTCTGACTTACTGCCTGATCTGACCTCACCCTTAGGGCTTCAGTTTTTTCCATCCAGAAAACAAAAGTAAGATGTCATCCTCTCTCCAGAGCTTCCCAGTTCTACCAACCATCCTCTGATTAAAGGATAAGCCTTACCGTGTTTGATGATTGCATCACAGAGTGACAGAATTGCAGCTGGAAAGGACTCAGGAGTTCCAAATATTTCTCCTTGGCATCCCATCTCATTTCATAAATGAGGAAACTGAGGCCCACAGAGACTAAACAACTTGTTTATCCATATTGTTGAGTTGGGGATGGTGGCAGGTTCTGCACCCAGGGTCTAGTGAGGAAATGAGAGTGCTTCCTCTTTGAGAAACTTCTTTGGTGTTTGGTGGTTTAACCACTACAGGTTTTAAATACTCGGCAATTCCACTGGGAATGCAATTCTCAGTTTAGCCTGTGAAAATCAGTGCTCTAGGGGTGGGAACACTGGGTTAGCAGGCTTGATGGACTGCTTCAAGTTACTAACTAAATCCACCTTTAAAAAGATACGTTGCCCCCTCTAAATTCCCCAAGGAAAGGCAGAGGAAATGAAATTGGCTAAAAGAGATCAGAAGGGAGGGGGTCTGAGGGTAGCACTTTCTTCTTTCTCTTCCTTTCCATTTGTCCTCCCTGACTTCTCCCTGTCCTTTCCCTCTCTCCCTCCCCAATGTAGGACAACACACCCCTCTCAGCACCCCGCTTGCTCTGCCCAAAGCCTCCCTGCAGCCTGGGCCAACTCACCAGCTACAAATAGAATCAGAACCCACCGAAAATAGCTCCTCTTCCCTTCTGCCCAGAACTTCCAAGTGCTTGCTAGAACACCCTGCCCTCACTGAGCAGGCCTCAAGCAGTGAACTCAGGTAGAGGTACACTAAGCCCAGGGATAGGGATCATTTCAAGAACAACCACCCCAATAATAGCTGACTCTTGAGTGTTGTCTCAGTGCCAGCACCATTGGAAGGTCCAATGGTACAGATGAAGCTCAGAGAAGTAAGGAACTTGCTCAAGGCCACTCAGCAAGTGGGAGGTGGAGATGAATTCCAAATCCTCCCTGCAAGAGGATTATAGTTCACAGTAAACCACTACAATGCACTTCATGTCTCCATGCAAGGACAATTAGTCCCAGATCCATGAGGCTGGAGCAAAACCTCCAGGCCTTCCTAACAGCCAGGGAAACTGAGGCCCAGAGAAAGGAGTCTTGCCCAAAGGCAAGCACTTAGTAAATGAGTAAATCGAGCATCCAGGTTTCTTGGCTCAGAGACCAATTGTTTTTGCAGAGGTTGAGGCAAACAGAGATTCCCTTGTTCCTTTTATGTGGAAGCCCTATGGGTCTTTTTTTTCTTTCTTTTTTTTTTTAACTTTTCAACCTCCTCCCATTTCCCAACAGAGCAGAGAGATCCTGCCCCCCCCACTCCCCACTGCCCCCCCCCCCCCCGGCTCCCAGACACCAGTCTGCCAGCCAGGCATCCTGAGATTACCTCTTCTTCCCCCTCTGCTCAGAGTGTTTAATATTCTAGGGGAAGAAAGCAAACAGCAGGGCATAAATCACGGGTGACACAGGCTGACTTTCTCCTTTGCTGAATATGAAGCAGACGGGACCCAGCAAGGGAAGAGAATTAGCAGGGATTTGCTGGCTCATTTAAATCCAAGGTCCAAGGGCACTTGCATTTCTCCTACCCTTGAGAGCTAGACAAATTTTCTTTTACTACAAGATCCCATTTGTTATAAAATAATTCTCTGAAACATTCTTAGCCTTTTGCAGTGAAGACAAAAAAAAGAACAGAATAAGGCCAAGGAAGCTATGCTGGGGGTGGGGGTGGGGGTAGGGATTAAGTTATTTAAGAAATGGTTGAGAGATATGAGAAGAGTCTATCACCTAATATAAGAGCATCTTGATTCCATTTTCAGCCCTATGAAGTCTGCAAAGCTGCCTCAGTTTCCCCCAGTGTGTCTGGGAACCAAGAGTCAAAAGAGATACATACACTCCCTCAATTATTTATTTTTTTCCTTTTTGCAGTGATGAGGATTGAAGCCAGGGTCTCATGCATGGTAGGCAAACACTCTACTACTGAGCTTTACTTTCCACCTTCAGTCAATCTCTGCTTGTTGCAAATATCCATTGAGCACTCCCTTGTTTGAGCACCAGGATAAGCTCTGCCCATGCAACAGTGAACAAGACAAAACTAGTCCCTTCCCTCCTGAGACAGAGCCTTATTGTCAAGACAAAGTCAACAGAAGCCCAGGTAAGGGTTCAGATGGAGAAGATAGAGGATTTATGGCAGCAGTGATATAAAGAAACCTACTCCAGACTTATGGTGGTTCAGGTAACATTCATGTAGAGACTGGTAGGATTTGGGGGGCAAAAGTCAAGGGAAAAGGTGACTCAAGTGGAGGGCACAGTACATGCAATGACCAAGAAGCACAAGAAAGTTGGCCTATTCCCTGAACCAACCGAGATGGGTGTTTTTACGCATCTTACTGTGAGACATTCTCAGAGGAGGATTTATTGAAATTCTATGATTTAATGCTACGTTAATCATAGCATGCGAGATATCATAAGGTTACATTCTTTTCATATCACAAATTCCTTCATCAGCACCTCTAGGAACAAACCCTGTCCCAACAAGTCTCTGAATGTTGATGGATCCTTTTATTGCACTTCTTCCATCAGTCTCCCTGGGTACCAAATTCCTCACTTTTTAAAAATATTTTTGTAGTTGTAGATGGACACAGTGCCTTTATTTTATTTGTTTATTTTTATATGGTACTGAGGATTGAACCCAGTTCCTCACGCATGCTAGGCAAGCTCTCTGCCACTAAGCTACAGCCCCAGCCCAATTCCTCACTTTTTAAAGTCAAATTTTCTAAAAAGTGACACACTGTCTTCCTATATCAGGGCATATGTAATATAAAAGGGTATGATGTGGAGGCCTTGTTCTTTCTGGGAAATTACAGAATTATGTCCAACTATAGAGAAAAAAAAAAAAGTCATTGTGTATCCTTAGTCCAATACTCTGCAGGAAATGTGACTCTAAAGACAGGAACCAGGTGATCAGTAATATATCTAGAAACTAATCTCTATTTTCCACCAATGAGGCTAAGAAAGGCTAATGATTTGCTCTGTTTCCTTTCAAAGAAGTGACTGGGCCAGCTTTCAAACCCAAGTGATTGGCCTGTGACTTCAGAGTTTCCCAAATGTTTCTAAGGCATAATATTGCATAGCTATCCTCAAAATAAATGGAAAAAGAGTTTACCAGTTGAATAAATTTGAGACATGTTGAGTTTAACAAAGTCGCCAGGTTTTTTTTTTTTTAATTGCTGCAAAACTTCTCAGAGCTTTGAGGTACTGATATACATTGCAAGATGTTTAAGAGACGGTTATAGAATTTGTAGAATTTCTAGAACTCATTTGAGCCAAGGACACATTGCTCTTGGGCAACTTCTGGGATATGGAACCTACTCTAGGAAACATTGCACTAATTATTCCATGATCCTATAAGCATTTATATCCTTATTTATAAAGGAAGTCCATTCTACATATTTAGATAGATGAGTGAATATATAGATTGATCACTGCCTTGTTGTGACCTCAGGTATATAACATCCTCTCCTTTTGGAGCCTCAGTTTTTTCCTCTACAGGGAAAAGCAAATGTAAAGGATGAGATAATATGTGTTTTAGTCTTTGCAGACCACATAAGTCTTCCTTCCTTACTTCCTTCCTCCTTTTCCTCTTTAAAATGTAAAAGCCATTCTTGGCTCTCAGGCTAAGAAAACAGGCTAGAGAGAAAGAAGAACAAGAGGATTTGGGTCCGAGCCATAGATTGCTGAGTCATGCTCAATGCACTCATCTATCCATGTATGAGGTGTGAGGAAATTTGTCGGGTATCCTGCATTTTGTTATGTTTTTGATCCACCTTTAAGCCATCTTAGAAGGTAGACACCAAGTTGTACCCCCTCTCTATGAAAAAGATGACATCCAGAGAATGAAAATAATTCTCCTGATTTTCAGGGTAACTAGAATGACCAGAAGAGTTTGGAATGGACCAGTCCTGAGGAGAAACCCACCAGACCCTGATGCTTTTTAGAAAAGATGACAAACCTATAGTGTATACTCCAACATCTCTGTTATTTCTATGAGGCAAAGATTTAAAAGCAGTAGGTTGGGGACTTATGGTGTATTTCAGTGGTAGACCACTTGCTTAGCATGCACAAGATTTGGTTTGGATCCCTAGCACCAAAAAAAAAAAAAAAAAAAATAGTGGTACCCTTGATTGGGACTCAACAAGGTTGATTGTCAGCTGGATATGGTGGTGCATGCCTATAATCTCAGCAACTTGGGAAGCTGAGGCAGAAGGATCTCAAGATTGAGGTCAGCCTCAGCAATTTAGCAAGGCCCTAAGCAATTCTGTGGCAACTGGCTCAAAAAAGGGCAGGGAATGTAGCTCAGTGGTAAAGCACTCCAAGGTTCAATCCCCATTACCAAAAAAAAAAAAGTAAAAGTAAAAATTTAAAAACAAAATTAGTAACTTATTCTGAAGCTGCTTTTGTGGGCACATTTGAACATCACACCGATTTTTATTTTATTTTTTCAATACCTGGGACTGAACTCAGGGCCTCATAAATACTAAGCAAAACCTATACCACTGAGCTACATCTCCAGCCCCCTTTTTATTTTTCATTTTGAAACAGGGTCTCACTAATTTGCCCACGTTGGTCTCAAACTTCCAATTTTCCTACCTCAGGTTCCAACCAGCTGGGATTACAGGAACGTGCCACTATACCCTGCAAGCATCCACTTTTTACTTAAGTAGATCTTTGATTTGGATGCTTGGGAGGGGGCTAAGAATATGGGATAAAATCTCCAAACCATTCCTTGGATCTGTTGCTACTATAGACTAAGCTTAGTGACAACCACTTTGCAGGCCCTCATCCCAGTGGTCCTCAAACTAATTCCATGAGGTAAGTAATGTGACCTCCACTGAATCATGGAGAAGGGATGCTCCAAGAGGCCTGTTAACTTGTGTACCTCCAGTGTCACTCAGGTTATAAATGGTGGAATCACAGTCCAATGGCAGATCTTTCTGACTCCCAAATCAGAACCTGTTTCAATATATGCTACCAACTTGAACTACTTCCCTGAGCCTATGTTTGAATGACCAGGGCACTCACAGCCAATTTCTTCCACTTTCATCCTTAATTACATAGAGCATTAGGTTGTTTGATAAATGTTTAACATGTTAGTCTTTACTCAGTCTTTGTATGGATCAATTTGTGTTTTGTTTATCCGAGTTCAATATTTGAGGCAAAATTCCTTTGGGTTCTTGGCTGCTCAGAAATAGACTCACATAAATATGGCCAATTGGTTTTTGACAGGTGCAAAAGCAATTCAATAAAGGGGAAAAAATAGCTTTTTTAAAAAATAGCTTTTTAAAAAAGTGATGTCAGAGAGCCCAGTGCAGTGGTGCATGCCTGTAATCCCAGCAACTCAAGAAAGAGAGAGAGGAAAAATGAAATAGCAGAAAACAGAAAGAACAATAAAAATTATTCTAGGGCTGGGGATGTGGCTCAAGCGGTAGCACGCTCGCCTGGCATGCGTGCAGCCCGGGTTCGATCCTCAGCACCACATACAAACAAAGATGTTGTGTCTGCCGAAAACTAAAAAATAAATATTAAAAACTCTCTCTCTCTCTCTCAAAAAAATTATTCTAGAAAAGGGAAAACACAGCTGGGCTAGGTGGCACATGCCTATAATCCCAGCAGCTCGGGAGGCTGAGAGAGGAGGATTGTAGGTTCAAAGCCAGCCTCAGCAACAGCAAGGTGCTAAGCAACTCAATGAGACCCTGTCTCTAAATAAATACAAAATAGGGCTAGGGATGTAGCTCAGTGATCGAATGCCCCTCCCCAGGTACCCACTCCCCCCAACACAGAAAAAAAAGAAAAAGAAAAGGGTAAACACAAGAAGCATAGTAAATAGAAAACATAAAATAAAGTGGCAGGAACAAATCCAAATTATAAATAATTAAATGTGGCCAGGCAGTATGACATACCCCTATATCCCAGAGATTCAGGAGCCTCTGAGGAAGGAGGATTACAATTTTGAGGCCAGTCTCAGCAGCTGAGTGAGCCCTAAGCAACTTGGTGAAACTGTCTTTCAAAATAAAAAATAAAAAGGGCTGGGGATGTGGTTCAGTAGTTAAGTGCCCTGGGTTCAATCTGCAATACCAAAAAAAATAAAAATGTATCAGAGCAATTGGACATCATAGCAGGGGAGAAAATTATCTAGAACATATAAAAAAATTAGCTCAACACCGATCTAGAAGTAAAATGTAAAGCATAAAACTATAGAACTTTGGGGGGAAAAATAAGAGAAAACCATAGAGATCTAAGAGTAGGCAAAAAAAGTTTTAGATTTCACATTAAAATTACAACTCAAAAAAAGAAAAATTAATATATTGGACCACATCAAATTTAAAACCATATACTCTGTAGAAGACTCTGCAAAGAAGATGAAATAGCAAGCTACAGACCTGGAGAACATATTTGTAAACTACATATCCAATAAAGAACTCTTAAAAACTCAACAGTAAAAATCAAACAATCCAATTAGAACATGGGCAAAAAAACATGAACAAAATATTTCACAGAAGAAAATGTACACATGAAAAGATGTCCAGCCTCATTAGTCATTAGGGAAATACAAATAGAAACTACAATGAGATACAACTACAAACCTATCAGAATGACCAGCAAGAGGGAGGAGGGGAAGGAAAGAAGTACTGGAGAACTTCTTTGTGGAGCAAATTATGTTATATGCATTTGTGAATTTGTCAAAAGGAAGCCCATTATTATGTATAACTATGATGTGATAATAAAAAATCATCTTAAAATTTAAAATTAAGTCATCAGGATGGTTAAAATAAAAATAACAATAACACTAAATGCTGGTGAGGTTACAGAGAAACTGGATAATTCATATGTTGGTGGGAATGAAAAATGGCAAGATCAGTCTGGGGGTGCTAGGGTTGTGGCTTAGTAGTAGAGCGCTTGCCTAGCATGTGTGAGACACTGGGGTTCAATCCTCAGCCCCACATAAAAATAAGATATTGTGTCCATCTACAACCTAAAAACATATATATATATATATATATATATATATATATTTTTTTTTTTTTTTTTAATCACTCTGGGGGCTGGAGATGTGGCTCAAGCGGTAGTGCCTTGCCTGGCATGCATGCGGCCCGGATTCGATCCTCAGCACCACATACAAACAAAGATGTTGTGTCTGCCGAAAAACTAAAAAATAAATATTAAAAAAAATCACTCTGGGGAAAAGTATTGCCATTTCTTACAAAACTAAATACTTATGTCGAGCAATCTTAGTCTTGGGCGTTTATCCCAGAGAAATGAAATACAATGTTCACACAAAATCTTGTACATATTGCTAATAGCAGTTTTACTCATAATAGCCCCAAATTGAAATCAGCCTTGGTATTCTTCAACTGGTAAATATAAATGAGTACATTGATTCCACAGAATGCCACTGAGCATTAAGAGAGAAGCAACTATTAATGCCTGAAACAATAGTTGCAGATCTTTGTTGGATCTTATGGAAATTATGCTGTGTGAAAAAGGCAACACCTGTAATCCCAGAGGCTTGGGAGGCTGAAGCAGGAGGATCTCAAGTTCAAAGCCAACCTCAGCAATTTAGTGGGGCCCTAAGTAACTCAGCAACACCCTGTCTCTAAATAAAATATCAAAAAGGGCTGGAGATGTGGCTCGGTGGTTAAGCACTCCTGAGTTCAATCCTCAGTATCAAAAAAAAGCACTCTCAAAAGGCAACACACATTCTATGATTCTATTTATATAACATTCTATTACATAACATTTTTTTGTGTGTGAGGGGGAACATGGTTCTGGGAATTAAACACAGAGTCTTGTGCATGCTAGGTAAGCACTATGCCACTGAGCTACCTTCCCAGCTCCTACATAACATTCTTGAAAGAACAAAGTTGTACAGATGTAGAATAGATTAGTGGTTATCAGGAATTAGACTCTGAGAAAAGGAGAAGGGTTACACACAAGGCATCCTTGTGAGGGAAGGAACTGTTTTGTATCTTGACTCTGGTGGTGGTCAAACAATTCTACACATGTGCTAAAATTACATAGAAATACACACACACACACACACACACACAAAGATATACATATAAATGAATGCATGTAAAACTGATGAAACCTGAAGCCAGATGTGGTAGCACACAGTTGTAATCCTAGTGGCTCAGGATGCTGAGACAGGGAGATCACAGCTTCAAAGCCAACCTCAGCAACTTATCAAGGTCCTAAGAAATTTAGCAAGACCCTGTCTCTAAATAAAAAATAAAAAAGGACTGGGGATATGGCTCAGTGGAAAGGACTGGGGATATGGCTCAGTGGAAAAGTGCCCCTGGGTTCAATCCCATGTACAAAACAAAACAACAACAACAAAAACCTGGTGAAATCCAAATAAGGTGGATGAAATGTATCCAATGTCAATTTCCTGATATTGTACTATAGTTATATAGATAGTGCCACTGGGGGAAAAATGGGCAAAGGGCATAAATTGCTTTGTGGGATTTCTTACAACTGCATGGAAATGTATAGAGATCTCAAAAAAAAATGTTGTTCTTGTTTTTGCTTGATTTTTAAATTCCTTTGAGTTCTTGACCCAAGATGGTTCATTCCATGGCTGAAGGTGTGTTTGCCATTCATTTGTCTATTAAAATCTCACTTTGGGGCTGGGGTTGTGGCTCAGTGGTAGAGCACTCACACAGCATTCAGGCCCTGGGTTTGATTGTCAGTACCACATAAAAATAAATAAAATAAAGGTATTGTATTCAACTACAACTAAAAAATATATATTAAAAAAAAACTCACCCGATAACTTTAAGCAAAGTCTGTGTCTGTCAAACATTGGACTAACTGCTGTCCATACATCACCTCTCTTAATAGAACCTAGAAAGAAAGGAAGCACTGTAATTATGTTTCCATTTAACAGATGAGGAAACTGAAGTTCAGTAAAGTCAAGTCAAATGCTCCAATCCACATAGTGATTAAGGGTCAGGAACAAAACCAGAGCCTCTGAGGCCAAGTCCCCCGCCCATAATCTTTGCATTACATTCTCTTCTCTGACTAGATGCTTGTGACATTGGATTTTGGCCTAGATGAGCATTGAAGCTGAGACAAAAGGCCAAGGCTCTCATTTTGTATAATTCTTCTAGATTCCCCTAGACCATTCCAATTCCCAAGATTAAGTTCAAGTCCTAACATCATCACTTGCCAGCTACGTTCGTGGCCTTAAAAAAGGCACATCTTAAACTAGGCACACGTAGTAGCACACACCTGTAATCCCAGCTACTCAGGAGGCTGAAGCAGGGAGATTGCAAGTTCGAAGTCAGCATGGTCAACTCAGGGAGAACCTGTCTCAAAATAGAAAATAAAAAGGACTGAGGATGTAGCTCAGTGGTAAAATATCCTTGGGTTCAAACACCAGTTCTAAAAAAGAAAAAAAAAGTCACTTCTTTCTAAGCTTCAGTTTCCTCACCCTTAAATCAGAGCTCGAAATTCCAGCATTGTCAGTGGATCAAATGAAGTAATGCATTTCAAAGGGCTTTGGACACACCAAAGGGGGCAGTTATTATTAATAACAGGGCACCATGAAGTAAATTCTAAATATAGGCCACTCACTCCTATTTATCTTCTGGTTTGATGGCAAATGCTTTGAGGGCTTGGGCTGAGTTTTAACCTTTTATTTTATCCTAACTTCCTTTACAAAGTGATCCAAAAGCTGACAGTTTTCTAAAAGTTCTTGTTAGTTGTGATGTTGGTAGAAATGTGACCAGAATGCAAAAAAAGGCAAGGTTTTGAGAGTAAAAATGAAAAATCTTGTAGTTTAGCAGCATTTTTCTTATAAACTAAAGAGAGCTAAGAAAAGGTCTCAGCCAATTATTGGCCCCTGAATTTCCTGCTTTATAACCCTAGGTAACTCCATGTTTTCAATTTTGGAAGTGTGGGTTCTATCTTTTCAGGGGCATGGAAGAATGTGAAATTTGCTAAGTACTTTGAGGTACAACATGTTCTTGCTATTTATACCAACCAGGACCTGTGGCTGTTTTTTGGGCAACGTTTTCCCACATAAAATCAACATTTTTTCCCCTTTCCCAGTTATGACAACCTTGCAAACTCTCAAACAAATTCCTCAGTTTTATTACTAATGCCAATAACATGGACTTTAAAAACTGCCTTTCATCTCCACATCTTAAGCAACTTTGCAAACAGTAATTAAAGTTCAACACCCTGGTGAGGGAGGAGGCACCTATTATTCAGCCCATTTTCCAAACAGGTAAACCCAGACTTACAAATTAGAGGCCTGACCATTAGGTCACCAGGAGTTAGAACAGGGAGGAGAGTGGAATTAAGAATTCTGGATTTCCTAGCCCTTGAATTCACCAAGTTGTGGGAAGAACCTATGAGAAGCAAAATGAAAATGCCCCCTCATAGTAGGTATTCACTGAATGGAGTGTTTAGAGGGATCAGAAAAAAGGAAAGAAGTAAAACTCAATGATATAAGAAAAGAAAGGAAGGGAGATGGACATGTAGGGAGGACACAAGAAAACCATGAACATATGGATGGATGAAGGGCCTGAAACCACTTAGAAAATACTATAAATATTTGATTCATAAATTTGGTTGAAGATGGAAGGAATATAATTGAAAGGGCAATATGTTTAAACTACATGATTTTGAATGTAAAGTAAGAAAGATACATGTTTTCCCCCCTTAACTTTGTAGTTCAAAATAATTATATCTAGGTGCAGAGGCACATACCTATAGTCCCAATGGCTCCAGAGGCTGAGGCAGGAGGCCTCTGGGCAATTTTGGGAGACCCTGCCTCAAAATGAAAAATGAAAAGGGCTGGGGATGTAGCTAGTGATAGACTGCCCCTGGGTTCAATCTCCAGTTCTGCAAAATAAATAAATAAACCATTAAAAAATTATTGAATCATAAGAAGTTTGCAAAAATAGTGCAGAGAGGTTCTGTGTGCCCAACACCCAACTTCCCCAGTGGTAAAATCTCACATAACTTCTCATGTTATCAAAAACAGGAAATTAATTGTTACAATACAATTAACAAGACTACAAGACCTTACTCAGATTGTGAAAGTTTGGAAAGCATAATATGTTTAAAATTTTATTTTTATGCATAAATTGCATAAATTTTAATTATACAACCTGTATAGCGTGGATGTTGAATGTCCTCCATAAGCCTATATATTTAAGATTTGGTGCACAGGGCCCTAGAGGCGGTGATCTAGCCACATGTGTTGGCACACACCTATAATCCCAGCATTCTGGAGGCTGAGGCAGTAGGATCACAAGTTCCAGTGGAGCCTGGGCAATTTAGGGAGTAAAAAATAAAAAGGTTTGGGATGTACCTCAGTGGTAGAGCACTCCTAGGTTTAATCCCTAGTGGGGCCTAGTGGGAGATCCTTAAGTCACAGGGGATATGCCCTCAAAAGGGATTATGGGACTCCAACGCTTTCCTTTTTCTCTTCTCTGATTCCTGAGAATGAGGTGAGAAATTTTGCTCTGCTATGATCTGGTCATAACATGCTTGTTCATCAAAGGTCCAAAGTAATGAGGTCAATTGATCATGGGCTGAAACCTCCAGACCTATGAGCCAAATAAACCTCTTATCTTTATAAGTTAATTGCTGTAGGTGTTTCATTCTAGTAACAGAAACCTGAGTAAGACAGCATAAATCAATTTTATGTATGTAAACACCCATGTAACCAACACCCATACCAAGTTATAGAATGTTAATACATTATTATTCTCATGCTTGAAATGATCTTTGTTTTTTTAAGTGTGTATATGAGTTGGTTTGGGTGTTGCTAAGTATTTTGTTTTGTAGTGCTGGGAATGGACCCAGGGCCTTATGCGTGCCAGACAAGTCCCTGCCACTGTACTATATCCCCAGCCCTATGATTTTTTTTTTTTTTTTTTTTTTTTTGCAGTACTGGGGATTGAATCCAGGGCCTCATGCATGCTAGGCAAATGCTCTGTCACTGAGCTTTTTTTAGCACTGGGCATCAAACCTTGACAACATGAGAAGTTATGTGAGATTTTACCACTGGGGCTTCATGTATGCTAGGCATACTATATATTCCTTTTTATACCTAGTTTCTTTCACTTAACATTGTGTTCATGAGACCCATTCATGATTTGACATGTAGTAGAAATTCATTTTTTTTCAATGTTGTTTTGTATTTTATTAATATTTATCTGTCATACTGGGGAAGGATATAAGGGTTGTACCAATTTTGGGCACTGTAAATAAGGAAGCTGTGAATTCTTATATATATTGCTTATTGGACCTAAGTACTCATTTCTGATGAGATCATATGCAGGATAGGAATTGTTGGTCTTTGAAAAAACTCAGCTTTGGGAAAAACTCCCAAAAGGTTTTCCAAAGTGGCTGTATAACACTAGCAGCATGAGAGTGCCATGGGTGTATAAAATTTTATGTCATTAAACTCTAACAAATGATTGAACACAAGTTTAACTGTGTTCCATCTGTGTTTCCGAATCTTCATTTAAAAGTGTTTTCCTGTTCAGAATGAAAAGTGGAGGCAGTATCTAATAAATCTCAAAGGCTCTGGAGCATAAAGGTAAGATCACAGGTCAGAAGGTAAGAAACTAGCATTGTCATTTCATTGGAAGACTTGGTGCCTTGGTTTACTTATCTCTAAAAATAACATAGATGGATGGGACTATTTCTAAAGTTCTTTTTAGCTCCAAAGATCATTATTCCAACATGAAGTATGTGGATGTTGTAATGTTAAGTGAAAGTGTAGAAAGAGCATGCACCACTAGTTGGGAAAACATTTTCTAGAGGCAAGGGTTCAAGGAAAAGGAAAAAAAAAGCTTATATTAATAGAGTGCAGCATATTTCTTTTCTTCCTGTTTTAAATCTGTGCTTATGTGAGTTTTAAGATATTTGTATATGCAAATACAGATTTTTTTTTTTTTTTGGTACTGAGGGTTGAACCCAGGGGTGCTCAACCACTGAGCCACATTTGCAGGCCTTTTAAAATTTTATTTAGAGACAGGGTCTCACTGAGTTTCTAAATGCCTCGTTAAGTTGCTGAGGCCAGCTTTGAACTCACAATCCTCCTGCCTCAGCCTCCCGAGCCACTGGGATTACAGGCATGTGCCACTCTGCCCAGCATCAAATAGAGATTTTCAATTAAAATTTTTTTACAATACTGGAGAGTGAACCCAGAGCCTTGTATATGTTAGGCAAGCACTCTACCACTGAGCTAGATTCCCAACCCTGCTGTTAATATGCCATACTAACATATAAATTAATTTTCACTTTTATATGTCATATAAAACTGGATATTTAATTTCATCTGAATATAATTTCTACTTGAATTCTTAGATACTTTGAAGCCTCCTAATATTTATTCAACAAATACTTACAGAGTACTTTTCCTATACTAAGCACAAGGCTTGGCCCTGAGGGCCCAATGGGTGAATTAAAAATGGTACTTGAATTTCTAGGAATTTATCACTTGCTACAGGAAACAAATACATAAACAGATGGATACAAGGTAATATAGTAAGGTTTATTTTAGGCAATTTATGGACTTACAAGAGGAAACTTACTCAGTTGGGAAAGGTAAGGAAGACTTCCTAGAGGAGGTGGCACTTAACTGGGACTTGAAAGTACTATTGTTGTTTTCTGTTAGGGAACTAGCGGATTGCCAAAAGATAAGAAGCAGAGGCTGGGGTTGTGGCTCAAGGTAGAGCGCTTGCCTTACTTGTATGAGGCACTGAGTTCGATTCTCAGCACCACATATAAATAAACAAATAAATAAAGGTCCATCAACAACGAAAATAAAGAAAAAAAAGAAGGCAAGAAGAATTTGGACTTTGGGCCTCTTTGGCCAACAGCAAGGAGCAAGCAAGATTTGAGTTCAGGGGCTGGGGTTATAGATCAGTGGTAAAGCACTTGCCGGGCACATGTGAGACACTGGGTTTGATCCTCAGCACCACATAAAAATAAACAAATAAAATAAAGGTATTGTGTCTATCTACAACTAAAAAATATTGAAAAAAAAAAAAAGGATTTGAGTTCAGGACAGGTAACCAAGGGCCCTACCAGGAGGAGGGCCCACTAGGTACTGGGCAGGGGCTAAAGAGTTAAGAAGAGGAGGCATTCATGCAAAGAGTACCAGTAATTGACAGTGGGCATCTGGAGAAGAAATGAAGCCCAGGAAAGCAGGAAGCAGAGATGTATGGTAATATGTCTGTCGTCAGTCAGAGAGAGACAAAGTCACTAGAGACAGGGTGACAATCCATGATCCAGCCTCCGATCTATGTGAAAGCTGCTTTTTGCCTTGTCATTGGAAAGCCACCCTCAGCAAACTTGGTGCTCAAGTGGCATCAGGAGCATGTTGGTGTTCAAGAGCTTGGCTGGTGGTGGGGCAGCCTTCCCTTGTTTGGTTGGTAATATCCTGATAAAGTCTTTATGCCTGCAGTCAGTCCCTGACAGCTTCTCTGGGCAGCAGTTCATCTTGGGACACTTCTACTATTGGCCTGCCCACCCCCGGACACAGCAGCTGGCAGGCTGCTGCCTCCTGCCAGGAAAGGCCTAGGCCTCACTAGGATTCCAGAATCTTTTATTTCATCCTCTGACTATAGCATCTTCTGAGTGTAGTCCCTGATCAGAAGGCAAGAGACCAATGGAAAGCCACAAAATTATATATATATATATATATATATATATATATATATATATATATATATATATGCATGTGAGTGTATATGTATTTCCAGTACTGGGGATTAAACCTAGGTCCTTATGCATAATAGGCAAGTGCTCTAACACCAAGTTACACCCACGACACCCTCCCAAAACTTACTTTATTTATTTTTCATGTAGTATTTAAAAAATATAAAGACAAATCTAAATCTCAGACTAGCTAAGTCTTTGACTTATCTTAGATTCCCCTAAAAGTAGAGTCTGAGACAAAGCATTCCATGTGAACAGTTTATTTAGAAAGTGACTCCAGGTAGCAGAAGTAAAGGACAGGCAAGGAGCAAGGACCAGGATTAGTTGGTGCTTTGAGTGGCCCTGATATGGGTAACTAGTAGCACAAGCCCTGGAAATGGTCTAAGATGACTATAGAAATATATCTTGGAAACATGCACTCTAAGTAATAAAAGATTGCTGGGTACAGTGGAGCACACCAGTAATCCCAGTTACTTGGGAGGCTGAAGCAGGAGGATTATAAGTTTGAGACTAGCCCTTAGCGAGACCCTCAGCAACTTAGTGAGACGCTGTCTCAAATAAAAAAACAAAAAGAGGGACTGTGTTTGTGGCTCAGGGGTAGAGCACTTGCATGTGTGAGGCACTGGGTTCAATTCTCAGCACCACATATAAATAGATAGATAGATAAAATAAAGGTCTGTCAACAACCAAAAAAAAAAAAAAATACTGGGATGTAGCTCAGTGATAATGCACTCCTGAGTTAAAAATCCTCAGTACCAACAAAAAGAAGGACAAAGCATTTATCCATCGGCTCCTATCCCCATTGGTCAAGAATTGCCTCATGAGGCATTGATTAAAGTCCCCTATTTCTTAATTGCATGTGGGTCAGTGTTAAACCTGGCAGGTACCTCACACCCCTGTGCCATACTATAAGAGAGGCAAGTTGCTGTCAAGTTGAACCTGAGAGCACCTTCAGCAGGACAAAGTAAAAGGTGAACCCAAAAGGATCAAAGTAGTGCAGAAAAGGTGTCTGACCTGCTCTATAGATGTATTAACATGGTCCACTATGGCCCTTTCTTGACCCTATGCATTGGACACCTTTTATTTTTGCCTGCCCAGCATCCCCTTCTCTGGTAGCATCATCTGTGTTTGGGGATTAGGAAAACACCCACCCCTACTTCCAGTCCCTGTGGTTGAGTGAGGTTGGCCTCCCCATCTCCCCATGACCTCAACTCTAAGGGTTGATCAAGTCTCAGGTTTAGCCAATCAACACAGTCTGTTCCTCCCCATAAGCTACAATGATTGGTTCAGGAACTATCACTGTATCCTGTCGGTTCTTAGGTCTTCATTTGTTTATCTTACATAATCACATACTTATAATTCCATCCCAAGTTCCAGGACTGAGACCTTATAGGCTTAAACCAACAACATACCCATTCCACAGAGGTTTTTGTTATAGTTATCATTGTTTTGTTTTCCTTTTGCAGTAGTGGAGATTAGACCCATAGGCATTCTACCACTAAGCTACATTCCCCAGCCCTTTATTTTTATTTTAGTCTAGCTAAATTGAACAGGCTAGCCTCAAACTTGCAATCCTCATGCCTCAGCCTCCAGAGTAGCTGGGATTACACCAATCCCAGCCATTCACTGAATGGTCACTTGCCAACTCTAAAATTAGTGTCTCCAAAGTGCCCCAGCCAGTGTGACTCTTGGGACTCTCCCTTAGAATGCTAGAACAGGTCGGGCATAGTGGTACGCCTGTAATCCCAGCTTCTTGGGAGGCTGAGAAAGGAGGATCATGGAGTTCAAAGCAAGCCTCAGCAATGGCAAGGCACTGAGCAACTCAGTGAGACCCTGTATCTAAATAAAATACAAAATAGCACTGGGGTTGTGGCTCAGTGGTTGAGTGCCCCTGAGTTTAATGCCCAGTACTCCCCCCACCAAAAAAAAAAGAATGCTGGAACAAATGTGTTCCTTCTCACTGAAGGAAAGGAAGCCCATAGTGCCAACTGCTATTGCAAGGCATACTAGGATCCCAAGATAAACCAGTTGAATCCCTCACTATCTATGGTACAGAAATATTTGGACCTGGACAACATGGATGAATCATTGGATCAGCCAAACCTGAAGCTCAACCTACTACTTCTGGACCTCCAGTTACATGAACCAATCATTCCCTTCCACTATTTAAAGCAATTTAAGGTAGACATTCTGTTATCTGTAGCTAAATGCAATCTTAACCAAGGTCTGAACTTAAACATGAAAGAGAACATTAGTTCATATAATTTTTTTAAAAAGCCACAGGGTAGATAGAGACACTTTGAATCAGCTAAACTTATCTGTGATCTCACTTGATTGCCATCTCACCCTGGTAACAATTACTCTGATCCCCTCTTAACAGATGAGAAAAAAAAAAAAAAGACTCAAAGTAAAGGCACCTACCCAATGGTTCTCTAAGTAGGAGCAGTCTTGCCCAGGGGACTAGAAGACACTTGATAATGTGTAGAAGTATTTTTGATTGTCATAACTGGGATGGAGAGTAGGGGACCTGTAGTGGGTAGAAGCTACTGGTATGTAGAAATGATATTCAGCATTCTACAGTGCACAGAACAGTCACCCACAACAAAGAATGATACACACCAGAATGTGACTAGGGCTGAGGTTGAGACACAGCTTGACTAAGCCAGAGACACTTGAATATTTAAATTCAAATGACTCCACTGAATCCTGCTTGAGCCCACTCTGGATGTGCAAAGCAGCCCTGTGCCAGAGCCAGCTACAGCTGCCAGAGCCAGACAGGAGTTCTACAGCTATGGCTCAGGGAAGTGAGAAGCTTGCAAGCCAGAGGATAATGGAGTCTAGCCACTTCAGGGGCACGCTAATCCTGTGCCAACTTCATTCTCAGTCAAGTGCATTCCAGGGTGAGCCCCTGATGGATTCTTGCATAATTTCTTGGCCCTGGTGGCTTGTGCCTCAGGGGACCTGGGGAGGTCTGTGGCTCCATGCCCAGGGTCTCAACTCAATTTCTACCTGTTTGCCTGGCATTTGCTGTATGAAATTAGAAATTAATAATTCATCGCACAGGATGAATAATTCAATAAAGAGGACAAAGGGCCACCAGCAATAGTTGGCAGCATAAAACCAGTTCATTTTTTTTTCTTCTAAAGAGGGAAGGAAAAAGAAACTCGAAAACTAGACTGGTCTCTGGATAAAAATGACTCCAATATCATGTATGTAAAAAATAAATAAATAGATAAATGACTCAAACACTGGACAATTCAAAAAAGCCCTTTTGGGGGGCATGGGAGTTGATGGAAACATCAGGATTACTAGAAGGGAATTCAGGACCGCACCCACCACATCAATCAACTTCAATCTTTTACAGTCCAAACTCCAGCTTAATTGACACCTATTCCAGGAAGCTCTCCCTAATATCCCCAAGCAAATGAAGCTGAAAACTCATTTGTCTCTGATCCTATGTGTTACTTTGCCGTCACACTAAGCTATGTTCCTGTCACCAGAGATTCTTAGGCTAAAAGGGAAGAACTTCAGCAGAGTGTCAATGTAAAGGGGTAATGGCATTTGGGGGATGCTTCTTTGAGGATTGGGTAAAGGCCTTACAGCCTCTCTACTGAAATGTGTTCCCCAATATATCTACTCACAGTTCAGGGAATCTATTCACAATAGATCATGGGATCACCTTCATGAACCTGGGTTTAGAATTCCTGCCTCATAGGAAATCTCCTGTTAAGGAGGGGGACTATGGAACATGAGTAAAGGTTTGTCCCCCTCCAAAATTCTGGTGCTGCCAATGTGACAGTATTAAGAGGCGGGGCCTTCAAGATGATTGAGTCATGAGGTTTCTACTTCCATGAATAGGATTAGGTACCCTTATTAAAGGGCTTGATGGAGCTTAACCATTTTGCCTTCTACCCTCTGCCATGTGAGGAAACAGCATTCAGCCTCTCCAGAAGATGCAGAATCCAGGCATCATCTTAGAAGTAGAGAGCATCCTTACCAGATAACCAAACCTGCTGATACCTTGATCTTGGATTTTTGAGAGTCTAGAAGAGTGAGAAATAAATTTCTGTTTTTATGTATTACCTGGTTTTAGGAATTTTTAAAATTTTTTTTAGACATTGATGGACCTTTATTTTATTCATTTATTTATATGTGGTGCTGAGGATTGAACCCAGTGCTTCACACATGTAGACAAGCACTCTACCACTGAGCCACAACCCCAGCCCTCAGGAATTCTTTAACAGCAACAAAAACAGATCAAGACAGCATGAAAACAGGTCAGTCTCTCAGCTTCACACCTCCTTACACAGTCTCAGGGCCAAGGTATTTTATTTTGTTTTTTTATTCTTGTGTTATTGTTATACATAATAGCGGGATTATGCATACATACATAAAATATAAATGGCTCCATTTCAATTCCCTGTATTTCCAAAGCATTTTAAGGAAGTGAATAATCAGGAAGAAACTATTACAAGCCTGCTGTGTGACCCTGGGAAGTCATTGCTCTATAGTGTCTTTAATTGGAACTGGAAGAATCGGTCCTGGCCCTTTGATTCAATCATTCACTCATCCAACAAAGATTGATTGATTGTTTGATTTTGGGATGCAAATATCCAGGGCCTTGAACATGCTAGGCAAGTGCTCTACCACTGAGCCACATCCATATTAATTGCAAAGTATTGGTGCCAGGTACCAAGCTAATCACTGGGGATAGGGCTGATAAATAAAATAGATGAGGTCCTTCACTTGTCAGACACAGCTTGATGAGGGAGGCATTCATTAAATAATCATGTAGTCAATGAAAAAAATTATAAGCTGTGACCAGTGATACACAAGGGGAGTGGAGGGAGCTAGCTAAGACTGTGTATGTCCAGAGAATGATTATGGCCTGGGGAAAGATGAGATGAAGAGGAGGTTTGATCTTGCAAGGAGGGCAGAGGAAGCTGCATTGACTAGTGCCTTGAAGTGTGAGGAAGGCATTGGACTTAAGGAATTCAAGAGTTGGAGCAGTTGCATACTGAAGTGCTCTGCAAATAGCGCGAGCCCACAGAGTAGGCCACAGGAATAAGAGAAAGTAGGTTTCTCTCTTTTCACAATGGTCAAGGCATATCTTCCAGTAACATCTTTTCATATTCTCCCAAGGGAATCTTTCTAAAGAGCTGGCAAAATTCCACTGGATTTAAACCCCATGGTTTAATGGCAAAAAAACAAAAAACAAACAAACAAAAAAATCACCAGAGTTGCTGGAGGTGTCTTGGAAATCCTTTCTCTCAGACTCTATGTGAAAATCACAAGATATTACCAAATAAAGATATTTAATCTTTTTTTTTTTGTACTGAGACTGAACCCCAGGATTCTCAAACACCGAGCCACATTTCCAGCCCTTTTAAAAATTTTATTTAGAGCAGGGTCTCGCTGAGTTGCTAAGTGCCTCAGTAAGTTGCTGAGGTTGGCTTTGAACTTACAATCCTGTCTCAGCCTCCTGAGCCGCTGGGATTACAGCCGTGTGCTACCACACCCAGCAAGATCTTTAATCTTTTTTTTTTTTTAAGATTTTTTTAAAAGATGGACACAATATCATTCTTTCTTTATTTATTTTTTATGTGAAGCTGAGGATTGAACCCAGTACCCCACAAGTGCAAGGCAAGCGCTCTACCACTGAGCTATAACCCCAGCCCCAAGATCTTCAAACTTTATGTGAAGCAATGATCTCCCTGTCCCAGCCCCCTCTGCTTTTTAAACCATGTCCCAACCCTTGAGGAACTGTTCCACCTCTTGGTTCTGTGGCTCTTTTGTCCCACACTAATGATTATGGAGAGACCAGGACACACCAATTGCCACTTTGATGGGTGGTCTGAGTCTCCAGGCTGCATGGGGCAGACAGGACTACCCTCTCATCTCCCTGGGTGTGGCTTAAGGACAGATCCAGCAGAGAGACCTCAGTTTCAGTGCCCATTCTACCCTCCAGCTGCTGGGTGACTCTGGGTAAGTCCTATCTCTGCTCTGGGCTTCAGTTCTATCATCCATAAAATAAGAGTTTGCATTACATGTTCAATAAGATTCTTCTTCAACTTGGGGATCCTTTGCCTTCTAATTTCTCAAATGTGTTAACTTGGGGACTATTTTTTTTTCATCTTTCTGTTGTTCACAGACCAGCGACGGGAGGCAAGAAGACAATGACTATTTGAAAATTATAATGAGCTGCCTTCAAATTAAACCTCCCTCCTAAGAAGCAAGGAGGACTGGTTTTAAATTGTTTATCATTATCATCATTTAACACAGTTTTCGCACTAAAACCCAGAGGGGCGAGGGAGAATGACAAGCAGATGTTTTTTTTATTAGAGGCCCTGGGGGATGATTTGAGACTTTCACTGCAATGATCATTCTCTAGATTCTTCTGGAGTCAGCAGAAGCTTTGATGAACTCGACAGAGGGCAGGGGAATTGGGCAGACTCAGAGCAGAGGCCTATTGAAAGAAAGCCTGGCTTAATGGAAAACTGCTGGGGACAGCAGTTGCTGGCTGGGGACAGTGTGGATTATGAAACTAGTATATTTATGTAACACTTTGAAAAGAGATTTCAACTGCCATTATTTCATTTTCTCATGAGGATATTTTTTTTGCCTGATCTCCAAACACTCTCACCTCTCGCATGAATCCTCTCATTCAGTAATCTCCCTGGCTTTGGTTGATTGCCTGTAAAAATGACCACCAAAAATCTATAGAGACAGAAAGCAGATTGGTGATTGTACATGAAGGGGGAGGAGGAATAATGCCTCTCCCTATGAATCAGAGCTGGCCTTGGTTACTTGCTTTGACCAACAGAATGTGGAAGAAATGATGTGTGAGTTCCAGAGCCTATGCCTAAGAAATCTGGCAGCTTCTAATCTTACCCTCCTGGGGTCCAAGTCATCATGTAAAAACTCAGGCTTGGTTTCTTAATCTCAGCACTATTGAGATTTGGAGCCAGACAACTGTTTATAGTGGGAGCTGTCGTTGTATTATAGGATGTTTTACAGCATTCTTGGTGTCTACCTACTAGATGCTCCTGGTTTTTTTTGTTGTTGGGTTTTTTATTGTTGTTGTTTTGTTTTGTTTTTTGTTTTGTGGTGCTAGGGATTGAACCCAGGGCCTTGTGCATGCAAGGCAAGCACTCTGCCAGCTGAGCTATATCCCCAGCCCAATGCTCCTGTTTTAGCAACCAAAAAATGTCTTCAGACATTGCCATGTGCTCCTGTAGGAGAAAATCATCTATGCTTGAGATTCACTGCAGTAGTATACTGAATGATGAGGGGCCATTTACTGAGCTTCCCTCTGTTATAGATGTCCCTGCTGCTGTGATAATGGACACAAGCATGAAGCTTAGATATTCCTTTAAGCCTCCACTGAGCACCCAGTAGAATGTAACTAAGTGATAAGCACAGCTGATACCACCTGAAACAGAACTGCTCAGCTGAGTCCAGTCAATTAAAGAACCATGAACAATAATAAACCTTTGTAAGCCACTAAGTCTTAGGATACCAATGCAGCAATAGGTAACTGCTATCCAGGCCTAGCTCCATTCTTGTTACCAGCCTTAGCTATTGGTGTTATCTTTCTAAAATATCTTCCTGGAATTTGTTTGCTTTATTCAAAACCTCTGGGGACTTCCCCACTATCAACTCTTTAGCACAGTCCACAAAAACCTGTAATAATCGGGCCTCTTTAAGATATCATCATTCCCTGAGATTCAAACTATATTCATTTATGCAATTTGCTGAATGGTCCAATTTTTTTTACACCTCTGGGTCTTCTTCTAGATTCTGTTCCTTGCCTGTTCGGCTCTTCCAACCTGTAGTTCCAAGAGTCACTGAAAACTCAGATTAAACAGTATCCCCTCTAGAAAGTCCATATATATCCCTCCACATGAAAGGCTTTTCCCTTTATGACCTTGAAACACAAAAACACATCTTTCACCCCACTTCTCAAACCTGTGTCATGATTCACATTTTATTCACATTTCTGATTAGATCATGAAAACCTTAAGGGCTAGAACTGAACTATTTTCTTACTTTTTAGATAGTACTTGGCACATAGTAGGTGCTCAGTGAATTTTGGTGGCGTGGATAGATATGAGTTAACAAATAACTACTATTCCTATGATGCAGACAGAAAATGGAAACTCAAGAAAGCAAGCAG
This sequence comes from Spermophilus citellus, assembly GCF_964194105.1. Classification (NCBI taxonomy): domain Eukaryota; kingdom Metazoa; phylum Chordata; class Mammalia; order Rodentia; family Sciuridae; genus Spermophilus; species Spermophilus citellus. The sequence goes on along the minus strand of NC_138184.1, from coordinate 116,769,130 downwards.
CCCAAACTGTAGATAGGGCAGAGGGATGGGAGGAGAAGGGAGGGGACAGGGGGTTAGCAATGATGGTGGAATGTGATGGACATCATTATCCAAAGTACATGTATGAAGACATGAGTTGGTATGAACATATTCTATATACAAACAGAGATATGAAAAATTGTTCTCTGTATGTGTAATAAGAATTGTAATGTGGGGCTGAGTTGTAGCTCAGCAGTAGAGTGCTTGCCTAGAGCAGGCGAGGTCCTGGATTCGATCCTCAGCACCACATTAAAAATAAATAAATAAAGGTATTGTGTCCAACTATAACTAAAACAAAATATTTTTAAAAATTATAAAAGAAAGAATTGTAATGCATTCCACTATCATGTATTTAAAAAATAAAATCAATTAAATATTTAAAAAAAGAAATACCAGTGTCTCTGACACTTCCCATCCCATTATTTCATTCACAGTTAAAAAGCATCAGCCAAAACAAAATAATAAATAATGTTGTTTAAAAGTGAGGTTCTCAAAAAAGTAATAAAAAGAAACAATTTTATAAAGTGAAAAAAAAAGGCAAGCATCCTATCCAACTTTGCTCAGTGAATAGGATACACACCTGGAATTAACACATAAGACCAGTTGAAGAATACCAATTGGTGGGAACCAATTCATTAATTCCCAAGAAGTTCAATCCACAAACTAACGTCTTTCCATTCCTATATAGTGACTTGTGATTCCCACTATTCCTTGTGATCATGGACTTGAATATTATGCAAATTTATCCCTCCTACTCCACTGGGTACCAGTCATAATCTTCAGAAAATGCTGATCAATTAGACACAAGAAGGACTGAGCATCTAAAACTGATATTGTAAGAGAAGCCCAACTCAAAGTGGCTTATGCAAAATAGAAATGAGAAAAGTCTAGGAGGTGTTTGATTTCAGGTGCATCTGGATCCAGGTCTCAAGTATGTCATCTCTCTCTTTCATTCCTCCCTGCCCCGCCCCACAACCCCTTTCCCCACCTGCTTCTTGTTATTTTTCTCAGTTCTGCTACCCTTATGTTGGCTTAATTTTTAGATTCCAGGTAGTGGCCTTTGGTGACTCCAGGTTTAATTTATTCTTAATACTGCATGCATCAGAAATAGAGTTTCAATTTAACTTTGACTCCAAATAAAGATCCCAGAACTGGGTATCAGTGGATAAATTTTGATTATGTATCTATTCTTGAGCCAATCACTGTGACTGAGGACTTGGAATATGCCAATTGGCCAGACAAATGTTAAATCATGGGATAGCCCACTTCTAAGATGGTTCCAATTTTTTGTTGTTGTTGTTTTGTGTTTTGTTTTTGGTACCAGGGATTGAACCCAGAGAAATTAACTGCTGACCTATATCTTCAGGCATTTTCATTTTTTATTTTGAGACAGGGTCTCACTAAGTTGCTGAGGCTGGCTTTGAATTTACAATCCTCTTGTCTCAACCTTCTGAACCACTGGGATTACAGGTGTGCACCACCACACCCACATCCAATGATCTTGCCTTTTGATATTCATACCTTTGTATAGTCCCCTCCATCACTGAACCAAAGCTGGTCTATGTGACCAATAAAAATATGGCTGAAGTAATTGTGTGTGACTTCCACAGCTAGGTCATAAAGGGATTGCTGCTTTTATTTTGATCTCTTGGCTTGTTCCCTTTGAGGGAAGCCAGGGACATTCAAGTAGCTCCGGGAGAGGAGCTGAAATGAAGCCTCTTGCCAACAGCCAGTAACAACATGTCAGCAACATGATTCATTGATCTACCTTGAAAGACATCCTTCAGCTCTGCTCAAGCCTTCAGATAACTGCAGTCACAGCTGACATCTGATTGCATCTTCCTGAAGGACTCTGAGCCAGAACCACCCAAACAAGCTACCCTGGAATTCCAACCCAAAGACACCACGTAAGATAATAAGTTATTAAAACTGTTTTAAGCTACTGCATTTGGGGATGATTTGTTGCATAGCACTAGATATCTAACAAAACTCAAATCCCTAAATTCTGGATGTGTTAGTCAGATCTCTGTTACTACAACAAATACCCGAGACAATCAACTTATTTTTACAAAGGTCTACTTTGTCTCATGCTTTTGGAGACTTCAGTCCATGAGCAATTAGCCCCATTGCTTTGAACCTGTAGTGGCATATCATGATTAGGAACCAAAAGAAGAAGAGGAAGAGACTAGGGTCCTACAGTCCCCCTGTGAGGGCATGCTCCAGTGACCTAAAAACTCTTACTTAAGGTTCCACTACCTCCCAATAGTGCCACCATGGGGGACCAAGCCTTTAACACTTGGACCTTTAGAGACATTCCAGATCCAAATGATAAGACTAGTTAAGGAGCCAACTTTCTCCATGTGGACTGAAGTGGGAGGGATGGTTTCCTAAGGAGAAATCAAGTGCTATTGGTGCGAAAATTGAAGAAATTAACGCAGGATGGGCCACACAACGGCCAACCTCAAAAGTGCTCCATAAACACACACTTGCTAAAGGACTGAAAGCAGAGGAAAGCAACAGTAATCCATCTGAGGTGACTCAGAGTGCCTGGGCCAGGAAGGACTCAGGCCCACATATTCTTATACTGATTTTCTGGTTCCAATTACTGACAGTTCTCTTCCTAGTTACTTTAGATTTGGTTGCCTATAAGCACCATGGATGCTCCCCTCCTTTGCCAACCTTAATATTTGCTTTTAAAGTAAGTTACTTCTTGTTGTTTTTCTTTTCATCTGGAGAAAAATTCAGGCCAAGAAATTCTTCAGCCTGAATAATTTACATGTAAACTTTATGCATGGTTTGAGCCTTCTCGTATTAAATTGGCTTTTTAATGTAATTTCAGTTGGACACTGAACAGACAATGATGTCTCCTTTGTAAGCGCACATTCCTTATTAATCTCTTCAGGCAAAAGAGAAAGATAAAAAAAAAATGTAAGGGTTAGGCTTGGTGGAAGAGGCTTGCCTAGCTCATGCATGGCCTTGGGTTCAATCCCCTGCACAAAAAAGAAAAAAAGAAAAAAAATTTTAAATGTAAGGAATAAAACTCCAATAGATAAGGAGTTTCCTCTCTTTCTCTCTCTTTTTTTCTTTCCTCCTTCTCTGGTTCCCTCTCTTTTTTTTCCAGCCCTTCCTTCTTTCCTATCAAAAAAATTTGAGCCCTACTATGTGCTTGGCATTGTCTCTGTATTACCTCATTGAAGCCTCTAAAGATGATGAGGTGAGCATTAATGACTCATTAATGACTCACCTTTTTTTTTTTTTTTAAACTTTTAATATTTATTTTTTAGTTCTCGGCGGACACAACATCTTTGTTGGTATGTGGTGCTGAGGATCGAACCCGGGCTGCACGCATGCCAGGCGAGTGCGCTACCGCTTGAGCCACATCCCCAGCCCTAATGACTCACCTTTTAAAGATGAAGAAACTAAGCTATGTTTGGCGAAGTTACTGTTTTATTTGATATATTTTGTCTTTTTATAGTCATGTTATTTAGCTCCAAAACTTCAGTGACATGAATATCTTTGTACCATAGGGAAAAATGGAAATAGTACATACATGTTTTTCCAGAAGTCCTATCTATTTTAAGTTTTCCCTGTACCAAAGGCTGCTATAAATGATTTCCTCCCAACTGATCACCAAGACAAAGATTGTGTTTTTTGTGTGTTCAATGCATGTGGTGACAGAAAAACAAAGCCAAAGAGTTCCCAGCACTTTTTTCTGTCCCCTCCATGTCAATAGGAGATTAGATTTCCCGAAAAGAGGAGGAGGAGGAGGAAGAAGAAGAAACAAAAGAGGGAAGAATACATTGTCCTAACACACATTATGGCGCTTGACCTCAGAGTTCTTCCTGGACTCCAGACCCCCAAATTTGCCTCTTGGAGCTTGGAAAGGCTCTTGGAAAAGCTATGAGGAAGGCTTTGGAACCACAGAGATGCTTATATTCCTATTCTATGCACTTAGTAGCTGTGTGACTCTAGTCTTTAAACCTCTTTACAGAATGGGGATGATAACTGTTTCTACCTCTTATAATTCCTATAAAGAGTCAAAGAAATAACATATGTGTAATGTCCAGTCCATTGCCTTGGATGAAGTAAGGGTATGATGGATGTGATCATTACTATCACAGTTGACTTTACCTCCCTGCACCTCGACTTCCTCTGCTGCAGACCTGGGTATGTAATGTTCTGTGTCCCTGAGGCATCGGAAGACTCTAAGATGGCCCTTACTGATCCCCATCTCCTAGTATTTATGCCCTTGTATAATCGCCTGTGGGCAAGGCCTGTGACTTGCTTCTAACTAATACAACATGGCAAAGGTGACACTACTTTCATAATTAGGTAAGTGTGCAACTTCTGTCTTGTTAGCAGATGCTTCCAACTGTTCTCTCAGATTGAGAGCTTTAATAAGCAATTTACTGTACTGGAGAAGGCCATGTGATCAGAAACTAAGAATAGTCTTTAACCAAAATCTAAATTGGACTTCAGACTCTCAGTCCAAAAACCCTCAAGGAACTGAATTTGGCCTATGGCCATTTGAACATGGCCTGTCTTTGTGTATGTATGTGATGCTGGAGATCAAACCTAGGGCATCACATATGCTAAGCAGGTACTCGGCCACTGGGACTATATCCCCAACCCAAACATGTTAACTCAAAGGCAGAGTCTGTGTGTGTGTGTGTGTGTGTGTGTGTGTGTGTGTGTGTTACTGGGGATTGAACTTCAGGATGCTTTATTACTAAGTTACACCTTGAACTTTTCTTATTTTGTCACTTCATTGAACTTTTTTTACTTTGACACTGAGTCCTGCTCGTTAAGTTGTCCAGGCTGGCTTTGAACTTGTGATCCTCCTGCCTCCACCTCTGCTGGCACTGGGATTACATGCATGTGTATTCTGCTGATCCTTTTTTATTTTTGGTACTAGGTATTGAACCCAGAGGCACTTAGTCACTGAGCCACATCCTAAGCACTTTTTATTTTTTCATTTTAAGACAGGGCCTCACTAAGTTGCTGAGGTTGGCCTTAAACTTGCTATCCTCCTGCCTTGGCCTCCTGAGTCACTGGGATTACAGCCATGCACCACCACATCTGGCTCAGATCCATATTTAATTGAGTCTCCAGATAAGATTACAGTTCTGGCTTACACCCTGGATGCAGCTTTATTGGAGACCTGGATGCAGAGGAACCAGTTAAGCCATATTCAGATTCCTGACCCACAGAAAATGTGAGCTAATAAGTATGTGTTGTTCTAAGCGCAAAGGTTATGGACTTTGTTGTGAAGCAATATATAATCATCAACCCCCCTTTTATAGCCCATATCCCCTACTCCCTTAGTGATCTTCATTTATCACATTGTCTCAAAGCTGTTGGTTTTCTTGCATTGTAAGCTCTTTGAGTACAGGCACTGGACTGAGCATTTCTTGGAGTCCTAGGAGAGACAGTGGGGGCTGGCACTAGGAGAGTATTGGGTAATATTTCACACTCCCTAATACTGGGTTTTGTGCTCCATTAGGGCTTCCATAACATCCTAATGATAATGGAGATGATTGTTTTTTTGAACCACTACTGTGTGCAAGGCACTGAAATAAAGCCAGCTTTTCGTGATAAAACTAGCTTTTCGTGATAATTCTGATCAATATCTAGGCTTGGGCACCATTAACCCTACATATACCTCAGATATTCTATGGAAAAACTGCATTCGGCTCTTAAGATGCCTTTCTGATTTAAAACCAAGCCAAACAAACTATTTTGTATTGCATACATACTGAAAGGTGCACAAATCTTAGTGTACAATTTGATGAATTTTCTAACCCGTCTATGCAACCAACACCAAGATGAAGATAGGGAACATCCCCGCCTTGCTTGTGGGCTGAGTTCACCAGCCTGAGGGAACAACCATAACCCCATCCCCAGTCATTAGTTGTACCTGTTCTAGAACTTCCTATAAATGAAAGCGCAGTCTGTACTTAGGGCATGCCATTTTTCGCTGAACATCACGTTTATGCTTTTGACTTGTTTTAACTTCTCTTCTGCATTAAGTTTGTAAAACGGTGATGGAGGAGATGGAAAGCCCGGGGTTTTGAGAAGCCGTTAGGGATACCGTACTTGGATTTTCCAAAAGATGAACTCACGTAACCCGGCCTCGGCTGATCAGGAGGGGGCAGGGGGCGTGGCTTCCGCTAGGCCGGGCTCCTCGAAGAGGCGGAGTTTCAAGTATGAAGGCGAGGCCCCGGGCTTGGCCTCCCCGCGGCAGTTAGTGCCGGGGGCGGGGCCAGGCCAGGGCTTCCTGTCTGCGCCTGCGGAATAGCCGTTTGACCCCGGAAGTGCGGGAGCTCCGAGAGCTGTCACTGTGATCCGCGGCGACGGCGGTACAACGCCGGTAGTGGAGCCGGCGAGGTGAGTTCCTGGCTGTGCCCTGCCGGATGTGGGGCCTGGGGCTCGGGAGGAACTGCAGCCGCACTTTGGCGGCTTTGGCATCCCCTGTCTTTGGCCTCCACCGCGGGGCCGAGGCTTCAGCCGCCCCAGGGACCGTGAGCCCCACCTGGGACCGTGAGCCGCTCCCTGAGGCTAGTCAGCTAGAGTCAGGAGCCCCGAGTTTGAGACTTGGCTCCAGAATGGCCTTGGAGCCGTAGTCCCCACGCCCCGCGTTCGGGGCTTTAGTTTCTTTGGAGTTCATTCATTCGTAGAGTAAATACTTGTTGAGCGCCTCCTAAGTGCCAGGCAAAGAGTAGGCAAACAAGACTTCTGCCCTCAATGGAGCTTGCAGTCTAGTAAGTAGAGACAGCCAATGACAAGTAAGTACACAATATAATCAAAGATATAACAGTAACTGGGAGACTGACTACTTTAGATGAGCGATCTAAGAAGGTTTCTGAGAAGAGTAATGTTAAATTGAGACTAGAAGAGTGATGGCAGTGAGAGAAATTGAGGCAACAATATCCCTGGGGATGCTTGAATTCCATATTGGAATTCCCAGCTCCCTTCCTAAAGAAAGCCCTTTCCTAACTTTTTTGGCTTCTGTTGTCCTGCCTACATAAAGGATACAGTGATGGGCACAGACACAGTCATTATCATTGTCTCTTGTCCTTTTGGAAGAAAGTTTAATCTTTGCTTAGTTAATTTATACCCATACTTTAGATGAAAACTTAAATACTCCTTGACATCCTCCTTCCCTCAAGTCATTTCTCCATATTAAATGCTTTTTGAGCCTTCTTTATATAGTATGCTATTGGTTTTTATTTGTTTGGCTCTTGGATTTGTATCCATCATTCCCATAAAGACTAAAGCTCTCTGAAGGGCAGAATCAGGACTGTTGTTTGTGAACCTTAGTATTCTCTGGGTATTGGTGCCTACTTTATCGTAGATACTGAAAAGTCTCTGAATGGGTAAGATGAATAATATGTTAGTATTTGTTCTCAGGTAGTTCAAAGGTCTTTCCTGCCAGCAGGTTATCATCATCTCTTTTGATTATGTCTCTTCCCTACTTAAGTGACTTGTCACTGCTTCACATAAAAGGCAAATTTTTAGCATGACATTCGAGACTCTTTTTAAACTGACTCTGTATTCCCTATCTGACTGTTCTCTCCTCACTTGTGTCATCTTCTCCTTGACCTTGCATTTTCAGCCACACCAGATGCCTCCCTCTTTCTTCAAAGCCATACTTTTTATGGCTCAGAGTTTTTGTTCATTTTTATTCTCTGTTTGGAATGCCCAACTTTTCTTCCTGACCTTCAACATCCAGGTTATAGATTACTTTCTCTGGGACTTTCTTTTTCTTTTGAGCTCCAGTTTTGGTGATTTCCTGTTATAGCTCCATCATTGAATGATAGTAATTTATAAGCCCAGAATACAGGATGCCTTCAGTCAGTGTTTGCTAAATAAATGAAGAAGCCCAAAGTTCTCTGTCTGTGGTTGGGACTTGAATGATAACAACAACTGGGTGTTGTTGGGGTGCTTATTATGTACCAGAGATTGTATTGAACACTTAGCATTAATCATTTCTCATAGCAACCCTAAAAGATCAGCTCCTGTTACTATTCCAATATTATAGATGAGGAAATCAAGGGTTAGAGAAATTAAAGAACTGTCTTGAAGTTACAACATATGTGAGAACACATGGAGCCAGGCTTGGACCCAGGTTCTAGGAATATAGAGCTGTTTTCAATTACCACCCCAGCCTTACCCTAAATTGCTCTTGGCGATACTGGTTTGTAGGAGTGAATTTCTTTTGAAAGCAGGCGCTGTCTCTACCTGTCTAGGCCTGGACACTGGGTCCTAGAATTTAAATGGTGGAGAGCTGCCTCCCGTTATGACTCTTTCCCCACCTTCAGCCTCCACCCCAACACTCCCACTACCCTCTCTGGTAGGTGAGCCTAGAAATAACTAGACTTGTGAATCATTTAGACTTTTGCACTGGTTTGAAACCATTAGAGTTTCCTCTTTTTTCTTTCTTTTTGGTTTTTGCAGTATTGAGGATTGAACCCAAAGGCTCACACATGCTAGGCAAGTGTTCTACTATTGAGCTACATCCCCACCACACCCCCTTTTTTTTGAAACAGGGTATTGCTGAGTTTCCCAAGCAGGTCTTGAACTTCCTACCCTCCTGTTCAGCCTCCTGAGTGGCGGGGATCGTAGGTGCATACCACTGCATCTGGATCTCACTAGTTTTTCTAACTGCCCTCTCAGCATCACTAGAGGTTTGGAAAAAAGGATATATTTTGGCATGCTGGGCACAAGAACCCTAAATGCCAAGGCAAAAGAACTGGCATCAGATTCAACTTGGCCACTTATATATTTGCCTTGTGTAAATCAGGATGCTCTTTGGACATCTGAGTATAGTAATTCTTGTGATCCTTATTTGGGTTGTTATGAGAGGCTAGTAAGTTAGTAACTTGATTAGAAGTAACATACATAGCTAGACACAGTGGCATGTCCTGGTAGTCCCAGCTACTCAGTAGGCTAAGGCAGGAAGATCACTGGAGCCTAGGAGTTTGGGGCCAACCTGGGAAATACAGTAAGACCTTGTCTCTTAAAACAAATAAACAAAAAACCAGACCAGAACTAAGGTTCCTGTGTACCTACTTGCTTACATCTCCTTCCCTCTGTTATGCTGTTTTCTCTGCATGCTTCTTCCCTGGCTAGTTTCCACTACTGACACTACTGAGGTTCTCCTTTTTTTTTTTTTTTTTTTTTTTTTTTGCAATGATGGGGATGGGGGTCAAACCCAGAGCCTTACTCATGTTAGGCAAGTGCTTTACACTGAGTGACACCTATATTCCCTCTCCTGATTCTTTAGCCTTTCCTCTGGAAATGCTTTCCTGTCCCCCACCCCATCCCTAAGTTCCACTAGACATTACACAGCATAGTGTATACGGCATAGTATACCAAATGGTTAAGAGCTACCCTGCCTCACCACCTGCTCACTGTGAGACTATGAGTAGGTTTCTTATCTTCTCTGAGCCTCTATTTCTTCACTGATAAAAGGAGGATAATAATAGAGGCCATACAGTTCATAAAGTCTTTGAAGGTCAGAGTGGCTTCCAGGCATGGTGGCACTTGCCTATAATCCTAGCAATCCCAGTGACTTGGAAGGCTGAGGAGGAGGATCACAAGCCAGCCTCAGAAACTTAGTGAGACCTGTTTCAAAATTAAAAATAAAAAGGATGGGGGATGTATCTCAGTTGTAAAATATACCCGGGTTCAATCCCTAGTACCAAACCAAAATTTATATACACACACACACTATATATATATATATATATATATATATATATATATACACACACACACACATATACACACACACATTTATGTATATAAAGATACATACGTGTTTATATTCATACACATAAAATAGAATTATCCTTGGAGTAGCAAACATTAATATATGTAAAGCAAGGTAGCATGAGTAAAGAAAAGCCCTTAGAAGAGCACTCATTATCTAAAAAACATTGTTTGGGCTGGGGATGTGGCTCAAGCGGCATGCATGCGACCCAGGTTTGATCCTCAGCACCACATACAAACAAAGATGTTGTGTCCGCCAAAATCTAAAAAAATAAATTCTCTCTTTCTTAAAAAAAAAAACATATTGCTATTCTTTTTTTTTAAAATGTTTATTTTTTAGTTGTAGTTGGACACAGTACCTTTATTTTTTACTTTTTTATATGTGGTGCTAAGAATTGAACCCGGGCCTCGCATGTGTGAGGCAAGTGCTCTACCTCTGAGCCACAACCCCAGCCCCCATATTGCTGTTCTTATTAGTCTGTCTTTGTTATTACCAGGGCACGGCCTAACATCTGAGATATAGGACATCTGGTAAAATATGGCAGATCACACCCCTCAGTTTGTCTGAGGACTCAAGCAGTGATTATTTCCTCCTCTCAACCTTGATTGATCTGTCTTTGTGTCTTTTTTTTTTTTTTTTTTGATACTGGGGATTCAGCTACATCCCCAACCTTTTTTATTTTGTGACAGGGTCTCACTTAATTACTTACAGTCTCGCTAAATTGCTGAGGCTGGCCTTAAACTGGTGAGCCTCCTTACTCAGCCTTCTGAGCTGCTGGGATTATAGGTGTGCACCACCATGCCAGGCTCTTTGTGTCACTTGAGGCCCCAGGCTGGCCTTTTAGTGCACATGTCTCTTGAGGGACCTTAGTCACTGCTGTTTCATGATTTAGCCAACAAGTGTGCCCCTCTTATGGGTCAGGCTAAGCTTATAGTAAAAAGAACATTGGATGGGAAGACAAGAGTCCTGGGATCTGACACTCCATGGATTCTTGTTTTGTTTGGTGCTGAGGGTTGCACCCAGGGCCTTATATATGCTAAGCACATGTCCTACCACTGAGCTACACTCTCAGCTCCAGGTCCCTGGCTTTGAGGCCCCTTTAGGCCTCTGTGAAGAGAAACTTGTGATGACAGGTTTCTCTGAATTTTTTTCTTCTTTATCCTTCTGTTCATCAAGACTTTCCCTGAAGCCTAGAGAGGTAAAATCTTAACACCCTGTACAAGCAAGAAAAGGCTCATGGCTCTTAAAAGAACTAAGATCTTAACTCTTAAAAGACTTATGATCCAGTGAGAGTTATAAGAAGAGTGTCCTCATAGTTAATCATTCATCAAACATTTGATGAGGTTACATCTGTTCCAGGCCTGTTCTGGCCACAGGAAAGGTAGCAAGAGAAGAGCTCCAAGCAGTGTCTTCCCAGAGGTCATAGGCTACTGAGCAGAGCTGGAGCTGTTAATACAGATAATATATGGGACTGGTGGTAGGTGGGTGGTAGTAGTGCTTGCCTAGCATGCACAAGGTCCTGAGTTGAGTCCCCAGAATGAAGGAAGGATGGTAATTTAGGAATTTTTAGTCAGTACTTCTCAAAGGGGGCAGGAGTCACCTGGGAAGTATTTTCCTTCACAGTTGGGAACTACTGCTTTAGGCAGGGAAAAGATCACTTTGTCTGGATCAGGAGGCCCTCCTAGGAGCAACATAGAAGGCCAGGGGTGGATGCTTTTTGACTGGCTGTGGGATTAGCCCTGGAACAGGTCTTGTTCCCAGGAGTTTGTGTGTCTGCTCTCTTCTTCCCATCCATATTCCTTTCAGGAGGGTCACGCAGCACAATGCCAGCTTTGCCCCTGGACCAACTCCAGATCACTCACAAGGACCCGAAGACAGGAAAACCAAGGACTTCATCAGCGCTGGTGAGCCGGTGCCTTGAGGCCGTTCAGCCCGATACTATCAATCTTGCAATTTCAGAAGCAAAAAATAAATTCCTTTCTTATATGTTGCAAGAATGACCCGAGGGCCATGGTCAGTAATTCAGTAGCTAAGACACTACTAGGCCCTTTCAGGCCCAGTGTAGAAGTTTCCTTCCGAGCAGCAGCCTGAATTTGAGTAGTAGTTTCCATGTCATCACCCCAATTCCTCCTTCCTACCCAAAGCATTTAACTTCCAATCAGTCCAATGGCAATTCTGACTCTGCCCAAGCTGGGCTAGAAATGGATCTGGCTCCAAGCCAGGTTTGGGGATTTGATCCTGTGGGAGTGGTGGTGTGTCAGGCTGGCCACATTTTAGTGGGAATGCTGATTTCAGCGGTTGGGCCGTCTTTTATCTTACCTGGGTTAAGAAGCACCACGTACAGAGACTCCAGAAGGGCTTGTGAGACTGAAAACTAAGGAGGCTGTGAACCTGTTGATTCCCAGCTGCAGAGAGAGATTAAAACTGCAAAGAGGTGCCAGGCTACTAAAGAAGTAGATAGTCACAGGGACTGGAGTTCCTGTACTCACTTGTTGATTTCCCAAGCATATGAGCTTACTTAAATAAGGTGGGAGGAAGTATTTTCCAGGGACTTGCGTAAAGTCAAGTCGTGGGAAACACAACTTAAGTGTTTTATTTCCTGCCGTCTGGATAGCTTCTTATTACTTCCTAAACAGTCACTGATAGTAGTAGTTAACATTCATTGCATACCTGCTCTGGGCCAAACCTATCCAAACACTTCACCTGGATTATCTCATTTAAGCCACATCACAGCCCTGTGAATGGATATTTTGATTGTCCCCATTTTACAGATGAGGAAATTGAGAGTTCAGGATCACAAAACTAGAAAATTAGAAGAACCAGGATGGGAACCCAGCTTGGCTGGTCCCAGAACCCCATGCCCTTAATCTTTCTATTATATGGTCTCTTGTTTCTTTTCCATGACCTTGTTATATAGGGAGTATATTTATCAGAAAATCTAGAACTGTGCTGTTCAGTATGGTAGCCACTCAAGAGGAAGTCATCACCACCTGTAGTTATTGAACACTTGTAATGTTGCTATTGCTACAAATGTGGACTGAAGAACTGGAATTTTGGGGGGTGTGTGTGAGTGGATACCAGGGATTAAACTCAGGAGCACTCAACCACTGAGCCACATCCCCAGCCCTGTTTTGTATTTTATTTAGAGACAGTGTCACTGAGTTGCTTAGCTATTCAATTTTTGCTTTGAATTGGCTTTGAACTCGTGATCCTCTTGTCTCAGCCTCCAAGCTGCTGGGATTACAGGAGTGTACCATTGCACCCGGCAAGAACTGGATTTTTAATTAATAAGTTTAAATGGATATTTATTAAATTAAATTAATTTAATAAATTTAAGTGGCCTACTGCATAGGCCAGCCAGATATGAGATATGCAGTTCCGATGTCACAGAAAGTTCTGTTGGACTGTGTTGGTGGAGTCTGGCTCCTTGGGTGGTTGGGTCTGATTTACTACCTCCATTCTTCCTATGTACTTAATGAATACTTAGGCTGTTAGCTGAGGGATATAGAGAGCAGGGGCCTGTTCCCTTTACTCTACTCTTGGCTTCTCAGTGCTAGGTGCATATTAGGCTCTCAGAAAAGTCAGTAAATGAAAGCCAGACCTAATGCCAGGTGCTGGAGCTACAAAGAGAAAGGATATAGTCCCTGCTCTTGTGGAGTGTATGGCCTAGGAGAGAAACAGACCAGTAGCTTTTTGACAGTGTGATCAGGGTTGTGATAGAAGGAAGGCCAGGCTGTGACATGAGTCAAAACTTATGGCTGTTTCTCTAGATCAGTGGGGGCGGGGGCGTGGTGGTGACAGAAGGTCTTAGGGTAACAGGAGGGCACATGCAGCCAGAGAAGACTTCCTGGAGGAAGGAATTTAGCACTGGTCATTTAAGGACAAATAAGCACTAGCTGGGCAGAGCAGTGGCAGAAGGGAGGACCTGGCTGGAGGACTCAAGTCTGCAATGCCAGAGTGTTGAGAGACCCTGACTCTTACACCAACCACTAGTCACTGTAAGTGGCAGCAGTACAGCAGAGCGAATGAGCACAGGCTTTGCATTAATCTCACACATATTTGGTATATTACTTAACCTCTCTAAGCCAGGATCCAAAAAGAGTAATAATAGGCCAAACTTTGTGGGGTGGCTATGAGGACTAATTGAAACATTTGTGAATTAGCACTGTACATGGAACCTGGCACACACAATAAATTGCAGTTATGGTGGTGATGACAATATCAACATTGAATGGGGAGAAGAGGGATGAATGGAGAAGGACAGCTGCCTGGTTGAGGAAGGATCTCGTTGGTCATACTGAAGAATGTTATTCTACAGGCACAATCCTAAAGAATTGTCTTAAAATATGTTCCTGCCCTATTTTGTCTCTTAAGTCTCAAGTTGGGAACAGAAGACCCCCAGCAGGATGGTACGTAGAACTAGCATTTATTGAGTAGCTACTATTCGAATAGCAAATACTTGAAGACCCACAAGACATAGTCTGGGGCCAGAATGGGTGACTGTGCTCCTGAAGACAAGTCTCATACAATAAGAACATTTGGAAAACAGTGCAAAAGAGTTCCTTACAAGATACATGAAAGTCTGATGGGCAGCAGATTTTCTTATAGCTTCACAGAGCAGATAGGACCTAAGCCAGGCTCACTGAAAGGTGGGATGGACTTGGGTAGGAGAGAGGGCACAACTGCTGCTCCCCTCTCTGAAATCTTCCTTCATTACCTACAAGGAAAAAAAAAGAAGTCCCTGCTCTTGAGCTTGGTATTCAAGGACCTTCAAAGACTTTGGCAAGATCTGGTCATTTGTAACCTCCATTTATTCCTTTGCCCAGCAAGAAAATGAATATAGAAAGTCCACTCATTACCAGACACTGTTCTAGGAACTGGGGATGCTAAGGTGGGAAAAGCTCTTAACTGCTCCCAAGACCTATAGCTAGTGGGGGTCACAGTTGAGAAGTTAGGCACTCCTTTTTATGTAATTTTATTGATGTATCATTGAAGGACAGTAAACTTTACATATTTAAATATACAACTTGATTGAATTTGACATGGTATATACCCACAAAACCATCACCATAATCAAGGCAATGAACGTTTCTACCTTCCCCCAAAGTCTCCTTTTGGGCTGGGGTTGTGGCTCAGTGGTAGAGTGCTTGCCTCACATGGATGAAGCACTGGTTTCAATCCTCAGCACTGCATATACATACATAAATAAAATAAAGGTCCTGGGGCTGGGGTTGTGGCTCAGCGGTAGAGCACTCACTTCACACGTGTGGGTCCCTGGGTTCCATCCTCAGCAACACATAAAAGTAAATAAAGTTATTGTGTCCAACTACAATTAAAATATCTGAAAAATAAAATAAAGGTTCACTAACAACTAAAAACAAAAGTCTCCTTGTGCCCTTCTCTAGTCTGTGTCTTCTTCTCTCCTTGTCCCCAACAAGTGCTGATCTGAAAGCACTCTTGATGCTGTTCAACAAGTGTCACAGGTGAGCACAGAGTGCAGGTGCGGGGAGTTGTAGGGAGCTCAGGTGAACTGTTCCAACCAGGGTGTGTGTCAGAGAGGCTTCCTGGAGAAGGTGAACTGGGGTCGGAAGGAAAAGCAATTAAACTTGGGTAGCACATGGGTTCCATGGATTGTTTAGTACATCTACAGCATAAGCTTTGTTTCAAATTCTGCCTCAATTGCCTCCTTAATCCAATGACCTTGGGAAAGTTCCTGAACCTTACTGGGTCTTTGTTTCCTCCTCTGTAAAATGGGGTGAATACCATCTCCCTTTTGACTGGTTGTAGATTAAAAAAAAAAAAAGAAGTGGGCTATGGGACATACCTACTCAGCAACCAGCACAGGATAGGTCCTCAGTATGGTGGCTTTCATTATTATGGTTCCAGCATTCTCCAAATTCATATCCCAACATCCAGTGCAATCTCTGCACTTTAAAAAAAATATTTTATTTATTTTTATGTGGTGCTGAGAATTGAACCCACAGCCTCATATGTGCCAGGCAAGCACTCTCCCGCTGAGCCACAACCCCAGCCCAATCTCTGCACTTTTTTTTTTTAAGAGAAAGAGAGTTTTTAAATATTTATTTTTTTAGTTTTCGGTGGACACAACATCTTTATTTTATTTTTATGTGGTACTGAGGATTGAACACAGCGACCCGTGCATGCCAGGTGAGTGCACTACTGCTTGAGCCACCTCCCCAGCCCCCCAATCTCTGCACTTTTTATGGCCCATTTTTCCAAATTTTTTTTAGTTGTAGTTGGACATCATACCTTTTTTTTTTTTTTTTGGATTTTTTTTTTTAGTTGTTGATAGACCTTTATTTTATTTGTTTATATACTGTGCTGGGAATCGAACCCAGTGCCTCACATATGCAAGGCAAGTGCGCTACTGCGAAGCCACAGCTCTAGCCTGACACAGTACCTTTTTATTTTTTTTTAATTTGTTTTTATGTTGTGCTGAGGATTGAACCCAGCACCTCACGCATGCAAGATAAGCGCTCTACCACTGAGCTACAACCCCAGCCCTATGTCCCAATTGTATGCCTCCATAAAAAAAAAAAAAATGTAATTTCTTCCACCTAAAAGTCCTTTACCTCCTCTCATCTAAGGCTCAGCTCAGATGTTACCTGCCTAGGAAGCCATCCCTTGTCCTCTAGGCACCATTAATTCCCTTCTGTGTTCCCGGTGTTCTCTGTCAGGTTTGAGCGGTCGCTTCCTCTGTTCAGTGCTCCCTTGGTAGCTTAGATGTGCTTCTTTCCCAGTGTGGGCCCTATGAGCACCTGGATTCTTTTATTCACATGCGCCCTCACCTGGTCCAGTGGGAGCCCAGTAAATGTTAGTAGGATTGGAGGGAAGGTAGAATCGCAAGGGTGTGTGTGTGTGTGTGTGTGTGTTGGGGAAATGAGTAGCCTGGCCTGAGAGGCAAAGTGTCAATGAATGGAGGAGGAGGGAAGCTTGGAAGCCAAGGAAACAAATTTAGGCTCCAGATAGTTGTTTTGAATGTGTTACCATCAATAGACTTCCCTTTTCAACAGATTTGTAGTTGGGACCCCAAAGACTTTCCCAAAGATTTCACAGTTTGAGCATTTGCATTGGGCAGGAGAAAGACCTGGGTGGTACTTGAGGAGTCTGATCCATTAGTCTCAATTGTTCCATAACCTCTGGACCAACAGCCGCAGATTGGGGGGACTGTTATTGATAACAGCTGAGGTGTTGCCTGGCCTTCCTTCTATTACCATTTCCCCTGGAGAAAGTCACCCTTATGTAGATGGGGTGAAAACTGAGCCTATCTTCTTTTCTTTGTGATGAACAAAGTGAGGTTTGTTAATGGCATGGTCAGGCCTGAAGGAGAGAACTTGTGACTCTAAGCTGAGACCTGCAGCTACTTGATTAGAATCTTTTCTTCAAAAAAAAAAAAATAGTGAGATTTTTTTTTTTCTGGTTATTAAAAAAAAAAGTGCTATGTCCAGTATGATGTTATTTGTTTCAGAAAGAAAAACAGACCCAAACAGCGTATGGCTGTATTTAAAAAATATATATTTATTTTTTAGTTGTAGTTGGATACAGTACCTTTATTTATCTTTTTTTAAAATTTTTTTTTAATATTTATTTTTTAGTTCTCGGCGGACACAACATCTTTGTTTGTATGTGGTACTGAGGATCAAACCCAGGCCGCACGCATGCCAGGCGAGCGCGCTACCGCTTGAGCCATATCCCCAGCCCCTTTTATTTATCTTTTTATGTGGTGCTGAGGATCCACGTGCTAGGAGAGCGCTCTACCTCTGAGCCACAACCCCAGTCCTCATATGACTATATTTTAATGTAAACACCTAGAAAAGATCTGCCAAGACACCCAGTGAATGGTGTGACTCACCTTCTCTATAGTATTGTTTTGCTCCTTTTTTTTTTTTCTTTTTAAGTGCTGGGTTCATGCACACACTTTACCGCTGAGTTATACCCCAGGGCATGTTGTAATTTTTTGAAAGAAAAGACACTCTTGTTTCACTTGTATAATTAAAAATTAATTTATAAAATAATACAAGTTCATTGTTTAAAAATTGGAAAATATATTCAAGTCACAATCTCCTCTTTTCCAGCCTGGAGATAACCTCTATTAGCTTTGGGATTTCATTGCCCTAACTTTGTTTTTTAAACTCTGTACCAGTGTACAAACATATGTACTTAAAATAACCCCCAAACTGATTATATTAAAGAGTTTTGTGTCCTGCTTTCTTTTCCCCTAACCTTTCCCCAGGCCCCATGGCATTAAATACTCTCCCAAAACATGGTTTTTAACAACCGTCTCATGTTCCCTGGATACAACCATGCCCCCTTTGTTAGATACACTTGGTTCTTTATGCTTAAAAGCTCCTTGGAGGGTCACTGGTTGGAACAGCCAAGTGTTGTCATTGCTGTGGGTTGGCAAATGGGCCCTCGCTGACTAACCTCTGCCACGTTAACACGTGGTTTTTGGATCCGTAGCATCCCGAGCAGAAGGCAGACCGGTATTTTGTGTTATACAAACCGCCCCCTAAAGACAACATTCCTGCCCTAGTGGAGGAGTACCTGGAGCGCGCCACCTTCGTAGCCAATGACCTCGACTGGCTCCTGGCCTTGCCTCACGATAAATTCTGGTGCCAGGTAACATTCTATCAAAATTAATGCTAAGACAAAGCCCATGACATGTCGTTGGTTGGTTGCTGTGGTTTTTCTTCCCCCAGGAGGTGCTTTTTTGTCTACTTCTTACACTGGATTCTTAACAGCAAATTGTGGTTTGGAGTGCTCGTCTCGTATCACAATCTTAGTGATGTTTACACACCTTCCAGAGTGTCATTTTTAGAAACTTGTGTTTATCCCTCAGCTCATTCGTACCTCCTTGGTCCCCTGGGGTTGGAGTGTTTGCAGTAGGCAAGGGCTGATGGGCCATGAGCCCCAGCTCAGTCCACCTGTGAGCCTCAGGGATAAATCCTTTCTCTCCCCTGTCCCCTGATTTAGGTTATCTTTGACGAGACCCTGCAAAAGTGCCTGGACTCCTACCTGCGTTATGTCCCCAGAAAGTTTGATGAGTGGGTGGCCCCCACCCCTGAGGTTGCTGATATGCAGAAGCACCTACATCGAAGCATTTTCCTCACCTTCCTTCGCATGTCCACTCACAAGGAATCCAAAGTAAGCCTCTGATCCCATGACAGGTCACCGTCCAACACCCGACACCTCTGTGTGGACTCTCTGCCCCTGGGAAGCAAGGCTCTTAGAAGCATCAAGTTTCCTCTTCGTCTTCCCTCTGCCTTTATTCCCACTGTTGGCGAAGAAATCTGTGCCACCTCTATTATCCTCTTAATTCACCAGGCCATCTGCATTACACCAAGTGTTTTCATCAATGAGATCCGAGGGCCCTTAGCCAGGTGACGTGTGCCTACCTTTTCTTGTGCGTCAGAGGGTAAAGTCATTAATTCTGGCTTTTTAAAGGAACTTGTATACCCTTTCAAAAAATCATTGCTGAAAAAAAAAATCATTACTGGATTGAGAACATGGTTCAATAGGAGAGCACTTGCCCAGCATGCACAAGGACCTGGGTTCCATCCTCAGCACTATGAAAAAAAATTTTTCAAATATACACATATATTTATATAAAATTTTCACATACAATGAATTCCATGTACTCCTCTCCTCGCTTTAACAATTTCTAACATTTTGTCCATCTTGTATTTTTTTTAACACCTTTATTTCACTTGTTTATTTTGTATGTGGTGCTGAGGATCGAACCCGGGGTCCCGCATGTGCGAGGCAAGCGCTCTACTGCTGAGCCACAACCCCAGCCCCCATCTTGTGTTTTTTTTTTCAATATTTATTTTTTAGTTGTAGGTGGACACACAATATCTGTATTTCATTTTTATGTGATGCCGAGGATCAAACCCAGTGCCTCACTTGTGCTAGGCGAGTGCTCTACCATTGAGCCACAACCTCCCCCCCCTCCATCTTGTATTTTATCTCTCCAGAGTGTTCTTTTTTTTTCCCCCTGGAATATTTTTATGAAATCTAAGATATCATGCTGGTTTACTAGTAAGTGTTCAGAACAAATCCTCCATGTCTGTTTCAGAGTATGTTGTGACTTCTTTCCCCTGACTTAGGTTATCCCCCAAACCGGGGATTGAACCCAGGGCTTCTCTACCACTGAGCTATATTCCCAGCCCTTTTTGCTTTTATTTTGAAGCAGGGTTTCACTAATTTGCTGAGGCTAGCCTTGAACTTATGATCTTCCTGTCTTAGCCTCCCCATTCACTGGGATTACAGGTGTGCTCTACCACATGCAGCTGTGTTTGCTTCTTTTTATGTTAAAATGGAGAATGACTTGTGCTGGGTCTGCTCAGACATGGATGTCCACCATGTGGGCAGATCATCATTGATTAGCCAGTCCCCAGCTGAAGGGCCTGAGGTTTTTTCTCATGAGTTTGCTGTAACTGTACAATGTGTTAACATATAGTCTCCATTCTTTCTCTCTTTTATCCTTTCCCTTAGGATCACTTCTTTTCCCCCTCTGTGTTTGGAGAAATCCTCTACAACAACTTCCTCTTTGATATCCCAAAGATCCTGGACCTCTGTGTGCTCTTTGGAAAAGGCAACTCACTGTTGCTCCAGAAGATGATAGGTGAGTAGGATGCAGGGCCTGGGGGGATGCCCAGAGAAGGCCCCATGAGTCAAATCAGAAGTCACAAAGGTTGGTGCTTAGGTAGGACAAGGGATTTGAGACAGAAGGGTTAGGTAGTACTGGAAAATACTTGACAGATATATATGAGTGATAACTCTGAAAGAAGTGGCTAGGTGGTAGTGGTTAGATAGTAGAGACCAAAAAAAAAAAAAAAAGTGTGTGCCAGACAGTTCCTCAGGGATCTGGGAGTCTTAGAGGAAGGCCAGGTGTCAAACAATCACAGGAATGGGGAAGTTTACTTTGGCAGTGAGAGTCAGAATAGCAGTGATAGCTAACCTTCATTTGCACATGGCCCGGCCGCTTGCATGCTGAGCACACCAGCAGCCTTCAGACCAGTGCTGTCATCTTCCCTGCTTACAGAAGAAACTGAAGTTAGACTGTAAGGAATTGCCTGAGAGCACAGAACTAATTAGTAGCCATGCTGGGACATGTGGCCATGGAGACCTGCCCCTCAAGTTCTTGTTCTTTCTGTTGCTTGCTTCAGGGATGATGGATGGGGCTACCTCAAAAATGGCACAATTTGCAATATTGCTGAGAGAAGATGGGGACAGAGTTCCCATCTTCTGGTTTGAAAAAGGAACAAATGTTAGCAGTTGGATTCTGTCAGGCGGCAGTGGGTTGAAGGTTCAATCAGAAATGGAAGTTGGTGGGATGACAGAGGGAGTGCCCCAGTGGATTCCTCTTTGATTGCAGCCTACATACAGTGTTGGGCTTGGCACAGAGAAGTGTGCATCTGGACATCCCTGTCAGCCCTCCTCACCCTGAGATTGTAGGACACAGAACAATTTTCTAAATATCTTTTTACAAAATTGAGTTATTCCTTGTGATGGTCTCCCTCATTTCCTTTTCCCACCCTCCCTCCTTTTCTCCTACTTCCTTCTTTCCTTTTTTTCTTTTCCTCCTAATAATTAAGGTATGTTAGTGTAGAAAATTTTGAAAGGAGATAAAGTATTAAAAAAAAACAGGGAAACAGTTACCAAATTACTGCAAGACAACTATTTTTTTCCTTCCAGTCTTTTTTTTTTTTTTTTTTTTTTTTTTTTTGGGGTAACACTGGGATTGAACCCAGGGCCTTATACACACAAAGCAAGCACTCTCCCAACTGAGCTATATATCCCCAGTTCTGACTCTCTATTTTTTCAGAAGACATATTATATCATTACATACATGAAATTTGTATCCAGCCGTTTCATTGGAATACCTTTGGTTCTTAACTGATTATTAGTTATTTCCGCCCCCCCTGGAAAGATCTGTAATAATTTTACTGTAGACTGAGAGGATGGGTGAGTGAACAACAGTAGGTGTGACTAGTTAGGAAAACAATTACTAGTTTGGTTAGAGTTAAGCGTTCCAGGAGAGTAATAGCAGGAGATGGGAGGTAGAAGCCAGCACCATTTGGCAGGGCTCCATGCCAAGCTTCAGCACTGGAAGAGCAGTATTGCTAAGTGACGAAGATGGCCAGCCCCAGAGTTGAACTGTTCAGTTCTCATCCCAGCTGTAGTCTTGGTTCGGTCCACTTAACCAAGTCAATGAGCCACTGGAAGCCTCAGTTTTCTCAACTGGAGAAAGGGAAAACTGATACCTTCCTCATAAGGTGGTCATGGAAATTAAATAGAAGGGTAAGTATGAGTCACATGTGTAGCACAGTGACTGGCAAGAACTTGGTGAGTGAGTTCTTATTGTGATGAGACCATCAAGCCTCCAGGAGCTTGGAGCAAGGCAAGGAGCCATCTGGTGACAAGATTAATCTGGGAGAATACAAATGTGCAGGGTGGAGACTGGGGGCCTCATAGGAGGCAGGTACATCAGCTGATTGGCTACTGGAGCAGGAAAGCACCTCAGGGAGGCAGATTAAATCAGGGCTCAGTGAGGTCACTGGAAAGAAAAGTCTTAACCGTTCTAGAGAAAAATATGTTGATTGCAGAAGAAGGACTTTTAAGAGGTGGTGGTTGGGGGACCTGGGTTATAAGTAGAAGCAAAGTCATCGTAGGGGTAAGATGGCTGTGAATCTAGGGGGAGATGTCATGGTGGGGGTGAAGCAAGAAAGTTCTGCCTGTTGCTGGGATCACCAGTCTTTCAATTGTTTTTGTTTTTTTGTTTGTTTGTTTGTTTGTTTTTGATATTGGGGATTGCACTCAGGGGCACTCAACCAGTGAGCCACATCTCTAACCCTATTTTTGTATTTTATTTAGAAACAGGGTTTCCCTGAGTTGCTTAGTAACTCACTTATGCTGAGGCTGGCTTTGAACTTGTGATTCGGCTGGCTTTGAACCCGTGATTCTCCTGCCTCAGCCTCCTGAGCTGCTGGAATTACAGGCGTGTGCCACTGTACCTGGCCAGTCTTTCAGATTTTGTAGAATTTTTTTGGTACTGGGGGATTGATCCCAGGGTCCCTCTACCATTGATCTGTATCCCCAACCCTATTTTGTATTTTATGTATAAACAGTTGCTTAGCACTTCTCTGTTGCTGAGGCTGGCTTTGAACCCACAATCCTCCTCTTTCAGCCTCCTGAGCTGCTGGGAATACAGGTGTGAACCACCATATCTGGTTCTCACACTCTTTCTTGCACACGTATGCACACACGTGGCAGCTGTCTTTTCAACTTTTGAACAGAAGGCACAAGAAGCAGCCACTTTTAGTACCACAAAATTCTTGAGCAAAGCAATTACTCCTAAGAGGATTGATAAGGGAGAGAAGGCAAGAGAATGGGAACTTGATGATTATCCTAAGGGCACAAACCCAGTCCTTACCCTGCCCTTTTTTTTTTTTTTAACTTTGAGGCTGGCATTGTGAAACAGCAAGTGTAATTTTGAACACAGGGCCTTTCAGTTAGTCTCTTGAGGCTGCTTTGTACACCAGGAGTTAACTGGGTCTTGGCCCTTTCATGGACTGCACTGATCTGCTTGGCAGAATCTCTCATTCCCCCTGGGTTTCTGAACTGCTTTCACCTGAGAAGAGGCAGTTCAAAGCCTGTCACTGCAGACCCCTACCTTTTTATTATTTCTTTAAGAGATCAAAAATGAGAGAGATTTTCACTGTCATTGGAATCAGATAAAGGAATGGAAAGGGACTCAGATGCTGCAAGAAAATTTGAGTGAATTTTGTTTTTTTGGTGTTGGAGATTTAACACAGAGGCACTGTACCACTAAGGTACATCTCTCATCCTTCTTAAAATTTTTTAAAAATTTGAGACACAATCTCACTAAGTTACTGAGGGCCTCACTGATTTGCTAAGGCTGACCTTGAATTTGTGATCCTCCCATCTTAGCCTCCTGAGTTGCTGGGATTACAAGTGTGTGCCACCACTTTAGGTAATTTGAGTGATCTTAATGCTTGAAAAACATCACTGTTTCTCAGGCTTTAGCACTGGCAGGCTTATGAGAGAGTGTCTTC
Organism: Spermophilus citellus; assembly: GCF_964194105.1. Taxonomy (NCBI): domain Eukaryota; kingdom Metazoa; phylum Chordata; class Mammalia; order Rodentia; family Sciuridae; genus Spermophilus; species Spermophilus citellus. The sequence continues at coordinate 116,745,238 of NC_138184.1, read as the reverse complement.
CCCCCGCCAGGTGGTCAGAATGCCATGGAGAACACTGTGTGGCCCTAGGGGTTGTGGGAGGAGACTTTTCCTGTTGCCTGTCTCTTGTTGTGTCAGGAGGCAATGCCTGGAGGTGAGGACACCTGCTTTATAGTAGAATTAGCTCTGAAGGGCATTCCAAGGAAAGGGAGGGGACAGAGCTTGTTGTCTGAGTGGGGATGGAGTGTGGGAAGACTGCAATGCAGGGCCTGGAGAGAGGATGGCCCAGGATGCCAGCAGGGTGCCAGAGCTCACAGGGTCTTTCATGCCCATTGTCAGGAGTTCAAACTTGACCTTGACCACCAGAACAGGAGCATTTTCAAGGAAGATCAGAGGTTGGTGGGGGGATAGCTCAGGTATTTCTTACCTGTCTGGAGGAGGAGGGCAGGTATAGATGGTCCAGGGGCACCTTCAGAGGTTGAGGGATCGGCGCCCATCTGAAGGTGGGAGGCTCTGAGCAAGCCCAGGCTGGTGAAACTCAGCATTTTGGAATCAAAGAACAAAGTAGCATCCAGGAAAGTGTTGCCAGAAAGTCCAGCTACCTAGTGACTTGCTTACTCATCCAGCCCCATCTGGCCTTTGATCTTTTTCGTTTTTGGATACTCTGAGATCAAGGTTATCAATAAGGAAACCATGGACAGACCTGCCCAGAGACAGAACATCTGACCACAGCCTTAAATATGAGGCTTACAGTGAGATGAAGAACCCTGGCCTCTTAAGGGCATTGGCATTTCTTATCATCTTGTCCTCATCTATCTGTCTTCTCCACCCTTTCTCCCTCCTTCACCATTTGGGCAGTGGAACACTCGGTTTCTGTTCCAGTGGCCATATGCTCTAACCTACGCATGCACAGCAGCAGCAGTTGGAGAATAGTAAACACTTGGAGATGAGCTCCATCTTACAGGAACAACCACAAATGTGCACTAAGTCCACCTCCAGGTCCTTCCCAGGCCTCTTGCTTTGGAGTAGGATGGATTGGGATGGTAGCATATTCAAAAGCAAAAGGTAAGAGAATTTCCAGAGAAATTTCTCCCTGCAGTCTGCTCACATTTTGCAGGTGTGGCCTGGCAAGAACTGGATTGTTGCATTCAGGTTTCTTGAACAAGGAGATCGTATTTCCTAATTTTCCTGGATGACTGCCCACTTCCAAAGCCCATGCTGTCATACATGGCATGGTGCCTAAGTAGTATGATCACTCCCTGGGGATAGCAGGGTGAGCTGGTTTGATCAGAACAGCTCTTTTAAAAACATAATTCGCTAAGCAGTGGTACTTAAAGGGTTAAATTGTACTGATCAAGGTCTCTCTCCAAACTTGGGGAAGTCACTAATCTGAACCAAACCTCAGTGTAGCAGGGCCTGGGGCCAGGACTTATCTTAGGTCACAGCCACAGAGAGGCTTAGGAAAAGGGAGAAAGGTCACAGAACATGCTTACAATGTAGCCCCTCCATTCCTTTCTACCTTTCCCCACTCCTTACCTTTCTCTTTTCTTTCCAGGAAACATCTTTACTCAGCAGCCAAGTTATTATAATGACCTGGATGAAACCATGCCCACTATCCTTCAGGTACCAGCTCTCAGCCCTAGCTAGGGGAAGTGAATTGAGGAGACAGACCCCACTCCCCACTCGATGGTGTTCTTTGGCTTTTTTGGAAGAGCCAGGGAAAAATGTTTATTCCCAGCGTCCCTCTCTAGACCCATCTCCCCAGATGGTCTCTTTGTCTTACCCCTGACCACACCCCTTCAAATTCTCCCTTTCCCCTTCTTTTTTTTTAATATTTATTTTTTAGTTATAGGTGGACACAATATCTTTATTTTATTTGTTTATATGTGGTGCTGAGGATCAAACCCAGGGCCTCGCATGTGCTAGGCGAGTGCTCTACTGCTGAGCCACAACCCCAGCCCCCTTTCCCCTTCTTAAAAGAACTGAAATCTAAGAGCTGCCTGACTCTCATACAAAACGAGCTTGGTTTGCATTCTGTGTTGTTTGCCAACAGCCATATGACTCTAAGGATATCCCTCTAAGCGACCTATGCTTCTCAAATAAGAGCTTTAAAGTTACAAAATCATTTCATGAAAAAATAGTGTTCATTATAGAAAATGTGGGATATGTTAAAAATCAGAAATAAGAATATTACTATTTCCCATAATCCCACAACTAAGAAATGCCTGCCATTCTCAATAACCCTGGGAATAGTCACATGCTAGCCTACTTAAAGCCAGCATTGTCACTTCAATATTTGCCTGATTTTATAATGGTCTCTGTTTTCCCCCTCACTGTTGATTTGTATTTTATTTCAAAATGGCTCTCATAAATATCCATCTACAAGGGATCCAAAAATCCATTATTTATTGCTGACGGTATATCAAAAATTCCTTATCATATACTTGCCCAGCCTATCCAGTCACATCATATCTGCAGAATTGTCAGGGCTTCACATACATGTCAGCTGGTTGTTTGTTTTGTGTGCTGGGGATCAAACCCAGGGCCTTACTCATGCTAGGCAAGCACTCTACCACTGAGCCACATCCCAGCCCCACATGTAATAGTTTTAATTCTCTCCACAGTCCTGTAAGAAGGATGGTTTCATCGTTCCCTACTTAGTTTACTCTAACCCATTCTCTGAGAAGGTCATTGTCTCAGTTGGTATCCAGGAACATGATATATTTCCAAGATTCAAGGCAGTTTTCAAATCACTTGTCCCTGGCTGTGAGTGTGGGGTGGGGGTGGAGGGTCTCAGATGATGGTTCAACAGGACGTGAGAGTCCCTTCTTGCCTTTCACAGGTCTTCAGCAATATCCTCCAGCACTGTGGTTTGCAAGGGGAAGGGGCCAGCACCACACCACAGAAGCTTGAGGAGAAGAGCCAGTTGACCCCTAGCGACATGCCACTCCTGGTAAGATTGTCCTCCAGCCCATCCTCTTTCTGTTGAGTCCTTGTAGCCAGAGCCTAACTGCTCCAGGTAAGGAAGATTGCCATGATAGAGGTCCCAGTGGCTTCTTCCTTTACTCACAACTTCTATAACCCAGCGAGCAGCTGGTTCTTCCCCTCACACAGGTGAAGAATGTTTTCAGCAGGCTTGCATTTTTCTGGGAGCTTTATTTATAGGGTACTGGCAAGAACAGGAAACTAGAACTCAAAGGAGAGGGAGTAGTCCTCACTTAGTTCAACTCAGTAGGCTCATTCATGCTTTATCCCTTGAGCCAGTCATTTTTTCAGTTAGTTTATTTTGAGGAGCACCCAGCATGGGCCAGGCCCTGGGGGTAAAGCAGTAAGCAAAAGCAGACATAGCACCTGCTCTGGAAGAACTTAGGAGTCTAATGAGGATGACAGAAGGCAGACATTTAAGGAACCTGGGACATGTTTCAGGCATTGTGCTAAGCACTGGAGACAGAGCAGCAAGGCAGCTGTAGACAGCACTCCTGGAGCTTGCAATCTGGTGGGGAAAGAGCCATTAAGCAAGTGTTTCAGAAGGGCACGTGCCAGGTGCTATGGGAACAAGTCATTTTACCTTTTTCTGAGGTTCAGTTTCCTTAGCTCTAAAGTGGAGATCCTAACAGCTGCCCAGCCTACTTCTTAGAATAGTTGTGAGAATCAGCAAATGAGCAAGCATCCCATGTCCTGTATACCCTCTTCAAAATGTGAGGAAAGCTGGTCTTGATATTCTTGTCCTCATTAGGATATGCCTTCTCTTTGTGGGACCAGAGGTGTTGTGAGGAGATTCAGAAGAGAGACTCTTATCTTAAAATAGAAGTAACCCTAGCCATCACCAGGTGGAGACCTACTGTGACTGTAGTAGCAAGACCCCTGGATTGGGAGGCTAGCTGGCTCTCCCATTTTGGCACTCTTAAGAGATGATTCAGCCAGGCTGTGCTTGGGGCCTCTACTGTTCTCTTTCCCTTCCCCCTTAGCAACTTTCTGCCTGCTGGGAATTTTGTCAGCTGTGCCTTGTATCCTCTGCAGAGCTGTCTATGAGGTGGAGAAGAATAATGCAGTGTTTTCTTTTGGCAACAGGAATTAAAGGACATTGTTCTCTACCTTTGTGATACCTGCACTACACTCTGGGCCTTTCTGGATATCTTCCCTTTGGCTTGCCAGACCTTCCAGAAACACGACTTCTGTTACAGGTACAGCAGGAATTTTGGCTGTTGAAATAGAGGCTCTGATCCCAGGTACTCATACAACACATTTACTAGTTTCTTAGAATGTGCCAGGCCCGCTTCCAGCTTGGGGATGCCACAGTGAGGAAGACAGATACGGCTTTTTGTTCACGTGGAGTCTATATTTTAGAAGCACTGCCAATTTTATCTAAGAACAGTACAAGGAAGGAGGAAAACATAATCAAGAAGAGGGCAGTTTCAATTCTGCTTTGTTTCAAAGCCCCTCTGATGGGCAAACTCAGGGAGTGACAGTCAAGACAAAGTGGTCTAGCTCAGGGGAGAACACACAAGAAGACAACAGAGGTGCTCCTGACTGGAATCCCAAAATGACCCTTAAAAGAGATCTTGAAGAATGAATAGGGAGCCGGGCACCGTGGCGCATGCCTATAATCCCAGTGTCTCAGAGGCTAAGGAAACGGAGCCACAGAAAGGTAAAATTATTTGCTCCTATAGCACCTGGTACGTGCCCTTCTGAAATACTTGCTTAATGGCTCTTTCCCCATAAGGAAGATCTTGAATTCAAAGCCAGCCTCACAAAAGTGAGGCGTTCAGCAACCCAGTGAGACCCATCTCTAAATAAAATACAAAATAGGGATGGGAATGTGGTTCAGTTATTGAGTGCTCCTGAATTCAATTCCCGGTACCCAGAAAAAAAGAATGAACGGGGAACCAGATGCATACCTGTAATACCTGCTACTCTGTAGGCTGATGTAGGAAGATTGCTTGAGCCCAGGGGTTTGAGGCCAGCCTAGGCAACATAGCAAGATCTTTTGTTTTTGTTTTTGTTTTTTAAAAAAATTAAAATACACACACACACACACACACACGTGTGTGTGTGTGTATGTAAAATATATAAAAATTTATATATACGAAGTCATTTTCAAATAAATATAATTATACTAATAATGAAAATTTACAACTATTAGCAGCTCTTTGGGGTACATCTGTACCTGGCTTCTCACCTTGGCCACCTCATATCCACCCCTTCCCAACTCAAAATTCAAACTCCCCATTCCAGCTACACAGTCCCTCACCATCCTCCTAAAGATCAGCACTCCCAAAGCCCTCTCTCTCTTTCTCTCAGGCTAACCCTGGTCATGGCTTTCCTTTTCCTCTATCTGTTCCTCTACCTATCTTTCTTCCTCTCTCTCCTTCCACTCTTCCTTGCCATGTAGTATTCCAGGTCCACCTCCTCCCTGTGTGCTTCCTGGTCATGCTTACACATGGGATTCCTTCTTCCTAGAACCAGATGCGCTACACATAGAATACGCTGCTCTGGTAATTAAAAATGCAACTGCATCTTTTTTTATATATTTTTTTTTCTTTTTAGTTGTAGATGGACATGATACCTTTATTTTACTTGTTTATTTATATGTGATGCCAGGGATCAAACCCAATGCCTCATGCATGCTAGGCAAGCACTCTACCACTGAGCCACAACCCCAGCCCAACAACTGCCTCTTTTCTATGATGTAATTCTTCCTCCAAATGTCTTAAGCTTCCCAAAGTGCCTCGGTCAGTGCTGAATTTGTAGCAGGTATTCTGCAACCACTTGTCTATCCTTTGACTGGTTTCTGGCAATCTATCTTATTTCAGTACCATACATACCATAAGATAACTAAGCCAAAAGAGGCAGGCCCTACTAGGCCTGGCACCAGAAGAGGACAAAGAGGGCAGTTTGGCCCCGGCAGGTTGAGTTGTTGCCAGGATACATTGCTGGTGGGAGGGTAAATTGCAACATTCCCTATGTAGGGTGATTTGGCAAGATCTCTGAGAGTTAAAAGATTCACATACCATCTGCCCCTACAATGTTACTTCTAGGAATCATTACTCAGATATAGCTGCAAAGGTGTAAAGTTCTGGGCAGCATTTCTTGTAATAGCAAACAATTGAAAAAACCTAAAGATCCATCTGTGGGGTCTGGTATCCAAATGTGTACAATGAAATTCTACCCATCCATACTGAGGGTGTTTTACGCACTGCCACAGCCCTGCCATTAAATAAAACAGTAAAAGGCAAATAACATGTATAGTACTCATAATATGCCAATATTCAATTTTTAAAAAGTTGGGAGAGGGTTGGGGGTGTAACTTAGTGGCAGAACACTTGTTAGCATGCTCAGACCCTGGGTTCAATCCCCAGCAGTTAAAAAGGCGGTGATATATAATGTGAATATTTGTTTATATATGCATGTATAAATGCATCTTTAGAAAATTCTACAAAAGGACTAGTGGCAGTAGCTGTGTATGGGGAACAGAATTGGGAAAGGGAGACTTTTCACAGTATATATTATACTTTTTGAGTTTTGAACCATGTGAATATATTATTTATTCACAAAGTTAAAAGGTAGAAAGAGATATAACAGGGATATATTGGGTAGATGTGAGAAGGAAGAGGAGGAAGGTGAAAGAGGGAGGAGCGACAGAGCTGCATGGGTGACTCCAGTCCTTTCCAGAAAGCAGTCAGAGGTCACTGCATTTGCCAGCAGCCGTTCTTGGCCTTCAGCACAGCTGGAACAGGCTGGGCTTTGTGGGTCAAAGGCAGAGTTACTTTGGGTCAAAGTGTTTCCTTTCTTCCCCCTCACCAAGATGGGTGGTGGCTCTTCCCTACCTCCACAGCTCCTCACAAAAAAAAATCTACCCTTCTGAAACTTACCTCCATCTCCAAAGACCTTCAAAAGACATCTGTACCCCATTTGGGGAGATGTTTTAACAAAATGGGAAAATCTTCTGATAAGTGAAAACACATAGGGCACAAAATTCCAAGAACAGTAAAATCCTCTTGGTGATTTTAATTTTCTACTTTGTATTTTCCAAATTTCCTATCAGCATGTGTTGCTTTTATCATGAGGAAAAAATACCTTTTTTTTTTTTCCCCAAGTGGACAGCTACAGACCTACCCCCTTTTTGAGGGGGAAATGCTGATCAGCACTTTATTCTATCTGGGAGGCTGATCAATCCTAGTGTCTCATTTTTCACAAACAGAGGAGACCAAGGAGGGCAGAACACCAGCTGCCATCTCTGGCACGTGTCAGCACTAGATAAATGTTTTGTTGAATGGGTAAGTAAATGACAGAATAGATGAATATATGGATGGGTTGGTGGAGTTGAGCAGATCCCAGAAGCTGCTGAGAATAGTAGAAAGAGACGCCCAGCAAGAGTGACAACCAGAGGCCACTGAGAATAGGCCAGTGTCTGGCAACATGTAGGTTGCCAGCCCCTTCACACTATCCTGGGAATGCCTGTGCCTGTGCCCCCTTTCTTACTTCACAAGGAAGATACTCATGGTGCCAAGTGGGCAAAGTGGTCTCCCTCCCTGCCCTATATTCTCCTCCATGTCTTTCTTCACCCCAGCAGGATCCTTTGGATAAAGCCTCCCATGGCTTCGACTGTCCCACCCCTGCCAGCACTTCACAGCTCCTCGCAATCTTCCTTCTACTGACTGGAATCATCTCTCATGGTTACCAGCTCCTTTTCCCGCTGTCCTGCTTCACTCCTCGACACTCCCCAGGCTCCAGGCCTCTACATGCTTCACTTTTTCTACCTAAAACATCCTTCCTGCCACTGCAACCTTTTTCTCTGTCTGAAAGATTCCTGTTTATTTCCCCTTTCCCTCAAGATAGGGTCTCGCCTGTTACCCAGGCTGTTACCTGTTACCCAGGCTGGTCTTGAACTCCTGGGCTCAAGTGATCCTTCCTCTTCCTCCTTAATTGCTTGGACTACAGGCATACACTAACTGAGTTTACATATATAATTTTTATTTTATTTTATAAGAGTTATAGAAATCATTCTAACTGAATTAACTTATAAACCAGTGGAGACATTTAAATCATGAGCACATTTAGTCTGTTTTGAACAAATACAAATATCGGGTTGACATTTTCATATTAAAACAGTTTTTAAAGATTGCAAATCATGGGGCTGGGGTTGTGGCTCAGCGATAGAGAGCTTGCCTTGCATGTATGAGGCACTGGATTCCATCCTCAGCACCACATAAATAAATAAAATAAAGGTTGTGTTATGTACAACTAAAAAAAAAAAGATTTAAAAAAAAAAGATTGCAAACCATGGGCTGGGGATATAGCTCAGTTAGTAGAGTGCTTGCCTCACATGCACAAAGCCCTGGGTTCAATCCCCAGTACCACAAAAAAAGATAAAAAGTAAAAATAAAGATTGCAAAATCATGCACAAACTAAAGCTTTTTCTTTATATCCCATAGCATGATAAGAAAGGTTTATAGAGAGCAAGAAAAAAGGATAATCATGTATGTTTCTGAAACCTCAGAGAGTCCTGGACGTCCCTCTGGGTGCTCTGATAGAATGGACAGCTATAGGCCAATTCCCATGAGGTTGTTGGTGGGATCAGCATCGTGAGTCAGTCTGGGTTGGACTCAGGGAAGTACCAGCATGGTCCCAGGAGAAACTGGTTGTGGGAACAACAAAAGGGCCTTTCCCCTCCCTTGAATTGGCTTTGATTTTTTAACAAAGTGTGGTATTTATGAACTAATCTGGTGTTTTGCCCATATGTGCGTCCACAGACTAGCTTCCTTTTATGAAGTGGCAATTCCTGAAATGGAGTCTGCAATTAAGAAGAGGAGGCTTGAAGATTGCAAGTGAGGCGGGGATAAAACTAAGAATATTGTGTGGGAAAGAGAGGCCTGAGCACAGGGCCTGCCTTCCCCAGCTGCATCATGCCCTCCATTAATGCAAGGGGGCAGGATCAAGAACTGTGTAGCTTCAAGCTCATGCATCCCTACCTAGCAGCTTCTTGGCCCCTACATTTTTTGTTTTCCATTTCTCAATCTACCATTGAGCTACTTCTTTACCTACTAAGACTATGTTTTTAATTATATATGGCAGCAGAATGCATTCCAATTCTTATTACACATATAGAGCACAATTTTTCATATCTCTGGTTGTATACAAAGTATCTTCACACCAATTCCTGTTTTCATATATGTACTTTGGATGATAAGGATCATCACATTTCACCATCAGTTATAACCCCATGCCCCCTCCCTTCCCCTCCAACCCCTCTGCCCTATCAAGAGTTCGTCTATTCCTCCCATACTCCCTCTCCCTATCCCACTATGAATCATCCTCCTTATATCAAAGAAAACATTCGGCATTTGGTTTTTGGGGGGTTGGCTAACTTCATTTAGCATTATCTTCTCTAACTCCTATTTTGAAGTAAATGCTGTAAGGAATTGTGTGAGGACCTGAGAAGAAAGATTTCAACAAGTAGAGAGTTAAGTGCACAAAGGTTCTAAAGTTCTGCTTGGCCACTAAGTCCATTAACCCAATGTCCCCAAATACTGGCAGTCAATAGGATGGGCTGCCCCTGTGATTAAGTCCCTGTTCCTGACCCACTGTTTGAACTGAGAAACAGCCTTGGAGCTAGCTCCCTAGGAAGGTCCCACAACTGCTGGGAAGGGGCTCCTTTAGTGCCTTTTTCTTTCCTAATCTATTTCTTTTTTTCTCTTTGCTGTCAAAGGCTTCTAAGTGACCTGTGGCAGAGGCTCTCCCATTCCAAGAAGAAGCTAATGGAAGTTTTTCACATTATCCTGAACCAGATCTGCCTCCTTCCCATTCTAGAAAGCAGGTAACCCCTGGACTAAGACCCCCTTCCCAAACCCAGCAGGAGCATTCCCATTACTCTATCTTGGCTTCTTTCCCTGCTCTGAGGTTCACTGAGCAGATAGAAAACCCAGAAAAATTTCTCTTTCCTCCAATTGGCCAGAGCCTTGCAGAGGACCAGGGTGGGTATGGAAGGGACCTATAGATCATCTTGCACTGCATGGGCTCTTTTCCCTGGTGTCTCATTTCAGCTGTGACAATGTTCAGGGCTTCATTGAAGAGTTCCTTCAGATCTTCAGCTCCTTACTGCAGGAGAAAAGGTAAGTGTGGCTAAGCTTGGACCAGTAGTGGCCATGGTTCTCCCACCAATCCCCACAAGGCCTTACAGAGGGGAGCCTTTGCCATATGCTCACCACAGCGCTAAGTTTCTGACACTTGGTGGTTGGGTAATAGACATAAACGGGGAGTAGCCCTGCAGTAGAACAATGTCCCTGTGGTCCCATCCCTGTCCCTACTATCTGCTCTCTGCCCCCCAGGTTCCTCCGGGACTATGACGCACTCTTCCCTGTGGCTGAAGACATCAGCTTGCTGCAGCAGGCCTCGTCAGTCTTGTATCCTTCTTCCACAGCCCTCTGGGATGGGGTCTGGCCTGATCAGGTCAGACACAACCTCCTGGGAGCCAGAGAGGCAAAAAGAGGGTTAGTCCCAGAACTCATGGATCAGCCAGCTAATTTTAAAGGCTACCAAGGACTCAGCCCTGCTTTTTCTAGAAAAGATGACTGCTCTAATGCTTGATGCAGGGAAGGTACAGCCCCACTTTTTCTAGGTGTCTCTTGAGTATCTGTGCCTATGTGACCAAGTTGGACTTGTGCTTATCCTCATTGTCCTTATTGTAGGAGGGACAGACTAGTAAACAGGCAGTTAGAGAGTATCATGTAAAAGAAATTCATCCAGACATGGTGGCACATGCCTGATATTCCAGCAACTTGGGAGGCTGAGACAAGAAGATGGCAAGTTTGAGACCAGCTTCAGCAACTTGGTGAGGTCTTAGGCAACTTAGCAAGACCCTGTTTCAAAATAAGAAATAAAAAGGGCTGGGGATGTGCCTCTAGTCCAAAAAAAAAGAAAGAAAAAGAAAAGAATTCAGATGGCATCTCACCTAGCAGAGGTCAGGGTGAGGATGTTTAATGGAAGTGATGCCCAAGCTGAGAACAGAAGGAATAAGAGATGATCAAACCAATAGCTAAGGCAAGAGCAGGTATTCCCAAGGGTTAAAGGGCAAAGAGAATTGGCTTCTTTGAGGAACCCACTGATGTCATGTGTGGATTACATGGTGCAGCTGTGTGTTGAAGGGTCTTTACAGGAGGGCATTGGGAATGTGGCACATGATATAGGGGCCAGCTGAACTGCACAGCCATGGGATGACCTTTGTTGAGAAGTTTGGTTTCTGTTCTACAATACTGGGGAGCATGGAAGGCTGTAGCTGTAAAGCAGGTAACATGGTCAGGTGTATACTTTAGAAAAGCTCCATCCAGCATAGGAAGAACACACTGGTCTGGGACCACAGGAAGTCCAGGGGCCAGCGAGGAGGCTGCTGCAGCATCCAGGGATGGATGATGGAGTTTGCACTAGAAGTGGAGTGAGGGTACTGGAGGTGACTCTTGGATTTCTGGTTTGACAGTACCTTGGGTGGTAGAAAGGGAGAAAGGACAGGAAGCCTGTTGGCCATTTGGGTATCTGGAATAGCTTATTCGTTTTTGCTTCAGGGACCTCTCTGGGTTCCCAGCCTTTGCAGAATTCCCTGCAAAGTTGAACAGGAGGCTCAATGGCAGTGGCTCCATTGGCTGTCCTCCTGGAGGTCAGTGCAGAAGAATTGCTGTTGGTTCATTTAAACACCTGACACTGATGGTGGCCCCTGATTCGTCTGCCCAGAGCTGCTTTCTTTTGAGTGGCAGGTACTGGGCTGTAAGGCCAGCATGACTGTGGTCTGTCTGACCCAGTGCCGACACAGCCCAGGTGCCAGTGACATCCACTGGCTCAGCCCCAAAAGCCCCTGGCAAGAGCTACATGGTTGAATCCTGGGGAGAGACTGAGAAATCTGCCTGCCTCAGAGTTGGGAAAGCTGAGAAGGACATGGGACCCAAGAAAGAGAGCCCTTAACACAGCCTTACAGGGATGAGACCCGGACTGCCTACATCCTCCAGGCAGTGGAGAGCGCTTGGGAAGGGGTGGACAGAAGGAAAGCAATGAACACTAAAGACCCATCAGTGGCCGAAGATCCTAACGGGGATTCTAATGGGGTCACGGTAACAGCAGAGGCAATCAGTCAAACACCATCACATCCAGAGAACTCAGAGGAAGTGGAGGTATATGTCTTGGGGAGGTGCTATACACTGCTTCCTGGCTCCACTTGGTCTGTCTGAGGGTAGGGCATGGGCCAACCTCCTTCTTTACTCCTGCACTCAGGGTAAAGGTTTCTTTTAGAATTGATAGCCTCTAGTTTGCGGTCAGTTCTGTTCTGCCTTTAGGGAGTCCAAAGCTGAGACTAAGCTAGAGTGAGTATGAAGAGACAGCAAGTCACTTAAGCCAGTGAAGTCTCGATTTCCCCTCTATAAAATGAAGAGATGAAGCTTTATCCATGTGAAATGCTTTCCCAAGCTCTCCCTCATACAGGTAAAAGTAGAGCTCCTTTGCTGCCTGGTCCCACCCATGGTATCCTTGAAAGCTCCTCCATGGGATCACAGGGCTCTACTGAACAAGTTTGGAGGCTTTAGATCTAGTGTTTCCTCTCCAGGCTTTTCCAAAACTCTCCCCCCTACGTTGTCTGCAACATAGCATGATGTAGGGATGGAGACCATACAGACTCAGGTCAGGTTGCTCGGATTGTAATCTATTCTGCCACTCACCAGAGGAGTAGCTTTGGGCCTGTCACTCCTGTTGAGCCTCAGTTCCTCATCTGTAAGGTGGGGATAGATGCAGTGCCCACATCTGAGCCCAATTGGACATTGGCTCTTCTTCCTGTGAGGCCCCATGCTCCATGATTCTCCCAGAGCCTTGGAGAATCGCAGCCCCCTCTACCTTTTCCCATCCTTTTCCCCATTTGTCTTTTTATCTGAGTCATGGAGGATCTATATTGTTATATATTTATTTTGTGGTACTGGAGATTAGACTCAGGGCCTTACACATGCTAGCCAAGAGCTAACTACTGAGCCACACTATAAAAAGACTTTTTTCCACATTGAATAGTATATAAAATGAATCCCCCTTACTGAAAAGAACATAATTAAAAAGGAAAACTCCACAAACCTTGCCTGGTGGTTGCTATTTCCTTCCGACATCATCCATCTTGTTAAGAGTTGGTAAAGAGCCAGGCACAGTGGCACATGCCTATAATCGCAGTGGCTCAGGAGTCATAAGGTACTAAGCAACTTAGTGAGACCCTGTCTCTAAATAAGATACAAGACAGGGCTGGGGGTGTGGCTCAGTGGTCCAGTGCCCCTGAGTTCAATCCCCAGTACCCCGCCACCAAAAAAAAAAAAAAAGAATTGGTAAAGGATCTTTAGTAGAACACATTTATGGAATCCCTTGTCTACACCAGGTTTATGAGCATTTTCTCTTTGAACCATTTGAAACAACCCCATGAGGTGAGTCGTAGTATGTTGCTTTATAAAGAGGAAACAGGTTCAAAGAAGGAAGTACCTACCCAAATCCACACAGCTAGAAATAGCTCAGCCAGTAAATCTTAAGAGTCCCACTTTCATTGAGGAGGAAATGGAAGCTCAGAGAGACTTGAGTCACTCGGTTAAGATCAAGATCCCACAGTGCTGTTTGGAGTCTGTCGTGCTGCCACCCTTGGGCTTCACCTTCCCTTCCCTCACTCTGACTCTTACTACAGTGCATGGGTGCAGCGGCTGCCCCGGGCCCTGCCGTGTGCGGCGTGGAGCTGGACTCACTCATCTCTCAAGTGAAGGACCTGCTGCCAGACCTTGGGGAAGGCTTCATCCTGGCCTGCCTAGAACATTACTCCTATGACCCAGAGCAGGTGATCAACAACATCCTAGAGGAGCGGCTGGCCCCTGCCCTCAGCCAGCTGGACCGCAGCCTAGACAGGTAGGAGAGACAGGTGGGAGGAGGCCCCAGGGCCTACCTCCCTCAGGGCTGGGGCCTTTTTCTCTGCCTCCTACTCTTTCTTCCCTGGTGCTCCAGGACTCATCTTGTTCTCTCTTCCCCACAGCAGAGTTTCCCAACAATTTAATTAATGTTAAATTATCCTCTTTGGGAATCCTCTTTGGGGAAACACAAAACCCAACGCCCCCAGAAAGTTCTCAGTGCACACTTGGATGTCCCTGCTGTGTGTTGTGGGAAGACGGATTACAGACACACTGGTAGATTTCTAAAAGAAGATGGCCAAAGCTCTTCTCATATCCATCACCCCTACTCTTTTGGACTTTGGCCCACTGTTAAGAGCATCACTGAGTGGTTCTTCCATGAACAAATAATGTTTGCTGAATGAAAGAGTGAAATTAGCTCTGTGCCTTTGGTCAAGTTTCTCAGATTCCTTGGCCCCCATTTTACAGATGAGGGTGCTGAGGCACAAAGAGCTAGGGTATAACTCGGTGGCAGAGCATGTGCTTAGCACGCATAGAATCCTGGGTTCAATCTCCAGTACCAAAAAAGAAAAAAGAAAAAAAAAAAGAGGTTGACCAATCTATGACTCCCTATCTCTTAGGGCCATTGTGAGCATTCAGTGAGGGTGGAGCTTTTTTTAAGAGATAAAATGAAAATCATTGTGTGTGGTCCCTTAGGACTGAGGGGGAGCTTCTTTTGCAGGGTGGCTGTGTTCTCAAGCAGGCCCAGATGGGGCAGGGCCTTGTCTCCCTGTTAAAGGTTTTCAGCTTGTTTCCTAGGTGTGGCTATTGAAGGGAGTGAAAAATCTGATGGATAGAATGGCAGTGGGGAATAGGACCCAGGTACACAGGGTCCCCTAAATGGATTTCTGTCCTATACCCCCAGACAGGTGAATCCAGACCCCACTCCCCTGCTGACATCTCGTCACAACATCTTCCAGAACGATGAGTTTGATGTGTTCAGCAGGGACTCAGTGGACCTGAGCCGAGTGCACAAGGGCAGGAGGTGAGTGCCTTGGGTCCTAGGGAAGCTAGAGAAACAAAAGAGCCCATCTTTACAGAACTGGCCTCTGGGGTGTGGGCTCAGGGGTCCCTTTAAAGCCTGGCCCTGGGCACTCCCAGCAGACAGGAACGGGTTCTCTAATGACTGTGCTTCAGGTTCTGGCTGTGCAGAAAGATTGTTGGTGAATCCTTGTTAATAGCAAAAGGACAGATGGGCCAAATCTGTCCCTCTCTTCCCTTCTTATTGTATCTTTTGATGTATTGACCATTGACATTCTGGGTGGTAGAATTGGACAGTGCTTCCCAGAAGCTACTCTTTGACCTGATATTCCCCAGGCTATGACAAATGAGAAAATCAAGGATTTGCACTGAATGAGCTTTTCTGAGGTGAACATATTCCATTTTAAGGCCTTTTCTATTTATTTTTAGTATATGCCCATCCTACTTTTTCAGCACTGAAAAGTCCATTCATGCCTATTGATTCATTTAACAAATATTTGCTGGGTACTTACAGCATTCTAGGCCCTGGATTAATTAGTTTCTGGAACTGTAGTGGGGAGCGAAACAGATATGGCCCATGCCCACATGGAGTTTGCATTAATCAGCTTGTCAAACAAGAAATGTCACATTGCAGATAGAACAAGGGCTATCAGGTAGATGTGCACAAACTTCTGTGCTTTGAGTGGGGGCTTCAACCTGGACAGGAAGAGTTGAGAAAATGACATGGGATAGAAAGCTAAAAGACCTGAGGGTTGAGTTCTGTGAAGGACGGAAAGAGAAGCTCTCCAAGCAGACTGACCAACAGGGACAGTGGCCCCAGGGCTATTGTGAGCATGGTGAGGCTCCCATCCACTGATGTGTTTTATGCTTTGAAAAGATCACCTGGCTTTGGAATGGTGACCCACTGGAGGAAACCGGAATCAGTGGTGATGGTGGGGAGTACACAGCCAAGTTGAGAATGGCAAAGTGAGACATTGCAACACTATGCTATTCCCTGAGAGTTCTGAAGTGGTGTTGGTCCATGGAACTCAGAAATCTGGAAACCTCTGGATAAATGCTGCCTGCCTTTTCCCCTGTCATAATAATGGGATGGAGATGGTTCAGAGAGGAAGGAGATTGGCTGTGTTCTTGAGGCTGTTGATTTGGTTAGAATCCTGTGCTGTGCCCCCTTCCTTGGGTTGTCCAATGCTGGAAGCTTGGCTGGCCAAAGGTTTAGGGAGCAGGCTCAGGGCATCTTTAAGCCATCTGGCTGGCTGGACAGGAAGCACTTGCAAACTGCTTAGTCACACACATTGCAACATCCCCAGATCCCCACCAGAGATGTCTCACTGGCCACTGTGCCAAGCCAGAATGACCCTCAGCAGTTCCTGCTATGGGAGAGTAGCAGACAGGTGTCCCCCAAACTGATGGAAGGCTAGCCCCTAGTGCAACCTAGGGAACCTGATTGGTAGGACCCCCCACAGAACTTAGGCATCTCTGGACCTGGCCTTTTCCCTTGTCTTTGATCTGTGGGTTTTCCCAGAATCAACCTACCTCACCACACCTAGGTTGTAGATCACCCACAAGCATTTGCCAAGGGGTTGGTTCCAGCTGTCAGGGTTACCAGAAGGGCTGGTGCTGAGGCAGTCAGGTGTCTGGAGGTCTCTGCCTCTGATCCTGAGGCACTCAAGGCTGTCAGGCAGAGACTGGCTGGCCTGTGTTCACTGAACCCACTGTGCTAGGTAATCCAGGGGCTGTGGATTGCAAAGAGGCAAAGCCTCCATTCATGTAGTCATTATTTATTTATTCATTCAGCAAATATTTATTAAGCGATTTACTAGCACCAGATCCTGTGCTAAACACAAGAGAAACAAGGTGAGCCAGCCTCCTGGGCCTTGCCCTTAAAGGGCAGAAACCGTGGGAAAGACAGACCATTAAACAAGCAGGTGTGAGTGGGAAGGGCCTGGGATGGGGTACACTAGAAGTTCAGCAAGGACACCTGTGTTAATCAGGGCAGGGCAGCTGGCTCATGGCCCCACCCTCCAGAGCCCTTGAAAAATTAAGTAGCACAAGGCAGATCACACTCACGTGTGTTGTTGGATCCCGTAGGGTGCACTCAAAGGCTTAGGTAGTAAGGAGACCCATTCCCTTGCATGACAAGGAGCTGCGAAACAGGACCATGTGGGCGTGGTTCACCTGTGTTGTGGGAGCATGGTCCAGGACACATCAGTTCTGTGTTTTGAGGCTTCCTTTTGGTGGTTACATTGGTCTCTTGAGGCTTCAGTGGGGCTGCAGCTATTTCACTGAGGCTTCCTGAAATGTTAATGCTAGGAGGAGCTCCAGACCAGTGTGTTTCTATCTCTCTTAGAAAATAGAAAACCTTGGGGCTCGGGATGTGGCTCAAGTGGTAGCGCGCTAGCCTGGCATGAGTGAGGCACTGGATTCGATCCTCAGCACCACATTAAAAAATAAATAAAATAAAGATATTGTGTCCACCTAGAACTAAAAAATAAATATTAAAAAAAAAAAAGAAAATAGAAAACCTTGCCTAGAAATTTCTCTCTCATCAGGAGAACTGAATCATAGGGCTCTAACATGTTGTGCCATGGTGGAAAGGCCTAAACAAAATGAGGGTCTATGGGGGTGTGACTGAGGTGGAGGGTGGCTGCTGGGTAGACACAAAGCAACTGTGTTGCAGGTGTATCAAAGCCAATGAAGGAAGGAAGCCAACTAACTAATTCCCTTGGAGTGTTCCATGGTGCCCTAGAAGATAACAAGTCTTTTCCCTCATTTTTGGTTCTGTGGTCAAAAATGTATGTTCTCTCTACCTATGGGAGAATCATAGAGCAGGTTAACATTTAAAGGCCCTGATATACCCTGTAGTAAAGAAGCAGGGTTCGCTTGGTTCACTTCTGTACATCATCTTATTTCAACTCTGAGAAGTGGATGCTGGAGATGGAACTGAGGTTTAGTGAAGTAGGAGACTTGAGCTTGGTCATGTAGCTCAAGAAGTAGCAGAGCAGACCTTAGTCAGTAGACCTGTGTCAGCCCTGTGCTATTAGAATTTGGGGGGGGGGGGTACCAGGGATTGAACTCAGGGGCACTCAACCACTGAGCCACGTCCCCAGCCCTATTTTGTATTTTGTACAGAGACAGAGTCTCACTGAATTGCTTAGTGCCTTGCTTTTGTTAAAGCTGGCTTTCAAAATCCTCCTGCCTCAGCCTCCTGAGCCGCTGGGGTTATAAGCGTGCCCTAAACCCTGTGCTGTTAGAAGCTGTGTGACCTTGGAAAGGTTGTTCTGCCTCTCTGGATCCCCTAACACCTCAACTGAAAAATGAGGGGTTTTTTTGTCTCTGTAGGTCCCTACGGAACAATTTGAGATGGGCCTTGAAGAACAAGGGTGAGGAGATGAGGGACAAGGTCTTAACTGGGTTTCAGGGGAGCCAGGGTTCCTGCACTCACTGTGATCTTGCAGCAGGCCAACTGGGTAACTTGCTCCAGAGCCACTGCTGCCTGTATTTCTAAACTAATCTTTTCTCAGATTTTTATTTTTCTTTATTTTATTTTTCTTTTCCTTTCTAGCTCCAAATGAGTTCAGGGGGCCAAAGCCCCACTTCCTCAGACAGGCTACTCAGGTACCACTGCCCTTACCTGTGTTCTTTTCCAGGGCCCAGCAGGTTGTCAGGCTTCTTTCTGGTCCTGTCAGGCAGCCATGTCACCAGAGGCCACCCAGTACAAAAGAATGGCCCCACTGCCCAGAACCAGGGGTGGATGGACCAACCAGAGTATGGCAGAAATGACAGTGACCTTTGCCTTCATTTTGGTTCCTGGCCCAGCAGAAATCCTGGCAACTGGCAGTCCCTCAGGAAGCGTGTGCTGAATTCATGGATGTGTTCTTTTTTTTTTTTTTTAGAGAATTTTTTTAATATTTATTTTTTAGTTTTTGGTGGACAGAACATCTTTATTTTATTTTTATGTGGTGCTGAGGATCGAACCCAGCACCCCGCGCATGCCAGACGAGCGCGCTATCCCTTGAGCCACATCCCCAGCCCCATGGATATGTTCTTGCCAGTGGCACTAGCCGCCTGGACAAGCTGGGGCCCCTTTCACTTCCTCTCTGTTTTCCAACTTGGTGAAGAGAGCCAGATAGAAGGCTAGAGCCACAGACACAGACCCTCTTCCTTGGTGACTGTGAAAGATTTCTATGAATCAAGATCTCTCCCTGATCCAAATCAAATGCACTGTCTTTTCCACCATACCCTGGGGCTCCTGATCCAATCTACCCTTCCTACCACAGAGCCTCATTACCTCTTCCCCCAGACCCATTAAGCCTCCAAGCCAGAATTCATTTCTCCTGTTTCCATTCCATTCTGTGTCATTCAGCACGTTTTGTGTTGGTTATTCTTTGCCTGTCACCCCCACTGTAGTGTGAGGGCAGCAGCTCCATCTTACGCATTTCTGAATCTCTTCCCCATTCAGCCTCAGTACCTTGCCTGACATGTAGTAAGGCCTTAGTAAAGACTTGCAGAGAAGCAAAGCTTAGCCTGCCACACTGGGACCACAACACTGGCCTGCCCCAGGCCCTTGTCCTAGGCAGATAGCCCCACAGACTCAGGTGCCAGCTCCTCCCGGCCCCAAAAGCCAGTTAAGATTTTTGTGAAAGCAGCATACAACTTTGTGTCTCCCCCTTTTTTCTCCCATTACCCTTGATACATTCCAGAGTCCCGATTTCATAGTTAAGCTGGATTTTCTTGCCTGACATCTCGTATTGATTTTCCCCTGCAGGGCTAGAAACTACATTCCACAGGCCTGGGTATGTGTCTGACAAGCCAAGTTTTTCTACAGGTTTGCAAAACCATGGTCAAGAGGCTTGAGTCCCCTCTAAGGGCTGCACTACAGCTCACTGTGACCCCAAGAACACCCCTTCTTCCTCCACTTCACCCAAGTTTCCTTGCCTGTGATATGATGGAATTTGGACTTCCAGATTTTTGTTTCCAGTGAATTTTTTTTTTCTTTTGTGATAGTGGGGATTGAATGCAGGGACATTCTACTAATAAGCTGCACCCCAGGCCTTTTTATGTTTTGTTTTGAGGGTCTCCCTAAGTTGCCAAGGCTGGCTTGAACTTGCGATCCTCCTGTATTAGCCTTCCGAGTAGCTGGAATTACAGGTGTATGCCACCAGGCCTGGCTTCTAGTGAATTCTCCTGTAGAAGCTGGACTTGTGGAACAGGAACATAGAAGACTTGCTCTAATGAAGCAGGGGTGAGAGGAGGAGACCAGAATGCCTCTTCTCTCCACACCCCAAACGTTCCTAGGGCTCCTGTACATTCACCAAGAAAGCCCTACGTAGCCTTAATTATTTCTTGCTTATTTTAAAAGTTCAAAGACTCCAAGCCATCCTAGGGGTCACCATTTGCTACCATGACTCCTGGCCCTCTGCATTCACATACATCAACATATACCCACAGAAACGAAATGGGGTACCTTTGCTTTTGAGATCGTTCTGGGTGTGTTTTTCTATAATTTGCTTTTTTCCTTGGCAATAAATCTTTCCCCATCAGCACAAGTAAATCCACATCATTCTTGAGAAGTACACATGGCCAATCTATAAGACAGATGAGACAGTTCATTTGGCCATTTCACTCATGATAGATATTAGTCTCTTTCCGTTTCTTAATGTTACCAGCCAATGCTATAAAGAAAACTCCTGACATGCAGCCAGTGTTACTCTAGGGTAGACACCTTGAAAGGGAATTTCCTGGTTGAACTGTGTACATGTATTAAATTTAACAGTTTGTGAGATGTCCTGCAGAGGGGCTGGGCCCCTTCATGCAGGTACCTGTACGTACCAGCACCTCCCGGTACAGGACAGCACAAGCCTCATTGTGGGCCAATCTGATGGGTGGAGAAGTGATCCACAGTCTCTCTGGACCCACTGAACCCAAAGCTTAGAAGCCTGATGTTTTTAATCCTTTCTCCCTGCCATTTCCTTGGCCCAGGAAGGAGGGGAACACACGGAGCCTGCTGAACGACAAGCGGGAGGTGGTGTCCCAGCGGCAGCGCTACGAGCAATACAGCGTGGTGGTGGAAGAGGTGGGTGCCTGAGCCAGGCCTCTACTGGGCACGGGAGGTCCAGCCAGCCCCTGAGCTGTATATGCCATTGCAGGTGCCACTACAGCCAGGTGACTACCGTGGTGATGACTATGAAGACGAGTACGATGACACCTATGATGGCAACCAGGTGGGCGCCAACGATGTAGACTCAGATGATGAGCTCATCAGCCGCAGGTGAGGCCACAAGGTGGTGGCATTCCAGGGGAAGAAAGGCTCTCTGGCCTTGGGGGATAACGGGGGCTCTGAGTCTTCTGTTTATACAGATGAGGACAACAAGGCCTGGGCATGTGAGCGAGTCAGGGCAGAGCCGGGCCCACACCCAGGCTTCCGGACTCCTAGTCCAGCGCTTCTTCACCCCAGTGGGGCAGCGTTTATTTGGGCTCAGGAAGTAGTTTTGCATTTTTCTTTTTAAAGTACAGAAAACATTTCCCAGTGGAATCTTGCAGAGTTTCCTCAATATAGATCAAAGCAGAGCTTCCCTGGACAGCCCCAGGCCCCAGCTCAGTCTCCTCCTAATCCCTGGTGTCAAACCTGGTACCTCAAAGAATTTGGGACTGGTGCAAAAGCTAACTCGAAAAGCCCTCTGGGATTTCCCAGCCTCCTGAGCTGATCATCTCCCAGTGGCTTCCTCGCCCCAGCCAGATCCCCTCTCCCGGAGCCCTCCCTCCAGGTCTAATCTAGTATTTGATCTTGCTTTCTCTCCACACCCTCAGGCCCTTCACCATCCCTCAGGTACTGAGGACTAAAGTATCTGGAGAAGGGCAGGAGGAAGAGGAGGATGAAGAGGAGGAGGAAGCTGAAGAAGAGGCTCCCAAGGTACCTCCTTGGCAGGTGGCAGGGGTGGGTGGTGGATGAAGAGGAGGGTGCAGTTCTGAAGAATTAATCAGTAGCTCTGTGTCCCTCCCGGCTCCCTGCATCTGGCCCTGAGGCAGTCCCAGCATCACAGGGAGGGGGGTCCTTTGAGCCCAGGCTGTCTGCTTAGAGAGCTGCTGGTTTAGAGCTTGCCTCTTAGAATTTGCCAGTTAGGGCCCAGGGGACAGATTAGAGGCTGGGCCTTTGAGCTGCCCGGGGTCATTAGGCCCACAAGCCTGGGGGCTAGAAGAGATGCTGTCAGCCACTGTGCCTGGGGTGGCAATTCTTAAGATTTGAGAAGCGTTAGAGCCCAGGGACCCTTGGAGATCATCTGGACCAGTGGGTTTCAAAGCCCTGTTTTCTAGCAGCTAAACTTCTTCAATCGAATCTTAGCTAGAACTTCAGCATATAAAACAGATAAAAGCAGCTCTGCTCAGGTTGAATGGGGCATCAGCCAGGGACCCTGGATTCCTTATTACCCTCCCAGCAAGATGACAAATTCAGATGCTTCTGTGGCCAGGTTACCAGTGTCACTGAGTAGGGGGGCCTGGCAAGAATAGCAGCCCAGGGGTCAGCCCAGATTTTTATGAAAAATCTCCCAGTCTTTATACTACTAATTCTACTTTTTTGGGTTTGGATTTAAAAAGAAAGCAAAACTCTGGCCACCAAAGTCTGCCTGCGGTCCTATGGTCCTTAGGTCACATTTTCCCCTGCACTGGTCCCAGGCTTCTTGTTCTCCTAGAAGTTCTAGAGAATTCAGGAGTGTGTGGCACACCCCTGTAATCCTGGCAACTTGGAAGGCTGAGGCAGGAGGATTGCAAGTTCAAGGCCAGCCTCAGCAACTTAGTGAGACTCTGTCTCAAACTAAAAAATTAAAGGGGCTGGGGATGTGAGTCAATGGTAAAGCACCCCTGTGTCAAATCCCCAGTATCAAAACCAAAAGAAGTCCTGGGGAGCAGGCTCTTGCATAGCACCCTGCTGCTGACACTCAAGTGAGGCCAGACCTCCAGCTCCCAGGACAAGCTGGTCACCCACCAGGGGCTGTCTTGGCTTCCATGCCCCTGCATGGCCTTGCCTCCTTGCCCCCATTTGTCACTGACATTCTCTTAGCTATGGTTAGTCCACCCCACCAGCCTGTCCAGAGAGCTTCAGTTCCTTCAGCTGTCCCCTCCCTGGGGAGGAAGGAGGACAGTAGGGTCCCAGTGAGGCGCCAGACAGCAGCAAGTCCAGCTCCATTCCAGGGCATCCCCGTGCCTGGCACACACTCATCAACAAGATTTATTCAAGCACCTCCCAGCACAGTTTAGGGAAATGGGACAGTTCATGATTCCAGATTTTGTTTCTTCTCCTCTCCACAGCCTGACCATTTTGTGCAGGACCCTGCAGTGCTGAGGGAGAAGGCAGAAGCCAGGCGCATGGCCTTCCTTGCCAGGAAAGGGTAAGCATTCAAGAATCTAATTCTGATGAGAGGGAACCCATCTGAGGAAGGCCCAGCTGACCACCCAGGAAACCCACACATCAACCCAAAGTACTGCTTGTGTATTAATGTAATTCTCATAAGAACCCTAGGAAGTAGCTACTGTTATTAAGGCCAGAGATGTTAAATAACCCGCCAAAGATCACACAGCTAGTAGGAGTTAGATCAAAGATCAATATGGATGGGGCTGGAGTTGTGGCTCAGTGGTAGAGTGTGTGCCTTTCACATGTGAGGCACTAGGTTTGATCCTCAGCACCATATAAAAATAATGAAAGCATGTGTCCATCTACAACTAAAAAAATATTTTTTAAAAAAATGAAGCAATGGTGTGCATCTATAGTCCCACCTACTTAGGAGGAGGCTGAAGCAGGAGGATCATTTGAATCCAGGAGTCAGGGTTGGCAACCTTGTCAACAGTGAGACCCTGTCTCTTAAAAAAGAAAGAAAAAGAAAAAAAAAAAGAGCTCAAATGGGTCACTTTGGGGTTCAAACTCATGACCATTACTTGACAGATATTGTTGCAAGGTGTATCACCAGCATGGGAACCCAGTGTGTCCAGGGCTAGCTAGTGCTGGGCAGAGTATAAAGTGCAAGTATGCCTAGACAGACACACATTCTTTATGGCTGAGACACATGACAGGGACATAGGAGCACTTGAACTGGACCCTTAAGAGTGGAAAGGGTACAGAGGAGTTTGTTGTGAAGGTAAAAGCGCAAGGCACAGGTATGGTCAGGAAGAGGGTGTTCAGCAGGCAGCCCAAGTTCCCCTGTCTAAGCCCCCTCTTTTTCTCAGTAAGGAAACTATCCAGAAGGGACAAGCATCTGCCTCCAAAGCAGGGATAGAGTCCCAGTCCCCTCATCCTGGAGCTCATACAGCACTGCCCTCTGGATACAGGAGGCCTCACAGGAGGGAAGACTTTGATCTTGTTCTGAAGGCAGTGGGAGCCACAGAAGGTTCTTGAGCAGGAAACAAAGCCACTCTGATTTCACACCCATCCCAACCCCCAGAGCATGAAGCTCTGGGCAAATCCCAGCAGTTGAGTCAGGCCACAAAGATCCCAGGTCATGTCTGTGAGCACATTTGGTTTTTGGATGCCACCAAGCAAGGCCCTGGGGTGTAGAACAGGAGGGTTGTCTCATCTGTAGCAGGTGGCCCTAGATGCAAAAGGGAGGGGACACACTCCAAGCCCTCCTCCTCTCCTGCGGGCTTCAGTCAGTCTACTGGCTGCTCCTTCCCCCAGCTTAGCTGTGTGGGCCCATCTGGAAACAAGGCTTGGAGAAGAGGAAACCCCAGGTGTGGTGCTGGCCACAGGCCCCAGAGCCTTGCCTCTTGGGGCTCCATTTTCCCTCCCATCCGAAATTGGGCCATGGGTGGCCTGGCCTAGAGGTGTGTCCTTTCCTGGTGACTTCTGAGGTAGGCTGTGGGTTCTTCCAGAAGACTTCTGACCAATGGGTTCTCTGGGGGATGGGTTGTGTCCCCTCAGGTATCGGCATGACAGTTCCACAGCAGTGGCTGGCGGCCCCCGGGGTCATGGGCAGAGCCGCGAGACAACCCAGGAGCGTAGGAAGAAGGAAGCCAACAAGGCGACGAGAGCCAACCACAACCGGAGGACCATGGCTGACCGCAAGAGAAGCAAGGGCATGATCCCATCCTGAGGCCACCACGCCAGAGCCAGCAGGGCCTCCTCACCCAGTTGTCTCCTTGCCGGGGCACCAAGTTCAACTCCACCCCTCAACAGCCTCAGCTTTGCAGCCCCTGAGAAGGCCACCTCGTTGTCATCTACCAGCCAGCCGTGAGCGCCTTCCTAAGGAACACACAGTGCCTTACCCCTCAGTGGAGGAACCTGTGGGGCCAGCGAGCAGTCTCCTTCCCCAGCTGCACTGGTGGGAAAGGGATAGGGACAGAGCCCCAGGCAAGCTCCCCAGACCTTGTGTGGCAAGTTTCCACTTCCCTGAAGTCTGTATCTTCAGAAACAACAAAAGGCCTGCCAATAAAGTTTCTGACCCTTCCAAGCAGTGATCCATGACGTGCCTATGAGCAACTCCCCGTGTCTCATTCTTCAGTGACAGCCGCCAACTGAAGGGCAAGAGGGCAGATGCCCCGTGCTCCCTCCGTAGACCTTTTGTGCTTGCTCTCAGTTTAACTCCTCCCAGTGTTGCTTGTCTTGCTGTGTGTCCCTTCCAAGCCCCCAGTCCCTGCCTGTTTGAAGGTAGAGCTGGAGTGCATGGAGTTCTGGGGTCCTTTCTGCTATCTCATTCAGTCCAATGACCTCTGCCCTAGGAGGTAGGTACAGATGAGGAAAGTGAGAAATGGTAGGACACAGATGTCCAGTCCGATCCCTGGCCTTTATGCATCCTAGACCCCCATAGATGATGTCATATCCATCTCACAGCTGGTCCAAGGACACTTGGACCAGAACTCAGTGCCTCATGTTTGACCCCTAAAACTGAGAGGTTGGAATCAATTGAGGATGTCATTGCCAGGCCCTGAGTGGATCTTGGGCCTGGTTCCTTAAAGCCCCCTCTCAGGTATGACCAGCCAGTTCCTAGTGTGGCAATAGCTGCCAGGCCTCTGAGAATGTCACTGATGAATGGCAAATCAACAGGGGCTGTTTGCTAGTGAGGTGTTTGATCCTAGCCCAGTCTGGCCTGGAGCCCATCGGCTGAACCCAAGGCCCAGGCAGACCTTGATGAATCACCCTGGAAGCCAGTACAATTTATTTGCACGTGGTTAGGACGAGTGTGTGAGGCAGAGGCAGACAGGCCCTTGATGGATTGGTTTTGTTAGGTCAGCCCGCACAAGTGAAAATCAATAGCAATTCCTCCACATCTCGCAATTCTCTTGGCGTGTTTGAGATGCAGAGCAGATATGGGAGTGGTGTCCTCCCTGCGAGCTACTGAATTAACTGAGATCAGGCTCAGAGTTAGCCATCCTGACAGGCTACGGGAAGGCTGTTTCCTCCTGGAGGCATTTGCCTGTGACCTGCCTAATGACAGAGCCATTTTTCTTCCCCACTGAGGTCAGGAGACCCAACTTGCATCCCTGGAGGGAGGTGAGATGGGCTGGGGAGCTGCTGGCTTTACCTGCCTTACCTGTTGCTGTTCGTATAGCCCCTCACACCTTCAGTTGGTCATGTGTGCCACCCAGCCACCTGTTAGTGTTCAGGTTTCCCATGAGCCTCCTGACTTAAAGAATTTGAGCAAGCCACTTCTCATGTTTTTTAGAATGTTTTAGAGTCAGGTCTCCTTAGAGGAATTGTTGCTTTCCCCTTTCAGATCTTGAGGCGACCCACTCAAGGAAAACAGCTCAGGAGACATCCAGAACGGTGCTTGGAGGCATGCCGCCCCACTTAGGGACTCAGTTTAACCATTAGACCAGATGAATGGTTTCCACATTGGTGCCAATAAAATCCTTGGCACAGTGGCGAACGCCTGTCATCCCAGCAACTCCGGAGGCTGAGACAAGAGGATTGCAAGTTCAAAGCCAGCCTCAGCAACTTAGTGATGCTCTAAGCAACTTAGTGAGAACCTGTCTCAAAAAGGGCCAAGGATGTGGCTCAGTGGCTAAGCATCTGAGTTCGATCCCTGGTACCAAAGAAAGAAAAAAGCAAGCAAAAGGAAAAAAAGAGATTCTCAGAGGAGATTTAAGGTTTAAGATTGGCAACTACAAAAAGTGTTATGAGTGGGGTGAGAGCCTCGCCCCTCCCTGCTCAGTCACTGGACCCCACCATCCCCACTACTTGCTTCTGTGTAGGTATTTGCTAAGTGACTTCTCTGTGCGCTGGCTTCTGAGTCCCTTTTTATAAACTAGGATTGGTTCTGGCCCCCCACTTCACAGGAGATCAGAAACTGTTTCAACGCTCATGGCTAGAAATTGACACTGGGGTCCCAAGTCCTCTTGGAGGTACAAAGCTTCCCAGGAAACATCTATGATAACCTTATTCTGTCAGGGCACAGAGAAGACAGGGCAGCAAAGCCCACAGTAAGTTAGCAGCAGAGCCTGGATACACGTCCTTTCTGAATTGTCCTCTGAAAGAGCAGATGAAACCTGGGGGAGGAAATGGTGGGCCAAAACCTGCATGTCACTGCCACTCCAGGAGCTTGGCTTTAATAGTATAAGAAGGGAAAGGAAAAACAAAGGCCAATCCACAGAAAATGAGCTGGGGATCTAGCTCAGTTGGTAGAGTGCTTGCCTTGCATGTACCAGGCCCTGGGTTCAATCCCCAGCACCACAAAAAAAAAAAAAAAAAAATAGAAAGAAAATGCAGAGGGTATTAAAATGACATCAACAGAAACTTGAAAGCAACCTGGGAAAGTATTCAAAAATTTTTTAAAAATTAAAAGTAGAGTACATGGCCAGTAGCAGTGGTACATACCTGTAATTCCAGTGACTCCAGAGGCTGAAGCAGGAGGATCCCAAGTTTAAGGGAAGCCTTGACAAATTAATGAGACCCTATCCCTAAATGAAAAATAGAAAGGGCTGAGGATGCAGCTTGGAGGTAGAGTCCCTCTGGGTTCAATCCCAGCACACACACACACAAAAATGTAGAATACCTGACAGTGTGATACACCATGATTTTATTTATTTATTTATTTTTTGCCTACAGACCAAGAAAGGGAAACACACGTGACTATATTCAGTGCACATTGGTGAGACCTGCTAGGTGGCAGGAGTGTGCACAGAGGAAATAGTGTGGATGACTGTGGTGCCGAGATTATGATATTTGTAATAAGAATAGAAGTACTTATTGAGCACCTGCCATGGCCAGAGTTTCTGCTGGGTTCTTTCCTTGCATTCTGTTGTCCAATCCCACAAGGTAGGTTCAAATGAGGAAATCAAGGTACAGAAAGGTTAGATGACCTGCTCAAGGCCACGCAGCAAGTTACCCCAGTCCCACGGTTGTCTCTTAAAATCCCACTCTTAACCCCTAAGCTCTCGACCTCCATTCCACTCTCCCCGACTACACATCCTTATTACTGGACCCTTCCTTCTAGTGAAAGAATAAAACCCAGTGAAATGGGTGCAGAACAAGAGGTGAAGTCCCCTCTCATTAGGCCACGTCAGACTCTATGACAGTGCCCCACAGAGCTAGGCTACTCCAATTTGTTCACTTTGTTCTGTTTTCATATTCATTTCTTCTTTTCTTCTGTTTGTCTAGTGTGCTATTAAGCCCATTGAATAATTCATTTTTTTTAACCCAATCCCTCTCCAGGGAGAAGGTTTGGGCATCCTCAGCTGAGATGATAATAGCAGAGCCTAAGGACCCCGAGACCTAGAAGGGGGCCTCAGAGTTAAAGCCACGGGGTAAACCAGGCCAGATGCCAGCATTGGCCCAGAGCAGCTGCCGTCCATGCCTGCTGCCTGCTGTCAGGGATCGGGGCCTGGGCAGCCGGCCCCCTGGAGGGCCAGGAAAGAGGAGGAGAGTGACTATATTCAGGGCACATTGGTGAGACCTGCTAGGTGGCAGGCATGTGTGGAAAAGACCTGACCTCTGTCCCCTCTTGGAGTTCATAGTACAAGGGCTCATAGACATGAAAATAAAACATAATTTTGGAAAAACAATTTGTAATAACTTGCTTATTCCAATGAATGAATGAAGAAATTAGTAGTAGGGAAAACACAAGGTCAACACAAAGAGACCAAGAGGAAAGAGACATTTCCAGAAGCAGGGGGAGGCTGCAGCATCAGGCAGAAGGGAAGAGGTCACCCAGGCAAAGGCAATGGGCCTCACTGGGCTCTGTCCCCGGCTTTGTCAGAGAGGCTCAGGGGGAGTGTTGGTACCCACAGCCTGTTGTGGGATGCCTAGAAGGAGCGGGAGCTCAGGCACACCCAGTAAGTGGGAAAGGTAGGCAGGACCCTTTCAGAAGCTGCCCCAGCCAGCTCTGATCTTTTCTAGAGCCCTGCATCCTTGGGAAGTAAGGAAGAAGCCTTAACTATGGCCAGAGGTTATTGTTGAAATCCTGCATCTTGAATCAAGGTTTAAAAAAAAAAAAATCCTCCTGAACTGAACATAGGGACCATGCCTTCCGTTCCAGCTGCTGGGGAGGCTGAGGCAGGAGGATCGAAAGTTGGAGGCCAACCTGTACAACTTAGTGAGACCCTGTCTCAAAAAATAAAAAGGGCTGGGGATGTAGCTCATTGGTAGAGTGCTTGCCTGGCATGTAAGGTCCTGGGTTCAATCCCCAGCACTGAAAAAAAAATTTTTTTTTCATCCTGTCTAAATTTTGCCATCTGCACCCCTAAATGTGTATGGGATGCTGGCAGCTGGGGAGGGTAGAGCAGGGAGGATGGTCTGCGTCTGGGGGCAGCGAGAGATGGTCCTTAAAATGGCATGAAATTCTAACTTCACATCATACAGAAAATAGTCTTCCAACAATCAATAATCATTCAGAGAATTTGACACAGACTGACAGGCCTCAGAGAACCTGAAAGGGCAGTTAGTGCGGGTTTTCTCAGCCTATTTAAACCCTCCACAGTCCCCATCTCAGGTCCTGGCATTTCAGATATTCTGTCCTCCCCTGGGGACAGGGAGCTTTGCCCTGCTTTAGAATTCATTGGGCTTCTGTGTCTCTCTCCCAGCCACAGAGACTTGGTCCTGCGGTCTGAATGACAAAAAAAAAAAAAAAAAAAAAAAAAAAAAAAAAAAAAAAACCTATAGGTACAAAATTCTAGTTTTCCAAATAAGAAATTCTGATACCCAGTCTGCTTTTTCTAGCTGCAGGAGTCCGCCCTCCACACTGTGACATGTCCCTTAAGTGTTCTGCTGTCCCAAGGAGGTAATTATGGTTTTCTCCTCCGGAAAGTGGTTTTCACAGAGGAGCCAGGCAGAGAAGGAGCCCCCAGTGGGTTGAGCACCAATTATTCCTGTAAATTTAGGAATGTTCTCTGCAATGTTTCTGCGGAGGCTCCCACACCATCTCCCATCTCACACCCTGATCTACTTACTCAGCATTCTTTCACACAGAGTCCCAGGCCTCATCATATTCATTTTTTTTATTGCTAATTTGCTCATAAAAGTGGCTGGGCCCTAGTGAAAAGAACACCAGATTGAAAGTCAAGAGGCTAGAGACCATGCCCTAGATTTCAACAAGCTGTGTGACCTTGGATCTATCACTGGGCCTCTCTGGGTCTCCATTTCTTATGAGAAATAAGAACGAGCCAGGGATGGTGGTGCACACCTGTAATTCTAATGAGTCAGGAGGCTGAGACAGGAGGATCACAAGTTGGAGACCAGCCTCAGCAACTTAGTGAGGCCCTCTCTCAAAATAAAAAATAAATAAATAAAAAGGTCTGAGGATGTAGCTCAGTGGTAAAGCACCCCTGGGTTCAATCCCTGGTATGAGAGAGAGAGAGAAGAGAAGAGAAGAGAAGAGAAGAGAAGAGAAGAGAAGAGAAGAGAAGAGAAGAGAAGGGCATTCTCCCCTGCCCTGTTGCCTCATGAGCACAGGCAATTGTGAAGGTCAGATGACATTATTATGAAGGTCAAAGGAGACTCTGAAAGTAGTGAACCCTGTTCAAATAGAAGAGATGAAAACTATCATGGGCAGCCTATCTACCCTGCACTTGTGAGAGTTCCCACCTCTCCCTCTTTTATATTATTATTTTTATTGTTATTTTTATTTTTATTTATTTATTTTTTAGTTATAGTTGGACACATTACCCTTATTTTACTTATTTGTTTTTGTGTAGTGCTGAGGATGGGGCCTCGCACGTGTTAGGTGAGTGCTCTACCGCTGAGCCACAACCCCAGTCCTGTTGTTGTTGTTGTTGTTGTTATTATTATTATTATTATGACTACTACTACTAATATTACTATTTTTAGTACTGGGGGTTGAGCCTGAGGCCTTGTGCATGCTATGCAAAACACTCTCAATCCCCAGCCTTTATTATTATTATTATTTTGAGGCTGGGTCTCACTGGTTGCCCAGGCTGACTCAAACTTGTGATCCTCCCACCTCAGTCTCCCAAGTAGCTGGGATTGCAGGCTGCCCCTCCGTGCCCAGCTATCCTCTCTTTTAACCACCCTGCCAGAAATCTCTTTGCAAAACCACCTGCTGTTCCCGGGAGCACATTCTCAAACAGAATCCTGGGGTCCCAGGGATACAAATGGGCAGTTTTAGAGCGGCCTCTATCTGGGTTTTGGCCAGGGATTCTTCATCTGCGGATGGCCAAACCTCCAAGGCCTTTGCCTCCCTGGACAAACTGTGTCATGAAACAGCCTTTCCCAGGCCCCCGCCTGTGGGGAAGCTGAGGACTCTCTCACTGAGATGCTCTCGGATGGGAGTTTGTTTAGAAGTAGTCGGAACTTCTGCCCTTTAATGGACTCCCCAGGTGCCACATGACACATCCAGTGGGCACAGCATGGCCTCCAGAGCCAGATGGCCTCTGTCATAGGACAGCAGCAATAGATGAGAGCCAACTGTATGGGCTGTCACACCTGGAAAGCCACATGCCCCCTCACAGGAGGAGTCTGTGCAGAAAGGCAGCCCTATCTCCTCCACAGACACTAACTGAGAGGGAGATGCAAAGACCCTGCTCAGTCTATTGGGCTTTGCAATGGCTGGGGCTGGGGTCAGAATGGAGTTGGGCTCAGCCGCTCCCTGGCTATGGGAGATGGAGCAAGGTGGTCTCACCTTGCTAAGCTACAGTGTCTTACCTGTACGTAGAGATGCAGTCAGGTTGGCTGGGATATGTAGGTTGGTATTTAGCCGGTTGTGACACAAGTTAATGAACGCACAGGGTTTACCCTTGGGGACCTGGGAGAGGGGTGTCAGGTACCTCCTGCCAACGCTCCGGTTGGCTTTCTGTGCACGCTCTTGGCATGACTTCCATGACTCCTTCAGGGATATCCTCCCAGAAGCCTCCAGGCTTCAGATGGACTGGATACATAGGGTTAGGACAAGAAGAGACAGGGCCCGTCTGGTCAATGTGTGACGGGTACCCCAGAAACCTAGAAAGATGCCCCGTGTAGCCTTGTAGGACTGGAAATTACTTCACTGAATCCTCAGAACAAGGCCTGGTGACAAATGGGACAATAAGCTTGTTTAAAAGTTCAATTGCTTGCTTGTGGCTGCAAAGTGTTCAAGGCCGAATTCAAACCCAGGTTTTCCAATCAGCATCCAAAGTACCTGCTCTCAAGTCCCTCAGGTTTCCTGCTTCTCTGTAGCTTGGCACTTGAACTAGAAGACACAATATTCCATATGTGGTTGGCTTAGACCAGAAAAGAGGGCTTATCACCTCCTTCATTCTAAACACCATATCTCTGCAGATACGACCTATAATTCAAGTCACTCCATGGACAAGGAGCAGAGAAAAGTAAGAAGCTGGGCATAATATATTTCCCTAATTTCCACTTTGCCATAGCCTCTCTTTTCAGTGGGGGGAAGGAATGCCCCTCAGAGGGCTCAGTTTGAAGGTGTTCCTTAGGAAAGCTTAATGAGATAAGGACGTTAAGCATCATGTGCAATTGCAGTCCAAGGGCAGGAGGTGGCCCTCACTGTTGGAGGCCTGTACAAGAGGGAGTCAGAAATCTGCTCAGACATCGGGGACCGAGGGAAGCAAAGAGGACTCGGTTATACAGCGAAAGGTGTGGAGAAAAGATAAGGGCCGCCTGAGGGGGACACGAAGCTGCTGGAGTTTAAAACAGTGTTAGAGACGCTGAACATGACACTGCCAAGGGACACAAAGGAGAACACGGGAATGGGATCAGGCCTCGGAGGGCTGGAAAGGATGCCAGGGACACGGTTTTAAAGCAGCTGGGACAATGAGGGGGAGGCACTTGGATGATTCAGCTGCACAGTCATCCCCAAAGTGCTCTGCCTGCATTCTGTGGATCAAGTATGCTAATTAGGCACTGGTCCCTGAAGACTGTGCAGGGAGCCCCCGTTCATTCCTTCACTGAACTAACATAATAAAACCGCCCCAATAGACCTGCTCTAAGATATCACAAGCCCTATTATGTACCTTCCCGGCCACCCAGAGAGGCGTTGTTATTGTTGATAGTTCATTTTCCAGACGAGGAAACCGAGGCTTCAAGAGGGGGAAGCAACCTGCCCAAGGTCCCCCAACTGGAGACTAGCAGGACCAGGATTCTAATTCAGGCATTCACTGCCTCGGTCCAAAAGGACAGAGCCAAGGGAGGCACAGCAAGGACCCTATTTGGCAGGTTTGCAAAGTGAGTTTTGAAGAAGCCTCTGCCTGTCCAGACTAAGGAATTTGAACTTGATCTTATAAGTAGTGGGGAGCCACAGAAGGTATGTGAGCAGGGTCGTTGGCCTGGCAGCCTTACAAAGGTGCCGTGGAGAGGAAGGGTCCAGAGCATCAGAGATGATTCTGTGCAGGAATTTGGAAAGGAGGATGGGACAGGGAGCAGCAGGAAGGCGGTCAGCATGGACTGTCCACTGATGGCTTCCAGCCACCATTTCCCCTACATTCCATCATTGCCTTGTCCTTGGTGCTGGTTGGAGTCTGCCCTTGGCAGTTCAGTTTGTATCTAAATTCAAGCCTCTCAGGCCAAGGCCCCACTGAAAAGAGAAATACGATTTTTACCTGGCATGGAACAGTAGTAGCCTATCAACCAACTGTCCTGCATTTGGCTCTCCGTTAGCTGTGTTACTGTCGGCAAGACACTTAACCTCTCTGAGCCTCATTTTCCACCTATAAAATAAAAGGAAGAGCAGCGCCCACCAGAAATGCAGATCCAGAGACAGAGAGTACATTTACAGCACCTGGCTCAGGCCTGGCCCTGGGTGAGTGCCCAGAGAAGGCAGCTATTTTTGTGTGTGTGATCTTCAGTGTGTGCTGGTTGCTTGCCCTGGTACAGAGTGTTCGTCCTTCTCTCTCCCTCAAGCAGCTTCCATCACCTCCATCTTGCCCAAGGAATTTGTATTCCTTCCAGCTACGCGCAGCTCTCAGACATTTAAAATTCATTGATTTGTGTCCCTTTCTCGGAAGACTTCAAACTCATTTGTAGGACAGTCCTTGCCCCTTGTTTTTGGAAGGGCTGACTGAGTAATGGGATGGAATCCATTTCTCTTTAATAACTTGCATTGCTTTTGCCTCTTATTACAAAAGCAGTAACACGCTGGGTATGGTTCCTACAAATAAGCAAAGAAAAAAAAAGAAACACTGATAATCCCACCATATAGAAATAGTCACTGTTAGGATTAGAGTGCTTATCTTTCCAGCACTGTTTGGAAAAAAAAAAAAAAAGGAATATACACATTGGTGTTCTGCAAAAATGGGATCACACTACACATGCAATTATAATCATTTATTCAGTTAATCAGACTGGGGACATTTTTCCAGTTCTCCTCTACATCTTGTTAATGACTTGCCCGTTTTCTATTGTACCATGCTGTAAGTGTTGTACATTTAGGTTGTTTCTAATTATTTGCTATAAGACAACAATGAAGAGCCTCCCGGCTATGTATTTGGCCACATCCATGATTATATTTTCTCGGGATAAATTTAAATTCTTAGAAATAGAATTGTGGGGATATTTTTTTTCTTTGGCGGTGCTTCGGATGGTAGCCAGGGCCTCACACATGCCAGACGAAGGCTCTACCATTGAGTTCCACCCCGGCCCTTATTTATTTAGAGACTGGATCTCACTAAGTTGCTCCAGATGCCCTTGAACTTGTGATCCTCCTGCTTCAGCCTTCCTAGAAACTGGAATTACAGGCCTGTACCACTAAAAAATTACAGGGCTAAAATTGTTTTCCCCCAGAGGCATAGACAGGTTTATTCAGGAAGGTAGATACATATTCAAGGGAGAATGTGGGCCACCTCCAGAGGGAGAGATTGCCAGTGTTGAATGGGTTTTCCAGTGCCACAGATTTGAGACAATCTCCCGTATCTTTGCTCACATGGGTATTATACTCATTTAAAAAAACAAAATAAGCCAGCGGTGGTGGTGCCCGCCTGTCATCCCAGCAGCTTGGGAGGCTGAGGCTGAGTTCAAAACCACCTCAGCAAAAGTGAGGCCCTAAGAAACTCAGTGAGACCCTGTCTCTAAATAAAACACAGAATAGGACCAGGGATGGGGCTCAGTGGCCGAGGGCCCCTGAGTTCAAACCCTGGTACCCCAACAAACAAACAAACAAAAACATTGGTGAATTTAATAAGTCAAAATATATCTTTTTGCCTTTATTTCCCACATTTTGTGTAACCGGAGTTTAAATTGAATCTAGATTCTTCTCTTCTGCTGGTGGGTAGGATCTGCATAAGCTTCAGGACTCTGCAGCAGAGAAAGCCTGTTGTAGTTTAGTTGCTCAACAAGGCAGGGAATGCCTGCCATCGTTGGCTCCAAGAGTTGCAGCCAGATTCTTCTCCACTACTATAGAGGCACATGTCACAGCTCTGAATGGCAGGGGTGCAGCAGACCCCAGAAGCTCACACCATCTTCCTTCCAGCTTCTTGTCTTGCAAATCCAAAAAAAAAAAAAAATTCATGGACCTGAAAGACTGAGTACAAAAGAGTGGGATTTATTCATGTGGGAAGAAAGGAGACAGAACTCTCGAGAGGTCAGGGGGCACCTGATGGGGTTGCTGCTAGAATGGGCTAGTCTAAGAGCTTATATAGCAACTGGGTCAATGCTGTTGGTCCAAATTTATGCTAATTAGGATTGGAAAAGAACTGATGCTATTGGTTAACTGTTGAGCCTGAACTTCCATTCAGGTCTGTCTCACTTCAGTTTTCTTTTTTATATTATTTTTATTTTTTATAGTCTTTTTAGTTGTTGATGAAACTTTATTTCATTCATTTATTTCTATGTAGTCTGAGAATCGAACCCAGCGCCTCACACGTGCTGGGAAAGTGCTCTACCACTGAGCCCCAGCCCCAGCCAGTTGTTTTGCTGCTGTCCTGCAATCCCAGCTCCCCGGGAGGTTGAGGTCCCAGAGATGGTGGATGTTTGGAGGTTCAGGGCTGCAGGGCTGTGTGGAGTAGGTGTCCCACACTGTCCCAGCTGCAATGCCACGGGGTGACATGTCGGGCACCCTGGATTGCCTCGATGCTGGTTCTGTGCACCTCAGGCCCCCCCTGGCATGGTGGGTTCCCCGCAGGGCCACGGCCCATGCTTACTGCCTGCGCTCCAGCCGGTCCAGTCTGCTGCTCTTCCTCTCCAGGACAAGGACAGGCTTCACTCAGAAATGCTCAGAACGCAGATGCAGGTTGATGCATGATGTGGGCCTGAGAAAGATGTGGAGGGAGTGAGGAGATGTGGCAGATGGTCAGATCTGTTGCCCATGCTCCCTTGGGATGAAGGATTTATCACCCCAATGCTGGAGGTGGAGCCTGCAGGCTGGCCTCGGCCCCCTTAGGGACTGGCCGAGCTGCCCTGGTCAGCTGGCTTCCTGGACAGCAGCCTCCACCAAGACCTGCCGTGGGGTCTTTAAAGACTTTCAGGGTCTCCTGAGGCCTCCGTCTGACATGGCCCTATGCCTCTCCCTCTCTCCTTTCCCTTATACAATGTAAGAGCACTGCCTCCCAAGCTTACTGCGCACCAACCCTGAGCTCAGAATCCATCTCCCAGGAGCCCAGGCTGTGAATAGGGAGCATCCTGTATCTCCCCAGGACAATCTCAATATGTGAGCGGTGTACAAGCCTAAAAATGTTCCAAGGCCTGGGCCTGCCTGCCTTCTTTCTTTGATCTGCCAGGATAACCCAAGAGCTGAAAAGTTTTGGGTCTTGACAGGCATCTCCAAAATTCCAGAAGCTTCCAGGGTAGCCTCTGACTGGATTACTTAAGCAGGTATCTGGGTGGAGACTTATGTACGCAGTATACCTACTCCCTTTGATACCCCTCCCAGATGACAGAAATAACAAGGGTCTCCAGAAATAACAAGCATCATAGCTGCCATTGTGCACTATCACTTCTTTTACAGATAAGGAAACAGGCTCAGAGAGGGTAAGCCACCTGCCTGTGTTC
The DNA here is from genome assembly GCF_964194105.1 of Spermophilus citellus. NCBI lineage: Eukaryota > Metazoa > Chordata > Mammalia > Rodentia > Sciuridae > Spermophilus > Spermophilus citellus. The sequence continues at coordinate 116,708,005 of NC_138184.1, read as the reverse complement.
ACACAGCCAGTGAATTGTGAGGCTTGAAGCCTAACTCAGGACTGTCCATTCTAAAATCAGTGCTCTTTACACTTCACTATTCAGTGGGATGAATAATATGATCTTATGAGTTATTATTCACACTAAATGAGAGGTAAAGTGCAAAGCACTTGTACAATGACTGAACTCATAGTAGATGGTCAATAAATGTTAGTTGTTGAAAAAAAAAAACCTCCAAGGGCTGTCCTTTCTACTACTCTTTAAAATATATATAGTTTTAGTTATCAATGGACCTATATTTTATTTATTTATTTATTTATTTATTTATTTATTTATTTATTTATTTATGTGTACTGCTGAGAATTGAACCCAGTGCCTCACATTTGCCAAGAAAGTGCTCTACCACTGAGCCACAACTCTAGCCTGCCCATTTTCCTTAAAATAAAATCCAAACTCTTTTAGCTTGACCTATAAGACTGCACAGTACTGAACCTCTTTATGACTCCTTTGTTTCTTTTGGTTCAGGGACTATAAGCTCATGCCCACTTCAGGTCCTTGGCACATTCTGTTCTTTTTTTCTCAGAATGTGCCTATTCTTTTTTTTTTCATATTTATTTTCTAGGTGTAGATGGACACAACACAATGCCTTTATTTTTATGTGGTGCTGAGGATTGAACCCGGGTTCTGCCCGCTCGAGGTGAGCGCTCTACCGCTGAGCCTCAATCCCAGCCCAGAATGTGCCTATTCTTCATCTTCTGCCCAGTGGAGATTTCCACTCAAATCTCATCTCAAATATCATCTCTATGGAGAACTCGTTCCTGACTACCATCTAATATTGCTTTTCAAACCTGATCCCTCCTTACATTACTCAGTTTTATTTTCTTCATAGCTCTGACATTTACTAAAATTCTTATTTTCTTGTCTCCCCTACCAGAATGTAAGCTCTAAGAGAGCAGAAACCTATAACAGTGCCAGGTAGAATAGGCGTTCAATAAAGATGTACCAGCTGAATTAATGTATGTATGGATGGTTGGATGAATGAATGGCTTTTACAAACTTTTTTGGGGGGTGCGGTGCTGGGGATTGAACCCAGGGCCTTGTGCATGCAAGCCAAGCACTCTATCAACGGAGATATATCACCAGCCCGGTTTTCACAAATTTGAAGAGAGTTGTTGTTGTTGTTTTGCAGCACTGGGAATAGAACCAGGGCCTCGCACATGCTAGACAAGCGCTCTATCACTGTGTGACACTCTCAGTTTGGAGAGGTATTTTGTAATACTCTTTTTTTTTTTTGAGAGAGAGAATCTTTTTTTTTTTTTTTTTTTTTTTGTAGATGGACACAACACAATGCCTTTTTTATTTTTTTTTTAATGTAGTGCTGAGAATTGAACCCGGGTCGCTCTTGTGCTAGGCGAGCACTCTACCGCTGAGCCACAATCCCAGCCCCTGGAGAGGTATTTTGGAACATGAGTAAAGTTGGGGACTGAGACGTGAGCGGGTGATCCTGCTTACACAGAGCTCTACAGGAGGCCAATTCCTCAGAAGAGGATTTCAGAGACCTTCTGGAACTTGCTTTTCACAGTATCCATGTGTTTATATAATGCCCCTACCCTGGGGAGCAGGTAGGAGGTGCTGGGGACATTCTAACTTCAAAGACTGTCCCAGCTCTTGGCTCCAGGAAATGACTCAGGCTGAGCCTGGGAGACAGATCTTTTTTCTAGTAATGAACAGCTTCCTGGTGCCAGTCTGAGGAGGAGGGTGTTAATCCTTGCTTACCTACCTGCATGGCAGACCTGTCCAGGGAGCTCTGGGGAGGCCTAGCTCACATTTGAGGTGCCACCCAAGGACATCACTGGATCTCAGGAAGGGGAACCTTGGGCCAGGCAGCTGGGGTTCCAGGCCTGGAGCCAGGGTTGGGGCTCACATTTCTCAGTTCTGTGTTTGCTCTTTCTCGGGGCAGCTCCCTTTTAACTTATTTACTCAGCACTACAAAAACAATACATGCTTGATGCCGAAAACCTAGAAATCGAAGAAATACAATGGAAAAGAAAGCTGACTTGCCCAAAGCTAACTACTGTTAACAATCTTGGGTAAGCATTTCAAAATTTTTTTTTCTTTTTGTTTTTTCTTTTTTTGTACTAGGGATTGAACTCAGCAGTAGTTTACCATTGAGCTACATAAATCCCCAGGCCTTTTTGTAAGCTGTAGATGGACACAATAATTTAATTTAATTTTTTTTTAATGTGGTGCTGAGGATCAAACCCAGTGCCTCACACATGCTAGACAAGTGCTCTACCACTGAGCCACCCCCCCCTTTTCCTTGGTACTGGGGATTGAACCCAGGGGTGTTTAACCACCGAACCACATCACCAGTCCTCCCCAGGCCTTTGTTATTTTGTATTTTAAGGTAGAGTCTTGCTAAATTGCTTAGGGCCTTGCAATCCTCCTGCCTCAGCCTCCAGAGCAGCTGGAATTACAGGCATGTGCTACCACACCTGGCTTGGTTTTTTTTTGTTTGTTTGTTTGTTTGTTTGTTTTCTTTTGAGGCAGCATTTTTTTGTTTTTGTTTTTGTGTTTTTGAACTCCAGGGCACAGGTGATCTTCTTGCCTCAACCTTCTGAGACATGAGCCACCACATGGGGCTCTACCAATTTTTCTTATACATATTCCATATGATTTTGTGATTTTTTTTTCCCACTTAACCATATCTTTTGAGTATTCTGTGAACATTGGACTAAATCTTTTTTTTTTTTTTTTTTTTTTTTTTTTTTTTTTTTTTTTTGGTACCAGGGATTGAACTCAGGGGCACTAGACCACTGAACTCACACCCCAGCCCTATTTTATATTTTATTTAGAGACAGGATCTCACTGAGTTACTTAGCGCCTCGCTTTTGCTGAGGCTGGCTTTGAACTTGCGATCCTCCTGCCTCAGCCTCCTGAGCTGCTGGGATTGATGAAATCATTTTTTACTTATCTGTTTTCATTTTTATAAAATATTTTCTAATTAGAAGATCAATATCTGCTTGTCACAGGAAAAAATATCTTGCCTGGCATGTTGGCATACATCTATAATCCCAGCACTTCAGGAGGCTGAAGTGGGAGGGTCATAAATTTGAGGCCACCTCAGCAACTTAGAGACCCTGATTCAAAATAAAAAATAAAAAGGGCTGGGGATGTAACTCAGTGGTTCAGCACCCTTGGGTTCAACCCCCAGTACAAAGAAAGAAAGAAAGAAAGAGGAAGGGAGGAAGGGAGGAAAAGAAAAGAAAGAAATCTGTTGTATGAAGTGAAAGTCCCTTGAAATCCTGAGAGCTAACCACTGTGAAGTTTGGGGCATATCACAGAATTTTTTGTGTGCACCTATCACTGTGTATGGATTTACACAAATGGGACTAAACACTCCATTTTACAGTTTAATTTCCTCCCATTTCATCATTCTTTACCATCACACCCTGACTCACCTCAATTTTTTAAAATATTTATTTATTTATTAGTTTTCAGTGGACACAACATCTTTATTTTATTTTTATGTGGTGCTGAGGATCGAACCCGGGCCGCATGCATGCCAGGTGAGCGCGCTACCGCTTGAGCCACATCCCCAGCCCTCACCTCAATTTTTTTAATGTCTATATAGATTTCTATGGTGTGAATCTACTTTTTAGTTAGCCACTTCATTATTTTTTCTTTTAATTACAAACAATGCCCCCATGACTCTTTGTGTGTGTGTGTGTGTGTGTGTGTGTGTGTGCGCGCGCACAAATGTACATATGTGATTCTGAGGATAGTTTTCCAGAAGTGAAATTTCAGAGTCAAAAAGAAAGAATATATTGCAAACTGGGACATAGCTCAGTGATAGAGTATTTTCCTAGCAGGCGTGAGGCCTTAGGTTTGATCCCCACCACCGTAAAAAATTAAAATAAAATTGAGGAAGTGCCTTCCCCAAACCATTGTTCTAGTGTTCATGGGCAGCACTTTCACCAAAAACTGGGGTTGATCATCTTTTTCATCTTTGTCAATCTGATGGGCAAAAAAATGTGCTTTATTTTTGGCTGTACAGGGCCTCATGCATGCTATCACAGAGTTCCATCCCCAGCCCTTTTTATAAAAAATTTAATTTTGAGACAGGATCTTGCTATGTTGCTCAGGCCAGCCTTGAACCTGTGATCCTCCTGCCTTGGCCTCCTGAGTAGCTGTAATTACAGGCCTGCACCAATAAAAATATAGTATTTCATTTTTTTTTTTTTGTGTGTGTGTGTGTGTTTAGTAAAACTGGGCATCTTTTCATGTTTGTGGTCATTTGTAGTTCCTGTCTTGACTGACTATCTATTCATTTCTTTATTCATTTGGTCTAGTTTCTATTGAGTTAATCATGCTTTCTCTTCTTTTTACAGTCCTGGGGATCAAACCCAAGGCTTCATGAATGCTATACAAGCATTCTAATATCCAGCTCACCCTCAGCCCTAAACGTGTTTTTCTTCCTGATATGGAAGACTGTTTCTTTGGTTAGTTAGGTTGACGCTATAATCTGAATCCCCCAAATTCATATATTGAAACCTAATCCACAATGTGGTACAATCAGGAGGTGGGGCCCTTGGAAAATGATTAGATCAAGAGGGCAGAGCCCTCCTGAATATGATTAGTGCTCCTACAAGCCCTGGGGAGCTGTCTTGTCCCTTCCACCATATAGACACAATGAGAAGATGCAATAAGACTTTGGCCATTCTCAGGCATTGAATCTGCTAGTGCCTTGATCTTGAACTTCCAGCCTCCGGAACTATAAGAAATAAATTTCTGTTGTTTATAAGCAACCCAGCATATGGTATTTTGTTATAGTAGCTGGAAGGGAATAAGATAGTTGGTACTTTACTATATTTGTTGACTTTTTCTCCCATGTTTTAAATGGCTGTTATTTGGAATAATGATATAGCATTTTCCCTCAACACTACGATGAACAGCTGGGGATATGCACTTTGTGTGTGTTGGGGGAAATTTGCCAGAAGTGGAATTTTAGGGTTAAAGGTATGTATATTAAGGTTAATATGTACGGGGGCTGTGGTTGCAGCTCAGTGGTAGAGCACTAGCATGTGAGGCACTGGGTTCGATTCTCAGCACCACATAAAAAAAAAATTTAATATGTATGGTTGAGCCGGGTGGTGAACTCCTGTAATCCTAGCAGCTTGGGAGGCAGGAGGATCAAGAGTTCAAGGGCAGGGCTGGGGATGTGGCTCAAGCGGTAGTTCGCTCGCCTGGCATGTGTGCAGCCCGGGTTCGATCCTCAGCACCACATACCAACAAAGATGTTGTGTCTGCCAAAAACTAATAAATAAATAAATAAAATATTAAAAATTCTCTCTCTCTTAAAAAAAAAAAAAAAAGAGTTCAAGGGCAGCCTCAGCAACTTAGTGAGGCCCTGTCTCTAAATAAAATATTAAAATAGAAAAGGGTGGTGCTGGGGATGTGGCTCAGTGGTTTAATCCCTGATAAAAGGAAGGAAAAAAAGGAAGAAAAAAGATTAATATGTATGAATAAAATACCCTCCAGCAAGATGGTACTTGTCATACACTCCTGCTAGTGGTACATAAGTGCTATTTACTCGTGTTCTCAATAAAGTTAGATAGAATTTTTATTTTTGGCATCAGTGATTGCCCCAGGGGTGCTCTACTGCTGAGCCACATACCCAACACCTTTAATTTTTTTTGAGATAGGGTCTTATTAAGTTGCTTTGGGTCCTCACTAAGCTGCTAAGGCTAGTCTCAAACTTGTGATCTTCCTGCCTCAGACTCCCAAGTCACTGGAATTATAGGCTTGGGCCACCAAACGCAACTATACTATTTTTTAGTTTGAACAATTTGATAGATGTACTGGTTTCCTAGGGCTACTGTAATGGATTATCACAAACTAGGTGACTGAAAACAACAGAAATTTATTATTTCACAGTTCTGGAGGCTAGAAGTCTAAAATCAAGGTGTCAGTAGGGCCATGTTCCCTCCAACGTCTTAGGACAAGAATCTTCCTTTGCCATTTTCCCTGCTCACAGTGTTTGCTGACAATCTTTGGCCAAAGGTGGCGTAATTCCTTCTCTATCTCCATATTTAGATGTATCTTTAGGTGATTTTTTTCCTTCTTTTTTGTTTTATTTCTTCTTTTGGCACTGGGGATTAAACCCAGGGGTGTTTTACCACTGAATTATAGCCCCAGCCCTTTTAATTTTTTATTTTGAGACAGGGTCTTCTTGGGTTGCCAAGGCTGACCTCAAACTTGTGATTCTCCTGCCTCAGCCTCCTGAGTCACTGGGATTACAGGCATGCATTACCATACCTGTGGCATCCGTGGCTTTCATATAAGGACACCAGTCATTGGATTGAAAGCCTATCCCAATGGTATGACCTCATCTTAACTTATTACATCTGCAAAAACCCTATTTCCAAAAAGGTCACGTTTTAAGTTTCTAGCTAGACCTGAATTTTGGCAGGACATGGTTCTTCTAGGACAATACATAAAACAGGGTTAATTATAATTTTAGTGTTCATCTCTTATTGAAAGAGCACACACACTACAGTAGCCTAGAAATGCTGGTGACAAATAATGGGGCATATTATGGATATACTTGCTGGTTGGGCTGAGTCTGGGAATGTGCCCCACTTGAAAGCTCATCATTACCTACTGTAGAATAACAGAATAATGCCACAGTCTGGCTGGGCACAAAATAACCGAGCCACCACAAAGCCTTGTAGATTCAAACAGCAACTCTTTATTCCCGAACTCTCACCGACACTCTACCCACACTTCCCGAGAACACTCCCCCCCAGCCAATTCTCTCAGAACCCCGCAAGAACTCAAGGGGAACTCCAAAGGAGCAGGTGTCTGAGGCAGCAGGATCCGCCCTAATCCTGGAGCCGCCCTATTCCCAGCAGGATCCCCCCTAAACCCAGAGCCACCCTAATCCCTGAGCAGAGTCACCTTTCAACCCAAAATGCCATGCGTCATTCCTACTTGGCTATGGCTCTCAGCAGAATAACTCTTCAAACATGTTCATTGCTTTGTTTTTCACCAGCACACTACCAGACACTTTGGGCAAAGTAGCAATCTTCCACGTCCAGAATTATACTCTACATGATGCCAAAATCACTTTTTATTTTTCTTGGTACGGGGGATTGAACCAAGGAACACTCTTACCATAGAGCTACTCCCCAGACTTCTTTTTAAATTTTGAGATAGGGTTTTCTTAAGTTGCTGAGGCTGACCTCAAACTTGTAATTCTTCTGCCTCAGCCTCAAAAGTTGCTGGGATTACAGGCCTGCACCACAGTGCTGGTACTGAAATCATTCTTAAAAGTCAGACTAGAGCTGGGGATATTAGTTCAATGGTGGAACATTTGCCTAGCATGTGTGAGGCCCTGGGTTTTACCCCCTGTGCTGCAGAAAATAAAGAAATGAAATCTTAGACAAGGTTCTATTTCAGGTCTTGATTTGAACCCAGAGCTGTACCATCTCTGGCAGGACAATTTCTCTAGGCCTATACCTCATGAAAATATGCCTTAGGTAGAACAAATATTTCTAGAATCTCTTCTACCTCTGTATGGGTGGAGATTTGAATGTTCTTCCATCAGATAAGATTCTGGATGATCTAGCTCTGTCTGGTTAAATCATTCCAGATTCAGGGTGATAGACACTTACCAGGTCAGTCATTTTCCTTTCCAGGCCAAGCAGTTTCCCAGATATAAAAACAGGGAGTTCTACACTTTCCAGTGTTCTCCACTGCCACCCCAAACCAGAGTGCTCAGTTTTCAAGGTCTCTTTATAGCCATGAGCTTTAACTAACAGCAGGGCATTGGCCTCCTAGGTAGACGCTTCTCTCCCACCTGCTTCCAATGTAATCATCCCGCCCTACCAGAGTGAGGTTTTTAATAAAACAGAACTTATTGCTCCCTTGCTTAAGCCATTTTCAGTTTAATTTTTGCAAAATCCAGAATCTTCACTGACACATCAAGTCCTGAATGATCACTTCCAATCACCTTCAGCCTCCCAGGCTTAAGTAAATCCATTCCTCAATATGGTGCCTTCAAACCTGCTACTTCCTGTTTTGCCTCCAATACCCACTTAAGTGACTCAGCCTTATCACCTCCAGGTCTCGGCTCAGTTACAATGCACTGTTCCCCAACCTTTGCCCCAGTCTGTAATCATGTAGGATGGCATTTATACTACCTCGTCCTGTGGGAATTCAAGCCCCACAGTGCTACTTTCCCCAAACCTCCTGCTAGCACAGTGGCTACCCAAACTTTTGAATTAATGACCAGATGATGTTCCTTGAATTCCCCTTCCTTACATCCCTATTGCTCCAGGTTTCAAGCAGAATGCTCAGGTTTTTCTAGTCCTTAGCAACCTTGTCTCTGCCAGCAGTTTCCTCCAACTACCAGCATCTATAACTTCCCCAGCTGCACTAAAGTACTTTAAAACTCACAAAACCCACATGCAATAGGTATTTGTATTATCTCAATTTTAAAGATAAGTTCAGCAAGGTCAAGTGCATGCCACTGGTCCACACAGCTAGAACTGCTGGAGTGGAATTCAAACCCAACTAAGCATTCTAATAAATTGAACTCCTCAGTGGAACTTTGACAGGAGGCCCTGCCCCAGGAGCTTACCAAGAAATTCAGCAAAAGGCAGAAGGCAGATTAAAGACTGAGGCAGGTTTGGCTAAAGGCCCCAAGGCCAATCTCTATTCCCCCAGAGGCCATAGTGCTTCCTATGGCCAAGAGAGTAAGGTCACCTCTGTGAGACTTAAGAATGTAACTAACAGTTTTGAGACCCAATGTTGAAGGTAATATCGCCAACTCAGGCTGTTCTGAAAACCAGAATTCTTTGGAAGTTAATGGAAAACTCCACATGGAGGAGTACGTGGTGGAGTCTGTCCTTTAGGTATTTGCAGAGGGCTTTAACTGACAAGTAAAGATCAGGTAAACAAAGCACCCAGTGCAGAAGCAAGTCTCAAAGATAATTTACATTTATTTGCGGATGACTCTAAACACACTTCAAGCCCGGCAGAAGTTAAAGAGTCTTTTTGTTAGGTGGAGCCATTTCTTGCCAACAGCTACCAGCGGTCCCTGAAGAATACTTGAAATCATCTTCAGGCTGAGGCCCCAGTTCTGGGCAAACAGCTGGTGGGTGGATCTGGTCCTTTCACTTCCTTGGAGGTGAGAAACTACTCTTTGTTCTCGTACTTGTGCTTGATATGTTTCCACAGTTTCTGCATTTAAAAGACAAGAACCATAAACTGTAACCTGTGCTCTCACATTTTACAACTACTCCACAAACTAAGCAACTAAAACAAACTTGAGAGAAACCAGTTTCATGGTCTGATTAAAAATGTGCAGCTGTGGTGGGCAGAATGGCAGCAACACTAGGTTTGACACACAATTCTAAATATTTATAAAATACTTTGAAGCTGGAATGGACAATCCTACTTTTACAGGGAATGGAAACACATATTAAGAGAATGGCTCCGAAGAACACAATTATTAAGAAACAGCTTGCAAGCCAGGTGTGGTGGCACGTGCCTGTAATCCCAATGGCTCAGGAGGCTAAAGCAGGATGATTGCAAGTTCAAAGCCAGCCTCAGCAACTTAGTGAGACCCTATCTCAAAATAAAAAATAAAAAAAGGTTCGGCATGTGGCTCAGTGGGTTTAAATGCTGTGGGTTCAATCTGTGGTTTAAAAAAAAAAAAAAGGCCTAAAAGATGTCTCCATTCTTTGACTCCCAGGTACTACTGTCCTACGTGCACAGTTCCCAAATGTTTTACATTGAGTTTTGTTTACTCAACCTAAACTGACTGAGATTATCATTCTTTTTTTTTTCTTTTTGAGAGGGAGAGGAAGAATTTTTAATATTTATTTTTTAGTTTTTGGCAGACACAACATCTTTGTTTGTATGTGGTGCTGAGGATCGAACCCAGGCCGCACAAAGCCAGGCAAGCACGCTACTTGAGCCACATCCCCAGCCCCGAGATTATTCTTAAAAGCACAGGAAAATAGGTGGGTTGGGCTGGGGATGTGGCTCAAGCGGTAGCACACTTGCCTGGCATGCGTGCAGCCCGGGTTCGATCCTCAGCACCACATACAAACAAAGATGTTGTGTCTGCCAAAAACTAAAAAATAAATATTAAAAAAAAATCCCTCTCTTAAAAAAGAAAAAAAGAAGAAGAAGAAAAAAAAAAGGTGGGTTATGACAGCATACTTAGATGCCTTTCCAGATCAGTGGGGATGACCTATGGAAATGCTTACAATAGAACACTTGCCTAGCATGTGCCAGTCACTGGGTTTGATCCTCAGCACCACATAAAAATAAAATAAAAGTATTGTGTCCAACCATAATTGAAATAAATTAGTCTTTTTTTTTTTTTTTTTTTTAATGATGGGGCAGCAGCAACACTTTCATGTGGGCAGGAAGTTGTCCTGGCCTTGGGCAGTTTGGCATTGGTGGACAGAGCCTTCCTAGACTGTAGACGCATACAGCCTCAAATTAAAAACACAGGGAAATGGTGAACAGGACTATCTGCACCAGGCCTTTTCAAGTACAGTCACAATTTGAAGATATAAAACATGCACAGAACCTAGCACAGCGCCTGGTACACAGCAAATCTAAAAAGGTATTGCGGTTGCCTTCTTGTTTCCTTACTTTCTAAGAAAGTAATGAATGCTGTTTTTCCATTGGTACCACCTATCAGGCACTGACATTAGATCTATATTCCCTGAGGTAGTTACTATTATGATCTCTATTTTAGATTAAACTAAAGCTCAGAGAAGTTAAGTAACTTAATAGTACCGTTATCAAGTGACAAGGCCCAGTACTCCCAGATAGGCTCTTTCATTTTTCCTAGCCTCCACTCTTTTTTTTTCTTTCTCCACATTTTTTTAAATCAGTGCACTATAGTTGTACATAATGGTGGGATTTGTTATTATGTTTTCGTATATGCACACAATTTAAGAATATAATATGGCCAATATTGCTCCCCAGCTAGGCCCTACTTTTAGTCATAAATACCACGTTGCCGGCGTGGAACACCTTGGGAACTGAAAGAGCAATCCTTTAAAGGTCAACCACAGTGTCTAAGATGTCCTTTTCACGATTGTTTCAATCTGCTGTCGACACTTTCAGGAGACAAGGGTCCGGGTTCCAGCTCGGAACTGCAAATGACTTACTGGCGGTGGGGTCCTAGTAAATCCTTCGCTCTAATCTGGTTTTAGTTTCATGCAAACGGACGTGTAGGCACGTGAGGTGGGACATTATCAATACTTGAACCCCTGCAAAATGGGGTCTATGGATTTCATTCATCGTTTTAGGATTCACACCAAACCGGGCGGGGGGATATCAGTCTCTCGGCAAAAGACGCCTATGGTTTGCCCTTCTCCAGGTGAAGACAGACTGAGCCCCGTCCCAACTCCACTCCCACCGTCACCCCTCAGCGGACCCAAGGTCAGCATGGCTCAAACCCTCACCCCCTCGTTGATGTGCTCGTAGATCGCGTCCGCGCCTTGATCGAAGGCGCGCTCGAAGAACACAGCGCCCACCGCGATGGTGAGGGCGAAAGTGGAAGTCCTGCGGAACAGCAGGGAATACAACTTCGCGGTAAGCGCCGAGGCCGCCATGTTTCCGCACAGCCGAACTCGAGCCACCGCGCCTGCGCCGAGGCCGACCTCGCTCTCCAAAGGCCTCCACATGCAACGCTTTCTGGGATTTGTGGTTCCTATGAATAGACATGCTCGTCGTTTTTAACCCTGGAGGTAACTAACAACATGCACAGAAGAAAAAATATCTCATGAAATTCAGATCCTTATAGCCTAAATTTGATAATATTTATTACTCAGTTTTTTTCCCAGTCCTTCCTTGATGCTTGAATATTTTAAACTACAACTCCCAGAAGCCCTCGTGTTCCCCACCTCCTCTCACTCTGTCTCGGCTTGACTTCCCGAAGCTTTCTGGGAAGTCTGGGCCCAAGGAAGGACTACGAATACCATCAAGCAGTGCGCGACTCGAGGGCATTGGAGGAGGAGCCCGCAGCCGTCCAGCCCCGCGGAGCGAGGTACCTTCTTTGGCTGGACGTGAGGGGCGAGATCTAGTTAGTCTCTTTCCCCAGCTAGAAGGCTCGTGCTCTTGCATTTAAATCTGGGCGTCCCGCCATTTCCTGGCATGGGGAGGGGTAAAAAGTCTAAGGGAACTGAGCTTCCGGGACCCCATCTGTCTCTCCGCCACTGCCTGCCCCAAGTGCAGGCCTAGAGCTGGCAAAAGTCTACTTAGGGTCTTGGGGCCGAGCTGTTCAGCATGGCCCCAGGGGAAGGAAGGACTCGAATGCGCTTTCTCTTCTCACTTCTGGGCTTCGAATCCAAGAATGCAGGCGACCTGGGACTAGAAAGAGCTTCTTTGGAGTAGAAAGAACAGGGATTTGGGGGTAAAGTGTATTTCTCAAACGTTTTCCTCCGTGAAGAAGGCCCTGAGCTAGGGGCGCTCAATCTACTTTGTATAGGCAGATGGGGAGGGGACAGTTAACAAAATAATGCTTTGAAAAACAAGAGAATGGATGTTTAAGGTAGTAGTGGTGGTGGGAGTTTTGCCTGGGTGGCTGCCTCGAGGGTGACAGTTGACAAGAGTCCTGAATGATTATAGTAGAGGGTCAAACGGGGAAAATGTTGGTGCAAAGGCCCTGGGGTGACTGCAGTCCTGGGGTGTTTTAAAGAAAATAGGATAGACTATGAAGAGGTAGGCTGGAATCAGCTCAGTTTAGCCTTGCAACCCATGGTACGAAGTCTTATTTTTTTCTTACTTGCATTAATAAACCATTGAAGGGTTTTAAACAAGAATACTGCAAGATTTAATTTATATTTTAATGTCATCGTTCTGGATGCTCTAGGGAGAATGAATGAAGAGGGGAAATTATTGCTGGGGATCAGTTGAAGGAAGATGATGATTTAGATTAGGTTGTGGATTAGAGAAACCATCCGATTTTTTATTACTTTAGGGAATAGGGCAGACAGAACAACTGGCAGATGTGTGCAGGAAAGAGAAATGGAATTTTGACCACAAAATGACTTAAAAATCAATGGGAATGATCTTAAGTTCTGCTTTAACCACATTCCGTTTATATTGGAAGTGGAGATGTCACAGGTGAGTGGAGATCTCTCTCTCTGAAGTTTAGAGACATACGAGCCTGAGATAGGAGTCATCAGGATGGAGGGGCATTCAAAACCATGGACCAGACTTCAAGCCTGGCCCTGGCTCTTACTTGTGACCTTAATCAGGTCTGGACTTCTGGCCCTATTTAATTCATCTGTAAAGAGCAACAGTTAATTGGCCCATGCCTATATTCCCAGTTACTCTGGAGGCTGAGGCAAGAAGATCACAAGTTGTAGGACAGCCTGGGCAAATTAGCAAAACCCTGTCTCAAAATCGAAACTGAAAAGGGCTGGGAATGTATCTCAGTGATGGTGGTATAGTGCCTCTGGACTCAATCCCGATTGAGTCGGGGAAGTAACTGTAATCCCTGGTTAGGTGAAGTGTGAAATGCTCTACATCTGGGATGAATTATCATTAAAGTGTTATTTACTATTTGCAATGCATCCTGGTAACTCCTTGGGGCAGAAAATAGTGAGCCTGAAGGAAAAGATTACTTACTTCTTGCTCATCACCTGCAACAAACAAACCTGGCTGATGGACAGTTCAGAGGCAATTATTTTAGGTGGGATGAATAGGGAAGAACACAGGGAGTGAAAGATATGGCTTATTCTCCTTTTTTTAATTTTTTTTTATCTTTTAAACTGAAATTCTCATTTTGGAATAACAATTTTTATTTATTTATTTTTTGATACTGGAGATTTAATCCAGGTGCACTTTCACCACTGAGCTACGTTCTCAGCCCTTTTTATTTTTTATTTTGAGATAAGGCCTTGCTGAGTTTCTGAGGCTGGCCTTGAACTTGCAATCTTCCTGTCTCAGCCTCCCTAGTCACTGGGATCACAGGCATGCACCACCAGGCCCGGCAGAATAACAGGTTTGTTTTTTTGGTACTGGGGATTCAACTCAGGGGCACTCAACCACTGAGCCACATCCCCAACCCTATTTTGTATTTTATTTAGAGACAGGGTCTCACCGAATTGCTTAGCGCCTCACCGTTGCTGAGGCTGGCTTTGAACCCATGATTCTCCTGTCTCAGCCTCCAGAGCTGCTTGGGTTACAGGCATGTGCCACTGCACCTGGCCAGAATAACAGTTTTTAAAAACCTAATTATCTTTAAGCCTTCACTTTCAACTTAGGAATTATTATTCTGTACATAAATCTAGAAAAGTAAGAAAAATGGCCTTCACTTTTCCTTTGATGTTTGATCTCAAGTTTAACAAACTAAATTCCTTTAAATACTCAGCCCTATTTGCAGCTTAATTACATTTCCTTAAACATTTTAACTCCATTTATAAATTTAATATATTTGATTTTCTTTTTAAGTACTTAGATGTATAACCTAACAAGCTCAATATCCCCAAGGATACTTGGTTACTAGAAAATCTGATTAATTAAACTTATAAACATACTGAATTTCAAGTTCTTGTAAACAATTTAATACTTTTTACAGACTTAGTAAAATTTTCTTGTCAGTGGCTTTTGTCTGTCTAAAAAATATAGGCTCTTTGTCTGACATGAATTCAGAATATGGGGGCTTCCTTAACTAACCTTTGTAGCATCCTGGGTGATTCTAATAGACAGCCAGTGTTCCAATTATTGCTAACCTCTCAAACTAAAATCACAAGTCTAATATCAATTATTGACATATATTATATCAATTACTTAACTGTACATTTTAACTTTTATACCTTAAATCAGAATCACAATGCTTATCTGTTAAATATTTAATGTCAAATTCTTTTCAATATTACTGATACTTTTTTTTTTTTTTTTTTGTATTAGGAGATCGAACCTGGGGTGCTTTACCACTGAGCTACATCCCCACATCTTCAGCCCTTTTTATTTTTTGAAACAGAGTCTTGCTAAGTTGCTGAGGCTGACCTTGAACTTGTGATTCTCCTTTCTCAGCCTCCTGAGTTACTGAAATTTCAGGTGTTCACCACCATGCCAAGCAATGTTACAGATACTTTTGGTCCTGGGGATTGAACCTAGGGGTGCTTAACTACTGAGCCACATCCTCACATCCGCCCTCCTTTTTAAAATTTGAGACACAGTCTCACTAGGTTTCTTAGGGCTTAGTAAGTTGCTGAAGCTAGCCTTGAACTTGGAATCCTCCTGCCTCAGTCTCCCAAGTCATTGGAATTACAGTCATACACCACCTAAATACCAATTACATGCTGATTTTTACTAGACTTAGTTCAGGAACCTTAGTACAGTGAACTTGATTTACTCTTCCACCTCTGTTTTCAATTCAGAACTTTTCTGGAGTATATGACAAGACACTTATCCAGTAGAAAATAATTTCTTACTCTGTAAATTGTGCTTTGCATCTAATTGAGATTACCATTTCAGTGAGCTGAGTTCATTTGTAATCAGACTGATTTCTGTCTGCTGGGACACAAATCCAGGGCTGGAGATGTTTACTGGGAATGACTCCCCACCATAGACTGCCTTTGGGAGTCAAGGGGAGATTCTTTCTACAGGGTTTTCTTTCTTAGAAGATCCTTACTAGGGGTACTGGACTTACTAGTTAAAATGCACGTTTCTGAGTCCCCTTCCAGATTTGTTAATTCAGGATTTCTGAGGGCTTGACCCTTACCCAGGAGAAATGTGGTGGGGATTGAGCCCAGGGCCTCATGCATGCTAGGAAGCACTCTACTGATGAGCTACATGCCCATCCCTGAAGACTTCATTTTTAAAATGGTTCCCCCCTGGGAGACATGGAAAATTTTGAGCAGGGGTGATTTAAGAGAGTTGATCTGATGCAACCCAGGTGGGTAAACTGAGGAAGCTGGTCCAGATGTGAAGGGGTGGGATTTGACTTGGACAGCAGGAACAGTGGTAACAGAGGGTCAGATGGTATTTGAAGCCCAGACTGGGAGCAGAAGAAGGAGGATACAAGGCAATTCTAAGTCCATGTATCTCTTTTAGAAGTCTCTTCCAGACTATTTTTATCTTTTCTATTTGGAAACTGAGCTCCTGGGACCTGTAACTGTTTAATGAGAAACTCTTGTCTTCAGCCTGTAGTCCCTGGAGCCCAGATTTGGGCTCAGCCAACTTTTCACTGGGCCTTGGGGCATGCTAGGCCAGGTTGAGTTGGAATATCAGGGCTTACCCTGTCAGTTTTCAGCCAGAAGCCAAGGGAACTGTCTATTCTGTCCCTTTCAACCACCAGACCTAACTGATTTATTCAGGCAAATCAGGTCCCTGGAACCATCCCTGGCAGTCTCCTGAGGGAGGGAGAAGGAATAGGATTTATTCTTGCCTTGTAGATTTCGTGTGTGTGTGTGTGTGTGTGTGTGTGTGTGTGTGTGTGTGTGTTGCTGGGGATCAAAGCCAGGGCTTCATACATATTAGGCAAGAGCTCTCCCACTGAGCCACATCCCCAGCATCCACATTTTTTAAGGGATTTCCGATTTTAAAACAATACAACTAAATGTAGAAACTGCTTAGAAAAATGGAAAAACACAAAATGAAAAAAGAAAAAGATCCACATGTAATCCTATTACCCAGACATAAGCCCAGTAAATATTGTGTCTGTTCTAGTCTTTGTATATATGGGAAGAGGAGTCTTTCTCCTTAAAACAGTAGTATCATTGTACATACTTATGTGATAATGAGCCATTTTATTTATTTATTGCTTTCATTTAACAATATAGAATGAACAATTGTTTAAATGAAGAAATATTTCCTTTGACTTGATTTTTTTTTTAAGTACTAGAGATTGAACTTAGGGTGCTGTATCACTGAACTATATCCCCAGCCCTTTTTATTTTTTATTCTGAGACAGGGTCTCTTTAAGTTGACCAGGTTGGCCTCAAATTTCCTGTTATCCTGCCTCACACTCAAGTCATTGGGATTGTTGGCATGTGCCACTGTGCCTGGCTTTTGCCTTTTTAATAGCTGTATGGGGTATCATTGAACCGATTGGCCCATACCCTACTCTTTTTTTTTAATATTTATTTTTTAGGTATATATAGATGGACACAACACAATGCCTTTATTTTTATGTGGTACTGAGGATCGAACCCAGGTCCCACCCATCCTAGGTGAGCGTTCTACCACTGAGCCACAATCCCAGCCCACCATACCCTACTCTTGATCCTTGCCAAATGTGAGCTTTCTATGGCCACAATTTTTTTTTTCAGGGTAAGATGAGAATAATAACAGAATTGACATCTCAGGCTTTGTGTACATCATCATTAAACCCTTGTCCCCACCTCATGCAAGACTGAGCAGTGGCTAAGTGCCTAGCATTTAGTGAGCAGTGGATAACTTCTCTTCCTATTGCTGTACATTAGGTTTCTGTTTTAGGATAAATTACATTTGTTCTGATCATTGGGGTACAGATTGAGTATCCCTTATCCAAAATACTTGAGGCCAGAAGCATTTCATATTTCAGAATCTTTCAGATTTTGGATTATTTGCATAAACTTTAACAGTTGAGCATCCCTAATCTGAAAACCTGAAATATGAAACTTTTTGAGCATCATGTCAGTTCTCCAAGTTTTGAATTTTGGAGCATTTTGGATTTCAGGTTTTTATATTTGGGATACTCAATCTGTACCCAAGAATTTTGTGATTGTTTCTGACCATTCCTCTCCACATGGGCCTCACCATAGGGCTGCTTACCATGTGGCAGCTGATGTCCCCTAGATGAAGTGATCTGAGAAGGAAGTTGCAGTGTCTTAGAGGAACTGGATACAGGTGCTTACTTGGTACTACTGGGCACAAAGTGGTACCAAGTGAGCCTACTACGGGTATCAGGGATATATCTGCTACCCCCAGCACATAGTCAGTCTACATTTTTGTGAGAGCAAGGCCTCTGTGGTGAGATGTGAACCATTTTCTGGCAGAGATAAAGTGCTGAGCAAATGTTTGGCTGGTCAATGAATGAATGAAAAGGGACCTATGGAACCTTGGGGTTGTGCATGTGGGAGTGGGAACAGGGGCCTCCTTTGACTTGACTTAGGGGTATTTTGGGATATGGAGCTCTTTGTTCCTGTAGCTGCCACAGATCTTAATTTTTTCATTCATTTATACCACTGTATTGGTTATCTCCTGCCACATAACAAATTACCCCAAAACTTAATGACTTAAAACAACAAACATTTATTATTTCCTGCTGTTTCTCAGGATCAGGAATTTGGGAGGGTCTTCAAGCTTTCTCACTATTATACTCAGCCTTTTTATTGCTGTGACCAAAAGACATGATATGAAGAATTTTAGAGGAGGAAAAGTTTGGGGCGCATAGCTTTAGCAGTCTCAGTCTGTAGACAACCAGCTCCATTGCTCTGGGCCCAAGATGAGGCAGAACAGCAGCATGGTGGGAGAATGTGAAGGAGGAAAGCAGCTCGGGACATGAGAGTCAGGAAGCAGAGAGCGAGCTCCACTCAACAACAACAAAATATGAGTCCCAAATGCACACCCCCAGTCATCTACCTCCTCCAGCTACACCCTACTGCCTACAGTTATTACTCAGTTAATCCACTTAAGTGGATTAGCACAGTGACAGTGATGAGATTAAGGCTTTCATAAGCCAGTCATTTTACCTCTGAACTTTTTGCACTAACACATGAGCTTTTGGGGGACACCTCATATCTGAACTATAACACTCAGCTGTTGGCAGGGGTCTCAGTTCTCTCCACATGGGCCTCACCATAGGGCTGCTTACCATGTGGCAGCTTACGTCCTCTAGATAAAAGTGATCAGAGAAAGACTGAGAAGGAAGCTGCAGTGTGTTTTATAACCTGCCCATGGAAATGGCGTACCATCACCTCTCTTCTCTAGCTCACACAGACTAACCTCTGATGCAGCTCTTGAGGGATCATACAAAGTGGAAAAATCAGGAAGGAGGATCCCTGGGGGCCATGGAGCCTGGCTGCCATCTCCACAAATGCACAGTGAGCACTATTTGTGTGCCAGAAACTGTGCTCAGCACCCAGCACTCATGACTGAGTGCTCATAGTCATCTTTTAGAATAGCATTATTACTCCTGTCTTCCAGATGAGATGCAAAGGGTGATTAGTTTGTTGAGATTTATACAGTCAGTGTCAGGGATGAAATTCAGACCTGGGTTGGTTGATACTGCTTGACTTATGGTTACCTCCTGATACATCCATTGTAAATTGAAAATATGGTAAATCAAAAACGCATTTAAAGTGCTGGGAGTGTGGCTCAAGGTTAGAGCACTTGCCAAGCATTCATGAGCCTCTGGGTTCAATCCCCAGCACCATACACCCCCCCCCCCAATACATTTGATACAGCTAACTTACCAAGCCTCCCAACTTAGCAGCACAGTATATTGTGTAGAGTCAGGTCGTTTCCTGTTGTGCCAGCAGCACTGACTGGGAGCTGTGGTGCACCGTTGGAGCCCAGCGTCGTACTACATTATAAAGTCAAAAATCCAAAGCTGAACCATTGTAAGTTGAGGACTATCTGTGTTTAAGGAAAAATAACTTCCAAGGCTAGACCAGGGTGGTCTGCGTGACTTCAGGAGACTGTCACCCTCTCTGTTTTCCAGTCTGTCATCTGCCACCCTAGTCTAGCATTGCTCGGAGGATTTTGGAATCAGCCTGCTTAGATCCTGGCCCTATCCCAGACCTGCTGAGTTTGAAATTTCTGTGGGTGGGGCTCCCACTACCTTAGACTGCTATGAATAAGATGAAGCACCTCACCCCAAAATGGGCAGGAAGCAAACATCCAAACAAGGTCAGAATGAGAAAGCTGTGTAGTTGCAGTTAAACACTGGGACATCTGAAGGATGCCCCTAACATATGGGAGCTTGCCAATGTCTTGGCTGGGCACAAGATCACGAGCCACCACACACCTTGTAGATTCAAACAGCAATTCTTTATTCCCGAACTCACACTGGCCTCTACACACGTTCTGGGGAAATCCAAGTTCTGCTGCCGCCCGATTCACCTACTCCACAAGGCTTTTTTCCAAATACTTTCTGAATCTCACGGGAACTCAGGCAGCAGGAACGCCCTATTCCCAGCAGCAATAATCTTCAACCTCCAACTTCCCTAAAACTCATATTGTCTTAAACCGGGAACGCCCTAAACCCAAGGAGCGGGGATACTTCCTCAAACCTGCAGGATACACCCTAATCCTGAATCCACCCTGGTCCTTGAGCAGGGTCACCTTTCTCAAACACACATGCAATGTCACAGCAAAATTCCAAGGCAAGTCCATTTAACATGGGGTACGCTGGCAAGGAAATTTTGATGCATCATTCCTACTTGGCAATGGCCCTCAGCAGGAGCTCCTGTCAGGAAAGACATCTGCATTTTCTTGGCACTTCTGTTGGAGCAGGGGCCCGAGCAGGCTGTTGGTGGGCCACCCCCACAGGGCAATTCTGTTGCCATCAAACTCCAGACGGCAGACATACGTGGCACCAGGACATTTCCGTGCTCCTAGTGGGTGTGCAATAAAGCTGTCCTCTGGCTGTGGTTTACTGTTTACCTGGACTCTGGTGGTGCCATAATTAGAAGAAATGACAGGTGAGCTTGAGGACAGCATGTGGTGAGCACAAGTCCAGGATAATTACAGTGTGCATCCCAGCGCTTGGCCAAGGCCAAGCTGTTGGCTTATTTTAGCCCTGTGCCAAAGCCAGCTCTGTCCCTGAGATGCACACAATGAAGTGAACCAAGAGAATGATGAAGTACAAATGTCTGCCCTGCAGCAGCCTCATAGTGGGGCAGGAAGAGAATGGGCTCTGGGGTCCGCCAGACCCAAGAATGAATGTTGGCTCTGGGTGCCTTGACGGTGGGGCCTCCAGCATGTACCTTTGCGACATTGTGGTGAAGACTCCAAGAGATGGAATGGGGGGTTCTCAGCATTGCTAACCCAGAATTCAAGAGAAGACATTAGTACTGGTACAAGCATCATTGTTATTGACACTACTTTTTACCATTATTTTGTATCTCTCCTGCCCATGGCTGTGAGTAGATTATAAGTATTTCTGAGGCTGTTTCCTTATCTTCAAAGGACCCCACGCTGTCTACTCAGAGGACTTGATGAGGATTACACAAATCTGAAGTGATTTCCCCTCACCTCACCTCCAGTCTCTTTTCTTCCCTATTCTTCCCCTCAGTGTCTCAAATAGTAGGTCATCATTTCTTTGAGTCCAGAGGGCTGAAATCAGGTGCCAGGAGATAGCCAAATGAGGATTAAGTCAGTAGACCAGGTTCCATGGGCAACGGCACAGTGGAGCAGGCCAGGGCTCTGGTGGACACAGACGTCCTGTGAGATGAAGCTAGGTGGCAGTGAGAGAACTTCGGGGCTTTCCTTGTCTCTCCTGCGAGCTCTTCATCTTTATACCCAGATGGTTGAGAAGAGGGCCTGGGAAGTACTGGCATTGAGCAGAGTGGGAGTCCTTAACTTTTGCAGGCTGCTTGCTCCTTCATTCCACAAGCAGCAGGGGGCCCTGGAGTAGGCCAGGCCCTGTTCCAGGTGCTGGGGAGCAGGGGTCGGTCGGATAGACAGCTCTGCCCATGAGAAGCCTGTGTGCTAGTGGAGGAAGCAGGTCCTCAGGACAGTGATCAGCATGTGAGGAGACATGCTATAGAAAACAGCCAGGTGTAAGAGGGGCCAGGGGCCTGTGGCATGGACTTTGCAGTTATGTTTTCCTGCCTTCTGTATTTTTGTTTTGAGAAAGGGTCTTCGTAAGTTTCCCTGGTGGCCTTGCTCTTGTGATCCTCCTGCCTCAGCATTCCAAGTGGCTGGGATTATAGTTGTGCACCATGGTACCCTGCTGATCACAGTTTTAAATTGGCGTCAGGGTGTGCTTACCAAGTGGGTGAGGGAATGAGTACCTGGGTGATACCATAAACCGAAGTAGTTTGGGGGAACATAGGGCTTTGCACATGCTAGGCAAGGGTTCTACCACTCAGCTCTAGCCCTACATCTCCATTCTCGAGCACTTACTGTATGTTGTTGCTTTATATCCATGGTCCTTTTTGTCAAAACACTGAGAATTTTTTCATCATTATTATTCCCTAAGCAATATAGTACAACAACCATTTTCATGGCTTTTACATTGTATTAGGTATTATAAATATTCTAGAGATGATTTAAAGTATGTGGAAAAATTGTGTAGGTTATATGCAAATATACCATTTTATACAAGGGTCTAGAACATCAAAGGATTTTGATATCCATGAGGGTCCTGAAACCAATCCCTTATGGATACTGAAGGATGACAGTGACCTTGGTAAATTCTCTGCAGCTGTGGGATCCTTGTTTTATAACCAAAGACAGACTCAAAGACATGAAATAACTTTCAGAGATCACACAAGTGTAAATGGCAGAACTGGAATTCAAATCCAGACCTATGTGACCCCAGAGAGTTATCCTGCTCGCATCCCTGTGCCTCTTGGCTATGAGGAGCCAGCTCTGGCACCTGGCAAAGCTCTGGGAAGTCAGCAAATGTTGTCTCAGCCATAGACCTGTCCCTGGAAGTGAGTTGGTGGCACCACCTGTGTTCCCAGTGGGAAAGTGGGGCTAGATCATTCTGTGTTCTAGACAGGGGACAGGGGCTTGCTCACATGCTGCTAAACACACCACCCTCAGAGGATGAGGATGAATCATAGCAGAGGAGGCCAGCTTAGTCAGCACTCCCTGCTGGTGTTTGGGCCCCACCACCTAGAGATGCTTCAGCTGTCCCCGTCTATCCCTGTCCCTGGACCCTTACTCAGGGTCCCTGGCCCCCACTCAGGGCTGCAGTGTGGTAGTATTGGTTGTCTTGTGCAGACGCCTGGCTAGCAGGTGAGTTGGAGCTGAAATTGGCCAACATTCTGTTTGTCAAGGTATGCAGCTGGCAAGACACTGTGTCTGTCGAAAGGCTTCTGCAGGTCTCACCTTTTCCTAATGTGCACTAAAGCGGGAGGCAGTTGGCAGTTGGTGTAGAAGTTGGTGATTAGGGCGGTGACCTTGCAGAAGCCAATTCCTGCCCAGGAATTGGGCTTTGGACACATGACTATGGGGACAAGTTCATGAGGTAAGTGGGAAACACGGGCCCCCAGTGCCATCTGCAGGCAGAGGGGTTCTGCAGAGCTATTGTGCAGTACAGGGGACTGGTCCTACCATGGAAGTGGAGGTTACAGTTTCATTTCTGCCTCTTGTGCTGTGGGCTTTGGGGGACTCACTTCCCCTCTCCTGGCTTCCCTTTCCTCATTTGTAATGTGGACCAGCTGGCCCCAGAGGTCAGTTGGGCACTGACATTCAGTTTCTTGTCTGAGCCTTTGTTTTCTGGAAGCCAATAATAAGGATGGTGATGGCCAACATTCCTTGAGCATCTCTAATGGACTCAGCTCTGTGCATGCACGTGGATGATCTGATCCTCACAGCAACCCCTTGAGGAGTATGGCTATCATAGCATTAACTGAGGCCAGAAGTTAAATAATGATCAAGATCACCAAATTACAAAGCAGGATTTAAGCCCTGAGGTCGACTCCAGAGCCCAGCCCTTATTCCTTGCCTCATGCAGCCTAGCTGTATGAGGCCATATAATTGCAGGGCCTTGTGCTCAATGCTGTCCCCAGCTGGGACAAGTGGGCAAAAGGCACTATCATGGGCATGTTCTCATCTGATCAGTGGATATTAGAAATGCAGAGGTCCTTAGAGATCACCAGCCAGCCTCTTGCCACTTTACACATAGGGCAGCTAAGGCCCAGAGAGGGCAAATGATGGACACAGTCTCACCTGGCAGAGCTGGAACTAGAATGTGGGGTCCTGTAGACCTATAGACCTGACCAGGATGGGCAGACATTTGCCTGTGGCCTCAGTTTCCTGGTGAGTTGGGGTTTGGGACAGTTAGTTAGATAGCATGAACAGACCTTCCCACCCTGAAGCTTTCTTTGCTCTTCTTATACATGTGACCCAGGGAACTTCACAGCACATCTCTGAACCTGAGTTTTCCCATTCGTAAGTAGGTTTATAATATATACCTCTTAGAGTTCAAAGAGCCAGCATGGTCCTGGGAGTGTAATGAGTGATTAATGAAGGAAAACTGCCATTGGTCTGATTTGTTGGAGGAGACTTGGATTGAGTGATTAGGAGTGTGGGCCTTGCTGCCTGGTTATAAGCCCAGCTCAGATGCTTTCTAGTGGTGTGATCTTGACCAAGTCACTTCACATCTTGGAGTCTCTATGCCCTCATCTGAAAAGGCATCATAGGTCCTATTTCCACAGGTTATCCTGAGGATCAAATGAGATGATGTATATATTTCTTAGCATGGTGCTAGAGCATAGTAGGTGCTCAATAAACTACTAACTCTAACAATAGTTTAACACTTATTGAATACTTGCTAGTCAATTAGTGGTCTTTGTTATTTTATTTATTTATTTAGTGGTGCTGGGGATCAATCCCAGGGCCTTGCACATGCTAGTCAAATGCTCTATAGCTGAGCTACATCCCCAGCCTTAATAATCCATTCGCATTAATAAACTTCTCTGTACACTTCTGAAATAATCAGATCATTTAGACCCACTGCCTCATATTCTCACAGTGAAATAGAGTCCTAGAGAGGACAGTGACTTGCCCAAGGTTACACAGCCAGCTTCTCAGTGCCTTGTGTGGTCCAGCTCAGTCTGCTTCAGAGCCATTGTTTGAGTCAGTCTCCCAGAGGGACACTCCCCTCCTCCGCTCCCTTCCCCATTACTCTCCAGAATCAGCTGCTCCTTGGAGCTTCAAGCTCCATGAATGGTTTGGTTAAGCACTCGGCCATTAAGTGTTCATCTCTTACAATTTCAATCCAATTCCTATAAGTTTATTGGCAAGACGGAATGTATTAGAGCTGCCAAATTTAATATATCAAGTCCGCATGTCTGAGATGTGGTTTCTCAGCAGTAATGGGAGAAGAGAGATTTTATACGTTTTCATTTGGAATGACTGGCTGTTCCTGATCCCATTACAGCCCCTGACTTAATGACTGCTGCCCCTGTCTGCTGCAGAAGCAACTTTTTCCATCAACCTGCTTGGCTGTCTGGACTGCCCAGAATTCTTGTTTGTCTCTGCATCTATCCCTAGTCTTTTCTTCCCAAGAAGCATTCCCCCATCTGTCCCCTCTACCTCCCCACTCATCCGTCTGCTCTGTGGCTCAGGTCCCAGCTTCATCCTTATTTGCCAGGTCCTGGGAATCTGGGATTTTGGCTGCCAGCGTGGGTAGCCACCTTCTGACCTCAGGGAAATCATTTGTTAAGTGAGGGACCAGACCCCAGATTGAGGGACTGTTCTAGGCTCAGCCTTTGCACGTCCCACTTGACAGCCTCAAGTAGACACATCCTCCCTCTGGTCTTGTGACATCAAGCTGGAGGACCCAAGCACTGGGCATGAAAGCCATAGAATTGCCACCCACCATGGGCTGCAGATCTCCTGGAAAGGAATGGCAGCTGTGGTCACAATGACAAGGTTTTTATGTTTGGTTTGGTTTGGTTTGGTTTGGTACTAGAGATTGAACTCAGTGCTTAACCACTGAGCTACATTCCCAGCCCTTTTTGTGTTTTATTTAGAGACAGAGTCTCAGTGAGTTTCTCAGGGCCTTGCTAAGTTGCTACTGCTGGCTTTGAACTTGTCATTCTGCTGCCTCAGCCTACTAAGCTGCTGGGATTACAGGCATGTGCTGCTGCACCCGGCTTCCCTCAGTCCTTTGATCTTTGCTCAAATGCTATCTTTTTGACAATCTACAGTAATCACTTTATTTAAAATTGCAGAACTCTCCCCTTAGCTGTCTCCATTCCCAGCTTGATTTTTCCTCATAGCACTTATCGCCTTTGAAATAATAAATTACTTGTTATCGTTTATTGTCTTTCTCTCCCGACAAGAATATAAATCCATGAAGGCAGATATATTTTTGCTTTATTTATTGCTGGGGCCCCAGCACCTAAAATAGTACTTGATACAGAGTAGGCAATCAAGTATTTGTGGAATAAATGAGTTAATTTTCATTTTTCCTTTGGGACAACCAGAGATTCAAGAGAGGAAGAGAGATTTGTCTGAGGTCACATAGCTGGTCAAAAGAATGCAAATGCAAGTCCCCTAAAATCATGTTCCTGGGTGTCCTTTAAGCCAGAGAGCTTAGGCAGCAGAGGCTAATAGCTTCCCAAGAAGATTACTGAATTCTTAGGTGGCAGGTCCTCATTCAGTCCCAAAGGGAAATGAGAACATTATAAGGTCTTAAGACCCCTCTGTTGGCTGGGCATAGTAAACCCAGCAGTTCAGAAGGCTGAGGCAGGAGGATCGCAAGTTCAAAGCTAGCCAGCAAAAAAAAAAAAGGACCAAGGAAGCAAGTATGGCAGGCAGACATCACAGGGAGAGCTTCCAGGCCAAGGGGACAGCAGATACAAACACATGTGCCTGGAGGCAGCCATGTTCCTGGCTTGTGTGAGGGGCAGGGAGAAGACCCATGGGGCCAGCATGGAGAAAACCAGAACAAGGAGATCAGAAGTCAGAGGTGTGCTAGGGATGAGGGAGGCTGGCCAGAGGGTATAAGGTGGGGGTCCTCCAGGTTAGCTATATATTAGAATTACCTGGGAGCTTAAAAAAAAATACTAAAGCCAGGCGTGGTGGTGTATGCCCTATAATCCCAGCAACTCAAGGGGCTGAAGCAGGAGGATAGCAGTTTGAGACCAGCCTCAGCAATTTAGCAAAGCCCTGAGCAATTTAGTGAGATCCTGTCTCAAAATTTAAAAAAATAATAAAAAGGGCTGGTGATGTGGCTCAGTGATTAAGCATCCCTGGGTTCAGTTCAATCCCTAGTACCAAAAAATAAAATGAAATAAATAAAAAATACTAAAGTCTGGGGCTTACCTTCTGAGGTTCTAGTTGTTTGTTGTTATTGTTTTTGTGGTTAGGGATTGAACTTGGTGCTGTACCACTGAGCTGCATCTCCAGCCTTTTTTTTTTTTTTTTTTTTAAGAGAGAGAGAATTTTTTTAATATTTATTTTTTAGTTCTCAGCGGACACAACATCTTTGTTTGTATGTGGTGCTGAGGATCGAACCCAGGCCGCATGCATGCCATGCGAGTGCGCTACCACTTGAGCCACATCCCCAGCCCCTCTCCAGCCTTATTTGAGACAGAGTCTCACAAAGTTGCCAAGGCTGGCCTTGAAGTAGCAATCCTCCTGCCTCAGCCTCTGAGTAGCTGGAATTACAGGTGTGTGCTGCTATACCCGGTTCTGTTTTAATTGGCTGAGGTTGGAGGCTGGGCATCAGAATTAAAAGATCCCTCTAGAACTAGACCTGTTAGCTCTAGAAGTTCCTCATGGTACAAGGCATCTTAAGAAAAGCTTGGCTCAGGCCTGGCCCTCAGGGAGTGCTCTGTCAGGGGCCCTGTCCCCAGAGCTCTGACCTCTGGCCTTTTCTCCAAAGGTCTGACCAAGAGCTTTGTGACTTTCCAGGCAGCCTCAGCACCTGGTGTAGGCGGCCATGGGGAAGCGATACTTCTGCGACTACTGTGACCGGTCCTTCCAGGACAATCTCCACAACCGAAAGAAGCACCTGAATGGGCTGCAGCACCTCAAGGCCAAGAAGGTGTGGTACGACATGTTCCGAGGTGGGTGATGCGGGCTCTGTGGCCAGGCTGCTGGAGCCCGCATGCTGATCCCTCTAACCATTAGATTAGCACCATGGTGGGTCAGTCTGGGCTCATTGAGGATCCAAAAGAGGAAGGTGTTGGGCCCGGTAGCACACGCTTGTAATCCCAGCGGCTCAGGAGACCAAGGCAGGAGGATCATGGATTCAAAGCCAGCTTTAGCAAAAAGTAGGAACTAAGCCACTCAATGAGATCCTGTCTCTAAATAAAATAAAAAATAGGTTCAATCCCCAGTATCAAAAAAAAAACAAAGAAAGAAAGAGAGAGAGGAAGGGGCTGGGGTGTATGTAGTTCAGTGATAGAGTACATGCTAAGGAAAAAAAAATAGAAACAGTACCCAAAAAAAGGAGAGAGCCCCAGAGACTGAGAGGCAATCCAAAATGGAAGGTCCCTTCGCCGATGACCTTGACTGAGGACTCTGTGCTTCACCCACAGTGGAACATCCTTGGGATACAGATAACAGACAGGCTTCTCCAAGGAGGTGATGTTTGAGCCAGCAGCTGAAATAGGGCCAGCCATGTCATTTGGGGCCAAGGATATGCAAAGAAGACTCTGAAACAGGTAGCCATGAGCAAAGCATCGGATGCCCTGGGAGGAGAGGGTATAGCCAGTGATGCGGAGAATGGTAGGGGCCAAAGCTGGGTATGGGCAGGGACTAGATGCTTCAGGTCTGTGGAGGCCACAGCAAGGAGGTTGCACTGTCCTAAGGGCAGAAGGCAGCTTCTGAAGAGCTTTTGACAGATGTGACGTGGCCAGGCCTACATTTGCCAGCAAGAACTCTGTGTGGGGTAAACAGTGTGGTGCAGGAACAGTCTGTTGAATGATTGGCTGGAGGGAGGAATGAATAACCCAACTGCTGCGGTGGGGGTGGGGACTCTTGCAAAGCAGGTGTGACTGGAGTGAAAGAGCTCAGGTCAGAAGCATCCATCATGGCCTAGCCCCCAGGATGCCTGTGGATGGGAGTTATGCTGCTACATAGCTGTCACTAGATGTGCACACCAAGGAATGGTCAGGGAGGGGCCAGAGTGTGGCCAGGGAGGAGCTGAGCTGAAAGGAGAGGAAGCTTGGTGATGCAGCAGAGGTGCTTGGACAGGTAGGGAGCAGTTTTCCAGGACAGGATTAAGAGCCTGGGAGGAACAAACTGAGTTCAGGTGGCCAAGGAGAAAGGGGAAGGGAGACAGAAGGAGTTCTTTGTTCTGAGACTCAAAATTCACTAGAAGGGAGTGAGCCTTTATTGAGTACCTGCTACATGCTGTGCTTGCTATGGTTTGTCATTTACTTCTCAGTGACTCTCTTAGGCACTTAGAGACCTTTAAATAAATAAGGCTAGTTGGTCATGGTAACAGTGATCTCCCTACCCTACTGGGTTTGGGTGAATAAAGACTAGGCATGGTTTTTGTTTTTGTTTTTTTGTTTTCTTTTTTGAGTACTGGAAATGAAACCCAGGGCCTTGCATGTGTTAGGCAAGTACTTTCCCACTGAGCTACATACCTAGCTGTCCCCCTTTTAATTTTTTTATTTTGAGACAGGGTCTCACCAAGTTGCCCGGGCTGGCCTTGAATTTCTGCCTCAGCCTCCCAAGTTGCTGAGATTACTGCATGTGCTACCACACCTAGCTTAGGCATAGTATTTTTTATTTCTTGGTACTGGGGATTGAATTCAGGGGCGTTTAACCACTAAGCCACATCCCCAGCCCTATTTTGTATTTTATTTAGAAACAGGGTCTCACTGATTTGCTTAGCGCCTCACTTTTGCTGAGGCTGGCTTTGAACTCGTGGTCCTCCTGCCTCAGCCTCCCGATTCACTGGGATTACAGGTGTGTGCCACCACACCCGGCACTTAGATTTTATTTGGAGACAGGGTCTGGTTGAGTTGCTTAAGACCTCACTAAGTTGCTGAGACTGGCTTTGAACTTTCCATCCTCCTGCCTCAGCCTCCCGAGCCTTGAGATTATAGGTGTGCGCCACCACACCTGGCTTAGGCTTGGTGTTTTTAAAGCTCTCCTAGGGCTGGTGATATAGCTCAGTTGGCAGAGTGCTTGCCTTACATGCACAAGGCCCTGGGTTCAATCCCCAGCACCATTAAAAAAAAAAAAAAAAAAAAAAAGTGTCTCCCAGATGCTCCCTATTTCAGGCAAAGAAACTGAGGCTTCTAGGTTTTGGGAGGAAGGTGGCCAACAAGGCTGCTCAGCTGTGATTGGGAGGGTTTGGGAATGGAGACAGATGGGGAATTTCAGGGCAGTGGGGGCTCCTAGCTGTCTGAGAAATCTCTGATCCTGACATCAGGCTCCCTGTCTTCCAAACCCAGTGAGGGGCTGTGCTTTGGCCTTAGCTAGGCCAAGATCACCTTGGCGTTCGTTTGCTCCTTATCGCAGAAGCTCAGCCAATAACAGCTGGGCCCTGGAGTCCAGAAATAATGGGTAGAAGTCCTTGTGTTCCTTACAGAAAAAATGAAAAGCCAGGTGCTGTAGTCCCTTTCTTAGGGCTCTTGCATTCCCATCAACCTCTCACATGCCCAGCCACTTCTAGTCCTTAGAACAGCTGTGCGGGGAACTGGGCATGGTAGCACATGCCTGTAATCATAGCAGCTCAGGAGGCTGAGGCAGGAGGATTGTGAGTTCAAAGCCAGCCTCAGCAACTTAGTGAGGCCCTCAGCAACTTAGTGAGACCCTGTCTCAAAACAAAAAATGAAAAGGGCTGTGGCTCAGTGGTAAAGCTCTTCTGGGTTTGATCCCCAGGACCAGAAAACAAAACAAAACAAATCAAATCAGCTCTGCTATCGGGGCTGGCGGCCTGAGTTTCCCCACTTACAGATGATGAATTTAAAATCCAGACCAGTGGGGCTGGGGTTTTGGCTCAGTGGTGGAGCACCTGCTTAACATGTGTGAGACACTGGGTTTGATTCTCAGCACTGCATATAAATAAATAAAGGTACATTGACAACTAAAACAAAATTTTTAAAAATTTAGACCAGTGGATTGCCTTACTCATTGTCCCCAGGTGCTGGTGGCCAAGCTGGCACATGAGCTGTCTTCTTGTTCAAAAGGTTTCCCTAGGCCTGCACTTACCCTGAGCAACTGGTTCTCAGCTCCCAGCTTCATGGCCTTTGACAAATTCCAAGGGCCTCAGAGTGGCTGATGATCCATGGGTCACAGTCAGGACAAACACAGGCCCTGGAGCTAGGCTGCCTGGGTTCAGTCCCAAGTCGTGAATCACTAACAGTGTAGCCCTAATTTTGTCACATGTAAAACAGCCATAACAACAGTACCCACCTCCCAGGGATGTGACACAGGCTCAGTAATCCCATGATGACTGTTCTGCACATTAGGGTTTATGCTAAGTAGGAATGATGCTTCTGCGTCCTTAGAAGGAGTGGCCTCAGGCCTTTTATCTGATGGGCACATTTATTCAGCCAGTGCTCAATGAGTACTTACCTGTCCTTAGTCCCCAGACAGGCTCTGAAGATTCAAAGATGGATAAAACAGGCCCTTCTAAGTGACCTCCCACTCACTTACAATAGTGTGTCCTGCCTGAGTTTCCATGTTCTGCTGGCCTCTCCCTCCTGGCTCTGGCCACATTGATCACTGCATGTACTGTTCTTTCTGTGGGCATGTCCTTCCTTCGGTCCTCCCCATCCCAAGATAGTTCCTTTGTCCCAGAACTAAACTCGGGCAATAAATCCTCAGGGATGCCCTTCCCATGCCCTAGGCCAGGTCAGGTCATTTGTTCATTTTCAGTGTTTACCCCATTTATATCCACATGGATTACTGTGGCTATTGGACTGAAGGAAGGACCCGCTCTGACTTGATCTCCACTTAAATCCTCATCCTGGCATAGTGCCTGGCACACAGGATGTGCTTTGTGAACATTTGATAGATGAATGCCTAAATGACTAGGTAAATAAACATGGGGCACCAGGGGCAGCTGTTAATTTTGGGAGATGAAGCGAGAAGGACCAACAGGTCAGATAACAAGGAGCCTTGAACACCATGTGGAGGAACAGGGGCCTCTTTGTGCAGAGGGTAGGCTGGGTTTTCTTAATCCTAGGTGCACTTTAGAGGTACCCAGGAGCTTTTTTTTCAGGGGAGGGTACTGGGGATTCAACCCAGGGTCACTTGGCCATTGAGCCACATCCCCAGCCCTATTTTGTAATTTATTTAGAGACAGGGTTTCACTGAGTTGCTTAGGGCTTCACTAAGTTGCTGAAGCTGGCTTTGAACTTGTGATCCTTCTGCCTCTGCCTCCTGAGCCACTAGAATTATAGGTGTGCACCACCCTGCCTGACCCCAGGAGCTTTTAACAATTGTGATGCTCCCCCATGCTGATGAATTAAAGCAGAACCTGAGAAGGGCAGGTGCAGGTGTCCATGTACTTTAATAGTTGCGTGGTGATCCTAAAGCATGTCAGAGTTGAGAACCACTGGCCAGCAACACCACAGAATAGAACTCTTTTACACTGAGCCACCTAGCCAGTGCCTCTTGTCTGGGACTTAGGCTCAGCCCTCCTGCCTCCCTCAGTGGTACTAGCCTCAGGGAGGTCCTAGGCAACATCCACATAATCCCACCAGCTCAGCTTCCCCAGGAACACAGGCAGGTCAGGCCATGGTATCTCTAGCTCTAGTAGTTGAACTGAGCCTGACAAGCCTGGTGCTAATGGATGGACCCTCCTTTACATTGCTGGCTTCACTCATGGCTCTGCCAGGCCCCCTGGAGTGAATCCTGCTGTAACCAACTCCCAGCCCCTAGCAGATCCTCTCCCTTCCCAGCCACCAGCTGCCCTGAAGGGAGGCATCCCCATTACTGGGCCATTTATCCAGGCATCAGGAAATCAGCAGCCACATGGAAAGAACAAAGGCTCTAGATTTCCACATACCAGGGTTCAAACCTGGTGCTGCCACTTTCTGATCATGTACCCTTGGGAAGGTCATTTTCCTGTCTGAACCTCAATATTACCCCTCTGCAGAATGGGGACATTAGTACTGTAAAGTGGATTCATGAGAAGAAAATAAGAATTGTTGCCATTTCTGAGCACCCTCTTACCACCTTTCAATACCAAGCTGAGGAACAATACCTTTGGAGAGCATTCAGTATAGCAGCTAAGAACATGGCTGCTAAGCCAAATAATAATTTGTCAGGCTATTTGCAACCAGGAGGCCATAAAACTGTGTCCTGTTAACTGACAGTCCCTAAAATGATGAATTCATCTGCCAGGTCAAGTTTTTACAGAGAAGAGCAATAAAATTATTTAAAAACTTCTAAATTTTATTAGGGAATAAAGAGAAGATGGAGATAATACATGAGACGTATGACACTCTTGAATGGGGAGACGAAATAATGTCCACATGTCAGTTCTCACTTGGTTAACCTATGTTTTGATTAAAGTTCCCTAAAATTTCTAGAAGTTGTTCTGAGAAAGCCAGTTATTGCTGTTTTTTGTGGTGCTGGGAATCAAACTCATGGCCCCACATATGCTAAGCAAACATTTTGCTGCTGATCTACATTCCCAGCCCTAAGATGTTCTGAAACTTGAAAAATGATTTTTTTAAAAAAATTTTTTTAGTTGTAGATGAACACAATATCTTTATTTTATTTATTTGTTTTTATGTGGTGCTGAGGATCGAACCCAGTGCCTCACGCATGCGATGCAAGTGCTCTACCAGTGAGCCACAACCCCAGCCCCTTCAAAAATGATTTTATATGGAAATAAAAGAGCTTTTTTTCCCCTTCCCCTCTGTTTGGTTGGGGAAAAAGAAAATTCCCTATGTGAGTCCATTGTGCAGTCAAAGTCAAATACCTTTGACCTAAAACCTATTTCTTGACTTTGGCTGGCCCTAGGTGAGGTGAGGGATGGAGGTCACCTTGGATCCCACTGCCAAGCATCCCCCTCTATGGTCAACCAAAGCAATGCTCCTCCATGTGTGGGGAGCTCTTTTCTTCCCTCAGTTCCCTGAGACTCTACCTCGCTCCTTGGCGGAGCCATCTGAACCCAGTCCCTTTCTTCTCTTATATAGATGCAGCTGCCATCTTGCTGGATGAGCAGAACAAGCGGCCCTGCAGGAAGTTCCTGCTAACAGGTAAAGTGCTCTGCTGGTTTGGGTCCCCTCAGGGACCAAGAATACCTTGTCTGGCTTGTGTGGATCTCTGCAGAGTATCTTCTCCAACTCTGGACACCATCCTGAGTCCACTTTGCAGCCCAGCTTCAGCTGACCAGTTAGTCAGGGCCTCCCCATGGTTTGGAATTTGGGTCTTTCCCTGGTCTAGTCCTCAGCTTTTCAGAAGTATTGATTTGACTGCTCAGTACTCATCTCACAAAGACAACTATACTTCAAAGAGATACAGACCTTAGTAAGCAAAGGCAGCAAAGACAGATGAAAGTAAGGGTAGGAAAAATAGGACAAGCCAGGAGAATAATTAGTCTCCATGTTTGCTCTTGAGGTCTGTGTACTAGAAAGTTTGGCCCTGAGCTTCCTGGAAGCCACGGCAAAGAGGAAAACCACAGTGGTTTGTAAGGGAACTTAGCCCTGGGGAGAGGTACTGTGGGTGATTTAGGGAAGCCAGATGAAAGGCCTTGTTCTTCTCAGGAAATGGTGTTGCCCCCCAAATAGTCACCAGGCCTGCAGATCAGGAGCTCTCCCATAGACTTGGCTTTGAGGTACATTTGACACTGGGAGGTTACACTGATGTAGGATACCACCATGCTCCTGTTATTTCCAGATACTTTGGTTTCCTTGTTTGAGCCTGGAAAAACCACCCAAACTTTGGTTCCTCCATAGCAAAGGTGCTACTGAGGTCTTTGTTTTTTAGAGAGAGAGAGAATTTTTATTTTATATTTTTTAGTTTTCGGCGGACACAATATCTTTGTTTGTATGTGGTGCTGAGGATCAAACCTGGGCCGCACGCATGCCAGGCGAGTGCGCTACCTCTTGAGCCACATCCCCAGCCCCTGAGGTCTTTTTTTAAATAGATTTTTTTGTTGTTGTTGTAGATGGACACAATACCTTTATTTTATTTGTTTTTTATTTTTATGTGGTCCCTGGGGATCAAACTCAGTGCTTCACACATGCTGGGCAAGCACTCTACCACTGAGCCACAATTCCAGCCCCTGCTGAGGTCTTTTGGAGGAGCAGTCCAGCTGCTCATGCAAGCCAGGTGGGCAGGTGGGGCTTCAGGTAGGGGCACAGCATGTGCAACAGCCTGGCATGGAGGAGAAAGCGTATTCTTTCAGGAACCCACATGTAATTCATGGAGGTGGGGAGGAGGGGTTGGTGATGAGAGACAGCCTGCAGAGATCTGTGCAGCCCAGTCCTGACTCACTTTGATCAGGTTTGGTCCACCAGGACTGCTGAGTGAGAGTGGGACCAGAGACCCTAAAACCTTGTTTCTAAAAAGTCAGAACCCATCATCAGGGTGCCCTCAGCCTGTAATAGGCGCCCTTCTTGAATGGCAAATAACTCTTTCTTCTTGTTGCAGGCCAGTGTGACTTTGGCTCCAACTGCAGATTTTCCCACATGTCAGAGCGAGACCTGCAAGAGCTGAGCATCCAGGTGGAGGGTGCGTCTCGGCAGGGGCCCTATGCAGGGCGGGAATGGAGTGCGGGCAAGAGATGTGGGATCTGTGACTGGGGAAACTGCTCTGCACCTCCCCTCCTGTCCCTCAGTAAAAGCCATCATGTGGGGCAGACCAAGGTCTGCTCAGGGTGATAGGGAGTCCCCAATTCCACAATGTGAGGTGGGCGTCAGAGATACAGCTGTGTCTCCTGAAAGTGAAAAATTTATGGCTCCCACCTGGGAGCTCTGAAAGTGCCCCACTGCCCACACGCTAACCCGGCAGGTGTGGTGGGTCCCTCCCTCTCCCCCTCCATCAGGCACCATAGGAATCCCTATTCAACACTTGGCAGATCCCCTTTAGCGCACTTGGGAAAGGGGAATGAAGAAAGCACTTTTTCCTCCCTCAGGATCCTCATAGCCTAGTGACTTCTGGAGGGGCAGGGCAATTTCAGCTTCTGTAGAAACAGGCCTGGGAGCCATTGGGCAGCTCGATGCTGGCTTTCCAATTACAGAACAAGGAGGTTCCCTCTTAGAGGGCTTTTTTGGGGGAGGGGGAGTAAGAGGTATTTTTTGGCAGGATAGGGGGTACCAGGGATTGAACTCAGGGTCAGTCAATCGCTGAGCCACATCCCCAGCCCTACTTTATATTTTATTTAGAGACAGGGTCTCACTGAGTTGCTCAGTGCCTTATTGTTGTTAAGGCTGGCTTTGAACTTGCAATCCTCCTGCCTCAGCCTCTCAAGCTGCTGGGATTACAGGTGTGTGCCACTGCACCTGGCCCTCTTAGACATCTTAACTGATCTCCTATGACCCCTTCATTGAACAGATGAAGAAACCAAGGCCAGTACTCAGACCTCAGACCATAGGACCTTGAGAGAGCCCCACAGTGAGTTAGAGACTGACTCTGGGTCTCCCAGGAGGCTGCTATCCATTCTTCTCTGTCCGGCTGCCTTAGGGAGCTCTTGAATACCTGGGGCACCTTGATCTTTGTCCTCATCCCTTGTTAGGCTTCACTTCCCTCTGCCCAGTTGGACCCTACGGGCTCTATGCCCTCCCCTGGGGAGCCAGTACAACAGCTCTGGCACTGACACCGGGTTTCCAGGAGCTCTCTCTGGGTGGAAGTGAGGCCTCATGGCACCAGCCTGCAAGTCCTGGCAGTGCTGATGTCTCCAGCTCCCCATGCGCCACAGGCTCTCAGGGAATGGTTAGCTTGTGGTGGGGAGCTCAGGCTGAGATCGTATCTAGTAGAGATGGAGATAGGGTGAGGCCCAAGGAGGCTGGCATTGTGGATGGTCTTGGCTCTTCCACATCCTCTGTAACCTTGGCACATGGCTTGACCTCTTGGAGACAGTGTCCTGACCTGTCAAACGTGATGATGCCCTGTGCAGTGAGCCCAGGGCCAGCCCCCAAGCGTTGTCATGCCATGAGTTTGTTTTCCTCTGGCCCATGGCCCATCCCAGACCACTTGGAGATAGACCCCATCACCCTCTCACACCCAGGTTGTATGAACTCAGACCATTTGTTTCCTGGCTTTAGTTCAATGGCAGTGTTTTTTTGTACAACATTATATGAGAAGAAAAACCAGAAAACTGAGGCTCATGCCTTGTCTGGAGACCTGGCAGGTGGCAGAACCAAGACTCAACCTTGTTCTACTGCCGATTTTGACCCCTTGCACCTGAGATTTGAACCCCTCCTGAGGGCTAGGCTCTTTACACTCATTGTCCTGTTTCCAGCTCCCCAAAGCTTGGGAGGCAGCCATCGCTATCTCCCTTCAATGGGGAGCAGAGCCAGGCCTGTAGCACCAGGTCATGGAATGCAGATAGGCTCAAGCTGTAGGGGCAGTAAAGGGACAAGCCAGCAGCAGTGCTCCTGGCCTACCAGCCTGCATTTCTCTGGAAGATTGCTGCAGCATCCCAGGACTTCCCCCGAGCTGGCCAGTTGCTGTTACTTTGCGGGAGGGTGGGGTTCAGGCAGGCAGAATTGTGCCCCTCATCTTCCTTTTGTCTCCCTATTTCCCACAGAGGAGAGGCGGGCCAGGGAGTGGCCTCTGGACACCCCCGAGCTCCCTGAGGGCCACCTGGAGGACTGGCTGGAGAAGAGAGCCAAGCGACTGAGCTCAACCCCGAGCAGCAGGTATAGACTCCCAGGTATTTCTGTGCTGCTGGGGGCAAGACCCCAGCCAGCCTGTCCTTTGGTCTTTTGCTAAAGTTGAGGAATCTCCATGAACTTCCTCAATTCAAGGGCCATGGTTAGACTCTTCCCCTACCCTCCTCCAGAGATCCCTATGAGTAGGGCTACAGTGGAGGCTCTTGGGTCCCCAGGCACTGGCCAGAGGGGGTATACATTTAAAGGTACCTGTCCTTGGTCCCCACCTTTTATGTCTCATCCCCCTCTGGCAGTGTGTGCTGGTGGTAGGGGAAGTGTTGGCCAGGTTGACTCTACAGCACTAAGTCCATTGCTAGAGAGATGGACTTGAGCTGTGGTGGCCAAGCTCCCAGTGGTCCATCATCCACTGCCTGTCCCAGGGCCCCACAGATGGGAAACTGAGGCTCATGGAGACGTTCAACTTGCTCAAGGGCACACAGCTAGGAATAGGCAGAGCAGGGACTGTACAGGGGCTGACAACATCATTCTCCCACGCCTCCCTAAGGGGGAGTGGCCTGAGCACTCAGAATGCTCAAAAATGGACAGGAACTTCTCATACAGGGAGCATGCTGGGCCAGGGGCCCTCAAATGTGGGCTGCATGCCATCTCAGACCCTCCCCTCTCAGACACAGCCCACACTATACATTAACACAGAGAAGCACAGAGATAGGCAGGAGCTTCCGCAGCCACCTAGCATCACAGCCAAAGTCCAGGGCTCCTGAGCTCCCCGCTGCCAGTAATGGAGAGGGGGAGGAAATGGGAGGAAGAGAGGGTACAAAAGGGGACCAAGGGGTGTGCTTGTGAGCTGCACATGACTGTGTGCAAGTTGCCCTACCCTGGGCCACCTTGATTCCCCATCTTGCAGTAGCACTTCAGGCCCTAATTGCTCTGTGGTATGGTCTCATGGGATGACAACCTGACCTGAGCCAAGAGGGTCTGGTCAGAGAAGTCCATGGACTTCCCTTGGGGCTGTGTCAGAAGGTGAAGGCAAATTTCTTGGACCAGTGGAAAGAGATGATTAAGGTCTTTTAAAGTTAATTTTGTATTTTACCTTTATTCTAAATATGTGCCCAGTATACCCCTACCTTAAAACTATATAGTTGGACAACACTCAAATGTTGGAGTGTGCCATCCCTGCCTTTTGGACCTGTCTGAAGGGATTGTGACTTTGGTCATCTGGGTGCCCCCTGTTGTTACCAGCCATCTTCCAGGGATCCAGATCCTGAATGCCAAGTTACTTCTGCTCATATGGTGGAGGGTTGGTCTGACTAGGGAGTTCTGGGGATCCCCATTTTCCTGAGATCACTTCAGTTCAGTCTCTGCTCTGCACCACTCCTTGGAACTGGTCCCATATGAATGAGTTCCTCCCAACCTCATGTTGTCCTGGCCACTTACGGCCCTGCTTTTGCCCTGTGGTGTCTCCTGGGAGTGAGTTATACCCTGAATACCTCTTAGGGCTGTGAGGAGGATCCAGGAAGACCCTGTGGTCTCCAGTCTAGCTGGATTGGAGCTGCTAATATGGCAGTAGCAGTTTTTGGAATGGTGCCTACAACTGGGACCCACCTTGGGCTCTGGGGAGCAGGGTCTAAACTGCTCTGCCAGGTCACTTTTCCTCTGGCCAATCAACTTGGGCACTTCCAAGAGATCTGCTTTCTCCACAAACATTCTCTGCCCCTTCCCCACCTGTTCACCTGCCTCCTGAAGGCTTCAAGCCAATATGAATCATTCTTTGGGCAGAACAGACCTGTACAGCCTTAAGAAAAAAGAGTTGTTGGAAAGGAGGTGACCTTTTATTCTTGCTGTTGCCATTGCTACCTTGGTCTCCCATAGTCCTCTCCCTGCAGGGTAGTTTTGGGAAACATGATACCTCTGCTCATCGGGGCTGTGCTTCTGCGTCCATGAACCCCTCCTGTAGGGTTGTAGGGAATTAGATTCCAGCCTCTGGGTTGTTCTATTGTGGCTCTCCTAGCTGGCCATAACAGCCCTCTCCTAGGTCTCTCCCCTCCCCTGAGCTCTTCCAGTTCATTCTCCATATTACAGCCCCAGCCAGCTTCCAAAACACACTCTGGCCCTGGGCCTCCCCTGCTTAACCCCTCCCAAGTCCACCTCCACTTTGGGAGGGCCTGGATTCTACAACCTAGTTCACAGGGCCTAAGGGAATCTCCCTGCTGGCTACCAGACTCATGGGGTCACCTGATCACCTGTCATACCTAGCCTGTCAATCACAGTGGACTCTTTAGCAGTCTCTTAGATGGACAGTCATTTGTGATTTCTGGGAACCCCATGCATGTGGTTTCCTCTGCCTAAAACTGCCTCTGCCAACCCCACCAGCCTGTGAGCTTTAGCACTCTAAGACGTGGCCCCTTCTAGCCCCAGCTCCCCTTCACAATCTTGAGCAAGTGTGGGTGTCCCCAGGGCATGGTGACTACATGTGTGTGCATTTAGGGGAACAGTGTGGCCAGCCTAGATGCCTGTTACCTGGGTATTAATGTGTGGGGACCAGTCTGAGGACTTTAGGTAGCCCCCTTTTCCTCTTTGGGTGTCTGTTTCCTTCCTGGGGAACAGATGGCTGCCTGACCCACCTGGGACCACATAGACCTACAGACTGAGCAGAACCCCACAACACACAGTGAGCTGAGCCAACTTTCCTTGTCAACATGGGGACACGGAGGCTCTTGAAGGTGCAGCCTGGTGGCATTTTTGCTCATTCCCTCAACAGACTGACCCTGAGGGATCTGCCACGAGCAGACAGTGGCAGAGGGAGGGAGCAGCTGGCTTTAGACACACAGACTAATCCCCAGCCAGTTCAATGCTCGGCCCTGCTTCCCATTGTTGGCTCTTCTGATTGTGACTTTATCCCTCTTAATCTCCCCTACATACCCCTCTCTGGGCCACAGCTACTGTTCTGGCCCATCCACCTCCATAAGACTCTATTTCCTTTTGGTAAGGACCACAGCTGGGGATTTGCCAGGGAGCTGCTTCTGTCCTTACACACAGGGCAAACAGGCCATGCTGGAAGCCTCAAGTAGAGTCCTACCCCATGTACCTGCGTCTCTCTACTCTGTGCCACGGCTGCAGGTATGGGCTGTAAGGCCCAGGGCCTGGCACATCTGGGACCCTAGCAAGGCTCCGGTATCTGTGAGCAGACTCAGGGGTTGCCCTTTCTCTGTTGGGTGCCTCGGGGTAGGCAGGGACACTGGACTGAGCCTTGAACCCAGTAGCTGGGTCCCAGCTGCCTGGAAATGTGCCCCATTTGCTAGAGGAAGGGCCTGAGGCTTAGAGGCTGGGGCTTCCCAGGATCACACCCCCTGGGGAGCTCTACTGTCACTGTGACTCCATAGAGAGTCCCAGCTCCCGCAGTTGTGGCCTCCTCCACCCTCAACCTTCTGTTTATGAAATTTCCCCAGCACCATAAATCATGTCAAGAGCTGCTTTCTGTGCTTTCCAGCAGGCAGAAGCCCATTGAGTAGGGGATGTCCCTGTTCCTCTCACAATGGGAATCCTAGAGGCTGCAGTTAGGGCTCCCAGAAGTTCTTGACCCTGTACTATCAGGCCCAGAGAAGGGTAAGCTGAGTGGGTGGGGAGAGGCAAACTCTCAGGGCTGCTGATCACAGCCCCCACCCCTTCCTCCACCTCAGAG
The DNA here is from genome assembly GCF_964194105.1 of Spermophilus citellus. NCBI lineage: Eukaryota > Metazoa > Chordata > Mammalia > Rodentia > Sciuridae > Spermophilus > Spermophilus citellus. The sequence continues at coordinate 116,666,932 of NC_138184.1, read as the reverse complement.
GCCTGAGACCTGTCCTGACCTCTCACAGAAAACCCAGGCCCTTCTCTTTCTGCAGAGGGCTGGCCACTGGGCCCCCAAGCCTGTTAGAAGCTTCCAGGGCTCACCTTTCATGAAGGCTAGGGCATGGGGTGGGGTGGGGTGGGGTGGGGTGTGGCTAGAACAAAGGCAACTGAAGGGGCAGGGAGAAATGTCTGAATTGCATTCTAGCCCTTCGTCCTCCATCCCTTGCGTCACCTAGACAAGTGAGGACTCCTTGCACCTCTCAGTTGTCTCATCTGAAAAAAAGGGTTCATGTGAGATTCTTGAGGTCTTTCTAGGCCCTGGTCTCTGGTCCACAATAGTGCCTAGTCTGTAAGAGCTCTTGGTATAGTTGAATAACTGTGTCATTCAGCACACAGTTACTGTGTCGCCTCTGCATGTCAGGCCTGGCTCTGGGCACTGGGGTAAAAAAATGCCATTCCTACCCCAGTCTTTACCCTCTGAGCACTGCAAGCCCGAGGAGACAATACACAAGCTCCCAGGTGAATTCAAAGTGCTTTGTAGCCTGAGGGAGGTCCGGTATGGACAGGTCTGAATGTGGCATAGTTGAAAGGGTGGGGGGAGGCTGCCTCCATCCGTCTCAGTCAGCTCCTGTAGGTCAGGGTACCACAGATTGGGCACAGAAGATGCCTTTCCATCGATGGCACTTCCCATGGGCCCTGGGGTGGTGGTTTGGGAGAGGTGAATGTTAAGGACAGTGAGTAGCATGAGAAATGAGGCTTTTTAAAACATTTTAGACAATATTTTTTTTCGGATTTCAAAGGCTTGCGTGCTTGCAAAACTTTTGGAAAGTATAAAGAAGTAAAAAAAACCACCCATAATTGCACCACTCAGAACCAGTTAACATTTTGCTGTGTCTTCCAGGTTTTTTTTATGCATTTATATATGTTATATATCTTTAAACAAAAATAGTATCATGCTATATACATTATTTTATAAGCTGCTTTTTTCCCTACTCACATAGTATGTCTCTCCTCATCAGTGCATATATGTCTGCCTAATTTTTACACAGGCTGCATAGCATCATTCTCCACTGGACGTGCATATGTATTTAATCAGTCCCCCACGGGTGGACACTAAGGTTATTTTTGTTTTTCTCAAAGCCATTCTTGTAGCTCAATATCTGCCTACAACCTCACTGTTTCCTTGGGCTCAGTTCCTGGAGAGGAGGTTGCTGCCTCTAAGGGTCTGTGTGTTTTCAAGTCTGTTTCCAGAAGGGCCATGCAGGCAGCTGACCCTCCCTAGCCAGGGTGGTGGGAGGGAGAGCTGGATCTGGGCTGTGCTCCAACCCAGGCCTCAGTTGCACCTGCTCTAATTCTCTTTCTCCTTCTCTCCAGGGCTGAACCCATCAGAGCCACTGTCTTCCAGTACCCCATAGGCTGGCCGCCAGTCCAGGAGCTGCCTCCATCCCTGAGGGCACCCCCACCCGGGGGGTGGCCCCTGCAGCCAAGAGTGCAGTGGGGTTGAGCCCCTTGCCCCTGCTCATCTCCTACCTGGTCAGCGCTTATCTGTCACAATAAAGACAATTGCTCCTACTGGGGAGGCCGAGCCCTCTGCCTGTTATGTCCCCAGAGCCTCTGAGACTGTAGGCCTGGTCTCCCCAAGCCTCAAAAGTCCCCCATACCAGCTGCAGACCTGGTCCCAGTCTGTGCTGGGCAGCTTCACCCTCTGCTTCACCCACCCGCCCTCCTGGGATGTCTTGAGAAGATGGAGAAAACTTGCAAGTGTATAAAGAAAGCCTCCCTTGGTTTGGCTGTGCTTCCCTAAACCCGTGTTCTCAGCTCCTCCTTTCAACCCTTTCCAGGGGACAGGCAGGGCAGGGATGAGACAAGGTCCAGGGTGATCTGTCCTCTCTGCCCTTCTTCAACAGAGACCAGCAGAGGCTCAGTTCAGCCAGGCAAAGGGTGTGCCAGTGTGGCTCCCTCGTCACCCAGGTGATAAGTGGCCCCAAGGCTGGGGAGAGGAGCACAAGGACTCCATCTGCCATTCCAGCCCTAGCAGAATTTGCAGCCCCTGCATCTTCCCATGCTGAGCTAATGCCACAGGTTTGGGATGGCATGTTTGGGGCAGGGACAGGAGCTGGGTCTCTGGCCTTGAGGGTGCAGAAGAATGGAGGGAGGAGGGGGCAGAAGGCGGGCCCTGGGTTTGGGAGAATAGCTTGGTCACACCTCCTGGCATTGACAGAGGTGAACTATGCCAGCTCCTCCACCCAAGGGCTGGCCCAGGGGCCCTCCCAAGGTCTGCCAGGAGGAGTACCCAGGCCAATGGGGAGATCACACAGGCTGCTCAGGCCAGTTGAGGCCTCCTGGCCCCAGCTCTGTTCCCTTCCTAAGCTGGACTACAGCTCTGACCTCTGTGCTGGGGACCAGGATACCCTTGGTCACTGGGCCTTTGCTAGGATGGGTTGGGGGCAGAAATTCAGGGGCCTCAGGGCCATCTCAGATGCCCCATCCTACCATGAGCTTGTGCCCTTCCTGAAAATCCCTGAGGAAAACCTGAGGCCAAATCTGTCCCTCTGAGCCTCAGGTTCCTCACCTGTGAAATGGGCAGGCTCAGGCCCTAGCAGGTACATGGGGGAGGAGGGCTAGTTTGGGTCAGAGGAAAGGACTCAAGAGACCCAGCCTTGTTTCCTTCTCTAGAGGAGCTTTCTGCCCCCACCTCCTCCACCCTGCCCACAGCTCTGGAAAACCTCAGGGATTAGAGCTGTGGTAGGCAGGTGCCCTCTCTGGGCACAGGGACCACAGCAGTGGCTGGGTCCTGGGGTTCCTGTACAAGGCCCTCATTTCCCAGGAGCCCCTGGACAGCAGGAAGAGTTAGCGCTACATACAGGCTAGGTAGGGGTAGGGGCCGGGGGCCGTCCTCGGGGCCACCACCAGGTTCTCCGCAGCCTAGCCACAGCTCCATGCAAGGGCCATGGGGTGAGAGGGGTGGGGGTCACCAGACGTCCAGGCCCTGAAATACACAGGATATTGGTCCAGAGCCAGCTGAGGGAGAAGGGCTGCAGGTGGTGGTGGGTGGGAGTGGGCCCAGCACTGCACGTGCCAGACCAGGTGCCCAGGTGGCACTTATTTCATGCCGCTGCGCAGCACCTGGTTGGCTGCAATGAGCATGACGCTGATGATGAAGGCAATGGCGAAGGCGCAGATCAGACTCTTGCGGACACATGTCTGGCGGATCTGCTGGTTGGAGCAGGCTGCGGCCACCCACGGGGAGCACCAGGGAGCAGAGAGAAGGAGACACAAAGCGGTAGAATCAGAAGCTGCCTACACTTTGGCACGCAGTCTCAACCCATGGGAACACAGGGACACAAAGCTTGGGACACACAGGAAGCCACCCCCCACCCTGCCAGCCCCACTCTGCAAACCCCTGGTATGTCCTTCTGCTCAAGTGGCTGAGCTGTCCCAGGGGCCTGTCACTCACTTTCCACATCCACAGGGCACTCCTCGGCTGTGCCCAGGTGACTCTCCTCCTCTGTCATGATGATGTTCTCTATGTCCTTCATGGACAGGTGCTCACAGAAGGTGTCATAGAGCAGCCGCTTCAGCTCATCCACCGTCAGCTTCTGCATGTCGCACTTGGGGCAGGAGGAGGAACAGTGCTCTGGCCACCACCCCACCCAACACCCTGCAGTCACAAAAGCCCAAGGACGGTCCTCCAGATTCTGAAGGACTGGAAACTCTTGCTTCATTCCTACGGCATCCTTGACCGACACCTGCCTCTCCCAGTGAGCCCATGGCCCCCCAATAGAGAAGACATGCAGCGGACAGAAGCCTGGAGTGGTCATCTCCCCTTTACAAACCCCTAAGTCTCTCCAAAGCCCTGAGTCCCAACCAACCAGGACATACCTTCCAGAAGACAGTGTCAAAGTCAGTGCCATGGAACTTCTCTGGGATCCCCGAGGTGGAAAGCTTGGGTCCCAGGAGGGTCACAAACTCCTCAAAATCTACCTGGCCATCACCTAGAGTGGGCACAGGTCCAATCAGATTGTCAGGCTGAAACCTACCTGGGGCGGGCAGGGCAGTTCCTGCCCTCCTTTGGGACTTGGGATGGAGTCCTGGCATATCAGGTAAGTGCCCTTTTTAAGTCTTGAGTCAATTTCAGGGGCACCTAACATGCCACGCTCTGGGCTAATATGGAGACCACCAAGTGTGATGAGGCCCCACGGGGGAGGGTGGAGGTGGAGAGCAGCAGGTGGCCCCAGAGTTCACTCAGTTTACACAAAACCATCCAGGGCTCCCCAGCACCCTGTTGCTGACCAGGGCCGGTACAGGGCCAGACATCGCCTCCGCCATACAGGCAGGAAATGAGGTTCAGGAGGGGGTGACCTGCTCTCTTGAGGTCTCTGGTGGGATGAAGCAGAGGGGACTTGGCATTATTGGTCTTTCTCATGAATTTTTCCTTAATAAAATGTCAAGTGGTAAAAACAACTCAATGATTTTGTTTGGGATGGTGGAAGCTGGGGATATATTTATTATAAACTCTCAATTTTCCATATTTCTCAGTCTACAGAGTGAGATGAGAAGAGCAGTCTTTGAGCCCTGCATGTGGCTAGGGCTATCTGGCCTCGATTCTCCAGGGTGAGAAATGGGGCCAGATCTGGCTACAACCTGCAACAGACTTTGGGGTGGCTTGGAGTAGGGGAAATAAGAGGCCCAGGGTAGACTAAGCCTCAGTGACTCAGGCCCCAGACCCTCCCCCATCCCTGGGGCCCAGGTGAAAGGGCCAGGGCTCACCATCCATGTCCAGCCGTTGAATGATAACCTCCAGCTCCACCTCGTTGGGCATGTAGCCCAGGGAGCGCATGGCCGTACCCAGCTCCTGCTTGGAGATGAAGCCATTGCCATCACGGTCAAACACCTTGAAGGCCTCGCGGATCTCTGTGGGGGGAGCAGAGCAGTCTGGAACCTCAACCCTGTCCCCAACAGCCCCCTTGTCAGACCCCTGGGATCCAACCAACCCAAAATATGCAGATCTGGTGAGAAACAGTCACAGGATGGCCCAAGGGTTCACTAGTGGTGCTGTATTCTGGGGTCTCTGGGCAGGCCGAGCCAGGCTGCAAAGGAGTACCTGGCCCTTTGCGGTGACTGTCCCCTGGAGTCTGACCATGCCAGGCTCCCAGAGCCTCTCCTGATGAGCTCACGACGCCCCCGTGTGGTAGGTACAGGGAGGATGCCAGGCTTGCCAGGCCAGGGCTTCTCCTCTCATTCCCACCCCTTCCATCTCTCTCTCTCCTTCATCCCCACCTCCTGAGCTTCCTCCCAAGACTCAGCTCCTTAACAGTGGCCAGCACTCGCTAATGACAGCCACATGAGGCGTCAGCAGCTCCAGCTAATGGGCTCCCAGCTGGGCACATACTGCCTACCAGTTTCGGGGAAGACAGAGGTGGGGTGGAGGGGCCCCACCAGGCTCATGCTAGATCAGATGTGGGAGTCTCCTCCCCATTGCACAGAGGGAAAAACTGAGGCCTGAGAACCTGGGTCACTTAGTTGGGGAACAACACACTTGCAGAGTATGACCTTGGACCGGCCTCAGTCTCACCCATAGCAAAATGGGTGGAATGATGCGAGGATGACATCCAGGAACCATGAATGAGGTCCTAATTTCTCACCTTTGTTCCTCCTCTGCTTCTTTAATTATCACAGCCCCAAAGGGCCCCTCTGGGGGACAAATCTCAGTCCACTAGCTCCAGTTCCCTGGAGGTCTTTCTTCACTTAGCAGCCTGCTGGCCTTTGCCTAAATTGTCCCATGGGTGGGTTTTCAGCATGCAGAGTTGAACTCCTTAGAGACACAGGAATGCCCCCGTGCTCCCCACCTAGACACTGAGTCCTGAAGAGGCTGGGCAGCCAGCTTCTGGACAGGCTGATCCAGGACTTAATGCCGGGGTCTGTGAATCCTAAAACTGCTTTAAGAATCCTACACTTTGGGGTTATTCCTTGGTCTCTGGGGGACAGGGGAGCCCAGCTCAGCCTATTGGTTCTACCACAGACCAGGAGCCATGGCTTACAGCCAGATGGTTTGAGCTGAGGTCAGAGTCTCACAAGTATGTCTGAGACAAACACAGGGAAGCCCCTCGAGTTGCCTAGGTACATTTCAAGGAAAGCTGAGAATCTGGAGCTAGGGAAACGGCTGAGCTGAGAGATTTGGGCCAGGCCCAGGGTTTCTGCAAACTTTAGACTCTGGAAACTCTAGGCCAACTCCCACCAAGCATTTTCCTAAGCCACCAAGGAAGCAGTGTGCTCCCCCTGACCAGAGTGTGTAACAGGCATGGCACCCACAAGGCTCACTCTGAAGAGCCTGGGAGTCTCTGGGTAGAGATGGAGGCAAATACGCACACACACAAACACACGTGGGTTTCTGGACAGTGCCAACCCAGCCCTAGGCTCTGGCCATTCCAAGTACTGAACTCTAGCCCCCAGGGGCCCCTCTCAGGCCTGGACATCAGCATTGCTGTATCTCCAGGAATATGCAGCTCCTTTTACCTGGAACGCTCTTCCTCTCCCTATTGCCACCTCCCATGCAGCCCCAGTTCTCAGCCTGGACAGTCCATCTCCCTAATGCCCTCCCTGCCCCTGCCTGACCTTGGCTCTCCTCTGGGGCCCCAAAGACCTGCTCTTCCCCCACACTGAACGGTGAATTATGACTGCTGTAACGGGGGAATCTTAGTCATGACTTATCCCCATGACCTGAGACAGGGCCTGTCACTCAAGCATAAACATTTGCTGGATGAATGACGAAACTGAATAACTGATGTGGGGACCCACCCACGGGGGCACACAGAGAAAGCAGCTGAGCAGAAGTTCATGTACCGCACCGCTCGACGTGAGGCCGTCACTCGGAGCCTGCTAACAGTCAGCAATGGGAAGAAGCAGGAAGGGAGGCTGAGGAGGCTGCCTGTCCCCTTGCCCAGCCTTCCAAGGGCAGCACCCTCACCCACCCTGTGAGCCATCCACAGAAGAGGGAAATGGAGCAAAGGCAGAGGTGGAGGACCACCCTCGGGCCGCTAACCCAGGGACTTGATTGGGGCAGGGGGACCCAGCATCGGGTACCACGTTTCTCCAAGTCTTTGGTCTCCCCCTCTCTACAGTCTTCTTTGGGCATCTCAGGGTGGGCTGGCAAAGCCCTGGACACTGAAAGTTGCAGAGGCAGCCCCCTTCATCCCTCCCGTGAGCTGAGTTCCCAGATGTTCCTTCCACCTTGCCAGAGCTGCCTCAACTGGAACCCAACTCCTTTCCCTGGAGACCCTGAGGAAAGGCACCACACAGGAGCAGAGGCAGTGGAAGGAAGGCAGGCGGACAAGAGGCTCTGAGGCAGCCCAGCAGGTCCCAGGGCCATGTCTCAGGCAGGACTGACCTCCCAAGGCCACTAGGTAAATCCACAGCCTTCCACCTCCCCATCCACGTGTCCCTTCACGCACCCTTCACTGCACAACCAGTTCGTACCACAGTCCGGGAGCCCCGTCACCCCACTAAGCCCCTGTGCCCACACAGACCCAGTTCAGGCTCCACCTTCCTTGGTCAGGGAGGCATCCTGATATCACACAGACCCAGGTTCAAAACCCAACCTCCTCTACCCTGGCTGGGTGACCTTGAGTTTGCTCACCTGTACAATGGGACTTTCTGGGATGATTAAGCAAGAAAATCAAGCGTGTAAGTGCTGGCCAGGCCTGTAAATCAGACTGTCCCAGATGGTAGTGCCAGAAGGAGAGGGAGAACTTGGGATGCCAAGCTGGTCTGCCCACTGCTGGGGCCAGGACCCAAGGCCTGGGCTTAGGTTCTGGCTCTGCTGTTCCGAGCCAGGTGACTTGGGCAAGGCACTTCCCTCTCAGAGCCTCAGGTGCCTGGTCTGTGAAATGGGGATGAGACTCCTGCCTGATGGCTGAGGCCTGGCCTCTGTGTGTGTAGGGGGCGGAATAAGGAGTAGGTGGTCCCTGAGAGGCATAGATGTCATGACTCCCAGTCACTGTGTGCCATCAACATATCACAGCCTAGCACATTTCCCCGAAAGCCTTGCTCTCTTCCTGCCGCATGAGGCCAGGGTAAACCTGCTGTGCTCCATCTTGGCATGGGGATGCCTGGCTCAGGAATGGACTGGCAGGGCCACCGGGTTTCCAGGCTAACATTGTACCCCACCTGACACCCCAGGCTAACATCCCCCAGCCCCCTCCGTAACCTGTAGAGTTATGTCAGGGCCTGAGTCCCTAGCAGGCCCCAAAGGCCACCAGCGCTCTGTCAAGAGAGCCCGAGTCCAGAGAAGGGGCACGGAATGGAGGTCACTGGAAGGGGCAGTGTCCATTCTCTGCAGAGGCTGTCATTTCCGCGGCATTGGCCCTGCGCCCCACCTCTTCAGCCTCCCTGAGTTTTTGGCCTGTGCAGAGGCGGCTGCTGGGCTCAGGTTGCAGGGACCAGAGGCAGAAAGGAGACTACCCAGGCTCCTCCTCCCCAGAAGGTCCCCACTTGGCCATTCTCAATGCAGTCTTCAGTGTCTTCCTGGACAACCCCAAAACCCTGCCCGGGTGGCCATCTCCCTGCCTACATACTCTTTTCTCCTGTCTCTGGCCAGAAAGGGTGATGGCTTGCAGCTATTTCATTCCCACCCTCAGGTGCTCAAGCCCACTGATGCCTTGGGACCCCTGGAGGCCTCTGCTGTGGGTGCCTGGCAGAACCGGGGTGCTTCGCAGCCATAGTGTGTCATACAGAGGGAATGTGACGGAGCTCTTCCCATTCCCTCAGTGGGGCTGCGTAGGCCCCAGACCAGCTCTGCCCAGCCATGCCCCTACCCTATCAACTGCCATCCAGAGTTCCCCAGGGCCACAGGTTCCCAAGTGCTTCTGCCAGACCTAGCCCCCCACCTTGCCTTCCTCACCCAGTTTCTTGAACACCCTACAGCCCCGCCTCACGGACACTACACACTCCAGGCTTATATTCCTCCAGCGTCCCCTCTTCAATCTCCCCTGCTGTGATGGTGGGACCCCTGACACGCTGCCAGGCCTTGTCCTGAGTACTTTCAATGCATCTTCTACCTGCAGGACCCCCCTGGAGAGCAACATCAACCCCTTCCTTACATACAGGGAAAACAAGGCTGAGAGAAGCAAGAGATTGTCCAAGGTCACTCCATGAGCAGAGGGTACAGAGATCTGAACTTAGCTTTATCTGGTTGGGAAGCCTTCATCCTAAGGCTGCCCTCCCCATCTCCTTTCCTCATCTTCCTCCCTACGCAGACTGACTGCCCCCTGGATTTCAATGAAGGCAGGCACAAACGGCAGTGTTTCATCCCAGTCTGCCTGGCTCCCTCTTTCTGGCACATGTGGCTCCCCCACGAAGGGCCTCCTCCCAGCCAAGGGCCTGGGTCTTATCCATACAGTCCCAGGGAAGGAGCACCAGTGGAGCACTAAAGAGGCAGCAGAAAAGGGATCGGTGCCAGGGATGGCCACTCTTTTTACCCTGCCCTGGCATTCAAGGACCCCTGCAAGGAGCCCAGGACCTTCGAGGGCTTCTGAGGTTCCTGCAGCGGAGAAGAGGGTCAGTCAGTCTTTGTGTCTTCATTTGTAGATGCCCACAGGCCAGGAGATGGCCCAGAGCCACCCTGGTATCTGCTGGTCCCATGCCCTCCACCCGATGGCTTCAGGGAGGTCCCTGCCCTTCAGGTGCCCCCTGCACTAGGGCCCCTCTGCTGGCCCAGGAGAAGGGGGCGGGAGAGAAGCAGGGAGTGTGTTTGGTGTGATGGTGACTAACGCCACTGGGCTCCTGCCAACATGTCGGCTAGGTGGCCCAAGGGGAGCCTGCAGCCTCCTTGCCCCTGGACTGCCCACCCTGTGGCCCACTCACCCCTGCATCCCGGCCCACTCTCTGATTCTCTCAGAGCATGCACTCCAGGATTGAGGATCAGGGAAGGAGGGACCCAATGAGGCTTAGAGCTGGGGTGCCAGGGTCATGTTGGAGGTGCTTGGAGCAAGGGAAGGGAATGAGGTAAAAGCTGCCTGGGGTGTGGGGAAGCATGTGGCCCCCTGTTTGAGTGACCAGAAGGAAATGACCAGGATGAGGGTCTCTGGAGGGGGAAACGGGCAGGAGGTCTGGTTGGCCCAAGGCAGGAGGGAATGAAGATGGGAAAAAGATGGCCTATGCCCCTTCCCTTGCCTCTTGCCCCTCATCATGCCCCCTTCTTTTCCCAGGCCCTAGACGAAGCTCTGAACCATGGGCTTTGGTCTAGAGAGGGTGGGACTTGGGCTTTGGGAATGAATGATAAGGACAGGGCAGGGAAACCAGTGTCCCTCCATCTCTCCTGCCTGCACCAGAGCCCAGACCTGGTCTCCAAAGCTTTCCTAGAACCCAAGGGTTTGTGTGGGTTGTTGGTGAGGAGCAGGTGGCTCCTGGTCTTGTGGTGCAGTGAGTGTGGTGGTGTCTGCCTTCTCTGGATCTTCCCCAGACCCAGTCTGACTCCCCAAAGATCTGCCCCATTCCAGCTTAGGGACCTGGAGGGAACTCCCTTCATGGCTTCCCACCACCATCCCTAACTGCACTGTTCCCTAGGTTGTACATTAATCGGCCCTAATGAGACCCCAGATCTGAGAGACCCTTCAACCCAAGATACCCAGAGAGGCTCATCCTTGAGGTGATCTCAGCCCCTCCCCCAGCAGCAGACAAGCAGATCCGAAGAGGCCAAGACTCCCATCAGCCAAGAGCCCCCCAACTCCACTCCATATGGGGCACCAGGAGGCCTGGGGGAGGGGAATCATGAGCACCTCCCCCCACCTCAGCAGGGAAAGAGTTGGGCAGGCCCTAGGGGTCTTACTGCTCCCCAGAACACTCTTTCTGAGGACCCCAGCTGCGGTCGCCTGTTCTGATTTCTTCTAGACAGTTGCCTGCGGTCCCCATTCATGTCTGAGAGACCGAGGGACTGGGGTAACGGGCAGGTTTGGGTCCTTGCCTCTCTGCCTTTCCCTTCTAAGCTTGGCTATCGCGACTGAGCCGCCCAATCCGGCCACTTGTTGTGGCCACCGCCTCCCCGGCCGCCTTCCGGGCGCTCCGGGCTGGGGGGTCCCCGCAGAGCTGAGGGGAAGGGGCTACCGCCTCAGAAGGGGCTGGGGGAAGCCCCACAACCCGCAAGAGCAGGGCAGTCGCCCTCTCCCCTTCTCCGGCTGCCCAAGCAGATTGGATTTTTAAAGCGACACGAGCGGAATGTCAATGCGAGCGCAGAGCCACGGGCGGGCGCCGCGGAGGGGATCGGGATGCGGGTACTCTGGCCCGGCCAGCGCGGGGGGCGTAGCTCGGACTCCCACCCCCGTCCACCGCGTTGCCGCACCGTCACCGCGGGCTGCGCGGCCCGGTGACCCTGCTGCGGGGCCCGGCAAGTTTCCGCAGCGCAGGGGACCACGCGGCCAGGGGCTGGGCCGCCCCTCCGCCTCGGCTACCCTCACCGCGGCGCCCAGGGGTGCGAACGGATCCTGCCTCCCCGCAGCTGCTCGCTGGAGCGGTCCACTTGGTTGCCGGTACCTGCGGACAGCCCCCCGCCCCGCTGCGCCCCTAGCCGGCGCTTCACCTGGGCGCACAGGTAGGAGGGCCGGCGGGCAGGGGTCCCGACGGGGCACTCACTCACCCTCCAGCTCGTCCTCAGGGATGTCCACGGGGCGCTGCTCCGACAGCAGGTTGGGCACGGTGTAGATGCCCCGGTACATCAACGCCGCCGTCACCGGGTGGAACGGCATCTTGGAGGCTCCGCGCCCGCCCGCCCGCCGCAAACTTTGAGGCCGGGGCTCATGGGCCGCCGGTGGCCCCCGGGGCAGCTGGAGCGGGCGGGGCGCGCGGCTGCGGAGGACGGCGGCGCGAGGCTAGGGGCGCCCCTCCGGGGGCCTAACGCCCCCGCGCCCCGGGCCGCCGGGCCATGCCGCCCCCTCCCTCCTCGGGCTCCCAGCCGGGGCCCCGCAGGGGCGGCGGGGGCGGCGCCGCTCCGGCCTCTCGGCTCCGGCCGCCGCGCGCTGCGCCCGCCGCGCCCGCTCCTTAGTGCCCCGCGCGCTCCGCGCTGTTCGCGGCTGGCTCGTCCGCTCGCCGGCGCGGCCGCCCGGCCAGCCGCTCCGGCTCTCGCCGCCTCTCCTGCTCGCTCGCTCGCTCGCTCGCTCTGTGCCGCGCTAGCTGCGCTCCCCGCCTCCCCCGCCCGCCGCCTGCCCGCCCCCTCCGCGCTCCCCCCTCCCGCCCCTGCCCGCCGCCGGCCCCTGAGCGGCAGCCCCAAGCCCTCCCGGGCTCCTTCCTCCCTTCGGCCCCGGATTCTCCTTTTTCCCATAGGTCTCCCTCAGATTTCTCGTCTCCCACACCTCACATTCGCAGCCACCAGGACCAGGATGGGGGTGAATTAGGATGGGGCCCTTCCTTCGAACCCCTTGACCCACCTTCCCCCACAGTCCCTGCCCCCCTCCCCCAGGAGCTGAGACCTGGAAACTGAGGACCAGAGATCCAGAAAGGTGAGGTTAGTCCCAGATGCCTGGTTCCTCAAGAAGTAGCCTGGTGTTGGTGCCAGGAGAAGCTCAAGGTAGGGAAACTGAGGCTGAGAGAAGGACGTTGACCAAGGTCATAGAATGTGGGCAGTAGGCAGGAGAAGGGGACAGGTCTGGGGCAGGTTTCCTTGTCCTGTGGCTGCCATTAGCAGCTGACCTTGTTCCCCAGAATGGGGCCCCAGTCCTGGATCCTCCCCGAGCTTCTGTCACTCCATTTGCAAATGGGGAGCCCTGATCTGTCTCATGGCCTCAGGGCCAGGGAGGGACAGAGATGGGGCCTCAAGCCTGTGGGGTCTGGTGTAAGGGCCTGTGTGTTCAAGTGGCTACAAGTCACACCTAATGTGCATGCAGGGCTTCCCTAGGCCCAGAGCATGTGGGGGTGTGGGTGGGGGGTGGCAAGTGTTTGAGGGAGCAGCATGTGCATGCGTATATCTTTTTTCTCAAAGTGTACATGTGCCACCAGTGTTCGTACATGTGTTTTCCATCTACGTGTAGATGGATGAGTGTTAGGAGTGTTGGTCACTTGTGTATGCCATGGTTGTGAACTAGCAGGGGAGGGGGAAGGGGCAAGAGCCTATGGGCAGATGGGGCCACATGTGCAAGTCCTTGGGCTGGGAGAGCCCTGGGTGTATACAGGATGATGACCTTCTGACCTGGGTTGGCCTCAGTCTAGGTCTTATCTGTGAAGCCCCCAGCAGAACTATCTCCCTGCCCCCTTGGGTCCAATCAGCCAAAGGCCCCAGCAGGAAAGCTGATTGCCATAGCCCTGCCCGGCCCTGCCCTTCCCAAGCTGATTAAATTTTTCTGCTTGTTTCTGCTTTTGTCGCTGATTAATCATATCCCTGTCTCCAGGCCTGGAGAGAGGGGACTCAGTAAGCCAGTCCTGGGCCTCAGCACTTCTTGGGCTACTCCAGTAGCACCCACAACCTGCAGAGGATCCAGGAAAGACCCCAGCTGTCCATCTATCTGTCTCCCCAGGCATATGGGGGGAGACCCTGTTAAGACCTGGGGCTGGAGGTGTGAGAGGCCCCACAAAGTCCCCACCCCAAAGCTCTCCTCTCCCACCTGTTCCATTGTCTGACTGTCCACCTATACAACTGAATGCTTGAGCTCCTTTGGGGTTTCTGATGCAGCAGAGAGGGGAGGAAGAAAGAACTCAGACCTGGCTCCTCCCTCTGCTTCCTCTTTGCCATAGTACTTTAATCATGCCCCTTAACCTCCTAGGGCTTCAGTTTGCCCACCTGTGAAATGAGAGTGGCAATGCCACCCTCAGGCAGCAATGAGGATGAACAAATTAAAAAAATATGAGTGCCTTCCTCCATCTCTTGGGAGTTTCTTATTAGAATGAACCCCCAGGAATATGAATTAATAATAATTATAGCATTGAGTATTGATTGAGAGCATGAGCTGCAGTAGTACTCAGTTTGCTGAGTGTCCAGGCTGCCCTGGCCCAGCCAGCCAGTTGGAAATTGGGCTGAGGGAGGGCTGAGGGGCTGGCAGGAAACTCAGCTCCCAGCAACTCCCTGGGAGGCTGCTGCAGAGCACGTTGGCACTCGCCTGATGGAGGGGCAGCTCTCCCTGAGTCCTCTGCAGCTCCTGGCTTTGCCACCCGGGTGGGGAATTTTCAAAAAGAAGGGACAGAAAAAGTCCCTGAGTGAATCAAACACAAATCAAGTGAGCCTCCCGAGGATGGCCAGGCCCTGTGAGTCTGTCCTGAGGAAGGATCTGGATATCCATGGAGACATGAGCCTCCCCCCAGATTTTGGCCTTGGTCTGTCTGGTCTAAGGGGTCTGACTGTCTGTCCTGTGACCAGGGTACTCCCCGAGGCCATCTCCTTCCAGGCCAAAAGTGCATGGCTTGCTGGGGATTATAGCTCTAACGCTATGGTGCACCCCACTATTTGGGCCATCTTTGTCATCCCAGTCCCCTGGTGACTCAGTCCCTGTCCTCTCGCCTGATGCAAAGCCATAGCCCATGATGCTGGCTTTCCACACAGTGGGGGCTGCTGATCAGCACCACACCTCCACATGCCACAGCTATATCTGTTCCTCTTTCTGACTCATTGGGGAATACATGGGACACCCTCGGGCTGTGCATGGTACTGTCCAGCCCCCATTATCATGCCTTGCCCCCGTTCACAGGCAAGGACATGTCTGCTGAGGGAGCCGAAAGGACCAGGTTGGGCTATACAGCCACAGGCAGAGCTGGGGGATTGGAGTCCAGGTCAGACACAGGGACTCCAGGGAGCAGGCTGGGTCATGCTGATCTCTCTGTGCTCTCCCAGGCTCAGCTGGAGCCCTGCTGCCTCTGGGAACCACTGTTGACCTCCTCAGCCCTCCACTGCTGTGTACCAAGGTTCATTGGGCAGACCCTGGGTGCCAGGCCCTACATCTCAGACCAGAAGTCAGAGGATAGAGCTGCTTTCAGCTGGGCTCACAGAGCAAGGGTCAGAGGGCTGAGCAGTATCGCAAGACTGGAGTTCATGTGCTCTGCTGAAAGGCTTGGGGAGGTGTTTTTAGAGAGAAACATGGTGGCAGGATTTGAAAAGTCTCTGAACGAGGAGTCAGGGAGGCAGTGAGTGTCATGAGCAGTCAGAGCTCTACATGGAGAAGCAGAGCTTTCTGTGTGACCTCTCTGAGTCTCAGTTTACTCATCTATTCAATGGGAATACATCTAGCCCTTGAATGAACAATAAGATCCTGCATGTAAAGTGCTCAGAACACAGAATCTGGTGGCTCTTATTACAAATCTGATACCCAGGGAGAGGAACCAGGGTGGGCAAAAGCTCAGAAGGGCAGGGTCTGGGTCTGCATCCTCCAGGGTCTCCCATTCCTCATAGCTGGCACAGGGCTGAACTGAGCTTGGGAAGATGATCTGTTGAATGAATGAATGAGACAATGAATGGAATGATTGTTCACCCAGCCGCCCTGCGGCAGGGCAGTCTTGTCCTCTCCTCTACACGTCATGGGAGCAGATGGCATGATTTCAGGGTGTGAATTATGTCTGTCGCTCCCCCATCTGGGGAAGGTGCTGCCGCTGTCACACTGCACTCCCTGGGTGCCCACCAGAAGATGTGCGGGCCTTGGGCCTCCCCAAGAAGAGGCTCAATGGACCTCACCTACTAATCTTTGGCTCAGAGGGCTAGAGATAACAGGAAAGGCGATCCACTGAAACCTGTGACTCTGGGTTTCCCCAAGTGGCAGAAAGGCAAGGGGGAATTACAGTGTCCAGAGACCAAACTCCTTTCTCCAAGGACTGGCCTGGTCCTTATCCTCCCGAGACTGGGAACTTCCCCCCAGGACACTGGAACTTTCTCTCCTCAAGACCAGCACAGGCCCCTCCTAGACCTCTCATCCAACACCCGCATCCTCTTGCCACCTGTGTTCAGCACCAGGGAGAGCTCCCAGAAGAACCCAGGGTCCTTCAGGGGAAGATGATATAGTAGAGGGCCCCTGGACAGCCTGCCAAAGAGATCCATGAGCCCACTGTCCAGAGGAGGAAATCAAAGTGGAGGGCGGGTAAGCACCAAGTCCAAGGTCATGCCTAGACCACTGACTGCAGCCCTGCCCGAACCAAGGGGCCTGCTGAGAGAGAAGGTCCTGGGAGATGAGGAGGTACAGGTGGCAGGGAGGGGGTGTCTAGTGACAGCAGAGGCTCTGGCCTCTGCTCCTTGGCTGGAGAACAATATTGTTCCAAGAACCCGCTGGGGACAGTGTCTGGAGGTGAATAAAATATTCATCGTCCAGGCAAACTCATGCAATCACTTGATGAATAATGGAATTTATGAACTTGCAGATGCAGGCTGGGGCCGAGAGAGGGTGTAGTCCAGAATCTGGGGCTCCTGTCTGTTCTGGTCCCTGCCTTTTTCTGGCCACCCTCTCTGAGCCCTCAGAGGCCCAGCTCCTAAAGGTGGTGGGAGTGTACAGAAGAGCAGGGAACAAAGTCCATATTTGGAAACAGGGCAAAGAGGACAAGCCCTTAAAGTCCTTCTCCTTGAGAAGCAACTTGGGGATAGGAAAAGAGCACAGAAGGTAGAGTGATTGGGCTGAAGCCTGACTCCTGTCCCTAGCCTCGTGCCTTGAGTGTGTCACCTGTCCTGGCCTCAGTTTTCTCTCCTGTAAAATGGGGTTGATGCTGCCGTCACGCAGCCTGCTGAACAGATCTGCCGAGATGATGAAGTTCACAGTGCCAGGGCTGCTGTCCCTGAGCCTGGTCCTTCTGAACCTCCCTCAGTGGCCTCTAGAATTCCCCCAAGCCCAGGAGTGATCTCACCTCGGTACCCTGGGTGGAGCTGCAAAACAGGGGAGATGTGTGGCCCCAGAAGTGGTGAAGCTTCAGACCCTCCAGGCAGGGTTTGACACCCATAACTGGAAAAACCAAAACCAGTTCATCCAGGCACAGTTCCTTCTCTGAGAGTCTGCTCCCACTGGTTTTCCCAGGATTTCACACATACTAGGAAAACTCTCTAACACTGAACTACGTCCTCTAGCCCTTTTTAAATTTTTTATTTTGAGGGAGAGTCTCACTAAGTTGCCCAGGCTGGCCTCTAACTTGGTGATTCTCCTGCCTCAGCCTCCCAAGTAGCTGAAATTACAGACATACACACCCCTACTCCCAGCTGGGCAAGACCCTTTCTTTCTTCCTTCCTTCCTTCCTTCCTTCCTTCCTTCCTTCCTTCCCTCCCTCCCTCCCTCCCTCCCTCCCTCCCTCCCTCCTTCCTTCCTTCCTTCCTTTCTTTCTTTCTTTCTTTCTTTCTTTCTTTCATTTGTTTATTTATACATACCAGGGATTGAACCCAAGGCCGCTTAACCACTGAGCAACATCCCCAGCCCTTTCTTAGTTTTTATTTCGAGACAGGATCTCACTAAGTTGCTTAGGGTCCCTCTAAGTTGCTGAGGCTTTGAACTTGTGATCTTCCTGTCTCAGCCTCCATAGCTATTGGAATTACAGGCATGTGCCAATGTGCCCAACCAAGATCATTTTTTTTTTTGGATTGAACCCAGGGTCTCTCCACCACTGAGCCACACCCCCAGCCCTATTCTGTATTTTATTTAGAGACAGGGTCTCACTGAATTGCTTAGTGCCTCGCTTTTTGCTGAGGCTGGCTTTGAACTTGTGATCCTCCCATCTCAGCCTCATGAACCATTAGGATTACAGGCTTGTGCCACCATGCCCAGCCCAAGAAAATTCTTAATAGCTCCCTAGGAGCACTGAGGGCCAGCCAGAGTGAGAAGCCATGCTCTAGACAAAGAGGGCCTGCGGGGGTGGGAACTGAGGCTGGGCAGAGGTGAGAAGAGGTTGGGGGTGTCCTGCCTCAGAAACAGCAGAGGTCCTTGTCCCTGATATTTTTTAAGTTTTAGTGTTTCCCTCTGGGAAGTGGGAGCCTATACCTGGGGTCTGGTCAGGCTACAGGATGGGAGGTTGCCCCAGGGATCAGAACCCTAAATAGATGAGACGGGGACCATGGTTACCACTGCCCTAGTCCTTGCTCCAGGCTTGCTTCCTAAGTGACAGCTGTGGCAGCTGGTGAGAGTTGAGGTGCGAGACGGCTCCTAATTGCTCTGGGTTCCCTAGGTTCCTGTCTTAGTCTGTTGCCTCTGATGAGAAGCTGGACTGTCTGCCCAGGTCAACCTCTCCCCCAAAGGACACCCCATCTCCGGCCAGCCCAGGCGCCACAGCCTAGGGTGATGGATCGCCTCTCCTGACCAGGATCCTGACACCCTGGATCAGGGTGAGGCTGGGACCCCTCCTCTCCAGATCTCTTTGTGGGATATAAAGGGCTTGTGTGTGAGCTCAGAGGCTGAAAAACGCAGAATAATGAGGTGGGCTCTGTAGCCTCATGTGGCAACCCTGTCCACACTTGGGGCCACATCTGGGCAAATTGGACGTCTGAGATTCTGGGAACCTCCCCAAGGAATAAGGGAACCTGTAACCTATTTCTCAGGGTGAGCACCAAAAGAATAAGGCACAAAGGCACTGAACCCGGGATCCAGGACTGCACAGACATACCTGCAGTGTCTCACGATGCCACAGACCCCTGCCCTCAGCAGACCCCCTTGGGCTAGGTTTTCAAGTTGGCTGCATTTCCAGTTCCAGCTGACCAGACTCCCACCCTGTGGGCCCTGCCCCTCTTGTTTTCTAGAAGCACCTAGAAATGGTTGGAGAGCATGAGACTGAGCATTCATTCCAAGTTCTTTTTTAGAAGGTCCAGGCTCCAGAGGCAGCCTGTTTGTACACCACCAGGGAGTGGCCAATACTGGTCAGGGCCCTGAGGTTTGCCTTTGTGCTCAAAGATCTCCCCTGCTTTGAGACCAAGCACTGAGGGCCTCTAAAGGGGCACCTGCTTGTCACCTGGGAGAGGAACAGTGCTAATCTGTGCCTGCTCATCAATCAGAGTGACACCTCCCCTCCAAGCTGTGGGATATCATGTGAGGTTGGCACCTTGAGCCTGTGGGCAGAGAGGGCTGTGATGATAGAGAGAGGGACAGGAGGAGTGGGGGACAGGATTTCAGATGAGGAATCTCCACTTCTTTATTTTTATTTTTTAGGTACCAGGGATTGAACCCAGGGGCCCTTAACCACTGAGCCTCATCTCCAGCCTTTTTAAATATTTTATTTAGAGATGATCTCACTGAATTGTTTAGGGCCTTGCTAAATTGCTGAGGCTGGCTTTAAACTCACGATCCTTAAACTTTAAATCTTTAAACTCAGCCTCCTGAGCTGCTGGGATGACAGGTGTGCACCACTGCACTGGGCAGGAACCTCCACTTCTCATCCTAAGACTCAGTTGCTTAAATTAACCTGGTACTGAGACTGGGACATAGATGGATAGTTTTGTCCATGGGGAATGCGGGAGAGGTCTGGGCTGGAGACACCTCCCAGGGAGGGGCTAGGCTAGAGGAGCACCTCAGCCCTCTGCCACCCAATCCTTCAAAGTCCTCAATGGTGGACGGAGGAATGTCCCCTGGGGCCAAGCTAGGCCCATGTCCCTGGCCAGCCCCCAACCCGAGGGTCCAGTAATGGGTCTTGATGCCTGCAATGCCCCGGTCATGTAGATCCTAAGTGATGATAAAATCGACAGCAGTTTAATTGGTAATTTTAATCCTGGACAGAGCAGTAATGGTGTTACTAATTGGATCGTTAGAGATTTGTGCTTTATGGCTGTGTAATTAGAGAAACTGTGGGGGGCCGGGGTAAACTGGGGAGCCATGTGGGGCCAGGGGCAGGGGCTTTTCCTAGGCTAGCCGGGTCACATTGCTAGACCCTTCCAAGCTGGGGCTCCGGGGTGGCTGTGGGAGGGAGGTTTGGCCAGGGATCTGCATGGAGCCCCTTCTAGGTCTGGGTCCCATCCCACCAGGAGAAGAGCAGCCCACAGGGACCCCAACACTCACAGCCCAGTCCTGTAGAGAACAGGGATGGAGGGTTCCCCAAGATTGGTCTCTCCCTGTGTCCCCTGGGCTCACAGGGCTCATGTAGCTACACCTGAGGTATCCAGTGTCCCTGCCTGCCCAAGGGACCCCAGTCCTGGGCCCTCACACCAGTGGCTTCCAGGACTCAGGGCAACCACAAAGTGTCTTTGTTTTTCTTTTTTTGTTGTTGTTGTTTGTTTTGTAGCACTGGGTATTGAACCCAGGGCCTTGCATATACTAGGCAAGTACCATACCCTTGAGCTACATCTCCAGTCCCCAAATGTCTTCATTTTAAAATGGGAAGGATTCTTAAGTCCCCCTTCCCCAGTTGTTTGTCACATGGTGAAACTGAGGCACAGGAGGGCAGGGATACCCTGTGTGTGCTGCCCAGCCAATCTCATACTGCAAGGGAAGGCACATTCTCACCCTGGACCCCAATCTGTGGGTGCTCACACACGCCATCTGCACCCATGTGAGGTGGCACATAGGCTGACCTTCCAGGGCCTGGAGAGGGGCTAGGGGACCTGGCACATGGGGCAGACCTTGTGAAGTGCCTCATGGAGGGGTTGGTAGAAGCAGTGTCCTTTGGATGGAGTTCACAAGGGCTGGAAGTGTCTTTGGCCCTCAATAAATATATGCTGGGTTAATTAACAAAAGGAGAAAAGAGGAAGGAAGGAGGGAAGACAGACCAGGGCAGAGGGTGCCTGTAACATGCCCAATCCAGTGGTCCTGCAGGCCCCTCCCATTGACCTTCTAGCATCTTCCATTGGTCACCTAATCTACCACAATCACTCCCCTAAACTCTGCCAGTCATCCCATGTCACCCACCTTTATTCCAAGGAAAAGCTGAAGTGCCCACAGGGGCCCACAGGACCTCCTCCCCACCTCCTCACCTCACTCCCTGGGCCCTCGTGGCTGAGTACCAGGCACCTTCCTGCCTCCGGGCCTTTGTACTTGCTGTGTCCAGAAATGCTCTCCCCTCAGATACCTTCACGGCTCACTCCTTTGGGTCTTTACTCAAAAGTCACCTTCCTAATGGGACTTCTCTGGCCACCCTAGCTTTAAATCAAACAAACAAAGATAAATAATGCCTCTCCTCCCTATGCTGCTTTATTGACCTGGTTTGCATTTAACACAGGGTAACACAGCCAACTCGCTTTTCTTGCCTGGTGCTGGATTTTGTTCACAGCTAGTGTCAAAACATATAGTAGGTGCTTATACATGACTGTCAAATGAATCAAGAACTGGAGGTTCCGCTGGGCATGGTGGCTCATGCCTGTCATCCCAGCAGCTAGAGAGGCTGAGGCAGGAGGATCGTGAGTTCAAATCCAGCCTCAGCAATTTAGAAGGCCCTAAGCAACTCAGTGAGACCCTGTCTCTAAATAAAATATGAAAAAGGGCTGGGGATGGGGCTCAGTGGTCAAGTGTCCCTGAGTTCAATCCCTGGTACCCCCCTCTCCCAGCAAAAAAAAAAAAAAAAAAAAAAAAAGACTTGGAGGTTCCTTACAGAAGCAGCCCTGGGAAACGAGGACAGGTTTGAGGGGGTATAGAGAAGCTGAAGAAGACAGGAGGCTGACATGGGGCCAGGGGAGTGACTGGGACACCTCTGGCCGTGGGCCCTTTCCTTCTGGCTGACCTGGCTCCCACCCCCCAGCAGCAGCTCAGTCAGGAGATGATGCCCCAGCGACCTACATCAGCAAATTACTCGGGGAGGCAGTGGTGGGGGAGATAAAAATCTCTGTCCTCCTGCCAAACGCTGCAGAGCTGCACCACCTCTGTCCCCTCCACCTACAAGGCCATCACCCTGACCTACTCCCCCCTTCAGCCAGGTCACCCTGGGGCCTCCAACTGCCCCCTTCATATTCCCCCCAAAGAAGTGGCTACCTGTGGGGTGGCCTGTGGGACCCCAAGAAGGCCCCTTCCTTGCTGGCCCCAGATCCCCAAACACAGGCAGATGACAGTGTCAAATCTCACCATCAGCCCTGAGGTGGGTGGCACCAGAGCACAGCAACACCCTGCCCACCCGCCTGGCCCTGCCGCCTCGGTGTGGCCAGGTGATATATGGCCACTAGCCCAGCCAGGAAGTGACAGAGATGGATGGGCTGCGCTGGGGGCAGGCTCGGAGCCAGGTGCTTCTTGCAGGGGGTGGGGAAGTGCCTGGCTCTGGAGAAAGCCGTTCCGGGAACGTCACCTCTCTGACCGAGGGCAGGAGATGTCTTGGGCATGGCTCCCACACTCTGACCCTCAGTGTGGGACAGTGCAGGCAGCTGGGAGCTCTTGGCACTTTATGGGATCTCTCCAGGCCTCAGTTTTCTCATCTGCAAAATGACCAAGCAACACCACCGGGAGGCAGAGTGGAGATCACTGAGAAGTGCAGCCCCAGTCGCAGGCGGTCTGCCCTCCCAACCCTGGGGTCCCTGTCCCTACCACTTTGCTTCCGCCTTCCCACCTGACCCCCTTCTCTTTTCCTTTCCTGTTCTCCGAGAAAAATCACCTAGCCAGACCTGGATGGGGCTGCCAAAGTTTCTAGCTTGCCCTTCCCCCCCATTTTCCAGAACAGAAAGCAGGTGTGTGAGAAGGACCTACCCAAGGTCATGGGGAGGTCTAGGGAGACCTCTCCTGGGCAGTCCTGAAAGAAGCCCCCTCCTCACTGTGGATGCGGGAGGGTGTCTGGTGGCAGCTGCCTCCCCTGCTCAGCAGGTGGGGAAGGACAGGAGGACAGCGCTGAGCACGGGGGCTAGAGGCCGGTGCAGCTGCTGAGGCCGAGTCAAGATGCGCCAGACGCCTCCGTGGGCTCTGTCTGCAACCAAGGAGACCAGGACACTGGGCGGACGGACGGTGTGTCCTTGCAGGCTGGGCCTGGAGGAGGGATGGGAAATGGGGGGGTCATTCTGGGAACCAGGGCTGCCTGCAGGGCTGGGCCGTGTCTTCTGTTGCCTGCTTACCTGCCCTGTTCCCTAGAGGAACCTGGACCCCACATGGGGCCTCCAGTGGCTATAGGCATGACACAGAGGAACATGCTCAGGTCTGTGTGGCCTGTCAGTGCAGATGTGTGTGTCAGCAGCTGGGTGTGTGGGCACACATGTGCTTGTGGCCACTGGATGCCAGGTGCATATGTTCCTCCACTCAGGGATCTGACATCTGCCCCAGGGACCCACAGCCAGGACAGAGCAGGAGCCCAGTCAGGGTAGACACACTTGTGTCAGTGGCAACGGTGAACACCTCTGCAAAACGACCAGGTCATTTCTGTGTGTGCAGGGTTCACTGCATTTGCACACACGTGGGTGGGTGTGACTTCATGCTCACTCAGTACCCATCAGGCCCTGCTCAGACTCAGCCTCAGTCAAGGGGACTAGGAGCAGCCCCCATTGTCAGAGGGAAGACTGACAGTAGCTCAGAATAGAAAGTGTCCCACCAAGGTGGGTGTCAGGGTTGACCCTAAATACGGGCTCTTCAGCAGAGCACACCTGGGGACAGTATTCTAGAATGTCAGTCTTTTTTGGGGATGGGGGGGGGTTACCGGGGATTGAATTCAGGGACACTTGACTCTGAGCCACATCCCAGCCCTATTCTGTGTTTTATTTAGAGACAGGGTCTCACTGAGTTGCTTAGCACCTCGCTGTGGCTGAGGCTGGCTTTGAACTCGTGATCCTCCTGCCTCAGCCTCCCAGCTGCTGGGATGACAGGCGGGCGCCACCAAGCCCAGCAGGGGATGTCACTCTTGCTTTGTCCTGTGAGCAGGGACAGGGACATGGACTGTGAAATTGCAGACTTTAACGGGGTCTCTGTTGTCTCTTGGAGCAGCCCCTTGCTTGGAACCAACAGGCAGTACCTTTGTGGAGGGCAGGGGGCACCCCATCTGTAGGATTCCCTCTCCAAGCCTCAATTTCCTCACCTATAGAATGGAGCCTCCCACCCTACTCCTTTCGGGTCCCTGCTGGGAAGGGCTGATGAGGCCCCTGTGACACAGCCCTTCCAATGAAAGAGGGCTGGGGACCCAAGGTCACCTCAGGGACAAAGCAGTGGTCCCAGCTGTACAAAGCTGTACCCTGAACAGTTTCTCTTGCTGGCCCGCTGATCTGGGAGAAGAGATGAGCCCCGGGTGGGGGGAAAGGGGGAGTGAAGGGATCCAAGGCAGGGCGGCAGGGCTTCCGGTTCAGTTAGTGAAAAGATTTGTCATTTTAATGAGGTGATATTTCTTGCCTGGCTCCTGTCCGTGGAGGCGCAAAGGGGACAGCTGCCTCCATGAATGAGGAGGTGCTGGGGCTGCTGTGGCTGTCTTCAGACTTCTGAGCCTGTCTGGGCTGAGGAGGAGGACACCTGGACTCAAGGGTTCCAAGAGCCAAGAGCTCTCACAGAAGGTTGCCTCGGCCCAGCTCTGCCTCTCCCTCCCTACATGACCTTGGGCAAGTCCTTCTGCATATCTGAGTCTCAGTTTCCTCATCTTTAAAATAAAACTAATACCAGGGTGTGGTGGTGCACACCTGTAATCCCAGCAGCTCGGGAGGCTGAGGCAGGAGGATAGCGAGTTTGAGGCCAGCTTGGGCAACTTACTGAGAGCCTGTCTCAAAATAAAAAATAAAAATAAAAAGGTGGTGGTGGGGTGTAGCTAAGTGATAGAGCGCCCCTGAACTCAATCCCCAGTACTGAAAATAATTAGATAAAAATTTTAACTAAATAGGGCTGATCCACCATCCCCCTGCTTTGGGCACTGACCACGGCTGGCTCCAGTCTTCCTCGTAACTCCTGCCCTGCCCCATCTCACCACCACCACCCTGCCCCTGTCACCTGTAAGAACCCACCCCGCCTTTCTCACTTTCAGGACTTGGTAAGAACTGCTCTGTCAGCCTAACTCAGCTCCGTCACCCTGGTCCCTCGAGACTGGTAAAGGAGGCCTCCTTTGACTCTCACGGCCACCTTCCATCTGCCTTGTGAGCACCCTTGTCATATCTAGAGGGTGACGGCTGGTCTCCTAGCTGATGTGCTCATTGCTCTGGTCTAGCACCTAGTAGGCCCTGGATGAATGTGTTTGCTGAATGACTGAATGAGCAGCTGCAGGCCTGCCCTCCTGACCTTGGAGCACAGCATCGAGGGTGCTAGTGGTGGCGGTAGCGAGGGTGGCCTGGCGGGCAGCCCATCCATCAGCCTGGTGCCACACCTGACCAGATGGAGCTGTGCCCCTGGGGGGAAGGAGGGGGAGAGAAGATGCATCACCTTCCCTGTGGGCTGGCGGGTGTGTGGGCCTGCCGGTCCCGCCCCTCACGGGTCCTCATCCATCATGCTGTCTCTGGGATGCTGCATGGAGTCAAGCAGGGGTGTCCTCTCCACCAGGCTCCTCTGGGCGGAAGACTGTAGCTCTCTAGTGCAAAGGGGAAACTGATGCCTGGGGGACAGCATGGGTTAAAAGTGGGGGCTTGGGGACAAACTGGTGTTGGAGTGATAGCAATGGGACTCCTCTGGGACTTGCTTGTGTAGCTCTGGGTGAGTCTTTGGGGGCTTGGAGCCCATTTCTTTTTTCTTTTTTTGGTCTCGGTGCTTAACCACTGATCCCCAGCCCCAGCCCTTTTTAATATTTTATTTAGAGACAGGGTCTCATTGAGTTGCTTAGGGCCTCACTAAGTTGCTGAGGCTGGCTTTGAACGTGTGATCCTCCAGCCTCAGCTTCCCAAGCCCCTGGGATGACAGAGCTGTACCACTGTGCCCGGCTTGGAGCCCATTTCTTCTGTAAAATGGGTACACAGCAGTGTCCCGTCACCTGGAAGAAGAAGATTCACAGAGATAGGTCCAGTGCCTGGCACATAGATAGTGCTTAGGATAGGCCAGCTTGAGGTCATGCTCCCACTCAGCCCCTGCTCCTCAGGCTGATGAGAGGAGGAAGAGGCGGCTATGGGGACAGGAGCAGTAGATTCAGGCAGGATTGCTAATCTGTCTGGGTCACTGAGGGAAGGAGACTTTGACGGATGTTCCTCCCTCCCAGCCAGAGAGGCTGGGGGAAGGGGCAGCTGAGTGATGACTGGGCCCTCAGTGGTGATCACAGCTCAGCTGGCCTGACCAGCTGGCCCAAGGGAACATCGGGCACCTGGCTCTCTCCCAGGCCCACACCATTTTGCTGGGAAGTTAACACCGCCTATCTCCTCCCCAGCCTTCTCATTATAAAAACAAGTTCTTCCTTAGCCCATATTTCACCTGAATTGCACAATGGCCTAGGGAGTGAGCTGAGACCCTCTGGCACTGAGATTCTCATTCCTCCAACTGGGATTCATTCATTCACTCAGCAAAATTTTACTGGGCACCTACTATGAGCCAGGCTCTGAAGAGGGCATTGAGAGAACCAGACAAGGCCACCTGCTTGCCCTGGGCACCCGGGAGGTTACAGGTGGATCTGGTCTGAGTGCTGCATCCTGCCTGAGCCTGCCAGATAAATGAGAGTGTTACGGGATATCATCCCTTCTGGTGGCGGAACTGCCTGGCAGTTATGGGTACTTGCCCAGTGCCAGGCGCTGTGCAAGCACTTTACGGGCATTATTTCATTTACTCATCCAAGGCAGACATCAGTGACCCTGTTTTCCAGCTGAGCAAACTAAAGCTCAAAGAGGTGACCTGACCATTTGCGTGGGGTCCCCCAGGTGGGGTAGGCAGAGTGGCACTTCCCCCTCCCATATACTCTTTCCTTTCAACCACGGGGCACTAATGCCCCATGTCCCCAGCTCCTCCCCTGCTGTGGGGGGAGAGCTGGGTTCCCCCAGAATGCCACCCTCTCCTGGATAGCCCAGGTCAGGCTGTTGGGCTTGTCCCCACTGCTAAGCCCCTTGGAGGGGTGTTGGCCACACCCAGGTGACAGGAAGGAAAGGACTCCAGTCCCTTGACTCTGACTGGGGCTGGAGGGCTTCCTTCTCCCATGAGGGTGAGTTGTAATGAGCCCAGGCATCGGGGAGGGTGGGCTTCGGATCTCAGTTCCAAGAAGTCACGTGGCCTCCCAGAACCTCAGTTTCCTCCTCTGTCGCAAACAGGAGTCTCTCCTCTGTTGCACAGGGCTCTCCTAGGGGGTCCCTCATGATGCCACCAGGTAAGGTCCTAAGCAGGAGGCGCTGCCAAGTTCTTGGGCCCTGGTGTGTGCAGTGATGAAGGCCCTTCTCAGAACCGCCGTGAGGACCGAGAGCTCCCGTGTGCCACGGCCAACACAGGTTCCTGTGATTGTCATTATTTTCAGCTTTTCTCAGGGTCTGACCAAGGCAGGTGTTTAGGAGATGCTGCGACCCTGACCCCATGCACACAGAGTCGGTGCTGGGATGGGGGACAGCTCCCCTGATCCAGGCAGGTAGGGCTGGGTTGGCTTGGAGGAGCTGCGGAGCTCGAGGAAGGGGCTCTGCCCATGCTGATCTAGCCAGTGGAGCAGAGCCAGCTCTAATGAAGTGAGCTAGCCCCAGGCTGCACTGATTTCACGACTCGGTGGCCACTTCCCAGCTGGTAAATGTCATTGGAGAGAGCAGCAGAGGCTCTTGGCATTGGCCCAGTAGAGGGTGGGGGTGGGAGGGCAGCTGGAGGGGCTGGGGATGCCCAGGGAATGCTGATGCTGGGCCAGAGCCCCCAGAACCTCTGGACTCCCTCACCAACCCCTCAGGAGGGGTGGTGTTCTATTGGCTGAAGCTGTGTCACCTACTTTGTGACATTTGCAACCACCTGCTCCAATCCTGCTGTCCATCTATAGTAATCAGAACCTCAGGGCTAGTAGGCTTCCCCTAGGTGGCCACATCTGCCCTTTCTTCTTCTTCTTTTTAATATATTTTTTAGTTGTAGATGGACACAATATCTTTATTTTTATCTGTTTATTTCTATGTGGTGCTGGGGATTGAACCCAGGGTCTCCCGCGTGCGAGGCAAGCGCTCCACCACTGAGCCATAACCCCAGCCCCATCTGCCCTTTCTGCACATGGGGAGGGGGGCTCAGGGTGATCCAGAGGACACAGCTGCCCTGGGTCTCTAAGCAGGAGGTGGAGCTGTGTAGGAACCTTCTGGCCCACATCCCTCCCCGCCCTGAGCTGTCTCCTTTGATAAGTGATCCAGGACAAGTTAATAGTAAGTAGCTATAACCACACAGCAGCTCGCCTGGTTTAATAAACTCTCGCTGCAGCAGGCGCTGCCTCAGAACCCGGGCTCCGTGATCTCATTTAACCCCAGGATGACCCTGTGGTGGATTCTGAACTGACTCCCTTATTGGGGAGGGGGATGAGGCTGGGAGGCCGAGCCCTGGACTCTGCGCAGCCCTGGAGGCTGGACTCCTCCTCCTCACCTGCAGCCCTCACCGGCCCCTCCTCTGTCCACTCCCTGCTCTGCATCGTCTTTCCCCTCCTCAGCTTGCAGGGTCTTCGGGAGGTGGACACCTGAGGGTGTGGCTGGTCCGTGGAACGGGGAACTCAGGAAGGGAAGTGGGGCCTCCAGAAAGATTTGGAGGCAAGAGGCAGGCCATCTTGGAGGGGGGTACAGGGGTGGCTGGAGATGTTCACCCTTCAGTATGTCCCCAGTGCCCCTCTTTTCTTCTGGAATCCTGATCTCCAGGTGTGAGACCTGCAAACAGTCTATCCCAGATTCCTGGGCGTATGTGTGCACCCTTTGTCAATCAGACAAGCTCCTGCCTGGACAGAATATGGGGGTGGCTGACATTAGTCGTGTTGCTGGGGACTGGGAGCAGTGCCCTCGGGGACAGACAGACAGCAGCCTGAGTCACACCCTGCTGGGTCACCGTGACTTCCACATGGAGAGCTGTCTCTGGAACCCCTGGCCTCTCCTTCTCACCCCTCCCCTGCCCAGGGACCTCCTCAAGCTACTTGACTCCCTACCCCAGGCTCAGCACTGCCTGGCCACAGCAGGGTTGCTGTGGAGGGTGGGAAGGAGCTTGGGTCGGGGCTGCCCCAGGAGCTTCCAGGGTGCCCAGAGAGGCAGCTCCCAGCCCACCTTCACCCAGAAGACCTCTCCATGAGAGCTGCTCCATTTCCCCCTTCTTGGCATTTCCAGGGACCTTCCCATGTGGAGTGGGGAGCCCTGGCATCCCCGGCCGCTGTCTCCCTTCCAAGGGAAAAGAGGAGGGAGGAGAGAAAAGCCGTATTAATAAAAGAATAGGGTACTGCGCCTAACGCCCTGGTGTGTGCAGCTCAGAATAGCAATGTGCTTTCTCAAGGCAAACAGAACTCCCCAGGTGTTAATGCAAATTCACTCCAGTTAAGATGAAAGAGGGTTGTTTCCCCCTTTGCTGGTTAATATGAAGGACTTAATAGATTCAGCCTCAGGAGCTGGGGATCTCAGGCTGGAAGCGGAAGGCTGGGAGGAGAAATGGGGGAGGGATGGGGCATGGGCAAAGAAGGTAGGTCCCCAGTGGGTTTCAGGGCAGAGCAACTGTCACAGCAGACCCGGCCAATGCTGCATGTGGCTCATGTCACCCCCACCTCGTGCCCGGACTTGACAGGGGCTGAGACTCGCTGCTCAGGAGGAGGGGGTGGGAAAGCTCAGAGTAGCTATGCCAACCCCCTGTCCTGGCACCTTCCTATTAAGCCAGGGGCTGGTGCCACCAGGGACCTTCCCCAATCTGTGCCAGAGGAACGTAGCGCGGGGCCCCAGGGGACTGCCATCACAGGCCAGGCTTGCTGTTCCTAAAGGCACCAGCTCTTGGTTGTGGCTGTGGGCCACCCCCCTGGGGTCCTGGGCTGGTAACCCCCTTTTGTTTCCCAGAGGGTGATGCTGGGTTGAGAGGGCCTGGGGAGACCAGATGGTAGAGTTGGAACTTGGGAGCCTTGGAGTTCTTCTGGTTCAAACTTGACCTTCTGCCACTGAGGCATGAAAGTCCAGAGAGTGAAAAGGACTTAAGGCCACACAGTGGAAGCAGGAGCTGGGGGAACCAGAAGCCCCTGTGGCCAGCTCTCCTGAAGGACGAGCTAAAGGGGCAGGAGGGCTGCTCTGCCAGCCATGGGGCCCTTTCTTCCAGCGTGAAGCCCTTCTCCACCCTGGGGCTCTAGGGCTAAGCTGTGCATCACCTATGCCTCTCTGAGCATCATCCCCACCTGAAAAATGTGCAGAACCCCAGCAAGCTGTTGCTAGTAGTGAGACTCCGTGTGTGGCTTGGCTGTAGCAGATGTGCATCGAGGACTGGGCAGGGTGTCACCTGGGCTCTGCTGAGGATAAAGGGAGACTTAGGGAGGCCCAGGCCGGGCTACCCCCACTGACTCAATTTAACTTCTCTCTCTCTCAGGGTGAATGGTAGAGCAGGTGCCTGCCACAAGACACCTCCGCTTTTGTTTACTGACTTAATTCCTTCAGATCAAAGGCTGCCCCTTCCTCCCCAGAGGAGGCAGGCGGGGGAATTACATTATTTATATTGGAAATGGGCAAGGCTCCACGGGGACTTCTTTCTTATGCTTGATAAGAGAAAATTAGGTCACCGCTGTGCCTCCCTGGTGTCTGCAGTTGGATTTTTGCAGCCCAGATACCCACGGGTGCAGGGAAGAGCTCCGTGTGCAGAGTCCAGTGTGGCCCACCCAGCTCCTCTCTCATCCTGAGCCTCCAGTAAATTATTGACCCAAGCAGAGGGTATTAATGTGACAAAACAAGAACATCCTTCCCGGGTTGCCCCTGTCCAGGGTTATCTATCATCTCCTGGCCTTTGCAGCTGGCACTGGGCAAACAGCAAGGACAAACAGGCCAGATGCAGGTTCATTAAGCTCCAGGTACAAGTGGTAGGATGGGGGCCCATATGGGGACGGTGGGTGGGCCTAGTCCCTCTGAGCTGTGATATCCTCTGGTCACTGTGGCTCTTTTTTCCTGCGTCCTTCTACCCCTGATCCCAAAAGGAAGTTTTTAGAGACAGCCACAGCTGAGAGTAGGGACATGTGTCTAAACACTGTACTCAGAGCTTTCCAGATATTATTAACCTCCATGAAACCTTCTAAAATTCCCATTTTACAGATGAGATAACTGCAGTGCTCTAAGGTTGGGTACCTTGCCTAGACTCAAAGGGCTGGTAAGTGGCCAAGCAGGGATTTGAACCTGGGCTTGTCTGAATTCCAAGTCCAGGAGGGCCCTGAGTTC
Organism: Spermophilus citellus; assembly: GCF_964194105.1. Taxonomy (NCBI): domain Eukaryota; kingdom Metazoa; phylum Chordata; class Mammalia; order Rodentia; family Sciuridae; genus Spermophilus; species Spermophilus citellus. Next base: position 116,635,924 of record NC_138184.1, on the reverse strand, counting down.
CCCAGCTTATCCACAGCTGGTGGTAGAGTTGGTGTCTCCTCGTGCTAGCTGCCTGTCACTCGTAAATAATGGCAGTGCTGCTACACATCCACACCCTCTTTTTCTTAGAAATCGAAGTACTTTTTGCTTCGGTTCTTCATGTTATTCTGGCAACATCCCCAAGACACCCAGAGGCACCACTGTCAACCGTCTTTACTGAGAGGGCAGAGTGTGGCCCTGGGGGAAGACAGGGCCAGGTCCCCACCTTGGCCAAGAGCCATGCAGCTCGGAGCTGCTTAGCAGAGTAGCCGGCTGAGCAGCCTCTGGGGCTCCCACTGCGGAGTTCTCAGGAGGTGTCTTGATTTCGACTCAGAGGCAACATGCCAGGCGCTATTCTGAGGCCACCAGCCCAGTGAGAAATGGGCATCAAGTGGAAACCAGGAGAGGACACGGTGGGGGACCCGCTCTGAGTCAGATGGAGTCCTTGCCCTGCTGATAAACGGCCTTGTCATTTGTCTGGGCTGCCCTGTCTCAGCCTCGAGGGCCGCCAGAGCTGTCTCCCTGCAAGCCAACTGCGGTCTCCCCAGCAGCGCTGGGACTGTGGCCGCAGGATCCTGCTGTAATGCAGTAATGACAGGCTGCCAGGGAGCCCCGCACGGCTGGGAGGGGAGGGGAGCCCTTGGCCTCTCTCCCTGGAGGAGAGGAGGCTGCCTGGGCTGTCTGAGAGGGAGCGGGGGGGGGGGGGGGGGGGGAGGGGGGATATGCAGACGCTTGTCTTTCTCGTCCCCAGACGGCGAGATTGGATTAGACACAGTCGCAGCAATCTTCTCCGGGTACCTTTCCCCCCAGAGTTGGGCTGCCAGCTCCTCATTACACGTGGGTGGCTCCTTATCCTCTCCTCCACAGGGAGGCTCCAGGGGCGGGCAGCCCTGGGGAGCAGCTGCCAGGCACTCCCCACTTAGGCACGGCCCAAGACAAAGGAGGAAGCACTGGCAGGGAGGTCAGAAGGAGCCACGGAAGGGGGGGGGGGAATCCCTTGAGACCCAGCTGCAAATGCCACAAGGAAGCGCTCAGGTCCGGCCAGCAGCTCTGAGTTCAGAGTACGATCACACTCAACTAAAAACACCAGCAGAGCTCAACCCACTTCCTCAACACCCAAATACCTGGCAGTATTGTTATTTTGAATCCTGCTTAATAGGGACCTTGGGATCTCCGTGTATGTCTTTTGAGGGTCAGGGTTGTCTTTTTTAAAAAGGGTTAGGAAAAAATATTATCAGGACAACCTAAAATAACAAATATGTACAAAGTGCTTTCTCTGGTTTGACCACAAAGAAATCAGGACTACCTCCACTTATTAAAAATAACAATTTACATGTGAGAAATAAAGTTCTGTTATTATTTATCTAATAATTACTAACTCTATATGTTAAAACCTAACAACATATTATATATATATTTCCAAAATATATGTCAAAAACTAGTGATATTTTCAAAGTAGGTTTAAAAACTAATATTTAACAAGGACATTTGGGGAATATTTTGTATGCAGCCATGTATCACTTAAAGATGGAAACACATTCTGAGAAATTTATAATTAGGTGGTTCACGTCAATGTGTGAGCATAGTACACTTACACAAAGACATCACCAGACCATATAATCTCATGGGATCACTGTGGAATATGTGGTCTGTCACTGACCACAACTTTAGGTGCCATGTGACTGTATTTTGACGGGCTATTTTCCTTGGCTTGAATGATTAGAATAGAAATATATTCTTACAAGAGACAGAAAGGTCTCCTCGAAATACTGATAATCACATTAGCCACTTGGCTTTCTGATTTTAGGCTGCAGTGATTTGGAGAGTTATCCAATGATAGTTTTGGTCTTAATAACAGACTTTTGTTGATTAAAAAATAAATAAACATAAGCTCTGCATTCAGGGATGGTTCCCAATTTCAAGTGCAGATGTTGGGTAGCCCTGTAATAGGAGCCAAGTCTCTGCCACCCTATAGATGGTGCCTGGGTCCTCATGGCTCTATGTGTCCCCCCACTTTCCAGAGCCCAGAGTTATAAACCCTAGAAGCAGAAGTGCCTAGAGGGATTCCCCACTCCAGTGCCCTATTCTCAGGTCTGGAGTTGAGGACAAGCAGGGCCCTTCCCACACCTCAGTGTGATCCACAGGAAGAGTCCCTAGGTGAAGGGGTTGTTAGAGACAATGCCACAAGCAGGTGATCCCTGGCCCTCAGAGAAGAGGAGCCAGAGGTGAAATCCGGGCAGTCGGGGGAGGGAAGACAGCTCTTGTCCTCATGGAACCACAAAAGCAGGCCCCACCACCCAGCCCTGGTCTTGCCACCTCAATAGTTTGAGCGACAAGCAAACCGAGGAAGCCCGTGACAAACTGTTAGAGCTTAGAATTTTTATTAAAACAATCACTTAAATTACAACAGTCCCCAGAATAGGAAAAAGCCTTCCAAGGTCTGGTCCTGACAGGAGGTGTGAGTCAGGCCCTACAGGAAGAAGTGCTGCTTGACATCTCTGAAAATGGATGCAGCGTCCCTGGAATCCCACGAGGGCCGGCTTGGCCCCAGGGCCACTGGGAGAGACTGAATCCTTGCCAAGGCTGCTCCGCCAGGGGCTGTGAGGCCCCAGCCCTGTCAGGGAGGAACACTTAGTCACTGTCGCTGGTTGTCAGCCTCTGGACTTTTGAAAAAGAGAAAGAGAGCGAGAAACCTGTCCCCCAAGATGACAGAACAGTCACTCACAAAATGTTATGTAATGCCACAGGGCGTTGTCTAGCAAGGCCTGGCAGGTGCATGAATAATGGGGGGTGACCACGGGTCAGAGTGCTGCTGTGGCTGGGGTGGGGCCTCAATTAAACATGTGGGAACGGCTATGGGCCAACAGCATGACCTCACAGAGTCCCGAGCTGGGCAGTGACTTCATGACTGCTTTCAGTATTGGTGGCACTTCTGCCTAAAAGCCACCAGAAGCACTGGTAGTGAAATAATCATGGCCAGAACCTTGCTCTCTATGAACTTCCGAGACTTCCTTACTTGACAAGCTCCCAAGCTCTACAAAATGCTCACCAGAGCCAGGCGTGGTGGCACACGACTATAACCCCAGAGTCAGGAAGCTCTGGCAGGAGGATTGCAAGTTCGAGGCCAGCTTTGGCAACTTAGCAAGACCCTGTCTCAAAAGAAAAACAATAAAGGACTGAGGACTTAGCTCAGTGGTAAAGTACTCCTGGATTCAATTCCCAGTACCCAAAACAAACAAACAAAAACAAAAAAACTCTCAGGAGGCTGAGGCAGGAGGATCATGAGGTCAAAGCCAGCCTCAGCAAAAAGCAAGGCCCTAAGCAACTCAGTGAGACCCTGTCTCTAAATAAAATACAAAATAGGGCTGGGGATGGGGCTCAGTGGTCCAGTGCCCCCCCGAGTTCAATCCCCGGCACCAAAAAGACCACCCCCCTAAACAAACCAGAAAACAAAAACTCACTAGACAGAACAGTCACCTCGGCTAAGGCACAAGTCTCTGAAAACCAAGCGCTGCTTTCATTCTTCCTCCTTCTACTGGGGCTCAACATTCTGAGGACCCCATCTTCTCCCTCCAGAGAGGGCCGAAGGGCTTCTGGCTGTTAGTGTCACTGGCAGGCCCTCCTTCCTGGGTCAGCTGGGCCCCAGGTGGCCATAGCTCAGCGTGGCCACATGGCTTGGCATTTCTTGGACTTCAGAGATACACACAGCAGTTAAATTAAAAACACAGCCCGACATCATTTTTATAAACGACTATCATGCTCCTGTGCCCCACAGCCACTGTTAAAGATTAAATTTACAGATCGGGAGGAAAGTAAGTCCTGGTAGAAATTCAGGGATGGGTTTTACACCCAAGAAGACAGAGCAAGGCACAAAAGCCAGACCTGACTTTGCAAATGCCCAAGGCTTCAGCTCCCGAGGACTCTCCCTATCTGCCACAGCCATCTGCTTTCAGATTCTAGACTGGAGTCCCTCCCTGAGTGTCCAGAGCTGGCTTCCTAGGGGCAAGGTGGCTCAAGAAGGGGGCAGCCAGCCCAGGACATTGTTAGATCAGCCTGACAGTGGAAACAAAGCCGGATCTCACCAGCGAGTCTCAGTTCCTCAAAACCAAATGGAATCACCTGAGATGGCCTCTGCCCTCGGGACATCTCGAGGCCCTCATCTGTCTTCAGTTAATAAGTGTCTTTTCCCTGATTAAGACATATCACCTGCCCTGCGTTAAGGCCTAGGTGTTAGGACCTAAGGGCCCTGGTTGGCCTCAGCTGCAACAGGAGTCATGGAGAAAAGGATCCGAGGTGGCCCCAGACCCTGGAGTGAGTGAGTCATGGGGTGAGTGCTGCCAGGCACCTGTGTGAGCACCGACTTCGAGTGGACACCTGAGTCAGGCGCCAGCTGGAAGGGATGAGAGAGACCTCGCTGGGCCCTCAAGGGGACACAAAATAAAGGGGCTTCGGTGGTGGGGGGGGTACAAAGAAACAGCAAAATGAAGCCCAGGTATAAGTGAAGGTCCTGCTGGCATGTGGCCTAGAGGAGGGGTGAGGCAGGAGGACTAGGCTCTGAAGCGTGGTGTTAGAACAGCTAGAAGTACCTGTGGGGCCTCGGAGCTCATGGAGCACCCCCCACACTCCTGGTCATGCCTGGGGTTCCAGGCACTGATGAGAACATGACCAGGAAGCCCCCCATCCTCCATAGGCAGGGGGACAGGGAAGACACATGTGGCTCCCACCTGCCTCTCTGACCAGGGCTGGGGTGGCTGTGGGGGCAGTGAACACTGTACCGTCAGATCCCTACACTGCTCTATTTGCCTCCCAGTCGCTCGGCTGGCTGGTGGCCATTCATCACAGCTTCTTCCCCGAGTCTCCCCAGTCGCAGCTGGCCTGCCTGTCCCAGCAGCTGGCAGCCGGCACTGTCTCGGCGCTGCCTCGCTGAGGACTCATCGCTTTGCGGGTCCCGAGCTTCAGGCAAGCTCACCGCTGACGTGTGGCAACAGGCGGCTCTGGGCCCCCAGCACAGCCAGGCCTACTGCTTCACTGTGCCAGGTCCTCGCCTGTGGAGGGCAGGGACGTCCCGGAACCCTGAGCAGGGTGGAGTAGCAAGACTAGCCTCCTGGCCTCTAGGCGGCCTCTGCACTTCACTCCCTACAACCATTTCCCAGACAAGGCTCTGGAGGTCAGCGCTGGGCAGGCAGGCAGGCAGGCAGACAGAGACAGACACACATACACACACACACCATGGTGCTGGAACAGAGGAAGTATGGGATCCCACATAAGACAAAAAAGGACAAACACTTCTCAAAAAAATTAAAGTCGCAGGTCAGGAGAACTAGAACGCCATGAGAGAAATCTCTGCAGGGTCGTAGTTCAAAGGCAATTGCACATGAAGGGGGCTGGGCTCTCCACTAAGCTGGGGGAAATTCTGGAGCTCCCACAGGAGCCCCCAGGTAGCCCCTAGGGGTGGTTTCCATGGTGTTGGACCCATCCCGCTGGTGCCAGAAGCAGCAGAAGTGGCAGATCCTGGGGTGGCCCGGTCACTTGTTAGAGCTCTTCAAAGAAGGCCACTCGAGACTTGGCACTCTGCAAAGTGAGCTGTAAGAGAGCAGAGAAGAAGTGAAAGGGGCAGTGTGTTTCTGTCCTTTTATGTGGGATCCCTTCCTGTTGCACGGACTAACCTCAAAGGTGGTCTGGAGTGACGGGGAGGCTTGTTCAAGGAGATGTTCAAGAGGCTGGTGGTCAAGTTCAAATAGGATTCCAGACTTGCCCCAGCTTTCAAATTAGGTGACAAAGGAGGACATGCCAGGAGGCATGGATGGTGGGCAGAAGCCATGTTAGCAAGAAAATGTCATCAGCGTTGCCATTTCATAGAAGATAAGGGTCCCTAGATATTTTACCAGATTCTCATATATTCTTGTCTACAAAAGACTGAGATGTCACCTCTGTGGTATCTACAGCAACACCAGCCTGGGATTCTTATCATTTCTGGACCAGGAAGACCCAGCTCAGCAGGGCAAACCTCTCAGTCCTGACTCCCAGGTAAGGCAAACCATACTTGGGGAAGGCAGGCCCGGGTTAGACAAGGAAGGGCTTGTCCCTTCTGCTCCTAGTGGCCTCAAAGCAGACCTGCTTTGAGGAGCTGAGAGGGATGTCTCCTGATGAGCACGGAGGCAGCAGTTTCCCCATGTGGGACAGGCAGAGGGGACAGTGTATATGGGCAGCATTCTGGCCATCAACTGTCAGGTCTTCCCAGGAAGAACACTGCCCAAGAAGAATGGCGTCAGAGAAGCTCAGAAGGGGAGAGGTGGATCAGGGGCCACACTCTGAGCATGGTAGAGTTTGTGCTTCCTGAGTCCCTGACTCTGAGGCCACTTGGTAGCCTTTTCCCCAAACAGAAGGATCTGGCACAAGTGTCTTCCTGATGCCCTGTTCTGCTCCTGAAATAGACCCACTGGGGCAAGACCGTGCATTCTAGATTTAGCTCCAGAACTTTCTATAGGAGAGATGGCAAAGGGACAGCAGGGAGTCCATCTTCATATCCCCAAAACGTTTAGTTTAGTGCGTGGCATTGGGTAGGAGCGCAGAGCATGTTGAGTGAATAATGTGAATTGTAATGACAGTTAAGTGGCAAGATAGGGGGAAGGCAGGAGCTCCGCAAGGAGCTGAGAAAGGCCCAGGCGAACCCGCTCCACCCTCAGCTCTCGGGGCGGTGGGGGGGGGCCCAGGGAACACCCTTAACCTCTGAGTCTCTCTACTCGGAAGTAAGCCATGGGGCAGGCTAGCTGGTCATGCCCTCCTCACCCTCCAACCTCAGGCCATCTCCAAATCTGAAGAGCCCTCAGTCTTACCCAGGGCTCTACAAAGGGCACGGGAGGGAGACTCCAAACCAACCACTTCACCATCAAAAGACAGGCAGCATTAGCGAGCTCAAAATGAGACAGCTTGAGAGCCGACTCTTTAAATCCTGCCAAATCTTTTGGCCTTGAAGTTCCCGACTAACAAGCGGAATGCAGGGAGGCATCTGAGCCGTTTCCTTCAGTGGAACCAATTCCAGAAGCCCTTTGGAAGCCCACTTCTGATGGGAATGGAGACAGCTTTTCTTTGCTGAAATGGAACTCACTCCAGAAGGGAGCTGCGTGTGGATGGGCTTCTCCCTCAGTGCCATCAGAGAAGGGCCAGCAATTGTGTGCCCTGTGATAATGGGAACCAGGAGGGTAACCAGAAAGACAGATTCAATTGCCAGAGAACTTCTGGGACAAAACCCCTCTCAGCTCAGGGTTGGAATCAAATGGTGTGTACCCACATTTCCACTCTGGCTTCCCCCACACTTCTGAGAAGACCTCAGAAGGCTCCTTAGAGGGCAGAGGCCCTGTAGGGGACAAAGCCATGCTCACAGCCACTTTGAGTCAAACATAAGCACGGCTGACCCAAGGCCCATGTGGCCCATTGACCAGCTGGGTGGCCCTGGGTGGGTCACTGAATCCCTCTGGCCTCAGTTCCCAGCACATGCAGGGTGTGGCAGGCCCTTCCTCACAGGGGACCTGCAGGGAACTGGGAAACGCTTGTGAAGCTCTCAGCGCCACTCCTGGCACGTGCTGAGAGCCTGGCAGCTGTTATTACTAATAGCAGCATCACGTTCCTTCCCTCCCCCAGCGCTGGCTCCTCTCCTCCCGGGGGCAGCAGAGCAGAGTGCTTGTCAGGAAGGGCTGCAGGCAAAGGCAGGGTCATGGCCTCTGAGACAGGGCAAGCGCTGCCCCAGAGGCCTGGCTACTTCCCCAGGCAGGGAGCCCAGGCTGTGGGGGCCTCCGAGAGCCTCCTGCCCGTTTGCACAATGCTGGCTCCAAGAATTCCTGGATCCTCTACCAGAGAGTGTGCTGGCTGTCCCCTCGAGGTGCCAGGGGAGGGTTTTGGCAGCGCTGGTAGCGCCAGATTCCAGTTACTCAAGCATGTGCTTGTTAGGAGGCTAAGCGCTCTTTGGTGGGCGGGCCACTTCCCAATCAGTGTCCACCCCTGCTGCAGGGCAGGGCTCAGCCCACCTCTTCTCTTGCCAGACCAGGAATTTGTCTTCAGCTTCACAGAAAGGAAAGGCTTGCAGTAAAGTTGATATTCTGACCATGCAAGAGAGAGAGAGGGCATCACAGTTGTCCAAAAGGTCCTGAGGCGGTTAGGCTCACTGGCCAGAGGTGGCTCAGACATGGCATCATGGGTCACTGAGGGTGGCAGACGGAGGGCAAGGGGAGTCTCCTGTGGTTGCCACCCACAGGCAGACCTGGCTGCTGCAGCCCCCATCTTCCAAGTTCACACTACAGTTCTGGCAATTTCCAATTCCACTAGGAACCCCAACGTCTGAGGAATTCATAATGCGCGCTTACTCCCCAGGGCTAGGAACCCTTCCAGGCCCCACCATGGCCTCTGCCTAGTTCCCCCCACAGCATTCTTCATCTTAGACATCAAATGCCCTCTTCCTGGCAGGACCAGGAGAACACAGGGGGAGGCAGCAGCGACATGAGGTTCTGTGTGGAAAGGCTTTGGGCCTCTTTCCTCCAGATAACTCAGGAGCCCCTTCCCTCCCACCACTGCCCACTGCTTCTGCCAACTGTGCTCCCTGCAGGGCACACCCCTCACCTGTGGGAGCCTTTGCCACTACAGGGTCTGTTCTGGAAAGCTTACTGTCACATTTACAGCAGAGTTGCAGCAGAAGCATAAAAGAGAAGGCAAAGACTCAGAGAAAGTGGCACAAAACAAACTTTGGGTCTTCTTCCACTCAAAAAAAACCAGCTAAAAAAAAGCTTCTTGGTTTCCCTGTGGCTCTTGCACTCCAAGATTCACCAGCCCATGGTGATACTTAGTCTGTCTTACTGCCTGGTGGCCAGCCTGGCTGTCTCTGCACAACACAGCAACATCTCTGCTTGACAGAGCCACAAGACACCATGGAGATGATCCTGCGAAGGCCCTCGCCTTGTCCTATGTTGCACTGTGAGTTGAGAACTGAAGAAGCCCCATGAGTCCCACTTGTCACCAGAATTTCAAGAAAAGATGTTTGTGCTCCCTTTGGCAACACAGCAATAGCTTGCCTGTTCCCAGCCTTGCCTGCTGGGGGGAAGTCTCCAGGCAGAAGTGGGCTATATGTGCACACTGCAGTGTATCTAGAAGGTCACCCAGAAGAGGTCTTTGCATTTCAGCAATTAGGGAAAAGAACGACCTCAGCTTACGGATACACAACCAGGATCCAGTTGACAATGGCTGCATCTGTGGGGCCTCCCAGTCTTATGGACCTCCTTCGACTCCTTCTGAGAAGTGAGCAGAGCTCTGCTGCACATGAATGGTGACCATGTCCTCCCAGCACTGTCCTTCAGAATTCATAGTCAAATCCAACCACGGGAGGCCTAGCAGTCAAACCCTGCTCCTTTGGTAAGACTGTAAACCACGAGGATCCTGCTCAAAGTCTCCAACCCAAAGTGCTCTTGCCAGTTTCCTAAAGATGACTAAAAGAACACCAAATCTCTCACCAGGCCCCAGGCTGACCTGCTGCTCTCTTCCAGCTGTCTCTTCACATCTGATTAGAATCAGCCATGTGAATAACACAGGAGGAATTAAGTCTTCTCTTGACAGAACCAGTTGTTCAAGTCTGTCACTAATCCAAGTCCATTCTGAAGAGAATGACTTCCTTTCCTTTGTGGCAGATCTATAGGGCTTTTTTTTTTTTTTTTTTAAATCTTATGGGGCCTCTGATCCACCTGCGAGGCTGGCTCTTACCTCCTACCCAGCATCCACAGACTTGACCCTGTCACAATCACCTTTCATCCTACCTTCTGCTCCATCAAACAACCAGTTGTTTGTGACAGCTGCCAAGCTGTGGAAGAATAGGAAAGGAAGCCACTCAGCAGATCAAGGCCTCCTTTTGTTCCACAAACTATGTGATACGACAAAAATGGCCCTTACACCCAATTTAAACCAGTTCAGATTCAGGAGACAAATCTGTCTCCTTGTAAGACAGGAGGCCGGCTCCTCCCAGCCCTAGAAGAGGACCTGGTCGCCAGCTGGGTCTCCTTAACCCAGGCATGCAATCTGATGCAGCCGGCTCTTGCTCACTGCTATGTGACAGCAGCCCATCAAGATGCTCTGGAGAAATGTCCCCAGGGCCTGGAGACAGCAAGCCTGGAAGGTATCTGTGACAAGCACTCTCACCTTCTTGGTGGCCCACGTGGAAGCACAGCTCCTTAAAAATCGCTCCTAAGAGTGCCCCCTGCTGGAGACCCACAGTGCTGGCGGGCTGCCAATTCCTCTAGTTCTCCTCTAAAAGTCCTTTTAGGGGACTGTTTCTCAAAGTGATGGGAAGGTAACTAAATGTATTCCGGCACGGAGCCTGCAGCGGCAAGGCTGCTTGATTAAGAATGAATTACACTTTCATCAGCACAGAGAGAAAATTGATTCACAAGGCCGCATTGTGATAATCTTGTTCCTAAAGCAAAAGGGGGTGGAGGGGTGGGTAGGACAGAGAGCCACTTGGGCTATCAGTAGTGGAGAAAGGAAGCTCTACATTTAAGCTGGAAGAACAAAACTAATCAGAGTTCCAGGATTCCTTCAACTAGTTTCTGGGGGCCTCGCCTCAATCCACTCATCCCAAGAGAGGGGGGGTAAGGAAGGGGGAGGGGGCTATCTAATTCATCTTAAACAATAATGCCAATAGCACTGAACCCATTTTAGATACTAACCTAATAACTCCTGGCACGAAGACTCTGCTAGTCCCATAAAAATGCAGTGAAATTGAAATGCAGGCTCTAAAATCATGTTATACTTCCTCTCCGCCACTACATATTGAAAATGAAGGAGCAAGGGACAGCGAAGATACAAAAGGACATGCAGATTGTTTGGCATAAGGATCCACAGGGGGGAAGCAGACTCTGGAGCAGAAAGGTGGCAGCCACATCTAGGAGCAGGAAATTCCAATCTAGTCTTTGGTTTGGGGTGTGGTAAGCAGCCCCCCTTCTAAACTGGAGCCAAAGAGGGGTAGGGCTGCTGAAGGGGGTTGCTGCTATAAAGTGGCCAGATGAAGCTCTTCTGCAGTCTTGCTAGGGATGGCTTGCACCCAAATGCCATCTGGTGATGAGCACAGGGACAGGGCTGTCTGCACGCTTATTTCTAAACAGGGGTGGAATGAAAAGCCACGTCCATCCCAACAAACAAATCCAATTTGGTATTAGCTCTAAAAAGAAATGTTCCCAGGAAAACCCAGGGGGCCCTATTGTGTATTAATCCTTTAGGGACCTAAGGCAGCAGAAAGATGTCTGGAAATGTGTCTGTCCGTGTCTTCAGCTGCCGCTGTGAGGCTGGTAGGGCCTTTTGCTACTTTGTTCTTCCATCTGACAAATGGACTAATAGGCTTGCTTCACCTCACTGGGCAGGTGGAGGCTAAATGGTGTCTACTGAGCCCTGAGAGCAAGAGCCTTAGGAAAGAGGTCCAGAAATACTCATGTCACTTTTAAATTGCCAATCTCAAAAGAGAAATCATGGCAAGGCTCATAAGAACGGAACCTTGAGCCAGCAGAATGAGTTTGCATCCCAGCTCTTCCCTCCCACTGTTGCAGCAGCAAATCAGATGCCCGTGGAGAGCCGCACTGAAACATATCTTCAGAGCCCAGGGGCCAAATGGGATGTTTTACTGCATCAAATAAGGCCCAATAATGGCCTCAGGCACTTCCAAATAGTCATAAAATATCCTAGGCTAGCAAGGCAGTTTGTAGGCTCAACACCTCCTAAAGAACAACTGCTTGACTGGGTAAAGCATCTTGACCAAAACCAGGCTTGGATTGACATCCTTTGGAAAAGAGGCCAATAGAATCCGCTATTGAGATGGGTGCAGTGGTGCGTGCTTGTAATTCTAGGAGCACAAGTTCAAGGTCTCAGCCACTTACTTAGACCCTGTCTTAAAATAAAAAATAAAAAGAGCTGGGGACATAGTTTCATGGTAGAGTGCCCCAGGGCTCAATCCCCAGTATTGCATGCATGTGCGCACACATGTGTACACACACACACACACACACACACACACACACACACACACAATTTTCTCTTGAGAGTGTTACCAGAAACAAGCAAGAAAACTGTGTGCATATTTTTAGGAATGGCCTTCAGGGACAGGCCCACAGTGTCACATCTAGGAGGAGCCCTCCTAACATCAGCCAATGACTCCTAATGCCTTCCATGTGCTCCTACAGAGCCGGGAGCTGAGTCTGGGTGGCCACTGTAATTTTTTCTGGGTGTGCAATGCCCACAACTTGCTCTCACCCCAGTCCACACTCCTCTTTCTTCCCTCCTCCTTTGAACACAACAACAAAGGGAAGGTTCTGGAACTGAGAAGCCAGTTTGCTGCCTTTTGTGTCAGGGCCAAGGATGCTGTACCAAACAAGAAGCCCAGTTCCTAATGCAGTGGCCTACAGGGTCATAAGGACGGCTGGACATAGGAACCACGTATTAAACATGAATTACTTAGCATCCATCTTTGAGGCTGGTGATGTACACCAGGGGTCACTAGGGAGGCTCTGGCTGCTTGTTTTAATTGTGGGAGATGCCTTTCACGCATATTCACTCTCTCTCTGTGATTTATCACTTCCCTGAGTGTCTGGAGTGTTCTACTTCACTTCGCCAGCCCTGAATCTCCAAGGGGATTCAGCAGAAATTGAAGATGACATTGGACTTTTATGTCTTTCTGATCAAGGAGTGGGAGCTGAGCTTCCCATGAATGTCAAGCCTCCTCTGGTTCCGTCTCTTCCCTCAGTGGGAACCACAGCTGGACCTAGATGATCTGATTATAAAGCTAATAAAATAAGCTTTCTAAGCCTCACAACCCTCATAACTTCTCATCTGTTGATTTCTTTGAAATCCTCTGCTCCATTTGAGACCATGGAAAAATTATCACTTGTTTGCTGGCACCTTGGGCCAGCGCAGGACCAAGAGACTGAAACCAGTCTCTTGAAAGAGGATGACAGCAAGACCATGAAATGTGCATGGTCTGGGACCATGTTTTTATCTCCAGGTTGTGGCAGCACAGCTAAACCCCAACCTGAGCACAGCTCCTGCATTAGCACTGCGGATCTGAGGGCAAAGCACTCAGGACTCAAGGAATCCTATGTGCCCCACCCCCACCCAAGTCTGGCTGATGCCAGTAACATGTGTAGCTCCCTTGGACAACGAAACAAATCCAGGTTCCCCAGTGTGGTGTGTGTGTGTGTGTTTTCATATTAGGGATTGAACCCAGAGGTGTTTTACCACTGAGCCAACCATTTTTATTTACTATTTTAAGACAGGGTCTCACTAAGTTGCTTAGGGCCTTGCTAAGTTGGTGAGGTTGGTATCAAACTTGTGATCCTCCTGCCTCAGCCTCCTAAGTAGCTGGGATTACAGGCGTATACCCTTGTACCTGGCTTTATTCCTCTCAAGAGAGGAAAAATTATAGAAAAAGAAGTGGCAGAGCAATGGTAAAACCCTGAGTAACCAACTGTCATAGCCTCTCAGCATTCCTAAGGGATCACGGTAACACTTAAATTAGCTTCAGCTTTCCATAGCCCCTGTGGGAACTACTTGAACCATACCGGACACTGAACTTCTCAACAAGGAGGAGGAATATTATATACCTGGACTGCAGTAGGTGAGAAAACCATTCTTCCATTGAAATCTAAGATCTAAAATCACTAAAATAAAATAAAAACCCCAATAGGCTGGTTTGGACCCAGGTTAAGAAACGTTTAGGAAACTCTGCAAGTCAGCACTGGTCTTTCCATCTCTCATCTCCAGATATTCTAGATGGAACTCTGCCTTCGACATCTAGGTACTCACATTTCCAAAGCCTGAGGTGGCACTTCTTCTCTGCTAGGCTTGCATTAGTTCACCCTGTGGTAGGCAAGACTTCAGAGCTACCTTTGCACAGATATCTGGCTGGTCATGGAGTCACCAGTCACAGGGACCACCAAAGTCTAGAAAATGGAGCATGCCTCAAATTTTGAGTGCAGCAAAAACCACCAATATGTAATCCAGTGATGCTGAGAGTACAGTCTTATTAAAAGGCAGACTGCCAGGCGTGGCAGTGCACACCTGTAACCCCAGTGACTTGGGAGCCTGAGGCAGGAGGATCACAAGTTCCAGGCCAGCCTTGGCAACTTAGTAAGACCCTCAGCAAATTATCAAAATCATGTCTCAAAAAAAAAAATCAAAAGGGCTGGGGATGTAGCCTAGTGTTAGAGTGCTTCTGAGTTCCATCCCCAGTACCACAAATAAATAAATAAGCGAAGTCCACATTTTATTAACCCGTGATTAAACAGAATTCTTGATTATCTAGAGCTTGACAACATGTTTAAAAACAAGTTCACAAGAAGACATTAAGCGAATGAATGAATGAATGCTTCCATATACAGTTCCTCATAGCTTAATGATGGAGACACATTGTGAGAAATGTGTTGTTAGGTGATTTTGTCACTGAGTGAAAATTATAGAATGTGCTTACACAAACAAACTGCTATGATGTCACTAGGTGATGCACTCTTAAGGGACCATAGTTGAATACTCAGTCCTCCATTGACAAAATCATTTTGGGGGACCTGACTATTTATTCTAGAAATGGTACAAATTTGACTAAAAAATGTAACTTCAAATTATTTATAATAAAAATTCAATGAGAACTTATGGCTAAAATTTAGGATATTGGCTGGGCATGGTGGTGCACACCTGTCATCACAGCAACTCGAGAGGCTGAGGCAGGAGAGGATTGCAAGTTCAAAGCCAGCCTTAGCAACTTAGTGAGGCATTATTAACTTGGTGAGATCCTGTCTCTAAATAAAATACAAAAAGAACTGGGGATATGGCTCAGTGGTCAAGTGTCCCTGAGTTCAATCCCTGGTCCACCACCGCCCCAACCCCTGACAAAAAAACAGTTTAGTAAACTGGAGCATTTAAATATTCTGCATCATTATAGAAGGAGGATAAAATCATATTCAGATGAACAGTATGATCATATGCAGAGAAAAACTGAAAGTATAGGCTGAAATGAATCATAATTTTCTGTTTGTTCCTGTTTAACCAAAGTTTAGAAACCATGGTGGGTCCCTGTGGTACTAGTTGCATGGGGTCACCACTTGGACAGAAATCCCCCTGGCTTGCCCATTCTGATGCTGGTCATAACTGTTCTGCTCCAAACACACACTGGTGTGTGTCAGGATATCAACACCAATGTGAAGCATGAAAGAAATAGTTTTCAAAATCAATCAGGGCTCAAGTTACACCCAAATCAGGGTTCATGCCATGGATTCTTGGAACCATTGACAGCTCTAATCCATCTTATTAAAGATCTATCTGGAACTTTAATAGCTAACTTCTCTTGCTAAGATAATGACTATAAATATGATCTATCTTATGCCAGATCTTATTTTTGGTAGAAATTTCCGATTAACTTATTCTACCCGACTAAATGAGGACGCCAATGGACACATATTATATCCCTGTCGGACAGTGCAGGGCTTACTGGCATGGGCGTGACTGGGGATTAGGTGAGAAGCAGGGGCAGGATGTTATTTTATTACCAGACAAAATAAATTCTCTTCACCACCTAGGCATTGGAAGAATAAGCAGCAATCATTCCATTAATTCACTAAACAACCACTGATCGCTCATCTTCTGGGTGCCTGCAACAGGACTGTTCCAATGTGAGATCACCCGGAGCACAGCCCCACTCCACACTGCAGAGAAGTTGAAGCTAAGCTGCCTTAAGAGCTGAGATGGGACAGACAGCCCACCAGACTGAGAGATGAAGCCCCTATGCTCTGAGTTTGCTGCACTTGAAAAGAAAAGGGGTCTGTACAGAATGGGAAAGCTCTAAAGGAAAATGAGTGAGCGTGGGTGACCCCTCCCTTTCATGACCAGAAGCTGCCAGGTGTGGCCACAGGCCTG
Source organism: Spermophilus citellus (assembly GCF_964194105.1). Taxonomy (NCBI): domain Eukaryota; kingdom Metazoa; phylum Chordata; class Mammalia; order Rodentia; family Sciuridae; genus Spermophilus; species Spermophilus citellus. Next base: position 116,619,979 of record NC_138184.1, on the reverse strand, counting down.
CAGAGCTTACCACCACATGATAGGTTGTGATCTTTAGTTAGAGAGACAGTCTGGAAAGCACCGGAATTGGCCCCACTTCCATGCTAGGGTTATTTATCGAAGGAGTACATCACCAAGACAAAGGGCTTTTAGACAGACCTGACTGGACAAGAAGCCATGACCTTTCCCAGCCCAACAATGACACAGATGGGAAGGACAACCAGTCCTATAGTCCCGTGACATGCTCTTCAGAACAAGGCAGCCATCTGGGCTCTGGAGACTGGCCTGGCCCCACAAAGTGGACGCCTGCTCTCAGATCAAAGCATGCTGTGGCCAGTACCCAGGTCTCACCTGCCCTCAGGAGGGCTCCTGGTGGCCCGAGGACAGAGACAGGCAAGCTCATGCATGGGTTAGTATCACAGAGGGCAGTACCATCACCACAGACAGAGTACCTGGGAATAACCTACTTTGAGGGCTCAAATGCAGATAGGTCTTCTGCCTTGGGCTTGAGGCTAAACCAGCAAAATAAAATGAAGAAAAACAAAAACATACCCTGTGATATCAACAATGCCACATGTGCCATTTGCAAAATGCTCAGACAGGCCTGAAATAATGATGAGTGACTTCGCTTGTTTTAATGGCTTGAAAACAGGTCTCTCTAACTTCAGCACTCCAAGTTCTCGTGGCTGAAGGTCCAGCTCACTACAGCAGCAGTGGCAAAGAGGAGACCGCTTTCGGTGCTCAGGTGAAAAGAGCGTGGGGTGGGGTCTGAGGAAGCTCCCTCAAAGTGGACTAGCTCATTGGCCCAATCATCGTTTTACCTCTTTGCTTAGTGATAGAGGCCTCCTTTTAACTTTTTAATAACTTCATTTGGGCTAGGGATATGGCTCAGTGGTAGTGTGCTTGCCTGGTTCAATCCCCAGCACCGCACACAAAAAAAGGGAAACCACTTTAATAACTGTTTTAGAAGGGATATCCAAGAAAGGACAGAAACCAGAGGAAAGAACAAAGAACGTGGAAATGCCTTTCCTTCTAGGTTATGCTATTAAAAGTGATTCTCTACCTGGTGCCAATTGTAACTGGAGTCATTAGAGAGAAGTGCTCCCACTTCTCTACTGTACCCATCACTGATGACAGGCAGATTCAGTCACAGCTTAACCACTGAAAACAGAGACAGTCCTTAAACTGGGAGACCATTTTAGAGAACATTTTAAAGGTAAAGAGTAAAACTTGAACCAGATCAATGAATTCTAAGATCATCTAAACCCAATAAACAATCTTATTTTAATAACACCTATTTTAAGCTGGATACAGTGGCTCATGTCTGTAATCCCAGCAACTAGGGAGACTGAGGCAGGAGGATTGCAAATCTGAGGCCAGCCTCAGCAATTTAGCAAGGCCCTAAAGCAACTTAGTTAGACCCTGTTTCAAAAAAATTAAAAACAAAAAAAGGGTGAGGATATACTCAGTGGTAAAGTACCCCTGAGTTCAATCCCCAGTACAAAAAAAATTAAAAATAATCAAAAATAAAAAAAACCCACACACCTATTTTATAGTAAAACCTGATCCTATGCTATCAGTTAAAAACAGAGCATTAACTGGCTGGTAAAGACCTTTTGCTTTGCCTATATAAGGGAGTTACGCTCTTGGGCTGATAATATGTATGGAACTTAACTTCTAAATATCTAAAATGCCGAGAGCTCCAAATATCAGGCAAGGAAGACGGGCTACTGTGAGCCTCGTAGATGAAAGCTCATTTTTTAAAACATTAATGTTCTCTTAGGTAATTCAAGTATGAAAAAAGTTGAAAATTCAGAATATGGTTTCTCTATCAAGTCCTTGCCACTTAAAAATGCAAAAAGACTAGAGGGGACTCCATTCTTCATTGTGCCTTCTCATTAAGCAAGGCAGTTCCCTGGGCATAACTCCCCTTGGCTTAAAAGACAGAACCGCTTAGTGCTCAATGATGAATCAAAACCCATCTTCTAACAGGGATTCATCTCATCAGAGCTTTTAACACAAGTTTCACTTCCATCAAGCCAGTGGGTTCACGGTCGCTGGTAGATTAAATTCCTTTTCTGGCAGGAGTTGAAAAATTTCCTCAACTAAGTACATGTAAAAAAATGACAACAATCTAATGACTCGCCTCCTGAGGAAACAAGATGCCAACCTCACATTTCGCTAATGAATGTCCTGATCAGTAAAAGCCAAGAGACTGGGTACCTTTTTAATGGTATTGTGCTTGCTGCTGGTGCCACCTCTGTCCGAATTCTCATTGTGCAGAATATCCAAAGCTGTTTCCCTTTCTTTTAGTTTCAAGGCCTCGATTTCTGTCTTGAGCTCATTAAGCTGCTCCTGGAGATGCTTGCTCTTCTCCATATATTCCACTCTGTAGGCAAGAGGACACTGTGGATCAGGGCACAGGTGAACCCTGAGGCATAGGTGAGATGGTTTGTGACCCACAAGCTGCACAGCCAGGGTCTAAGGTCATTCATAGGCCAGCCATGGGAGCTTGGGCTGGTCACTTAAATGCAATGAATGAATCTGTTTCCTCATTGGTAAAATTGGAATAATGATCACAGGGCTATATGGTCAGGATTAAACAAAGTACAGGAGCTTGGCATGGTGGTACACATCTGTAATCCCAACAATGCAGGAGGCTGAGGCAGGAGGATCCCAAGTTCCGAGCTAGCCTCAGCAACTTAGTGAGACCATATCTTAAAATAAAAAATTAAAATTAAAAGGGCTGGGGCTATAGCTCAGTGGTAAAGTGCCCCTCGGTTCAATCCCCAGTATCTCACACACACACAAAGTATAGGAAAGAAAGCCCTCTGTAAATTCTTATAGAACACTCTACAATTACTATTCGTCATACATAGATTTCAGTTTTGCACAAAAAAAAACAAGATTCCTATCACCGCAAACACTCTTTGTCTCAGCCATTCTTGAAGAAGTAATTCAAATGATCTCTTCTGATAGACCATAATGCCCCACTTATTCTCAGACTTCCTCTCCTAAGGAGGACAGAAGCTCACTCAGCCAACACCAGGAGAGGAAGCTCTCCACCCCCACCTGCAAGTAGGTACACTGAGCAACAGTATGTAAAATGGTAAAAATCTAGGAATTGCCTTTGAAGAGTCCAATGACAAGGGAATGGTCTGGAAAACTATGCAACACATATGTGAAGGAGGCTTCTGAAGGGATAACCATGGCTAGAAGATGGGCTCTACCAATATGTGCAAGAGTAACAAGTGCTAGAGGCCCCGGCTCAATCCCCAGCACGATTGATTAATAGATAGATAGAAAAAATTAGAGTAGATCGATAAACAAACACACACACACACACACACACACACACAATGAATGTCTGTGACTGACTTACCCAAATTCACCTCTTAAAACCAGATCACCAATGGGAAGGTGTTAGAAGGTGGAGCCTTTGGAAGGTGATTAGATCAGAAGGGTGGCACTCTCATCATGGGATTTGTGTCCTTACATAAGAGACTCCAGAGAGTCCTCTGGTACATGTGAGTGCACCACATGAAAACACAGCAAGAAGGCGCCACCTGTGTGGGCTCTCACACTCTGTTTGACAGTGCCTTGATCTTGGATTTCCCAGCCTCCAGAACTGTGATAAATAAATTTCTTCTGTTTATAAGCCACCCAGCCTCAGGTATTTTGTTATAGCAGCCAAACACACTAAGACAGTAAGAAAATACAAACTATAAAACAGCGGGACACAGAACAGGATGTAGCCTCACATGGATCACAACCACATAAATATGCACAGCTGGACAAGAGTGAAAGGAGTGCAGACAGCAGATGCTTCCATAAGAGGCTCTCGGTCACTGGCTTCTTTGCTGTCCCCTGAATATGAGGGACTGAAGAGAAAGAGAGCCTGGCTTGCTGGACTCCATGAAGGCACTTTCCCAGAGGCTTATCCTGAGGATGCCACACATGGGTGAGGGTTTTCAACCACTGGTCTGCTCCTCCAGCTGCATGATGCTTGGTGAGCTCATTAAACCAAGCCATTATAAAATGGGAACACAAAAACCTTTGATGTCAGTGTGATGATTGTTAGCAGGAATTAAATGACACAAAAATCTCAAATAACCTGATAAAGTGTAGTAGCTATTGTGATTGTTCTCTGACAGCCGTGGCATCATTAACCAGTTTACCTCCAGCTCTGGGAATGAGGGCTCCCTCACTTTGCCTTCCTGTGCAGCATGACCCCTATGTCTAATCTACATTTGTCTATTGACTTCCCAAAATTCATGTCTTGAAACCAGGTCACCAGTCTGAAGGTGTTAGGAAGCTGGGCCCCACCCTCTAACTCCTTCACATGGTGTTAGGGGTGGAGGGCAGCTTGGCAGAAGCTGCTGTGGTCAGGCCATGCCAGAACTCCACTCAGGGCTGCCCAATGCAGCAGAGCTGGCCCATTCCAGCCACTGGCTTTCCTGAGACTTTTGCCGGAGTTTCTTCTCTTCTCTTTATTCTGGCCATGGGAACCAACACAGATCTGAGTCACTGGAGAATGTGACCAGGTGAAAACCACAGCCTACTAGGACAGGAACAGCAGCAGTCTGACTTAGAGACCCTGGTCAAAGTAGTCCTGTTCTTTTTTTGTTTTTCAGTTCTAGGGATTGAACGCAGGGCCTTGCATGTATTACGTGCCCGGTCCTTTTACCACTGTGCCTGGCCAGTCCTATTCTTCAGTTGAGGTTTTGAGCCACTATAAATTCCAAGCCACCAATCAAGTGTTATTTTTATCCTGTAAAATTGACTGCTGATATGTCGTCTTTAATTTCTAATTAGGAAACTCATCCTCTAGTATATGACAACAGAGCAAATCTTTGCAGGAGTTAGTGACAGGCTGCCACAGCAACCCTTTGTGTCCCTAGGCTCACATCCACTGACTCTTGTTCATGGCTGCCCCAAGCAGGGCACAGGGGGCTACATACTTTTCTTTCTCTATTTCCATGGAAAGTCGCTTCATGTCAGTATCCTTGAAGTCGAAAGACAGGCTGTCACCAATGAGGTTGAAGCTTGGTATGTCAGGAGGCAACGGTGCTGGAATTGGGTTCATGGGCTATAATGAAAAAGCTCAGATTAGGAGGTTTCAGTTATACAAGAACAAACCCTCCACACTCAATACTGCCAGGTGAATGGTCCCACAGATAGGAAAATCATTCCTCTTCCCCTCACATTTGACTGTTCTCAGGCTCAGCTGAATCAAACACAAACTCCCATTCACTTAAAAAATTTTTTTTTTTAGTTGTTGAAGACCTTTATTTATTTGTATGCGATGCTGAGAATCAAACCCAATGCCTCACGCGTGCCAGGCAAGTGCTCTACCACTGAGCTACAACCCCAGCCCACCCATTCATTTTTTCATTTAGGAAACTCCCAGGCCCTGTGCTAAGAGCCGGAGACACATAGAACAAGACAGCATCCCTGGCTCTGAGCAGCTGCAGGTCTTATTCAGGAAACAGATGTGTTCACAAATCCTCACAGTTAAATAAGATAAACACTGTAGCCAAGGAGTGAACAGAGGCCAGGAGGGCTAGGAGGTGTGCTATAAGAAATGCTGCTTCTGTTGGAATCAGAATATGCCAGAAGGAGAAGGGTACCAGGTAAGAGGCACATCAGTGGGTAAGGCAGAGAGTGTCCAGCCAGAGTGCTGGGTGTGTGCAGAGGTATATGGGGAGACAGGGAGGAAACTGGCCAAGACCAGACTCTGCCAGCTTGCTGGGGGTCTGGGACTCAGAAAACGGAGTTGGAGGATGGCTTAAAGTATAGAATGAAGTCATTAGATTTGGTTTAGGACTTTCTCATCCCAGAGCATAGAGATCTCTAAAACACAGCCCCAGTCTACCTCCCTACTTCCCTCTATTCACCCTATTAAATCGTAAATGCTACTATTTATTGTCCCTTGAGCCATGTTGCCTCTCCATCTTTGTACTCATGCCTATCTGTGTCACTTCTCCTTGTGCCCTTTCTCCTTGTGCCTCTTTCAAGGACTTTCTTAAATCCATCAGTCTCTCACTATGTTGTCCCTTAACACTGCGGGGAACTCTGTAATGGGCCTTTTCAGTAATTCTGCCCTGAAAGATTCTTTTTTGGCTGTGTATTCTGTTTTCTATTGTCTGCAAGTTTCCTGTAGGTAGGATCCTTCTCTTTTTTATCCTTGGATCCTGTATTGAGTCCAGGATGGTGTCTGGGGAAGAATGGAGCCTCAAAATGTTCATCTGTGACAATAACAAGGCCTAAGGCAGGGTGTCTGGAGGATGTCAGAAGTGGCGTTTAGTGAGGGTCCAAAACACATTCTGTTTTCTGATCTGAATGTAGGGTACATGGGTTGTTTTATGAAAATTCATCATGTTCAGCCACAATTTGGGTACTTCTCTCTATATAAGTCATACTTCATAAAAACTTCCAGAAAGGATAAGCATTGGCTGCCACATCACTGGAGAGAGCAGAAACTGGCACAACCTCATCGAAGCACACCAAAATTGAATATCTGACCACCCAACTCTATTTACATGAATTTATTCTACCAATATAGCCACACATGTATGTATGAAGATATGCATTCAGGGATATTGAAACAGACTAAATACCCAACCATAAGGAACTGGTTAGATAAATTACAACCTATCTGTACCATAAAATGTGATTACAAAACTGATGGGGGGGGGGCTGGGGTTGTGGCTCAGCAGTAGAGCGCTGTCTACCACGTGTGAGGCGCTGGGTTTGATCCTCAGCACCACATAAAGATAAATAAATAAAATAAAAGGTGTTGTGTCCAACTACAACTAAAAAATATTTTTAAAAAATGATATGATCTCCTTCAGGGTTTATTGCTAAGAGGTATATCTTAGAATAGCTTGCCCCAATGTAAGTTTTAAACACACATATCCTGAGGGCCCAGCTGAGCCTTCAAGGTGACCCCAGTCTCTGTGTAACCTGTGACCACCCCAGACAACCTGAGACATTAAGCCAAATCAATTCACCATGCTGTGAGAGGTATAATGAATGGTTGTTTGGAGCCACACAGTTGGCTTAGGGTGGGTGTTAACACAGTAAAAGACAACAGCAAACTGCTCCCACATCCCTCATCCCAAACCCCAAGCAGCTTGTCTCTTGTGCCCCACCTGCATCTGTCTATGTGTGAACGTGCTATGAAAGCACACACAGTGTATGTATGTGTACTGTGTACTTGAATGTGCAGTGTGTGTGTTGGTGCCATGCACGTGAATGGACTGTGTGTTTGTGCTGTGGGTGCACCTGTGTTTTTGCCCAGAACATTCTATTGTCTCTTTCCCATCTGGATAGTCCCTGCTCCCACCCCAAGACTCAGCTCAGATGCTATCTTGAGCCTCTCCTGCCTCCAAGGCTGGGCTGTATTCTGCGTACCTGTGCACATCTATCTGGATACAGATTTCCACGTGTGTGGTATTATGTGGACACAGAACAGGTATGCAAAGAAAGTTTGCTGAGAAGATTGCACAGAGGAAAGGAAGGGAAGCAGCTTCTATTTACTTTGTGGCCCAATTTAGAAGAAGTCTGTCGCCCTGTCCACAAAACTGAGGTTGGCAGCTGGTTCTTGCATGGCAGTTATTCACTCTGAAGTAAATTCCAGAACTGGAGAAGGCCCTTTTGCCCATTATCTATGTTACTGTCTTTTATCTGGTTATCTAGCTAATCAGAGAGGTAAATAACTAGTCCAAGGCCAAAAGCCCCTCCCGACTGCATTCGATCATGTGTTCACTTGAATGGTCACCCTGAAGGTACTGTCAAATGAACCAAGGGCTGGGAGGGACAGGAAATCACCAGGTCTCTAAAGCAATCACAGGATGGCAGCCTCCACCAGGCTCACCGGGTATGTGGGCTTGGTGGCGATTTCCAGAAGCTTCTGCTTGGCTCTTCGCTCCGCCTCACGGGCTTCCTGCAGGTCCTGCTTCAACTGATCTGCCTCCTTGGCCCTGCAAAGGAAGGAGGAGATGTAAGCTCCACAGAAAAGAATAGGTAGAAAGAGCATACCCCTACTCTCACTCAGTACCTAGAGAGGAGGGACATGGGTTAACTCTGAGGATAACAGTGACATTTATAGGAAGTCAGAACTCCCAAAGCAAGGTCAACATTCCTGGGCATTATTTATTTCAATTGGTAACTCTAGACTGGGAGAGAAGCCAGTGGGGAGAAGAGCCAAACAAGGAGTTCTGCAAGCCAGCCAGGTACAGAGGCACATATCTGTAGTCCCAGCTACTCAGGAGGCTGAGGCAGGAGGATCAGTTAAGCCCTGGGCAACATAGCAAGATCCCATCTCATAACAAAATCAAAAACACAAAACAAAACCTCTGTAATAGGTGGAGACAGAGGAAGGTAGGAAGTTGGGGAGGAGCAAGAGGCACATTTGCTTATTTCTGGGTGACAGTGGGCAGGGCAAAGGAAGTACACAGGAGAGCAAAAGTCTTTTTTTTTTTCCCCAAAAAAGTCTTATACTGGACCATAAAGGGCAAAAATAGGAAAGAATGTTTCTTCACAGGCTGCAAGTAAAAGAGTCACAGGTTAAGCACCCACTTTCCTCAGGCAGGAAGATCAAATCTGCCACTGAGGGCAACTGCTTCTTGGTGCAGATCCCCACCCTAAAGGACACATGTTGGGGGCAGCATGTGAGGCCTGTTGTGGGGACCCATACTGAGATCCAACACTCACAGCAAATGTGACCAACATAGAAAGAAAGGGGGCCAGGACAGGGCCAGCCACCAGGAACCATTTCTCCAGAATGACACGCAAAGAGTGATGGGGAAAATCGTAGTGAATGAACCTTGGTGCCTAAGAGCCAGATTCAAGTGTTCTAAATCAATACAGCCAGATGCTGTGGGGAATGTTCCAGAGTTTATCTGAAGGCTGCAGAACAATCCAGATCCTAGAATAGTTTCTGAGAAGTACAGACAACAGCAGTTCCCTTCAACAGTTCCCAACTTGGTCCCAAGGAGAACCCTGCCTCCCTCTCCCCACTATCTACTAAGAAGGCTGCTGGGACTTCAGATGCCTAATTTCCCTTTCAAGGTAAATAGCCTCTGTTTTCCCACATCACCACCACCATCCCAAATAAAAAGGAGGAAAGAACCACATTTTTTTAAATACAAAAATGACTTTTTTAATTTCCTTGACTAAAAGCAGTCTGGAGATGCTCAGAAGTTCTCTTGCAAAAATGATTATCAGATAGACAGGGGTTTATCACAGATGCAGGACCAGAGAGGTCTACTCAGCAAAAGAAAAAAAAAAAAAAAACTGTTTCTGGGTCCTTCCAACAGCTTCAGCTACCCAACCCTGTCCAGGAAGGAATATCCCCATCCTTGTCCCACAATGGAAAAGCAGCTTGAGGATGGCTGCCACCCAGCTCAAGGAGAGAGAGTCCCTTAGCCAGGCCCAAATTTCCAGGACACCCCCCCTCACCTCCTCTCTGACTCCTCAGCCATCTTCAGTGCTAGCACCTCAGCCTCCAGCACCTTCTGCTCCATGAGGCGCTTCTCTTCCTCTGTCCGAATGGCTGTGGCCTTAATGCGCTGCATCTCCTGCTCTGCCTCTGCGGCTTTCTGGGCCAAGAGTTTGGCCTCTTCCTCGGTGATCTGGGCCTTTTCAGCCAACAGGTCTGCTGTCTCCTCTGACCGCATCTAGAGAGGAGTGTGCTCAGCTGGACTGGGTTCCTACCTCCTGCCCAGATCTGCCCCGGAACATGCAGGTCAGCAAGAACCAGTCTTGGACTCCTCGGGCCCTGTCACCAAGTATCTCCTCAGCAGCACTCATGCAACAGATGATATGTCACATCGCCCAAATATTTAGAAGAGCCTTTTGGGCTCCACCAGTGAGAAACAAAAAGAAAGGGCACTTTTTTTGAGTACCCAGTTCAACTAAGGCTGATGCTTTATGAGGGAGAAAAACAACTTAAACATTGTACTTCTTTCTCTTTAAATCAGTAGTTCCAAACTAGAAGAGGCCGGGAGGCTGAGGCAGGAGGATTGCAAGTTCAAAGCCAGCTTCAGCAACTTAGTAAGGCCCTAAGCAACTTAAACAAGACCCTGACTTAAAACAAAAAGGGCTAGGATATTGCTCAGTGGTTGAATGACCCTGGATTCAATCTCTGGTACCCCATCATGACCAAGAAAAGAAAAGAAACAAGAGGAAGGCTGGACGAGATGGAGCATGCCTGTAATCCCAGCAACTCAGAAGGCTGAGGCAGGAGGATAGCAAGTTTAAGGCCAACCTCGGCAACTTAGCAAGGGCCTAAGCAACTCAGTGAGACTCTGTATCAAAAATAAAAATAAAAAGGGCTGGAGATGTGGCTCAGTGGTAAAGTGCCTCTTGGTTAAATCTCCAGTATCAAAACCAAAAACAAAACAGAAGAGGTTCTATCTCTGTCCCCCACCACCCTGAGGCACATGGCAATGTCTGAAGATACCCACCACCACCCCACCTCACCCCTCAATACTGGAAAAGGCACCCAGGGCCTTGTGCATGCTAAGCAGGCACTCTACTACTGAGCTACATCTCCAGCCCTGGAAACATTTTTGATCGTCACAAATGGAGGTTAATATAATCAGAGATATGATAAATTATGATATAATGGTGCATTAAGAATCGTAATGCAAAAATAAATAAATAAATAAATAAATACATAAATATACAAATCCATTCTTGCAGTAAGATGCATATAATTATCAATTGGATTATAATACTCATCATGTACTTATGAAGTTTGCACTTATATATATTGCCATATATTATTAGCTAGCAGATTTTTAAAACATAATAAAATAATGATACTATTAATTTTAAAAAATGGAAGTTAAGGTGGTATTATTAGCATTTAGGAAGTAGAGGCCAGAAACAATGCTAATCATCCTTCGATGCAGAGGACAGCCCCAGATGAGAGGTCCCCCCATGTCAGTAGTGCCAAAGTCAAATAATGCTGCTTTAAAGGTAATCCTGTGGTAAAAGTAGAGTCTGGATGCACATGAACTCAACCTAAACCTATTTCTGGCAAACAGGTGGAAAGAAAAGGCACTGCCTTTTTAAAAGCTGAAATAAAGTCTGCCACGGGAGGCTGAAGAAGTAGGATCACAAATTCAAGGCTAGTTTGGGCAACTGAGTGAAAGCCCTTCCCAAAATAAAAATGAAAAGGGCCAGAGATGTAGCTGCATCTGCAGTAGTAGAGTGCTTGCCCAGTATGCACAAGGCCCTGGGTTTAATCCCTAGGACTGAAGAAAAAAACAAAACAAAACAGGGGAATAAAAGCTGAAATAAAGTATATCAAAGCAAATATTGCTAATTCAGTCCCCAGGGGGCTCCCTCCAGAAGTCCCCATGTGACCTCCTGGGACCCCAGCCCTCAGAAAATCACCAGTGCTTCATTGGCCATCGTGGCTTCTTCTTTCATCTGTAGCAGCCTCCTCTCCAGCTCATCCCTTGTGCGTTCAGCCTCCTCCCGCATCTGTTTCTCTCGAGCTAGGCGCTGCCGCTCCATCTGGAGGGGTGAACAAGAGCAGGGGTGAGTCACGATGCTCCAGCACCCCAAAAATGCCCAGCCTCCAGAGCCTCTCCTTTGAGGACCAATCTCTTTTCTTGGGGCAAACTTAACCATTGCTCTCTGTCACTTCTAAACCAGTGGCAGAGTTGAAAGCTGTGTACCTTAAAAAAATTCTACTAGTGAACAAATAAATGAAGAAACAACAACAACAACAAAACCACGCTTGGTCTCCATCTGGACAGAAGCAGCATTCTTCCACAAAGTGCCCTTGTAACACCCCTGTTAGTTAGGAAACCTCATGTGGCTCTGCCCTGTGGCTGGTGGTTTGTGACGCAAGTTCCTCCTTCCTGAGATGGAGCAGCTCTCAGCTCTCTCATCTCTCAGATGAGCCACTTCACCATTTCTAATACACACAGATTCTTCACACATCTCTGATTTCATCCACAACAACTCTGCTCCTGTCTGGCCCACAGAGAAGATGGACCTGTGTGTCAAGCATCAATGGCTCACGCAACTATTTCACAGGTGGAAGCTGCAGCAGCCACAGCACAGCTCTGCACAGCCCCACGCAGAGGCGACTTCTGAGCCAGGCAGGGAACATAGCCCAATCCTTAAGGCAATGGTACAAAGCCACTGCCACCTCCCTTGTCTGCTAGATCACTGTGTTAATTGGGCTACCTGCCGAGCTTAATAAGGGGAACAAGACTGGGACAGCATCATCTCTGTGATCCCAGAATATGAACTGAGTCCAGAAAGCAAAAGCTAGAATGATCACTGTGCTATTTTCTGCCTTAAATAATGAAGGCATAGTGAATTACTACCTTCTTGCTTTAATCTTATCCCAAACTCTAGTAGTACAAGATTTCTTGGTCTAGGGCTGTAGCTCAGTGGTAGGTCCTTGCCTAGCATGTGTGAGGCTCTAGGTTTGGTCCTCAGCACCACACAAAAGTAAATAAATAAAATAAAGGTATTTTATCTAAAAATATTTAAAATTTTTCTTTTTTTATGTGTGTGCATGTGTGTGGTATCATTGTTGGACTGAGGGGTGCTCTAACACTGAGCTGCATCCCCAGCTTTTTTTTTTTTTTTTTTTTTTGGAGACAGGGTCTCCTTAAGTTGCTCAGGTTGGCCTTGAACTTGTGATCCTCTTGTCTCAGCCTCCCAAGTAGCTGGGATTACAGCCCTGTGCCACCATGCCCCACTGGTAGGCTGCTGCATTTCTAAATACAAAGCCAAAAAAATGCACTGAAATTTGAAAGGATAATGCAAAGATAAGTAATAAAATACTGTAAGCTCTCTAATTTTCTTCTTGCTGGTCAATGAGAAGCATGGCCAATTTGTTCTCTAATTTCCATCGTATTATAATTTCCATCTCTATTATCTTCCTCTTGGGAAAAAAAAATGGCCCAGGCAGCCCCATTCAGTTCCCAGCACTATATTTTCCCTGAGACCTCTACCCCAATAATAAAGGACTTCCCATCTACAAAGCAGTCTATCACTTACAAAGACTTTCTTCAGGCACAATATGTCCTTTGATTTGAGAAAAGACAAGAGGCATCATTAGCTCCACTTGATGGAAGAGAAAACTAAGTCACACACTAAGTGACGGATCCAGCTCCAAGGTCACTGTTCTACTGAGCCATGGAGCCCTCTGACCTGTCAAGTCCCCTGACCTTTGGTTTTCCAGATGCCTGGGTCATGCTTCTGCTGTCCTATAGGCAGTACAGGCCAAGGGGTAGTCATGCTATTCTCTGCCAGGGCCCAAAGCCTACACCCTCCTTTATGTCTTTAAATCTGTCACTTCTAAGCTTTGCTCTGCTGAGAAAGAGGTCAAAGGAAGCTCTTAAAGTTGCCACTACAACCTTATGCTGGCCAGGAGCATTTCTTTGCCCAACAAAACCTATCTCATCACCTTTAAAGCATCCCAAAGAGTACATTGAGCCTATCTCCCAGAAAGCAAAGAGATGGAGAGCTAACAGCCCACTGGATCAAACTGGGCATTTCACATTCAATTCCAGGGCTGGAAGCCAGCTCTCTAGGGTACCCAAATCAGAGAGCAGCACACAGACTAATCATTACACCTCTGAGCTTGCTAGTCCGGAGGGCAGCCGACTGCAGCTGCCACTACTCTATCTAACAGTTCATCCAAAAACAATTGATATTCTCAGCAGCGAGGCTCAAATTAGTTGTGTGGGTTTTGGTGAGTAGAGAAGGTCTATGAGTAGAAAACAGCGATGCAGCTCGTCCAGTCTGCTGATAGGCCCTCTCCGAACCTCCCACAGTGGGTGATGTGCACCCAGGCTGACCTGCAGTGAGGAAGTGTGACCAGAGTCTAATTAGTATTCCAGCAGCAAGCACTGAAATGCTGCCATGTATTCCATCACCATCTAATTAGAAAAGGAGAAGGCCAGGCAAAGGAGACAGACAGGCAAAAAGAAAGCTAGCTAGCGAGGTGGATGGAGAGATGAAAGAACACTAGCTATATCATCCAAACCTGTGTTAATCACACTTAACTTCACTGAAGTGTAGAGATATTTCTCTTAGATGGCTGTTAGAATTTATTGCTCATTTCTAAAGCTGACATTCCACCAACTGGGTATTAGCTAATAAAGATTCAACAGGGGTCTGAGGTTGTAGCTCAGAGGTAGAATGCTTGCCTTGCACATATGAGGCACTAGGTTCAATCCTTAGCAACACATAAAAATAAACAAATAAAATAAGTTTTAAAAATATAGTTTAAAAAAAGATCCAACAGGGATGAAGTAGGAGCAGGCATGTCCATGGCCAAATGGTTCTATCAGTCCACAACCGGCCTTACCTTCCAGGGCAAGACTGACCAAGCAGCGACATCATCCTTAAAATAAGGTCTTGCTCACCTGCTTTCTAGCCTTCTCCTCCCTGGCTTGGGCTTTCATCTGCTGAACTTCCAAAGAATCGGCCTTCCTTCTCCTCATAAATAGGTCATGGTTCCCAATACATAATTGAAGAATCTGTGGGCATGGAGCATGAGAAATGTTAAACCCACAAATTTACTTTTCTGCCTATCAGACCAGTCACGCTACGCATCACAGCCTCTGGTGAGTGGCACTAAACCTGAGGAGTAAAATGGCAAAGCATGCTGACAGCTTCTAGTGCTCTTAGCTCTGTAGGCACGCAAAATGAAGACAGCTCAGATAAGCTAAGAGGTAAAAATCACAAGTGGAAAGAGGAGAAAGGTCAATTATCATGTCTTCTAGATGTACACCTTACTCTCCTAAGCCAAGATATGGCTCTGCAGATTAGGAAGGGCAGGAAAGCTCATTCAGTAAGTTGGGCTGGGACAAAAGGTTATTCATGTGGAAAAAAAAGTTTGTTGGATCCCTCCCTCACACCATACACAAAAATTGATTCCAGAAGGATTAAAAACTTAAATGCAAAGATAAAGTCCTAGAAATTGTGATTAGAAGATAATGTTGGGGCTGGGATTGTGGCTAGCGGTATAGAGCTCACCTAGCACAGGCGAGACCTGAGTTCTATACTCAGCACCATACAAAAATAAAGGCATGTGTTGTGTCCATCTACACCTAAAAAAATTAATATTAAAAAAGTAATAAAATATAGAAGATAATGTTTATAATCATAGGAAGAGAAGATATGCCAAGTAAGGCACATAAAAGCACAAATAATTAAGGAAAATATTTTTATATTTGTCTGCATTAAAATTTTAAAAACTTGTTAGAACTGGGCATGATAGTGCATGCCTGTAATCCCAACGCCTTAGGAGGCTGAGGCAGAAGGCTCACAAGTTCAAAGCCAGCCTCAGCAATTTAGTGAGGTTCTAAGCAACTAAACACCCTGTCTCAAAATTTAAAAAACCGGGGGCGGGGGGGGGGGCTGGGGATGTGGCTCAGTTGTTAAGTGTCCTGTGGTTCAATCCCTGGTACAAAAAATAAAAGATAAGATTACCTCTAGATAGGGAACAGGTGTGGGAGGGAACGGGAGGGAGAAGGGGAATAGCATGGATGGTGAAAGGAGACCCTCATTCAAACACATGTATGAAGATGTGAATTTGGTGTCAACATACCTTATATACATACCTTATATGATAAATTGTGGTATAAAGGTGTATTAAGAATTGTAATGCAAAAATAAATTAATTTTAAAAAAAGATAAAAACAAATAGGGGCTGGGGCTGCAGCTCAGTGGCAGAGTGCTTACCTTGCACATGTGAAGCACTGTGTTTAATTCTCAGCACCACATAAAAATAAACAAATAAAATAAAGGCATGCTGTCCATCTACAACTACAAAAAATTAAAATTTTAAAAGTAAATAAATAAAAACAAATAAAAAATTTTTAGGCCAGGCATGGTGGTGCACACCTGTAATCCCAGCAACTCAGGATGCTGAGGCAGGAGGATTGCAAGTTAGAAAAGTGCCTCAGTAACTTAACAAGGACCTAAGCAACTTAGTGAGACTGTGTCTCAAAATAAAATATAAAAAGGGCTGAGATGTAGCTCAGTGGTAAAGCACCTCTGGGTTCTATAACTAGTACCAAAAAGAATAAAATTAAAAAACAATTTTTTATTAGTCATGATACTATTAAAAAAAGAAGAAGAAGAAAAACAAGACACAGGCTGGGAGAAGGCATAATCAATAAAGAAAATAAATGACCTAATAGGAAACTGGCCTGAAGACAAGAAACAAGAATTGAATAGAACAGGAAACAAGATTGGCCAAAAAATATATGAAAAGATGTTCAATTTCATTAGTAATTATAAAAATGCAAATTGATATGACATTGAGGGTTAGGGATATAACTCAGTGGAAGAGTGCTTGTCTAGCATGTGTGAGGCCCTGGGTTTGACACCCTATCTCTGGGGGAAAAAAGAGAGATACTGAGATATAATTTATATATACAAAATTGGCAGGAAAATTTTTTTTTCAAATATTTATTTTTCAATTTTCAGCAGACACAACATCTTTGTTTGTATGTGGTGCTGAGGATCAAACCCGGGCCGCACGCATGCCGGGCGAGCGCCCTACCGCTTGAGCCACATCCCCAGCCCCGAAATCCCAAGTTCTTGGCAGGAAAATTTAAAAGATGATAACTTAAGTATTGAAGATACCAATCAAAAAGAAATCTCACTTACTGCTATTGGGTCTGTAAATCTATTCCGTTTACCTTCTTTGAAAAAACAATATATTATGTACAACTATAATGCACTAGTTAAAAAATATGAAAAAAAAATGTGTCATAAATTTGAATCTGAATACATACTAAGCCCTGTACTTCTATATATACACTCTAAACTCTAGAGAAACTATTGCCTATGTGTACCAGAAAGCAGAGACAAGAATGTTCATAGCAGCCTGCTAAAACAGTACAGAAGTCCATTATTAATAAGAGAATCAAGAATTTTTTTTTAAAGTACATATATTACACATATATGTATGTATGTGTGTGTGTGTGTGTGTGTGTGTGTGTATATATATATATCCATATAATAGAGTACTATACAGAATTTAAAATGAAAAGACTGTCTTTTTTTTGTGGGGTACCAGGGATTGAACTCATGGACACTTGACCACTGAGCCACATCCCCAGTCCTATTTTGTATTTTATTTAGGGTCTCACTGAGTTGCTTAGTGCCTCCCTTTTCCTGAGGCTGGCTTTGAACTCGCATTCTTCCAGCCTCAGCCTCCCAAGTCACTAGGATTACAAGCATGGTGCCTGACTAGCAGACTATATCTTTTTTAAGCATCAACATAGATAAATCTCACAGAACAATGTAGAAAAAAGACACTGGGATTACAGGCATGTATCATCATGCCCAACAGAAATGTGTTATTTCTTAAATGTGGTCATGAGTAATAGTATTCATTTTGTTATTCTTTATGCTTGATATATAATTATGCATATATATATATATATGAAGTACTTCCACAAAAATCATTTTCAAAACTTAGTTTTGGACTGGGAGTATAATTCAGTGTATATCAACATGTTCAAGGCCCTGAGTTATATATTCAGTGTATATCAACATGTTCAAGGCCCTGAGTTAAAGCTCCCCAGAACTAGAAGGAAAAATTTAGGTTTGACTCTGTAAATTCAGGTAAAGAGAAAGGTGTGTACCAGGTGAGCTCTCATTTTACACCTCAAAGACATCACTCTGATATTCATCAAAAAATAGTATTCAAGCCAGGTGCAGTGGCACATGCCTATAATCCCAGTGTTTTGGAAGGCTGAGGTAGGAGTATCCCAAGTTCAAGGCCAGCCTCAGCAACTTAGCAAGGCCCTGTCTTAAAATAAAAAATGAGGGAGAGTGTAAGGGGGTAAAAAAAGATGCTGAAATAAGATGAATACCATTGCCCTAAGTACATGTATGAAGAAGACACGAATAGTGTGAATATACTTTGTATACAGAGAAATGGAAAATTGTGCTCTATATCTGTAATATGAATTGTAATACATTCTGCTGTTATTTATAACAATTTAAAATTTTTTTAAATAAAAAATACAAAACAAAAAGGGCTAGGGATGTAGCTAAGTGGAAAAGCAATGGGGAATGGGGTTGTGGCTCAGTGGTCACTTGCCTAGCACATGTGAGGCACTGGGTTCAATCCTCAGCACCACAAAGAAGTAAATAAATAAAACAAAGGTGTTGTGTCCATCTACAACTAAAGGGGAAAAAAAGCAACCTTCGGTTAAATCCCTAGTATTGATCCCCCACAAAAATTCAATTTCTTAGAAAAGCTATAGTTATCAATAATGAAAATCAGTATCTAAACTTACCAGCTTATTAACACGGAGTTTTGAGGAATTAAATTTGAAGACATCAATTTTCTTATCCAGTGGTTTAATAGTAAACTGAAAGAAGAAAGTAGAAAATACTTCAATTTGGAGCTAGGGGTGTAGCTCTGTGGTGGAGTGCTTACCTAGCAGGTGTGAGGCACTGGGTTTGATCCTTAGCACACCTTAAAATAAAGGCATGCTGTCTATCTACTACTACAAAAGGAGGAGGAGGAGGAGGAAGAGGAGGAAGAGGAGGAAGAGGAGGAGGAGGAGGAGGAGGAGAAAATAGTTCAGCTTGATTGCATAGATTCCTACCACCAACTGGGAATTCCACAAAAGCAGCAACCACGCTGGCCATGGTCCATCATGACGCTATGCCTTGTCCTGGCTTCCTAGTTCCCAGGCTCTAAGCCTCACTGCATTAGGAGAATGGAGAACAGCAAGTCTGGGGCTTTGGAAATTCAGGATCCTAAAGGTATGATTTCTGTACCATATTGGGTGGCTGTGAGGAAGGGATGCTTGGGCCAGCCCTCAAGGCCAACACTGGGAGAGCAGCACAGTCTAAGGCATAGCCCCTGCCTCATGAAGCTCCCAATCTAGTAAGAACCAGACTAACAAGAAATGGCACTCATTGGTGGCACATATCACAAATGTCCTGGGGGCTGAGTAGATCTACCAAAAGTAGAAAGGGACTGGATCTGGTCTTAGAATATGACAAAGTAGTTAAAAGGCAGGGTGCAGAGTTATTATGGATAGTTAAGAGGAATAAGGGCAGTCAAGAGGAATAAAGTAGAGATGGGGAAAGGGGAAGAGTGTGTGTGTGTGTGTGTGTGTGTGTGTGTGTGTGTGTGTGTGTGGTATTATTAGCTTTTGGGGGATTGCAGTGGGCTTAGATGGAGGGAGGCATGGGTGGGCTGGGAATGGAGGTAAGGAATAAAAGAGAGGTTTAGATTTGATGTGACAGGATACAGGGGGTTACTACAGTTCTCTGAATTTGGGCAAACTTGATAAAAGCTCTTAATAGAAGGAATAAAATATGAAGAAGATAAATGGACTGCTATAGAAGATCAAAACCTAGCTCCTGAAATCAAAGTACAGAAAAAGATGAATGATAAGGCCAGGGTGGCAGCCAAGTAGGACCAGGACCAGATCCTTGACAGAAAGAACAAATATAATTTCCATGCTTAACCATTCCTAAGGAGGCCAAACAGATACTTGATTTCAAAGATTCATTTTAAACTATATATTCAATTCCAAGAAAGACTGCTTAGCCATCCTTAGCATTGCAGGAGTTTAAAAAAAAAAAAAAAAAGCATCAGTGGTAGTGCACTTGGCCTAATTCGCTTGAGGCCCTGGGTTTGGTCCCCCATATTACAAGATGAACAAGCAAAAACCCTAGCTTGATTAGCTGATAAATATGTTGGGGAAGATATATTTCTGAGTATTTCTTTCACATGATATATTTTTTAACATTGAGGACAGAAAATGATCCTTTGTTTAGCTTTTTGACCAAGTTAACTCAGAAGCAGTATAGCTCTTGTGTAGGCTGCTATTTGTAAATTTCATGAGCTTATTTCTGGCCCTGCTGTCAAACCCAGAGGCTGTCAATGGGAAACCACAAGTACTGGGGAAACCACAGGCTCTGCGCCATAGCAGGGTGTACACAAAGAATCAATGGATGACTTAAAATAAACTAACATTTCTGTTTTGACAGCATGGTTATCATGCATAACTACCGAGACTACTTCCTATTATGCCAAGACAGCTTGAGGTCCGCTTACCATGAGTTATCAACAGGATGGAACATGACAGTGTCTGGCCCCTGGAGAGGGTAGGTAGATTAGAGTTTGTTATATCAGGCCATAGTAAGGGAGACTTTAATCCTTGGGTTCTCTAAAAATGAGTGTTTGGGGAGCCTTTAGTTAGCACAGAAATGTGTGATGTGCAGTAAACAGAGCTTTATGAAATTGGGAGATAAAGGACTACCGTACTGTGGCACATCTACTGCTTTAAGTCACATGGAGCTTTCAATTTAAATACTTTCAAAAAAGAACTACCTGATGTTTATTTACCTCCTGGGCTAACTACTTACAAAAACTCCAAGTCAGAATGTTTGGGATTAAGATGCTCAATTGGCCTCATCAAGCATGGCTGAGTAGATTACAACACAGAGTGGAAACCAGAGCCTGGTGTTCCTTTCCTCAATTTGCTATGAAGAAAGAAAAAAAAAAAAAAAAAAAAAAAACAGGAAATCTAGCCAAGTGCAGTAGCACACACTTATAATCTCAGTGACTCAAAAAACTGCTGAGATAGCCTCCTTGGCAACTTAACAAGATCCTGTCTCAAAATAAAAAATGAAGAGACTGTGGATGAACCTCAGTGATAGAGTTTTCCTCCACACCCTGCCTTAGATGTGCAAGTACCAGGAAAGCACTGAGCACAGTCCAGGCTGCCACTTCCCACCCCCTGGCACCTGGTATCTTGTGCTCTCAAGGGCCCAGCCTCTGGGCCTCCCTGAAAAGCTGGAACTGTGGCATCAGCCACTTTGCCTCCCAGCTCCTGCCACTCTACTCAGATGCAGGTCACTGTATCCCCTGCACCTCTGCTTCCTGGTATGACATGGCTACTGAAAATACAGCTCCTGTCTTCACAGCAGGGTTCTTACAAGGATTAAATCAGAGAATCAGAGCAAAATTGCTTGTAAGTAGAAGCTCTCTATTATTGTCATCTTTGTCATCAGTCCCTTCAATTGTACTTATTTATTATATTGGTTGAGTCATTACTTGACTAGAACTTCCTGGGTTGGGTTTTCTTTTCTTTCTTTCTATCTATCTACCTACCTACCTACCTTTCTTTCTCTCACCTTCCTCCTCCCCCTCCCCCTCCCCCTTTCTTTCTTTCTTTCCAGTGCTGGGGACAGAGCCCAGGGAATCACACATTCTAAGCAAGTACTCTACCGCTGAGCCACATCCTCAGCCCTGCATCTGATTTTTCCCCGTGTTGGCATTACTGGCAATTGAACACGTGAGCCTGGGCTTTCTACATCTTTGTCATATGAAACCTAGCACAAAGCAGATTCTCAATAATTCTTTTAAAATAATTCACAGGAGATGTGGGTAGAGTTCAGTGGTAGAGTACTCACCTAGCATGTACAAGGCTCTAGGTTTGATCCCCAGCACAAATGGAAAAAAAAAAAAAAAAGGAGGAGGAGGAAGAGGAGAGAGAAGGAGGAATGAATGAATGAATAGAGGATTATAGCAGTAGGGAAAATTCATTAGTATCCGGTATAGGAATATTTGAATCCTATGAATATTCATTATTTATTTATTGTTTGTTTTTAATATTTATTTTTCAGTTGTAGTTGAATACAATACCTTTATTTTATTTACTTATTTTATGTAGTACTGATGATCGAACCCAGGGCCTCGAACGTGCTAGGCAAGCGCTCTACTGCTGAGTCACAACCCCAGCCCTGAATATTCCTTATTTAAATTGCCAATGCTGAGAATGATATTGGCCAAATTATATTGTTACATTGTGTGAATACATATCAATATGTAACCACAAATCCCATCAATGTAGAAAAAATAAAAATAATCACTCAAAAATAAATAAATTGTGAATGCTGTGAGAAACACACACACTAATATATATATATGTATATATATATAAATATTATATATATATACATATATATATCACCCCCACACATACACACATAATGGTATGTGTATTTATGAACATATATATTTTTCCCACCACATGGATCAAGCACTAGACAGAGAAAGAGGCTCAATATAGACCATGCTTAAAATACAAAGAGAATTCATCACCAGAAATAGAAAGCTAAGTAATCAGAAAATGTTCCTTTTTTCTTTTTTAACTGTTCTTTTGGGGTTTAACCCTGACATGTTGAGCTTCCCATTCTTTCTTTAGTCAATAATGGGGTTTAGTGATGCCCTTTGAAAAAAAGGATGCCAGTTCTGTTCTGTAAATACTTTAAAAATCAACAACCAAAACCCCAAAGCCTGAGAATTAGAGGGCTTTTCCTGATAATAAGGAGATGGCCAAGCTGGGGCAGCTTTGGCAAGCAGGGGAGATGGGAAAAGACATTTTACTGGGCCACTGGCAGCATTTGTATTTCAAACATATCCTACCTCCTTGTCGCTGTATGAGATGTTTCGGATTTCATTCCACGGGAAGGAGATCTTGGGGGTCAGCCTGTTCTCGGGGTCATAAATGTGAAGTCCCAGAGCATCTACTCCAAGCAACAGCTCTGTGCCCTTTTTATTCTGTAGAGTCAATAAAGAGCGGCCACTGTCAACTCCAGCTCAAGATTTTATTCAACTTTCTAAAACCTAGCATACACTGTTACAGCTGACAAGTTTCAACAGGTCCCAACAGAAATCACAGCTGTCTTATAACCCAGGAGGCTTTCAGCTTCCAGGATTGGGGCAGGCAGAGGCACAACTATACCACTGTGACTTGTATATTCTCCCACAAAGGTCACTAGGAGCTCCTATCATTGGCTCAATGGCTAAAGGAGGGGCAATCTAAGTGTTACTGCCTCTAATTAATAACCAGATTATCTTGGATGTAGAATTAAAACCTGTAGATTTGGGGCTGGGGATGTAGCTCAATGGCAGGATGAGTACTGAGCATAAGTGAAGGCCTTTGTTTGTTTGAAAACACTGCCAGAATCCCCCCAAAACCAAGAACATACAAACAATCAAAACCCGTAAGTTTAAATATTTCCCATGTTAAAGAAACAGGTTGGCCAGATGTAGGGGCACATGCCTATAATCCCAGCAACTCAGGAGGCTGAGGTAGGAGGACCAAAACTTTAGAGACCAGCCTCAGCAACTTAGCAAGGCTCTAAACAATTTAGTGAGATCCTGTCTCAAAATAAAAAATAAAAAGGGATGTGGCTCAGTGGTTAAGCACCCCTGGGCTCTATCCTCAGGACCAAAAAGAAAGGACAGACTGTTGGATTACTGGAAAATTTTATATGTCAGGACTAGATGGTCTCATTTTAGGTTACATTCAGTCTCAATGTAGTCTTACTGTACTCAAAGCTGATAAAATGTTAATAGTAGAAACTCGTTAGTGAGTATATCTGGGTATTTCCTCTATGTTCGAACTATTTAATAACTAAATGTTAGAAATAAATGTCTGATGAATTATATATAAATTAATTAAATTTAATATATATGTGTGTGTGTGATACTGAAATGTCATGCTACTTCATATACTAAACAAGTATCTAAAGAGTATTCCATTATAAAGCAAAGTTTTAAAAGTTTCATTAATTTTATTTCTTTAAACTTTTGGATCAATAAGCTGTTTAAAAATTTAATTGGCTGTTTGTATGTTATACCTCTGTCAGCCATCCCAGTCAGCAGTCCAGAAAGCCAGGAGCAAGTGTCCTGGGCCCCGCATCACTGACTTGGCTACGGATCTGTCAGCCACGTCCTCAAGGACAGGCTCACCTGCCAGCACCATGGTCCAGCTCTTGTCTGGCAGAAGAAAGAAACTCCCCACACAAGGACACTATAGCTCCTGACCCCATGCTGACAACAAGGAAATTGAACCAAGACTCAAGGGTAGGAAAACAGATCTGCAAACTGAGAAGGTGCTTGGACTGTGACGAGAAGTACCAATCTAACAGCAGGTGTCAGATGGAGAAGCGAGTGCTCTAAGATAAATCTCTTTACTCCTTCTAACACCTGAAGTTAGGCGCTATCACCAAGCTATGAGAGAGTCTCCTGTTTGTCTGCAAAGCTTTCAAAATAACTGTGTTAACAAAAATGAGGCTCTGTACTCTTACATCTATAGCACATTTTGGAAAATGAGATATTCCATTATGTTTCTGATTATTAAGTTTAAATAAAAAAAATAAACAAACAGATTTTGCCCGCTGCCTCCTATCATCATGACTGACACTTCTATACATTAAACGAGAGATGGGAACACAAGCAGCTCCTTTTAAACTGTTTTTATCACACAGTATCCTGCTATATTATAATTTTTTATGTTATATATATGTGTTAAAAATAAATTTTAATTTTAAAAAATTATTTTAAGCATATATCTTCCTTAGTTAATGATGAAATTTAGGAACTCTAACAGTAAAACCTCTAAAATAATCTTTAACCTGGTCTATTGATCAATATAAGAAATGTATATACTCAATAGTATACATTAGCCTGACTAATGTAGACATAGTACCTGATAAGAAACTGTTTTTTGAGGATTATAAAATCCTAGTTTAAAGAATCTAGGTGGTAGGCACATGGGACAAGAGTAGCTGGGTTGACAAAACCACAGTGTTTTGTTAAATTAATTTGACCTTAAAAAAGGCGGGGGGTGGGGCTGGGGTTGTGGCTCAGCGGTAGACCAATTGTGTAGCACATGTGGGGCCCAGGGTTTGATCCTCGACACCACATAAAAATAAAACAAAGGTATTATGTCCAGCTATTTCTAAAAAATAGATATTAAAAAAAAAAGGCTGGGGGCTTGGGTTGTGGCTCAGTGGTAGAGTACTTGCCTGGCATGTGTAAGGCGTGGGTTTGATTCTCAGCACCGCATATAAATAAATAAAAATAAAGATCCATTGACAATCAACAAAATACATTAAAATAAAAAAAACAGGGCTAGAATTGTAGCTCAGTGGTAAAGTGCTTACTTAGCATATGTGAGGAATTGGGTTTGATCCTCAGTACCATATAAAAATAAATAATAAATAAAGGTATTGTATGCATCTACAACTAAAAATATTTTTAAAAATATTTTTAGTTGTAAATGGAGCTTATGTTTTATTTATTTATGTATATGCGGTGCTAAGGATTGAACCTCAGGGCCTCACACATGCCAGGCAAGTGTTCTACCACTGAGCCACAACTCAGCCCCTAAAAATACTTTTTTAATGAAGAAACCAAACAATTAGCAAATACTAATTAATGAAATTTTAAAAAGCATATTCTAGGCACCTGTTTAGTATATGAAATAGCATATTCTAGGCACCTGTTTTGTATATGAAATAGCATATTTTAGGCACCTGTTTTGTATATGAAATAGCATAACATTTCAGTGAGCTTATTTGTTATGCAAAGTAATCCATCAAAATCTGTATTTAGAAGATAAATAAAGTAAAAAGCTATTCTAGAATACTAAAAATGTTTTAATTTACCCAAGTTTAGTTCAAATGTTGTAAGAACTTGCAAAGAGGAAAGCAAAGCATAACTGTAGTCATAAAGGTAAACCACTGTGGCAGATGTTTTTTTAACATCTACTCATCTACCAGTCGTGAAATGCCTGGACACATCACATGTATTCCTTTGGAAGAAGCTGCGGATACACTGTGTCTGCCACCCAAACCCACCCACAGGAGAAAGGCAAGCTAAAAGGCCAGACTTTGGCTGCACACAAAGGCCTCTCTCTGAAGAAGCAATGGGTTCCCAGAGGAGGGTAGATCATTAATGTCTGAATAGAAAAAATAATTAGCTTCATAGAACAAGAGTCCCACCCAAACAAATCAGTAATCTATAAAAGTCGCTTCACTCTCAGTGGGCCTTGGGGAAAGAGTATTTCCGGGTGCTCTCTGGATCTCACAGAGCTTGAAATAATCAAATGTTACACTCCCAGCATTCCAACAGGCTTCTGCTAGGAAGCAAAGCAAAGGCCCCAGTCCCTCAAGGCTCCACAGCCACTTAATTACCTATGATCTAATCTGAAGTCCAAAAATAGAAAATCAAGCTCTAAGACCCTTTCCCTTTGTCTTTTATTCTTTACCACTGAACCACAAAAGACTACCACCCTGGGATACAGAAGTAACCCGTTTTGACCATCTGGCCCTGGTTCAGCATCTATTTGCTAGCCGGGGAACTCAGGAAGTTCAACATACCCGAATTGCAAAGTAGTTCACACCATACATCTCCAGGTCCTGAGCTATCTTCAAGTACTCCATTTCAGCTTCATCCCTGTGAGGAGAATGGAAGACACTGTCACTGGAGCTAAGAGGCAAGGGTAGAGGGCAGGTACCCGCCAAACTGAGCATTCTGAATCTGCCACTTCCCTGGACCCATACTGGCAAAGTTCTTCTCAACCCTGAGTCTATTAAACACAGCAGAATTTCTCATCCCAGTAAAAACAGGAAAACAGATTCATTATGCTGTCTCTTGGCTTCAATTTCACACTTTGACCTTGGTAAACGGTGACATTTGTCTCAAGTGATTCAAGTAAAGTACATGGGGGCTAGGGATGTAGCTTGGTGGTAGAGCACTTGCTTAGCATGCACAGAGCCCTGGCTTCAATTCCCAGCATGTCAAAAAAAGAGAAATACATAGTATGTTATCTTCTAGCCTTAAATGGGTCTGGATATTCAAATTTTATTTAAGTTGTTGCCTTATCTTTGTGTACTTCCTTAACTTAGAAGGTTTTGGTAATGAACAACTCTTTCTGCAAGCCACCTGACAGCTACTTTCCTGGTTTTATTTCTTGACGTATTGTTGGAGGTTAGGGCAAGAGCTATTGGGACTGTAAAACCCAAGCCAGGTCACCTCCTTCTAAGTTATAAGTCAAATTTAAAGGAAGTTCTTGAAGCAGCAATGACTTGCAGAAAACTCCCAAATAGGTAATGGTATTGAAATATTTTAACTGGAGTCTCCCTGTGACCTTGTCCTTTTCCCTCTCTCTCTGATCTCAAAATGCTCTCAAATAAATTTTAAAAATTCACCCTGAGAGAACGCCAAGTGTTGGCAAGCAGGTGGAGGAACCAGAAATCACACACTCCTGATATAAATTGATACAATTACTTTGGGAAATTGACATTATTGTAACAGCAAAAACCAAGAGACAACTGAACAACCTCAATGTCCTTCAATAGTAGAATGGATAAATAATTTGTGGTGTATTAACACAGTGGTATTCTGCACAGCCATGAAAATGAGAAAATTATTGCCACATGCCACAAGCCCAAATTTTGCAATATGATGCTGAGTAAAAGAAATGAGGAACGAAAAATAGAAACTGATTGTATTTATCTAGAGTTTAAAATGGGCAATGCTGGGCTAGGGGTAAAGCTCAGTGACAGGGTGATTGCCTAGCATGCAAGAGGCCTTGAATTCAATCCCCAACACTGCAAATAAAATAAAATAAAATAAAATGGACAATGCAAATCTATGGAGTTAGAAATCAGGGAATCAGTTACTTTGGGGGGAAAAGGAGAGTAGTTATGGGCTATTTCTTCTCGAGGGTAGATGGTGTTTTCACTTTGTGACAATTGATCAGGCAGAATACTTATAATTTGTCTACTTTTCGGTATTCATATAACATATTTTTAAAAGTAAAAAAAAAGGACACATGATAGGAAGCTAATTTAAAGAAGAGATTAAAAAAAATTTAAAGGCTAATGCAAAGACGATCAATTCCTACAGTGACCAGCGGAATGCCAATTTTAACAATATGAATTTTCACCTTTTAGTTTACAAAAATTATAGATTGATAAACTTTGTAAACTAAACAAGTGCTGAGTATAGACTGGAATGGGCTGACTTGTTACCAACAGGAAAAGCCTTATGGAAGGGCAATTTGGTGGCACCTTTTAAAACACAAAATGTTCACATCCTTTATCCAGCCATTTCCTTCTCTGAGAATCTATCCTTACACTACTCATACAATCGTGTAACAATATGACCTAGGCACTTCAGAACTTTTTGTAAAGGTGAAAAATCTACAGATACTCCAAATGCCATCAATAGAGGGCTGGATGCAACAGCAGTGCCTATCTATACAATATAAATCTTAAAATTGAACTAAATTACTAATGAATGCATTAGGTCTGTACATCCTGACAGGCAATACATATGCCACTTGACACCAATGCGCTACAGAAAAGATGCACATGAAACTGAAGACTGACATGACTCTCAGCTCCCCCTTTGTCTTTATATACTTCAGTACCATATTTTGTTCAACAGACCTGTCCTCGTTTTGCAGTTCTTTAAGGAAAAAAAAAAAAAGGCCATAAGAATGTAAACAATTAAGGGACCTTACCTGGCTCGGCCTCGGTGCTCTGCATACCAAGCTGTAATTCTCTCCTCCCACATTTCTGGAGTCATCTGATATAGATTTATTACCTACCCAAAGAGAGAAAAATAAAATCTACACACAGGGCTAGACGTGGTGGTGCAGACCTATACTCCCAATGATGCAGGAGGCTAAGGCAAGAGGGTCACGAGTTCACAGCCAGTCTCAGAAATTTAGCAAGGTCCTAAACAATTTAGTGAGATCCTGTCTCAAAATAAAAAATAAAATGGGCTGGAGATGTAGCTCAGTGCAAAGCATCTCTGGATTCAATCCCCAGTACCAAAAAAAAAAAAAGTACAAAAATCAGAATCTACAGATAATATGATATAGGGACCGGAAATGTAGTTTATTTATAGTGTGTGCTTAGCATGTACAAGGCCCTAGGTTCCATTTCTAGAACCAAAATAAATATATAAATAAATAAATAGTTTTTAAAGATCTACACACAAAGTAAGTTTGGGTATTTTTGCCATTTTTATAATTATGCATCATTTTTACAAAATAGCAAAGCTATTTTTAAAAAAGCTGCACACAGGGAAGAGTCATATGCAGAAGTAGGTGTGTAAACAAGCAAAATTCAATTGGAGGAACAGCCTGGAAACTGCAGAACTCCTCAGGCCTCAGTGCACGCGGGGGCTTGGCAGCAGGCCCCCTTTCCTGCCTGGGCTGTGTATCCCAGAGACCACCTCTAACAGTGAAGCAATGCTCACTAATCCTGTGCCTTTGTCTGCATGGAAGCCATCAAAGACAGGCAAAGGCCAGGAGAGGTGAGAAGCAGACCTTTATTACCCACTGACAGATGAGTGGGGCCATAAAATCAGAAGCAGCCAAAGGGAAGGAGGGCCTGCTTCTGTGGCTAATGAACAAGATGAACAATGCTGAGGATTAAAAATCACAAGGCCCACCCCTACCTCACCTTTATCCACCCCTTGAGGCTGCAAACGGCTTAATTCCCAGAGCTGAACACAAACTGCTCCATACACCTCCCTGGAAATCAGTGCCACTCAATCACCTTTAAAGAAATCACCACACTAGAGAAACAGGCCATGCTCATCCCAGCAACACCAAACTAACCTTTGTTTTCTTGTATACTTAACAGAGATGCCATACTCTTTACTCAAGATTTATTCATTACAAAGTATTTAGGAAAATGCGCTTGCCATATACTACCAACATTTCTTTAAATCATTTGGTTAGCTTTCTTTAAGACCACGTCTCTGCTATGTTTCCCCAAAAAGAAAATTTGATTTCTTACCCTTTTTGGAAGCAATTCTTCTTGGGCCAAAAACCCCCGTTTGTGCACTGAGGGGTCGTAGTCACCATACTGGAAGGAGAAGAAAGGAGAGCAGGTGATTGAGATTCTAAAGACTACTGCCATTTCTGAACAGGGCTCTACTTAGTCTTATTCCCTTCTCCCAGCTCCAGGGAGCAATTCAATTCCGATGACAAGTCAAGATTTCAACCTTGCTAGTTTGTTATCCTTGAATGAAAATACAAAGCTGATTATATCTATGAACACAGTTGCAAAATCCCTCAAGGCGATGTGCTAATAAGAATCTGACATTTGTATGGAAATGTAGTCATGTTTTCTAAGTCACTTCTAAAATGTTAGTTTTTAAATGGAAACAACAAAACACAACTGTGAAAGTTGTGATTAGCAAGGTGTGATAAGAGTCTTACCTACAAATGCTTCTAAGTGGCTGGTAATTGGAGCCAATTGCTAGGTGGGAGCTGGGAATAATGCAGACAATACTTTTAATACCTTTCACTCAAGGCTCAGAAAAATGCTTTGGAAAAATCTGATGTTAACACTGTCATTCCTACTATACAAAGAAACGAGTAAAAGGTTAACTGATTTTGCAAAAGCTGCACAGCAAGTCACTACTGGGGCTGGAAATAGGTCCTGCATTTTAATTTATTCCTCCAGGGACAATGACTTAGAAATTTGTTCTCTACTTAAAAAAGGAAAAAAGTGTTCTTTTCTTTATTAGAAAATTTAAGCCTCATCAGGAAGTCATCAAAAATGAAACAAGGGGGCTGGAGGTGTAGTTGATGGAGTACTTGCCCTGCAGCATGTAGGAGATGCTGGGTTGGATTCTCAGCATCACCTAAAAACAAAACAAAACAAACAAACCTAGAGAGAACCCAGGTTTCTCCCTACTTCTAAAAGGCCCAGAGACATAAAAAGTCCTAACAGTATGGTTCTTTACTAGTATTTCAGAGGTAGCTGCAGAATACAAGTAAGAGGCTAAGCATACTTAAGTTTCACCCCAGCTCTTTCACTTGGTAGCTAGATGACCTTAGAAAATTTTCTCTTCTGTAAAATGGAGATATCTTACAGGACTCTTGTTTGGATTAAATGAAATAATATCTGCAAAGTTTTAAAAACCATCTTTGACACATACAACCAGATGTCAAAGATCTCAGGCCCCTCAAAGACTGTTTTCCTATTGGTCAAATGAGAACACTGGCCTTGGAGGATCTAGAAGGGAGCTCTGGAGTATTGACACCGTGGTTTTAAGTAAGGTGCCCTCTCTCCAAACCTCAGCTTCCTTATCTGTAAAGCAATGGGTGTAAAAGCACCTAGCAACGAGGGTGAAGTAAAGCAATACAGGTAAGCCTTTAGCCCAGTGCCTGGCTCCTGGTGGAAGTCAGCTATGATTATTATTTAGGTTATCACCTGCCACTGTTTGCCTCCCCAGTTTTTGAAGGCATCTAATGCCAAAGAAAGCCCTATTAGTTGCATTTCCAAACCTCTCAATAATGCCCACCAAACTTGAATGCAAAAGTAAGCAGATATGCAAAGTTAAAGTTGTAAATTCAGGTTCTTGCAAGATTAACGGTCCCCATTATTAAATTATACTAAGCTCCCAGCTACTCCACTGATCAAATATATTACAGCTGAGCAATGCAGAGGTAGCAAAGACTGCTGCAAGAACTACTCCACTGGACTAACTCCACTCACAACATTAAAGCCACCTTGATGTATGTGCCTGCTCTTAAATGTCTCTTTAAAAAACAAAGGGGAAAAAAATCCTGAAATTGTAGCAATGGTGAATATAAAAAAAGTCATATCACTCTATGGATGGAGATGGCAATTCCTCATCCTTTTATGTAACAGATGCATTCTGATAATATATCCAGGGTGAATTTACTGTGAGGGTAAGAAGTTGAGATTTCAGCTCTCTGTACCTGCATGGGCCTCTGCCTAATTTTAAGAGTCATGATTTGGTATTCTTTATTAAAGAAAAGTCCCTAAATTATATAAACTTCAGGTCTACAATACCTGGATCTACACCTGATATAAAATAATTGAATTTAAATTCAAGAAGGGAGCACACTATTTAAAGGACTCTTGGGGTCTTTAATTTTTTTTTCCTTTTTGTGGTGCTGGAGATCAAACCCAGGGCCTCACACATGCTAGGCAAACACTCTGCCAATGAGCTTCATCCCCAGCCCCTATAGTCTTAAGTGGGACTCTTTATGGATATTAAATGATTTCCTATATTTTTATGTATGTAAAATCAGGTTGTTGTAGGGGACAGATGAGGCAGGGTACCAAAGATAGCAGGAAACAGTTTTATTTGGCTGCAGTCAGGTTCAGAGGGCACAGCTTTCTCTGTAATCAATTAGTCCCCTGAACCCCAAATTCAGGTAGTTTCAGAATTTTATACCCAGCATGTAAGGGGAGGGGCTCAGAAGTTCACAATCTGCAGAAGTTCACATTCACTATTCTGGGCAAGTTAACCCTTCAAGGACAACACCTGAGAAGGGGAGAGCTAGACAAAATGGACAAAAGATCAATACCCTTTTTTTTTCCTCCCCCTGCTGGCTGTTATGGAGCCCAACTGGTAACTTCGCTTATCTTAGAAATGTTGGCATCTTTGTGAAGCTCCAGCTCAAGGCCAGAGGCCTTGCTAAAGGATCTTTTTTTTTTTTTTTTTTAAATCACATTTTGCATTTGCAAACAACTTCTTACAAACTACTATCCTGGATAAATGTTTGTGAAAAACAAGTAAAGGGGCGTTCAGCAGTTGGAGTGCTGATTTCTTCCAGGCCAGTGGCCAAATAAAATGGAGCAATAGGAAAATTAGGAAGTTTACCTACACTGAACTATTTTGTAGAGACTCTTTTGCTGATAGTCCTAAAATCAATTATAGTAAAAATTTCTGGAGAAGCTTAGCTAAGATTTTCTGTGGAGGAGGGGGTGCCACTACAAGGTTGAATATTCTGACCAGGATTTCACAATAAAGATTTACTTAAGGAATATATAGAAAAATGGATCCCTATCACTAAAAGTCACTAAATTCCAGATGGATTAAAGACTTAAATCTATAAATGAAAACCCATAAAAACATCAGAACAAAATAGAGAACATGTGTATAATAATGGTTGGTGAAACCATTTTATGTGACTCCAAACAACAACAAAGGACTGACAAGCGTGACATGTAAAAATAGACAAAAGGTTGATACCTGCAACAGATGGTGCTTCAATAAATCAATCAGAAAAAGATAATCAATACAGTAGAAAAAGGTACAAGTCATAAACAGTTGATTCACAAATAAAAGAAACACAAATGGTCAGTAAATCTATGAAAAGATTATCAACCCAGATGACAATCGAGGAAATACAAATTTTTTAAAATCTATTTTTCTTTCAGGCTTAGTGGTGCACTCCTGTACTCCCAGCACCTCAGAAGGCTGAGGCAAGAGGATCACAATTCAAGGCCAGTTTTAGCAACTTAATGAGACTCTGTCTCAAAACAAAGAATAATTTTAAAAAGATGAGTGGGGGGCTGGGGATACATAGCTCAGTTGGTACAGTGCTTGCCTCATATGCACAAGGCCCTGGGTTCAATCCGCAGCACCACAGCGGGGAGAAGGGGGGGGCAGGGAATGTCACTCAGTGATAGAGCACCCCTAGGTTCAATTCCCAGTACCACATTAAAAAAAAAAATCTAGTTTCCTATCAGATTAGCAAAAATTTAAAAGACTGATAGCATCTATTTATTGGAAAGGATGTGCAAAAACAGGTCATCTAATGCACTATTGCTGAAAGTATTCTTTCAGAGAGTAAGTTGAAATTTGAAGTTTTTAAAATTTTTATCTATATCTATTTGAAATTTTTGAAATAAAATGTACATACATAAAATTCACCATTTTAAGTGAATGATTCAATGGTTTTTAGTATATTCAGAATGTTGTGTAACATTCACTAATTCCAGAACATTACCATCACCTCAAAACAGAAATCCCATACCCACTAGCAGTAATTCCTAAATTTCTAACTCCTCCCACCCCCTACAACCACTAAATCTACTTTCTGTCTCTGTGGATTTGCTTAGTATAGACATTTCATTTAAATGAAGTCATATGATATGTGGCCTTTTTGTTGGGCTTCTTTAACTTAGCCTTACTTAAATTTTAAATGTTCTTATCTTTCAACTCGGTTGTGCCATTTTTTTTTTGGTATTTATCATAACAGAATATAAGTAATATATGCCCAAAGGGGAAAAATACAAGGATGTTCACTGCACCTGTTTAAATAAATAAATAAATAAATAAATAAATAAATAACATAACAAAACAAAAAACCCCACAAAGATACCTTTAAATAATCCACAGTTCCTCCTTTCCATGATATACTGTACAGTAGGTAAAAAATAAGGCAAGGGCTTTGGCTGTGGCTCAATGGGAAAGCACTCACCTAACATGTGTGAGGCACTGGGTTCAATTCTCAGCATCACTTAAAAAAAATTAAATTAAATAAAGGCATTGTGTTCAACTAAAAAACAATAGGCAGGTCTATCTGTTCTGACAGTTTTAAATGAAAAGGATGTGATGTGTAGGAGCCACGTATTGTATGATTTCATTTATATGAAATGCCCAGAACAGGCAAGTTCACAGGGACACAAAAGCAGATTAGCAGTTGTCAGGGTACAGGGGTGGGAGCAGAGGGGTTCGGGGAACCTGCTAGTGGCCGTGGAATTTCTTCTGGGGGTGATGGAAACATTCTGGAATTAGGCATTACTAATAATATCAAACACCTTTTTATTGTATTTATGGGCCATTCTTACTTTCTTTTCTATAAGACCCCTATTCACATGCTTCATGCCCACTATCTTTTTCCTATAAACTTAAGACTTCTTTGTATTTAGATAGACTTTTCTATTGTCAATTCTATTAAATTCTACTTCTAGAAATTTGCCTTAAAGGGGGGAAAAAACTTTTGTGCATGCATATGAAGAACAATGTAGGAAGATTTTCAGCAAAGCACTGTTTATAATAGGGTAAAAGTAGAAACAATCTACCTCTTCTCGGGGGATGTAAATAAACCATGTTTATTTACGAATGGTACCAAATAGCAGTTCAAATCAAGGAGCTACACCTACACATACAACATAGATACATCTCAAAATCCAGGCTGAATGGGGAAAATATATCAATTTGTAAAAGGATATGCAGAGTATAGCACCACTTAATCAACTTTTACCTCCTACGTATTTTTAAGTCAATCTCTTCCTATCCAACCAACCATTGCCCACTTTAATTCAATCTCACTGTGTCAATACTGGGAAATTTAGGCTCTGTCAAAAAAATAAATCCTTCACAGGCTCTGAGGCACCCATAGGATAAAATTAAGACCTTTTATGATCTGTTCCTCTAGAGATAACTCCAGCCTCAATCTATGCCAGTCTCTACCTATACTCAGTGTTCTAACTGACTTGCATTTTGGCACTAATCATATTAAAGAGAAAAAGGAAAATTAAGCCTCCTCTCCCACCATTCTTTTCTTCCTTCAGAATGTGAAAAGTCTGCATGTAGCACCAGAAGCCTTATAAATCACATACCATTCTCTTCCAAAGTCATTTTTAATTAGGACATATTTCAAACCCTAAATTATCAATATAAAATCCAACAGGTGTTTTAAACATTGCAAGATGGTGGTGTCGTGTGACTAGACCAAAGAAATCCTTCCCATACTTTTGACTCCAGCATAACTCAACTCCAACCAAGAAATATGGTTCTTGTTAACTGAACCATGTGATTAATATTTGTATTCATACCTTGAGAGGAATTGTTTCTTTATGCTTTAGAATCAACTGTGTCTATATCATTCAAACAGCTGAAATACTATAATGAATACATTTGTGCATAATTACATTCCATGTGTTAATGAGCTCAGTTCACTTTCCCCTCCATACTTCGAAAGTTCCTTTCTGCTTCAGAAAGGTTGTGAAAAAAAACAAGCTGCATACTGGGGAACCAGTATGACTTACTGAAAAGCTTGGACTACCTGTGATCACATAAATGAAACTACAATTAGTGAAAGGCAATGTCTGATCTCCATAGACCTTCCTCTCACTAGACAGTGAGGGACGAGAGCAAAGTGCTAATTCAGGCAGCTGGAACACCAAGGTCCCCAACCCAGCTCCTCTCGGCTTAAAATCCTTTCCATCAAGAAATGGGCAATAGCCAAGCACAGTGGCGCATGCTATAATCCCAGTGGCTTGGGAGGCTGATGCAGAAGGATCATGAGTTCAAAGCCAGCCTCAGCAAAAGTGAGATACTAAGCAACTCAGTGAGACCCTGTCTCTAAATAAAATACAAAATAGGGCTTGGGGATTTGGCTCAGTGGTTGAGTTCTCCTGAGTTCAATCCCTGGTGTCCCTCCCTGCCAAAAAAGAAATGGGTATAGGACTGGGGTGTAGCTAAGTGGTAGAGTGCTTGCCTAGCATACACAATGCCTGGGATTCAATCCCCAGCACTGCAAAAAAAAAAAAAAAAAAAGAAGCAGCAGCAGCAGCAGCAGAAGCAGCAACAACAAACAAAAGAAAGAGAAAAATAGATGGACTATACCCTCTGTAAAACAGAATTAACTTAAAAGTATTGTGACTTTGGACAAATCATCAATATTTTCCGAGCCTTAAATTCTTCATCAGCAAAACAGGCACAATACTCTCTAGCTTGGCTTCCAGAAAAGACTACATTGAGTAACTTGCAAAATATTCTTGTTACAGCACTTTGGCAAATGCCACAAGCCAGGCATGGTGGCACACGCATATAATCCCAGCTATTCTGGAGGCTGAAGCAGAAGGATCACAAGTTTGAGGTCAGCTTGGGCAACTTAATGATACCCTGTCTCAAAAAAATTAGAAGGACTTTTTTGTAGCCCAAAATGAAAAATAAAAAGAGTAGCCCTGGGTTCAATCCTCAGTACCACAAATAAACAAATAGAACAACAACAACAAAAAGCCCAGTATGAACATGTAAAGTCTTATTAATATTATAATCAGATATATCACCTTTTAATATTAAGCAGCTCCTAGAAACTGGAAGCATGCTACAGTGAGAATTTCCCCAGTGCAGATTTAAGCCATAGATTACCTTTATTTGTAAGATCCTTAAAATTTACACCGGAAAAAATAGTTAGAACATCCTCCTCCATATGAACCACATATGCTGTCTGTGAATCACTTTCATCTCCAAATTAGTAGAATCCAAATTAGTAGGGCTTTCCTACAGTGAAATCTGTTTAAGCAAACATCTGCTGGTTCCCAGAAAAGTGATTCCTCCCCCCAACAGGTGGCCTTTGAATTTGTGGCCTAAAATCCATACTAAGAAAATATGGCCTTTGTGACCAAGGTAGTGTCCTTGAAAGCTTGGGTCTCCCCTAAACTACAGCAAAAATGTGCAAAAAAGAACTCCACTCTGGGCCAGGCAGTGCCCAGATTTAATGAAAGTGACAATGACTGCTTCATCACTGTTGGGGCGATACTGATTGAAAGGACACATTTTTCCTGTTACTAATATTCTTGATCAAAGCATAAAAGGAAGCATATGTTTTAGTTGAATCAAGGCCCATTTTCTGTTTTCTCAATTACTCATTTTTCAGAGAAGTGGAATAGGGGAGGCACAAAATGCAATCCCAAAGCCATGAATTCTGTCCTTAGCATTACCCAAGATTGCTGAATGACCTTGGGCAAATCACAGAGGGCAGATAGTGCTTCAGCGCCTACATCTTCAATGTTCAACAAACCCCCTCCCTCAGGCCTGGTGAATGCTCAGCAAATATTCCACGAGTCATCATATGATGAAGCTGTGTTTCTATTGGTGTGATCATCAAGACAACGTACAGCCTTCCCCCACTCACCCACTCAAATGACAGACCAGTTACTTCCTGGCTTTGATCTGAAATTGTACCAAGCTACCCAAAAAAAGTGAGCGAAGAAGAATGTCATATTGATTTTTCTAACACAACAGGGGTGGCTTTACAGATACCTGTAATGAAAAAGGAAAATAACTGAAAAGATTATGCTTTACAATCGCAAGTCATCAGTGTCTGAGGACATCTTATACTTCAGTGAAAGGCAGGAAGCTGGGAGACTAGGAGAAGGTGGTATGTGAGTGAAATGGGAAATCTGAGGGACATGAAGTACCCTGGGCTAACCCTCTTGTTGGTCTTAAAAAAATAGAACAGAGGGCTGGGGATGTGGCTCAAGTGATAACGTGCTTGCCTGGCACGCGTGGGGCACTAGATTCGATTCTCGGCAACACATAAAAATTAAAAAAAAAAAAGATGTTGTGTCCACCAAAAACTAAAAAAATAAATATTAAAAATTTCTCTCTCTAAAAAAAAAAAAAAAAGAATAGAAGGGACAAAAACCCAAGATGGGCCAGGGTTGTGGCTCAGTGGCAGAGCAATTAGAAGATTAAAAAGACACACCACATGTGAGGCATTGGGTTGGATCCTCAGCACCACATAAAAATAAATAAGATAAAGGTGTTGTGACCATCTACAACTAAAAAATAACATTAAAACAAAACAACAGGGGTTGGGGTTGTGGCTCAGCGGTAAAGCACTCACCTAGCATGTGCGAGGCCCTGGGTTCGATCCTTAGCACCATGTAAAAATAAATAAACAAAATAAAGGTATTGTGTCCAATTAAGAAATAAATATTTAAAAAAAAAAAGAAAAGAAAAGAAACACAAACTTGGTGATGTTCCTCTCCAATCCCTCCTGGTCTGTAGTGAGTGAATGAAAGTGAATGATTTTCAGCTAGCTGGACAGCTCCACAGGCAGAGTCTAGCCACACAATCAGTGCGCATGCCCCTGAGAGGTGAAGGAGGCAGGGCTGTGTCTGAAGGTGTGGTGGGGTGCCTCCACATAGGACAGCTGGCTTTTAGAAGATGGAGGGAGAATCTGGGCTCTTTTGACCTAAAGGCCACGTTTGGTCATAACTAGAGATAGTAAATTCATTTTTCCTGGTTAATAAATAGAGGTTGGTGTGGTGAATGTAATGACCCACATGTGCATAATGAAATTTCACAGAAAATTTATCTTTCTGAATGAATTCCCATAGAATGAATTCTATTTCATTAGAAGGATATACTTATCATTTGTACATACAAACACACATATGCCCACATACAGAAATTAGGACAGTGACAATGGATTCCCTAATCCACAAGTCTTAGGACATTTCACTTCCTAGGACAAGTCTTTGTTGAGAAAATCCAAAGAACCAGAATATAGAAGCCATCCTGTGACACCAGTTAATGTCCAGGAAGTTGCATTTTTCTTCTTTGAGCCTACCTTGGCCTGGACAGCATAAGAAGCCAGGAGCACAGAAGCCTCAGGAGGGCAGTAGATCTTTTCCTCTAAAATCTGCTTCTTCACCTAAAAGGGGCAATGAGGGAGACATGAGACTGTGCGCAAGGAAGTGAGTCGCGCAGGCTGGTCACAGCAGATGGCTGCAGGGTGTTCTAAATGAGGGCTGTCAAGGCAGCCTGTTAATGATTTTCTGACAAAGGGGACAATTTTTTTTTTTTTTTAACTGCTGCAGACCACTTGAGAGTTCAGTCACTGAGAAGTTACTGCTAAGATGGCTACACATAAAACCCCCTCATCTTGGACTGGGGGGTGCGGCTCAGTGGTAGAACACTTGCCTAGCAATGGGTTTGATTCCCAACACTGTAAAAATAAATAAATAAATAAATAAACAACACTCATCTCTTCAAGATCAAGGCTGATGAGTAAATGTGATCTTCATGGTTATTACAGAGACTGACATCTGGGCTATGGCAGAGAGGTGTGAAATAGAGAAGTGTCAGGAGCCCTCTGAGGATGACTACAGCCTAGGTCCCTGCTGAGCACTCAGAGCATGGAGGAAATGAAGTCTACTTTTAAGTCTAAAGACAAAAGCTACCAAGGCAATGAGTTATGACTGCAGAAAAAAACATCACTTTCAATGTGCTGCTCTAAGGAAAAAGGAAGCAATAAAATTTGATCGATTCAACACTTTTAAGTACACGTGAGGTTCAGGAAATATAATTCCTAAGCCACAGTGTTGAATTAACATATTTCATTGCACTTAATTTCTTGGAATGGTGCAGTGTATGATCCTGACATAGAGGCAAGAAAACTGCATGATGCGGGGCACACTAAAATAAACACAAAAGGAAAGCCAACTCTTTTTACAGATGTCAACAGTCACCAGATTCATAAAAGTAGTAAATTTTGCCTTATTCTGTTACAAAAACACCCTAACATTTCAATGAAGGAAAATCAAACTAAAGTCATACGAGGGATAGATTCTGCTTTCAAGCACTTACAGGAATGCCATTTCTATAACACTAAGACATTCAGGGACCTTGGAGGTCTTTATGTGGCTTCATTCACACAAAGAAATTCTTTCCAGGTTTTAAAACTCATTTTATATTCTTACAGAGAAAATGAAACCTGAGCTCTTTTGAAGCAGTGCAACTTTTCAAATCCTTGGATTCTTTTCAAAGGAAAAAGAAAAAGAAGTCACACTACAGAAAAACTGAAAGGGCTATCTTTTGACTTGAAAATACTGGAAAGAAATCTGACACATACTCTGTGTGTGTGCATGTGTGTGTGTGTGTGTGTGTGTGTGTGTGTACGTGTTTGTGTGCATGCGCACATGCACATGAGAAGACCTTTTGGTAAAAGAAATTATTTAGGGGGCTTATTACATTTCACTTAATATTTACCAAACACAATATTCTGAGGCTCAAATTAATTACAAGGATGCTGTGACACACCACATGTCTACTTCTGGAGAAATCATGTAATTAACAACCTTGCTGCAATCTTAACGTCACTGACAGTGGGCACCTTCGGTCACACAGGCAGCCCTGGTGCCAATCACTGCAACTAGCCACAAAATCAGGGAGGTGCTCTGGCCACAAGTAAGCACACAGGCAAAACTGACAAGGTTTCCATCATCCTCTAATTCCCCTCCCCATCCCCCTAGAGGGTCAATAACCTATAATTATGCATCTCCTAATTTCAATTTGGATGAGTGATTACTTAGGAATGCCTACTGAACATTTGATGACTTTTGC
This sequence comes from Spermophilus citellus, assembly GCF_964194105.1. Taxonomy (NCBI): domain Eukaryota; kingdom Metazoa; phylum Chordata; class Mammalia; order Rodentia; family Sciuridae; genus Spermophilus; species Spermophilus citellus. The sequence goes on along the minus strand of NC_138184.1, from coordinate 116,579,232 downwards.
TTTTAAGGGGCTTACACTCCAACAAGGAAGCAAAGGAGCAAGCAGACAATTATAGAACAAGATAGCATGAAGCAGAAAGCTGGAAGTATCACAGGCACGAGACAAATCAAGCATCACCAGCATTTTGAAGTTCTGTCTTAATGAGATCAGATTTTGAACTAGGGAAGAACTACTGCTTTATAAGCCTCTCTCTTTAGACTTTCTTTGCACTTTCAAGTTAGCTTGAAGCAAACAGGACCCATCTTCTGGGAGGTTTTAGGTTAGGCAGCTGCTTCTATCCATGCTTCATCATCACACCTTTGCAATTTCATCTGACACCAATTCTCATCGCTCAGGTATAGTTCTATTTTGAAGATTTTTTTCCATTACAGACCCAAAGGGACTGACGCTCTAGAGGCAGAACATTTTTGCAATGTGGAGGCGTTTGTGGTCAACTCTGAGAGGTTCACTCAGGATGCCTCTGCAACCACAGAGAGGGCAGGGGGGTATTCTCTCAGAATTTAGGGGGTAGCACAGGCTGATGTACCTGCAAGAAGAATAAGTGTTGTGTGATCTCCTGAACCAGCTCCTCCTCAGCATTCTCAGGATAAAATTTGGCCAGGAAGTGAAAGGTGACCGGCTCCTCCTTTGAAACATCATGATCCAGCACCTGCAGAATTGCAAAGCAGAAGACACACGTATTGTGTCAGCCCCTCTTCTTCCTGTGCTACCAAAGAACTTTTTGCAGGGAGAGTATACAATTTTTTCCCTGTTAATTTCTTCATATTTCTCACAAGTGTTGATTCCCCAGCTGGAAGCATTCACAGAGCCATCCACATGAGGTAATACCTTCCTCACACAGGGTTTCTGAACCAAACTAATCAATACCCTAAAAGGTGAGTGAAGCTAAGATGAAGGTTCAAATGTTCTCGAAGCCACAGGAAAAAACCTAGAAATATAATTCAAAGGTCTTGGCCACTGTCTTTTATGGGAGACTGAAATGTTTTTACATTTTTCTGAAGTAGTGAAATGTCCCTTTGTTCTTTTTCCTTATTGCCCACCTACATAACGTAGATCCAATTGGAATACACCTTAGAGATGATGAACTAGATTTTTGCGACACCATTTAAATGTTAACTGAACAACAGAAGTGAAACGTGTCCACAGAACAATCCTTTGTTTCTAGGACCCTCCAGAGATGCCCCACAAAATGCTTGCAGTGCAGTCAGTAAGCCACTGCCTTTAATCTTCTAACAATTCCATCCACCCCCTGAAAAGCTTGAACCATCTGCTCTCCAGAGTGAATTTCATTTCAGGACATAAACATGTCATGTGACAGGCTACCAGGCTCCATTAACATGTGTCATAATTTATTTCCTTTGAGCAGCAGTTCCATGGCTCCTGATGCCCTCAATCTAATATCCGTTTGGCCAACACTCAGGTATGATTTAAAATTCACTTTGCTGAGAATCATAAAAACATATGGAAAGTTTTGCTGTCTCTGACACATAACTCTCCTTACTCCTGCCCAAATTATAGGGGACAGTGGCCAATAACTCAAAATCAACCTGATCTAGGATACCCTCACTGACACTGGCACTTCACAGAACTCAGATCATGAAGAATAACCATTTGAAATTTACAACCAGCAGGGATTTCAATGTGAAGACTTGAGATTACCCTGTACATATATAAACACAATTTGAACACTTCAGCTTAGGATCACACTGGTAAAAGACAGGAGGCTTTCATTATTTATCATAACATGAAGTATGTAATAACTTCAGGCAGGCAATTGCAGAGGGTACCAATTAAGGTAAGAATTAGACACTGACTTATTTAAAGATTCAGGTGTCTTTTTAGGAGTGACAGACAAAAGCACATGGTCCTGTTCCCCAATCATCTTCATAGTTAGGTGGGCAGGTAAATATATAAGTGTGTCTTTATGTGAACATATGAGCCCATGCAGAGGGCAGTTCCTCTAGGCAATATCCATTTTCAAGCCATTTTAAAATTAGTAGGAGCCCAGACTGCACGTGCCCCAGAGAATCCCAAGAACAAATGGGCATTGTTCCTTCACCACAGGCACAGGCGTGTCCTTTATTCCTTGGATCACATTAATGATTAAGTCAAGTTGGGCCAGGGTGTTCTTAAAAAGACTTAAAAATTCCCTTGAGAACATGAGCCCCAAGAGAATCTTTCAAAGACATGAATCGTTTTTTTTTTTTTAAGTATAAGATAGTAGTCATTTTTATTCATAAAGCCTGCCTCCTGGCTCAATAAATTGAAGGGCATAAAGCTGGAAGCAATCGGGCTGGGGACAACAAGCAAAGAAGCCAGGACTTGCAAGGGTTGAACCCCAGTAAACTCCACTTGCCTAGGACAGGCTGGGGAAGGGTAGGGCACAGCACTGCTGGGACCTGGTCTCTGCACCACTCAGTTCAGGAACTTGACCCCCTTTCTACCATGTAGCCATGAAGTCCTGATGATGAACAAATAAGCTAAGCATTTGCTCAGGGTAAAACCCAGAAAGCACACATCTGCCCCACTGATTTTGTGCAGTTCCAAGCCCAACCTTCTTGTCCATTTTGAGCCAGGCCACGGTGTCCTTGATTGTGTACTGTAGTCCAAAAAACCAGGTTTCCCGCAGCCCCAGAGTCCGGCACACCAAATCAAACAGGTCCTTCCCTTTCCATTTCACCTGCAATATAACAAACCAACAGGGAAGGATGTTGTGAGCAAGAATCATAACCTACTCGCCTACAAAACGGTTCTCTGCACTCTCTACTGATACTAAGATGGCTGATGAGCATTGAATTCCTAAATAATTTTAAAGCTTCCCACACAAAACCATGAGTGGGAAAATACCAATTAGAGCTTAATGGCTTAATCACTGCAGAGCATACACAATACCTCCCTTGGACACTTCCTTACAGATCTTAATATCCCCAAAGCTGCTAATTTAGGAAACCTGGTAAATAAGCATCCTCATTTAGGAGAGCTGAGCCTCCTGAGTTAACCCAGGGAGATGGCCAGCGTCTGAGACATCAATTCCCTTGAGATTTTGTTGTTGCTTTTTAAAAAATCATTCTGCCCTTTGATAAAAGACTAGTGTGTGTGTGTGTGTGTGTGTGTGTGTGTGTGTTTAACTTAAATATTGGTTTTACTAGAAGTTTTTTAAATATAGGGGAGGAAGTTGCAATCAAAGTCATAAATCAGGGGAAAAAAGAACCATGAGAGATCAGCCAGTCCAATCACAGGTTTCCTATCATAGATGCTCAACTGGGCTAAAGGCAAAGTAACTCATCCATAGTCAACAGAGCAATTTCAAACTCTTGGTATCTGAGCCTAGATGACAGACACCCATATACTATGGCGTGTTTACCCTAGAGACTCACTTTCAAAAGAACCTGAGCTGGACACAGTGGCATATGCCTGTAATCCCAGCAGCTTGGGAGGCTGAGACAGAAGGATCATTGAGTTCAAAGCCAGACTCAGCAAAAGCGAGGCACTAAGTAACTCAGTGAGACCTTGTGTCTAAATAAAATACAAAATAGAGCTTGGGGATTTGGGGATGTAGCTCAGTGGTTGAGTGCCCCTGAGTTAAAAAAAAAAAAAAAAAAAAAAGACCTGAAGCAACAGCTGCTAACCCCTTTTCTCAGCTAGTCAGTCAATCGTAGCTGGAAAAACAAATTCAATATCTGAATAGGGGAAAAGAATGTCTAGCAGCTTAGTGAATGTTGCCACCTAGTGGCTTTGCCATTAAGTCTCCCAGGATGTTCCTATACTACCCACTCAGCTACCACTTGCCAGATTCCTGCCCCATCACCTCCAAGTTATCAGTTGAACACAGAAATACACGCTTAGTTGCAGGTATGAACACCTGAGGCACATCACAGAAACAGCAATCATAGAGTAATCCTGAGACTCAAATGCAAGGTCGCCAAACATGGAAAGAATGAGACCACTTGATTGCAAAAGCCTCAGAACTTCTACCCTCATTGGAAATCTCCAAAGTCCTGGCACACAGAAGATGCATGATGAAAAAGGAATGGGGAACATGTAGGTTTTAGAGACTTATTAGAAAAAAGAAAAAAACAAGAAGGAAAAAATATCTGATTGACTTTTTGCTAAAACCTAGTTCCACAGGGGAGTTTTCAAGTAGGATTTCTGTTTTTAATAGCTGTGAATGAGGGCTGGGGTTGTGGCTCAGTGGTAGAGCACTTGCCTAGCATGCATGAGGCACAGCATTTAATCCTCAACACCATATAAAAATAAAATAAAAAACTGTGTCCACCTACAACTAAAATATAAATGTTTAAAAAAAAAAATAGCTGTGAATGAATGGTGGGTTCCCCACAGGTACTCAAAAGGAGAGGCCATCTCTTCTCTGTGTTACATTCCAGCATTCCAAGTCAGCAACCCAGATGGAAGACCACAGCAGACAAGTGCTTGAGTTGCAGTGGGCTTTTGTTCTTTCTTTCTTTCTTTGGCGCGGGAGGGCTGGGGAGGGTACTGGGGATTGAAATCGGGAGCACTGGACCACTGAGCCACACCCCCAGCCCTATTTGTAATTTATTTAGAGAGAGTTGCTTAGCGCCTCGATGTTGCTGAGGCTGGCTTTGAACTCGAGATCCTCCTGCCTCAGCCTTCCGAGCCACTGGGATTACAGGCGTGCCCCACTGCATCCAGCTAATTTTGTTCTTCACTAGGGCTTTTTTTCCTGTCTTTCTCTGACTATAGTAGAGTCCCTGGTATACAACAAAGATTATTAAGATTAACAAAGTCCTTAGAGATTATTTTGAATAGAATAAAATAAAATAAATAAAATCACGAGTTTTATTTTTAAAAGATTATAGTCTTTCCCCATTTATAATGCTGAACAATGGCCACACCCATTGCCCCATCTGACAACTGGACAAAGGGTTTTTAATTCACAGCAGGTTTTAATTCCTACAGGCAGACTTCACTGAAGAAACATTATTTTGGAAAACTGGAAGCTTCAGGATGCCGATTATCCTCTTGTCTCTATTTTAAGCAGCACACAGTATATAAATTATAAATGCCTACCTTGCTACAAGATAATGTACCACTAAAGAGCAGGCATTAATGTGGAGAAGTTAAACACCCATGGGCCAAGAGGATCAAGGTAATGATTCCCAACGTGCCTTTACTTACAGCCACAGCCAGGGCTGGGTTTTGGCACGAAGGGGCTGTCTGCAAGTGGGATGGGCAATGCACTGGAAGAAAAGCTGCCAAGGGAAGATGAGTGAATTTCCCAACTTGGGAGTTTAAATCCTCAACATAATATCATATTAATGCAGTTTTCCTGCATTCCCTTCTACTTCTTTGTTTTTGTTTTGTTTTTGTTTATTTTTAATTTTTTCTTAATTGTAGATGGACACAATATCTTTTTTTTTAATTTGTTTTCATTTTTATGTGGTGCCAGGGATCAAACCCAGTGCCTCACTCATGCTAGGCAAGCGCTGTACCACTGAGCCACAACCCCGCCCCCTACTTTGGGGCCCCTACTTCTTCGTTTTTAAAATGCAAAACTATCTTTGTTGAATGCAAAGACAATGTATTTGACCCCATGGAGCTTGCAATGAAGTGAGGAGGAGGGAAAGAATTTTCATAACAATTCAGAATGCCCTACTTAGGGGGGTTTCCTACTTATATTTTTAACTTTGGTGTGAAGAATCTCAGACTGTCAGAGTTGAAAATGAGCCTGAGTAATTAACTATCACAGACCCAGCCCCTTTTGTACAAATAAGGGAACTGAGCCACAGATTATTTGGCAGGATGACAAAAGCAGACCCTGGCCTTTTTCACGGTGACTCAAAGTAGGCAAACCCCGAGTCCCTCGAGCACCTCTTTCCCTATTCTGTGGTCCTCCTTTCTTCTTGCTTTCCACCTTGTTCAGAAAGTGACCAGTGTCTGAAATGACACCCATTCTCAGAAGAGTCAAATGTGGCTCATCTACAGCTTCATGTGAATTAAGGCCCCTGGTTACTCTCATTTATTTTTACAGTTAGTACTGCAGAGCACACACGCTATGTGCCAGCACTGTTGGACATCGGGACTACAAAACGATGCAAGCAGGATGCATGCAAGAGAAGCAGGGGAGAACTCAGGTCCGAGAAGACTTAAAGAACAAGTGAGAGTTCATGAGGTAGGGAAGGAAATACATAATTGTGCTGGGTGCGGTGCACACACCTATAATCCCAATGACTCCCAATGAGGCTGAGGCAGGAGGATGATAAGTTCAAAGCCAGTCTCAGCAAAAGTGAAGTGCCAAGCTAGTCAATGAGACCCTGTCTCTGAATAAAATACAAAACAGGGCTGGGATGTGGCTCAGTGGTCGAGTGCCCCTGAGTTCAATTCCTGTGCCCCTCCACCCCAAAAAATCATGATTGCTACAGGAAACTGCAAGTCATTTGCTGGAGCTGAAACCAACAGCCAGGCTCTGGAAGAGGCATGGTGGAAATAGTGCTTAATGCCCAACCAGGTGACTTGACTTCAGCCAAATTCCATAGAGGCTTTGAGGACTTGGGCAGAGGAGTGACAGGGTCAGATCTGCATTCTGGATGTGTTCTGACAACAGGGGAGAGAATTAGTTGGAGGAAGGAGCCTAAATCAAGAAGGACAGAGCAAAAGCCATTCCTACAATGGGAAAGGTGGTGGGAGGGAGAAAAGACAGCCTGAGAAATGGAAAGCGAGCAGTCATAGAACTGGTGCCTGAATGGGGACCAAAGGAGAAAGAATCAAGAGGGACACCTGCATTTCTAGCTCAAGCACCAGATGGTTCCACTAAAGGAGAGATGGAATACAAGAGAAACAGCAAATTTGGGAAAACAGATGAGCAATTAAGTTTTAGACAAGATAAATTAAGCTGCCTGAAGAAACCAGGAAGAGATGCCTTAAATAAATTTGATTTAAAGCCTCCATTTATAAAATAACATGTTTGAGGCTGAGGCGGGAAGATTTTTTGAACCCAGGAGTTCAAGGTCAGCCTTGGAAGCATAGTAAGACCCTGTCCACCCACCCCCCAGAATAATAAAATAGAAAGTTGTGTCTTTAAGCAATTAAGTTTTCTTATGGTCTGGAGTTGTAGCTCATGGTAGAGCATTTGAATAGCATGCACAAGGCTGAGATTTAATCCCTACCAAGGACAAGGACATGGAGGAAAAGTTGTTTTCTGTTTGGCTAAATCTAACCTCAACATGTTATTACCTACCCAAAGTTGTTTTTGGTTTTTGTTTTGGTTTGGTTTGGTTTTGGTACCAGGGATTGAACCTAGGGGTGCTTACCTGCTGAGCTACATCCTCAGCCCTTTTTATTTTGAAACAGGGTCTCACTAAGTTACCTAGAGCCTTACGAAATTGCTGAGGCTGGCTTTGAACTTGCAATTCTCCTATCTCAGACTCCCAAATCGCTGGGATTACAGATAAGCACCACCATACCGGGCTGATGTTGTACTTTTCAATATGCCCTTCCCCAAATGTCTGAGGCTTGCTCAGTCTTCCTGATTTGAGTCTCCAGTTCTTTACAGACAAAAGCTGTTGGTCATAGATACTGTAGGTTTTCAGGATCCTTGAGAAGGGAGGTATTTGGTTATGAATGGTTATGAATGATGTGGGCTGACTTGAAAGAACATGACAAATTTGTCCTTTTTAAAAATGTTTAATATTTATTTGTTTGTTTATTCATATTTTTTGGTACTGGGAATTTAACCCAGAGGCACTTTGCCTCTGAGTCATATCCCAAACCTTTTTAATTTTATTTTTTAGACAAGGTTCCACTAAGTCGCTGAGGCTGGCCTCAAACTTGCAATCCTGCTGGGCTTGGTGGCACACACCTATAATCCCAGTGGTTTGGGAGACTGAGACAGGAGGATCGTGAGTTCATAGCCAGCCTCAGCAATTTAGTTAAAATAAATAAATAAATAGGCCTAAGCAACTCAGCAAGACCCTATCTCTAAATTAAAAAAAAAAAAAGGCTGGGGATGTGGTTCAATGGTTAAGCGCCCCTGGATTCAATCCCTGGTACCAAAGCACAAAACAAAATGTGCAATCCTCCTGCCTCCACCTCCAGAGTCACTGGGATTACAGGCATGTGCCACCACTCCCAGTTTATCTTCAGTTTTGTTGCTGGTCCACTGCATTGTGCTGATGCTGTGAGGTGGCTCACTGTCATCTGAAGGTCTCCCTAGATTGTAGACACCTCTGACTAGGAGCAACATTCACCACCTTCCTATTCCCCACAGCGCCCAAGTGAGTATCTGCATACAAGACACAGCAAACAGTGTCCATGTGACAAAACTGAACTACTTCAAAAATCCAAAGCTTAGAGACTTGGAGCACAATTAGTCCCACACACCCACTCCTTCCACAGATATTTAGTGAACACCCATTGTGTCTAAGCACCATGCTAGTGCAGGGAGAAATAGGGAACAAAAGATGAGTCCCCACTCTCACAGGTCTGGAATACGGCCAGTCAGGAACAGGTGGTCACCTCCCTAAGCCCACACAAAATCAGCTTCAGGTGTTTTTCAGCACTACACTTGTGCCACAACAGGGACACTAAGGGCTGTGGGGACCCCATAAAAAGGACCCCCCTCATCTGAGAGAGTAAGGAAATGTCATCTAAACAGATTCATGGTGGGAAAGAGAAGCCAAGTGAAAACTGGGCTTGGAAGAGGAGAAGCCCGCGCGCGGTAAGTGGTGTCCCAGGTAGAGAGACAGTATACACAAATGTCTACAGGCAAAAAAAAAAAAAAAAAACAAGTTTAGATTGTTCATATGGGAAATAACAGTACTATAGTTCTGTTGGAGATGAGAATTCTACCCTGTTTCCGAAACTACATCTTTTTTTTTTAAGAAAGAGTGAGAGAGAGTGAGAGAGAGAGAATTTTTTAATATTTATTTTTTAGTTCTCGGCGGACACAACATCTTTGTTTGTATGTGGTGCTGAGGATCGAACCCAGGCCGCACACATGCCAGGCGAGCACACTACCGCTTGAGCCACATCCCCAGCCCCTGAAACTACATTTCAATTCAATACTTTTGTCAATTGTCCAGCTCCTCTTGCATCTGAACCACAGAACACAGTGAGTTATCTGGTGACTATTTTCTCCAGTTTCCCAAGAATGGAACATAACTAGTATCATTCTAAATACACAGGAGACAAGTTGAATCATTACTGAGATGGATGCCTCAGGACATTGGGGCTTAATTCTTTCTAGGAACCATTCTAAAAATCATAGATAAGTTGGTTATCTACCATTGGTATGAATCTCAACACTGTCACTATATGACCTTGGGCAAGTTATTGAATTTCCTTGAGCTTTGCAACAAGGATAATAAACAGAACCTGTCTTAGCAGATTGATCTAAGGATTAAGTGCATTAATATATTTCAAAAGATTAAGACAGTGCTCAACCTGGAGTAAATAAACATTCAATAGGGGTAGTTATTACTAATTCTCATCCTGCCTCCTCTCCTTGGATTCCAAAGTGGTACACTTAAAGCCTTCCAGCCCTGATCCACACCAGGGATGATGGATGACAGATCGAAAAGGGCACCATCAATTCTCATTGAGCTAACCATACAATCACTCATTTGACAAACATTTATTGAGCACCCACTACATCCTAGTCATTGTGTTCGGTACAGGAGATAAATGATGAATCAGAACAAGACATGGTCCCTGTTTGCATCTGACAGGGAAGAGAGGTAAATGGATAACAAAAATGAACCTGGTTAAGTGCTAACAGAACAGGATGCTGTGGGAACACAACTCAGGCTGGGGATCTTGGGCATGAGGGGTTTCACAGAGATGCTGTCTGAACTGGGTCTCAGAAGCCAAGTAGTGGTTGGGCCTGTGGTGAAGGAGCTGACAAAAAGGAGGTCACACCAGGAGGAGGGAACAGCACGTTTGCTGCTTGGGTCCAAGCTGTTGCAAAGTGAAGGAATGTTCTTTGCACTTTTCTAGTATCTGACAAACAGCATAATTATCCAATCTGCAGTACTGAATGTTCAATGCAGTACTGAATATGCAGCTTTGGCCCAACGTGTAAGATTCTGACTCCACAACTGATCAGGAACCTGGCTGTTCAGGCTCTGGATCAGAGCAGGTCCACATCCTGCAAGGGTACCTGCAGGCCTCAAAGAAGCTAAGATGACAGGGATGAGTCCCTGCTTATTTTCCTGGGCTGAGGGTGTAGCTCAGTGGCAGAGTATTTGCCTAGCAGCATGAGGCTTTGGTTTCAGTTCCCAGTACTGGGGGGGGAAATCCCTTTTTTGACACCTGGTGGTATGTAAGCCTTTCAGGCCCTGCATTCACACTATTTACAGGCCTTTTTGTTAGAAATTGTAATTTTTTCTGAACAGGCTGCCAAAAATAGAACAGCTGCTGGTCCTGATGAAGTATACACTGAAACCATCTCTTTCCACCTGGCCAAAGTGTTCAACTGCTCTATGTCCAGGACAGTTCCCTGCCTCATCTGGGTCCAGCAAAGAGGATGGAGGCTAAGAGGCAGGTGTTTGTTTTGCAGAGAGAAAAAGAGAGGTGGGGGGAGTGAGGAAGGTGGTTTGCAGGGAGAGGAGAGGCAGGAAGAAGCATAGATCTGGACTGCATCATGTGGAAGGAAGTGCCCCCTCTGCAGGCCTCATCCTCAAGGTGCCCTTCAGGCGCAGGGGCTACAGGGAGAGAGTGTGCAAATGCGATGCTGCTCGGCTTTGTGGCTGTGCTTTCCTGTTACTTTTAACAGGCTGTGATGCAATTTCATAGATATATACTTGTGCCGGTATCAAAGATAGATGTGTATGAACTTTATAAACAGGACTAAGTGCTGTCAGCTTGTTATTTTTTGTAGGAGCTGAATTTATGAGCTTTATCTAGAGTAAAGTACTTGTCATTTATCAACCTGGAAAGTTTTAAGTAAATAGCACTAAGCACTTACCCTCCACAGCAGGAACGTAACTAGAATGCAGCACTTTTCTGTTATAGGAAGCAAATGGCAACAATAACCTGCAGGGCTGATTGGGGTCTATTAACTGGGGAAGCTTTATGAATAACTTCTACTGACAGCCATCTTATAGTTGGCCAGAGTTATACTCAATCCTGAAGATGCCTTTTTTTTTTTCCTTTGGGCTTTGGCAGTCTTCACATTGCATTTCTCCTATTTCTTTGGGCCACGAAGCCAGTGACAATCAAACCCCTTGAACTTGCTGATAACAACAGGGCAGGGTGAGGTGGAAACCAGCCACATGTGGGAGAAAGGCCACAGTTAGACAAGGTCAACTGTCTTGAAGAAAGTGAACCCAATATGGCTGTTAGATGTAAAATGCTTAAGAATTGGAACCCACAAAGACACGTGGGCTTTTTAGAAATGACTCACATCTGGAAAAAGCTAAGAGAGAAGCAATATTCTGTTTCATAGAGGTCTGGTGGGCTAGATTACCAGTCACACAAGCAATGCTATTTAACTGGTTGTCTCCTCCATAGAGGATGAAAGAGAACTGACGACCCCAGCATTCGCTTATCAGGCTTCCTTCTAATTAGCTCACAAGCTGCCATAGCATTTGCCATAAAAATTGTCAAAAGGTTAGCTCCCTTGCAGATACAGCAACAGAAGGAACTGTGCCTCCCCAGGCTCAGGGAATGTGCCACATGTTTGCCGTTATTTCAGAAATGGAAAACTAAGGATGACTGCAATTTCCCTGTTCAATGTTTATCCATAACTAACTACTGCAGTCATAGCTGGCCTTTGAGAACAGATTTACAGACTTGAGAATTTAAGACAGTTATGTAAAGATTTAAACCTAAATACAACTTTTATTTGTCTGTTTTGGAAAAAATGGAGGGCAAATACCTCAATTTACAAGATAAACGTGATGGAAAGAGGTATATGGGAGCCAGGCATGGTGGAGTATGCCTGTAATCCCAGCAGTTTGGGAGGCTGAGGCAGGAGGAACACGTGTTCAAAGCCAGCCTCAACAATGGCAAGGCACTAAGCAACCTGTCTCTAAATAAAATACAAAATAGGGCTGGGGATATGGCTCAGTGGTTGAGTGCCCCTGAATTCAATCCCAGTTATGCAAAAAGACAAAAGAGGTACAGGGGCTGCTGATGTGGACCAGTGATACAGTATTTGCCTGGGTTCCACCCTCAGCATCCCCCTGCAAAAAAAAAAAAAAGTAATAAAAATGATTTTGCTATGCAGTAAGTGAATAATAATGAATCCCATTAAAATCTCCTCTGATTAATCAAAGATTTAAAAAGTATAGTATTATGGCTGTAAAATCAACACTTCAACTCAGGATGTAGTATCACCACACCAAAAAAAACAAAAACAGAAACAAAAAACAGGTTCTTCTGTCTCATGAGCTTAATGCAAAACCACTCTGCCATTTCCTTTTGAAACTAAAGGATATACCACTCCTACGCAGGCATTATTTCAACATGAGGGAAAAAGGAATCCTCCAAATAGAAACAAGATCATAGCAAAAAGAGATTTGTTTGCTCTGCTCTGCTGATCTTGAATCTGTGCAAGATTCAAACCTAAAGCCTCTTTGCAAAAATTCCCATCTCTAATTTCTTACCCTGTCAGTTTCTGTCATAATGGACTATGGTAATTAATTTTCTTCTTCCAGTTCTCTAATCATCTGTTATTATACCGAATCTATTTAAATTATTGGTTTCAAGGCTTTCCACCAAATCCTTCCTCCCTCATTCAATCAATTACCTTGCCTTGTTACAATCCAGCCTGTGTACTCCCAAGACAGCAAACCTGTGTGCTTCCAGCCTGGCCTATGCATGTAATCTTAGATGCTCGGGAGGCTGAGGCAGGAGGATTGAAGTTCAAAGCCAACCTCAGCAACATAACAAGGCCCTAAGCAACTTTGTGAGACTCTGTCTGAAAATAAAAATAAATAAATAAAAAATTTTTTAAAGGGCTGGATTCAATACCTGGTACCAAAAAACTGAAAATAAAAATCTATGTACTTCCATTCACCTGTAATCAGAACTTTGATAAGATCTATTTCTTTATCTCAGTACTGCCCTTCCCTGATACAATATCACAGACAAGTCAGTATGTATTTTACAAATATGGAAAAGTGTACAGTCTGTCTTTCCCCAAGATTCCTGTCTTTCCTCCAACTCTGTAGATCACAAACTCCTTGAAGGCAAGGTCTAACACAAACAGACATACACATACACGCACACACACACACTCACACACACATGCATGCACACCTGCATGCATGTATATGCTCACACACTTAAGTTTCCCAGAACCCAAGCAAGTGCCACATAAATGCTTGTGGTTGGCTGGTGATGTTGATAATAATGATGATGATAACTAGATGAGGCTTCTAAGTAGAACAGACTTCTAAGTAATGACTGCAATGAAGCAAGAATTTATGACACTCCTTATTAAAATTCTAACTGCATAACTAGACCTTAAGGTATATATTTTTCCCCTTTGGTGACACATACTGATTTACTCTCTCTAAAAATACCCTGGCAAAGAAATCTAAATCTCAAAGAACTGAGGAAGAAAATTTTCCACCAAACAGAAGAGACTAGTAAGAAACAAATCACAGCACCTTGGGAAGCCACAACATAGAGGTTTTTAACTCTGATAAGTCTCTGGTCTTTCAAAACAAAATGAGTTACAGTTTGTTAAGGGGGAAAAGTCCTTATGTCTGCAGCTTCTGACATCTTTCCCGCTGAAGTAGAAAGCAGTTATGGGATCAGCAGTGAACCCAGAGGAGAAATCTGGATCCTAGACACCCTCCTTCCACCACACACAAGCCTGTGACTTAAGTGAAGCACACAGTTCAAGGAGGCCCCAGTGTCTTCATTTGTAAATTTTTTATGCCCTGTGCAGTCCCTAGATTTGATGATGCTCTGAATTAAAAAAAAAAAAAAAGATGTACTTGCTTCAAACTTGGTTGACAGATGACAAAGCAAAAAGAAACAACACAATTATAGTGCTATAAAAGCAAGACAGTCCCCCCAAAAGCAAAAAAAAAAAAAGGGCAATCTCTGTAGGATTTAGTTCACAACATGAGAGCAATCACAGCCCTGTCAAACAGCTATAAAACACCAAAACCTGCTGTGTTGGGTAAGTCACTTAACCTCTTTGGGCCTCAGCTTCTGCAATCATCAAGTGGTCTTTCAGAATTAATACCACCCTCTGAGTCCATAAGCTTGAGATGGTTTTTGTATAAACCATGTAGTACTTTTATGTTGTTGCTGCTATAATAATTTCTTTGTTAATCCTTTAATGCCTTATTCTATACCTTAAAATCATTTTACAGATGTAAATGACACTTAACATTTCACTCCTGTGTGGTTTTTCCATTCTATTCCCTTGCTCTGGTTCTGCCATCATGTTCCTTACTCCTAATAATCAAGAGTTGACTGTATAATAATGAATTCTCCAATGCAACAAAAATGATAATTAGAATGCTGCTGAAGAGTAGAAGTTTTCAGGACTAGAATGCTGTTGATTCTCAGCAATCATCAGTGATTACAAATGTTTGAAACATTGAAAATAAAAATTCAGCAGAGAGCTATAGATAGGAAATAATAGTAAATTCAGTGAGATAAGACACAGGGCTAAATTTCAAATGTCTAATCATTAGAGAAAACTAGCACATTATGAAACACAATTCACCACAAAGTATTATCCAATGGATATTCCTATCTTGGACACTGTAAAAAAAAAATGCAGATTATATGTAAAAGTCTATTCCAGCAGGGTGCAGCTCAGTGGTAGAGCATACATAAGGCCCTGGGATCAATTCCCAGCAAACCCCCCCCCCACAACCCACACACACAAAAAGCTTTTTGCACAATAGAGCCAAAATATAATCCATTTGTGCAAATTAGCTTGTGTAGTATGCTGACTCTAGCCACTCTAATTGCAAAGAAATTTTAAATGTTCTGTCTCTGTTTCTAGCTTGATGTTTTCATTATGCTTCCCGATCATCAATGATAATGACACTGACTTTTAACAACACTGGAAGGTATGAATGGGTAAGACTGGGTGAAAATTTCTGCAAATGGTTGAGAAAAATCTACTGTGGGCTAGAGACATTTTTTAGACATATTTATGAGACTGACTGATATAATATCAAAATCGACAGGAATAGGATAGTAGATAAATGCACTATTGGGAAATTTAAAACCACAGATGGGTCCAGATAAGCTTAGTAATTTAGTAATTACTTCAGGCTTCAGTTTTAAGTTTCATCTGAAAGTCAAACTATAGAAACTACCGAAACTAGGAAACTAAAAATGGCAAGATATTTGGGAAAGCCATAAGCAACATCACTCACTAACAGAGAGTTTCTGTGAATTTTCTAAAGCCAGGTCCAAATTTGGCAGAGAAGCAAAAAGAAGCAATGAAAGCAGAAGAGGAAAAAGGTCCAATGTCTTTAGAAATGATGTGCTCTGCCGCCACCTAGTGGTGCCACCGTGATTTCTAAACCCAAACAAACACCTTAAGTCTCAGCATCTTGAGTCAGCACCCTGACTAAAGGTTTGATTAAGGCTTTTCCCCTTGAAGTCAGCACTAATTCAGTAATAAATTTGTGTGCTAAAAATGTCCTAAAACATGTGGATTTAGAATCTAAATTAGACAAAGCACATACAGGAAGAGAGAACACTTCATCCTGTAACAATCCAGAGAAGGCTTGTCACCAGCTGGCTAAAAAGATTAGCAGCTCTGAGAAAACTTAATTCTGGGTTTATAAAACTTAAAATGTTTTAACTTCTGAAATTAAAAATAAACAAGCACCAAGAACGTTCTTGGACAGGAATGCAAAACTAGCATGAATAATTGGAGGAGTCACCAAAAACAAAGAAAAATGTCAAAATGACATATGGGGGGGGGGCTGGGGTTGTAGCTCAATGGTTAAGCACTTGCCTAGTATATGTGAGGTAATGGGTTTGATCCTCAGCACTGTATAAAAATAAATAAATAAAGGTATTGTGAAAAAAATGACACACTGGGGACAAAAAAATAGAGAATAACAAACAATGGCAGAAATCAGAAAAGAATCCTGTTACCACAGTGGACATCAAGCTAAATAGAGATCAAGTCATATTGTATATTATAAAAAAGAACATCCTTCAATAGGAATATGGCAGGCTGTGGATGTAGCTCCGTGATAGTGTGCTTGACTAACTGTGCAGGGCCCTGGGTTGGATCCCCAGCACTGGGAAGAGAGAGAGAGAGAGAGAAAAACCAGGAATATAACATAAGATAAGCTCATTATATTTAGGTAAACTATAGAAAACTTTATACAAATCATAAAGGCGTGAATAATCTGAAGGAGATTCAAAAAAAATGAAGACAATAACTAAAGGAGAAAAATTCATACAGCTGCTAATAGGAGACTTTTTCTTCTGGTTCCCACATTCCCAGCTTAAGATGCTAACATTTACCAAAGGCTTATTATGGGTCAAGTAGTAGACCCAATTCTTGCCAAGATTCATCTCATTTCTCAAACAACCCTGTAAGAATGATACTGTAGGGGGTGGGGCTGTGGCTCAGTAGTAGAGTGCTTGCCTAGCACATGTGAGGCACTGGGTTCGATCCTCGGCACCCCATAAAAATAAATAAATAAAATAAAGGTATTGTGTCCATCTACAACTAAAAAAGATTTTTTTAAAGAATGATACTGTATTATTCTCCCCATATTATAGATTCAACAACTGAGTTTTACAGTGTTAAAACCAAGATTGCTTCCAGAACAGATGGCAGGGCATTTCCCAGGCCAATTCACCCCCTTTACTAGAACTAATAGCTAAACTCTTATTTCCTAAGCAATATTTTTCCTGTTCTTTGGCAGATTATTCTCGCATCTCAAAATCCTGAGATGACATCCTAAAAAGAAAGTACAAAAAGGGGGAGCACAGTGGGCCTCTTCCATCTAGATCATCTTAGGTGATAAGATGTGGAGACAGAGGGCCTTAGAAATCACATTTTTTTTTCCTTTTTCAAATGAAAGAACTGAGGCCTGGAGGAAAGAGGTCATACACAGAAGAGCTCTACCTGGAAGCCAGATATTCAGACCCCAGCCTAAGGCTCTAGATGATTCTATGTGACACCTTGACCACGCACTGGGACTAGAGATGAGAAAGTGTGCTGACTTTTCTGAGCTCGGCTCTGACCAGGTTTGCCCCAAGAACTCCGTCCTACCTGGCTGGCTTTCCTACTCTTGGGTCTGCTCATTCTTTTTTTTTTTTTTTATTTTTTATTTTTTTATTGGTTGTTCACAACATTACAAAGCTCTTGACATATCATATTTCATACATTAGATTGAAGTGGGTTATGAACCCCCAATTTTACCCCAAATGCAGATTGCAGAATCACGGGTCTGCTCATTCTTGATCTCAGAAGACCCCGATGTCCAAATTCACTTGATCCTTACATCTGCATAATTATGTTCCAGCCCCCAGATGGTCCCACAGTTGCTTTGGTTCTTATTTTTGTTTTTTGAGTTTTTTTGTTTTGTTTTGTTTTGTTTTTTATTCTTTAAAGAGATGAGGTCTCTGTTACCCAGGTTTCATTTTAGGCCAAAGGCAAGGAAACCCAAGTGAGAAAGATTCACTATGGAAAATGCCCATGTGATTCAAAAAGACAAACTAAGACACTGATTCAATATAGCAGGGGTTGTCAGTCTTATCCTTCACCCAGAAAAATATAAGCCCCTGGCAGTTTGGTTATTTCATTGCTTAGCTATATATAGTAATAGGATAATAGGACTCTGTATCAGCACAACAAGAAACTTATTTCAGAAGAAAGGCCAACATCTCCCTTTTTAACTGCTTCAATCCCATTCTGCCCTCCCAGAATTAACATCCCCCAAAATCTTAGGGAGTCAAGGAATTAAGATCTTAGAGAAAATAGCAGAGTTGGTCTTTCTGTCTTCTCCTTTTGAAGTTTCCTTCTGTTATGGACAACTTATGTCCATTTTTTTTTTTTTATCTTGGAATGGCCCATTATGTTGGTATTCAATCTGATTATAATTCCATTTGGGTATGTGAAAACAATTAGGATGCCAATCAACAGGAGAAGGTTTTGTTTTCAATATAAGATGGCATTAGAATCTCCTACAACTCAATTTTGAGAAATTTTTCATAACTGGTTCTTTTTGCTGATAGATTGAATTATTAGAGTAAAATTCCAGGCGAGATAAGAAGTAACATAACCGTTTAGCCTCCTGGCAAATTACATTCAGCACCCACTTTCTCAAAATGACAAATATCAAATCTTTCAAGTGGAAAAATCTTCCAAAGCACCAAGCCAATTGTGCAATGCAGCAAGTAGTGCAAGAAAGAGATCTTTCCCCCTATGTCTGCAGCAAAAAGTCTTATTACCATAAAGTAACATGACTCATAAGTACTACCACTGGTTCTGCAATTGAGTCCTTCTTGGAAGGCCACCAACATTTGACCTTAATAAAGCCAAAACTTCCACAAGTGCTATCTCTCTTTTTTATTTTCCCAAAAATGTACCTGCTATCTCCTTGCATCAGCACCTTGCCCAGTTAATATACAACATAAAAACAGGGCAGGGGAGTAAGATTAATGGCCTCTCTGAGTTCCCTCTATCATCATAAATCAAACTACTATTGCTTTTTAACAGAATATTCTAACAATGTTTACAAATGGGTGTTTCCTCTAGAATTTACAGTTTTGGGAGATGCAACCTGACAAATCACAACAGGAAGTACCCAAGGTGACCCAAGTCTCCTACTTCAGGCCAATTATAGTCCCTTCTCCCCCACACACATTTTTATTCGGGCACTACAGTTTAACATAATGATGGGATTTGTTGTTATATATTCATACATGTACACAATTTAACAATATAATTTGGCCAATATCACTCCCGGCTCCCTTTTTTCTATTGATCTCCCTTTGATTTTCATGAGCTCCCCTCTCCACCTCTCTTTTCCTTTTTCCTCTCTAGTTTCTACATATGAAAGAAATTATAGTCCCTTTTAATTCCTCCTCTCTGCCAGGCACTAAGCATTCTAAAACCCCTTATAACAAATGTGCAGAGTCCGTACTATTGGTCCCATTTTATTGATGTAGAAACTGAGGGCCCGAGAGCTTAAGCATCATGTCCAAGGAAATAGTGTCGCTAGAATTCAAGCTCGGGTCTATTTCAAAGGCCAGGTATAGGATAAATCCAAATCAATATCTTACTGTGCATTCTGAGAGCTAAGAATAATTTTTATATTTTGTATTTTTTAATATTTTATATATAAAAATATAGAAATGGTTAATGTAAAAAAATGGTTTTAAAACCCCAAAATATTTCATCACTTGTGAAATTACACAGAATTCAATCAAATTTGTGTCCCTCAAGCTTGATGGCCATTGATTACATTTTGTCTAAGGTTGCATTATTAAAATAGTTTTATTGAAATGATTCATATACCCTTAAATGTCACCTTTTTAAATTGTACAATTCAACATTTTTAGCATATTTACCGAGTTGTGCAACCATCACCAGCCAATTTGAGATCATTTTCATAACCTCAAAAGGAAAACTCCTAGGGGCTGGGATTGTGGCTCAGAGGTAGAGCGCTTGCCTAGCATGCATGAGGCACTGGGTTTGATCCTCAGCACCACATGAAAATAAAATAAAGGTATTGTGTCCACCTACAACTAAAAAATATATGCTATAAAAAAGGGGGGGGACTCCTAGTTTTTAGCTACCATGGCTATGTCCCCATCCACTCTTCCTGCTCTAAGCAACTACTAATCTACAGTCTGTCTCTACAAATATCCCATTTCTAGATTTGCATTATGAAAGGAATCATACAACATGTTCTTTTGTGACTGGTTTCTTTCACTTACATAATGTTTTCAAGGTCCATCCATGTTGTAGCATGTATTGATACAGCATTTTATTTTATTGTCAAATATTATTCCATTGTATTGATATACCATGTTTTATGTATCCATTCATCAGTTGATAGACATCTGAGCTGTTTCCGCCTTTTGGCTATTGTGAATTATGCTTCTGTACATGCACAAGTTTCTCTGGCATGGCTTCATTTCTCTTGGGTAGATATCTACGAGTGAAATTACTAGGTGATACAGTAACTCCATGTTCAATTGAAGAACTGCCAGACCATTTTCCAAAGTGGTTGCTTCTTCACATTCTGGCCAATACTATATGATTTTTTTATTCCAAACATCTTAGGGGTTAGCTCTATTATGGTAAAGTCCTCATTGTGTTTTTGATTTCCATTTTCCTACATATAGAGCATCTTTTCATGTGTTTTATTGGCTATAATATCTTCCTTGAAGAACTGTGTATTTAGAACCATTGGCCATTTTTAAATTGGGTTATTTCCTTCTTTTATTATTAAATAATATTAAACTGTAAGGTTTAATTTTGTTTGTTTGCTTTGAGCTACTGGAAATTGAACTCAGGGCTCGCACATGCTAAAGCATGATTTGCATGTTTGAGATAAAACATAATTTGCACTGGGCGTGGTGGCGCACACCTGTAATCCCCGCCACTCAGGAGGCTGAGACAGGAGGATTGTAAATTTAAACAGCCCCAGCAACAGCAAGACGCTAAGCAACTCAGTGAGACCCCGTCTCTAAAAAAAAAAAAATACAAAATAGGGCTGGGGATGTGGCTTGGTGGTTGAGTGCCCTTGAGTTCCATTCTCAGTACAAAAAAAATATATATATATATATAATTTGCTACTGTATTTTTATTTAATGATGGCCATTGAAGTAAAAAGTTTATCTATTTTTTTTATTGCTTATGCTTTTGCTGTCATATCTAAAAAAAAAAATGTAAGCCAAATTCAAAGACATAAAGATGTATCCTTATGTTTCCTTCTAAAAGTTTTATAGTTTTAGCCAGGTGTGGTGGCACAAAACTGTAATCCGAGCAGCTCAGGAGGCTGAAACAGGAGGATCACCAGTTCAAAGCCAGCCTCAGCAAAATCGAGGGGCTAAGCAACTCAGTGAGACCCTGTCTCTAAATAAAACCCAAATTAGGGCTGGGGATGTGGCTCAGTGGTCGAGTGCCCTGGGTTCAATCCCCTATACCGTGCCCCCCCAAAAAAAAAGAGTTTCATAGTTTTAGCTAATACATTCATATCTTTGATTCATTATGAGCTAATGTTTTATACATGGCATAAAGGTGTAATTTCATTCTTTTGCATGAGGCTCTTCTGTTGTTTCAGTACCACTTACTTTCCCCCACTCTATGGTCTTGGCACCCTTAGCAAGAAAACAATTGACAACAGACCAATGGATTTATTTCTGGACTCTCAATTGTATTCCATTAATCTATATGCCTATCCTTACACCAGTACCACACTGTCTGGATTATGATAAATTTTTGGTAAATTTTGAATTTGGAAAATGTGAGTCTTCTTGCTTTGTTCTGTTTCAAGATTGCTTTTTAGCTACTCTGGGTTCCTTGAAATTCCATATGAATTTTAGAATTGGCTTGTCAATTTTTAAAAAATTTTGCATTAAATACATAAATTATAATACTACCAACTTGACACTGAAAAGTGCCTGTAATCCCAGTTACTTGGGAGGCAGAGGAAGAAAGATCCCAAGTTTGAAGTCAAGCTAGGCAACTTAGTAAGACCCTGTCTCAAAATAAAATTTAAAATGCTGGAATGTAGCTTAGTGGTACAATGTTTGCCTGGCATGTGTGAAGCCCTGAGTTCAATGCCCAAGACCAAAAAAAAAAAAGTTTTTATAGTTTTTAAAAGCTAAATTTTGCCCTTCTTTTGTTTTTTTTTTAATATTTTTTTATTTTTTAGTTTTTTTTTTTTTTTTTTTGGCAGATACAACATCTTTGTTTGTATGTGGTGCTGAGGATCGAACCCGGGCCGCACGCATGCCAGGCAAGCGCGCTACCACTTGAGCCACATCCCCAGCCCCCTGCCCTTCTTTTGTTAAAAGTATTTCTAAGGATTTTGTACTTCTTGATGTTATTGTAATTTCACTTTCAGATTATTCATTGCAATTGTACAGAATCAACAACTATTTTTTCATATTGATTTTTTAAGCCTTCAACCTTGCTGAACTCATTAGTTTTAATAGTTTTCCTGATTTCTTACAGTCTTTCTACAGCATCATGTCATCTGTAAACACAGTTTTGCTTCTTCTTTTCCAGTTTGGGTACCATGTATTGAGTCTTCTTGCTAAGTACTTTAGTTAAAACCTCCAGTACAATGTTGAATAGAACTGGTAAGACTAGATATCTAAGCTGGGAATATAGCTCAGTGATAGGGGGCTTACCTAGCATGTGCAAGGCCCTAAGTCTGATTCCCAGGAATGAAGAAAAAAATGGATATCCTTGTCTTATTCCTGATTTTAGAGGATAAGCATATAGTCTTAAAAAAATGAAAGGAAAAAAAAACACACAAAGAGTATTGCACGCCTAAGACATGTGAGTATTAGACTCTAGCACTGTCTTTCATCATTAAATATGATGTTAGCTGTGGGTTCTTCATCGCTGCTGTTTATCAGGTTAAAGAAATTCCCTTCTATGGGCACAGTGGTGCACACCTGTCAACAACTTAGCAAAGACCCTAAGCAATTTAGCAAGAACCTGTCTCAAAAAAATAAAAAGGTTCAGTGGTTAAGCATCCCTGGATTCAATCCAGGTACAAAAAAAAAAAAAAAAAAAAAAAAAACTTCCCTTCTATTTGTTGAGTACATTATCATGAAAAACATGATGGATTCTGTCAAGTGCTTTTTCTGTGTCTACTAAGATGATCATGTTATTTTTATTTTTTATTTTACTGATGCATTATATTATTTACAATAATTGATTTCTCCAATGTTAAACCATCCTTGTAGTCATGAAATAAATTCCAGTTATTTGTGGTATATAATTCTTTTTATACATTGCTGGATTCAGTTTGCAAGGTTTTTTGTTGTTTAGCTTTGTTAGGATTTTATTTCCACATTCATAAGAGATTTCAGTCTATGGTTTTCTTGTGATGTACTTATCTGGTTTTGGTACTGGTGTAAAGCCAGTCTCACATAATTATTTGAGCTGGGCACAGTGGCACCACAACTGCAATCCCAGCAACTTAAGAAGCTGAGGCAGGAGGATTGAAAGTTCAACGCCAGCCTCAGCAATTGAGCAAGGCCCTAAGCAATTTAGCAAGACGCTGTCTCAAAATAAAAAAAGAAAAGGGCTGGGGATGTGGCACAGTGGTTAGCACCCCTGGATTCAATCACTGATACCAAAAAAATAAAATAAATTTATTTGAGAAGTGCTTGCTCCAACTCAATGTTTTTAAAGAGTTTGTGAAAAACTGTACTACTTCTTCCTGAACTGTTTTGTAGATTTCAGTGGTCAAGCTAGATGAGTCTCTAAAGGGTAGACCCTGAAATTTTCTTTGTAGGTAGTTTTTTGTTACTAATTCAAATTCTTCATTTGTTATTGGTATATTCAGATGGTCTCCTTTTTAAATTATTTTTTAAGTTGGAGATGCAACACCTTCATTTATTTATTTGTTTGTTTATTTATTTTTATGTGGTACTAAGGATCAAACCCAGTGCCTCACATGTACCAGGCAAGCACTTTACCACTAAGTCACAACCCAGCCCCTGTTCTCTCTTCTTGAGTCAATTTTGGCAGTTTCTTTCTTTCAAGGAATCTATTTCAGCTGTCTATTATTTATCATCAACTGCAGTTCTATTTCTTCTCTGTTTCATGTCTTTTGTTGTTGTTGTTCCTCTATACCTCCATTACTCCTTGATCTTTTTTTTTTAATATTTATTTTTAGGTGTAGATGAACACAATACAATGCCTTTGTTTTTTTATGTGGTGCTGAGGAATGAACCCGGGTCCCGCCCGTGCTAGGCGAGTGCTCTACCACTGAGCCACCATCCCAGCTCCACTCCTTGATCTTACTTTAAGTGAATATTTTTAATAAAACATTTAAAATTTTCAATGATTATTTCACTATATTTTTAGATTTTTTTGTAGTTGGTCTAGCATTTACGATATAATCCAAACTTATCAGAGTCAACTTCAGATTTACACTAGTTTAGTTTCACCAATATATAAAACATTACACCTAGCTGGGCACTGTGGCAAACATGTGTAATCCCAGCAACTTGGGAGGCCAAGATAGGAGGATCACAAGTTTGAGGCCAGATTCAGTAACTTAGCAAGACCCTCAGAAAATTAGTGAGACCCTGTCTCATAAATAAAAAATAAAATAAAAAGGGCTGGGAATGTAGCTCAATGGTAAAGCATGCCTGGATTCAATCCATGGTACCAAAAATAATAAAAAATATATATATACTTCTGTATAATTCCATTCCCTTTCCCCTTTTGAAGGGTATTATTGTTGGACATCTATGTAGTACATCTATTAAATTTACATACCCAATAATTCATTGTCATAATTATTGCCTCACCATCTATCTATAGCCATTTCCTTAGTCCATTGATATCTCTGCTCACACCCACTTCTTTTGTGTTGTTACTGGCAAATACATTACAGGTGCATTACATTTCTACCCATTATAAGCTAATAGTACATTATGTACATTTATTTTATATAATTGTTTCTTAAATCCAGTTAAGAGAAGAAAGCAGGAAGATATGCATTTATATTTTTTTAAATATCTTTATTTTGTTTATTTATTTATTATGTGGTGCTGGGGATCAAACCCAGTACCTCACACATGCTAAGCAAGCGCTCAACCACTGAGCCACAACCTCAGCCCTGCATTTATATTCTTTTATAATTATAATGATTACCCTTACCAATGCTATTTTTACCTATGAATTTAAATTACTGAGGTCATTTGCTTTCAGCCTGAAGAATTCCCTTAAAATTTTCTTGCAAGGCAGGTCTATGAACAAAAAAAAATTCTCTCAGTTTTTAAACAAAAAACTGTTAAGACTTCATTTCACCTTCATTTTGAGATGTCCTTTTCCTCAATATCCAGCTTCTGTATGGATCATTTGTAGACACATGATTTTTAGTTGATAGGATTTTTCTTCTGTCAGCTGTTAAAATTACTAGGCTCCCCTCTAAGTAATGAGTCTGTTTTTCTCTTTACACGTTCCAGTTTTTCTTCTTGTCTTTGACTTTCAGCATTTTTACTAGATGTATCTTTTTGTGGATCTCTTTGAATTTATCCTACTCAGAGTTCATTGAGCTTTCTGGCTTTCCAAATGTATAATTATTATTTTTAAAAAACTGGAGATTAGGAGTTTGTAATGAGGTTGCGGCTCAGTGGTAGAGCTCTTGCCTAGCATGTGTGAGGCACTGGGTTCAATCCTCAGCACCACATAAAAAATAAATAAATAAAATAAAGGTGTGTGTCCATCTACAACTAAAAATATATAGATGTTTAAAAAAAACTGGAGAATAGTGGGCACAGTGGTACATGCCTCTAATCCCAGAGGCTCAGGAGACTGAGGCAGGAGGATCATGAGTTCAGAGTGAACCTCAGGAAAAGTGAGGTGCTAAGCAATTCAGTGAGACCCTGTCTCTAAATAAAATACAAAATAGAGCAGGGATGTGGCTCAGTGGTTGAGTGCCCCTGAGTTAAAAATAATAAAAAATAAAACCTGGAGAATTAGATAAACCCCATGCTTATATAATCACATCATGTATAACTAAAAAGAACAAATAAAAATTTTAAAAACTGGAGACATTTCAGCCATAGTTTGTTCAAATATTTTTCTGCTCCTTTTTCTCTTCCTGCTGCTCTCATTATGCACTCACTGTTGTGCTTAATGATCTCCCACATTTCTAGAGGTTCTGCTCATTTATCTTCATTATTTTCTTTTCCCCACATGTCAACTTGCATAATCTCTATTAATCTATTTTCAAATTCACTAATTCTTTCTTCTGCCAATTCAAATTTACTATTGAGTTCCTCTAGTGAATTTTTTATTCCAGTTATTGTACTTTCAACTCCAAAATTTTCATTTGGCTCTCTTTTATAATTCCTATCTTTTTGCTAATAATTCTCCATTTGATGCAAC
The DNA here is from genome assembly GCF_964194105.1 of Spermophilus citellus. NCBI lineage: Eukaryota > Metazoa > Chordata > Mammalia > Rodentia > Sciuridae > Spermophilus > Spermophilus citellus. Next base: position 116,553,206 of record NC_138184.1, on the reverse strand, counting down.
AGAATCATAATTTCCTTTACTTCTTTGTCATCATGCTTCCCTTTAGTCCTGTGAACACATTTATAATGACTTGGAGGGGTTAGTTTTTGTTTTCTAGTACCCAAGAGTGAACCCAGGGGCACTCAACCAGTGAGCCACATCTCCAGCCCTTTTTACATTTTAGTTTTGAGACAGGGTCTTCCTAAATTGCTTAGGACCTCAATAAGTTGGCAAGGCTGCTTTGAACTCGTGATCCTCCTGTCTCAGCCTACTGAGCTGCTGGGATTACAGGTGTGCACTACCATACTCACCCCTATAATGACTTATTTGAAGACTTTTTTGTTAAATCCAGCCTCCGTTCACTCTCACAGGCAATTTCTATTGCCAGATTCTTTCCACTGTATAAGTCTTACTTTCTTGTTTCTTTGTATGACTCATAATTTTTGGTTGGAAATTGGACATTTCAGATAATATACTGCAACAACTCCAGGGACTGGAATGCCCTCTCCAGACCTTATTATTTGCTTGTCTATTAGTTCAATAACTGGCTAGATTATTTTAACAAAATCTATTTCACCCACATAGCATTAAGGAGGTGTAGCTTTGGGTTCCCAAAGCTTTAGGTTCGCCCATAGTCCCTTTGGTATGACAGTGGCTTTAGAAGGGCTCTCTTCTCTCCTTCCCATGACTACATTCAGCTGAACTCCATTCATTGTGGCTTATTGATCTATTATTTTCAACAATGCCCCGAGGCATAACTTATTATACATACTAATCCTATCAAACTATGATTGTTTTGAGGGAACTGTTTCCGAGGTCAATATTTGATATTTGTTCTAACACCAGGAGGGCTCCTCCCCTTTGTCTTGTTTCCTTATTATTTCCTGCAAAATGAAACACTTTCTGTCTAAGCTATATCAATATTAAATTCACAAATCTCCTCCCAATTGCTTTTTTTTTTTTTGAATGTTCAAGATTGGGTTGGCAAAGACTGAATGTTGTCTCTGATATGAGGATGCTAATCCATAATGGGGACGGGCAAGGGGAGCATGGGAGGAATGGAGGAACTTTAGATAGGGCAAAGGGGAGGGAGGGGAAGAGAACGGGCATGGGGGTAGGAAAGATGGTGGAATGAGATGGACATCATTACCCTAAGTACATGTATAAAGACACGAATGGTGGGACTCTACTTTGTGAACAGCCAGAAACATGAAAAATTGTACTATGAATTGAAATACATTCTACTGTCATATATAACAAATCAGAATAAATAAATGAATTAAAAAAATGGGTTGGGATGAGGCAGAGGAAAAAGGTGAATGTGAAGCTTAGAGTTAGGATTAGAGTTTTGGGGGCTGGGGTTATAGCTCAGTGATAGAGCTCTTGCCTGGCACATGTAAGGCACTGGGTTCAATCCTCAGCACCACATAAAAAGAAATAAATAAAGATATTGTGCCCACCTATGACAACAACAAAAATTAAAAATAAAAGAATGAAGGTTTGGGATTTAGAAATGGGATTGGTGTTAGGTGTCAGGATAAGTGGTCTGGGGTGAGGATGAAGGTGAGTGGTGGTCAGGGTGGTGATGGGTTTGAGTTAAGGTAAGTTTTGGGTTGATTTGGGGTTAGAAAGTTATTTGGGGATCATGGCTGTGTTAGAGAAGAGGTTGGTGCTGGGAATTTCATTTTGTGGTTTTTTTTAGTGATTAGGGCATAAAATATAGTGAGAAGGCTCATGTTAAATATGAATAATTTGGGTTGAGGTTGTACTAAGCCATAAATCTCTAGGAATTAGGGAGGCAGGCTGGGAAGGGACCTTAGCTGAGAACTCTCCACTTAGGAAATGGGGCCTCAACTGCTTGTCCTTATCTATGTTCTCTTTTCCCTATATGTTCTACAGATCCATTCCAAAGTTCAACTACCTTCATCCACGGCATTTTTCTTTCTTTCTTTTTTTAACTTCTAATTTTTTTATTTGTTCTAATTAGTTAGTTATGCATGACAGTGAAATGCATTTTGACATATTGTACACCAATGGAACACAACTTCTCATTCTTCTGGCTGTACATGGTGCAGAGTCACTCCAGTAGTGTAATCACATTTGTATATAGGGTAATAATGTCTGTCTCATTCTACCATCATCCTATCCCACAGCTCCTCCCCTCTGCACAAACCATAATTCCTTCATTCTTCTATCCCCCAGCCCCACTATGGATCAGCATCAGCTTATCAGAGAAAACATTCAGCTTTTGATTTTGGGGGAGTGGCTTATTTCACTTAGCATGATATTCTATAGTTCCATCTATTTACCTGCAAATGCCATAATTTCATTCTTCTTTCAGGCTGAGTAATATTCCATCATATATATATATATAATCTCACATTTTCTTTATCCATTCATCTGTTGAAGGGCATCTAGGTTGGTTCCATAGTTTAGCTATTGTGAATTGTGCTGCATTTTCTTCCACTTGCCACCCACCATTTGCCACCCAGACATTCACCTACACCCACTGCCCTGTCTGCCCAACCTGTGATGCTTGCAGAACTTCAAATTTTCCCACTATTTTCAAGTGTGTATAAACTGCTCCACACTGCTTTGCAGATGAAGTTACTTCCTTTGGGTTTTTGGTTGGTTGGTTGGTTTGGTTTTGGTGCTAGGGACTGGACCCAAGGCTCCCTGCAGGCACTCTACCACTAAGCTATACCCCAACCAGGAGCTCTCTGTTTTAATGCCAGCTTCTACTCTCAGCCAAAATCCCTGAGCCAGGGATCTGGGGATGGGGAAGTGGCCCATGGCAAGCTTCTCTGTGAGTGATATCACTGACTCTAGCACTAAGTACTTCATGGAGGGGGACAGGTGGAGATACACTAGCTCAAGGTCTCAGCTTGCCTATCCTGCTGTGGAACCACCCCCTCATAATCGAGGATGGAGACAAAAGCAGTTAGGGCTGAAGTTATTTCAATATGCCAAGCCCTGTTCCACAAATAGGGACTAAGTGGAAGAAGGGAGCCCCATCTCTGAGATGCAATCACCAAGGACTTAGCCTCAGCAACAAATAGGTCTGGTTAAGATGAGAAACAGTGAAGTTCTAAGAAAAGAGTAATCTTGGTCCAAACACCACTGCCTCTCACCTTTCTTACCAAATTTTCATACTTTTTTCTTGAATAAATACATCACCATTTGCTGTTTTACCTTTGGACATTTCCAAAGGGTTTAAATAGTTGTTAATAATTTTCACCAGTTTTGCAAGAAAATGGGTCAATGGCGCTCCTTAACACCATCATGCTGGAATTCCAATCAGGTCTAAGGCTGCTTTTGGGTATAACAACAGAATTGAAAGCTGAGTAAATCCAGCAGAAATCCTATGGCCTGCAAAGTTGAGAAGCTTGACTATGTGGCCCTACTATATGGAAAAAGTCTGCCAACCCCTGACTTAAGTTACTACTGCCAATGCTACTGATCCATGAACCAAACTGAGTAGTAAAGACTCAAATTACTTAGTCCAAAATCTACCAAGCACAGTGGTGCACGCCTGTAATCCCAGCCTCTCACAGGCTGAGGCAGGAGGATTGGGAGTTCAAAGCCAGACTCAGTAGCATAGTGAGGCTCAGAGAAACCCTGTCTCAAAATCAAATATAAAAAATGGGCTGGGAATATGGCTCAGTGGTTAAGCACCCCTGGGTGCAAGCTCTGGTACCAAAAAAAAAAGAAAAAAAGAAAAAAATCTTGTGGTATTTTGTAGATACAGGCAAAATACAAGTGTTTTTTCTATGCCCCCAACAATAAACACAGAAGATTTATGTGACCTTTGATCATCAAGAAGTATGTAAGAGCCAGGCATGGTGGTGCACACCTGTAATCCCAGTGACTCAGGAGTCTAAGACAGGAGAAGCACAAGTTTGAGGCCAGCCTCAGCATCTTAGTAAGGCCCTGTCTCAATATAAAAAATAAAAAGGCCTGGAGATGTAGCTCAATGGTTAAGTGCCCCTGGATTCAATCCCCAGTACCAGAGAGAGAGAGAGAGAGAGAGAGAGAGGTGTGTGGTGTGTGTTTGTTGGGATTTCCCTCATGAGTAACTAATCAATTAGTCAATTCTTTTCTGCAGCAGACACCAGCTGGATGTCCTCTAATTCAATTCCATCCTGATATTGTTTACCTAGAGAACTCAATCTAGAGGCAATTCAGATCCCACAGGTAGAGGTCTCAGTCCCACAGACTGTCTCCCCCATAGTAGCCAATCACTTGCCCTGGAATTTTTTTGTTTGTTTTTGGTACTGGGGATTGAACTCAAGGACACTCAACAACTGAGCCACATCCCTGCCCTATTTTGTATTTTATTTAGAGACAGTCTCACTGAGTTGCTTAGCGCCTCGCTTTTGCTAAGACTGGCTTTGAATTAGTGATCCTCCTGACTCAGCCTCCTGAGATGCTGGGATTACAGGTGTTCACCACTGCTCCCGGCCCCAGGATGTTCTACCTGTGCTTCAGACCAATCAGATATAAATCAGAGTTCACACCACCTCTCTTTGGGGTGTACTTCACCAATCTCTGGGAAACATTTATGTTTACCTATTTATTAAAAAGGATATTGTAAGGGCAACAGATGAAAAAACACAAGACATGTGGGAAGAGGCACAGAGCTTCCATGCCCTTTCCTAGGTAGGACACCACCTCCTAGGAACCCCTTGCAGCTTCAGCTGGAAGCTGAAGATTTGGAAGCTCTATACATCCTGTTCTTTTAGGGGGTTATGGAGGCTTCATTACACAAGAATGATTGATTACATCTTTAGCCAAATACCTTTAGCCCCTCTCCCCTCCTCCAGGTTAGGTGGAGCTGAAAAACTCCAACCCTCTAATGGTTCCTTGGTCTTTCTTGTGATCAGCTCCTATCAAGATAGGAGCTACCTAGTCAATTCATTACCATACAAAAAGCCACTTATCACTTCAGAGATTCCAAAGATTTCAGTTGTGGTATGCCAGGAAATCAGACCAAATACATATTCTACAATGTTACAGGTACCTGCCTCACTGAGTTATTGTAAAGGTTAAAGTATGAATGTCAGCGGTGGCAAACACCCATAATCCCAGCAATTCAGGAGGCTGAGGCAGGAGGATGGAAAATTCAAAGCCAACCTCAGCAATTTAGCAAGGCCCTAAGCAACCTAGCTACATCCTCTCTCAAAATTAAAAAATAAAAAGGGCTGGGCATGTGACATGTGATTCAGTGGTTAAGCCCTTGGGTTTAATCTCCAGTACAAAAAAAAAAAAAAAAAAAAGTGAGTACCTGACCCTTCAACAAAGTGATAGTTGTTATATCAGGCTGGACACTGTATGGAAAGTATTAGGTACTCTCTCTTAAAGAGCTTTTTGAGCTTTTTGTTTGTTTGCTGGTTTTGCCCGACGGTAGTCCCAGGCTAAATAGTTTGAGGCAGGATGATTACAAATTCAAGACCAGCCTCAGCAATTTATTTTTTTTTTTAATTTATTGTTGGTCGTTCAAAACATTACAAACTTATTAATATATCATATTTCACAATTTGATTCAAGTGGGTTATGAATGAGGCCCTAAGTAACTGATACCTTGTTTCAATTAAAAAAAAAAAAAAAGGCTGGGGATGTAGCTCAGTAGTAAAGCGCCCCGAGTTAAGTTTCCAATAACAAAAAAAAAAAAAAAAAAAAAAAAAATTATCTTTTCCAGTTTGGAAAAGGGAGCAAGTATAGACTGTCCAATAACGAAGTTTTAACTTTTAATACCTGGGATCTATAACATTACCTGGGGTGGAGGACAACTCCCTTGAGTTTAAGTTAAAACCTGACACTGTAAACCATAATTCTCTACCACGGAAGCTTCCAGCCTCCACCAATAACAATGAATGAAAATAACCCTTAGAAATGCTAAACCCCGAGCGAAAGAGCCCCAAGCGAAAAAGCAGTAATTAGCTTTAACTTGTGGATTTGGGCCTGTATGGCCCCTTCCGGTTCTCACGGTCTCTATCAATGCCCAGAGGAGAATAAAACAGAATCCCTCAAGCTTCCATCTCGACTGTCACCGCGACCCGGGCTCCCCAGTAGGTGCCGGATGCGGGGACTCAGCGGGGCTCCCTTCGCCTCAGCCCGTCGAGGGTACTGGCCAGTTACCTCGCAATTGAACTCCATCTCTGCGTCCATGGTGACGATCCGCACTGTGAACGTCTTGGGCTGCTTCCTCTTGAGCGAGCTGAAGCTCATGCGGGAAGCGATGGCCCCGGCCATGGCGCGGGGCTCAGGCCTGGGACCCTCGCGCCCCAAAGCCTATGCTCTGGACCTGTTAGCCCCCCTGAAGGAGTTGCACAGGCCTCAGGGCCACCATGGTGGCCGGCTGGCCGGCCCAAGAGCGAGCTGGGTTGCGTGGGTCCCCAGCGGCCAGCATGGGCCGCGAGGACCCTGCCCCCAGAGCGAAAAAGGGGAGTTGGGGGGCAGGCCCTGACGGCGACAAGGGGCAGACGCTAGCAGGAGCCGACGGGGCGGGCGAGGCCCGACACTCCGAGACTGGGGTCGGGGACGCCGGGCACGCCTGGGAACAAGAATCCTAGACAGCGGCCGCCCAGACCCGGCGCGCCTCTGGGCTGCCAACGGGGGTCGCGGGGCCGCGCCGCAGCAGGGCACGCACGCGCGCGCGTGGCTGTCACCGTCCTCGCTCCGCGCGCCCGCGGGAAGCGTACCCGGCCCGCAGCTCCCAGCCTGCTCCCCGCCCCGCCCTCAGGCCTCCCCGAACGCTACACACGTCTCAACCTAACACGTCAGTTCTTTCCCAGACGCCTTGATTGGTTGAGAACTCCAAAGAAAACAGGACTTTAACTTCGTCCCGCCTCTTTTAGGGCGACTCCACCAATTGGAAGTTTAACTCTGCCGGGAGGCGCTGACCTGTGCTCAGCGTTGAGTGGCTACAGCAGCAGTCACTCCGAACGCTTTTGTTCCTAGAGGGCACGCCTACTCTAGCAAGACTGGTTGAGACGGCGGAACGCCGCGCGCCTTTCCCGGGAACCCAGGTAGAGACTAGTCCCTGCGGCTCTGGAATGAGTCGCTCCCAGATCAAAGAGATACTGCGGTCCAACAAAGTACGCGCCGTAAGCGGCGCCCCAAGGGAGCGCGTTTCGGACACCCGGCGAATATTTCTATGTAGCACTTAACGACTTACTCACTTCTATGTTTGTCAAACTTTTACAACCCTTCTGGAGGCCTAGTAGGTTGCCGGCCCTTTCCCGCCTGATCCTTCTGCTTCTCTGTAAAAGAATTACAGTTGCCAAAGGGGAGTAATGACTGTATCTACTTCATGGAGCAGATGAATTTCAGAGTGTTTAGTTACATATAAAGCCTTAGAGCAGAAACTGGCACATACTAGGTTGAATTCTATTAAATTGCTCTGTTTGTAGAACAAAAAGCGTGGGAAGGCTGGCGGGGTGGCGCACACCTCTAACCCCGGCAGCTCTGGAGGAGGCTGGGATTACAGGAGACAGGAGTATCTCAAATTCGAAGCCAGACTCAGCAACTAACGCAAGCCCGAACAACTTATTGAGACTCCATCTCAAAAGTAAATAAAACAAATAAAAAGGGCTGGAGATGTAGATAAAGCCCCCTGAGTTCAATTCCCAGTTTAAAAAAAAAAAAAAGTGGGGGACGGGAAATGAAAGTATATATCATGAGGACCGCAAATTCAAAGCCAGCCTCGCAATTTAGCGAGGCCCTGGGTAACATAGTGAGACCCTGTCTCAAAAAAAAAGGGGGGGGTGGGAAGGGGGGCTGGGGATGTGGCTCAATGGTTAAGCACTTCTGGGTTCAATTCCTGGTTTAAAAAAAAAAAGAAGTGTATTTCATGTTACACCCTGTATGATTTGTTTTTAACCATGTGCAAGTGTATTTTTTAACGTCATCAAGGGATATAACGTGAATAAGAAGGGTATGCTTTTCTATATTTTTTTAAAAATTGGTTTTTTTGGCAGAGAGCCCAATTTTGTTGTGGGATGGATTATTCATGCTGAGAATATGATAAGGGTCAAAGGTCAGCAATAAAGTGCACTGATCTGTGCTTATATTTTAAAAAATTGTTTTTTAAATTTTTAGATAGAATCTTGCTATGTTTTCCAGGCTAACCCAGAACTCCTTGGCTCAAGTGATCCTTCTGCCTCAGTTTCCTGAGTAGCTGAGATTACATCCTTGGACCACTAGACTCAGCTTTAATTCAATTTTAAAACAGCTTTTAGTGGTGGAACAGAGACAACTTGCATGTGTTCTGACTGAATTGTAACACTCCAGAAGTGTTAGTTGTGGTAGCATCACCCTTACTCTATAGATGAAGAAATTGAGGCTCAGCATAATAGAGTCTCTTGCAGACTATCACCTAGAATAGGAGGCAAAGTTAGGGTTCAAACCCAGGTCTACCCCACCAGAGCCTTCTGATATTACCCACTGTGCTGCCCTGATTGAGGCTTCTAAATTCTTCCATCTGCAGCTTTAAGACACCGTGAACCGGGCTGGGGATGTGGCTCAAGCGGTAGCGCGCTCGCCTCGCATGCGTGCGGCCCAGGTTCGATCCTCAGCACCACATACCAACAAAGATGTTGTGTCCGCCGAGAACTAAAAAATAAATATTAAAAATTCTCTCTCTCTCCCCTCTCTCTCCCCTCTCACTCTCTCTTTAAAAAAAAAAAAAAAAAAAAAAAAAAAAAAGACACCGTGAACCTCAGTTCTGCACCTCCCCAGTGCCAGGAAGCACCAGCCTGGACCCCAGGAATAATTTACTGGCATACCCAATGGAGGCTGCTATTGCAAAACTTTATGTCCTTCATACCACTAGCAAATTCCTGCCACCAAACTGCTCGGGGAACTATGGACTTAGTTAGGACTTGGTAGGAGTGTCTTCATTTTCATGCCTTCAATTTTTCCCTGCAGGTAGGAGAACCAGGCTGGATTCTCCTCTGGGCTCCCCACGGGGAAGAAAAATCAGGTCTTTTAACCCAGGGCCAAGGAGGCTGTCAGAAAATAACTGAATTTGAGAAACCACCGAGGAGCAGCAAAAAAAAAAAAAAAAAAAAAAGTGGATCAAACAGCAGGGGCTAAGAAACATCAGTGACCAGTAACCACTCATTTTTATAGAAGACTAAGTGTTAGTTGCTGAGCTAATTGGCAAAACATACCCAATTTAAAATTCCCGGAGGACGTCCAGGAAGGTTCTGGATCTCATAAAGGAGGGCCAAGAATAAAAAATAGATATGATGAAAAATCATATTGATATTTAAAATTCCCTTTACAAAGAATAAAAAATACATAATAGTTACCAGGTAGAGATTGAAGAATAATTTTGGGGGTGGGGATTACTTATTTATTTTATGTATGTGTGTTGATTTTTTTTTTTTTTTTTTTTGACAGGCTCTCATTATGCGGCCCAGGCTGCCTTTGAACTCCTAGGCTCAAGTGATCCTTCTCATGAATAATTCAGGTTGAGCACATCAAAATCTGATACACACAGATACCATATAATAAATATCTCTGGAATGAATGAGGGAAAGATGTGAGGAAATGGTTACAGTCTCAGCTGTGGTCTGGACAATATTAATAGTGATCATTTATAATTGCTTACCATACAAAACCCTGTGAAGTTGCTAGGCATGATGGAGCACGCCTATAATCCCAGCGGCTCGGGAGGCTAAAGCAGGAAGATCACAGATTCAAAGCCAGCATCAGCAATTTAGCGAGGCCCTGAGCAACTTACCAAGACCTGTCTCAAAAAAAAAAAAAAAAAAAAAAAATGGGCTGAGGCTGTGGCTCAGTGGTTAAGCACCCTTGAGTTCAATCCCTGGTACAAAAAAAAAAAAAAAAAAAGTGAAGTGTTCTGCATGCTTTAAAAATCCTATTGGCATGATGGTGCACATCTGTAATCCCAGTTACCCAGAAATCCCTTACTGACACACCTAGTTGAGCTACTGCTGTGGAGGATGAGACAGGAGGATTTAAAGTTTGAGGATAGCCTGGGCAACTTAGACCTTGTCTCAAAATAAAAACAAAACAGGTTAGGATTTAGCTCAGTATCAGAGTGCTTGCCTAACATGTGAGATCCTTAGTTCCATCACCTAGTGCTAGGGTGTAGCAGGGGATGATTTTTGGATATTATCAGTTTATATGTCAAGAAACTAGATAAGGCTGAAATAAAGTCATTTACCCAAAATTGTAATTTGGGTAAATTATGATTATAGTTATGTCGCAGTTTGTATCTAGGACTAGTTTAATCCATATCTCACCTGATTTACATTTTGTTCCTTCAATCTTCAGAAGCTCAGGGATTCTCAAAGGTGATCTCTGTCCCATAGGTGACATTTGGCCATGTCTAAAGACTGTTTTGATGGTCACAACTGGATGTTCCTGCCTTCTACAGATAAAAGCTAGATGTGCCATTACAACCTAAAATGCACATGATACCCCCACACAAACAACAAAGACCTATCCAGATCAAAGTGACAATAAAGCCAAAGTAAAAAAAAAAAAAAAAAAAAAAAAAAAAAAAAAAACCGTGCTACAGAGCAATAATTCTTCCATCTTTTAAAGTCAGAAACAGTGGAACTAAAGTATCTCACTCCTCAAGGGAGTACATATATATAAACAATTTTGCATGTTTTAGGGGGTTCATGGAAAGACCCATCCAAAGCATGTCTATGAACTCCAGTGTGTTAGTCAGTTTTCTGTTACTGTAACAAAATACCATAGGTAATCAATTTCTGATAAATTAGGGCAGAGAGAATGTAGTGGAGTAAAGCTATTCGCCTTATGACCAGGATGTAAGAGAAGATAGAGGAGGAATGAGAGGGTCCCATTTCCCTCTTCAAAGGCATGTTCCTAATGACCAGAAGACTTCCCGTTAGGCCCTACCTATTAAACAGTTCCACTACTTTCCAAATGTTTCAGGCTGGAGACTAAGCCTTTGTATGTTTCTTTGTTGTTGGTTTCGTTTTGTTTTTGCAGTGCTGGGGTCAAATCCAGGGCTTCACAAATCTAGACAAGTACTCCACCGCTTCATACTCCCCTAGCGCAGGGACTAAGCCTTTAGCATAAGGGCCTTGGGAGGACATTGAAGATCCAAATGTAGCACCCAGATTAAATCAACTCATCATACAAATGCCATGAGTGAATTTTAGATTGTGATTCCTCTGCCAAAAACTGCCCTTTCATTCTTTCATTTCTAGCTACTTTCAGAATTACTTTCACTACACATTGGCATGAAGCCAGCATCCTGCACCACAACTGTCATAAGTAACAGCCCCAGGGAGCTCTGACTGTCTTTATAGTAGAGATTTAGCTGACAGTTTCATTCAGCCTCCTTTCAGTGGAGACTCATGAGAAAAAAAAAGACTTTATGCACCAGCACTTCTATCTTTCATCTAATCCAGGTCTGGGGCTGTGGCTCAGTGATTGAGTGCCTCTGAGCTCAATCTCCTCCTGTACCCCCCCCAGAAATAAAAGCGGGGGGGATTGGGGCAGGGGCATGCACTTCTATCTGCTTGTAAATCACTTATCACATAACAAGAAACTCTGTGGCCTCTGGGTATCAAGAATGGTCCCTGATCAACAACTAAAAAAAGAAGGGATCTCAGTCCTGCAACCAGAGGCAACTCAAATGTCAATAAGCAGATGAGAACTACAGTATGGCTGATACCTTGACTGCAACTTCGTGAAACTCTGAACCGAAAATCATGCTGAACTAAGCCTGGACCTGAACTCCAGACCTATGGATACTATGAGATAATAAATACATGTTGTTTTAAACCACTATATTTGTAGCAATTTGTTACACAGCAATAGAAAACTGAAGCTGGGAGGCTGTGATGTGGGAGGCTGAGGCAGGAGGATCTAAAGTTCAAAGCCAGCCTTAGCAATTTAGCAAGTCTCTGAGCAGCTTAACAAAACACTGTCTCAAAATAAAAAAAAATAAAAATAAAAAAAGGGGCTGGTGATAACCACTTTGGCTCAGTGGTTAAGCATCCCTGAGTTCAATTCCCAGTACCCCCCTCCCCAGAATTAAAAAGATTGGGGATTTAGTCAGTGGTAGACTGCTTGCCTAGCATGTGCAAGGTGCGGGGTTCCATCCCTGATACTGAAAAAGAAGAAAAAAAGCAAGCAAATGACATGAAACACTACCATTAACTGAAGACCTGACTGAAATTTCAAGAACTTTTCCATTACCATCTTTTTTCTATTCCTGGATCCCATCCAGGATCCCACATAGCATTAATTTCTCCTTAGTCTGCAGTCTGTAATTGTTCCTCAGTCTTTGCTTGTTTTTCATGACCTTGACACTTGTTTGAAGAGGATACTTGGCCAAGCATCTCTCAGTGTGGGTCTGTCTTATGTTTGCTGATATTCTGCATATATTTTTGTAAGCTTCCCTACACTGTTTCCAGAATGTGGTGAAATTTGAAGCCAAGTAAACTAAGAAGTCCTTGCCTACCTGCAGCCTGTGTCTCTGGGAGGTGACCTGACTCATTAAACATCACCTGGCCCAGGAGATCTATGCAAGGCCAGGATGCTCATCCAAAGTGCCACCCTAGGGCACTGAGTTTGAATGAAAGCAAGTTGCAGGCAATAACTCCTATGTGAAATAATAGTGAGACACCCCAGAACAATGGCAGAAAAACTACAGTTCCTCAGCCAGCTGCCATTTGAAAATATTAAATGGAAAATTCCAGAAATAAACCACACATTTTAAATTGCAATGTTGTGAACAGTATAATGAGATCCTGCCCTGTCCTGTCCTGTCTTGCCTGGGAGGGACTCACCCCTTTGTCCAATTTATTGCTGAATGAGCCTGTTAATCACTTAGTTGCCATCTCAGTTATTAGACACAATGCTTGTGTTTAAGTAATCCCAATTTTACTTAATAATGGCCCCAAAGCTCAAAAGTAGTGATGCTGGCAATTCAGATATACCCAAGAGAATCCAATATTTTGTCCTTGCTGAACAGAGCTGTCTCTCTGCTTCCAGATGGCCACATCCTGAGCCACTTTCCTTCACCACACTCTTCTGCTATGACATTCTGCCACACCTTGGGCAGTCTATGAACTGAGATTTCTGAAACCATGAGACCAAATAATATTTTTCTCATCTAAAGAAAGAGAGAGAGAGAGAGAGAGAGAGAGAGAGAGAGAGAGAATCCATAAAGTACTTCCTTTAAGTGAAAAGGTGAAAATTCTCAACTTAATGACAGAAAATAAATTATATGCTGAAGTTGTGTAAGATGCCAGGTAAGACTAATTTATCCATCTGTGAAATTGCTCTATATTATTATTAATTATTGTTGTTAATCTCTTATTATAACTAATTTATAAATTAAACTTTATTATAGGCATGTACATATGGGAAAAATAGTGCTATATATGTATGTATATGTATATATGTATATATATGTATATGTTTGTATGTGTGTGTGTATGTATACACACACACATATATATATGGTTCAGCTGGGCAGGGTGGTGCATGCCTGTAATCCAATGACTTGGGAGGCTGAGGCAGGAAGATTGCAAGTTCAAAGCCAGCCTCAACAACTTAGTGAGGCACTTAGAAACTCAGCAAGATCCTGTCTCTAAATAAAATATTAAAAAGGGCTAAGGATATGGCTCAGGGTTAAGCACCCCTGGGTTCAATCCTCAGTACCCCCCCCAAAAAAAGTGTGTGTGTGTGTGTGTGTGTGTGTGTGATTCAGTACTATCTGTGGTTTCAGACATCCAATGGGGGTCTTGCAATGCATCTCTTTCAAATAAGGGAAGACTACTATAATTATCCTATTCAGTTCAGGCAAATCTTTGAGTCTTTCCAAGATATCATTTGTGGTATTAGAGGGAGAGAGGCCTGAGGTGAGATTTCTATTTCTCTGAGACCTTAGGCAACTTAATTTCTCTGAGCCTCAATTACATCATCTGTGAAAACAGGAATAATAGTGAATAATAGGACAAATTTACAAGCCCTTCATAAATTGTAATTATTTGTTGAGCCCTTCTACATCCAAAGTGCTGTGTGACCTTCAAAAAGTTTTTACCATTTTTGGGTTTCCATTTCATCATCTCTTCAAAAGCAGAGAATATTGGCTGGAGTTATAGCTTAGTGGTAGTGTGTGCTTAGTATTCAAAGTCCTGGGTTCAATCCCTAGCATCCCCCCCCCAAAAAAAAGGAGGGGATAGGAAATGATTGCAAGTAGCAAAGCCTAAAGCACACATTTATTGAACTGTTTTTTACTGAGTGCTCATTTTAATACACATGCATTATCATTTAATTCTCAAGATCATGGAGGTTATTATACTTATTTCATAGTTAAGAAAACTGAGGTGAGGGGCTGGGGTTGTGGCTCAGGGGTAGAGCACTCACCTAGCACATGCAAGGCCTTGGGTTTGATCCTCAGCACCACATAAAAATAAATAAATAAAATAAAGGTATTGTGTCTATTTACAACTAAAAAATTAATGTTAAAAAAAGAAGTGGGCTGGGGCTGTAGCTCAGTGGTAGAGTGCTTGTTTAGTATGTGTGAGGCACTGGGTTCAATCCTCAGCACCACATGAAAATACTAAATAAAATAAAGATTTTAAAAAAAGAAAGAAAACTGAGGTAGCCAGAACCCAAATTTCTGGCCAAAGATCACATGATTTCATGGAGATAGAGCCTGGTTCCTTAACCCATAGTCCCTGGTTCTGGGTCCACAGTCTTTCAAAAAGAGCTTGCTGCCAGTAGAAAAAGGCCTTTCCACAAGAGGGACTGAAAAATGACTGTTTTCTGTCCTAAAATTCATCCCTGTGTGTAATTTGCAATTTGCTGATGTTTCTATGCTCCTTAAAGTGGCAGATCATTTGGGGTGTTGATCTGACATTCTGCATTAGTTTCCTAAGGCTGCTATAATAAAGAATCACCCTTGGGGTGGGGGGCTTAGAAAAACAGAAACATGTCTCACGGCTCTGGTGGCTGTATGTCCAAGATCAAGGTGTCAGCAGGGCTGCACACCCTCTGAAACCTACAGGAAAGGGTTGTCCTTTTTCTTTTTCTTTTTTTTTCCTGTACTGGGGATTGAACCCAGGGGTGCTTTACCACTGAGCCACATTCCCAGCCCTTTTTTTATATTCTATTTAGAGACAAGTTCTCGCTGAGTTGCTTAGGGCCTCACTGAATTGCTGAGGCTGGAGTTGAACTTGCAATCCTCCTCCCTCAGCCTCCCGAGTCACTGGGATTACAGGTGTATGCCACCATGCTCAGCTCTCCCCTTGTCTTTTCCAGCTTCTGGTAGCCAGAGGTATTCCTTGGCTTGTGGCAGCATATCCTCAATCTTCACACCACCTTCTCCCTATGTGGCTTCACATCATCCATCCTTTATGCCCATCTGTCTATGTCCAAACCCACTCCCTCGTTTTTTTTTTTTTGGGGGGGGAGGGTACTAGGAATTGAACACAGGGACATTATATCCCTGTATCCCTGAAATCCATCCCCAGCCCTTTTTACTTTTTTATTTTGAGACAGAGTTTCATTAAGTTGCTGAGGCTATCTTTGAACTTTCAATCCTCCTGCCTCAGCCTCCCACGTGACTGGGATTGCAGTCATGTGCCACTTCACCCAGCTCCACATTTCCCCTTTTTCTTAGGACACCAGTCATATTGGATCAGGGCCTTTCCTACTGACCTCATTCCCCCTGTCCAAATGAGATTTCCTATTTCCAAATAAGATCACATTCTGAGGTACTGGGGGTTAAGACAGCAACATCTCTTTTTGGAGGAACACAACCCCACCCCTTTTCAGAAGTGAGTTCCAGCAGTTATATTTATGCCAAGGTAGCTGTGGAGATCCAGAGAAGTCATATTTTATAAGAAGACTATTTTCTGTAAAACTTCACATGATTCAAAATTTAGTATTCCAAGACCTGTTCCCCCCATAGGAATGAATGTAAAGATAAAATGCACTCACACTGCTCATAAATCTGCACAACTATCTTACTACATTTTTGTATTTGATGGTGCTTTGTGGTTTTGCTGCATTATCTTGGCTTGTGGGGACTCTTCTAAATTAACAGCACCACCTGTGCAGAGGTGGATCAGCTCCTTGCTTCATTGTCTTTATCATGCCCAATATCTACTCCAAAGGTATAGATTTGGTGGGTAGGGTGCTTTCTGGCTCTAACATCTTTACTTTGTGAAAGCTTAAATGAGGTTGTTAAAGCTTTTGAAAATGGCTTATACTAGCAGTGAATGGCCAAATAACAGCTCAGTAGTCACAAGAAGCAGTTGCCAGCCAGGCATGGTGGCACAAACCTGTAATCTCAGCGAATCAGGAGGCTGAGATAGGAGGATCACAAGTTTGAGACCAGACCCAGCAATTTACTGAAAACCTGTCTCAAAAAAAAAAAAAAAAAAAAGGCTGGGGATGTGGCTACACAGTTGCTAGAGTCAAAATAATGCCAACAGCGGTATGATTTACTCAGTCAAGACAGTATGTGGAGCCAGGCAGGGTGGCACACTCCTGTAATCCCAGCAGCTTGGGAGGCTGAGGCTTCAGGAAGATCGTGAGTTCAAAGCCAGCCTCAGCAAGAACGAGGGGCTAAGCAACTCAGTGAGACCCTGTCTCTAAATAAAATATAAAATAGGGCTGGAGATGTGGCTCAGTGGTTGATACCAAGTTCAAGCCCCAGTATCCCAAAAAAGAGTATGTGGGCATTTGTTTCCTGGTCTAAAGTGGTGCCACTGTGGCATAAACAGTTTATAATTCATTCTACACCAACAGCTTAGAAATTGTTCAAACTGGCGATTATATTGTGCTTTTGTATTATTTATCTTTTTATACATGGAAAGCTAATTTTTATGTGTCACTATGTCAAAATTGTATAATTCATACATGTGATGCATAGTACAGAGGGACTGGGACTTTGTCTTGTGGCTCATGCCCCAGTGGAGTCATAAAACCTTTGTTGTCCCTGGCCCTCCTGTTTGGGATCCCCTGGGAGCTGGAGGATACAGTTCTCAGAGAGCCAGTCGGGCTTGAGCATAAAAGCCCATCAATAAGAAGCAGGTGACACTGCCACAGCTGGGTAATTTGTCTCTTTGCCCTCTTGCAGCCTATTTGGTGATGATCTATTTGTCCTAGGGAATAGATGATGGCAGGTTTGTTCATATATTACACTTATGAACCTGCCTGCTCCTCTCTGCCCAGTGCTGCTCATCTGTCTCTGTCCCTAGCTCCCCTCATTGCATTACACAAGTGGACAGCAGGCCTTGGCGAAGAGTTATGAAGGCAGATTCCAGGAGGGCAGCTGTGAGGGAGGGAAGGAGAAAGGCAGGAAAGAGAAAAGGCTGGGTCCACACCCTGCAGAGAAGAAAGGGATGGGTGGGAGACATGCATAGGAGAAAGAGATGTCACAGACTTACGAGTGGGCCGGAAGGGATCTCTGGGAGGAAGGGGATAGGAAAGCCAATGGCGAGGTCCTAAGACAGAGGAAAAGGTGGGTTCTGGGAATTTCTGCTCATAAAATAAAGCTTAAGGGAGCTGCAACAGCTCAGTGGCTGAATATTTGCCTGACATGTGCAAGATCCAGGGTTTGATCCCCAACACTATGAAAGAAAGAGGAAGAAGAAAAGAACAGGAAGAAGAAGAAGGAGACAGCTTGAGGAGCTGAGTCCAACCCCAACAATTAAATTGGGCCTAGTATAATCTTAATTTGGGGGGCTGGGGCTATAGATCAGTGGCAGAGTGCTTTGCCTAGCATGTGTGAAGCACTGGATTTGGTCCTTAGGATCACATAAAAATAAACAAATAATGGGACTGGGGTTATGGCTCAGAGAGAGTGCTTGCCTCGCACATGCAAGACCCTGGGTTCAATCCTCAGCACCACATAAAAATAAATAAATAAAATAAATTTATTTACAAAATAAAAATTAAAAAATAAAATAGGGGCATTCTCTCCATCTGCAACTACAATTAAGAAAACCCCTAATTTTAATAACCATTTTCCAAAACAGTCCCAGCAGCTCTCAAATGTTGGTATTCACACTCTTATATAGGCCACTCCCATAATGAGCAGTCATACCATATGTAACCAAAGGAATGCATAGAAATGTCACCACTGACTTCTTAAATCTGGTCATAAAAGTCCACAAAGGTTCCACCTTACTCTCTCTTGGATTAGTCACCTCAGAGAAAGCCAATTGCTACGCGTCAGGACAACCAAATAATCATTGGAGGAGCTCATGCAACAAGGAACGGAGGCCTCCTGTCAATGACCAGCACTAACTTGCCAGGTGTGTGTATGACCCACCTTGGAAATGCACTCTCCAGCCTCATTCAGGTTTCCAGATGACTATAGCCCAGGCCAACATCCTGACTGCTACCTTGTGGGAGTCCCTGAGCTAGAACCACCCCCAGCTACCCTGAATTCTGGACCTCTACAAACTGTGTGAGATAATAAATGTTTACTGTTTCAAGCTGCTGAGACTTGTGGTAATTTATTCCACAACCATTGGATATGGTCTAATTCCTTATTTGTGGAATTTTTGTCAACTGATTGGCTGCCCAGAATGCATGGTCCATGTGGCAGGACCAAGTTTATAACAAGTAGGAAGTTCATCAGCCACAAAGTAGCCCAACAAACCAGCATGGTGGCACATGCTTATAATCCCAGTGTCTCCAGAGGCTGAGACAAAAGAATCACAAGTTCAAGGTCAATCTCAGCAACTTAGTGAGAACCTAGCAGCTTAGGGAGAGCTTGTCTTATAATAAAAAATATAAAGGGTAGGATGTGGTGGTGCCTGTCTGTAATCCCAGCAACTTGGGAGGCTAAGGCAGGAGAATCGGGAGTTCAAAGCCAACCTCAGCAACTTAGCAAGATCCCTGACTCTAAATAAAAGAGAGCTGGGAATGTAGCTCAGTGGTTAAAGTGCCCCTGGGTTCAATTCTCAGTACAGACAACAACAAAAAGGAACTCTGAGAAAGTCCAGGATAAACCAGAATAAGTTGATCACCCTGGCTAGGTGAAGCTGTCCCTAGGCAGCTCCACATTGTTGTTTATAAGGGATGACTTAGTCTGTTGCTATAACAGAATATCTGAGACTGGATCATTGATAAAGAAAAAAAAATTATTTCTTACAGTTTCAGATGCTGGGAAGACCAAGGCTGAGGGGGTGCATCTCTGATGAGGGCTTTCTTGCTGGTGGGGACCGTGTGTGTGTTACCGGAGACTGAACTGAGAAATACTCTACCACTGAACTCTATTTGTTACTTCCTGACAAGTTCTTTCTAAATTGCCCAGACTGGCTTGAATTTGCAATCCTCCTGCCTCAGCCTCCCAAATCACTGGGATTACAGGTGTGTAATCCCAGTGATTTGGGAGGCTGAGTCTAGAGGCAGGACAGAGCATCTTATGGTGAGAGTTCTCAAGAGGAGTCAGACTGGTTGTGTGTGTGTGTGTGTGTATGTGCACGCGCGTGTGTGCATGCACAGGCATGCTGGGGACTGAACCCAGGGCCTCACACATACTAATCACATGCTGTAACACTGAACTATATCCCAAACCCCAAACTGGCTTTTTTTAAAAATTCTTCAGCTAAAACAGAAGGGATGATTTATTGTACATTCATTACACTGGCCACAACTGATAAAATGAATTAGTCCAGAATGTCAAAGGTCCCAGGCAAAGGACCAACAGGGAATGTTAAGAGCAAGGTGGGTCTTCTCTCAGTGGTGGTCTTGGCAACAGAATGGCGATGTAAGTTTTTAAATCCACCGAGACAAAATGTGGACAGTAGGAGGCAGTCCAACTTGTACCAACGTCCCCGGCCCCTGGCATTCTGTATCTCTACTCCTTTGGCTTCCACGGTGCCCAGCTAGTTTACTTAGAACTCTGCCTCATCTTTCTTCTTTCGTGCTTCAGCCTGCGCATTCGCTTCTTCCTCCACTTGGCTCTCATGGCGCAGAGGTTTCCAAGAAGATGGCGCTAAGGCCGAGAGCCCAAACTGGCTTTTATAACAGACCTACCCTCAGGATAATTAACCTACTAATAATCTATGATAATCTACTGATAATCTATTGATCCATGAATTGATTAATCCATTCATGAAGGCAGAGGCCCTATGAACAAATCACCCACAGGTTCCATTTCCAAATGCCATTAACATATGAGTGGGGATGAGGTTTTCAACATGCGAATTCTGGGGGACAAACATTCAAAGCATAACATGTAAGCAGGGATGGAGGCCTATCTTTCATCTCTCCCAGTTAGGGGCTGGAAGGATGTTCCAGGAGCCTGCCTGTTTCACCCTCCTGCCCTACTTGGGTGAAGCAAGATGGAAAACCCCTTCTTGGAAATGCCAAGACTAACAGGAGAAGGCAGCAGCCAATCATTCCTTCCTCCCTGCTGCAGGTGAGGCAGGCAGAAACACTGAGGCTTTAAGGAGATGCTCTCCCCAGACCAGCAGGGCCAGCCCCTCCCAGTCCATGGGTCTTGATTCTGTGATTTGATTACCAAATGTCCTCTACCACATGACCAATGAGTTACTATGCACACTGTGCTGGCATTATTCAGTGACAGGTCACCAAGGGTTGCCCATTCCATTGTTAGAAAATTATCCTTTGTACTGAGTGAGAAGCTGCTGCCACATAAATCACCAACATTTGATTACATTCTATTGTGCTTTCTCCCTGGAAGACCCTTCACATACCATCAGTCCTTTGCACTATGGGTTCCACATCTTGGATTCAACCAATTGTGGATCGAAAACATTTGGGAAAAAGTGTCTAGCCAGGCTTGGTGGCACATGCCTATAATCCCAGCAGCTTGGGAGGCTGAGGCAGGAGGATCGCAAGTTCAAATCCAGTCTCAGCAACTAGTGAGGCACTTAGCAACTCAGTGAGACCCTGTCTCTAAATAAAATACAAAATAAGGTTGGGGATGGGGCTCAGTGGTTGAGTGCCCCTGAGTTTAATCCCTGGGATCTCCCTCCCAAATAGTGTCTGTACTAAACATGTACAAACTTTTTTTTTGATCACTATTCCCTAAATAATACAGTAAAATAATTATTTTTTATTTTAATTTTTGGTATCAGGGAATGAATCCAAGGGCTCTTAACCACTGAGCTCCATCCTCAAACCTTTTTATTTTTTTTTATTTTGAGAAAGGGTCTCATTAGGTTGCTCATAGCCTCACTAAGTTGCTAAGGCTGGCTTCAAACTTGTGATTCTCCTGCCTTAGCCTCCCAAGCCACTGAGATTACAGACATGCTCTACCATGCCTGGCTTGTCTTATTTTTTGTTACTAGTTTAATAACTATTTACATTAACATACACATAATCTTTGATGTTAGACACACACAGGTTATACGAATATTATTGGTATATAAAGGACTTGAACATCCATGGGTTTTTCTTAATATTTATTTTTCAGTTGTAGTTGGTCACAATACATTTATTTATTTATTTATTTATTTATTTATTTATTTATTTATTTATTTTTATGTGGTGCTGAGGATCAAACCCAGGGCCTTGCACATGCTAGGCAAGAGCTCTACCACTGAGCCACAACCCCAGCTCCATCCATGGGTTTTCTTTTTATCTATAAGAGGTCCTAAGACCAACCCTCCACAGATTTTCTGAGGACAACTGTATTGTGTACACATTGCTTCTGAGGTTTTCCCTTCACTCTATTCCTGGAAAACTTCTATTCCTGGAAAACATCCTTAGAAATTCAAGTCCAAAGTCAGGCCTTCTGCAAGTGGTTGCTTCTGTCTCTTACACTCAGTCTGTCATACTTGGTTCCTAAGGGAAGAACAGCTCCCACTGCATGACTCTAGTGATGTCTCCATTTGCTCTTCCTCTGTCTACCCATCTGGTTTTTCCAGAGTGGCTGTAACTGGGGGCCCTATAGAGAATACACCGATTTCCAGAATGAAAAATCCACTGCTTTCAGGTTTTCTTTTTTTTCTTTTTTTTTTAAAGAGAGAGAGAGAGAGAGAGAGAGAGAGAGAGAGAGAGAGAGAATTTTTAATATTTATTTTTTAGTTCTCGGCAGACACAACATCTTTGTTGGTATGTGGTGCTGAGGATCGAACCCGGGCCGCACGCATGCGAGGCGAGCGCGCTACCGCTTGAGCCACATCCCCAGCCCCTTTCAGGTTTTCTTATAACCTCAAACAGCAATTAGGGCCAGGTGCCAATGGTGCTCGCCGGTAACCCCAGTGGCCTGGGAAGCTGAGGCAGAAGGATTGCAAGTTCAAGTTCAACCTTGACACTTAGTGAGTCCTAAGCAATTCAGTAAGACCCTGACTCAAAAACAAAAACTAAAAAGGGCTGGAGATGTGGCTCAATGGTAAAATGCCCCTGGGTTATATCTCGGGTCCAAAAAAAGAGAGAGAGAGAGAGAGAGAGAGAGAGAGAGACAGACAGAGACAGAGACAGAGAGACAGAACACTTGTGCACATAAATGGGGCACAGTTATGCCTCTGACCCCTTCTGAGTGCTTTACTTTGTTATCAAAGGGCTCAAGCTATAAACTCATAGCCTCTGCCTTAGCTACATTGGAACATCAATACTGTTGTTTTCATTGCATTTATTTTGATGATTCCACCTGCTTATGACAATTAATTCTGCTTTCCATTTATCAAGTTGATATACAGTTTCCTTTTTAAATAAGTCACAAAATACATGTTCATTGTAACAACTTTAGAAAAATTAGGGAAGGCACCAGAAGAGAAGGCTGACACCTGCTTAGGAGGCTGAAGCAGGAGGATTGCCAGTTCAAAGCCAGCCTCAGCAATTTAGGAGGCCCTTAGACTCTGTTTCAAAATAAAACAAAAAAGGGCTGGGGATGTGACTCAGCAGTTAATCGCCCCTGGGTTCATTATGGTAACCCCCCTTCAACTAAAAAATAAATAAATAAATAAAAGAAAAAAAAAGAAAGAGAGAAAGAAAACTTAGGGAAAAAAGAAAAACATCATTCAAATCTAACTTCCTTACAAAAGTCATCACAGATATTGGAAGTCTTTAAAGAACTTCCCTATGATTTCCTCACCCCCATTACAAGTTCTACCCATATTTCTTCATAGCCTCTATCACAATTGGCAAATGTATCTGTATGCATATTTTTCACTTATTTGGCAAATCCTTAATACATCAGACAGGAGAGATGAGGGAAGGATAAGCAGCTGAGGCCTCTGCCCTGGAGGGGTTCAAAGTCAGTGGTGACTTGATATTCTTCTGCCCTGCTGAGCAGTATGGTGCTTGTTCTGTCAATTTTTGGTGTCTCAGAGCACAGGGCCTAGCCAGGCAGATTCACTATTTAAAACAATCAAGAAATTAAAGCCTGCCCTCCAACTCTCCACCCAAGCACACCAGGAGGAAAACACCAGTGAGTGGGTGGACATTCTTTTGGGGGAGGTGTAGCTCTGTCCCTGGGTCCTCCCACCGTGGGATCTTTAGGCTTTCCATTCCTGTCTGTTATCTGAGGGATTATGGGTTGAGAAGGAATTAATTTGGACGACAGGCAAAGGAACTTTGAAAGTGTATGTGAGGTCCAGGAGGTTCGTACAGAGAAGGTAAAGGAAGATTAAAGAGCAAAAGATGCTGGAGAGAAAACACAGTGGTTGTCCAGAGTTTTGCCCAATTGTCTTAAATTGTTAAAAGAGTTTGTTTCTTTGATAGTATGATAAAGGGTAGTCATGCCCCAGAGGGAGGGGTGGGCAGAGCACATTCTTAGCTTGTGTGAGCACCTGAGTTTGATTCCCAGCACTGGGGATGGGAGAACTCACATAATCTTGTATACAATTTCAGGGGGCTTACTGACTTTCCTTGGCCCATTCTCTGGATCCCAGGTATCACTGTTTGAGGCTCTCATTTTATCGAGTTGAACACTGAGACCCAGAGTAGGAAAAGGCTTGTTTAAGACAACAGAGCGAGTCAGCCGTAGAGCCTCAAAAGCTCAGAAATCTGCACCAGGCTCTCTACCGCGCACCTGCGGAGCTGGAGAACGCAGGTGCGCAGCGCCCACCCGGCCAAGAGCAGAGGGAGGCCGGGCGACTCGAAGGGGCGGAACCTACAAGCGCCCCGCCTCCGCCGCCGGGTTCGGGGGCGGGACCTTCCTCCAACCTGCGCCGCTACAACATGGCTCCGCGTCTGTGCAGCATCTCTGCAGCGGCGCGGCGGGTGCTGGGGAACCCGGGACCCCGCGCAGGGGACGTCGCGGCTGCGGCTGCGACGCGGTGAGAGCCTGGCTGGGAGGCGGCGGCCGCGCGCTGAGTTGCAGGGGCGGCGGCCAGGGTCTGGGCCTGGGGGAGGGGCGAAGACTCTGGTTTGGAATCCAAGGATTAGGGGCGGAGCCAGGATCTAGGCCTGGGGAGGGTCTGGGAAAGAATGGGGGAGGTGAGAAAGTAAGAGCAGGGTCTTTGTGCTGGTGGGAATCTGGCTGTCCGTGAAGAATGAAAGATGGATTGAGTGGGGGGGGGCAGGTTCTGGGGGACCGAGGATAGTAGTATTGCCCCTTTCCTGGGGCCTTTGCCTGAGACTATGATTTAGCACCCGCTGGGGGTTTCTGGGCGAGGCACTTTCTCCCTCAGTAAGTTCTAGGAGGAAGAGATGAGGGCGAGGGTACAGTGGGGGGGCCCCAAGGACCATTGCCTTACAGATCTTTTGCTTCCCCACTCTGAACTGTACAGGTGGGTCAACAGAAGTCTAAGATGGGAATTGTCCAAGGTCAGTCTCCATGCTATGCAGTGGCAGTAGTGGAGCCTGAGTGTACCTTGCACTTTGCACCATAACTGATGGCCTTCTGGGGGAGGGAGGCTGGCCGGACCATGTGCTCACCCAAGGCTTTTGTTTGTCCTGGGCTGAGACAGGGCTTGGCTTCCCCTGAGTGACTCTAGGCAACTCCTCCCTCCTCCATTCAGTGCCCTGTACTTCCCCCATATCTGCACATATCACCCTGTGTACTTATGACTTGGTGCTTACCTATCTGCCCCATTAGACCATTACCTAATTTTTCTGTTTCCTCAACTCCCCACCCCCACAGGGATCAGGACAGTGTATGCTCAAGAGTATTTGCCAAAGAAGTGAGAACACTTTCTCCCACTTGTGAAAAGGAAGCAGTATTTCCTCCTGCCCAGCAGCCCAGAAGTGAAGCTGCAGAGTTCTGTTAAACCTGTGAGATGTTAGAGCACTATGCAGTGAGCCCTTTGGACACTGGGAGATAGGAGCCAAGCATGTGCCCCTCACCTGGACTACCTGATAATGAATGAGAAGGTTGACATCATGAAATGAGCCTGGAGTTTGCCTGGCACTAGCAAATTTAAATCAGCCATTTTTTGAAAGGTGCCCTTCAGTATGACATTTGACTTCTTCAAGCCTCAGTTTCCTTATCTGTAAAATGAGGATGACAAATAGGATGTATATCATAGGAGTGTTGAGGACTGAAGAGGTCATGCTTGTGATGTGTCACCTGATGCACTCAAGTGTTATCACTTGCTCAACCCTGTATCTCAGGCAATTTCTACCCTAGACCTCACAAAATGTCAGGGTTGAAAAGGCCTCGTGGAGATAATCTTTTATAGGCCCATGTTTTCTAGGTGAAGACATTGAGATTGGGGAAGGAACAGAATCATTTGGTGATAAAATCATTTGTGTGGATACCCAGGGGCTACAAAAGGAGTGGGAGACTTAGAGACAGCCTGCTGTCCTCAGTTGCATTTGGTAACTTGGGATGTGTCATTGAAGCTCCACTGAGCTATGGTTTCCTTCTCTGTAAAGTGGCATGGTAATCCCTGCTTGGCACTTTTCACTGGATTGCTGGGAAGGCATATAGATTAGTATTTATCAAGTCCCTCAAAAAACGTTTTGCTGTTTTGAAGTTTGTGGTCCCACATTGGGTACCTCTTGCTGATCCTCTGCCTGCCACCTTTCTGGAGTCATTAGTGGGACCATCAATAGCCCTTCTGGTTTCTTGAGGTTTTGGGGGCAATGAGGCTGCTGGGATGGAAACAGAGGCTGGGCCTTGAGATCAGACAGACCTGAATTGGAAACATCTCTGAGCCTCCTTGTATTTCATGTGTAGGTGGGTGGATGGGTGGTGCTGGGGATCAAACCCAGGACCTTGTGCATGCTAGGGAAGTGTTCCACCACTGAGCTATATCCTCAGTGCCAGACTCATTATGTTAAAAATATGCTGTGAAAATTAATATTTAGCATACAGTAAGTGCTCATAATAAGTAACACTGGTTACTTTTAACTGCTGCTTCAGTTATCTTGTTAACAAAACTTCAGTTCTTCTAGCTGAAGACAGCCCTCTAGAACAACAAGCAGAAATGCAGCCCCTCTCTAAAGTCAAGTTTTTCAAATGAGACATGCATAGAGCCAAGCCTTTTAGTATATAAACTAGAACATTCTGGGTTTTATGTGGGGAGGCATCAGACTGTTGATCACTATTGGCAATATGAATATGTCATCTACAATAGCTTTTCCTTAAGAGAGAGAGAGAAAAGTTCTCATCTGGGTCAAATATTTATTGTGCAACTACTATGTCAAAAGCACTATATTCGGTATCTGGGAGATGGAAAGACATTAACTAGTAGCATCCCATGTGCCTAGGGAAAAAGACATATCCAGATAACATTGAGGAAAGAATTGAGAGATATTTTTGTGGGGAAGGGCTGGAGCAGTCTAGCTGGGGCAGATCCTTCTAACAGATTGGACAAAACTTTATCTTGTTTTTCTGAGCTTAAGTGGCATTCTTAATATAGTTTAGATTCCAGGATTTTTGGCATTTCTGGGATGGTTTACTGAGATTACATGAAGAAAAGATGAAATTGGAACAGTTCTGGAGCAATGATCCTCAACCTTGTGCCTGTATCAGAATCCCCAGTGGGCTTATAAAAACTCAGACTGGGGCTGGGGATGTGGCTCAAGCGGTAGCGCGCTCGCCTCGCATGCGTGCGGCCCGGGTTCGATCCTCAGCACCACATACCAACAAAGATGTTGTGTCCGCCAAGAACTAAAAATAAATATTAAAAATTCTCTCTCTCTCTCTCTCTCTCTCTCTCTCTCTCCTCTCTCACTCTCTCTTTAAAAAAAAAAAAAAAAAACTCAGACTGCTAAACCTATCGTTAGAGTTTCTGTTGCACTACTGGGGTGGGGCCTAAGAATTTCTCACAAGTTCTCAGGTAATACTGACACTGTTAGTTTGATACCTGCTGAGATAGGGAATCCTGACTGTCTAGTTGCCAACTTCAAAAAGGAATTCACTCTGGAACCCTCACCAAAGTAGAAAAAAGCTAGAATCCCCAAAGGAGACATTCAACCTTTGTTTTAGAGGTATTGGGCATCTTAAAAATGGTGCTTGGGCTGGGATTATAGCTCAGGTAGAATGCTTGTCTAGTACATGTGAGGTACTAGGTTCGATCCTCAGCACCACATAAAAAATAAATAAAAGTATTGTGTCCATCTGCCATATATATATATATATATATATATATATATATATATATATATATACACACACACACACACATACATACACACATACACACACACACACATACACACACACATATGATGATGCTTTAAAGGGTGGGACTGTAGCTCAGTGGTAGAGCACTTGCGTAGGAAAAAGCAAAAAAAGAAAAAAGAAAGAAAAAGGTAAAAGGCACTTTAAAGATAGAGGAACAGATTAGGAAAAGATGGGGAAAGTGGGAGCCGGGAGATCCAGTAGGAAGGTAAGAAGGTAGGGATGGTGATATTAGTTGCACTGTATGTTAGGCCCTTTCTCTAAAGACCCGTTCAACGGCTCCTATTTTACCCATGAGGAATGTGAGGCCCAGAAAGATGAAGCTGAGCTAGGACTAGAACCTGGGTTTGTCCAGAGTCTGTGCTCTTAGGGGCTAATTCTGCTGTTGTTGAGAATGAAAAAGGTGCTTGATTCCTGAGTCTGTATTCCAGGCCAAGTTCCTTTCCTTTCTTACTCCAGCTTTCATCATTTTCATTGCAACTATATCTTAACCCTTCCTGCTCAGCCCATTTATTGATTTCCCAAATACAGATTGAGTCACAGATACCATGTACCCAGTCCTATTCCAGAAACTGGGGATAAAGTGGAGATGTAGCAGACAGACCAGGTCCCTGCCTAGTGGGGCTGCTTCTGATGGGCACACAGACAATAAACTTAGTATATAATAAGTAACAAAAAAAATTTTTTTGATACAATGTGTTTCATTTTTTGTAGGGTTGGATGTCAAACCCAGGGCCTTATGCATGCTAGGCAAGTTCTCTACCACTGAGTTACACCCCCTGCCCTGGTATAATGCTTTTTTTTTTTTTTAAAGATGGACACAATGTCTTTATTTATTTGTTTTTATGTGGTGCTGAGGATGGAACTCAGCAGTGTCTCACATGTGTGAGGCAAGCATTCTACCACTGAGCTATAACCCCAGCCCCTGGCATAATGTTTTATTTTGTTTTTGGATTGAAGTCAAGTCATTTAACCACTGAGCCATATCCTAGTTGCTCATGGCCTCACTCAGTTGCTGAGGCTTGCCTTGAACTTGTGATCCTCCTGCCTCTGTCTCCTGAGCTGCTGGGATTACAAGTGTGTGCCACTGTACCCAGACATGGTGTTTTAGAAGTCACTGCAGACAAAATAAAAGAGCAGTGTGAAAGGGGTTGAGAAGATCAAGGATAGGACATTGAAGATTCACTGAAAAAGTGAAACTTCAATTCTTCAAAATATGTACTTGAAGGTGCTGGAGTTCAGATCCATCCCAGGATTTTGGACAAGTCACTTGTTGGATTTTACCTTAGAAAAAGATATTTCAAAGTGGGTTGCTCTGCCCTGCTCACTTAACAAATGCAGAAACTGAAGCCCATAGGCAGAAAGGATTAGAGGATAGTGGGAAGAGATGGGAGCCCATCAGAGCTCCTGGGTCCTTTTCTCCTCCCCAGCATTTTAGCTCCCTGGCACTTTCCTCAGGACTAGATAACTGCCTATTTATCTTGGTACTACTGATGTTAATAAATTATAGGAAGCCTAGCTGTGGAGCAAAGGTCTTAGTTGACAAATAGAGATCCACTCTCCTCCAGGAATTAGCAGCCCCTTTACATTTAAACCAAGGTCAGGTCCCTCAGTACCTA
This sequence comes from Spermophilus citellus, assembly GCF_964194105.1. Classification (NCBI taxonomy): domain Eukaryota; kingdom Metazoa; phylum Chordata; class Mammalia; order Rodentia; family Sciuridae; genus Spermophilus; species Spermophilus citellus. Next base: position 116,524,079 of record NC_138184.1, on the reverse strand, counting down.
CATGAGGTGAGAGGGCTGACCTTCAAGGAAAGAGCTCTTGCCAGGTGCAATATTGCATGCCTGTAATCCCAGCTACTTGGGATGCTGAGGCAGGAGGATTGCAAATTACAGGCCACTCTTGGCAATTTAGCAAAACCCTGACTCAGAATAAGAAAATAAATAAATTGGGCTGGGCATGGTGGCACATGCCTATAATCCCAGCAACTCGGGAGGCTGAGACAGGAGGATCACAAGTTCAAAGCCTCAGCAACAGCAAGGTGCTTAGCAAAGTGAGACCCTGTCTATAAATAAAATTTTAAAAAGGGGATGGGAGTATGTTCAGTGGTTGAGTCCCCCTGAGTTCAATCCCTGGTACCTAAATAAATAAATAGAAAGGAAGAAGACAGAAAAGAACTCTGCTCCCTAATTTTCTGTGTGACTTTGGCAAATCCCTTGAACTCTGAGCTTCTATTTTATCCTCCTGGAAATGGGGACAGTGGTAGTACCAACAATATAAGGTAATTGCATGGATTCAGTGAGATTATATAACTGAAAATTTCATTGGGGTGGGGGGCCCAGGGTTGTGGCTCAGTGGTTGAGCGCTTGCCTAGCATGCATGAGGCACTGGGTTCAATCCTCGGCACCACAAAAAATAGAAACAAAGGTACTGTCTCCATATACAACTAAAAAAAATATTAAAAAAAAAAAAAGTTCATCAGGGATCCCTGGCTTAGAGGCTCCTAATTTCCCAGACCATGCTATCCATCTATTGATAATTATCTTTTTGCTTTTTGTTAATAAAGTAGATATATGTACAGTGACTGACAGGTAATTCAGAAATGCTTAAACCAATAGTTTTTATCTTTTAGAAAAACTTAAAATTAATAGAGAAAAATTTAACCATCTGCCTCTTCCCTCTCCCAGGAAAGCAATATAGTAGTCCTCCTTTATCCCTTGTTTCATTTACCATGATTTCCATTATCTGCCACCAACTGTAGTTGCAAAATATTAAATGGAAAATTCCAGAAGTAAACAGAGATGACATTCATGATTTTATTACAGAATATTGTTATATTTCTTTTAGTTTATTATTAGCATTGTTAATCTCTTACTGTGTCTGGATTATAAATTAAACTTTAGCATAAGTACACACATAGGAAAAAAACATAGTTTATATAGGGTTTTGGGGTCTTGGAATATATCTCTCAAAGATAAGGAGACACTACTGAATTAACGGTTTTGAAAAATAATTTCTCATCTTTCTGAATGCTCCTACAAATATATTGCCAGTATAAGATGATTTTTAATGTTATTGCTGAGGATTTTATTGCCTCAGATGCACTAACTACTCGCTCTACCATTGAGCAATACCTCTGGTCCCATGATCTTTTATATATATTCTTTTAGTTGTAGGTGGGTGCAATATTTTTATTTTTATTTATTTTTATATGGTGTTGAAAATTGAACCCAGGGCCTCAAGTGTACAAAGCAAGTGCTCTACCACTGAGCTACAAAACCCCAGCCCTCTAGATCTTTTTATTTTATCAGTCCCAGAGGCTGATCCATATTTTGGTATCAGGGATAGAACCCAGGAGCTTTGTACATTGCCAGCCCTTTTTACTTTTCATTTTGAGGCAGGGTCTCACTAGGTGGCTTACAGCCTCACTAAAGTTGCTGAGGCTGGCTTTGAATTTGGGATCCTCCTGCCTTAGTTTCCCAGGCTGCTTAGATTAAAGGTGTGCACCACCATGCCCAGCAAAAGTGATGTTTTTATTTGCTAGAGGCTTGAAAAGGAAGAGGGCTTGCTGCTGCTACACACCATCTCTCCAGCACATTTGCTTTTCAGGCCAGGCCATGAGACCACAGAATAAGGAGACAGTCTCAAAATAAGCCTGCCCTTGCTGGGACCTTGCATATGTATGGGGAGGTAACAGTCCCCAACTGGCAGGATCTTCCACAGGTCCCCCAGCTCTAAACTACAGTCTCATAATCAAAATGCATAATCATGTTCACTGGTTCACTGTGTTTCACTGCACCCTATCTGGGTGGGCCAGCTTTGGCCCAGTGAATAAATCAAGGCCTTGTAATGCTTCTTACCCACCCTCTGCCTATATCTGCCAAATCAGCCCTGGAGACTGACCAGCTCATCTCCTCACTTCCCAGACTGCTGGAGGCAGAGTTTAAGGCCTGCTCACCCGTCCTCTCAAAGTGAACTGTGACCTCCTCAAGGACAAGGCTTATTTGTGTTTGGCTCTCTGTAGGACCTAAGGGGGCACAGGGCAAGTGCAGTATGAGCTGAGGGGAAGACAGTGAGTACAGTCTTCCCATGGGAAGGGACAGAAATTACAAAGAAGCAACATAGTAAAAGAGCCTGGTGTGTTCAGGGTAGAGTACACCTGGAAAGTGGCAAACACAGATGTGTGTGTGGGGCAACAAGATAGGTTGGGTTGTCAAGGACTTAGGCAAGTCCTTGACAAGACCCCAATCCCAGCAAATCTCAAGCAGGGGTTGATTCTTTTGTAAGTGGCTACAATTGTTGGCCCAAGTAGAAGACCCTTTGGGAAAGGGGGAAGTATATGAAAGGAGGCTAAAGAGAGAGGTTAGAGGTGAGGCTGCCTCTCCCATACTTCTGAGGTCCTACAAAACTGCAGACTGGACAGCTGGGATCTCAAGTCAGCCAGGTTGTTGGCATTTCACACTCAAGCTGCAATGGGATTCCATGGCCCTGTTTCCAGAAATATAGGTCACCAGCCTTGGGGAGTAAGACATCTGACACTTTTTTTTTTTTTTTTTGGTGGGAGTGTTAGGGATCGAACCCAGGTCCTCATGCTTGGTAGGTAAGTGCTGTACCACTGAACTACATCTCTAATCCCAGAGCAAGACATCTAGGCAGATGGAATTACTACCCGTGCATGTCTCCCTAAACTTTTCTGTCCTACAGTTTCTATTCCAAGGACAATGAAGGCAGCTGGTTTCGGTCCCTCTTTGTCCACAAGGTGGATCCTCGGAAGGATGCCCACTCCACCCTGCTGTCCAAGAAGGAGACCAGCAACCTCTATAAGATCCAATGTGAGTGGCTGCTGGGCTGACAGTCCTTCTCTCTCAGGGTCTCTGGGAGCCTTTGAGGTTCCAACATGGAGATGAAAGGTTGGGAACATTCTCTGCTATCCTGGGAGCTTTGGCTTTAATGGTTCTACCCACCCCAAATGAAGACACACCCATACACACCCCATTTCACCTCCCACTATCTGTTCTCTGTTGCAGTTCACAATGTGAAGCCTGAGTGTCTGGACGCCTACAACAGCCTGACGTGAGCATCTTTTCTCCATTGGCCTGTCATAGCCCCTGCTTGAGGGACCCCAATCCCAGCAAAGCCTCAGAACATCTTCTCCCTCCTTCTTGCCAAAATCCAGGAGATGTGGATTTCCTTGCTGGAAGTCCTAAGGATGTCTTGTCCATCCTGTGCATCTTAGAGATAGACTGAGCCCTGATTCTGGGGGCCTGATTTGGAATCCTTATTCATAGGGTCCTATTGGCTGGTGTGAGCCTTGTCCTCTTTCTCTGTGCTCCTCCCACAGGGAGGCTGTGCTGCCTAAGCTGCACCTGGATGAGGACTATCCCTGCTCACTTGTGGGCAACTGGAACACATGGTATGGGGAGCAGGACCAGGCAGGTGAGGTGCCCATCTCCCCAGCATCACCTACACCCCTGGGACCCTGGCCTCTAGACCTCTCGCATCTCTCTGCCTTGTACTCCTTTCACAACATCTCCTAGCAGGGGAGGGTCTTTATCAACACACATCTTGTTGCCTCACTCCCCTGCCAAACATGGGCCGGGATTCTCCTGTACCCTCTGTGACCTGTGAGTCCTTCTCCATCGAGCCTTATCTCACCCTCCATGCTCACTGCCACATCCACACTTGCATGAGCCAGGCAGGATCCTGGTAGTCCCCTGATCTGTACCTCCCCACAACAGTGCACCTGTGGAGATTCTCAGGTGGATACCCAGCCCTCATGGACTGCATGAACAAGCTCAAAAACAACAAGGTATGTCAGTGTCCACATGACAACCTCTTTGGATATTAGTTGTGGCCCAGTCCTGTTGCTGGGGGCTCCTCCACTAGCCCACAGGGCACACTGCTGGGGTGGAAGGCACTTCCTAGCTGCTGTACCCATACTGCCATGCCCACAGGAGTACCTGGAGTTCCGAAAGGAGCGGAGCTGTATGCTGCTGTCTAGGAGAAACCAGTTGCTCCTGGAGTTTAGCTTCTGGAATGAGCCACAGCCTAGAGCGGGCCCCAACATCTATGAACTGAGAACATACAAGCTCAAGGTATCTCCCTTCCAAAAGATCCCCTTTGTCCCCCACCCTCCCTGCTGCAGTGTTGCTCTGTAGAGCTGGGGAGATAGGACAGTTTTTCATCTCTGCCCTGCTATGATGCTAGGAATCCAAGGTGGGGACTCATTTCTCTCCTCTTTCTGGTTCTCTTTCAGCCAGGAACCATGATTGAGTGGGGGAACAACTGGTGAGTGGCAGCATCAGGGCTGGGAAATGCTTGCTGTCCTGTCCCAACATGGCCTCTAGTGGGCCACTTTCCCAGGGCCATGTCACAGGGAACCCAGCATCCTCTGTCCCTCCCAGATCCTGGAGAAAGATCCTATGAGGAGATGCAGATCTTCTAGAAAATGGTGAGGTTTCCCTTTGTAGGAAAGCAGCCAGCATCTGTATCTCCGTTATCCTATTCCCTCAGCATCTCTGAGAGCCATGGGCCTCACCTCAGCCCCCTGCTGTGAGGTGTGGCCAAGGAATCAGCCTGGGTCCAGCTCAGGAGGCCCTGTGCACCAGACTGGCTCCTGTCCCACACTCTCTGCCATCTCTAGGGCTCGGGCCATCAAGTACCGACAGGAGAACCAGGAGGCAGTGGGCGGCTTCTTCTCACAGATAGGAGAGCTCTACGTTGTGCACCACCTCTGGGGTAGGTCAGGGACCTTCCAGGAGCTTTCTGATTGTCCCCTTTCTCCATTAGCACTCTTTAAACCAGAGGGATACATTAGTACCCTCATGGAACTTAGTCTAGTAGAGGGAGACATTACTTCAGATGTAAACAAGCCAAAGTAACTTATTTCAGATGATTACAAATATTATTTGTAGAAAAGAGACTGGGGGAGATGCTAGGAAAAAACACAGAGAACCTACATGGGCTTGGGTAGACAAGGCCTCTCTGAGGGGTAAATGTAAGCTCAGAATTAAAGGATGAGAAGGAGCCAGCTGTGAATTGCATTGTGAATGGAGAGAACAGCATGTGCAAAGGCCATGCAATGGGGAAAGGCCTTTGAGGTTTTGAGGTAGAGAAAGGAGACTGGTATGGAATGAGTGGGGAATAAAGTGAGATAGGATATGAGAAGGAACAGACACCAGATCAGGCTGAGCCTTACAGGCCACAGAGAAGAGCTGGGATTTATCATAAATGGAGTGGGAGGCTGGAGCAGCCTTCTAACAGGATTCCTCTGGCTGCTGTGTGTGTTACTGAGAGTGCTTCTTAGGGATGCAAAAGGGAAAGCTGGGCCTCAGGAGATGCTCCCATCAGTTCATGCAGACAAGGATAGGGCCTAGCCTCAGGAAGTGGCAGTGGACTGCTGAGATGTCTACAGATTCATTAGTCTAGAGGTTCAACCAGTGGAACTTGAGAATGAATCGTCTGTGGTGGAGCAAGGAGAAGAGCAAGGAGGAGGAGTCAGGAGTGTTAATTTTGGCCCTCAGAATGTTACATTTAAGATACTGACATACCCAAGATGTCACATGGGCACTGCATATGCAGTCTGGAATCCACAGGAGAGTTTGGGGCTAAACATATACATTTTGGAATTGACAATATGTCCTCGCCTTAAAACCCTGAAGGCCATTCCCCACTGCAGGGCCTTTGCAAGTGCTCTTACCTTAAGAATGCCATCCCCTAACAATTCACAGCCAGCTCCTCCTCCTGTAGCTCTGAGCTTCCATTTCACCCTCTCAGAGAGGCTTTTCTTGTCTTCTTTATCTCCCTGTCTTTTTTCTAATAGCATTATTTGTGGTCATCTGAAATTAATCTTTTCTGTACATCTGGTTGAATAAGACTGACAAAGTAGACAGTGTTTGCTAATAGTCCAAGGGAGGCATCTGGGGAAGAAAATAAAAAAGCAGGGCAGAATTGGCGCAGTGGAAAGGGGACCCTGTGCTGGAGAAGGGATCAGATCCTTTGTGCCTTTCCCACAGCTTATAAAGACCTGCAGTCTCGGGAGGAGACTCGAAATGCTGCCTGGAGGAAGAGGGGCTGGGATGAAAATGTTTACTATACAGGTGAGCACCATTCTGGAAATCACTGGGACCTTTGGAGGTCATCTGCTGGGAGCCCTATCTGAGAATGAAAGGATGCAATCCCCTCTACAAAGAGATCTAGTTTCACACCCAGTAATGGGGGAATTCATTTCTTTTTTCTTTTTTGATACTGGGGATTTAACCCAAGGGTGATTTACCACTGAGCTACATCCCCAGCCCTTTTTCTTTTTTAAAAATTTGAGACAAGGTCTCACTAAGTTTCTTAGGGTCTCACTGAATTGCTGAGGCTGGCTTTGAACTTGTGATCCTCCTGACTCAGCCTCCCAAGTTACTGGGATTACAAGGACATACCACTGTGCCTGGCTTCAGAATTTACTTTTAAACAATAAATGTGTTTCTATCATAGTGGCACTTTCCACATGATATAAGCAGTCTTAAGTGAGTACTCTAGGGGGATGGAGATGTGTTGGTGTTATAGCTGAGTGCCTGAGGCTGCTTCCTCATCTGTGAGATAGTGATGATACTAGTTTCCCCCAGATGGCTACAGAGAGGACTTAATGAACTAATGTATGAAAAGTGCTCCTCACCCCTTTTGTACAGCAGATTGAACCCAGGGGTATTTAACCACTGAGCCGCATCCCTAGCCCTTTTTTATTTTTTATTTTGAGACAGGGTCTCACCTAAGTTGTTTGGGCCTCACTAAGTTGCTAAAGCTGGCCTTGTGTCGTCCTCCTACCTTAGCCTCGCAAGTCATTGGGATCATGCCTGGCTAAAAAGTGCTATGTCCTGACTCTGGCATAGAGAAATCATTCAGCAAAGTTTTTAAGCAAGTTTTTTGCTCATGGTGTTTGCCACTAGAATCCCAGAGAATCACCTAGAGTCAGTAGATGTTGACTGAGTCCTCACTATCTGTGGGGAACTGTGGTGGGTGGGTGGAGGCTCATAAATAAGAACCTGTCACGTCTCTTGAGCATAATTAAGCTTCCACACTTAACAGCTCGTGTCAGGAACAATGTCTTTTTTCGGGGGGAGGCAGAGACCAAGGATTGAACAAGGGACTTAACCACCGAGTCATATCCCCAGGTCTTTTTATTTTCTATTTGAGACAGGGTCTCACTAAGTTGTTTAGGGTCTCCCTAAATTGCAGAAGCTGGGTTTGAATTTGTAATCCTCATGCTTCAGTCTCCTGAGTCACTGGGATTAGAGGCATGCACCATGCCTGGCTAAGAATGTTTCTTCCAAAAAAGGTAGCTGCAGCTTGCTATTCAAAGTGTGGTCCCAATTGACAATGTTGGCATCCTCTGGACACTTGTAAGAAATGCTGAATCAGCCTCCCCCAACCTACTGAATCAGAATCTGCATTGTAACAAGAAATTACAGGTGATTTGTATGCACATTAGAGTCTGAAAACCTCTGAGCAGGAGGAAAGAGTCTAACTTCCTGAGTAACCTTGAGCTGACCCTCTTCTCTCTGGGTTGCAGATTGCCCATCTGTAAAATGAGGTGGTTGAACTAACTCAGTGTTTTTCAAACCTCAGCACCTTGAGGATCCCCTCACAGCTTTTGTTCTCCATTGTACTACTACAATTTTTTTTTCTTTTTTGTACCAGGGATTGAACCCAGGGGCACTTAACCACTGAGCCGCATCACCAGCCCTTTTTTTAAAAAAATGTTTTATTTAGAGAAAGGTCCTGCTAACTTCCTTAGGACCTCACTAAGTTGCTGAGGCTGGCTTTGAACTCACCATCCTCCTGCCTCAGCCTCCCAAACCACTAGGAATATAGGTGTGTGCCACTGTGCCTGGCCTACCAGTTTTTTTAAAAAGTTGTCTTAGGGCTGGGGATATAGCTCAGCTGGTAGAGTGCTTGCCTTGCATGCACTGGCCCGGGGTTCAATCCCAGCACTGAAAAACAAATGGTTTTAGTGCCGAGAATTGAACTTAGGACCTTGCACATGCTCATAAGCATACACACTCTCACTGAGCTACACCCCCACCTTTACAATGATTTTTTTGATATTTTTCTTTAAATCTCCCTACTTTGTCCTTAGCAATAATATCTGTGAAAGCATTTTTATACTATGTTAGTTTTGTCTTTGTTTGTTTGTTTGTTTCTGTGGTGCTAGGGATGAACTCAGGGTCTCACTCATGCTAGTCAAGTGTTGTCCCACTGAGCTAAATCCCTAGCCCTATGCCACTTATTTTTCCACATATACACGAAGGTAAATTTTTAACTTTTTTGCTGGGCACCATTGTGCACGCCTATAATCCAGCAATTTTGGATGCTGAAGCAGAAGGATCACAAGTTTGAGGCCAGCCTCAGCAATTTAGTAAGAACCTGTCTCAAAATAAAAAACTAAAAAGGACTGGGAGGTAACTTAGTAAAGTGCCCCTGGGTTCAATCCCCAGTACCAAAAAGCAAAACAATGAAAATGTTCATCTCATTACCCTGAAAGTCCTGTCTCATTCCATAATTTGGGAGACCTGATGCTTTCAATCTGCCTTTTTAGGAGGGCAATGAGTCTTTCCTGTTTCAGCATCTGAGCTGCCTCTTCTTTCAATGGCTTGTGTGTCCATGAGTGTATGAGGGGTTGTTGGCTTGTCTACACCCCTATCCCAACCTCTTCCTTTCTCCACAGTCCCCTTGGTGCGACACATGGAGTCTCGGATCATGATCCCCTTGAAGATTTCGCCTCTACAATGATGCTGCTGATGTCTCTAGCTCCTTCCCCTTCTCCCTCAAGGCAGCCAGGACAGAGGAGTTCCCAGTCCTGATTTCTCTTGGCTCTGGGAAGACTCTGAAGGGTAGTGCACAGCTCAGACAAAGATGACAAGGCTCTGAGGACTTAAGCTCTGTCCAGATCCATCCTTCCCTAAGCCTTTCCACTCACCTCTTTCCCCTCTGCTGGTAGTTTCTAATTTCCCTAAATGAAGAATAGCAACCTTTTAGGACTTCTCACATTTCTCTCCGAGATCCCTCATAATCAAGGCCACCAGTCCCAGGTATCAGTATGGAAACCCTTGGGTTAGCATAGTTGCACAGAAGGTAGTGTGAAGGGAGGAGGTCAGACCAGGCCAGGCCTTGAGGAATTCCCTGATCTCCACTGTGCTATCCTTACTGCATAAGCAAAGATTGAGTCAAGTCCCACTTGTTGGGCGAAAGCCTGGTATTGCCATAAACCCTCAAATCTTAAAAGGTTAGAATGAAATCCAGAATCTATCCAGAGAGGCTGGGAAAAGGGATTGGAGCAGGATTGATTTGGGAGCAAGAGACAGACATGAAACAGAAACCCAGAAACTAGAACTTAGAACTCAAGAGAACTTGCACAATTTGTAAAACAGAACTGGGAAGATAGAATAGAGGTGACCAATTGGCAAGAAGGTCCATAATACTAGATAGAGAAGCTTATCTGGGATTGAGAACTTAAATATGTAGTTCCAGCCCTTCTCCTGCCCTCCCTCCTTCCTGCAGGCAAAACTACAGGACAGGGCCTGTATTTCCCTCATCCAGCATTCCTTTTCCCTTACTTGACATTCTGTCAGCCCAACTCTTATTTTACAGGGCCTGAAGCCTGTGGAGTAGGGTCAGTGACTCTGGGTACCTCCTCAGTGACCCCCATACCTCATGAACCCTTGGGTAGCTTGAATCTGCCTCCTTACCAGGAAAATGCGCTGAAGTTGCTGATGGAACCAATTAAATATTTACTATAAATTATGGTGTCTTGTCCTCATTTGCAAGTAATTTCAGCCCAAAGCAGAACTGGCAGGCTTCTCAGTTTCACCTGGTGATCTGTTCTCTGGAGGGTACTGTGTTCTGGAGCTACTCTCAAGGAGGGCATCTTCATCCTTACCCAGGGCACAACTCTCTCTGCACAACATGGAATTTGGGATGAATACTGAATGTAGCTCCAGATAAATGGGATTTACACCAAAAATCCTGGACCCTTACAATTCATGCTGGGGATAGAAAACACTTGATGCATCCAAAATCTGCGTAAAAGTTGTGATTCTGAACTGGGCAAATCAAGACTAACATGGAGAAATAGGTGATGCACACTTGTGGAAAAAACAGTGTAAAATGGAATTCTACCCTTCCTGAATTGCCACGTTCATTGGTGTAGTGTGTTATGGGGAATATGGTCGTAGTCCGATTATGGCTGGGTGAGGGTGAAGTGGCACGCGCCCATAACTCCAGAGACTCCGGAGGCTGAAGCAGCAGGATTACAAGTTGGAGGCCGGCCTTGGCAACTTATAGCAGGTCTCAAAATAAGTTGAAAGGCTGGGGATGTAGCTCAGAGGCAAAATGCTCCTGGGTTCAATTCCTACTGCCATTGAAAAAAAGGAAGGGCCCTATTTGGGAGGCAAATTCACTAGGGACCAAATTAGACACTGCCACGCTCTTGTGCTAATCTTCTGCATATCACAATTATTTAAACAGTTTGGGAAGTGAGCGCCCACTAGTAGCGCGACTGCTTTACGCTTTGGGGAAAAAAACTAGTCACCGAAGAGCCTAACCGCACAGCCTAAGTTACCCGGTTTCCGAGAGCGAGAAGGAGCAACCCCTGATCAGAACCGCCACTTCCTTTCCTCCCGCCATTTCCTTTCCTCCCACGCGCACCCGCGGGTTTCCGGGGCCCTCGCCTTTGCTTCCGGTCTCCGCTCCTTACTTCCGGCTGCCGCTCTTTCCTTTCTTCCGCTTCTCTATGGTGTATGCGCTTAGATTGCCTGGCGGCCGGAAGTAGCTTGCAGTCCAGTCGGGGACCGGTCGGTGAAGCGGTGTGGTGAGGAAGGGAAGAGGGTGGCGTGACCCGCGGTACCGCGGAACCGGGTCGGGCTCTTCCGGACTGAGGTGCAGACCGCGCAAGGGGTGTCTCTGGGCTGGAGTACAAACCAGATTATCCACCCACTCCTCCTGGGGTTCCTGGTCCCCGGGCTCCGCGCTGTATCCTCATCTGGAAAAATGTTTGCTGCAGCATCCTCAGGCCCTGCTTTGTAGCCTCATGATGTTAATGATGGTGGTAACAGCTCACATTTATTGTGCAGTCTTGTGTGCTGGGCACTCTATTGTGTCCCAGTGTTGGGATTTCCCACACTGAAGCCTTTCGGGTCCTACCTTTGTGGGATTTACCAATTCAGTTTACCACTTGTACAATTTGTTTACTAAAGATTTTTATTCCAGTCACTTTATTTGAGAGCGGTGGTTATTGGGGCTCGAACCTAAGTCTTTAGGCATGCTAGGCAAGCGTTCTACCACGGAGCTACACTTCCAACCCCGTTTCACTTTTTAAACATAAATACTTGGAGAAAAAATGTCAAGTTATTTTACCATGAAAATTGCTTTCATTTTTTTTATTCAGAAGATAATGATACAAATATATTTAATATAATGAAAACAGGCCTTTGTTAACAAATTCTGCCCAGATTTCATTGTCTAAGGCTTGGAGATAAAGTCCTGTTTTTTTTTTTTTTTTTAAACAAGTGAACTTTGGTATTCATAGATGTCAAAAATAAATTATGGAAGATATAAGTTCTTGAAGCAATTGGAAGTTTCAAAAAAGAATTGAAAGGGATTAATTTTCTCCTTGGGTAATCAGTGTTATATAATATCACCCATGCACCACAGCCCCAGCTCAAGTTTATCATCTTTCCTAGTAGAGTGTCTTTTGTGTTAATGCCTTCCCTCCCCATGAGCCCTGATATAGGGACTGTTATTCTCTTTTGATTTGTGAGGAAACAGATCCAGAAAAAAGTGAAGTGACTTGACCCAGAACTTATAACCATAAAATAATAGAGCGGAGATTCTAGTTTGTGCACTTTTGACTCTGCCTCAACACACTGTTGGCTCTCCCCAATAAGTGTGGCAGCTAACTAAGAGGGACAGTGCTGCCCACCTGAGGGCTGAGGTGATGACTACAAGGGAGGATGTTTTGTGAGCCTAGAACCCCCTGAAATTGTGCGTTCTGTTCTTTAAATTTCAGGTTCAGCCAGCGTGGCATCACCAGATGAAATGCTGTCAAGACTAGGAGGCCTAATACTATAGTTGTCAAGAGCGTTGACATTGGGCTGGGGTAGCTCACTCGCCTAGCTTGTGTGAGGCCCTGGGTTCGATTTTCAGCACCACATATAAATAAATATAATAAACATATTGTGTCCAACTACAACTAAAAAATTAATATTTTTTTTTAAAAAAGAGCTTTGACATTGGTCCAGGTTTTAGTGTACTAGCCATGAGATAGGCAAGATATTTGCCTTTGCAATTCTCAGTTTTCTCATTTATAAAATGTTAGTGGTTCTTATCTGAAAATTTTTTTATAGTAATCAAATGAGAACATACCCATAAAGTGCTTAGACCAAGGCCCACCACACAGTGACCAGTCAAGGGTAGTGGGAACGGATTTATGTGAGACAAGTTCATTTTGGACAGGCTGAAAGATGAGTCCCTGTTTTACAGAGTATTACACTCAAGCTTTAGAGGTTGAGTGGCTTTTCTTGAGTTACCACATCTATAAATAACTAGAGTTGCTAGATAGACTTAGTATTCTTACTTCAGAAAAATCCTGAAAGCTTTTTCCTCTTACCAGCTCTCTATTGTTTTCTCCTAACCTTAAAGAACAACCATGTCATCAGAATCCAGCAAAAAACGGAAGCCCAAAGTGATCCGAAGTGATGGAGCTCCAACTGAAGGAAAGCGGAATCGATCTGACACAGAGCAGGTGAGATCAGCCAGGTTGCCACGGTGCTGAGAGATGTAGCTTGTGCTGGGCACAGTAGTACACTCCTGTATTTCCAGTGACTCCAGAGGCTTAGACAGGAGGAACACAAGTTCAGGGCTAGCCTCAGCAACTTAGTGAGACCTGTCTCAAAATTAAAAAAAAAAAAGCAGGTCTAGGAATATAACTCAGTGGTAAAGTGCCCCTGGATTAAATCCTTAGTACCCCCAAAAAGAAAAAAGAAATTGCAGCTATGGTCAAGCACTTACATAGGGGTTTGTGTCAGCTCAGGTTTGTATCTACCAGAGACAGTCCCATGGTGGTCTCTGTTTGACCAGGTGACTAGAATTTCTGTGGCCCCATAAAATCTGTGTGTCCACATCAGGTTTAGCTGCAGCATCCCAAGAACCAACAAGCCTGTATTAGACATCATTGGTACGTACACAGTGTGATGTATGTCTCCAGTTTCCTGATGGTCAGAAGACAGGAGCTTGACTACCGCATAGCTCTGGCGCTTCAGAGATGTTACATCCCCAAGTATGCTACTAAGATGGTACCAGAACCTTAAACCCACAGAACCTGTTCTGTGGCCCGAGAGCTCTTGTGGTCAACAGGTGGTTCTTCTTTTTTTGTCTTTCTGTCCTTGAGTCTTTCAAGCCAATTCATGACTTGGCTGTTTTTGTTTGGCTAGTTGGTTTTTTGTTTGTCTGCTTGTTGTTTTAAGTAGAATCATGAAACACTAGCTTAAATTTCAATTAAAACAGGATCTGGGGTTGTGGCTCAGTGGTAGAGTGCATGTGAGGCACTGGGTTCAATCCTCAACATCACATATAAATGAACAAATAAAATAAAATAAAGGTATTGTGTCCATCTACAACTAAAATATATATATTAATTAAAAAGTTTTAATTTATATATATTAATTAAAAAGTTTCAATTAAAACACAGTATGGGCTGAGGTATAGCTCAGTGGTAGAACCTATATTAGCATATGCAAGGGCTTAGTTTTAATCCCCAGCACGCACGCACACACACACAAAAAAAATCAAAACCAGAAAACAATGCTTTTAGCACTTTGTGATAGTTTTGTGTTGTATTATATATATATGTGTGTATATGTGCATGCATGCATACACATATGTATGCATGTGTATGTATATATGCATATATATATTGCTTTCGTGTGTTTTTCATTTAACTCATAGACAAACTTATAAACAGGTGCAAATATTAAACCTCTTTTTTGCAACCTAAAACTCATTGTTCAGTATGAGTCTTGATATATATAAGAAAGAATATTATGAAAGATAAAAACAATGCTTTTCTCTGATTTAGGAAATCAGATGGCTGAAGGACCTTATTTTTTTTGAGTTTTGATTATGGCACTCTTGTCTTAGTTTTGATATTATAGTCTGCCAAAGCTTGGTATAACCATCTAAATATCTATCAGTAGAAATTTGATTAAGTGATTTCTGGCTTATCTCTACAGTGGATTATTATTTTTTTAACTGTAGATGAACACAATACCTTTAATTAATTAATTAATTAATTTTTATGTGGTGCTGAGGATTGAATCCAGTGCCTCACATGTATGAGGCAAGTGCTGTACCACTGAACCACAACCCCAGACCCATACAGCTGTTTTGATAGAAATCTATATTTATTTTTATGAGAAGTTACACTGAATAACACAGACAATGATGATTCTGTCTTGCTTAAAAATATAAATTTATTTATAGTATTCACAATGGAGTTGTTTGGGGCTGGAAAGTGAAATTATAGGAAGTTATTTCTTTTTCTTTTTTTTTTTTTTTTTTTTTTTTGGTACTGGGGATTGATTAAACACTGCCATTAGCCATATCCCCAGCCCTTTTTATTTTTTTATTTTGAGATAGGGCCTCACTAGGTTGCTTAAGGTTTTGCTGAGTTACTGAGACTGACCTTGAACTTTGTGATGTTTCTGTTCTTAGACACCAAATATGCATACTTTGTAATAAGAAAAAGAAGTTTCTGTTTTGAAAATAAAAACATTTGATATGAGGATCATTTTCTTTAGTGACCTAATTTGGGGCTTCATTGTTAATTGTACATGTTTAACAAGAGATCTCAGTCAGGTGTCTCTAGTCCCAACAGGGAGACTCATTTCTCACCTGGGGCCTCTCTCCTTGCCTTCACAGGAAGGTAAATACTATAGCGAGGAGGCTGAGGTGGACCTGCGGGACCCTGGCAGAGACTATGAGCTGTATAAGTACACGTGCCAGGAGCTTCAGAGGCTGATGGCCGAGATCCAGGATCTGAAGAGCCGGGGCGGCAAGGATATGGTAAGGAATGGAACCAGGCAAACTTGAACCTGGTAGGTCTGCGCAGAGAGGTACCTTTTGCACCTACCGGGGCCCTTCTTGATCTTGATCTTCTGTTCTAGCCATAATCAGGTGGTTGGAGCCTATAGGCTCCAGAGCTACCTATTAATTAATTGGAACCTGTCATCATTACCTGATTACCCATTATGGTAATGAATGTACAGGATAATTATTTTTTTAAAACTTAGATTTGATCATTCTTTGACATAACATTTATTACATAAGTAGCCAGCATTTTTACTTAGTGCTGAGAAATGGTAGTACATATCAATTCCCTTGATGTGATAGCATGAGTATGCATAAGTAAATCGGTAGAGACCAAAAATGAAGTTATCATTTGTGTCTAAAAACTAGATAAATTAAAAAATAATTTTCATCTTTTCCCCAGGGATCTTATTTGTGCTTAAGCTGGCTAACATTACTAAAGTTATTACATCATATCTGTTTTATTGTAGCCAAACTTTATGACTGTACTTTTGTTATTATCACTTAAATTATTCTGTAATGCTATTGATAGAGGTCAGATTTTGAGTCACAATGCTACTATTATGAAGTTCTCTTTAGGATCTTAGGGAAAGCTATTAATCGTATATTGGCTGCACCTGGTCTATCTTTAATTCCTGTCACTCCAGTCTAAGTAGAAATTGCTTTTCTGCCTGGGAAACTTAGGCACTTCCTTTGTATAGTCATCCCTTCTGTTGGTGTTTCCCTCATGACAGTACCTGTGGTTTAGAGCTCCCCCTGGTGTCTTCCTTTGGTCCTGAATGGGGATGGGTCGGCAGGGAGGGACTGAAGGAAGCTGAGACAGCACCTATTCTTAGTGGTCTTTACCTTTTTCTTTGCCCACAGGCAATTGAAATTGAAGAACGAAGGATCCAAAGCTGTGTACATTTCATGACTCTAAAGAAGCTTAACCGATTAGCCCACATCAGGTTGAAGAAAGGAAGGGATCAGACCCATGAGGTAGAGTTGAAAGATTTAATGAATCCTACTTCCTGCTTTTCCTCATCCCCTTCTCTATCTCCTTTTTCCCTTTTCTGACTTTGCAGATGCTCTGTCCCACCCCAACTTAACCTGCTCTCACCTTCAGCCTTGTCTTTCCTTCAGGCTAAGCAGAAAGTAGACGCCTATCACCTGCAACTACAGAACCTGCTGTATGAGGTGATGCACCTACAGAAGGAGATCACTAAATGTCTGGAATTTAAGTGAGTTTGGGAACGCAGTGCTTTGATACACCTGGTGTATTGTAACTGCTTTTTCCTACATAGCTCAGTGTGAGCTAGTTTCTTTGAAAAGAAATTCAATGAGCTTGAAGGACTGCAGGATCTGGGTGAAGGGTGAATAGATCACTCTGAGTGGTAGAATTGTAAGCAGTAGTTTGGGGCTGCACAAAGAACCATAGAAGCCTCTCTGATCCTTTTGAGTTTGTGAACTCTACAGTTGGTAAAGAGTGCTTCTCTGTCCCCAGCAGGAGCCTTTACTTTACCAGTTTGATTCCTGGGCACATTATATGGGAGCAGGGTTTTTTTTTTTTTTTTTTGGTACTAGGGATTGAATCTAGAGGTGCTTTACCACTGAACTCCATCCTGAGTCCTTTTTGTTTTTCATTTTGAGCCATGGTCAGTACAACTTTTCCCTCAGTCTTCCAAGTTACAATCCTGTCTCCCAATCATATCCTTTTAACATTTTGGCCCAGTTTTCCTCTCTGAAAGCACAGCAGTTCATTTTTGCATATGAATCTTATTCTTTGGACCTGAACTTCTTGCTCCTTAGCTATATTCAGGTGAACAACCTACAGTTTATTAGTAATCTTAGGATGTGATACCTCTTGGCAAAAAACCAAGCTGAGAGATGAGATAGAGGAAGGAGTAAATGGGAAGAGAAAGGAAGGAATTCTTGCTTGGACAGACATTGTGCAAACTGAAAGAAGGCAGATCTTATTTGTAACAAACTTGGTATGAATGGGGACACATTTGACATCAGGGTCCAGCATATCTTTAGTGATGATAATGCTGAGTTTTGTTGTTATTTTATTTTATTTTATTTTTAAGTACTGGGGATTGAACCCAAGAGTACTTAACCACTGAGGCACATCCCTAGACTTTTTTTATTTTGAGACAGGTTCACTGTTGCTTAGGGCCTCACTAAGTTGCCCAGGCTGTCTTTGAACTTGCAGTTTTCCTGCCTCAGCCTCCCAAGTGATGATGCTGATTTTTGAGGTACATGTTACATATTAATACTTAAATACTAATAGAGATCTGGACTTGGTGGCTCATGCCTATAATCCCAGTAGTTCAGGAGCCTGAGGCAGGAGGATTACGAGTTCAAAGCCAACCTCAGCAAGTTGGACTCTAAGCAACATGGTGAGACCCTATCAAAATAAAACATAAAAAGGATTGGGTATGTGACTCAGTGGTTAAGTGCCCCTGGGTTCAATCCTTGGTACCTGTGTCCCCACTCCCCCCCCCCCCCAGAATGTACTAATAAAAAATTTGCGTTAGGGCTGGGGATGTGCCTCAAGCCGTAGTGTGTTTGCCTGGCATGCGCGCGGCGCTGGGTTGGATCCTCAGCACCACATACAAATAAAGATGTTGTGTCCGCCAAAAACTAAAAAATAAATATTTTTTTTTTTTTTTTTTTTTTTTAAAGAGAGAGTGGGAGAGGAGAGAGAGAGAGGGGGGGAGAATTTTTAATATTTATTTTTTAGTTCTTGGCGGACACAACATCTTTGTTGGTATGTGGTGCTGAGGATCGAACCCGGGCCGCACGCACGCCAGGCGAGCGCGCTACCGCTTGAGCCACATCCCCAGCCCTAAAAAATAAATATTAAAAAATTCTCTCTCTCTCTCAAAAAAAAAAATTGCGTCAGTTAATACTATTGTACCATCCTTAGGTTCTTGGTTTTGATAGTGTATTATATTTATTATCATTGGGGGAACCTGGACAAAGAGTACACAGAAAATAAACTCTCAGTAGTTTGACACATAATATTTGTACATCTTTATGAGATACAATATGGTGTTTTGATTCATGTATACATTGAATAATAATCAACTCAGAATAATTGGCACCCATGACTTTAAACTTTCATCATTTGTTTATGGTAAGTACATTCATACTTCTCTCTTCCAACAGTTTGAGAAACTTAAAAGTTCATTGTACTTAACCCTGTTATATTTTAGAACACTAGAATTTTTTCTTCCTGTTGAGCAATAACATTGTACCTATTGATCAACCTCTTCCTCTCCCTTCTCAGTACTATGTTAGAAACTTCTTGTGAATCTTAAACTTTATCAGAATTTAAAAAGTGTGAAAACAAAATAAAAGAATACAATGCACCATTCCATAATCATTGCTCAGATGGAAGCTGACAAACTCAGAATGTGGTGGAATTTGGGCCTGTGGGGCAGTAGGCAGCTGTGTGAAAAGAGCTGTAGTTAGATAGCCTGGGTCCATGTCTGAGCTCTACTATGCACTGAATAAAAGCCTCCATCTCACTTGAAAAATGGAGATAAAAATCCCCACATCCTAGAATTGTTATAAGATTAAATTAAGTGAAGACATATATAGGGTGCTAATTATTTTTTTTCTGGGGGCGGTTGATGCAGTATTAGGGATTAAACTTAGAGGTGTTTTACTACTTACTGAGCCACATCTTCAGTCTTTTTTTATTTTGAGACAGGGTATTGCTAATTTGCCTAGGGCCTTGCTAAATTGCTGAGGCTGGCCTCAAACTTGTGTTTCCCTCTGCCACAGCCTTCTAAGTCCCTGGGATTACAGGAGTGTACCACTAGCTGGGTGTTGTGGTTTATGCCTGTAATCCCAGTCAGCAACAGCCAGGAACTAAGCAACTCAGTGAGACCCTGTCTCTAAATAAAATGCAAAATAGGGCTGGGGATGGGGCTCAGTGGTTGAGTGCCCCTGGGTTTACCCTAGTACCAAAACACAAAACAAAGAACAGGAGTGCACCACTGCGCCCAGCTGGTGGGTACTAATTAATACGTAGTAGTTGCTGACCATGACCACGATAATGCGGCCTGATCTGAGCACTCAACTTTGTTAATGCATCAAAAAGTATTGGATTTATTTTCTTTTATACCAGTATGTCACTGTTCATGTAACAATTAAAATCTTTTATCTTTTTTACATCTGGTTCTGGCATGCTGGATCTCCCTCCCTCCTATACTTATACTTAGTGTTTTGAACTTACATTCAGACTCTTAATGTTTATTCTTGTTCCATGACATGTCCTGCTTTCAACCTGACAGTTTAGGTCTAGGCTGTATTGATTTTGACTCTTAGCTCTCCTGCTCAACTGGGAGATATTTGTAAATTCAGTAAGTATCCTTTCCAGGTCTTTAGCTAATTCATAGATAAAAAGGTTGGACAGCATGGACAAGGATCCTATCGCATGTCACCAGTGACCTCTCATCATACTGAAACATCTGCTAACGAGCATATTCTGAAATTGGATTCCAGTATCTTGAGTAATTGTGGATTAGGGCTGAGTGAGTGCAGTTGAAGGGACTCCCAATTTAAGCCACAGTTTGGGTTCTTGAGAACAGCAGCTTGACATCTGTTTTCTTCCTGTAGGTCAAAGCATGAAGAAATAGATCTGGTCAGTTTAGAGGAATTTTATAAGGAAGCTCCACCAGACATCAGCAAAGCTGAAGTCACCATGGGAGACCCTCATCAGCAGACCTTAGCACGACTGGACTGGGAATTGGAGCAACGGAAAAGGTAGAATTTACTTTTTCTTGGCTTCTGCTGCTGCTTTGTTTGTTTGTTTATTTGTTGCTGAGGGTTACACCCAGGGGCACTTAACCTCTGAGCCACATCCCCAGCCAGTTTTTTTTATTTTTTTTTATTTTGAGTCAGGGTCTTGCCAGTTGCTTGGGACCTCACTAGATTTCTGAAGCTGACCTTGCACTTTTGATTCTCCTGCCTCAGCCTCCTGAATTGCTGGGATTACAGGTGTTTACCACCATGCTTGGCTTCTCCTTCCTGATCTTCCTAACCATAGAGTGATAGTGCTTTGTCATGATCCAGGATCAGACAGCCAAGTACTGTGCAATTAGTAGAATAATCTCCAAAACAATTTTTTTTTTTTTTTTTTTTTTTTTTTTTGTGGAGTTGGTAACTGAACCCAGGACCTCTAGGCTAACACTCTTCCATTGACCTACATTCCCAGCCCTTTTTATTTTATTTTGAGACCAAACCTGACCAACCTCATCATGGGTGGGATTGTATTTGCTTAAGGTTATTAATAGAAAGTTGGAGTGGTGCTTTTTTTGTTTTGTTTTGTTTTTGAGATGGAGTCTCACTGTGTTTTTCAGGCTGGCCACCATGTTGTGGACTCAAGTGATCCTCCTGCCTCAGTCCTCTGATTAACTAGGAGTATAGGCAGGAGCCACCACACCTGGCCATTAAAGTAACTTTTTTTTGTTTTTAGGGGGGTAGTGGGGATTGAATCCAGGGATATTTTGCTACTAAGCTACATACCCTTATATTTATTTTTTTTTAGTTGTAGATGTACACAATATCTTTATTCATTTATTTTTATGTGATGCTGAGGATTGAACCCAGTGCCTCACATGGGTGAGGCAAGCTCTCTATCATTGAGCTATAGCCCCAGCCCCCCACTTTTTATTTGTTTATTTTTTTAAAAAATTTTTTTAGTTGTAGGCAGACACAATACCTTTATTTTGTTTATTTATTTACTTTTATATGGTGCCGGGATCAAACTCAGTGCCTCACACATGCTCTGTAAGTGCTCTACCACTGAGCCACAATTCCAGTCTGCCCTTTTTATTTATTTTATTTTGAGGTAGAGTCTTGATGAATTGCGTAGGGCCTTGCTAAGTTCCTGAGATTGGCCTCAAACTTGTGATCCTCCTGCCTCAGCCTCCTGAGCTGCTGGGATTACAGGCATGCACCATCATACACAGCAAAGTAACCTTTTTTCTTTAAAATTTCAATACCTGAGGGGCTGGAATTGTGGCTCAGCGGCAAAGTGCTTGTCTAGCACATGTGAGGCCCTGAGTTCCATCCTCAGCACCACATAAAAATAAAAAAATAAAAGATATTGTGTCCAACTACAACTAAAAAATATTTTTTAAAAAAATTTCAATACCTGAGACCTAAATGTCTTTTGTACCATAAATCTAATTTTAGTTTTGCCTTTCCCCCCATCTTTAAGCATAATCCTGCAGCATCATATGCTTTCTGTTATTTTAGAAAGTTGTACAACATTTTAGTGTATAGAAAAATGTAACTTAAAAAGTCCTTTCCCCCTGTTGAACTTTTAGGTTATTTCCATTTTTGCTACCATAAATAATGTTGTTTACATATTAAATTTTTCTGTACTAATAAAGAGCTTTTCTTTATTAATCATAAATAGAATGTTTTTAATCTGCAAGTTAATCTAGGTCAAAGAATACAGTATATGTATTTTTCCATACTGGAATTTTCATGGTTGCTTCTCTCCTGTTGCCTATTTGTATAAGAATTCTAGGGTTTTTGATTGGCAAATCTGTCCTGTTTTTCCTTACATAAGCAGCACTTTCTATACTTGCCTTTTTCTGTAATAGGAGATATTCTGTCCCCTTGGTCCATGTTAGACACTTTGCCCTGAGTCTGGTTCTTAGGGAATTTACGTCTGTGTTTGAGCAGAGGAACCTGGACTGTCACTCCCCTGTTAAGTTGACTTTTTGACCCAGGCATAGGCTGAACCATGAGTGCTGCATACCTGTGGCACTGATCCAGAATCCATTCCCATCCTGCCTCACTCAGGCCAGTCTATGGGCTTTGTATTAATGAAGAGCTTTTATAGAATGTCCATAACTGCTTGATCCAGGTTTATGGAAGTTCAGAGGTATTCTCTAGTGGTTACAGGTGGAACTTCTAGAGAGAAACAGGGATGGGTTCATTTGTTTGCTCTTAACTAGATGTCTTTGGGCAAGTTAATGCCTCCTGGAACCTTAGTTTTCTCCTTTAGGGACAAGATCTTCCTGTGTTTGTATAAGGACTAAATGTGATAGTTCTTATAAAGAGTTTCCTAAGGGTCTTGCACATGGCAAATGTTGGCAAACATTAGCATTTAAAAATTTTTTTTTAAATTATCAATGGATCTTTTATTTTATTTATTTATATGCGGTACTGAGGCTCAAACCCAGGGCCTCACACATACAAGGCAAGCACTCTACCACTGAGCCACAACCCCAGCCCCAAACATTAGCATTTAATTGTAGCTGCTATTATAGGTAGAGTCTGACCTGTTCTCCTGTCTTATTACAGAAAAAGGCAAGTATAGAAAGTGCTGCTTATGTAAAAAAACAGATGTACCATTCAAAAGCCCTAGAATTCTTGAACAAATATAAAAAATTACTCTAACAGGAGAGAAGCAACCATGAAAATTCCAGTTTGAAAAAATATATATACTGTATTTTTATACCTAGATTAATTGTTGATATGTCCCTTTAAGGCATCAGGTGACAGCGCTTTGTTTACCCTCTCAGGCTGGCGGAGAAGTACCGAGAGTGCCTGTCCAACAAAGAGAAAATCCTTAAGGAGATTGAGGTGAAGAAGGAATACCTGAGCAGCCTCCAGCCTCGCCTCAACAGCATCATGCAGGTGAGGCCTGCTAGTCTTTTGCTTTTGCCTTTACCACTGCCCAGAGGCCACCAGAAGCTACATCGCCCTTTGGGCTTTGCCAGGTCTTACGCTAATCTGAGTACATATTAGGAATGTCTTATGTGAAGTCCTACCTGGTTGTACAATAAGCTTACGTCCTGCAGTAAAGAAATGCTTACAGCTAGGATTGTAGCTCAGTGGTTGTCTAGTATGTGAGGCACTGGGTTCAATCCTTAGCACCACATAAAAATAAACAAAGTATTTTGTTTATCTACAACTAAAAAAACATTTAGGAAAAAAAAGGGAAGAGAAAGAAATTCTGGCCAGGGGTTAAAGGGTAGCTCAGTGGTAGAGCATTGCCTCACATGCATGAGACACTGGGTTTAATCCCCAGCACTGTAATAAAAGAAATGAAAGAAGGAAGGAAGGAAGGAAATAAATAAATAAATTCTGTCCAGGTGGTTTTAGAAACATATATACACATGTAATGGGCATTTTCTTTATATCTAGAGCCCCCTCTGCACTGTGTCATACTTTTTCAGATTATATAAATTCAGTTAACCCCCTTCATGGTCCCCACTAGCCCTATAGTCTCTAGGCGCCTTTTTTTTTTTTTAACCTAGGGTCTCACATATACTAG
The DNA here is from genome assembly GCF_964194105.1 of Spermophilus citellus. Taxonomy (NCBI): domain Eukaryota; kingdom Metazoa; phylum Chordata; class Mammalia; order Rodentia; family Sciuridae; genus Spermophilus; species Spermophilus citellus. Next base: position 116,500,446 of record NC_138184.1, on the reverse strand, counting down.
GCAAGTGTACTACCACTACATCCCTGTCCCGTCTCAAGTTATCTAAACATGCTTCCTGTGGATGTCTGTTACATCCCACTGAGGAGAGCTCAGGGCAGACTGTTCAGCAGATCTGCTTCCTTTGTAAAGAACTTGACACATTTGAAATCCATTATGTTCCTTAGGAGGAAAAGTTCCCACTTTACCTATGAAATAGATTGTCTTTCTATACAGGTGACCTGATTTTTGTTTGCTTTGTAAAGCTAGATTTGTTCTAAAAATCGTTATGGTTTTATGAAGCAGGATAAATGGTAATATGGAGGAGCTTTGTAAAAGGACCCTAGAGAAATTATAAATTCACTTTTCCCGGACTTGGCAAGACCTGCATTTCCTCTCTTCAACTGTAGGAATAGAATTAGAATTGTTAACAAAAATATTTTCCAGTAGCACTAAATAACCAGAGAAAAAGAAAATGGAAATGAAAAGGTTTGGTTGTACTCAACACTCCAAATCCTCTGCATGGTTAAATTTTCTTCAGTTAACTGGACACAGTAAATAGGATCTAGGTTAAATAAACTTTTTGTGTAGTATAGCCTTTCTTTTTTAAATACCGGTGATTAGAACCCAGGGCCACTTAACTACAGAGCCACATCCCCAGCCCTCCACCCTTTCTTTTTAGACGGGGTCTCGGTAAGTTGCTTAGCACCTTGCTGAGGCTAGCCTCAAACTTGTGATCCTCCTGCCTCTGCCTCCCAAGTTGCAGGGATTACAGGCATGTGCTACAATACCTGGTGTGTAATATGGCCTTATAGCTGTGATGGAAGTATGGAATGGCATAATACTGGTAGAATAACTGGACAGGAAGGAAACCTATTAATAGTATTAAGGGAAACAGTTATAAATTGTAGAGTGTATAGTATGGTCTCATTTTTATGTTTTGATCTACAAAGAAGCTGTGTGGATTTACGTGTGTGTGTTTTGTGTGTGCTTAGAATAATATATATTTACACAAAACCATTACCAGTTACCTTTGTGGGGCTATAAACTGAGAGATTTTACTTTATAAAGTTGCCTACAACTTTCTGATACAACATACACATATATTACTTTAAACAGTAGTTGGGTGCAGTCATGCATGTCTGTAGTCCCTGCTATTTGGGAGGCTGAGGCAGAAGGATCACTTAAGCCCATGAGTTTGAGACCAACCTGGCAGCATAGTGAGCCCCACATCTCAAAATGTAATAATAGTAATCTTATAGGGCTGGGGGTTTAGATTGGTGGTAGAGTGAATGCTTAGCATGCACAATGCCATGGGTTTATTGCCTAGCACCAAAATAACAGAAAAGCATACAGGTGTACAGCTGAATGAATATTTACTGAGCAAACACATCTGTATTGCCACTCCAAAATCAAGAGAGAGCATTATCAATTTTCTAGAGTTCTTTATTACCACTCTCAGACACTATTTACTATTCATAACCATTATCTCAACTTCTTACATAGGTAGTTTTGTCTACTTTTTTTAATATTTATTTTTTAGTTGTAGTTGCACACAATACCTTTATTTTATTTATTTATTTTTATGTGGTGCTGAGGATCGAACCCAGGGCCTTGCATGTGCTAGGTGAGTGTTCTACCACTGAGCCACAACCCCAGCCCCTAGTTTTGTCTACTTTTGAGTTTCATGCAAATAGAATTGTATATACTCTTATGTGTCTGATTTTTGTTGCTCAATGGTATGTTTGTGGAATTTATCTTTTAAAAGATCAGTAGTGCTGGGCAAGGTGACGCATGTCTATAATCCCAGCAGCTCAGGAGGCTGAGGCAGAAGGAATTCAAGTTCAGAGCCAGCCTCAGCAACAGCAAGGTGCTAAGCAACTCAGTGAGACCCTTTCTCTAAATAAAGTACAAATAGGACTGGGGATGTGGTTCAGTGGTCGAGTGCCCCTGAGTTCATCCTAGTACCGCCCACCCATCCCCCTCCCCAGAAAAAAAGGAAAAAAAAGCTAAGTAGTACTCATAATAGTTTGTGCCACTTTGAGTACCAATTCATTTCTTTTTATTGATGTTTAGTATTTGATTTTAGTTAGTTTCAATTTGGGGCTATTGTAAGTAATGCTGCTATGAGCATTCTTACCTGTGTCCTTTGGTGAACCTGTATGTACATTTCTGTTGGATATACAGAGGAATGAAATTGTAGAGTCATATAGAATATGCTGTGCATATATTTAGCTTTGGTAGACACAGAATCACTTTTCTAAAGTGATCATACTGATTTATGGTAATTCCCACCAGCACCATATGAAAGGTCTGATTGTTCCATATCCTTGCCAACAGTTTGATATTATTCTGGAGGGTATCTCATTATGGTTTTAATTTTCCTTTCTCTGGGAACTAGTGATGTTGAGCATGACAAGTCTTTTTCTTTTTCTGTTTTTTTTTTTTTTTTTTTTTTTTGGTGGTGCTTAGTCTCAAATCCAGGACCTTACTTATGCTAGGCAAGCACTCTACCACTGAGCTTTATCCCCAGACCCTTGATGTTTACTTGATGCTGTTGGAAATGGTATATTTTCATAATTTCATTTTCTTTCTCTCTGACTGGTATAAAAAATACAATGGATTCATTTATTTGGCCTTTTTCCACCTATACATTCTTTTAGTCATGTATCACTTTGTGAATAAAAAACTGTATACAGGCCAGGCATAGTGGCACACACCTGTAATCCCAGTGACTTAGGAGGCTGAGGCAGGAGAATCAAAAGTTCAAGGCCAGCATCAACAGCATAGTGAGGCCCTAAGCAACTTAGTGAGACTCTGTCTCAAAAACTACATACAGTGGGTACAGTGTTGCATCCTGTAATCCCAGCTTCTTGGGAAGCTGAGACAGGAGGATTCCAAAGTTCAAACCTAGCCTGGGTGATTTAGCAAGACTTCGTCTCAAAAAGAAATGGGGATATAGCTCAGTGGTGGAGCATTCCTGGGTTCAGACCCTGGTACCCCAGCTACTTACAATCACAAAGTAACTGCATGTTCTTATGTGGGATCGGTTAAAAAAGAAAAAAACAAAACACTCTTTTTTGTTGCATAGGCTTCCCTTCCGGTGCAGGAGTACTTGTTCATGCCATTTGACCAGGCTCACAAGCAATATGAGACAGCTAGGCACCTGCCGCCTCCCCTCTACGTGCTCTTTGTCCAGGCTACTGCATATGGGCAGGCCTGTGGTGAGTATGGGGGCTGGATGAGGAGGAGGGCTATGGGAGGAGCAGCCATGACCTACTGAGTCATTTGGAAGTATTGCCTGCCAAGGAGCTCCCCAGCCTTGCCAGAAGCTTTCAGGTGACGGATGCTACCTTCCCTCTGCACCACACCCAGCATGGCTGCTTTGACCAGCTGACCTGAGGCTGGACTCACCTAATGGGTATTTCAGAATGGATGGCTTTGAAACTTTCTTAAGCCTGTCTGGATGGCCCATGGGTGCAGTGTCCAGGAAGCCCCTTTGGGCTCCCAGGTGCTCACTCTATCAAGGCACGCTTGGCAGGTAGATCAGTGCTTCCTAATCTGCTTTGGGTGGGGGGGTGGAGGGTGGTGCTTGTGAAGACAGGTCCCGGCCAGCTCTCCCAGGCTTTCATGATGCTTCAGAACAGGCTGCATGTCATTACAGTGAATTACCATGTGAGAACATGTGTCCTCATTATGCTTAAGTGCAGCCTGGGACTCTGCTAAGGTTTTGAGAAATTTTTGCTTTTGTCCTAATGCAGCTCCACCCAGCACCTAAACTTTTCTATCTCACCCCCATCCCACTGCATTGCATCAGACAGACTTATATTGAGCCAGTGCATGCTCTCCTCCCAGCCACGGGCACCAACACATTACTGTCTCTCTTCTTGTGTCTTCCTGGTCCTTCTCATCTCCCTCCCCTTTGTTCTCCCTCCTGTTTCCATCATCAGCTCATATGAAATCCTCCTCCCAGCCCCCTAGACAGGGTGAGTAATTTTCTTTTCTTTTTGTGTTTAAAATTTATTTGTTTTTACTCCCATTTTGCCCCTACAGAATTCAAGCATAAACAATCAGTGTGGAGCTTGGGATGGGACTCAGTGGTGGAGCACTTGCCTAGCTTGCGTGAGGCCCTGGGTTCAATCTCTATAAACATTTTTAAAAGAGAATGCTCTGTAATTTGCCATTGCTTGAAGGGGGTGATCCAGTTGATTTGGGGGCGGGCTGTGATGGTTTGTATATGGTTGTCAGAGATAAGGCAGTAGTCAGCTACGTTGAGGGACTTTGCCTTTCTTCCTTAATGCACCTGGGCAGCTGGGAGACTATTTCAGGCATATGTGACTTTCTATACCCTTAAGGATAGAGGAGGGTCTGGGGCTATAGCTCAAGCTCTGGGTCTCATCCCCAGCACCACACAAAAAAAAGGAAGTGTACCTGACTTTGTAGCACTAGGCCCCCAGAGTTCCACAAAGAAGGACCCAAGGAGTCACTTAGTGTGTCTTCAAGCCAGGTATGTGAAACAGGCTGTTAACTCAGTTTTGAGAGAGTAAGCTCAGGTTGCACAGACCTGTACTTGAATCCTGGTTTATCTACTTCCTAGCTGTAGTTTCCAACTTCTCTGAGCCTTAAGTTTTTCATATCTAAATAGTTAAAATAATATTATTCCTTCTATAATAGGATTGAATAACAACCTCCTACAAGATTGTTATGAAGATTAAAAACTTTCTTTTTTTTTTTAAATCCTTTCCTCAGATCCTCAGTTTCATCAAAAAAAAAAAAAAATGGTTTTTGTTGTTGTTGTTGTTGTTGTTTATTTTTGGTTTTTTGGTTGTTGTTGATTTGTTGTCCATGTTGGGATAGAACCTGGGCCTCACATATGCTAAGTGAGCCCTGTACTACAAAGCTATATCCCCAGCCTCAAAATTTAGTTTTAAGTCCGGGGAGGTGGCCCACTCCTGTAATCCCAGCAGCTAGAGAGGCTGAGTCCAGCCTCGGCAAATGCGAGACACTAAGCAACTCAGTGAGACCCTGTCTCTAAATAAAGTGCAAAATAGGGCTGGGGATGTGGCTCAGTGATTGAGTGCCCCTGAGTTCAATCCCTGGTACAAACAAACAAAAAATACCAGAGTCTTAAAAAATATTTTTACTTTTCTTTTTGTTTTTGGTCCCTGGGATTAAGTCCTGGGGTGCTTAACCATTAAGCCACATCCCCAGCCCTTTTTTATATTATATTTAGTGATAGGGTTTGCTGAGTTGCTTTAGGGCCTCATAAAGTTGCTGAGGCTGCCTTTGAACTTGTGATCCTCCTGCCTCAGCTTCCTTAAGACACTGGGATTATAGTTCTGCGCCACCATTCCCAGCTTAAAAATAATTTTATAATTAAAATTATATAAACATCATTCAGTTCTTACCACTCAACAGGGCAGCTACTACTTATTTAATCTCCATTTCGTAGATGTGGAACCTGAGACCAGTGGCCCCTCAGAGTAGTGATTTAACTTTGCAGGCCATGTGCTCAGGCAAAGTAGGAACGAGGGACTTAGGTCTGGGACTGGACTATAGCATCCAAATCCCTACTAAATGAGATGATGCCAGCCAGGTGCTTGGAGTCATGCAGAAGAGAGTAAGCACTTAGGTGAGTGCTGTTGTTTCAGGGTGGTAGACAGGTGTAGACTGGTTTCATTTATTTTTATTGTTTTTTTTCTTTTTTTTTTTTTTTTTTTTTTTTTTTGCCAGGGGCAGGGGGTACTGGGGATTGAAACCAGGGCATTCAACCACTGAGCCACATCCCAAGCCCTTTTTTTATATTTTATTTAGAGACGGGATCTCGCTGAGTTGCTTAGGGCCTCACTCATTTGCTGAGGCTGGGTTTGAACTCGAGATCCTCCTACCTCAACCTCCTGAGCCGCTGGGACTACAGGCATGTTCCACTGCACCCACCTGGCAGGTGTGGACTTTTTGATGAGAACTTATAGCACAGCTAACTAAAGAGTTCCATGGGGCTTTAGCCCTGGGTTTGAATATCTGTGCCTTGGTGTGAGCCTAAACAGAGAAGCATTCACCATTAGCCTCAGGGGATTATTGTCTGGGAATCAGCACATTGAATTTGGTGTACTCAGTAAATGATGGGGAAAAGATTTAAGTTTCCAATTTTGTTCCTGTCCATGTGGAGAAAGGGCTTTTGCCCTCCACCCGAGTCAGTGAAAAGATGGGGCAGAAGCAGAAGACAAGCAGCCCCTGAGCTGGCTTGCCTGCATTGCCCGGTGCCCTTCCCAGCAGCTTTCCCATGAAACTTTTCTTGCCCCCAGATAAGACATTGTCTGTGGCTATCGAAGGCAGTGTGGACGAAGCCAAGGCTCTATTCAAGCCTCCTGAGGACTCCCAAGGTAACATAGTGGTTGGGATACCTCCTCCAGGAATACCCTAGTCACCACCCAAGGGCATTCCTTGTCCTTTGAGAATTAGCTGGACTGGTTCTTTGTAGTAGGAAGCTTGATATTAGTGTCAGTGTTTGGGGTAGACAAGAACAGAGCTCTCAGTCCCTGGAGTCAACAGTGCTTGACTTTGGATTTCAGCCCTGCCACTCACTAGTCCACTGACCCTAAGGAAGGTATTCAACATTTTTCGAGCCATAATTTAGTTACAGTAGCCTCATGTAGATATGCAGATTAGATGAGGTAATAATGGTTGCAAGGCCCTTAGTATCATCCTTGGCACATAGCAGCCACTCTTAATTATTTGAGTATTTATTATTATTCATATCACTATTACTGGCTCATGGAAATATACTTCTGCTCCATAGAAGTGATATTTAAAAGCCCTGTAGAGATCAGGGGTGGTGAGATTATGAGCCATTCTTTTTTTCTTTTTTTCCATCACCATGTTTTTTATACTGAATAAGAAGCAGCATATTAATATTTATTCTAAAGAAACAGAGTCTGGGCCTCTTGGTCCCTCTTGGTTGAGGGGCTTCAGGGAGCCTCTGGAGGCCTCTCATCTCTCACTGCCTTCTCTGTGTAACTGCAGATGATGAGAGTGACTCAGATGCTGAGGAGGAGCAGACCACGGTGAGTATCCTTTTATCTTGTACGGGTGTCATTCTCCCTAGAAGCAGAAGAAAGATGACTGAAGACAGGGCTCCTGGGAAAGGAGCTGGGCAGCCTGGGGAGTTGAAGCAGCAGGTCCGGAGGGAGCAGAAGGGGAGAGATTGCCATGATCAGTGATTATCATCTTGGTTCATTCCTTTGTCCAGAAACGGCGGCGACCCACACTGGGGGTTCAATTGGATGACAAGCGCAAGGAGATGCTAAAGAGACACCCGCTGTCCGTCCTGCTTGACCTCAAGTGCAAAGGTCTGACTGCACTCATCTCATTCTCCCATAATTTTTTGGCCTACTATAGATGGAGGGGGTCCAGCAGGCCAGAAGCCTCTCTGCCCCCAAAATTATTTTGATCTCCTATTTCTGTTTTTCCTCTTTGTTATTCTTTGATTTTTTAAAAAGTCTTACCATAATAATGTAGCCAACAAAATTCCAAACATCTGAGATGCAAGATAAAAAAATTATACTTCTTTCTGAATTTAACATGTTAAATCCAAAGAATAAGTTGCAAGAGTATGCAGATTTTGAATACAATTAACATCTTTAATTTAGTAAATATATATTTAAAGCTTGGAATTCCACAGAGAATATATTTGGAACTGGTTTTTTTTTTTCTTTTTTTTATTGGTTGTTCAAGACATTACAAAGCTCTTGACATATCATATTTCATACATTAGATTCAAGTGGGTTATGAACTCCCATTTTTACCCCAAATACAGATTGCAGACTCACATCGGTTACACATCCACATTTTTACATAATGCCCTATTAGTAACTGTTGTATTCTGTTACCTTTCCTGTCTTCTACTATCCTCCCTCCCCTCCCATCTTCTCTCTCTACCCCATCTACTGTAATTCATTTCTCCTTGTTTATTTTCCCATTCCCCTGACAACCTCTTATATGTAATTTTGTATAACAATGAGGGTCTCCCTCCATTTCCATGCAATTTCCCTTTTCTCTCCCTTTCCCTCCCACCTCATGTCTCTGTTTAATGTTAATCTTTTCTTCCTACTCTTCCTCCCTGCTCTGTTCATAGTTGCTCTCATCATATCAAAGAAGACATTTGGTATTTGTTTTTTAGGGATTGGCTAGCTTCACTAAGCATAATCTGCTCTAGTGCCATCCATTTCCCTGCAAATTCCATGATTTTGTCATTTTTTAGTGCTGCATAATACTCCATGGTGTATAAATGCCACATTTTTTTTTATCCATTCATCTATTGAAGGGCATCTGGATTGGTTCCACAGTCTAGCAATTGTGAATTGTGCTGCTATGAACATAGATGTGGCAGTATCCCTGTAGTACGCTCTTTTAAGGTCTTCAGGGAATAGTCCGAGAAGGGCAATAGCAGGGTCAAATGGTGGTTCCATTTTTTTAAGGAAAAAGTAGAACATGATAAAGTATTCTGGCAGTGTAAGAGTTAACAGTGAAATGTTTCCTTCTTACCCAGACTTTCAGATGCTAGTCCTTGGTCTTATTTCCAAGGACAACCATTGATAGAGATTTCTTATCCATTTTCTAAAAGTATTCTATACATCTAGAAGCTTTTATGCAACTGTGTATTTATCCTCTGCTTCTTTATTTTGTACAAAAATGACATGCTCTACACACTGGTCCTTCCTTTGCCCTTCATTTTAAAAGTTTTTTATCTTGGGGTAATTATAGACTTGTTGAAGTGTTGTAAAGATAATAGAGAACATCTCCCGTATGCTTTTGGTTTGGGGTTTTTGGGATACTGGGGTTTGAACCCAGATTCTTATGCATGCTAAGCATGTACTCTGCCATGAGCTATACCCGCAGCCTTCCCATATACTCTTTGTCCAGCTTCCCCTGATGTTAACATCTTAATTAACCACAGTATAGTGATCAAAGCCAGTGTTAATTTCATTGGCCTAATACTATTAACTACAAGTATTATTATTATAACGTTATTGTAAATTGTGTCCTTTTTCTGTTTCAGGACCCAAGCCAGGATGCCACATTACATTTAGTTGTCATACTCCTTAACCTCCTTTGGGCAGTGATGGTTTCTCATTCTTTCTTCTTCATGATCTTGATTAGATTGAGATTATAGAATTGGGAGAAGAGTAGCAAATATGTGGTCATCATCACCTCACATCGGGAGTACATGATATCATTATGTTACGAATGATTTCAACCTTGACACCTTGGCTACGTCTCTATATTGTATTTGTTAGAAGCAGAATAACCAAGTTCAGCCCATACTCGAGGGTCAGGAAATGAAGCTCCTCCTCTTTTTATGGGGAAGAGTAGCAAAGAATTTGTAAACCACTGCTCTTTTTTGTTCAACATTATTGCAATTGCATTTTTGTTTTCATGGTAGAAGATCATAAAGCCTGTTTGAATTTCCTTTCTGTAATACTATAGACTTTGACTTTGTTAGACCCAAAAATGATCCCTTCTTTTCCTCCTCCCCTCCAGATGACAGCGTGCTTCACCTGACTTTCTACTACCTCATGAACCTCAACATCATGACAGTGAAAGCCAAAGTAACAACTGCCACAGAGCTGATCACCCCCATCAGTGCAGGGTATGAGGCAGTCACTATGGGTATGGGGTGTGAGATGGGGTGTAATGACAGCCTGGAGGCTACTCTTGATTTCTCCCTCAGGCCCTAAGGAGCCCACTGCCACTTTGTTTTCTGTTGTCCTGTCCCTGTGGCTTAGGAGTCCTGGCACCTCATTGGGTTTTAGAAATGTTCTCTGACTTGTATTAGTGAAGTCCTCTTACTACACAGCAGATGATAAATCCAGCAGCATATATGCAAATTGAGTGAGTAGGGCAGAGCCACCAAACTCTTGAAACCAGTGGAAAGCATATGAATACAAAAATGAGATTTGACAGACATAACAAGGTTGACAAATGAAGCCATTCTTTCTCTTTCTGTCCCAAGGTGCTGGGATTTTTGCTCTCCATCTCACTCAGTCCCCAGGTTTGTCCTTACCTGGGTGGTGGGTGGAGGACTGAAGCATCCCAGTGGAGATTTCGAGGAGGGTAAGCAGAGGCATGAGAATGACCGCCATAGCATCCCCAGGACTCACCTGACCTTGTCAGTCTCGCTCTGCAGCCAGGTGTAGGAAAAAGGGAGGACAAAGAGGGCCAGCCTGGGGGTGGACTAGCTTCCACTGAAAAAGAATACCACCTCAGCTTAGTACTCCTGGCCCTGCCCAGATCAGGGGGGCACAGGTTTGGCACTTGGTAGAGTGGGGCTCTTCCCACCCCTTCTCATTCTGCTTGACAATAGAGTGACTCCTTTATTATTTGTTTGTATATGCATTTAATTTTATTCTTTTCAGGTGTCTCCTTTAGTCCCCTTTTGGCACCAGTATTCTCTACATTAAGAGTGCTGTAGAGGGGCTGGGATTGTGGCTCAGTGGCAGAGCACTTGCCTCGTACATGTGATGCACTTGGTTTGCAGCACATAAAAATAAATAAAATACAGATTTTAAAAAAATAGAGTGTTGTAGGGCTGGGCACGGTAGTGCATTCCTATAATCCCAGCGACTCAGGAGCCTGAGGCAGGAGGATTGCAAGTTCAAAGATAGCCCCAGCAACTTAGTAAGACCCTGTCTCAAAAAATAAAAAGGGCTGGGGCTGTAGTTCAGTGGTTAAGTGCCCCTGGGTTCAATCCCTGGTACCAAAAAAAAAAAAAAAAGTGCTTGATTACTAGGGGACACTGGATGAAATTTACCCTGTTCCCAGCAGAGGGAGCCCAGGACTTGCTTCTGAGTGCCCAGTTACACTGCTCAGCCAGGGCTCTTGGTTTAGTGAGTAACTCTAGTGCTCTCTGTATGGGATGAAGCTTTTTTAGTATGTGGAACTGGAGATTTAACCCAGGGGCATTCTACCATTGAGCTATATCCCCAGCATTTTTTATTTTTAGCTTGAGACAGGGTCTCACTAAGTTGCTGAAACTGGCCTCAAACTCCTGCCTTAGCCTCCCCAGTCGTTGGGGTTACAGGTATGTCACCATTGTTCTCTCTCTCTCTCTTTTTTTTTGGGGGGGGGTGGGGGTGGGGGTGGATGGGAACCGAGGATTGAACTCAGGGGCACTCAACCACTGAGCCACATCTCCAACCCTATTTTGCATTTTATTTAGAGACAGGGTCTCACTGAGTTGCTTAGCGCCTTGCTTTTGCTGAGGCTGATTTTGAACTTGAAATTCTGCAGTCTCAGCCTCTCAAGCCACTAGAATTACAGGCATGCACTACTGCACCCAGCTCACTATTGCTGTCTTGTTAGGAGAAGTCTGCTTGATTTATGCTAATGACAGGGCTGCTGTCTGGCTTAATTTAATGCTTTATACCAGTTCCTCAGTAAGCTGTATGTCTAACCTCAAAGTCTTATTTCCTCACTCTGTTCATTAATTGTAATATCCCCTCCACTAGGGCCCTAATGAAGAGGCAGGTCATGTGTTTAGCATAGATGAAGCATTTGGTAAATGACAGCTGGTTTCTCATTATCCACTCTTTCTTCTTTTTCTTTTCTGTTTTTGTTGTTGTTGTTGTTGTTGATGATGATGATGTTTTGGATGTTGGGGATTGAACTCGGGGCCTCCTGTGTGCTAAGCATTGACTCTACTACTAAGCTACAACCCCAGCCCTATTAAACTTTTCTTAATCATTTTTACTTTTCTAAGGTTTTTTATTTTCATTTTATTTTTTGGTACCAGGAGTTGAACCCAGGGGTACTTAACCACCTAGCCACACCCTAGCCCCACCACCCTTTTTTTTAATGAGAGAGAGAAAGAGAATTTTAATATTTATTTTTTAGTTTTCGGCAGACACAGCATCTTTGTTTGTATGTGGTGTTGAGGATCGAACCTGGGCTGCACACATGCCAGGCAAGCACACTACCGCTTGAGCCACATCCCCAGCCCCCCCAGCCCCCCCAGCCCTTTTTTATATTTTAATAGAAACAGGGTTTCACTGAGTTGCTTAGAGCCTCACTACAATGCTGAGGCTGGGTTTGCACTCATGATCCTCTGGCCTCAGCCTCCCAAGTTTCTGGGATTATAGGCATGTGCCACCACACCGACTTTCTAAGGTTTTTTTTGTTTTGTTTTGTTTTGTTTTTTGGTAGTTGTAGATGGACAAAATGCCTTTATCTTTTTAAAAATATTTTTTAGATGTTGAGATGTTGCTGGACCTTTATTATTTATTTATTTAAATGTGGTGCTGAGAATCAAACCCAGTACCTCACACATGCTAGGCAAGCATTCTACCACTGAGCCAAAACCCAGCCCTTTTATTTGTTTATTTTTATGTGATGCTAAGTTTTGAACCCAGTACCTCGTGCATGCTAGGCAAGTGCTCTGCCACTGAGCTACAGCCCCAGCCCCTTTCTAAGGTTTTTTAATCCCTTTTCATCAAAATTATACAATAGCCTGGCACAGTGGCATTTACTTATAATTCCAGTGACTCAGGAGGCTAAGGCAGGAGGATTGTAAGTTTGAGAGTAGCCTGAACAACTTAGTAAGACTGTGTTTAAAAAAGGCTGAAGTTGTAACTCAGTGGTAGAGCACCCTTGAATTCAATCTCTAGTACTGTTAAAAAAAAAAAAAAAAAAAAAACTGTAAAAAAAAACCTTGTTGTTGCAGACATGGTGGTTCATATCTATGATCCAAGCTACTCAGGAGACTGAAACAGGAGGATTGCAGATTCAAAGCCAGCTCGGGAAATTTAGACACGCTCTCAAAATAACATAAAAAAGGTTAGGTGTGTTGCTCAGTGGTAGAGCACATATGTGATGTTTGAGGACCCAGGTTTAAAACTTTTTGTCATGTACTTTATCTGTTTTCTTTTATTAGGGTTGATTCAATCTGGCTAAAAGACTGAAAAACTTAGCTGGGTGCAGTGGTGCATGCCTGTAAGACCAGCAGCTTAGGAGGCTGAGGCAGGAGGATAGCAAATTATAGCCAGCCTTAGCAATTTAGTGAGGCCCTAAGCAACTTGGCAAGCCCCTATCTCAATAAAAAAGGATTAGAGATGTGGCTCAGTGGTTAAGCACCCCTGGGTTCAATTCCCAATACCCCTCAAAAAATGACTAAAAGATGGGGCTGGGGTTGTAGCTCAGTGGTAGCTTGCTAGCTTAGCATGTGTGACATGCTGGAAGACTGAAAGACCGAAAAACTTAAGTTTTCTGGCCAGTTCTCTGTGTGAGACAGAGAAAAGGGCAGAGGCCCAGGGGCAGCAGAGAGACTCTGAGACAGAACAGGGAAGAGCCAGCAGTTATCACTGTCCTAATGTTAAGTTCCTAAAGGCATTCCTGTGACTCAGTAGCACGTTTTTCATGTCCTGATGAGTAGCTCCTGATGCTCTCCTTAGAAAGATGAAGGAGAACCCCTGTTGGTTCAAGAAAACAATGGCTTTGTTGTCCTTTGTGATAAAAATTACTACATTATCCCCGCACCATCTCTTCTTGCTTGTCACATTTAATTACATGCTGTCTCCTAACCATCCTAGGTGGGTGGCAACAGTGAATCTGTCTTTCTCTGCTTATAGCATTGGGTCACCTTGTCTCTAGCACTTGTAATGTTATATTTTTCTAGAATTATAAAGGAGGGCTTTTTCTGTGATTATCATGAGATTAAGTCAAAGCTCTATACTTTTCTCTTTGGAATGGAAAGGGATGTATTGTGCTTTGTGAAAATAATATTTATTGGGAAGGGAGTATGCTGGGAAATTGGATAACAGGTCCAAAATAGGAGGAATAAGTTCTAATGTTCTACAGCATAGTAGAATGATAACTTACTGTACGTTATGAAGGACTAAAGAACTAGAAGAGAGGAGCTTGAGCGTTCCCAACATAAAGAAATGATAAATATTTCAGGAGATAGAAATGCTAAGTACCCTGATTTGATCATTACACATTGTATGTATATATCAAATTATCACACTGAACACCATGAATACATGCAGTTTATATAAATAAAAATGTAGGTCTAGGATGTAGCTCAGTGTTAGAATAATTGCCTGACATGAGTGAAGCCTTGGGTGCTCACAAAAAACAAGCAGAAAACCTAACTTCACATGTAATCAAAATAAATTATTACTATAATTATTGCTAGCGTGCGCAGGTTTGCTCCTCCAGGGTAAGGCCCTGGCCACCATACAATTCTTGAAGTGAGGAGGTAGGGTTTTTTTGTTTTGGTTTGGTTTTTTTAGGGTTTGAACTCAGGGGCACTCAACCACTGAGCCACATCCCCGGCCCTATTTTCTATTTTATTTAAAGATAGAGTTGCTTAGCACCTCGCTTTTGCTGAGACTAGCTTTGAACTTGGGCTCCTCCTGCCTCAGCCTCCTGAGCCACTAGGATTACAGGTATGCACCACTGTGCCTGGTGAAGGGGTAGGTTTTATAAAAGACTTGGTGATGGGCTGGGGATGTGGCTCAAGCGGTAGCGCGCTCGCCTGGCATGCGTGCGGCCCAGGTTCGATCCTCAGCACCACATACAAACAAAGATGTTATGTCCGCCAAAAACTAAAAAATAAATAGACTTGGTGATTAAAAATACTATTCTTAGCCAGGTGTGGTGGTATACTCCTGTAATCCTAGCAGCCTAGAAGGCTGAGGCAGGAGGATCATAGATTTGAAGCCAGCCTCACCTACTTTGTAAGACTTTAAGCAACCTAGTGAGACCCTGTCTCAAAAAAAAAAAAAAAAAGTTTAAAGAGCTGGGGATGTGGCTCAGTGGTTAAGTGCCCTTGAATTTAACCCCTGGTACCCCCACAAAATATCTATATAAATTATTACTCCTTTTTATCAGACTGTGCAAACCCTGCTCCAGCACTTACCAGCAGTGTAAGCTTGGAGAAGCCATGTATTTCAAAACGGAAATAATATTTCTTCTTACCTCATATGGTTGTCACAATCCAGTAACTTCAGCACATAAAAGGTTTGGCCCATAGAAAGCACTCACCTTCAGATGCACAGGTCTACCTCAAGGCAAGATTCTGGCTGGCATTCTCACTGTGGCCTCTTCTCCCTTTTGCAGGGACTTGCTATCTCCTGACTCCGTCCTGAGCTGTTTGTATCCTGGAGATCATGGAAAGAAAACTCCGAATCCAGCCAATCAGTATCAGTTTGATAAAGTTGGGTGAGTCTGCTGCGTCTTGTTCTCTCCCAACCTCTATGCTTTTGAGTATCTCTGGTGGCTCAAGCCCAAGGTGGAGATTTGTTAGGGCCAGTGGCTACCCAGGGGACAAGGCAGACCCCAGGACAGGAGGCAGCACTTTTCTTGCTTTCAAGGCAAAGGAATGTCATAGAAAAGTTGAAAAGTATGTTATGATAAGAGCAGGGGTTGTAGCTTCCCATGATTGCTTAATATGCACAAGGCCCTCAGTTCAGTACCCGGTACCACAAAAACAAAAACTGAAAGAACACATATATAGCCAGGTTTGGTGGCTTACACCTGTAATCACAGCAACTTGGGAGGCCGAGGCAGGAGCATCACAAGTTCAATGCCAGTCTCAGCAATGTAGTGAGGCCTTAAGCAACTGAATGAGATCCTATCTCAAAATAAAAAAGGTGGGGCAGGGGTGGGCAACTGGGGTTGTAGCTCAGTGATAAGAATGCGTACCTCACATGTGTGAAGCACTGGGTTCCATCCTCAGCACCACATAAAAACAAAATAAATGTATTATGTCCATCTACAACTAAAAAAAAAAAATAGTTAAAAAAAACCAAACAAACAAAAAACAAAAGAGGGGGCTGGGGCTGTAGCTCAGTGGTAGAGTGCTTGCCTCGCATGCGTGAGGCCCTGGGTTCGATCCTCAGCACCACATAAAAATAAATAAGTAAAGATATTGTGTCCTTCTACAACTAAAAAAAATTCAAAAAAGGACTGAAGATGTGGCTGAATGGTTAAGAACCACTAGGTTTAATCCCCAGTACCATTTTTTGAAAAACCTAGCAACAACAACAAAAGGGGCTGGGGATGTGGCTCAAGCGGTAGCGTGCGACCTGGCATGCGTGCGGCCCAGGTTCGATCCTCAGCACCACATACAAACAAAGATGTTGTGTGCGCCGAAAACTAAAAAAAATAAAAATATATATTAAAATTCTCTCTCTCTCTCTCTCTCTCTCTCTCTCTCTCTAAAAAAAAAAAAAAAAAAAAAGTCCCAAAGACTTAGTTCATTAGAATGTTTCACATGTGTAATGAATGTGTACCAGGTGGGGCCTTCATGAAAAAAATCCATTTAAAAAAACAACAACAACAACAACAAAAACATTAAAAATACGTAGCATTTTTGTTTTGTTTTGGTTTTTCAGTGTGCTGGGGGATCACACTCAAGTCCTTACACATGCTAACAAGTATTCTGCCACTGAGCCATACCCCCAGCCCATATGTAACATTTTCTTTTTTTTTTCATGGTGCTGGGGATTGAACCCAGGACCTTGCACATACTAGGTAAACATTCTACCACTGAGCCAAATCCCCAGCCCCAGCATTTTATAAATTGGTAGGCCAATGAAGAGATCAGTGCACCCTTTGCCTTTTTGGTTTTTATTTGCTTTTGACTTGGGGCTGCAGGGGAGAAAAGAAGAAAGCAATTGTGGGAGAGATGAAATTCCCAGTAAGGACCTGATGAAGTGAAGTGGCTTTGTGGGCTGGTTGAGTCTGTGAACCCTCCTGTCTATAGGACATGGGAGGATGGGAGAAGGCTGTATCCAGGGACTACAACAGACATTATTTAAATAATCTTATTGTGTGTTCTTTTCTGTAGCATCCTGACTTTGAGAGACTATGTACTTGATTTGGGTCACCCCTATTTGTGGGTACAGAAGCTGGGTGGCCTTCACTTCCCCAAAGAGCAGCCCCAGGTATGTACACTAACCCTGTCTCTTTGGACAAAGGGCTCTATGTCTCCTCTCCTGTATAGATTCCAGAAAGGCTTCTGGTGGCCTTTGTGGGCTTATTTTAGCAGAATGTCTTTATTTGGGACTGTGATCTGTTCTCTGTCCATCCACTCAGTACACTCAAATGTCTGGGGCTATGAGTATTAATGTTCCTTTTGCCTTCTCTGTAAGCCTAGTGGCTTTCTAGACCAAGGTAACTTGGATTCTTCCTCTGGGTGCAACATGGCTTCAGGTTCTGCCACCCTCAGTTTTGTGTGCAAGGATGCCAAAAATGAGGTATGAACAAAATCCCAGAGGACCAGGCACCTTAGCAGAAGCCTGCTTTTTCTCAGGAGCTGGCCACAGTCTCTTGAGAACCCAGCAACTTATGTTGTTCCTGCGAGGACTCAATGTGTGGCCATTCATAGTGGGTAAACCCTGCCATTCCTAAGTGGCATGCACCTTAGGGCATGGATGATTCAGGCTGTTCAGGCTGGCAAATCCCTGGAGGAAGTGGGGGAGCTGTCAGGTATGTGCCTCTCATTGTCATTCACAGCACACGGTGATCGCTGACCACTCACTGAGTGCCAGCCACATGGAAACCACGATGAAACTGCTGAAGACCAGGGTACAGTCCCGTTTGGCCCTCCACAAACAGTTTGCATCCCTGGGTAAGTCACTGTTGGCTGGGATTTAACAGCCACTCAGACAACACAGGACAAAAATGACAAGCTTTTCCTAATTCTAATCAAAGAGACATGGATTTATGGCTTTACTGAGCAGGGATGTTGTCAGGGCCATTGGGGAGAGCTGCAGACCCATCCAGGCAGAGTTCTGAGCTCCCTGCAGAATCATGAGGGCTGTCCTGCCTTCTCAGAAGAGGCCCCAAACCTTTGGGTGTCACAAGTTCATGGGCTGATCAGGGCAGCTCATCCTAGATCCATTCATCACAGATAATGATGTGATCTGACAAGTATTTAATGAGAATCTGGTTCATGCCAGGTGCCAAGCATAATGAAGGGGAAAGAACAGTAGAGCCCCTGCCTTCATGGTGCTCACATGCAGCTCATTTGAATACCGTTGTACTGTGGATCTACACCCTCATCTCTTTTTCAAGACCTACTGATCTGATACTCCCTAGGGTAGTATGAGTCCTTGTGTTTTCTCCTAGGCTCTTAGGTGATTCTGATGAACTTCTGACCTAGGTAGTAGCCATCTGAGGCTTTTAATTTATTCATTTGGTAAATACTTAACTGGTTTACAGAGTGTACAGCACTTGCAGGGTGGGAGTGTCAGATCTTTCTGAGTCACTGTCAGGAAAAGCATTGTTTTTCCATAACCCATTAAGAGACCCCCACCTCCCAGGCTATTTCACTGGTTCCACATGGATCCTGTTCTCTGCAGGGCAGCATTGCCTGTCCATTAGGCCTTGCTCCCTATCAGCATTGCTGAATTTGTTTTGTCCCAAGGTTGAATGATTGTCATCCAGGACAGCATTTACTGTGTTGGCATATTTGCTTATTGAATTGCCAGCAGGAATTTACCCTGGAGCAGTTCTCCAGCTCTTCTCCCTTAGAGGAACTGACACAGAACACTTCACTGGCTTCCTCTGTCAAGGTCAGCTGTGAAAACGCAGCCCTCTCAGCTATTTGATCTAATTAACAGTCATTGCTGCAGAGGCCCAGAAACTAGTTCTGGCCTCAGGGTTTGTTTTGCTGGCCAACATTTGCATTAAGGATAAAGCACTGTGAATGCTGGTGCTGGGTCTGTGCATATGCATATAGTTCTGGGTGAAGGTCAGGTTGGTATGCCTGTGTCTCTTGAGCGCCAGGTGTACCTGGACAGATAGAGGGCCACCATAGCCCTCCAGAGAGCCCTGGACAGATGTTAGCTATGGTACATGATTTCCACACATGACATCACCTGTCTTGCTATCATTTAGAACATGGCATTGTGCCAGTTACCAGCGATTGCCAGTATCTCTTCCCTGCCAAGGTTGTGTCTCGCCTGGTGAAGTGGGTGACAATTGCTCATGAGGATTACATGGTAAGTGGAGGAGTGACAGGTCACAAATACTGATCATGTCACCTTTTAGCTCCTGCCCGTTCTAGAAGTGCATGGGGCTTAACTAGAGAAGACAACAACTGAGTCTGTCCATGGTGCTTATTCTAGGATCTGCATTTTACCAAAGACATTGTAGAGGCAGGACTGGCTGAGGACACCAATCTCTACTATATGGCGCTTGTTGAAAGGGGCACAGGTAGGTGATTTCTCTGCTCTTGACAATGGTTCTAGATAAGGGGAGCCACCAAGAATCAAACATGCCTGGGGGTGGCCTAAAGGAAGCAAAAGATCCTGGAATCCTGCAGGCAGAGACTTAGCAAATAGTGATTGTGAGAGCTTCTCTCAGCAAGCACTTGTTCTATAATGCATTCACATCTACCTTTTATCTCATTTAGTCCTCACGATAGTCTTGGGGATGATAGGATCTTTCCCATTTTATAGGTCACCTGGGATGACCTCAAAGCCTGAGCCCTCCACCCTTTGCTTAACCACTGTCAAGCATCAGACCCCCATCCTCTCCTCAGAAGGGCAGAGGTGTCACTCTCAGGTTATAAAGAGCAGGTCCGGGCTGGGATTGTGGCTCAGCAGTAGAGCGCTCACCTAGCACACGCGAGGCCCTGGGTTCGATCCTCAGCACCACGTAAAAATAAATAAATAAAACAAAGGTATTATGTCCAACTATAACAACAAAAAAAATATTAAAAAAAAAAAAAAAGCAAGTCCTAGGGGCTGGGGTTGTGACATAGCAGTAGAGTGCTCACCTAGCATGTGCAAGGCTCTGGGTTCAGTCTTCAGCACCACATAAAAATAAAATAAATAAACTAAAGGTATTGTGTCCAGCTACAACTAAAAAAATAAATAAATAAATAAAAAAGAGCAGGGCCCTGGATCCCCTTCCTTTTCTCCACTCCTGTATTCCTCTTGGAGGCATCAAAAGCTGTGATTCCTCACACCTCTTCCAGCATCTGGCTCTGAGGCTTCCTGCTGGAGATACTCAGATCCTGTGCTCAAGGAATTTGTCTCACCCCAGCCTCAGCAAGCCTGGCCCTGTTCACAAGAACTCACTTCCTAGGTTTGCTGCTATAATCACCAAGCTATAGAAGTTGTTTTTAGTTCTGTATTAGTCTGTTTGGGGACTCTGTGACAAAATTCCTAAGGCTGGATACTTTATAAAGAAGAGAGATTTTTTTAGCTCACATTTTTGTAGGCTGAGATTCCAAGATTAGGTGGCCCATCTGTTTGATCTCTGGTAAGGACTTAATATTATCAATGGTATCACAAGGACAGGAGCATTTGTGGAAGAGAGCTCATGGTGAAACAGGAAGTCAGAGAGATGGATGGACCAGGCTTGCTCCTTTTATAGCACCTTATATGGGAACTAACCAGAATCCCACCAGAACTATGTTAATCCCTTCTGAGGGCAGTGTCCAACTCCAAGACCTAATCATCTCCCATTACGCCTGCCTCTCAAAGGTTCTACCCCATCTCAACACTGTCACACAGGGAACCAACCTTCTAGCACATAAACCTTCAGGGCACACACTCAAACCATATGCAAATCACAGCAAGTTCTAAGACAGTGCCCATAGGTAGAGAGGATAAATGTCATCCTGTTGAAAAAGACAAAGGCTGTCACCAGAGGAAAAATGAATATAGTTAGAAATACAGATATTTTGTTTAAAAATTATGGGTGCAACTCTGACATTAGGCAGTTCTGGTTCAACTCAGCATTACTGCTTTGCAGCTCTTTGGTGGTGAGGTAGTTTCTGTCAGCCCCAGTTGCCACATAATAAACTGTATATCAGGATTATTGTACCCATCTCATAGAATCATAGTTAGGATGGAATAAAATGTGTTTAGTGCCTGGAATACAGTAAGGACTCAACAAATGTTGGCTGTTTAAAAGAATTTCAGGGCTGGGGGCATAGCTCTGTGATAGAGTGCTTACCTAGCATAAGCCCTGAGTTCAGTCCCAGAACTGGAGAAAGGACAAGAGAAAAGAAAGAATTTTATATAACAAAATATAAAAAACAAAAGAAAGAGAATAGACAAAATGTTTTATATAACTGCTGGTATTATATAACAATATTATTATTTTTTATTTTTTTAATTGTAGTTAGACCTTTATTTTATTTTTATTTATATGTGTGCTGAGGATCAAACCCAGGGCTTCCCAGGTGTTAGGTGAGCACTCTACCACTGAGCCACAATCCCAGCCCCTATAACAATATTGTTGAAAAGAAAAAAAAACAATAGAATAAGTTTCATATGAAAAATCCTCAACAACTTAGGTGAGATCCTGTCTCAAAATAAAAAGGGCTAGGGGGCCTGGCATGGTGATGCACACTAATCCCAGCCACTTGGAAGACTGACAGGACCATCAAAAACTTGAAGCCAGCCTCAGCAATTTAGACCCTCAGTAAGGCCCTAAGCAATTTAGACCCTGTCTCCAAAGAAAAAATAAAAAGGGCTGGGGATGAAGCTCAGTGGTAAAATGGCACTGGGTTCATTTCCCAAAACAAAACACAACACCACACCTTAACCTGGCATATGAAGAAATAACAATAAAAATTCTCTCAGAATGGCAAATTGAGCCTATGGGTAAACCCAAGGTAGGCCAGATGTTGGAGGGTTCATAGCTCTGTGGCACACCAAGTAGAACAAAGTCCTTGAAGGGACCAGAGTTACCAGACCTCACATTCTGCAATTCCACTTAGGAGATTCTAGAACAATTAGTGCCAGAGTGTACTCTACAGCACTTGGATTAATAGGAGACATCTGAGCTGACCTTGGGTACTGTGGGAAGGCTGCCATACTGGGAAACTGAGTGGTAGAACTAATTCTCCTCTCCTCTCTTCCCAGCCAAACTCCAGGCTGCTGTGGTGTTGAACCCTGGCTACTCTTCCATCCCACCCATTTTCCAGCTCTGTCTGAACTGGAAAGGGGAGAAAACCAACAGCAATGATGACAACATTCGGGTGAGGCCCATGGGGTGAGGGTAGGAGGTGAGGGGTGACAGGAGAAACAAGAAAAGCCTTGTGGAGAGGTGGGCAATCACAACCTGTCTCAGCTGAGGTCATGGGCACTAAGTATGCCAAAGCCTATAATAAGAGAAGGCTTAGGCTCATCTCACTTGCTCACCTACCTTGGTGCTCAGGGTTTCCCCTTTTATAAAATAGGAATGCTTGCCTTGAAAATTTGTTGTTTTGGACTTCTGTGAAGACATGAGTAAACTCAGAAGCATTACAGAAGCTCTGGAATGAGAAACTGATGAAATCACTCTGTTTAATTAGGGTTACACCTGCTGATATGACTTGGTAGAACCCTTATTGCTATAAAGGATGTCTTTAATACTAGTACCTTCTGACTTGAGTATTGTCTCAAGATTCTTTCTCTCCATACATGTGTTCCTGGCTGTGGGTATTTGAGGCAGGGAAAGTCATGGGTCAGGATCAGGAAAACCTTATTGTATAGAGGAAAAGGAGGCATCAGTAGGAGGCAGTCTGGCTTTATCTGCAGGCGTAGCTCGTGTTGAGGCACAGCCACAGTTCCTGTGGCACCCTCACACTCACCCTGGGACAAAAGGCTGGCCAATGCAGTGAGCCACCCTCAGGAAGGTAGTGCTAAGGTGCTGGCTTTCCCACCCACACAGGCCATGGAGAGCGAGGTCAATGTGTGCTACAAGGAGCTGTGCGGTCACCGGCCCAGCCACCAGCTCTTAACCAACCAACTGCAGCGGCTGTGCGTGTTGTTGGATGTCTACCTGGAGACAGAGAGTCACGATGACAGTGTGGAGGGGCCCAAGGAATTTCCTCAGGAGAAGATGTGTTTGCGGCTTTTCAGGTGAGGGAGGGCCCGGGCCTCAACCTTCTGGTGACCTCTTGAAGGGAGATGGAGCAGAGATCTGAGTCTTGCAGGAGACCAATTCTCTCAGGGCCAGACATGAAGGGTATGTGCTTTTTGAGGTGCGTTTACCTCTGTTCAGAGCAGAAATTAAAATCCTACTGCCAGATTTCCTGGGGGAGAGCTATGCCCTCCTTCCTGAGTCCTGCAGCCTGATTCACCTGTTCTCCATGAACAGCCAACCAAGGAAACAGTGCCAGGCCACAAACCAAGAGGATGTGGCTAAACTTCCAGAACTTTCTATGGAAAAACAGTAGGTTCTGTTTGCTTTTAACTATCTGAATAAGTATTTTAAGCAATGTGCACGTCATAGTCCCCGGGTAGTCTTCTAGAGTGCTCCCTGTCTGGAGATTCTGGTTGTGCGTAGTCAGCAGCACAGAGGAACCAGCTCCCAAGTGAGACAGATGAGTGCAGAGACCACAGAAGAGTCATTGCAACTACTCAGCCCTGAGCCTCTTTCCCTACGGCTGAAGTGGTAAAAGCATATCTTTCTAGCTCATTGTGAATCCAAGATGATTCATGTAGTTTCCAGGTAGTTCCTGGCATAAAACAGCTCCTCAGAATATGCCAGCAGATCCTAGTACCTTACCTTGATGTTTAGTATCTGGGCTCATGTCAGTTCTAGCTGTTTTTCCTTTCTCTTTGGCATTAATTTGTTTTCTTTTCATCCATTAATTCCTGTTTTTATACATTTTAAAACTGAAGTTATTGCTCAGGCCTCCTTTCCAAGTGGAGTTCGAGCTAACTCTTTCTAGTTGGGCCACCCTTCTTGTCCCTGTCAGTTTGAATGGTGCTATACCTTGCCCTCACCTTGTTCTCAGATGCAGTTCCATCCCCAGGAAGCAGTCCCAGCACCTCCACTGGGTTGGTTTATTGTGTTAACTAATAATAAACTCCCATGTGGCTGCAGGGAGGCAAAGCTGGTGACTCTTGTAGAATCTTCTAGGATCTGCTATCCCTTATGGGTCAGTGTGAGACCTCAGCTCTTCCCACCCTCCCAGCTCACTGTAGCACATTTCCAGGGTAGGAGCCCCCATATGCCCTGTGCTTATTTCCTCTTCTCAGATCTCTCCCAAAAGACCCATTTCCTGAAGTGTTAACTCCTCTGTCTACACTGTGGAAAGGTGCTGCTTTGATGACTCAGATCTAATTAACTCCATGACTGGCAGATGAGAGATGTGAAGCTTTTGGCCCAGAGTCCAGATGATCACTGGGATTGGGACTGAACCAAGGGACCAAGTTCAGAGTGCTGGTGTGAGCAGCAGGAGACCTAAGATGCAACTTAGCCCGTGGCCAGGGACTGCCAAGCTAAGGCTTCTCCATCAGCACTGTACCTAAACCTGGTGACTCTTGTGCTTTTATAGTGTTGGGAGACAAGTGATGTCATAGATGTGAGCCAGGACTCCAGTGCCAGAAAGAGGCTCTGGAAAGTTCAAATTCCAGCTTCTGACTGTGTGATTAGGCTAAGCTTATGCTTAACCCCTCAGAGCTTTAGTTTCTTCATCTGTAACAGCACCTGCCTCGGGTGTTACTGGGAGGATGAAATTAAATGAGATGGAGTGTGTTAAGTGCCAAGCACTGCAAGCTGAGTACACCCTCAGCCACTGGTGGTGGAATAAAAATCTTTCTCCCCTCTTTATAATCCCTGCCACACATTCGTACACGCACATGCACACAAACAAGACACAGGACATCACCTTTGGTTACCATTGAATTTCAATCATAGACAGACAGAAATGGGGAAGGAGTCTTTTATTGCTGGGCATCCACTGCTTGTGGAGTTGTGAGGAAGAGGCCCCATGTGAAGTTTTGTTAGGGCACCCGGAATTACAGCTGAAGCACCTACATTTCACAGGATCAAGGCTTTGGATTCAGGTCCTGCCCTGCCCAGCCATGACTCAGCCTTCCTGGGGCAAACAGGCTTGGCATCAGACCTGTTATCAAATTTTGGCTCTGTTTCTTCCTGGCCATACAGTGTTAACAGATAATTTAACCCTCGCCCCCCCCCGAACCTGTTTCTTCATCTGTAAAATTTGTACAATGATAGAAGTGGCACCTAAGAGGTAGTAAGTATAAACCCATAGCTCTTGGCAGATAGTGCAGATCTTTTTTTGGTACCACGGATTGAACTCAGGGGCACTCAACTGCTGAGCCACATCCCCTGCCCTGTTTTGTAAGAGACAAGATCTTACTGAGTTGCTTAGGGCTTCATTTTTGCTGAGGATGGCTTTGAACTCGTGATCTTCCTGCTTCAGCCTCCCAAACTGCTGGGATTACAGGTGTGCGCCACCGAACGCCGTAGTGCAGATTCTTTTTAGTCCCAGACTCTTGTTTGCATGGGAATCTCCCTACAAGGAATATTTAATTTTTTTCTTTACATGATGTAAATTATAGAAGCAAAGCATGTTTGTTTATATATATATATAAACAATAATAATCGGGTTGGGGATGTGGCTCAAGCGGTAGCGCGCTCACCTGGCATGCGTGTGGCCCGGGTTTGATCCTCAGCACCACATACAAACAAAGATGTTGTGTCCACCGAAAACTAAAAAATAAATATTAAAAAAAAATTTCTCTCTCTCTCTCTCTCTCTCTTAAAAAAAAAAATAATAATAATCTAAAAAGTGAGGGTGCCCAATCCCTGTCCCTCAGTGCCCATCTTCTTGAGGGCCCTTCCAGGTTTTGTTTACACATTTGCAAGCACATAGGGACTTTTTACAAAAATAGTGTCACACCTTATTGTATTACAGTCTGTTTTTCTCACAATGTCCTGTGTCATATATCTCTGTCCCCCTTTCTTTTTTTCTAACAGCTACATGATATTCCCTCTGTGAGTGAACTGTAACTTATCAGTCTGGGAGGCATGGTATTAACTGCTTTTCCTTCTCCTATTTCTCTAGAGGTCCAAGCAGGATGAAGCCGTTTAAATATAACCATCCTCAAGGATTCTTCAGCCATCGCTGACCTGCTACTCTGCCTGTTGCTGCCCGGAGTATTAGGCCTCTGCTTTCTGCTTTGGCTACATGTGGCTCTTGATAGTTTCTGGAGATACAAGGTTATTAAAGTGTCACCTGACCAAACAGCCTTTGTTTGTGCCTCCTTGAGGAGGTGGTTTTATGATTTGAGGGCAGCTGGGAGCCATGATACAGTGTGAAAGAGCGTTTTAAAAGGTGGCCAGGAAAAGCAAACAAGAGATTCTGACTCTGTGAAGAGATGCCATCTTCTAGTATGCACATACCTTTTTTGCGGGGAGGGGAGTCCCAAGGATTGAACTCAGGGGCACTCAACCACTGAGCCACATCCCCAGCCCTATTTTGTATTTTATTTAGAGACAGGGTCTCACTGAGTTGCTTAAGGCCTCGCCATTGCTGAGGCTGTCGTTGAACTTGCAATCCTCTTGTCTCAGCTGCCTGAGCTGCTGGGATTATAGGCATGTGTCACTGCGCCTGGCTTGGGGCAGAGCGTTTCTTATCTTCATATTTATTTTCCTAGGTCTCAGCTGTTAGGTGGAGAAGCCAAAGTCAGAGCCAAAAAGCACAAGCTCCTGTTCCTCCTGCTCCAGCTCTTCACTACTACTTTCATTATCCATGATGGCTGGATTCTCTCTGATGGGTACTTTAAATATTTGACAGTGCAGGGGCTGGGATTATGGCTCAGTGGTAGAGCACTCGCCTAGCACAGCAGGGACCCGGGTTCGATCCTCAGCACCACATAAACATAAAGGCATTGTGTTGTGTCCATCTACACCTAAAAAATAAATAATGAAAAAAAATGAAATAAATATTTGACAGTGCAGTATAAATAGAAGTCAAATACATCATACAACATAATTCTAAATCTTGCAAGATTTCATGAAGTCAGTGAGAGTGATGTTAGAGAATCATGTGCAGAGTTGCTGGCCAGTGAGACGATGGCAAAATGAGTCCAGATGACATTTGTGGAGAATCTTCATGTAAATAACATGATAAATGTCCCCCTAGATAATGATTTGATTCTTGGGATTAGGAGAAGTCCTGGGAAAATGTTTCTAAGCTTACCTCCTTCGTGATCCTCCATCAGAAGACAAAGTGAAGGATGACACAGAGTATTCTTGGATAGTTTTGTCAGAAAAATTATATCTGCCCTCCACCCACCCCCCAAAAAAATCAATACAGGAAAGGCCTATTAGGGCCCTTTGTTTTATATATGGAAACTGGAGCCCAGCCAGAGAGGAAAACGGTACCTTAAGTAGCCACCAAATGACCACCACTACCTGAGCCTCTCCTTCACCTTGGCCTGTCATAATTCCTTTGAGTGCCCAACACAGGTGCTTTCCTGCCCAAAGGCCCTCAAACTGCACCTGCATCACCTATCCTGGGAAATGAACCGAAGTGCACATTCCAAGCTCCACTCCCACTATTCTGACTCAGTTGACCTGAGATGGGCCAAGGAAGGATATTTTTAACAAGCTCCCCAGGTGCAGTGTGCCCTAGTCTTTTTTTGGAAGGCGCTGTACTTTCCTCCCTTATTTTTCCCTTATTCAATTCTCTGAGCAGCTCCCCTCTTCTGTCTTTTGCACCTGTTCTCCTGTCTTAGGAGCTCAGTGATAGGCCTCTTCCTCAGAAAATCTTAATCCTGGGATGTTCAGTGATCAGCTTAGCAGGCAGGAGAAACAGTCAATAAACCCACTTTTACTGAATGTGTTTATAATGGAGACCAAAGTTTGTTTATTGTTGTAAAAGGAAATTTTTTTTAATGTTTTAGTTGTAGATGGACACAATACCTTTATTTTTACGTGGTGCTGAGGATCAAATCCAGTGTCCCACACGTGTGAGGCAAGCATCCTATCACTGAGCTACAGCCCCAGCCCCGAAAGGAGAAAGTTTTACTGGGAATATCCCAAAAAATAAAATTTTGTCTCGAGCCTCTAGGCACTTCTTTCCTTCCCCATAGCAAAATCTTGTCTTTTTCCTGACCTACTTACCTGGGACTTTGTCCCTGCAGGCATCCTCTTGGTCTGGCCACCTTCAGTCCTTGTATCTCACTGCCTGTGCTGAATACGATTAAAATGGAACCTAAAAATAGTTTCTTTACTGGCTCCTGCATTGCAGCTTCCACTTCTGTTCTTGGCTGGAAGACGGCCAGTCTGACTCAGCACAAAAGCTTGCCTCCAAAGGAAATAGGGACTTGTGGGGACTAGGAGGAGGCTCTTTTTCCTAGGCAGGGCTCATTGCAGCCTGTCACCCTCCCAAGGAGATTTTTCTCTTTTAAAAGAAGCAGGCTGAACAAAAGAATCCCTTGGCTTTAAGAAGTAGTTCTTTTGTGTGTGTGTATCCAGGATTGAACTCAGGGGCACTCGACCACTGAGCCACATCCCCAGCCCTACACTATATTTTATTTAGAGACAGGGTCTCACTGAGTTATTTAGCACCTCACTTTTGCTGAGGTTGGCTTTGAACTCAAGATCCTCCTGCCTTAGCCTCCTGAGTGCTGGGATTACAAGTGTAAGCCATTGTGCCCTGCTAAGAAGGGTTTTAAAGCAAATGAGAAATCCAGGACAAAGACCCCTTTGAACTACTCAATTGAGCCATTCATGACAAGGGTGGGCAGATTGAGGAAAGGAGCCTAAAGGGAAGGGAGCACCTAGAATCTACTCAGTTGAAATTGTCCATGACATTTCTGTAGTTCCCCTGCTGGGGCACATTCCAAACTGCAGCCCCTCTTTACTTCAGGCTCAGTGTCCATCCAGGCTGGCACACTTACTGGGCCATATATTCATTTCAGCAACAGAAGTTGTACATTTCAATACACCCAGAGTAACACAGCTGTCAGGAGCTAACAGCTTGGTGTCCAACTGACTCATCTAGGTCCTCATTCCAACCTGAGCAGCTGCATAACCCTGGTTATTTGACTCACTTTAAGCCTTGGGGGTCCTCCCCTGCAACTGGAAGTAGCCACAAAACCTTTCTCACAGGTAGGTAGTATCAACTCTTGGTACCATAACCAGTATTTAGGATTGCTCAGCAGACAGGAGAGACTCATCCCTGCCCTCCAGGTTGGATGAGGAAGGCCTTTCGCACTGGATAGATACTTCCTTCCTCTGCCAAGGGATTCCGACTCTGGAAGCTTTGGTCCCTCCTTGCCAGCACATGGCCTATATTAGGGTCATATGGATGCTGTAACAAAACACCTCAAACTTGGTGAGATAACAGATTTATTCTCTTCAAATTCTGGAACACATATGTCCAAAATTAGATTCATTGGACTACAGTAAAAATCTGGTTCCTTCTGTAGGCTCTAGGGATGAATCTGTTTTCTGCTTTTCCAGCTTTTATAGGCCTTCTTGGCTTATAGCTTTTTTTTTTTTTTTTTTTTAAGAGAGAGTGAGAGAGAGGAGAGAGAGAGAATTTTTAACATTTATTTTTTAGTTCTCGGCAGACACAACATCTTTGTATGTGGTGCTGAGGATCAAACCCGGGCAGCACGCATGCCAGGCGAGCGCGCTACCGCTTGAGCCACATCCCCAGCCCTGGCTTGTAGCTTTTTGCTTCATCTGTGAAATACGTCACTCTAATCTGGGCATCCATTAGCATATCACCTCCTTTGGCTGATCCTCCAGCCCTTCTCTTACAAAGACCCTTTGGATGGCACTGGGTCTCCCCAGATAATCCAGGACCATCTCCACATCTTGAGACCCTTAACCTAATCATTTCTGCAAAGTCCCATATACCTTATGTGATAACATGCACATAGGTTTTGGAAATTACAACCTGGGGGCTGGGGATGTGGCTCAAGCAGTAGCGCACTCGCCTGGCATGTGTGCGGCCTGGGTTCAATCCTCAGCACCACATACAAAGATGTTGTGTCCGCCGAGAACTAAAAAATAAATATTAAAAGAAAAAAATCTCTCTCAAAAAAAAAAAGAAATTACAACCTGGATGTCTTTAGGGGACCATTATTTAGTCTACTACATGGCCTGAGAGTGAGGAGGTGTGGTTTCCCAAATAGAAAACAAAAGGATAATTAAAAAAAAGGAGATAGAGGCTACTAGCAAAAATCCACAGAGGTCCTAGAATAAAACATAACACATTTAATTACATAATAATTTGTGTGCTCTTTTTTTTTTTCTTCTTTTTGGTACCAGGGATTGAACTCAGCCACTGAGCCACATCCCTGTGTTGTATTTTTTTTAATTTGAAAATAAAAATTATTTATTTTGAGAAGTAGTTATCTTTCCATGATTTTGTCTCACTTTAAATCTATTGTTTTTACACGTATTCAAATTTTAACCCTAAGATATATTTTTCTAATTGTATAATTTTACCAATGATGATTTAAAATAATAGCAGCTACTTTGAAGAATTTTTTGTAAAGATAAGTTTTCATTTTAGAGGTATATTTAAAAAAAATGAGGAGAGAAAATTTCCAAACTTCTAGTGACCTTCATTTTTCGTCAATATGAAGGAAATTCTAAAATAATTTCAGATTATGATATTGCATTCTTAACATTCCCTGGGGGTCAGGGGGCATTAAATCTGTGAAAATTTAAACCTTTCCTTTTTAATTTTTTTTCCAACTTTAAATTCAAGGGATTTATTTAGATGAATACAATTTCTATAGTATAGAGCATGTTAAAAAGAAAGAAAAATGGGACTTGGACTGTGTTGTATTTTTTTGAGAGACAGGGTCTCTCTGAGTTGCCTAGCACCTCGCCATTGCTGAGGCTGGCTTTGAACTCTCGATCCTTCTGCCTCAGGGATTACAGGCATGTGCCACCTCATCCAGCTGTACTACTATTTAATATTTGTTTTCCCATTAGATTGTAGGCTTCAGAATGGGCAGAAACCCCACTTGTAAATTTTGTTTACCTCTAGAGCTCTCGGGCCTTACACAGGTTGGTGCACAAAGAAATCAATAAGTATTTCTTTTTTTTTTTCTTTGTGTTTTTTATTACTGGAGATAGAAACCAAGGGTGCTTTACCACTCAGCCACATCCTCCAGACCTTTTTATTATTTTTTATAATCATTCATGTACTACATAAAGCTGACATTTATATTTGACTATTGTTTTGCAAAAGTCATATCAACAACAAAAATACCTCCCTCCTCCCATATTTTCTTGGTAGAAGAAGGAAATAGACAAAATAAGCAGACAAACAAGAAGGATCATATGATGATCTCATTTCTCTGAAATGTCCAGAATAGGCAAAGGCATAGAGACAGAAAGTGGACTGATTAGAGACTGCAAGGGACGGGAGGAGAGGAAAACAGGGAATGACTGAGTGCTAATGGGTACTGGGTTTTCTTTTTGAGAAAATGACAAAAATATTTTGGAACAAAAAGTGATGGTCGCACAACATGGTGTATGTACTAAATGTTGTCACTCGTGGTAAATTTTGTTATGTGTATTTTGCCACAATAAAAAAGTTTCAGGGGCTGGGATTGTGGCTCAGTAGTAGACCGCTCGGGTAGTGCACAGGAGACGCTATGTTTGATCCTCAGCACCACACAAAATGAAATAAAGATATTATGTCCACCTACAACTAAAGAGAAAAATTTTTAAAAAATGTTTCAAAATAACCTATTGAGGTGAAATTCACATAACATAAAATTAATCATTCTGAAGTGAACAACTCAGTGACAATTTAGTCTGTTAGGAGATTAATAAGATAAAATGGCCATCATAAATCCTTTGCCTGTTTTTGGATTAAACTCTTTAAATATTCTAGATACTAGGCCCTTATCAGGTATATGACTTTTGAATGTTTTCTTCTATTCTGTAGGTCTTCGTTTTTATTTTTTAAATGTTTTGCAGAGGGGGATCAAAGTGGCCCTCCAGCATACTAGCCAAGCTCTCTACCATTGAGTTATGCTCTCATTCTCCTTTTCACTCTCTTAACAAAGTTTTTTGGTACACAAAATCTAAAACTTTTCATGAAGCTCAGTGTATCAATTTTCTAATCTGTTGCTCATGCTTTTGGTGCCATATCCAGGCTAGCCTCAAACTTATGATCATCCTGCCTTAGCCTCCTGACTTGTTGAGATTGGTATGTGCCACCATGCCCAGCTATGGTTGTGATTCTTTTTTTTTTTAATTTTTTTATTAGTTGCTGAAAACATTACAATGATCTTGACATATCATACATTTGATTCAAATGGGGTACATAATCTTATTTTTCCACGTGTACAGATTGCAGGATCACATTGGTTATACAGCCACGTTTATACATAGAGCCATACTAGTGTCTATTGTATTGTGCTGCCCTTCCTATCCCCCCTCCCCTCCCCTCCCCTCCCATCACCTCTTTCTACCCAATCTACTGTGACACGTTTTTCTCTCTTTTCTCTTCCCCCTCACACCATTTTATATGTAATTTTGCATAACCATGAGGGTCTCCTACCATCTTCCATGCAATTCCCCTTCTCTCTCCCATTCCCACGCACCTCTCATCCCTATTTAATGGTAATCTTCTTCTCATGCTCTTCCTCCCTGCTCTGTTTTGAGTCGCCCCCTTATTGATCCATCAAGAGTTAACTATTTTATTGCTGAGTAATATTCCATTGTGTAAATGGATGGAGTTTGAGAAGATAGAATGCTAAGTGAAGTTAGCCAATCCCAAAAAAACAAATGCTGAATGTTTTCTCAGATGTAAGGATGCTGACTCATAGTGGAGTAGGGAGGGGGAGCATGGGAGGAATAGACAAAATCTAGATAGGGCAGAGGAGTGGGAGGAAAGGGAGGGGGCGTGGGGTTAGAAATGATGGAATGTGGTGGACATTATTATCCAAAGTACATGTATGAAGACACAAATTCTTGTGAATATACTTTGTATACATCCAGAGATATGAAAAATTGTGCTCTATATGTGTAATAAGAATTGTAATGCATTCCACTGTCACATATAAATAAAAGAAATTAATTAAAAGTTAACTTTTTATATGGTGTGAGGTAGGGGGCCAACTTCATTTTATGTATATGAATATCCAGTTGTCTCAGCATCATCTGATGAAGTGAGACTATTCTTTCCCCCATCAAATTGTCTAGGCACCCTTGTCAGAAATTAATCGCACATGTCTATGATCTCAGCAGGATCACAAGTTTAAGGCCAGCCTCAGCAACTTTGTGAGGCCCTAAGCAATTTAATGAGACCCTGTCTCAAAATTTAAAAAAAAGATGCCACGGATGTAGCTCAGTTGTAAAGTGCTCCTAGGTTCAATTGACTACAGATGAATAGGTTTATCTCTGGACTCCCAGTTCTATTCCTTTGGTCTATATGTCTATCCTTATGTCAGTACCACAATGTTTTGATTACTGTGGATTTGTAGTATATTTTAGGAAAGTAAAATTAGTAAGTATGGTTGTTCCAATTGTGTTATTCTTTTTCACTTTGTTTTGGTAATTCAGGGTAACTGGTAAGTTTGGTAATTTCCATATAAATTTGAAAATGAGCTTTTCCATTATTGGAGGAAAAAAGCCATGGGAATTTTGTTAGGGGTTACAGTAAATACGCAAATCACCTTCAGCAGTATTGCCATCTAAACACTATGAAGTCTTCCAACCCATAAATATGGATGTCTTTTTATTTACTTATCTATCTATCTATCTATCTATCTATCTATTTTCCTTTTTTGTACTGGGAATTGAACCTAGGGGCCTTTACCACTGAACTTCATCCCCAGTCCTTTTTATCATGCCTCAGTCTCCTGAGTCACTGGGATTACAGGTATGTATCACTGCACCCTAATTTTTTTTTTAATTCTTTAATGTCTCTGAATAAAACTGAAAACAAGGAGTCTTTTGCCTCCTTTGTTAAATTTATTCCTAGTTTTGGGGCTGGGGTTGTGACTCAGTGGTAGAGCACTTGCCTTCCATGTGTGAGGCACTGGATTCAATTCTCAGCACTGTGTATAAATAAATGAATAAAATAAAGGACCATCAACAACTAAAAAACAAACACTTTAAAAAAATTTATTCCTAGTTTGTTTGTTTGTTTTCCCCCAGTACTGGGGATTGAACCCAGGGTATTGCACATGTAAAGGCAAATCCTTTACCATTGGGCTATATCCTCAGACCTTTTTTATTTTGAGAAAGGGTTTTGCAAAGTTGCCCAGGCTGACCTTACACTTAGGATCTTCTTGCCTCAGCCTCCCTAGTAGCTGGGATTACAGGCAGCACCACTGTTCCTGGTTCTACATCTTTTCTTTGATTTATTAATTTTGACCTTTTCCCCTAAACTTTCTGTTAGGAGAGATGAGTGATTTGTTGTCATGGTGGTGGTGTTGGGGGATTAAACTCAGGGACTCACATAGAAATATCTTTGATCAATCACTTACACCCCTTCTCCTTCACTCATACTTCTTATATATTTATCGTAATTTTGTTTAATCCAAATTAATTGCTTTCATGATGTATTATGTAAAAGTTGTGATCTTTAAATTGGCTAGTGTATCATAATTATAATTCCTTTTATACATGGTTTTTTGATTGTCTTGAAGTTGATAATTGCCTTGCTTTTATTGTCTGTTTTGTTTTTGAACTTGACTAAATCTTCCTAAAATCTCCAAAAGCTTCAGTGAAAGGCTTTCAATTCAACTTTGCACCTAGTCAATCAAGTCAAATAATTTATCAGTTCAATTTTTTCCCCTTGGAACTCTCCTTCTTCCTATACACCCACCCTAGTCTGGATAGATAGGAACTGCACAGTTATTGTTCTTCAACACTTCTTTGTTATTATTCCAGAGAGTCAGAGAGTCCGACTCTACCTCTCTCTTCTTGGTTGTAGTCTGTGTGTCTGTATAGCCGTGGATCAAGCCCAGGGCCTCATGCATGCTAAGCAAGCACTTTATTACTGAGCTACATTCCCAGACTGCTGTCCTTGTTTTCTGTATTGCTAGAGATTCTGTTTCTTGGTATGTGGGTCTTTGTTTTTTTTGTTGTTGTTGTTTTTGTTTTTTGCTTTTTGTTTTTTTTCATAGTTCTAGATATTGAATGCAGGGCATCACACCTGCTAGGGAAGCACTCTACTACTACAAAGCTACATTCACAGTCTATGATTTATGTTCTTTTGTTGGAGCACGTCCCCAAGTAATTTATAGGAAGTAAATTTTTTTTTTAATATATATATATTTATTTATTTATTTTTAGTTTTCGGCGGACACAACATCTTTGTTTTGTATGTGGTGCTAAGGATCGAACCCGGGCCACACGCATGCCAGGCAAGCGCGCTACCACTTGAACCACATCCCCAGCCCCGGAAGTAAATTTTTGAGAATTTGTATGCCTGAAATTATCCTTTTTCTACTCTTACACTTTGTTTATCAGTATAGACTACTACTTTTTTTTTGGGGGGGGGTATTGGGGATTGAATTTAGGGGCATTTTACCACTGAGCCACATCCCCCGCCCTACTCTATATTTTATTTAGAGACAGGGTCTCACTGAGTTGCTCAGCACCTCATTAAGTTGCTGACGCTGACTTTGAATTTGCCATTCTCCTGTCTCAGCCTCCTGAGCCGCTGGAATTACAGGCATGTACCATAGGGGCTTATTAGTATAGATTTCTAAATGGTCCGCCCTAGCAACCCACTCTCTCTCTGGAATGAATATATATTTTTTAACTTTATTTATTTATTTATTTTTACATAGTGCTGAACACAGTGCCTCACACATGCTAGGCAAGCACTCTACCACTGAGCTATAATCCCAGCCCCCTTTTTCTGTATTTAGAGACAGGTTCTCACTAAGTTACTTAGATCCTCGCTAAATTGCTGAAGCTGGCTTTGAACTCACAATCCTCCTGCCTGAGCCTCCCAAGCCACTAGAATTACAGGTATATACCACTGAACTTGGCTTCACATGGTTTCTAGTAGAATTTAGTTCCTTGTTGGACAGAGACCTTCAGGTCCTCACTGACTTTTGGCCAAGACTTCTTTCAATTCCTTGCCATGTGGGCCTCTCCTTGGAGCAGCTCACAACAAGGAAGCTGATTTCCATCAGAAGGATCAAATGAAAAAGCCTTCAAAACAAGCCAGAGGGCTGGGATGTAGTTCAGTGGCAAAGCGTCTGCCTTGCATTCACAAAGCCCTGGGTTTGACCCCCAGTTCCAAAAAAAAAAAAAAAAAAAGACAAAAACAAGCCAGAATGCAGGCTGGGGTTGTGGCTCAGTGGTAGTGTGCTCACCTAGCATGCATGAGGCACTGGGTTCGATCCTCAGCAACACATAAAAATAAAGACAATAAAGTCCATCAACAACTAAAAATATATATTTTTTAAAATTCTATATATAAAAAAAAAGCCAGAATGCTTTTGTAACCTACTCTCAGAAATGACATCCCATCCTTTGATACGGTCTCACCATTAGAGGCAAGTCATATTCGAGGGGAGAGGATGACAAGAGCATGAATACCACGAGATAGGGATCACTGGAGCTATTTTAGAAGATGCCTATCACAGAAGCCAACATTGAGATAAACAGAGCCAAGAACCAAGATGGTGACCCACTGACTTCCCTGCAGCTCTTGAATCCAGACGTCAGGTTTTGTCACCGGCAATATATTGAAATGTGCTGAAGTGGTTGCCCAAACATTGGGGTGGGAAGACTCATCCCCATTTGTCTAAGACATTCCTGGATTTAGCATTAAAAATTGTATGTCCTAGGAAACTGCTCTATCCCAGGCAAACTGGGAGAGTTTGTGTTCAGATCCTGGCTCCACTTACAAGCATTGGGCAAACCACCTCACCTGTTTTCTTACTTTTATAATAGGCATCAAAATATCTACCTTGGAGGGGCTGAGGTTGTGGCTCAGTAGCAGAGTGCTTGCCTAGCATGTGTGAGGCACTGGGTTTGATTCTGAGAGCCACATATAAATAAACAAAATAAAAGCCCATTGACAACTAAAAAAATTAAAGAAAATCTACCTTGCAAACTGCCCATGTGGATTAGAGAGAATTTATGTAAAAACATGATTATCTCAAAAAATGATAACTTGTTATTTTAAGCAATTGGAGGTACTCAGGCAACTGTAACATTTTTCAGATAAGACACGTGAAGATATTTCCTGGGTTCCAGGTTACCAGCTTGATATTCAGATGCTATAGCTGTGTTCTAGGACCTAAGGAGGTCTGTTTGATTTCTCTAGGACAGAGCTGCTCAAAAAATTGATGCTTAGGGGATGGGGCTGTAGCTCAGTGGCAGAGCACTGGCCTAGCACGTGAGCCACTAGGTTTGATCCTTAGCACCACATAAAAATAAGCAAGTAAAATTAAGGCATTCTGGGCTGGGGATGTGGCTCAAGCGGTAGCATGCTCGACTGGCATGCGTGCGGGCCGGGTTCGATCCTCAGCACCACATACAAACAACGATGTTGTGTCTGCCGAGAACTAAAAAATAAACATTAAAAATTCTCAAAAAAAAATTAAGGCATTCTGTCCATTTACAACTACAAAAAAAATTTTTTTTAAATTAATGCGTAGGTTTTTGTGGAGTGCTTGAGCATGTTTGGTAACTTGGAGCAAAAGCAAATCAAAATCACTTCTAAAGTGGCATTTAAACATTTAAACACCCCTTTGTTTAAATGTGACCACCCTAGACAGTCTAAAGTGCTCTTCAGACCTTTTCATAGATGGAAAATGGGTGCCGAAGGTGACATGTGGACCCTGATACAAAGAGTTGACCATGGATAGCATTTTAAAGAGGTTACTTGCTTGTTCCCTGAGAGATCACCCCTGGTTTCTTAGCAACAACCATCCCTTTTAGTCACTATCCTATTCAGAACTCTTATGGTTGCAAATGACAGAGCTATAACTCAAATGATTTGGCAGAGGGAGATTTCTTGGCACAAGTAATGGCCAACAATCTATGGAAAGGCCACGAAATCTACTATGGCTTTCTAGGCACCTTGTCTCTGTCCGACTAACTTGCTTTGTTTCTACCACAAGGCTAGAAACATGGCTACTCACAGTTCCTGATTCCCAATTGACTGCCTTCCACAACCAGACGGCTCCCAGCTACTCTGATCCCAAGTTCAAAACCCCAAGAAAGAGCTCTCATTGGCTCAGGTGGCCATCCTTGGATCAATCATAAGTGACCAGTGATACAGAGAAATTTGAAATATAGAGGCTCCCTAAAAACCACCTGGCTGAGGAAGGGGCAGAAGCAATTCCTGGAAAGGTGTCTAGTAAAAAGGCCTGAAATTAAAAACTGCACAAAGATTTAACAGTAAAAAGACACCTGTGAATCTAGAAGAGGATCACAAACTCAAATTCATGTCCAGAGAAGCACATTGGAGGTCAATTAGATGGCTATTGATAAATTATTCCTAAAGAAGTGGTCACTGTAGTTTGCACTACACACCTACATATAGCCCCTCATGGTAAGGTTCCTCCCACCTAGCATGCAGAGCCTATAAACAGTCCAAAGTCTTCCTAGACCCACATTGGTATGTACTGGAATCAACTGGGAGTTGGTAAATAGGCACTTTCCCAGGCTTTCCTCTCAAATTGTGATTCAATAGCCTAGGATGGAGTCAAAGCATCTCCAAGTTTACAGAGCTCCCAGGTGATGCTGCTAAAGATGGTCTATGGACCATGCTCAGAAACCATGTCCCAGGCCAGGTGTAGTGGCGCACACCTATAATCCCAGCGGCTCAGGAGGCTGAGGCAGGAGGATTGCGAGTTCAAAGCCAGCCTCAGCAAAAGCGAGGCACTAAGCAACTCAGTGAGACCCTGTCTCTAAATAAATACAAAATAGGGCTGAGGCTGTCGCTCAGTGGTAGAGTTCAATCCCCAGTGCCCACCCCACAAAAAAAAAAAAAAAACAACAACAACAAAAAACCATTCCCCAGGCCACCAGTCCACAAATCATAAAAATAAAGCACCCAGCATATATATGTGGTATGAGGTTTGTGCCCAGGAAATAGCCCCAGAGAGGCCAGTGCAAATCACCCCAGAGTCACAAGAGAACTCTGATGCTCATTCAGTCCCCATGCAGTGTTAAGTGTGCACCTGGACCTCCCATGTCCTGCCCTGAGCCTTCCCAGGTGAACAAAATAAATAACGGCAACCACATTTTCATTTTAGAAGCACTTGGTTTTATTGCACAGAAGCAATTGAAAGTGGACTCCAGTGGAAAGTGCGCCCTGTTGTGATTCAGTGGCCAGTGCCCAGCCTCATGGGCTCCTGCTCTTGCAGAATAAGAGAGTGCTGGGCAAGGGCTTGACCACTCCTTTGGAAAACAGAAGGCATTCGGGAATAGGTTAAGACATCTCAAGCATAATGTGTTTCTAACTGCTCATTCATTATTGCGGTCATCTGTCAGTACATACAGGAAGTAAATGCACTTATTTGGAGAGGAGAGGGGCAGTTTTTGTAGTCAAGTGTTTACGTGTAGCATTCGGCATATTATCACATTCGGCTACATAAGCTATCATAACATAGTTGTCCATCGCCTGGAGAGGGTTTGGGACACGGGGTGGGGAGAGGGTCAGGAACCGGGAGTGCCCTCTCTTGCTACCATATTGTTAACAGAAAATCCTGTTTGGTGAAGGAAGGCCCGACATCATTTTTTTTTCTTATAGAACAAAAAGGGAGGAAAAAAATGAAAATTCATTACACTGACCCTTGAGTTCTGGGACCCTCCTGAGTTTCTTTGGCTGCTCTGGGGTTCCTTTCTCGCTGCCTTACTTTTCCCCCTTGGTGGCCTTGTCCTCTGTGGCCTTCTCTGCAGGCTT
Organism: Spermophilus citellus; assembly: GCF_964194105.1. NCBI lineage: Eukaryota > Metazoa > Chordata > Mammalia > Rodentia > Sciuridae > Spermophilus > Spermophilus citellus. The sequence goes on along the minus strand of NC_138184.1, from coordinate 116,460,839 downwards.
GCTGTCTTTTTGGTCCGTGCTAGAGGATTTTTCAGCCTTTTCCGTCTTGGGTTTGCTGGGTGTGGGGGCCTCCTTGCTGGGCTCCTTGGAGGCACCCTTGTCGTCCTCCTTGGCCTTGGCCTCCGTTTTGGGCTTCTCCTCCGGCTTCTTGGCCTCTGCAGCCTTCTCCTCCTTGGTGTCTTTCTTTTCGGGTACTGCTGCTGCCTCTTCCTTCTTTGGCTTTTCTGGTTCCTTCTCTGCTGGTTTGCTGGGTTCGGCTTCCTTCTTGGGTACCTCAGTCTTGTCTTTGGGTTTAGCTTCTTCCTTCACCTCTGCCTTGGCAGGAGCCTCCTTCTCCGGGGTCGCTGCTTTCTTCTTATCCTCTGTCTCTTCCTTCTTGGCCTCAACTTTGGATTCTTTGGGCTTCTCAGCAGCTTCCTTCTTGGCCTCCACCTCGGGCTTTGGAGCCTCCTTCTTGAGAGCCTCGTCTTTCTTGCTGTCCTTCTCCTCAGTTTTGGGTGTGGCTGGAGCCTTCTCTTCTGCCTTCTTTGGGGACTCTTTGGGTTTCTCCTCCTCCTTCACGGGTGATTTCACCTCTTCTTTCTTTGGGACCTCCTTCTCAGGGGATTTGACCTTCTCTGGGGACTTGGCCTCCTCCTTGACAGGGCTTTTGGCCTTGTCAGGGGATTTGGTGTCTGCAGGGGACCGTGCTTCCTCCTTCACTGGAGTCTTGGCTTCTGGAGACTTTACATCTAGAGTCTTGGCTTTCTCTGGAGACTTTGCTTCTTCCTTCGCTGGGGACTTGGCTTTCTCTGGGGACTTTACCTCCTCCTTCACTGGGGACTTGGCTTTCTCTGGGGACTTTGCTTCTTCCTTCGCTGGGGACTTGGCTTCTTCCTTTGCTGGGGACTTGGCTTTCTCTGGGGACTTTGCTTCTTCCTTCGCTGGGGACTTTGCTTCTTCCTTCGCTGGGGACTTGGCTTCTTCCTTCGCTGGGGACTTGGCTTTCTCTGGGGACTTCACCTTCTCCTTCACTGGTGACTTGGCCTTCTCAGGGGACTTTGCTTCTTCCTTCGCTGGGGACTTGGCCTTCTCAGGAGACTTGACCTCAGCTGGTGATTTTGCCTCTTCTTTTACTGGGGACTTGGCCTCAGCTGGTGACTTTGCTTCTTCCTTCACTGGGGACTTGGCCTCAGCTGGTGACTTTGCTTCTTCCTTCACTGGGGACTTGGCCTTCTCTGGAGACTTGGCCTCAGCTGGTGACTTAGCCTCTTCCTTGGCTGGGGACTTGGCCTCAGCTGGTGACTTGGCCTCGTCTTTCACTGGGGACTTTTCCTCAGCTGGTGACTTGGCTTCTTCCTTCACAGGGGACTTGGTTTCCTTTTCTGGGGATGCAGCCTCTTCTGCTGGGGGAGACTCTGCTTCTTCTTCTCCCTCTTCTGCTTCTTCCTCTTCTCCCTCTTTTTCTTCCTTGCCTTTCTCCTCTTTGGCCTCTTTCTCCTCTTCTTCCGTCACTTCTTCAGTTACTTGGATCTCTTCTGTCTGTTCCTCCACAATCACAGTTTCCTTCTCTGACTTTTCTACCACCTTGATCTTCTCTTCACTTTTGACTTTTATGTGAGTGGATATGGAGGGAATTTTCGGGAGTGCCTCTGGAAGAGAGAAAGGACTTGGGCCAAAGCCAATCCGACACTCTTCACCTTCCAGAAGTTTTCTGCAAAATGGATAGTGGAACATATTACTATTAACTCAGAGCAGATTTGTTGGTTTGGGGTCTTCCTAGGGTATCCTGAAGCTCCTTGGCATCCAATGACATGAACTTTGGTGAGGGAAGGAACATGAATGAATGATAGTTTTTTTGAGGGGGGTGGGGGCACAGTAATAAGGATTGAGTCCGTGGCTGCTTTACCACTCAGCTACATCTACATTTCAGCTTTATTTTGAGACAGGGTCTCACTAAATTATCCACACTAACTTTGAATTTGAAATCCTCCTGCCTCAGCCTTCCGAGTTGCTGGGCTTATCAGTGTGTGCCACTGTGCCTGACATTTTTATTCCTTTTTATTAGTAGTTTGTTTATTTATTTATTTAGGTGCTAGGGATCAAACCCAGAGCCTTGCACATACTTAGCATGCACTCTACCCCTCAGCGACACCTCCAGAAATAAACACTTTGGAGAATGGAGAAAGTCATTCAACACATCAGCCAAGTGACCCCTAGACCTATACTCCTATGGGGTTGTTCTTACTTAATGTGGTGAACATTGCAATTTGTGAAATTAAACAACTCCCCTTTCCACACCTGAAGAATGGTCCATAATAGAGAGCTCCTACATAAACAAAAGTGGTAAAAGTGGTGGATCTCAGCAACAGAATACTTGCCTAGTCCTGGGTTTGATCACCAGTACTGCAAAAATAATGATGATGATAATAATAATAAATAAAGTACAGAGAGAGAAAGAGAGAGCAGGAAGCAAGCAATTCCACATTGATAAATTTAGTTGAAGAGGTCTTACAATATTGCCATTTTAATTTTTCCTGTCACTCTTTATCATTATCCTTTAGGTTTTAGAAAGAGGGTAGTAGAAACAGTTCCTCCTGTTGGCTTTGCTACTAACTAGATGGTGACGTTGGCCAAGTCATTCAAGCTCTTAAGGGTTCAATTTCCTTATTGATAAAAAGAAGATCATTTGGGCTGGGGCTGGGGCTCAGCAGTAGCGCACTTGCCTGGCATGAATGAGGCACTGGGTTCGATTCTCAGCACCATGTATAAATAAATAAAATAAAGGTCTATCAACAACTAAAAAATATATATTTAACCAAAAAAAAAAGGATCATAAGAGTTCCTACTTCAGAGGGTTGTTTCAGTCAAACAGTGAATAAAAAGGATTTAGCAGAGTGCTTGCCTTAGAGTGAATGTAGGGGTAACCCCTACAGACTGGTGCTTCCCAATTTTTTTTAAATATGTATTTATTTTAGTTGTAAATGGACCTTTATTTTATTTATTTATATAGTGCTGAGACTTGAACCCAGGGCCTTGCACATGCTAGGCAAGCGCTCTACCACTGAGTCACAACCCTAGCCCCTGGTACTTCCCAAAGTTAATAGCACACAAATCACCTGGGAGCCAAATGCAAATCCTGATCCAGTAGCCAAGGACAAGGCCTAAGTCTAACTGGTACTAGACGACATTGATTCTGCTAATTCATGAACCATACTTTGAATAGCAAGATTAGAGATTAGAGCCAGGGGTTGTGGCACATGTCTGTAATCCCAGCTACTGGAGAGGCTGAGGCAGGAGGATCACAAGTTTGAGGCCAACCTGGGCAACTTAGCAAGACCCTGTTTCAAAATAAAAAAGGGTTGGGGGTGTAGCTTAGTGGTAATGTAACTTTAGATTCAATCCCTAGCATGGAGGGCGAATTATAGACTAAATAAAGTCAATAGGTTGGGGGGCTAGGGATATAGCTCAGTCGGTAGAGTGCTTGCCTCACATGCACAAGGCCCTAGGTCAATCCCCAGCACCTCAGGGGAAAAAAAAAGTAAAGTCAACAGATGGAAAGTCAAAAATCATCAGTCTGCAACTAGGAAAGGTCCTCATGGGGGTCAGCCCTGTTCCTCAGACCTGCTAAACCAGAAAGGCTCATCCAGGGGTACAGGCTTTCTCAGAGCCACCCTTACTAAGTAAGGGTGATTACCATGTACATGTGTTACTTCGATCAGTTTAATAGGATTAGCTCACCCAACAACCCATGATATGGATCCTGTTACTATCATCTCCATTTTACTTCCCCAAGAAATGAATGCTTAGAAACCAAAGGAACTCTAAAGGAACTGGGTGTAGTTGCATGTGCCTACAATCCCAGAGACTCAGGAGGCTGAGACAAGAGAATTATAAATTCAAAGCCAGACTTAGTATTAACGAGGCTCTAAGTAACTTAGTGAGACCCTGTCTCAAAATAAAAAATTTAAAAAGGCTGGGGTGTGGCTCAGTGGTAAAGTACCCTGGATTCAATTTGTAGTACCAAAAAAAGAAAAAAAAAAAAAAAAAAGAAAGAAATTCTAAAGGATAGAGTTGTAAAAGCCTCTGACAATTTAAGTATCTATTTCTCTCCAGAGCAGGCCTCTGGCTGACTGGATTTGAAGAAAAGAAGAGTTTTAACTCCTTAAGTCACTGTCGGGATTTCTGCCTTTGCCAGACATGGTGGCACACACCTGTAATCACAGCGGCAGGAGGCTGAGGCAGGAAAATCTCAAATTCAAAGCCAACCACAGCAACTTAAAGAGGCCTTAAGCAACTCAGAGAGACCTTGTCTTTAGATAAAATATATAAAAAAGGACTGGAGATGCGGCTCAGTAGTTAAGTGCCCCTGGACTCAATCCTCAGTACCCCCTGCCAAAAAAAAAAAAAAAAAAAAAGATTTCTGCCTCTCAGAGGGGTAGACTGGTGGTTACTAGGGGTTACTAGGGTTACTAGGGGCTAAGGAAAGGGGAGAACAGGGGATGAAGTTTGAGTTCAAGATGATAAAAAACAGTTTTGGAGATGGATAGTGATAGGGTTATACAACAGTGCAAATGTACTTAATACAACTGATATTTAAGATGGTTAATTGGCAAATATTATGTAATTTATATTATCAAAATTAAAAAAAAATGGCTTCTGTCTTTAAATAGCCATGTTGCCTAAATAGAACTTGAAACCCAAGGTTTCACCTAAAACACAAGGGCTCTCCACCATTCAGCAGCTCCTGGCCCAACTCACCTATAAGCAGCAATCTCAATATCCAGAGCCATCTTGACATTCAGCAGGTCCTGGTATTCTCGGAGCTGGGCTGCCATCTCCCACTTGGTGTTCCTCAGCTCAGTGTCCAGCTGCTGAATGGCTTCCTGGGGATGACAGATCATATGTGTCACTCTCTAGTCAATGCCTATCCCTTATCACCAGGATATCTGGGGCTGGCTGTGTAAGCCCAAGCTGCCCTTCCCAGAAAGGCTCACTTGGGACCAAACCCCACCCTATCAAAGCTTCAGGGTCCTCATTTGTGGACATGGAAAAATCTGAAGCAAAAATCTCAGCTTGAGGAAAGGTCTAGAATGAAATGTCTCAGATGCTAGCCTGGTCATGAGATGATGTGTGAATGATGTGGGGGGGGGGGGCTGCGGTCAAGTCTCAGCAGTAGAGTGCTCGTCTCACATGTGTGAGGCCCTGGGTTCGATCCTCAGTACCACAAAAAGATAAATAAAATAAAAATATTGTGTCCATCTACAACTAAAAATATATATATTAAAAAAAAAAAAAGCAAATGCTCAGTGGGACCAGAGCCTTATCTGAATTTTCTCCTTACTGCTTCCCCAGTGCCCCAAAGAGCCTGCCTGCCACATCATCAGGGCTTGAAAACATCTGTTCTTGATGATCTAATGACAGGGACATACACAAAAGCATATCAAATACAAGATAAAACTTGTCATCTCACCCTAGGCCCACTGCAGCCACAGCTTAAAGAGAACTATTATCACTTTATTTTCTCTTATTTGTTTCTCTGCTTCCTAAAATCTCTACAATCACTATATATTACTTATATGCTGTTTTTTGAAAGTTATCTTTAATTGGAGGAATCTGCCAAGGCCCTCCCCAGGCTACCCACAGGTTACTATTAATTGGACGTCCTACTGAGCACTTCAAAGTCTGTCTCTCTTTTTAACCTTCAAAGTTCTGTAAAGCAAGTGTTACTTTTTGTTTTTCTTTCTTTACCTTGTCACTTCGGAGAAGAAATTTAAGTTCAGACAGGCCGAAAACTCTCCTGGGTCACACAGCTACAAAGTCCTGGTATGTCTAACTCCAAGAACCATGGTCTTAACTACTGCATCCTGCTCAGGGAGGGGCAGTGACTTGTACAGGTCACCCAACCAGGAGAGGCAGTTTGTCCCTATGTCTACCTGGTAGGATGCAATGTCAGCCTGATGACGGTCCTCTAGCTCAGAGCGCTGCCTCTCCAGGGAATCCTTGGTGCTTTTCAGAGCCTCCAACTCTGTGGTCCTGGCCTGCAGCTGACGCCGGTACTCAGTTATCTCCTCCTGGGCTGAGCGCATGGCATCTGTATTCACTTTGGCTGCCTCTGACAGTCGGTCCAGCCTCACTAGGTAGAGAAGGGAGCAGGGCACAGGGTTAGACACACCTAGATTTGGGTTCCAATGCCTAGATCTGGAAGGTGACACACATGGGTTGAGGAGTTAGTGTGTGCTAGGCACCATCGTGGATGCTTACCTCACTCTATGCTATGAGAAAGGCAAGTGATCCAGCCTAAAGCCACCTAGCTAGTAAGTGGCAGAGTAGGATTCAAATCTAGTGATTATCTGGTTCCAAAGACTAGACTCAGTCTCCCTCAACCTAGAAATTTATATCAACCTTCAGGGGACAGGAAGCTCTCATTTCTGGTCCCAGTACCAGATCCAGCTCCCCAGCAAGGGGCTGGCACTGCTGGAGACTCAGATGTGAAATTGTGCCCATGAGGTTTAACTGAGCTGAATAATGGAGGCTTGTGGCTGAACTTGTTAATGAGCCTGTGACCTTTGAAGGCATGAGAGCTCTGAGCAATCAGGTCATCATGCAGCCATGGTACCTTCCTTTCAGACTTCTGCGCAGAGTCCAAGATCACTGCAAGTCCAAGGTTCTGGGTGTCAGCCCTTCTATTCCTTCCTCAACTTGGCTGCACATTGCATAGCACAGGAACCTCCCAGTTGATGGCAGCCACACCCTGGCCTCTTCCACCCACAGGCTCCTAGTTCTCAGAAGACCTTGAGGGAGCCAGTGGAGGCCTTTAGATTGGTTTACATCCCCTGAAAATGAACATCCTGAATCCCCACATAATAGCACTGAGAGCCTGAGTCTTGGTGAAGAGAAGCCAGCTGTCTGGACCACAAGCCCTGGGATGGTTTGCCTGAGTGAAGGGCAAATTCAAGAGAACAGAATTCCCCTCTGGGAGTGGCCTTGCTGCAGAGATGGGGGAGGGGTTCTGCCACTGCAGATGGGTAGAAAAGGAATGGGAAATTCCAAGCATCCAACTGAGCATTCCTGGCTTTCCCTGCCAGTACTGGCAAAGACTTAGAAATCTGTCCAAGTGGGTGAGAATTCTAACCTATTGTGGATTGCAAACTCATTTGAAAATCATTGAAGCCTCTGCACTCTCCCCAGAACAAAGCAGTTTTAAAAACAGTTTCAGCTGGGATCATATAAGTTTCCAGACTGAGAAGGTCATTTGGTCCACCCAGCTCTTTCAATCAAAAAGAAATGAAAACCAGAGAGGGCTAATGTTGGTCAAGGTCACCCTGCAGCTGCTGGGCACAGCTTTAGGACAGCTGCAGTCCAGCTGACTCAGGACTACGTGGAGTTGGGTGGTGGTGGGGACTTGGGAAGGTTTCAGGTTGCTTAAGAGAGGGGATTTAAAATAGTGAAGAGGCCAGCCTCAGCCATTCTTGGTCATTGGTTATGGTGACCCACCTCGGGGAGAGAGGATGTGAAAATGCCCCACCCATTTCAACCCGCACTGCAGATTAAGGTGGGGGCATTAGGCACGGAGCAGGTAGTGGGGCGGAGCCTACTAGGGTAGGGGCAGAAGAATGGAGACCCAGCAGAGTGCAGGAAAGGGAGATGGGCGGCACTTGCAGGGTATGCACTAAGGACCAGAAGCCAGCGCTACTTTGGAACTAGAGACAATTTGTTTTGTTCCTAAAGGGCAAAAATCTCAGACCAGGGGGCCCCAGAGTGTTAGCACAAAGAATCTGGAGGACAGCAACCAAAAGAGAACCCAGAGTTGGTGGCGTCCTACAAGAAACCTGTGAAAATTACTTAAGTAGGGGGCATGCACTTTGAGAGGGAAGGTGAATTGTGAGCCCTCCGATTCTGCTACACAGAACCAACAGCACTCCCTTGGGTCAACGCAGGGGACAGCTAGCTGCAGGGGCACCCCTCCCCAACCCCCGCGCGCCTGCGCACCTCGAAACCACTCCTCTGACTGCAGCGTGCTCTGCACCGCATGGCCTTCGAGTTGCGCGCGGATCTCACGCAGCGCCGACGTCACGTCGCACTTCAGGGCGTCGCGCGCCTCGGCCTGCGCCTGCGCCTGCGCAGCGCCGCAACCCTGGATCTGACCGAGCAGCTCGCCCACCTCCTCCTGGTGGTGGCGTCGCAGGTAGCCGCACTCCTCCTGCAGTGCCTGCGCCTTTTTCTGCAACTCGACTCTCGCAGCTTCGGCCTCCTGGGCGAAGCGCGCTAGTGCGCGCACCGCAGCCTCGGCCTCTTCGCGCTGCCGGGCCTCGTCGTCGAGGCGCTGGCGCACGTGCGCGATGTCCTCGAGCAGGTGCTCCTGCTCCAGGCGCAGCTGGCCCCGCGCCGCGCCCAGGCGCAGCACTGCGCCGCGCATCTCGCGCACCTCGCGCTCGTACAGCTCACCCATGGCTGCGCGGCCTGCCTGCTGCTGTCGCAGCGCGGCAGCCTCTCCTTCCAGGCTGCGGTTGTGCGCCTCAAGCTGCCGCACCTTGTCGATGTAGCCCGCGAAGCGGTCATTGAGGGCCTGCAGCTGCTCCTTTTCGCTGCGCGCCGCTGCCGCCGCCACCACGCAGCCCTCTGGCCCGTTGCTCAGCGTATCTAGCGAGTCGGTGCTTGAGGCGGCGCCTGCGCCACGGAAGCGGCTGGGCGAGGCTGACACGGAGCTCACGGACGTCCGAGCCCACGAGTGAAATCCGCTGGAGGAGCCGGCTGCCGAACGCGAGCCACCCTTCCGGGCCAGCACATAATGCAGGCTGCCGCCTCCGTGCAGCGGCGCGAACGGGGCGCCCAGCAGCGCGTCCGCGCCGCCGAAGCTCATCATGGCCAGGCAGGTGCGGGCCGCCGGCAGGGCCGGAACGCGGGGCCGGGACGGGGTGGGCGGCACTGCGACAGCTCCAGGACGCCAGCTCTTTTATAGCCGCCTTGGCCGGGTCCAGCCCCTTGGCAGTGGGGGGCTGGGGAGTCGGGCCCCGCCCTCTCCACCTCCTCCCCCGCGGCCCGGGGCCGACCGGCTTAGCCGCAGTGAGAGGGGCGGGGCAGGGGGAGCAAGGAGTGAAGGGGAATCGTCGCAGCGACTGAGGAGTCTCCCGAGGTCAGGGCAAGAGGTAGAGGACTTCCGGAGAGGACTAATGGGGACCCTCAAGTGCGGGCGGGAAGACCCTGCTAGTGTGTTCAGAATAAAAGAGGGGACCTGATATAGGGGGAGAACAATTAGACTTGGTGGGAATCGGGGATGGGTGCCTTCGGGGTGGAGCGTTGAGATATGCTGTAATCATTAGGATGAGGGGACCCTTGCATGGGATGGAGCACAAGGTTTTCCTAATAGTTAGGCTTTGGGGATAGGAGATGCAGAGAATCTGTAGCGGGTCCGAAATAGTGAGGGAGCCAGGCAGTTGAATGGGGGCACGGTGTACGCTATAGAGAATAGATAGGGGACTCCTACCGTGTTCCCCTAATTGCTAGAGCAGCCACTGGGAGAGGACTTAAGAAACTCTGCAGCTGGCTCTGGAATAGGGAAGGAGGACCTGGAGTTGGAAAGGACAGTAAGGCTATCCTGAATTGGGGTATGGGAGACACTGCAGAAAATGGAGAGAGGGACCCCTGGGTGGTGGTGAGGAAAGAGTATTCTTCAAAAAGTCTGCAGTGGTGGCCAAGATTGGAAGTGGGAGGTAGCAGCTGACCTCAGTAATAGGGCCTCTAAATGAAGGGACAGAGGGGTCTCCTGAACCACGGGGAGGTGGGCTGTGTTTGAGGGGCAGAGTTCTGTATGCTGGGGTCAGCTCTATAGTTTGCTGGCAGAATGACCTTGGACAAGTTCTGTAGTCCAGTTCTAGCTTTTCGGTTTGTACAGTGAGGGGGTCTTGCCCTAGGGACCAGCTGCAACTCCAGAACCCAGGACCATTGTGGAGGAAGGTCTCCAGCTGAATTAGAGGGGAGCCCACATATTGCCTATGGGTATGACAACCGTTTTCCCACAACTAGAATATCCATCTTTCTCCTTCTCTTTTTCATCTCCTCAGTCTCAACTTTTCACAGCCCAACCCCCACAACAGACAAACTGACACCTCCACAGGCATCCCTTCTCACTCCCAAGGAAGTGGTGGGATGCTTTCTTACTATCAAGTCCCTCGTCCCCGTGAGCCCTAGTGGGGAGTCAGAAAAAGGGGTTCCTTGGGTTTGGGGACTCTGCAACTGCTTTGTTATGGGGCTCTTTCTTGGCTTTGCTTCATGTCAGATGCATTGGGAGTGGGGGTGGCACTGCGGCTGGCATTTCATCAGTGACAGAGCCTGCTTCTTGTTGGGGACATAGGGGTTAATCTCTGCCTTTGCCTTTACCTTGGAGAGGGGAGGGGTGCAAGCTGTCTCTTGCCCTGTGCTATGCGGATAAGAACCGATGACGGCGGGGTGGGTGAGTGGTCCAGAAAGTCACAGTGAGCCAGGGACCCACTCCTGGATGTTTCACTAGGGATCTATTTTCTGGGAAGTTCTTCATGCAAACCTGGCCTGTACCCCTTTTTTATTGGGAGCTGAAAGGACCCCCAGGGATACCCTGACATCCTCTGGAAATCAGAATAGACTCCCCTCCCAGATCTGAATCTCCCCAAGGCAGTTATTTCAACCCCCACTGCACCCCCAGTTTATCCTCTTTTTCCTTCTCTTAGGATCCCCAGGACAGAGACCGACAGACCCTCCAGAAAAAGATCCCTGCCAATCCCTCTTTGCCCTCTCTCATGCCCAGACAACTGGTGTTAGGCAGACCCTCAGAGCTGGGGAAGTGATGGTGCTGTTCCTTTAACCATGTTTTACTGGAAGGAGAGTGCGCTGGGGAGCAGGGAAGAGGGGGAAGGGAGTTTCTGGCTTTGCCTGGAGAAGCAGAACATGATGAAGCATTTTTCCCCCACTTAAAGGTCCAGTCATGCTTTGGTTTGCAGGGGGCAGAGGGGCTGGTTTGCAGGTGATGCTGGGAAAATGAGGTGAGTGGCTGGTCTGAGGTACTGGAGAAAGGCATGGGGTAGAGGGGTGCTTGGGCAGGACCCTCTTGCTGTCACATGGCTCCCCAATTATTTTTCATTCTGCTTGGAATTTTGCCATTTGATCCTTCTTACTTAGAGTCTCATCAGTCCTCTGCACAATGCAGATACTTGCTCTGGGTGTGGGAAGGCTGATAGGAGGGATGGGAGTAAAATAGGAGGGGGCAAGATAGATTTGTTAGGGCCAGAGACCTCACCCATCAGATTACAGCTTCCTACAGATTCCAGAAATCCAAAGTATGATTTTTTTATAGCTGGAAAATTGGCACAAGATCTGAAACCCTGAGGTCATTCCCCCAAAAGACCCTTCAGGCTTACTAGAAAGCCATCCTTGGCCTCCTGCCCCTCCCCACATTTAGGTAATTGTCCCCTCCTGAATGTTCCATGGTTCCCAGTGTTAAGTCTTAGCAGTACATTCACTCTGTGTCATTGTATGAATGAATGATGAGTGAATGAAAGAATGAATTCCATTAGTCCTCCAGACAAACTTTAGGTCTAGAAGGAACTAAGAATGATTCTGCCCTGAATCTGTGTGCCTCAAATCACTTTCACCTTCTTTCCTATGGTTCTTACCACTTGGAATTAAATAGAACAACTTATTATTTCATCCATCCTTCATCCTTCCATGCCTCCATCCATCCGTCTCTCCCTCCCTCCCTCCCTCCATCCCTTCATTGCTTATTGAGCACCTGTTATGCTATAGGCACACACTAAATGTTGAGATTATAATATCCCACAAGCTTCTAAAATTGTCTCTGGATTCTCAAGTTCTTCTCAAATCCCAACTCATCATTTCCTAAGGCACTTTTTAAATTTTTTTTTTTTTTTTAAGAGAGAGAGAGTTTTAATATTTTTATTTTTTAGTTCTCGGCAGACACAACATCTTTGTTTGTATGTGGTACTGAGGATTGAACTCAGGCCACACGCATGCTAGAGGAGCGCGCTACCGCTTGAGCCACATCCCCAGCCTCCTAAGGCACTTTCAAGATGATAATAAGTGCTATAGTCTGGATCTTGAATACCCCTGAAAGGCCCATGTGTTAAAGACTTGGTTTTCAGGGTGGTGCTATTGGGAGGTGTGGCCTAATTGCAATGCCAGATAGTCCTGCTACTCTGAGCTACAAGTTCAAGACCAGCCTCAGCAACTTAGTGAGACCCTGCCTCAAAAAAATTTTAAGAAGTCAGGACCATCTCAGGGGTCAAGTGCCCCTGGGTTCAATCCCCAATCTGGGGGAGGGGAGGTGGAGGGGGTAATGGAAGGCCTTTAGGAATGTTTCTTAAGGGGACTGTGGGACTCCAGTCTCTTCCTCTTTCTCTCCTTTGCCTCCTGGCCATGAGGTGAATGGTTTTGCTCCATTATGTGCTCCCACCATGATGTGCTACCTCACCACAGGCCCAAAGCAGCCAACTGATGTGAACTGGAACTTCCAGAACTGTGAGCCAAAATAAACCTTTTCTCTTTATAAATTGATTGTCTCAGATATTTGTTAGAGTAACAGAAATGAGACTAATGTAATAGGTATACCTCCAAAAAGAACAATAAAGCCATAAAGCTCTCTGTGAACATCTGCGAGACATTGCTGCCACTCACTTCATTCATTCCACTAGATGGGATTAAACCCCACAGTGAACTCAGAAAACAGACTCCAGTGAGATGGAATCCTTTACCTCCCTTGTATACAACAGAGAAGACTCACCATGTTTTCTTTGGTGCCTCTTCAAACCTCCTCACTTGTTAGGGATCACTGTTCCCGTTTTATATACTACTTAAGTAAATTGAAGCCAGAGTAAGGAAGTGGGTTATCTGGGTTAGCGATAGCCCAGTGTCTCAGGTCATCCAGGTCTAAGCTAATGCTGGACACACAGTGTGGAAACCAATTTCTCTTGTACAGTAGAGGCCTTGGTAGTCTGAGGGTAGAGGAATGAGAAGTCCCCAGAAAGAGAATGAGCAACTTTCTGGGGGTGAGATTGGGGAAGGAGTCTGACCTCTGACAGGTTGCTCAGCTGAGATTCCCTCTGACCCATGATCCAGTGTCAGCACATCCTGTATTTTGTTTTGTTTTGGTGCTAGAGGATTGAACCCTGTACCTTGTGCATACCAGGCATACATTCTACCACTGAGCTGCACCCCAGCCCCTCAACACATCCTATATGAGGGCCCACTCCCTGCACCACTATATCCTTTATAAGGAACAGCATCGACCATTGCTTGGGGTGCATTTGCTAAACCTCATTTTCTTTTCCTGCTTTTTCTCCATAGGACTTGACTTTATTTTCCCTATTTTCCCTCTTTGACTCCTCCCATTACAAGGTAAGTTTCATAAGGACAGGGATTTTTTTTTTTTTAAAGAGAGAGTGAGAGAGGGGGGAGAGAGAGAGAGAGAGAGAGAGAGAGAGAGAGAGAATTTTTAATATTTATTTTTAGTTCTCGGCAGACACAACATCTTTGTTGGTATGTGGTGCTGAGGATCGAACCCGGGCCGCACGCATGCGAGGCGAGCGCGCTACCGCTTGAGCCACATCCCCAGCCCAAGGACAGGGATTTTTGTATGTTTTATCCACTGCTGCTTTCCTCAGTGCTTGGAATAGTGGCTGGCATACAGCAGGTGCTTAACAAGTACTTGTATGATGACTGCAAGGTTCTGCCTGAGAGGCTGGTGATCACCTGGATATTTCAGCACCGGGCCATGGACAGTTCCCAGCCTGCTTGGCCCTGGGAGGGAGGCCCCCAGAGGAGTGATTGGGGAAGGGGGCCCTAAAAGTCCCCAGACTGAAGCCTCCTAGCTCCAGCTGTGCAGTCACCTTTGCTGAGGCTCAAGCCCTGCCACTGCATTGCAACTCGCCACACTCCTAGAATTGCCCATTCGGGTCTAGAGATTCTTTCTACTTCTCCGTGAAGTGCTGAGCGGAGTTTCACCTCTCTCCCTCTAGTGGTCATGGTGCCTCATATTCTCTGCCAGTCCTTCCTCTACCTTTCTCCACTTCTTTCCCTTTCTCCTCTCCTTTCCCGCTGCGTCATGTGCCTTTCTCCCCGGTTTCTCTGTCTTCCTTATCCCTTCCCCCCCCAACCCCATCCCACTAGACTTGCCCTCTTTTTGCTTGGTTTGAGTCCGATGTGTGGTAAAGGAGAGACAGCCTTCCTACCCCTCCTCCCTTTAGGAAGCAAACATCAAAGATTGAACTACGAGCTGTTTTGCGTCAACCTCCCCCTCCTGGGTTCCACCCACGTACCTAACCACTGGGGACTGCCTGCAGCTCATGAAGCCTGCAGGAGGCCTTCCCACCACCCCCACCATCTGCTGCTCTGGGACTATACAGTGTGGGAAGCTGAATCCTGCCCCAAAGGCCAGGAACTGGTGGGCGGATTCACAGCTCTGCTCCAGCATTTGTTGTGGGCAACTATGGTTGAATGACTTTTGGCCTGTGGTTCCCAAGAAGGGGAATGAGACAGTTCATTGGTCTTTCCTTGGGGACCCTTGTCTTGTAACCACATGGGACTTGCTAATCACACATGCTCTATGGCTGTGAATACTTTTTTTGTTATCCAGACCAAGAGGCTAAGTAGCAATAGGAATGAAGGTGGTCATCTAAGAAAAAGAGAAAGTGCCTCTGCTTTTATGCCTGGTCTCTCTTCCATTGCAACTCTGTTTAATAGATATGACTACTAGTACCGCTTCCTGGATTGGGAAATGAAGACTGAGAGATTGAGTAACTTGTCCCAGGTCACACAGCTAGCAAACAAAGCAGCTGGGATTTGAACCTAGTTCTGATGGGCTCCACAGCAGGTAATCTCAAGTATAAGACTTTGCAGTCATGTGTCACATTCACTGGGGTCCAACACTTTCCCAGTTCCATTACAGTTGACTGGAAACCTTGCTTTAAGGGTTACTTCTTGCACATTGGTGAAAGCATGCAGAGCTGAGAACTAGCTCTGGGTTTTTATCTTTTCTCTGGGTTGTTCTGCGGGGGCAGAAAGGCAGGAGACTTTCCAGGCAATACAGTCAGGAAATTGAAGTGATGGTCAACTCAGCTTTCTGGACATCCATGGCTGAGGAATCAGATAAATAGAAAGTAGTCACGGAATGATGATTGATAGTCACAATGTAAACCTGAGTCATCAAGAAAACAGTTTTGGCAGCCTCCATGTGGTGAGCACCTGCCCACTGCGTTCTCTGCTTACATACGTGGTTTCTTAGTGGCTCTGCCAGGTGTGCAGGACCACCCTTTTCTATGGAGTAAGACATTTGAGATCAGAGAAAGTGACCTTCCAAGGTCACAGTGTAGGGTTCTGTGGCCAGGTTCTAGTGATGCTTCATCTCTATGCTAGAAGAGAAGAAAATCATAGTCCATTTTAGAAAGATTCTATGCCAAAGAATTTAGATTGAAATGTTGGGTCTTGAGATGAATAGCAAATGGATAAAAGTTCATTCCTCATGGTCATTGTTGGCAGGTCAACAAGGCATGACTGGGCTTTAAAAGAGGCTCTTACAAGTAAGTGGACCCAGCCAGGCATAGTGGCATACAACTATCATCCCAGCGACTCAGGAGGTTGAGTCAGGAGGATCATAAGTTCAAGGCCAGTCTCAGCTATTTAACAAGGCCCTCAGCAAATTAACAAGACCCTGTCTGAAAACAAAAAAATAAAAAGGACTGGGGGTACAGCTCAGTGATAAAGCACCCCTGGTTCAATCCCCAGAACAACAACAAAAAAAGTGGGCCCATCTCCAGCAGGCTCAATGGACATGAAGCTTGCCCTTCTCAGGGACAGCTACACTGTGGCGCATCCCTCTGTAGTTAGGCTGTGTGAGGACATATAGGGCCTGGCAGCGGCCTGCCATTACCTAAAGGTGGCAGATGCCATCATGGGAGAGATGTGCCAAGAAAATTTCTGAAACCTCTGTCTCAACCCTAAGGCAGTCACTTGCTATGGTCAGAAGATTGCAGGAACTCAGAATGGGCCTGGACCAGGGACCAGTCACACACACCAGAGCAGGCACTCGGCTCCTGCCTTCTAGCATCTGGAGAGGTTAGTGGTGGAGGAAGAAGCTGACCTTGAGGCCTTACTGTCTGTGAGGGGGACTTAGTGGACAGACCCTGTCTTTAAATAAAATACAAAATAAGTCTGGGGATGTGGCTCTGTGCCCCTGCATTCAATATCTGGTACCAAAAAAAAAAAAAAAAAAGAAAGAAAATCACAGACTTGCTCTGGAATGCCTTCCTCATCCTCCATCACTACTATTTGGTGCTGGGTGCCCTGCTCATTACCTAGGTGCACATCTAGTACCTAGCTCATGACTTGAGCTAATGGAGTTCCTGGTGCCTGTGCTTTCTGACCCCTGCTAGACAAAGAGCCCACCATGAGAGCAAGAAGTAGTTCTTTTACCTGGGCAGTGGGTGAGCAAATGGAAGGACTTGAGGCATAGATAGGACACAAGAATGTTCTCTGTTGGGGGCTGGGATGGATCGTGGTTCAGCGGTAGAGCACTCGCTAGCATGTGCATGGCCCTGGGTTCGATCTTCAGCACCACATAAAAATAAATGAATGGAATAAAGGTATTGTATCTAACTACAACTAAAAAAATAAAAAATAAATATTTTTTTAAAAAAAAGAATGTTCCCTGTTGATAGCTTTGGATGAGGCAGGGGTGGATAGAGAGGACTGATGGGCCCCCCCTGTCCAAATCCCTTCTACTTTCCAGTCCTGACGCTATGAAAGTCTTGATTGTGCCACATCTGCTTGCACCCTAGGCTTCCTGTCTGAAATCCTTTCCTTCATCTCAATATTCACAGAACCCCTTTTCATTCCTTAGATGTTCCACATTTCCTCCTCCTCCAGGGTGTTTTCACTGACTCCCAGGGATCTGACAGCTGCTTCCTTTGGGCTCTTCCAGCCCCTAGCTTTTCCTTCATTCTAGCCTGATGCTGTATTCATCTACTAACTGGACTGTGAGCTCCACAAGGTCAAGAGTCCTGTTAGTCAACGTGCATCCCTAGGGCTTAGATCCAGAGTGTTAGCAGAGTGTGTTGAATGAGTAAATATCAGTCAGCGATGACTTCCCATAGACGGCACTCCGTGTCATAGACTAGTTATAAGTCATCCTCTGGGCTCAGAGGACCTGAGATCCCATCAGTGGTGTAGACGAAGAAACAGACTGGAGAGGTCAGTGGCTGGTCTGAAGCAGCCTGGGCTTTCAGTGTAGCTAACAGTTGCCTTGTTTCTGATTCTGCAGCTGGAGCTCCAAGAGGCAGGAGACAAGACCTGGATATGATGTTCTGAATCTGCAGGGCACTTTGTCTCTTATCACCACCTGCTGGTGCTTCCAAGGTACCAGACACTTTATTTTTTTCCACATGTTTGGATATCCACAGGGAGGAACCTATGGTTATCTCCCTTCATAGATGAATAAACTGAGATGTAGAGAGGTTAATTTGTGAATGTGTGTTTTGCTTTCTTTCACAAACTTCTCTGGGTCCCATTGAAGCCTCACAGATTTGTTGTCAAACCCACTTTCTAAAGGACAAAAACGAGGTTCTGGAAGTACAGAACCGTTTCTCTGGCTCTGAAACTGGCTTGGCTTTCCACTTGACAGAATTGCCATGTCAACAGCGCCCCCTGCAGGCAATGGCGGGGAAGCTCCTCATGCCTAAAAGGACCTACCACTCCATCCTCCCACCCGAACCAGGCCATCCTGCTTCCTTAGGCACAGGTTGCTGAAGAAGGGTATCTTCCTGCAGAATTGTACCTTAAGCATGGACATGGGTGAAGCAATCCTGGGCTTGTGTCTTAACATTTCTGTGTCTGTGGGCAGCAGGGGCTCTTCCAGGTCATTGCCATGCTTACAAAAATCATTTTCAGGATGGGCATGGTGGCACAAGCCTGTAATCCCACAGTTTAGGAGGCTGAGGCCGGAAGATCATGAGTTCAAAGCTAGCCTCGGCAACTTAGCAAGGCCTTAAGAAACTCAGTGAGATGCTGCCTCTCAATAAAATATAAAAAAGGGCTGAGAGCTGGGCGTGATGGCACATGCCTATAATCCCTGCGGGTTAGGAGGCTGAGGCAGGAGGATTGCAAGTTCAAGGCCAGCCTCAGCAAAAGTGAGGTGCTCATCAACTCAGTGAGACCCTGTCTCTAAATAAAATACAAAATAGGCCTGGGGGCTCAGTTGTCAGGTGCCCCTAGGTTCAATCCACAGTACAAAAAAAAAAAAAAAAAAAAAAAAATTTCAGAATTCTTGACTTCAAGCAGGCACCTGAAAATCAGAGCTAGATCAGGTGAGCTGATGTCTTTCCTTGCTGTTTGGCTGATGGTTGGGAACCAGCCTCTTCCTGATGGGTCAGGAGCTCTGCAGCCTGTGTTGGTGATAGATGAGGCATAGCTGTGGAAGTAACAGGTAACAGAAGTAGCTCACATTTACTGAGCACTTAACTGGTGAATTTTATGAAGTACATTCACGTTAGTTGTGTCCCCAGGACAGGATGTGTCTCATGAATAGGGTTCTCAACTGTAGTACAGGGACATGAATCCCATCACATGCATTATTTCCACCTCACTACTGTTTGGTAGATACTGGTAATACATTCCCAATTTACTGATGAAGCCCAGAATCTGTAAATAGTAACTGGTGCAAGATCACCCTGCTAACAAGTGGCTGAAGCAGTAGTCCCCAGTATTACCTAATGCACTGTACTGAGAAGTGCTTTTTTTTTTTTTAATGGAAATCTTTATAAAGCTCTGGTTTTTTTTGTTTTTTTTTTTAAGATAGAGTGAGAGAGGAGAGAGAGAGAGAGAATTTTTTAATATTTATTTTTTAGTTATCGGCGGACACAACATCTTTGTTGGTATGTGGTGCTGAGGATCGAACCCGGGCCGCACACATGCCAGGTGAGCGCACTACCGCTTGAGCCACATCCCCAGCCCCACTGAGAAGTGCTTGACCTGGAAGGCAGAATGTTAGAGAGGAGAAATGGCAAGGAGAAATAAATGAATATTAGATACTGCAAACTGAACACCCACTAACTGCTGAGTGCTGATCTAAGGCCATTCCATGAGTCATTTACACTCCTGTTATTTGCATTTTATTATTTCCATCATTTTCAAAGATGAGGCTGAGCAAGGTCTTCTGATATGCCTTAACATTGCTGTTAGAACTCTTGGGGCTGGGGTGTGGCTCAGTGGTAGAGTATGCATGCGTGAGGCACTGAGTTCGATCCTCAGTACCACATAAATGTAAAATAAAGCTATTGTGTCCACCTAAAAAAAAAAAAACTAGAACTCTTAGGTTCAACAGTGGTGTGTTGTACTTGCCTATATGTCAATCTTAGTAGGACACCACGTTCCCCCCCCCCTTTTTTTTGTAACAGGGATTTAACCACTGAGCCACATCCCCAGCCCTTTTTATATTTTGTTTTGAGACAGGGCCTCACTAAGTTGCTGAGGCTGGCTTTGAACTCGTAATCCTCCTGCCTCAGCCTCTCCCAAATCACTGGATTACAAGAGTGCACCACTGTGCCCAGTCAAATTGACCTTCTTGACACTCTTGACTTATGTTGGGAGAGCTGGGTTGGAGAGCTGATCCCAATTATCTGTGACTTGGACATGATTTGACCAAGTTTTCTAGGCCTCAGTTTCCCCACTAGTAAAGTATAGAAACTAGGCAATTCTAATTCCTACCACCAAGGTGTCTTCAATCTTTTTTTTTTCTTTAGTACTAGGGATTGAATCCAGGGGTTCAACCAATGAACTACATTCCCAGTTCTTTTTATTTTGACACAGAATCTCATTAAGTTTTTAAGATCTCGCTAAATTTTCCAGGCTACCTTGAACTTGGACCCTTCTTTCGAGTGTCCCTAGATTCTGGCATTAAAGATGTGCATGAGGGCTGGAGTTGTGGCTAAGTGGTAGAGTGCTTGCCTAGCATCTGCAAGGCCCTGGGTTTGATCCTCAGCACCACATATAAATAAAGGTATTGTGTGCAACTACAACTAAAAAATAAATAAACATTAAAAAAAAAAAAAGATGTGCATGGGGGCTGGGGTTGTGGCTCAGTGGTAGAGCAGTTGCCTGGCATGTGTGAGGCCCTGGGTTTGATCCTCAGCATCATCTATAAATAAATAAATAGATAGGTAGGTAAATAGACAGATAAATAAAGGTCCATTGGCGTCAAAAAACACTAAAAAAAAAAAAAAGATGTGCATCACTATGTCCAGCCCTCTGAGAATTTCCTTCCTTCCCTCCTTCCCTCCCTCCCTCCCTCCCTCCCTTCCTTCCTTCCCTCCTTCCTTCCTTCCTTCCTTCCTTCCTAGCATCAAACTTATGCTACACAAGTATTCTACCACTGAGCTACATCTCCAGCCCTGAGAATTTCTAATGAGTATAAATCTGCCTCCACTCAGAAGACCCTTGGCACCCCATGTGTGAAGAGGAACAGCCACCTCCAAACATCAGCAGTGACTTCTAGAGGGCATTGCTCACTCCCCTCGGGATCTAGAGCCTCCCTCCGAGGCCAGACTAACCCAAAGCTGAATGCCAGCACTCCTGCCTCCCAGCTGGGCTCCTTAAGCAGGCGACCTCCTTTCTGTGCCTCAGTTTTTTCTTCTGTAAAATGGAGTGCTAATTGTAGGGGCTTCATTTGGGAATCAGTGAGAAAACATGCAGAAAAAATTGGAGGCGTGGAAAATTCTTGGTAAACAAATGTGACTCCTGTTGTGTCTACACCACCATTCTGGGCCCTGGGGAAGTTCCTGAACCTTGGACCCTGCCTCCTCTCTAGCCCCTGGGACCAAGATGGTGTTGGGGAAAGGGAGGAGAGTCAGGGTCCTGCTGAGACAGTGGAGGGTCCCAATTTGGGTCTCAAGTAGCCCCTACCCCTGAAACTTGAGGAGCTCCCCGCTTGGCCCAGGTGGCATTACCAGGCATTCTCACACATCCTTGTTCAGCAGCCGCCTGTGGGGAGAGGCAGTGGCCCTCTGAGGACCGGGGGAAGAATGGTGCCAGGACTGCCACCTACTGTGGCCTCAGCTGAGAGGAGATGACTGAAGTGCCCATGTGCTCCGGGCTTGTGAGGTGTGCTGTGTCACCGGGAGTGGCCTGGGACAGGGTCTTGACTGTAATCGGGGACCCAATTCCTAGGGATGTGGGTGAGCTACAAGGGACCAGGAGCCCCCCAAACTGCAGGATTGTGTGGGTGATCCTCCTTGGGCATAAGACCCCAAAACATCAAAAGAATTCTTGATTTATTAGGCAGAAGAACTGGCTTCCAGACCTCATTTATCCCTTCTTCCCTTCCTGTCATCGTGCAACCCACAGAATGGGACCTGTGTCCGGCCCTTCCCTGTACTGGGACTATAGCCCTGAAGAAGATGGGCCTCTAACTCCTCTTGTCCAGAACCCCAATAAGTACGAGGCCAATTTTATAAGAGCTGATAGAGGGGCAACTCCAGGGGCCACAAGAGCCTCAAACTGGAGCTCCTGACCCAGTAAATGGTGGGAGGCAAGTTGGAAGTCAGCAGATGAGTCTCCGCTCAGCGTCCATGACCTTGGGAAGAACTCCAGCCTTGCTCAGCCACGGTTCTCCTGTTTCTCATGAGCTGATGGCACTACTTCTCAGGAGGGGGCAAGAGTGGAAGAGATGAGCTGGGCGCAGTGGCACACACCTGTAACCCCAGCAGCTCAGGAGGCTGAGACAGGAGGATCATGAGTTCAAAGCCAGCCTCAGCACCTCAAAAAATACAAAGGGCTGGGGATGTGGCTTAGTTGTTAAGTGCTGCTGAGTTCAATCCCTAGTACCAAAAAAAAAAAAAAAAAAAGTGGAAGAGATAAGGGCCTATCTTGGATCCTGGCCCAGGAACTGTGCTGGAACCCCTGGATATGGGACTCACCCAGGTGCCCAACTCAGCTCAGTGCTCGTTCCCCTTCCCTGGAGCCAGAAGGGCACCCATTTAAAATGCTCCAGGGAAAAGAGTGCTGGTGTGGGAATTGGGGATCTGGTCCTTGCCCCATTCTGCCTGGATTACCAAGTGACCCTGACATTTCCCAAGGGCTTAAGTTTCCCACTACACAGAACAGACCAGGCTGCCCATTTGGCCATGGGCAAATGCATTCAGGTGGGGGAAGTGCCAAGACAGGTGAGCAGTCAGGGGGCTTCCAGAGGAGATGGCATAGCTGAGGACTGAGCAGGGGTCACAAAAAATGAGTGAGCTCCCTGGACCTGGAATCCTGGCAGAACCTCTGGGTGTGATGGAGGAAGTTGGAAGTAGGGTCCTGGGAGGATGGCTCCATTACTCCACACTAACTGGTGAGGTAATGACAGAGAACAGGGCCTCTGGGGTTAGATGGACCTGGGTTTGAATCCCTCTCATCTTTGCTTCATCAGGGACCCTGGGTAAGGATTTCACCTACTCACACCTCATTATTTCCATCTGGGAAATGGGCTTAGTAAACATACCTATTCAAAAGATTGTCAGATTATGACATGACTCCATTTATATGAACTCTCCAGAATAAGCAATCTCTCTAGAGAGACAGGAAGTAGATTAGAGTGGTTATGCAGAGCTGTGGGGGTAGGGTGAACGGGTTGTGGGATGATAGCTAAAGAGTGAGCCTTTGAATGGTTTGAATGATTGATGTGTTCATTATATCTCAATAAATCTGTTTCCCTCCCCCTCACCCTCCAAAAAAACCCCAAGAAGTTGTTGGGAGGGTCAGATGAGCAGCTACATGCCTAACACACTCTTAAGTGTCCTTAAATGTTAGCTGCCCCTGGTATTATTTGTTCCCTACAGCCAGTCCCACCCGCTCCCAGGGAAGACTGATAGGGTTTGGGAGGAAGAGAAGGGGCCTGGCTGGCCAGGGGCTGGCTGGGGTCTCTAAGCAAGGTACATAAGCTACATAACCTCCCTGAGGCTCACTTTTCTCATCTGCAAAGTGGGGGTGACTTTCCAGGCATTGGCCACCTCTAGGGACATCAGGAAGCTCCCAGGAGACCATAGGTTTTGACAGGTACAGAAACAAGGTTGAATGTGGAAGAGCAGGGAGTGGGGAAGGTGTAGTGCCCCTTTTATCTGCCCCTCAAGGGACTGGCCTCATGCAGCCACTCCTCATGTCCTAAGTGTGGCTTTCATTCAGGACACTGCATAGGGAATAGAGCAGGAACCAGTGTCCAAAGCCACCTGGAGCTTAGAGCCTCAGAGAAGGTTCTCCTGGTGCTGGAGTGGAGACCAGCATGTCACAACTCTGGGCCTCAGTTACCTCATCTGTAAAATGGGGTATAAAGAAATAGGGCCTTGGAATTCCAACATGGTGGTGGGCGCAGAGAGATCAAGTCTCTGACCTCTTCAGCTGTGCAGGCATAGGGAGTCGTAAACAACCTAAATCTGTTTGCTCAGGATCACTAGGCAATGCTGAGCTGACGTGGATCTGGGGCGAACAGTCTGGGCCTCTCAGAACACACACTGAGCCCGGATCGGCTGAATTCAAGCTCCCTTTCGCCTGCTTCCCGCAGACAAACAGCTGTGACTCAGCACTAATCCATCCGGCTGAAACAACTGGTCAGCCCTTCTCATCCTACGGAGGTAAATGCCTACCGAGCCTTCATAGGTAGTGGCCACAGGTTTGAAACGGGGCTTGGGAGAGACAGTAAGGACCCACCCGTTGCATTGGTCGCCCGGCAAAGGGAAACGAACTGTCGCCATTTGCAAGAGACACCACCATGGCAGAGAACTGACGTCATCAGACTGCAGTGGAGGAGATAACTTCATTGAAACCTTTGGCTACAGGTGTGTAATTCCCTAGCCTTCTCTCTCCACACATCGGGGAAACCTTAAGGGCCCCTCCCAGCTCTCCCGTAAGGGCCCCTCCCAGCTCTCCCATGAGCACGATAGCCAGACCCAGGGAATCAGAGTTGGCGCGGGACCCGTGGCGCGGAACTACCGCTCCCACCAGTGCTGACAGCTGAGGTCTCTTGCACCAGCTACCGGGGGCGTGGCTACCGGAGGGCAAGTAAAATTCGCTGAGGATTCTCAGCCCCAAGCTCTACAAACTTAGGGTCTGAGGGAATGGCAAACTGGAAGAGTGTGCCCAGTCGTTCATGAAAACAGGGCTCCCGGGAGCAGCAGACCTGGCGTGTAGCCAGTATTGTGGTGAGCGGCACCCGTGAGAGGGGCCTGGCTAGAGGAAAAGTGGGAAGTGACTAGACACAAGAGGAGGCCCTAGGCACTCAGGATTGGAGACTCGCCCAGTCTGGAAGGAGCTGCTGCACAGTGATTGGTTCCCGCGTATTGACAGGAGAAACTTGGCCTGGTGGGCACAGCGCCACCTACTGGAAGAGAAGTTAATCAAACTCTAAGACTGCATTTATTCGTGTTTTTTTTTCTTCTTTTTTTCTTTTCTCTTTTTTTTGATTTGGGTTTTTCTTTCATTTTCATTTTTCTTTCTTGTTGTTTTTTTAAATTTTTTTTACAAATTTTTAAAATTTCTTTTTCTTCTAATTTTAATTTTAATTTTTTTTATTATTTTTTTTAAATTTTTTTTTCTTTTTTTATTTCCTATTTTTTCTTCTTTTGTCTTTTCATTTCTTTTCAATTATCTTATCCCCCCTTCCTTGAATTCTACCTGCTTACTCTCATTCTCTTTAGTGACTTCTTCCCTTCCCTTCTAATACCTTTCCTCCCAAGCATCTAATAAATTTATAGGAGTAAACAGTAACACATCAGTCAAACAGAACAAGAAATAACATGAGCAGCTTCAAAAATCAAGGAAGAAAAGGAGTACAAACAATGCAGGACAGCCTAAATATTCAGGAGGACCTAGAGTCATCAGAAAAATGGTCATATAAAGAACTCAAGGAACACCTTAGACAGATGGAATGGAACCTTAAAGAGGATACAAGACAGCAAATTCAAGCAGCGAAAGAACACATTGAGAATTAATTACATAAACAGATAAAAGAAGAAGTTAAGCATCTTTATCAGGAGATAGAGATTATAAAAAATAATCAAACAAAAATTCTAGAAATGAAGGAAATGATAAACCAAATTAAAAACTCAATTGAGAGTATCACTAACAGAGTGGAGCAAGTAGAAGCCAGAACGTCAGATAATGAAGACAAAATATATCATCTTGAAAACAGTCTAGCCAACTCAGAAAGGCTGGTAAAAAATCACGAGAAAAACATCCAAGAGTTATGGGATAACATAAAAAAACCAAACTTACGAGTCATTGGGATAGAAGAAGGTACAGAGATTCAAACCAAGGGAATGAGTAACCTGCTGAATGAAATAATTACAGAAAACTTTCCAGAAATAAAAAAGGAAACAGATATACAAATTGAAGATGCATACAGGACACCGAGCACACAAAATCACAGTAGACCAACACCAAGACACATTGTTATGAAGCTATCCAATATACAGAACAAAGAGAAAATATTAAAAGCTACAAGAGAAAGGAGACAGATTACATTCAGGGGTAAACCAATAAGGTTAACAACGGAGTTTTCATCACAGACACTGAAAGCAAGAAGGTCAAGGAACAATGTATTTCAAACACTGAAAGACAATGGATGCCAACCAAGAATTCTGTATCCAGCAAAATTAAGCTTCAGATATGACAACAAAATAAAAATCTTTCATGATAAACAAAAGTTAAAAGAATTTGCAGCCAGAAAACCAGCATTGCAAAGCATTTTGAGCAAAACACTACACAAGGAAGAAATGAAAAACAATAACCAAAACCATCAGTAGGAAGTGCCTCGGTAAAGACAGAGGGCGAGGGGAAAGATAATCATGGAGAAACAAACTAAATTTTTTAAAAAAAGGATAAATAATCAAACATGGATGGAAGTACAAACCATATATCAATAGTAACTCTGAATGTTAATGGCTTAAACTCTCCAATAAAGCGACATAGGCTGGTATCATCGATTAAAAAAACAAATCCAACAATATGCTGCCTCCAGGAGACACATCTGATTGGAAAAGACATACACAGGCTGAAGGTGAAAGGATGGGAAAAAATATACCAAGCACACGGTCCTTGTAAGGAAGCAGGGGTGGCCATCCTCATATCGAATAAAATCGACTTCAAGACTAAGTTAATCAAAAGGGATAAAGAAGGACATTATATACTGTTAAAAGGAACCATTCACCAACAAGACATAACAATTATCAATATTTATGCACCAAATAATGGTGCTGCGACATTCATAAAACAAATTCTCCTCAAGTTCAAGAATCAAATAGACCACAACACAATAATGATGGGTGACTTCAACACACCTCTCTCACCATTGGACAGATCCTCCAAACAAAAGTTGAATAAAGAAACTATAGAACTCAATATCACAATCAATAACCTAGACTTAACTGACATATATAGAATATATCAACGATCATCAAATGGATATACTTTTTTCTCAGCAGCACATGGATCCTTCTCAAAAATAGACCATATATTATGCCATAGGGCAACCCTCAGTAAATATAAAGGGGTGGAGATAATACCTTGCATTTTATCTGATCATAATGGAATGAAACTGGAAATCAATGATAAAAGAAGGAAGGAAAAATCCTACATCACATGGAAAATGAACAATATGTTACTGAATGATCAATGGGTTACAGAAGACATAAAGGAGGAAATCAAAAAATTCTTAGAGATAAATGAAAATACAGACACAACATATCGGAATCTATGGGACACAATGAAAGCAGTTTTAAGAGGAAAATTCATCGCCTGGTGGTCATTCCTCAAAAAGAGAAAAAACTAACAAATAAATGAGCTCACACTTCATCTCAAAGCCCTAGAAAAGGAAGAGCAAAACAACAGCAAATGTAGCAGAAGGCAAGAAATAATTAAAATCAGAGCAGAAATCAATGAAATTGAAACAAAAGAAAGTATTGAAAAAATTAACAAGGGGGCTGGGGATGTGGCTCAAGCGGTAGCGCGCTCGCCTGGCATGCATGCGGCCCGGGTTCGATCCTCAGCACCACATACCAACAAAGATGTTGTGTCCGCCGAGAACTAAAAAATAAATATTAAAAATTCTCTCTCTCTCTCCTATCTCACTCTCTCTTAAAAAAAAAAATAAAAAAGAAAAAATTAACAAAACTAAAAGTTGGTTCTTCGAAAAAATAAATAAGATCGACAGACCTTTAGCCATGCTAACGAAGAGAAGAAGAGAGAGAACTCAAATTACTAACATACGGGATGAAAAAGGCAATATCACAACAGATGCTACAGAAATACAGAAGACAATCAGAAATTATTTTGAAAACCTATATTCCAATAAAATAGAAGATAGTGAAGACATTGATAAATTTCTTAAGTCATATGATTTGCCCAGACTGAGTCAGGAGGATGCACACAATTTGAACAGACCAATATCAATGGATGAAATTGAAGAAGCCATCAAAAGACTACCAACCAAGAAAAGCCCAGGACCGGATGGGTATACAGCGGAGTTTTACAAAACCTTTAAAGAAGAATTAATACCAATACTTTTCAAGTTATTTCAGGAAATAGAAAAAGAGGGAGCTCTTCCAAATTCATTCTATGAGGCCAACATCACCCTGATTCCGAAACCAGACAAAGACACCCCAAAGAAAGAAAATTACAGACCAATATCTCTAATGAACCTAGATGCAAAAATCCTCAATAAAATTCTGGCGAATCAAATACAAAAACACATCAAAAAAAATTGTGCACCATGATCAAGTAGGATTCATCCCTGGGATGCAAGGATGGTTCAATATACGGAAATCAATAAATGTTATTCACATCAATAGACTTAAAGATAAGAACCATATGATCATCTCGATAGACGCAGAGAAAGCATTCAACAAAGTACAGCATCCCTTTATGTTCAAAACATTAGAAAAACTAGGGATAACAGGAACTTACCTTGACACTGTAAAAGCTATCTATGCTAAGCCTCAGGCTAGCATCGTTCTGAATGGACAAAAGTTAAAGGCATTCCCTCTAAAATCTGGAACAAGACAGGGATGCCCTCTATCACCACTTCTATTCAATATAGTTCTCGAAACACTGGCCAGAGCAATTAGACAGACGAAAGAAATTAAAGGCATAAAAATAGGAAAAGAAGAACTTAAATTATCACTATTTGCAGATGACATGATTCTATACCTAGAAGACCCAAAAGGGTCTACAAAGAAACTACTAGAACTAATAAATGAATTCAGCAAAGTGGCAGGATATAAAATCAACACGCATAAATCAAAGGCATTTCTGTATATCAGCGACAAAACTTCTGAAACGGAAATGAGGAAAAACACTCCATTCACAATATCCTCAAAAAAAAATAAAATACTTGGGATTCAACCTAACAAAAGAGGTGAAAGATTTATACAATGAAAACTACAGAACCCTAAAGAGAGAAGTAGAAGATCTTAGAAGATGGAAAAATATACCCTGTTCATGGATAGGCAGAACTAACATCATCAAAATGGAGATATTACCAAAAGTTCTCTATAGGTTTAATGCAATGCCAATCAAAATCCCAACGGCATTTCTTGTAGAAATAGATAAAGCAATCATGAAATTCATATGGAAAAATAAAAGACCCAGAATAGCAAAAGCAATTCTAAACAGGAAGTGTGAATCAGGCGGTATAGCGATACCAGATTTCAAACTATATTACAGAGCAATAGTGACAAAAACAGCATGGTACTGGTACCAGAACAGGCTGGTGGACCAATGGTATAGAATAGAGGACACAGAGACTAATCCACAAAGTTACAACTATCTTATATTTGATAAAGGGGCTAAAAGCATGCAATGGAGGAAGGATAGCATCTTCAACAAATGGTGTTGGGAAAACTGGAAATCCATATGCAACAAAATGAAACTGAATCCCTTTCTCTCGCCATGCACAAAAGTTAACTCAAAATGGATCAAGGAGCTTGATATCAAATCAGAGACTCTGCGTCTGATAGAAGAAAAAGTTGGCTCCGATCTACATATTGTGGGGTCGGGCTCCAAATTCCTTAATAGGACACCCATAGCACAAGAGTTAATAACAAGAATCAACAAATGGGACTTACTTAAACTAAAAAGTTTTTTCTCAGCAAGAGAAACAATAAGAGAGGTAAATAGGGAGCCTACATCCTGGGAACAAATTTTTACTCCTCACACTTCAGATAGAGCCCTAATATCCAGAGTATACAAAGAACTCAAAAAATTAGACAATAAGATAACAAATAACCCAATCAACAAATGGGCCAAGGAACTAAACAGACAGTTCTCAGAGGAGGATATACAATCAATCAACAAGTACATGAAAAAATGCTCACCATCTCTAGCAGTCAGAGAAATGCAAATCAAAACCACCCTAAGATACCATCTCACTCCAGTAAGATTGGCAGCCACTATGAAGTCAAACAACAACAAGTGCTGGCGAGGATGTGGAGAAAAGGGTA
Organism: Spermophilus citellus; assembly: GCF_964194105.1. Taxonomy (NCBI): domain Eukaryota; kingdom Metazoa; phylum Chordata; class Mammalia; order Rodentia; family Sciuridae; genus Spermophilus; species Spermophilus citellus. The sequence continues at coordinate 116,431,353 of NC_138184.1, read as the reverse complement.
CACTTGTACATTGCTGGTGGGACTGCAAATTGGTGCGGAAATTTGGAAAGCAGTATGGAGATTCCTGGGAAAGCTGGGAATGGAACCACCATTTGACCTAGCTATTGCCCTTCTCGGACTATTCCCTGAAGACCTTAAAAGAGCATGCTACAGGGATACTGCCACATCGATGTTCATAGCAGCACAATTCACAATAGCTAGACTGTGGAACCAACCCATATGCCCTTCAATAGATGAATGGATAAAAAAATGTGGCATTTATACACCATGGAGTATTACCCAGCACTAAAAAATGACAAAATCATGGCATTTGCAGGGAAATGGATGGCACTAGAGCAGATTATGCTTAGTGAAGCTAGCCAATCCCTAAAAAACAAATACCAAATGTCTTCTTTGATATAATGAGAGCAACTATGAACAGAGCAGGGAGGAAGAGCAGGAAGAAAAGATTAACATTAAACAGAGACATGAGATGGGAGGGAAAGGGAGAGAAAAGGGAAATTGCATGGAAATGAAGGGAGACCCTCATTGCTATACAAAATTACATATAAGAGGTTGTGAGGGGAATGGGAAAATAAACAAGGAGAGAAATGAATTACAGTAGATGGGGTAGAGAGAGAAGATGGGAGGGGAGGGGAGGGGGGATAGTAGGGGATAGGAAAGGTAGCAGAATACAACAATTACTAATAGGGCATTAGGTAAAATTGTGGATGTGTAATCGATGTGATTCTGCAATCTGTATTTGGGGTAAAATTGGGGGTTCATAACCCACTTCAACCTAATGTATGAAATATGATATGTCAAGAGCTGTGTAATGGGCTGGGGATGTGGCTCAAGCGGTAGCGCGCTGGCCTGGCATGCGTGCGGCCCGGGTTCGATCCTCAGCACCACATACCAACAAAGATGTTGTGTCCGCCGAGAACTGAAAAATAAATATTAAAAATTCTCTCTCTCTCTCTCCTCTCTCGCTCTCTCTTTAAAAAAAAAAAAAAAAAAAGCTGTGTAATGTTGTGAACAACCAATAAAAAAAAAAAGAAAGAAATAGGGCCTTCCTAGGGCTGTGCTGAGGCTCACTGTGACTGGCATGGTGTCGACAGTTAGTACATTGCTTTTTTTTTTTTTTTAAGAATCCTTATTCTTGATTGCCGTCATTATGAAATCATCATCCAGCAGATGCCTTTTATCACCCCACCCCAGCTACCTTCTCACACACTGTCAAGTTCCCCATGACAGGGCCGAGATGCTCCCTCCCAACCTAAGGGGGCTGAGAGAAGCTCAAGGAGACCCTGGCTCCCTTCTTTGTGCCCCTTTCTCCAAGTTCAGCCACAGAAGGCACAGCCCGTGGGTCCTGCAAGTACTGAAGCCTCCTCTTTGTCTCCTTCCACCCAGCTACAGGGAAAGGTCACCAGGCCACCCCCAACCCCCAGCCAGCCTTGCTGGACTTCTGCTCTCCCTTTGATGGGAGCCCACCTCAGCATTTCCTGCTGCATCTCTCCCTCTGCAGAGCTGCGGCTGGCCCAGAACCCAGCAAGGGCCACCCCAGCTCTCCAGCATCTGTACTATGCCGTGGGGGCAGAGGATAGGGACCTGCTTCCCCAGCTCCAGCCCAGCAGCCGCAGTGCCTGATTTATGGCTCCCTCTGGGCTCTCTCCAGCAGAACTGCCTACAAACCACTTCTGGGCCCTTCCTGTCTGGGTCCCTGTTTGCAGGCAGTCAGGTTGTCTCAGGCCACAACGGGTACTCGGGACATCGGGGCAGGTTGTGGAGCAAGAAGGACAGGCATCCATCTTAGCAGTGCAGTGTTGGGCTGGGCAGCCTGGAGTAGCTTGTGGGACCTCTCTGGGCCTCAGTTTCCCCATTTGTACAGTGTGAATGACCTTGAAACTGCCATCACTGATACCGTGCTTCTAATTGCCCTTCGGTTCCCTTCTCCCCCAAGTCTGTTGCGTTGGCACTGATTTACCAGGACCTTGGCAGGAAAGGCAAGCAAGACAGCAGTGGGCCATGGGGGTGGTGGAGAAGCCCAGCTTGGGAGTCCAGGCTCCTCCCTTCCCCTGGGGCCACTGCCTCCATCTCCACAGCTCTGGGTCCTCATCCATAAGTTAGGGAGAGTCAGACCTGAGCTCTAACAGGTGACAGTTAAGTTACTAAGGGCTTCCTTCCCTTTGAGGTCAGGCCCCACATCCCCTAGCCTGGTTCCCAGAGGCTGTCCAGTCCAGACAGGGAGGAATTGGCTGCTGGAGGGCAATTTGTAGCCAAGGTGGTGGTAGTGGTGCGGCACCTGGGATGGTGCCTCCAGGTGATCTGCAGGATCTCAGCTCAGGGGTGAGCAGGAGGAGGGGAGGCCAGAGCAGGCTCCCACACAGGATCTACAAGGAGGGTGTGGGACTATTAAAACCTTGATAATCTATTTGCTCATTTGTTCATCTTCCCAGCAAATATTTAGTCAGCATCTTCCCCTTAATGGCTCCCGCGTACCTGGAAAAGACAATCCTAAGCACCTCCCACATATTAACTTGCTTTTATGATCACAACACCACTGTTTTCCTCATTAGGCACAGAGAGGTTAAGTCACTTGCCCAAGGTCACACAACTGATAAGTGATAGAACCAGGTCTAAAACCAGGGGGTCCTCTGAAGTCCAAGGCCAAAACCTTTATTTTTGCAGTGCAAAATAAATGGTGAATACCCAAATCTTGATTGTGGATGACGTTGGGAATATTGAGGAAATTCTAATATCTCTGTTTCACAGAGGAGGAGACCAAGGCATAGAGAGGTGATGTCATTTTTCTTTTTTCTTCTTCCTTTTTTTTTTTTTTTTTTTGGTGGGGAGGGGTGCCAAGGATTGAACTCAGGGGCTAAGGGGCACTTGACCTCTGAGCCACTTCCCTAGCCCTATTTTGTATTTTGTTTAGAGACAGGTCTCACTGAGTTTCTTAGGACCTCACTAAGTTGCTGAGGCTGGCTTTGATTTCACGATCCTCCTTCCTCAGCCTCCCTAGCTTCTGGGATTACAGGTATGCACCACCATGCCCGGCAGTGATGTGATTTTTCTAACCAACATCTAGTGGTGACAGTGCTGGCATTTGTTGAAATGGCCTCCATGTTGAGAACAAGACCCTGGAGGGTGAGAGAAGACTAGTGGTAGCTTTTGCTTGGGGTCAGTCAGGCAAATGGCCAATAATAGTTATAATAATAATAGCAGTACTTTTTTAGGAGCTATTATTGTGTGTTAGGCACCATGCTAAGCACGTTATACTCATACTTTCAGTTATACTTCACCACTATGCTATTAGGCAAGTGCTATGTTTTATAACCTTGTTTTTTTAAAAATATTTTTTAGTTGTAGATGGACACAGTGCCTTTATTTTTTAAATTTATTTTTATGTGGTGCTGAGGATCAAACCCAGTGCCTCACACATGTAAGACAAGCACTCTACCACTGAGCCACAAACCCAGCCCCTATAACCTTGTTTTATAGCTGAGGGAATAAAAGCTCAGAGAGGTCGTGTGACTTGCTCAAGGTCACACCGCAATGATTTACCAAACCAGGGTTTAAAAATTCGTTGTTTTTTTTTTTTTGGTCGTGCTGGGAATGGAACCCAGGGCCTTACATATACTTCTACCACTAAGCTAAATTCCTAGCTCTAGGGTTTAAATTTTTTAAATTATTTATAAATGGTCCAAAAAACTTTGGACGAAGAATAGACAGTTCCAAGTCTTTCTCCTCCCCTTCTATCCCCAGCTACCCAGGCCCTCCCCAAGAGGCAACTGGGATGATTTGAGTCTCCCAGATCTTTCCTTGCAGGTTTTTGCATTCTCAGACAAACCCAGTGGGCGCTGTTCACAGCCAGGTTTAAACACAGTCCTGTGAGGTGACTGCCACCCCTAGGGCTGATCAGGACTTGGGTCAGAGTGCCCACTGTGCCCTGGCAGAGATGTGGGACCACCAGAGGCCTGTGTCCCCACCTGGAGTCCTCCTCCCTCTCCTGGTCATCTTCTCGTCTTCTCCCTGTCGCTGTGTCCTCCACAAGTTGGCTGGGCAGCCTGCCTGGCTCTGCTCCGAGGCTGCAGCAGACGCAGCAGGATTGGACCTCGGTGCTGGCTGGCTGTGCTGGTGCAGGGCTTCGTCAGCTCAGGGAGGGTCTCCCTTCAGCCTCGTGACACCTGATTCATTCACCTCACAGAGGCAGCCTCTGTGGGGAAGCAGCCACTACAAAGGCAAAGGGGCCAGACTGAGTGGGCCCTGGGCGGGTCAGGAGCTGGGGTATATGGGTGCAGGGCAGGGCAAGGCGGGGATGCCTCCTTTGGGGCCAGGCTTTGGATTTAGGCTCAAGTCCTTGTTGCACCCTTCTGGGTGGTTCTACTCCCCCTCCCCCAGGAGCCTTCGTTTTCTCTGAGGATTAAGAGACAAAGTGCCAAACTGCTTGGGGAATGTGAGTCCTCCCTAAGTGATAGCTGGACTGTTTTAATTATAGGCTCTGGGCTTATCCACTATCACAAGCCTCCATCTGACCCCTGAAAAGCAGTACCACCAGACCCGTGGAGCCTGCACCCAGAACTCTTCCTTCCCTCCCCACATGCAGAGAGAAGTGCATGTGCCTTGACCTTGGGTGGTCTTACTTAGGTATATAGGTAGCAGAGATCCAGGACCCCACTCCACTCCCTAGGTGACCCTCCACAGGAGACCTAATTGGTCTTTACCCTCACTGGGGGACAGGGCAGCAGTGACTATGTGCACAGGTTTAGAGGGCACTAACAGGAAGTGGAAGCGGATACAGACAGCTTAGTGCTGGGAGTCAGATGTCTGGGGCTGTCTCTTGCCTACTTGGGAGACTTGGGCTTTCTTGAACCTCAGTCTCTTCCTCTGTGAGATGGGCATGATCTTCTGTCCCATGAACTTCATGGGATTTGGGGTACTCAGGGGAGGAAATGCATGACCAGCACATGCCACCTGTAAAGCAGAGGTGGTGAGCAGGCAGTCCCAGGCTGAGGACCAACTTGGTTTAGTCCCCAAAAGCCATTAAAAGGATTTCATTTGGAAATAGTAGTGATGGTCAAAGAACACTGTGAATGTACTTAAAACACTGAACTGTACATGTAAAAGCTAGGGCAGATGGTACATTTTAGGCAATATATATTTTGCACTTTTTTTTTCCCTTTTGAGAAATATTGCCCAGGCTGCTCTTGAACAGGTGGGCACAAGTAATCCCTCTGTCTCAGGCTCCCAAGTAGCTGGAACTTAACAGACAAATGCCGCCATGCTGGGCTTTTTCACACAATTTTTAAAAAATATTTATTTTTTAGTTTTTTAGGTGGATATAATATCTTTATTTTATTTTTATATGGTGCTAAGAATCAAATCCAGGGCCCCACACATGCTAGGCAAGCATACCACCACTTGAGCCACATCCCCAGCCCTTTCCACAATTTTTTAAAATATTTTTGTAATCCTACTTATTTTTTCAATGTGGTACTGAGGATCGAACCAAGTGCCTCACACACAACTACTACTCTACCACTGAGCCACAACCCCAGCTCCCCCAATTTTTTTAATATATATTTTTTTAGTTGATGGACCTTTATTTAATTTACTTATATGTGGTGCTGAGAATCAAACCCAGGGCCTCACATATGCTACGCAAGGGCTCTACCACTTAGCCACATCCCCAGCCCTATTTTGTATTTTATTTAGAGACAGTCTCACTGAGTTACTTAGTGCCTTGCTTTTGCTAAGGCTGGCTTTGAATTCTCAATCTTCCTGTCTCAGCCTCCCAAGCCATTGGGATAATAGGTGTGCACCACTGTGCCTGGCCCCCAGCACAATTCTTTCTTCTTTCTTTCTTTTTTTTTTTTTTTTTGGTGGTGCTGGGGATTGAACGCATGACCTTGTGCATGCGAGGCCAGCACTCTACCTATTGAGCTATATCCCCAGTCCCCCAACACAATTCTTTTTTTTTTTAATTGTAGTTGGACACAACGTCTTTATTTTTTATTTTTATGTGGTGCTGAGGATCGAACCCAGAGCCTCGCACATGCTAGGCGAGTGCTCTACTGCTGAGCCACAACCCCAGTGATACCGCTGTTGACGGTGACGAAGTCCTTGCTTCCCCGATATTGAAGAATAACACCAGAGAAGCACGCCGAGGCAAGGTCAGAGTAGAAATTAGAAGTTTATTAAAGGACAGCAGAAAAGACTTCTCCCGGAGGAAGAAGGGGACCCAAGAGGTGGAATCCGTGGAAGTGCGGTTGTTTCCCCTTCTTATAGTTTTGGTGATGGAATGTAGGTGGGAAGGGTTAGGACACAGGTGGGCCAAATGGTCAGGAAGGACTTTTGGGATGGGCTTATCACTTCTCTGGGATGGGCTATCTCCAAATCTGTTGGGGGCTGTTTCTTTGAGGTGGACTTTGGCCTAGGGCCTTTTCGGGACTTCATTAACATTCCATGAGTTGTCCTGTGTTTTCCCTGAGTCATTCTCAGCATGGCCTCCATTTTAGATTTCACTTGATATTAGACCCGATTTACCTAATTACACTGACTACCTAACTTTAAATCTGGCTTCACCAGCCCCTACAATTCTTTTTTTTTTTAATTTATTTTTCAGTTTTCTGCAGACACAATATCTTTATTTTATTTTTACGTGGTGCTGAAGATCGAACCCAGCACCCCGCGCTTGCCAGTCGAGTGTGTTACCTCTTTTTTTTTTTAAAGAGAGAGTGAGAGAGGAGAGAGAGAGAGAGAGAGAGAGAGAGAGAGAATTTTTAATATTTATTTTTTAGTTCTCAGCGGACACAACATCTTTGTTGGTATGTGGTGCTGAGGATCGAACCCGGGCCGCACGCATGCCAGGCGAGCGCGCTACCACTTGAGCCACATCCCCAGCCCCGTGTGTTACCTCTTGAGCCACATCCCCAGAGCCCCCTACAATTCTTTTTAATGTGGGGGAGAATATCTGAAGCAGTTGCCCTGTCAGAAAAACAGCTCACTTTTTTTTTTTTTAATTAAACCAGGAATTGAATCCAGGGGTACTTAACCACTGAGACACATGCCTACCCCTTTTAATGTTTTAAGACAAGGTCTTGCTAAGTGGACCAGGCTGGCCTTGCACTTTCAATCCTCCTGCCTCAGCCTCCCAAGTTGCTGGGTCTATGGGGATGCACCACCACACCCAACTAACAGCTCATTTTAAGGAACTCAATAAGGACAACCTGGAAAGACCTTTAAGAGGTGGGTGGGGTATGAATATACCCCAATCCATGTGCTATCTAAAGGGAACTAGAACTTTGGAGCTGGCCCAGCCACTACAACCACAGGCCTCTTCCCATCTTCCAGTGTTTCCCATTGGCTGGATCTAACAAAGGCCATTGGCAAAGGAGCTTGGGAAATGTAGTTTTCAGAGGTAAACCCTTCAGAGGCTGAGTAGGACAGAGGGAGGACAGCAGATGGGTCTGTGATCACAAGGCGGATGATCAAATGACCAGAATAATTGTCAGTGTTAAACAGCTGAGCAATTGAGCATTAAAATTGAAATTTCTAGCTCCTGAAACACCAAAGGCCCCTTTGGGTCCACCATCAATCAGTGGTAGACCTAAAGGTGGGGAAAGGAAAGGAAGATGGGGTGGACGTGAATGTTTGTGAGGCCCATCTCTGCCTAGTCATGCTGTGGCCTTGGGGAGCCTTGCTAAAGAGTCCTGAGAAGCCTGTACAGGATCACAGGATTCTGTCCAGCACTGTACAAGGAGGGAGGAGCTCCATGCGCTTTAGGGAACAGATAAGGGGAGAAGAAGCCATGAGGACCCTGAGCTGGATAGACTGAGCAGGCAGGACCTGGGGAGCCAGTGGGGCTCAACTGATTCCCAGAGAATGCACTTGGTATCTGGGACTGTGGGAACCTTCCTTCTGTAACTTTTGGGGAACTGTCTGGCTCCTTGGGGGTTTCATTTATTTTAGTTTTCTTTCTGACCTCATGTTCCAAGAAAGCCCCATGTGTAGTCTCACCTTGGAGGAATAGATGGGAGAACCTGTGAATTCCCTCCGAACATGCCTGAGAGGAATCTAGAAGCACTCAGGAAAGGTCTCAGACCTGCCCAGGATGGCATGTTGAAAATTTTTTAGCTTCTTTTTCTTTTTTCTTTTGCTATCCTGGGGATTGAGCCCAGAGACACTCTACCACCCTTCCCAGTCCTTTTTATTTTTCTGAGACAGGGTCTTGCTGTTGTTATGCCAGATTCGTGGGACCCCAGTAGACCTCCAGGAGCCGAATCCGATGCAATCACACAAGAGTCTTTATTGCAAGCTCGAGCCTGCACTCAAAACCGTTCCTGACGCAGTGGTCCCAGGGAGTGAGTCCTAGTCTTTTGTTCAGTGAGATTTTATAGGTTTTGGGGGATACTCTATGCGACACAACATCACACAGCAAATCATTCCATACCGTGGGAAAGTCAAACAACAACTCTTAACATTGATTAGCACATTCAATGGCGAGAACAATTTGGGTAAGTGTGATTGGTTAGTATAAGAGGGAGATTCATTTGAACTGATTGGTTTAGGCCACGAGGGGTGTATGTGCTAAACTACATGGTTTCCCAACATGTTATCAACCACCATAAACTACTTGGGGGTCACCTGGCATTCCAGGTATTTTCTCTGTCTTATGCTGATTGGAGGTTGCTAGGGGGGTTGCTATGGGTCCTCACCTAGCCTAACTGAGTCAGGGACACCTGGCACCGCAGACCTCTCCTGTTATTTACAAACAACTCAGCAGGGTGGGTATGTGCTTAGGAGTGCTCTGTGGGTTTTTCCAAGGACAAGGGTCATGCCCCCTTCCTTAGGACAGGTCTTGAGGTAGAAGCTGCTGTTATTTATTTATTTTTAAAACCATGTAGTTTAGCATGTACACCCCTCGTGGCCTAAACCAATCAGTTCAAAGGAATCCCCCTCTTATATTAACCAATCACCCCTACCCAAATTGTTCCCGCCATTGAATGTGCTAATCAATGTTAAGAGTTGTTGTTTGACTTTCCCGCGGTATGGAATGATTTGCTGTGTGATGTTGTGACGCATAGAATATTCCCCCAAACCTATAAAATCTCACTGAACAAAAGACCAAGACTCACTCCCTGGGACCGCTGCGTTGGGAACGGTTTTGAGTGCAGGCTTGAGCTTGCAATAAAGACTCTTGTGTGATTGCATCAGATTTGGCTCCTGGAGGTCTACTGGGGTCCCAGGAATCTGACATAACACTGTATTGCTGAGGCTGTTCTCAATGTTGCAATCCTCCCGCTTCGGCCTCCTGAGTAGCTGAGGTAACAGGCATGTGCTGCTGTGCCTGGCCACATGAGGAGTTCGAGGAGAGCTATGCTTAGACCATAGTTCTCTTGGCTCCCAGGAAGCCCAGAACACTGGCTGTAAGCTAGTGACACTGGGGGCAAATCCTGACTACTGCTCAGCGAGCTCATACAAGCCTCCTATAACTTGAAGAGCAACTTCTTTCTATTAGAAGGGGATACAGTACCTCCCTTGCATGGTTGTGGGATGGAGTGGAGAGGGTTTCTGCTTGTCAGGTGTCCACATGGTACCTGGAAACTACACTCTGACCCCTAAGAAGAGAACTCCCCAGGGCTGGGGTTCTGGCTCAGCGGTAGAGCACTCGCCTAGGACATGTGAGGCCCTGGGTTCGATCCTCAGCACCACATATAGATAAATAAAATAAAGATATTGTGTCTAACTACAACTAAAAAATAAATATTAAAAAAGAGAGAGAGAGGGGCTGGCGATGTGGCTCAAGCAGTAGCGCGCTCGCCTAGCGTGTGTGCTGCCCAGGTTCGATCCTCAGCACCACATACCAACGAAGATGTTGTGTCCGCGGAGAACTAAGAAAAAATAAATAAATGTTAAAATTCTCTCTCTCTCTGTCCCCCTCTCTCTCACTCTCTCTTTAAAAAAAAAATTAAAAAGAGAGAGAGAGAGAGAGAGAGAGAGAACTCCCCAGATTCCCTACTCTGTTCTTTCTTCCCCCACCAGGCAACACACTATCAGGAATTTGTCCTCTAACAGGGATGTGCAGGAAGAAAGTCTCCTTTTTTTGATGAGACAGCAATGAGGTGATGTCTGGGTTTTTTATATCCCCATTGCTGAACTGGTGCCAGCTGCCAGAGTCCAGGCAGATCCCAGGAGCCACATTTGTCCTCTGGGTTCCCAATGCTTGGGGGTACCTTCCGGGGCTCCACTTTGAGACCCACCATCTGGGAAGAAGTTGACCAGGGCAAATGACTCAGTTCTGAAACCTACCAACTTTATTGGGGACCCAGGCTCTATGCTTGAGAGCTGATCTCACTCAAATCTTTTCTTTAAGAAATACTTAGATTTCTTTTTCTTAACAAAGTAAGAAAGCCTTTGAGGTATAGGCAACACTGCTAACCCCACTTTGAAGGGTAAACTGAGGGCTACATAGGTTAATTACCTTGCCAAAGGGAGCCAATTTCATGTCAAATTATGGCTCTGATCCTGTGGATGGCCTGTGGATCAGACTTGGGAGCCTAAGTGCTCATTACCTTGCTGGGTCACTCACTGATCTACTCACTTTCCACAACGAAAGGACCAATGGTCTGGAGATTCTGAGATCAATGCTGATGATATTATAGGATCACATTTTAAATGGGAAAAGAATTTCTAAGCCAGTTGTGGTGGCGCATGCCTGTAATCCCAGCAATTTGGGAGGCTGAGGCAGGAGGATCATGAGTTTGAAGCCAACCTCAGCAACTTAGCAAGACCCTCTCTCAAAATTAAAAAATGAAAAGAGCTGGGAAGGCTGGGGCTGGGGCTCAGTGGAGCACTCTCCTAGCATGTGTGAGGTACTGGGTTTGATTCTCAGAACTACATATAAATGAATAAAATAAAGGTCCATCCGAATGGATAAAAAAAATGTGGCATTTATACACAATGGAGTATTACTCTGCATTAAAAAATGACAAAATCATAGAATTTGCAGGGAAATGGATGGCATTAGAGCAGATTATGCTAAGTGAAGCTAGCCAATCCCTAAAAAACAAATGCCAAATGTCTTCTTTGATATAAAGAGAGTAACTAAGAACAGAGTAGGGAGGAAGAGCATGAGAAGAAGATTAACATTAAACAGGGAATGAGAGGTGGGAGGGAAAGGGAGAAAGAAGGGAAATTGCATGGAAATGGAAGGAGACCCTCAGGGTTATACAAAATTACATACAAGAGAAAGTGAGGGGAAAGGGAAAAAAAACAAGGGGGAGAAATGAATTATAGTAGATGGGGTAGAGAGAGAAGAGGGGAGGGGAGGGGAGGGGAGGGGAGGGGGGATAGTAGAGGATAGGAAAGGCAGCAGAATACAACAGACACTAGTATGGCAATATGTAAATCAGTGGATGTGTAACCGATGTGATTCTGCAATCTGTATACGGGGTAAAAATGGGAGTTCATAACCCACTTGAATCAAAGTGTGAAATATGATATATCAAGAACTATGTAATGTTTTGAACAACCAACAATAAAAATTTAAAAAATAAAATAAAGGTCCATCAACAGCTAATAAATAAATAAATAAATAAATAGAGCTGGGGATGTGGCTCAGTGGTTAATCACTCCGGGTTCAATCCCCATAACCCCCTTCCCCACAAAATAATATGCACCTGTTAAAAAAAGGAATACAATTACAGAATGTTCCAGGTATGCAGTGAAAGCTCTTTAGATTCCAATCTCTAGAGATTAGCTCTGAAACCATTTATTATATAGATTTCTACAGTTTTTTCTTTGCATTTACAAGTACATGTTAATACTTTTTTGGAGGGGGTACTGGGGCAACCTAGGGGCACCCTACCACTGAGGCAAATACCCAGCTGTATTTATTTAGCAGGGTCTTGCTAAGTTGCCCAGGCTGGCCTCAAACTTTCGTTCCTCCTGCCTCAGCCTCCTGAGTAACCTGGGATTATCTTTTCTAACATTTTTTAATATTTATTTTTTAGGTGTAGTTAGACACAATACCTTCATTTTATTTATTTATTTATTTTAATGTGGTGCTAAGGATCGAACCCCGGGCCTCGCATGTGCTAGGCAAGTGGTCTACCGCTGAGCCACAACCCCAACCCCCTTATTTTTTAAAAGGTCATGTTATACATTCTGTTTTGTAACTTATATTTTACAAGTAACATTACCTGTTTGGGCTGGTGAAGATAGCTCAGTGGTAGAGTGTGCACTTGACCTGCACAAGACCCTGGGCTTCAATCCCCACACAAAAAAAAACAAAACAAGACAAAAAAATACAGCAGCTCTTAAAATGCAGAAATGCTTGCCTGGCAGATTCATCAAGGATCTGGTAGGGGAAGTGGCTGGTAAGGTTTTGTGCAGAATCATGTGTCATGTGAGCATTTTTTAGAGAAAGTGACTGTGAGTCTCATCAGAATCATAATAAATATCCAGATCCAAGTCGCTTGTTTTTCATATGGGAAAAGCAAGGCCAAGAGAAGGGATCCAGGCGAGGTGAGTGGGGAGCCCAGCCCCTCGCAATGGCCTTGGGATGAGGACAAGAATGCTGCAGTAGCCTGCTCCTGGGCATCCTGCCCTGGCCTCGGAAAGGAACTGCAGCCTGCAGAACCAGAAGGAGGGCAAGGGAGTCAGCCTGCCCAAGCTACCACGCTGAGTCTCTGCAGTCCCTGCCAGGAGAAGATTCACAGCTGCTAGGAGCTTGGGAAGGTTCCAGAGAAAAAGCCCGGTGCAGTACCTGGGGAGGCTGCAGTGCCTGCAGTGGGTAGGTCTGGCTCCTCCAGGCTCTGGGAGTTCCCCTAAGGGGCAGGCCCTGCACATGAAGGTAGGTGAGGGCAGACCAGAAACCTGGTGCACAGACCCTGGGCAGAGCGCTGAGCGCCCGGCTCCTGTTACTTGGGTTGTGTTATTAATCAATATAGTCAGGAAGCCTTTATGGAGCTTGAATGCACAAGACTTTTCTAATAGCAGTGGGATGATCTCAGATCACCAAAAACAGGCACTATCCATTGAGCAGTTCTCTCCTGTGATCCCCGAGCCAAGCACTGCATGTGTGCACACTTCAGCCTCCAATCAGCCCCGCCTCCCCAAAGAAGAATACCAGGGCCAGGGAGAGGCCCTGATATTCTTCCCACTTTACAGTGGCTCAGGGAGACCAAATAAGCTGCACAAGAGACCTGGGGGTGTGAGTCAGTGGTAGGGCACTTGCCTAGCACTTGCTCAATCCCCAGAACTGCAAAAGAAAAACCAAGAAACAGCAAGAATAAAAATCTTGCTCAAGGCCAGCAGGGTCAGGTCAGCAGGTATGGATTTGAACCTGGTATCCCCCATTCTGGAGTCCCAGGCTTCAACGTCAGGCTGTCTCCTGGGGCTTCCTGGGAGGTGCTGCCACCTGGTTCAGGGATGACCTCTGTAGGGTAGAAGTAGAGGAGTTTTTGCTCTGTTAAAAAAAAAAAATGTTTAACCATGAGTACATTGGGGCTGGGGATGTGGCTCAAGCGGTAGCGCGCTCGCCTGGCATGCGTGCGGCCCAGGTTCGATCCTCAGCACCACATACAAACAAAGATGTTGTGTCCACTGAAAAACTAAGAAATAAATATTCTCTCTCTCTCTCTCTCTCTCTCCCTCTCTCTCTCTCTCTCTCTCTCTCTCTCTCTCTCTCTCTCTCTCCCCCCTAAAAAAAAAAAATAATGAGCACATGTCACTTATGTAGTTAAAGGGGAAAATAATTTTTTAAAAATCTGTATTTCTGAAATAATTAGTAAGGAGCCTGGTCAGCTTGCTGACTTACACACATAGGGCCCACTGACTTTGAGATGAGCAGGCCTCCTGTTTATGGGTAAGCCTCCCATGAACCTCCTTCCTCAGACCCAGCCTTTGGGGCCTGGAGAGACTCCTTCCAAGGTGTTCTTTTTTGTGTGTGTGTGGGGGGGCAGTACCAGGGATTGAACTCAGGGACATTCAACCACTAAGCCACATCCCCAGCCCTATTTTGTATTTTATTTAGAGACAGGGTCTCCCCGAGTTGCTTAGTGCTTCGCTTCTGCTGAGGCTGTCTTGAACTCATGATCCTCCTGCCTCAGCCTCCTGAGGAGATGGGATTACAGTTGTAGGATTACAGTGTTCTTGGCCTTAAAGCAGGGCAGACTTTGCAGAGGAAGAGGCTTGTAGGCTAGGAGGAGGTTATGGGCAGCAAGAGAAAGACCTAAACCAGATGTACAGCCTAGAAAAAGGTTCAAAGATGTGCATGAGTGTGGGCTGTTCTCGGAATAAGAAGATTGGCCCCAGAGGTCCCAGTCTGCATGAGGGGCTCATAGGAAAAACTAATTTGCACGCAGTTCTTGGGACCAAATACTCCTGACACCTGGCCTGGGGCCCAAGCCCAGCAGAGGATGGGCACCATTGAAGAGTTAGGAGCAAGGGCTTTGGAACCAGAGGACTGGATTTAAATCCGTCTTCACCACTGACTTGCTCTGTGACCTGAGTCACTTTACCTGATGGAGCCTTAATTGTCTCACTTGAAAAACGGGGATGCTTACCTCTGTCCCATTGGCCTCCTTGGAGATTGAAGGTTTTCTGTGGCAGTCAAGGTGGTACCAATGTCAGAAAGTATTGCTTGTGTTCAGTGGATATCAGCATACAGTAGTAGGTCTCTGTAAACCTTAGAAAATGATTTATGAGCCAGACAGAGTAGCAAATGCCTCTAAGGGATTTGCTACTCAGGAGGCAGGAGGATTGCAAGTTCCAGGCCAACCCTGGCAACTCAGCCAGACCCAATCTCCAAATAAGTAAATGAAATGAAATGAAATATGCTGGAGATGTGGCTCAGAGGTTGGGTGCTTGCCTAGAATGTGCAAGAGGCTGGGTTCAATCCCCAGTATGGGGGTGGGGAGGGGGTTTATGAAACATTTATATGAAAGTAATACATTTTCATTATGGAGAATTTGGGAAATGTATATAAGCAAAAAAGAATATAAATATCAAAGCTATCCATGATGTCACTCTCGCTAACATTTAGGTCTCTGTCGATGTCTATGTGTTTGAGTATGCTTATGGGACTGGAATGACACTGCACATCCTGGGCTCTTATTCATTTTTAAAAATCAATGTAAAATTCACATTATAAAATTATCCATTATGAAGTGGTCAGTGGTGTTTAACATATTTACAATGTGTTATGCTTTGGATGTGAGGCGTCCCCCAAAAGCTCATGTGGAAGACAATGCAACAAGGTTCAGAGAAGAAATGATTGGATTGTCTGAGTCTTAACCCATTCAGTGAATTAATCCCCTGATAGGGGTTAACTGAGTGGTAACTGAAGTGATAGGGTGTGGCTGAGGAGGTGGGGATTGGGGTGAGGCTTGGGTGTCTCTCTCTCTCTCTCTCTCTCTCTCTCTCTCTGCTTTCTGATCATCATGTGAGTTTCTTCCCTCTGCCATACTCTTCCGCCATAATGTTCTGCCTCACCTCTAACCCTGAGGAATGGAGCTGGACTTCTATGGACTGAGACCTCTGAAACTGTGAGCCCCTAAATAAACCTTTCCTCCTTTACAGTTATTCTGATTGGGTCCTTTCGTCACAGCAGTGAAAAAGCTGACTAAAACAAATGTTTTGGAACGATCACCTTTATCTAGTTCCAAAACACTTTCATTAGCCCAAAGCGAACTCTGTACCCATAAGCTTTGCAGTATGCCAGCTCCCCGTTCTCCCATTCTCCGCTAGTCTGCTCACTGTCCCTATAGATTGGCCTATTCTGGATATTTCATATGAATGGAAACAGTAATTTCTGTCCTTTTGTGGCTGCTTCCTTTGCTTAGCATGTTTCCAGGTTTCATCCATGCTGTAGCGTGTAACATTCCTTTTTAAGGCTGGACAATCCTGCATTTGTTTGGATATACCAAATTTTGTTAATCCATTCATCAGTTGATGGGTGTTGGGTTTTTCTATCTTTTGGCTTTTATACATTCTTTTCAATTTTTTTAAAAGAAATCATCTTTTTCAGGGGGAGGCGGTTACCAGGGATTGAGCTCAGGGGCACTCGACCACTGAGCCATATCCCTAGCCTTATTTTGCATTTTATTTAGAGACAGGGTCTCACTGAGTTGCTTAGTGCCTCCCTTTTACTGAGGCTGGTTTTGAACTCGTGATCCTCTGCCTCAGCCTCTGAGGGATTACAGGCGTGCGCCACTGTGCCAGGCTAGAAATCCATTTCTTTTTAACAGGAAAAAGAGCACACAAAATGTATTGCATGCTTAAGGCATGGGAGTATTAGACTCCAGGAATTCTTTATTAAAATAGTTATACAGATAATTGCAACAAAACAAACAAATCCATCAAGACACAGGAAAAAGAAATGCAGAGATTTAAAACAACTTTCTTACCTTCAACTTTTCATTGCAGAAGAACTCTTCTCACAGTGCTTTGCTTCTCTGCAATAATTCTTCTGTCTGAAGCAATAGGATGCTGGGAGCGAGGGGACCTGATGCATAGGCCGTGAAGAATCTCTCCAGAGGTCTGATCTTCTCAACCTGGGCACAGTGTTCTTGGGCAGTTTTGAGTTATGAGTCGATCGCGTCTGGCATTTGTTATATGAACAGAAAGCTCAGTAGCACATCACCCAACAGAAGTGGTCCAGTGGGTGTTCCCATGCTGGCCCAAGCTTGGCTCACTCTGTCACCCTGATGAAGCCTGGGAAGTGGGCCCCGCTCTACTGTCGGGGTCTCTGGAGCATTTACCGGGGTTCCTCTGTGCTCCAGCCCAACATGCAAGTCCCCCAGTTGGCCCCTATGACACCCTGGGTCCCAGCTTTACCTGTGGTGGGAAAGAGGGAGACTGATGGAGCAGGGGAGCGGGCTGGGGGCGATGGACAAGCCCAGCTAGCCAGTGTGGCCGGTCGTTTCCCTCTTCAAAAAGAGGCTCAGGGAAGGTAAGTGACTTGCCCCACATCACCTAGGCAGACCAGATTTGACTTCTGATATCCTGTTGCATAGTGGGAGGGGTCTTCCTTTGGTCCCCTCTCCCAGCCAGGGATTGGCTGAAACCAAGGTGGACATCATCCCAGTGCTTCACCAGTACCATAACAGCTAGGCACAGTGCCGTGTGCACCACATATTAAATCCTCCCAGCAACTATTTTTTTTTTTTGGTGGGGGGGACTATTGGGGATTGAACTCAGGAGCACTCAACCACTGAGCCACATCCCCATCCATATTTTGTATTTTATTTAGAAAGAGGGTCTCACTGAGTTGCTTAATGCCATTGCTGAGACTGGCTTTGAACTCGAAATCCTCCTGCTTAGCTTCCAGAGCTGCTTGGATTACAGGCATGCACCACCATGCCTGGCTCCCCCTAGCAACTTCTAAAGGGAGAGATTATTATCTTCATTTTGTAGAGGAGGGAAGGAAGGCAAGTTAGGAAATTTGCCTGACCACTGGATGTGGTGGTGTATCCCTCTAACCCCAGCTACATAGGAGGCTGAGGCAGGAATATCTCTTGAGTCTAGGAGTTCAAGGCCAGCCTGGGCAACATTGACCTTGTCTCAAAAAGAGAAAAAAGGAGGGGCTGGGGTTGTGGCTCAACGGTAAAGCACTCACCTCGCATGTGTGAAGTCCTGGGTTTGATCCTCAGCATCACATAAAAATAAATAAATAAACAAACAAATAAATAAATAAATGTATTGTGTCCAATTACAACTAAAAAATAAATATTTTTAAAAAGAGAGAGGAAAAAAGGAAAGGAAAAAATAAACTTGTGATGTCATACAACTAGAACCAGCACTGCAACCCATATCCTCTTTTTATAAATTGAGATATAATTCATGTCCCATAGTCACCACTTTGAAGTAGAAAATTTATTGGTTTTAGTATATTCACAAGGTTGTAAAAGCATTACCTAATTCCAGAACATCTTTGTCACTCCAGAAGAAAGCCTCATTCTCATTAACAGTCACTCGCTCAAGTTATGGCTTGAGTATCCCCTAAAGGTGCCTGTGTAAGGGTTTGTTCTCAGGGTTGTGGGATCGAAAGATGTTGTGACCTGTCAGGAGGTGGGCCTTCTGCGAGATCCTTAGGTTGTTGGGTGTGTGTGGGATTGGGACTAGGGGACCCTGCCTATCCTCTTTACACTTCCTGGCTTATGATGTGACCAGAGGCTCCACCGTTGCCATGTACTGCCCTCACCAGAGGCCAGCCATCTCAGGAGGCCAGGTCTGACCCAGGGCCTGGCACAAGGATTTATCAAAAAGAAAGAGCAGGGCTGGGGCTGAGGCTCAGTGGCAGAGCACTCGCCTGGCATGTGAGAGGCACTGGGTTCAATACTCAGCACCACATATAAACACATACATAAAATAAAGGTTCATCAACAACTAAAAAAAGAAAAAAACAACAACTTGCAATCATTGTGCATTGCTGGTAAGAATAAAAATGATATTGTTTTTTAAAAAAAGAATGAGCAGGGCTGGGTATGGTAGTGCATTCCTATAATTCCAGTGACTTGGGAGGCTGAGAAAGGAGGATCACAAGTTCTAGGCCATCCTCAGCAACTTAGGAAGGCCCTAAGCAACTTAGCAAGACCCTGTCTCAAAATAAAAAATTAAAAAATGGTTAGAGATGTTGCTCAGTGGTAAAGCATTTCTGGATTTAATCCCTGGTACCAAAAAAAAAAAAAAAAAAAAAAAAAGAAAGAAAGAAAAAAGAGCAGGGCAAGATGATCACACCACTCAATCTTGGACTTCAGCTTTCACACAGTAAGCTCAGTAAACTTTTTTTCTTTATAAGTTAATTGCCTCCAAATATTTCATTACAATAATGGAAAGCTGACTAATGTACTCCCAATTCCCCCATCCTCCCAGCCCTAGGCAACCACTGATCTTTGTTCTGTCTCTATTGATTCTCTTACTCTGGACATTTCAATAAATGACATTATACACTATTTTGCCTTTTTTGTCTGGCTTCTTTCACTGAGCACAATGTTTTCAAGCTCATTCATAGCATGAATAGTGCTTCATTCCTTTGTCTAAATATAGACATTCCTACATTCCATAAATACATAAATATTTTCTATTTTTTAAAATATATTTTTAGTTGTTGATAGACTTTCATTTTATTTATTCATATGTGGTGCTGAGAATCCAACCCAATGCCTCACACATGCCAGGCAAGTGCTACCACTGAGCCCCAGCCCCAGCCCCAAATATTTTCTTTATCACTTTGACCCCAAGCCCAGTGATTTTCAGGTGTCCTGAATGCCAGTTATGTGATCTCAAGGTTATAGGGGCTATAACCAGCATTGCTGGGGTCTCACTGTTTCACAACCTTGCAAATGAAAATGTTGTCCAGGCCAGTTACTGCATGGCTGAAGAGCAGAGGTGCTACCAAACCAGCAAGGACTCAAGAGGAAGACTTGCCAAATGATATGAACTTGGAAGGCTCCAGGAGTGGGCTCCAGGCGGCTCCTGTCCTGCACCCAGGAGTTGTTGTTGGAGTTCAGACTTACTGTGAAGTTTCCTTGGAGATGAGCCCACTGACACACTACTTCATGTCAATGATGATAATAGCTTTAAAAGTAATAAGAGTTGGGCTGGGGATGTGGCTCAAGTGGTAGCGCGCTCGCCTAGCATGCGTGAGGCCCTGGGTTTGATTCTTAGCACCACATAAAAATAAAATAAAGATAGTGTGTCCACCTAAAACTGAAAAATAAGAGCAGGGCTGGGCATGTAGCTCGGTGGGAGAACACTTGCCAAACCTGTGTGAGGCCCTGGGTTTGATCCCCACATAAGAGTAGTAAAACTATTAATTGTAAAAGTTCAAAACAGGCCCAGCCACCTACCCTGGCAGTTGGCTCACTTTCCTGAGCACCTACCATACACCCAATCTCCACTGGGACCTGTATGAATCATACCCCCTGGTTCACATTGATTATTTCATAGCATCCTCATACTAGCACCTTCTAGGTAACTTAGTTTCTACCCATGAGTAAGTGGAGGCCCAGAGAAGGGAAGTGACTTGCCCAAGGTCACAAAGCTATTAAATTGAAAACTTGGTCTGTATGATGCTCAAATGTGGGCATGATGGCAAGGGCCTACTCAGATATGTCTCCTTCAAAGAGCCCTCATACTAACCCTTGGATCTCAGAGAGCAGTTTTCTATTGTCAGGGCATGATCCCAGGAGGCCAGGTCTGGCACAAGGCCCAGTGTAGAATCCACAAATATTTATCAAAAAGAGTGAATATGGAATTGTGGCTCAGCGGTAGAGCACTCGCCTGGCACAGGTGGGACCCGGGTTCGATCCTCAGCACCACATTAAAAAAAAAAAAAAAGGCATTGTGTTGTGTCCATCTACACCTAAAAAACAAATATTAAAAAAATAAAAAGAGTGAATAGTGGGGCTGGAGGTGTGGCTCAGTGGTAGAGCACTTGCCTAGCATGTGTGAGGCACTGGGTTCAATCCTCAGCACAGCATAAAAATAAATAAATAAAATAAAGGTATTGTGTCCATTTGCAACTAAAAAAAAAATATACAAAAAAAGAGAGTGAATGGTGCTGGCCCCCGTGGCACATACCTGTAATCCCAGTGACTCAGGAGGCTGAGGCAAGAGTATTGCAAGTTCAAAACCAGCCTCAGCAACTTAATGAGGCCCTAAGCAACTTGGTGAGACCCTGTCTGAAAAAAAAAAAAAAAAAAAAAGAAGAAGAAAAAGAATGAACAGGACTAGGAGTACTGCTCGGTGGTAAAGCCCATGC
Source organism: Spermophilus citellus (assembly GCF_964194105.1). Lineage (NCBI taxonomy): Eukaryota > Metazoa > Chordata > Mammalia > Rodentia > Sciuridae > Spermophilus > Spermophilus citellus. Next base: position 116,410,604 of record NC_138184.1, on the reverse strand, counting down.
TGAGCACACACGAGACATTTGGATTCAATCTCCAGCACCAAAAGAACACATGAATGAAATTCCCCTGGTCTTATTTTAAGCAGAGGAGACTGAGGAGACTCCCTCCTCTCCCTGGATTGTCAGACCCTTCTACCCTTCGGACAAAGGCAACCAGCACATCCATATATTCATTCATTCATTGACCAACTGACAGGTGATATGAGACAGAGTGCTAAAGTGAACATGTTTCCAGTTCTGACTGAGAGAACAAAACAGTTGAGCAAGGGCTGGATCAGGCCCTTCCTCAGAGGAGAAGGTCAGAGACTCGGAGGTGTTCCCTGGGGGAGAGATGAGGGAGATACAGAAGCTGGATACCAGTGTGGATTTGGGACTAGACCCACCTTTTCTGAACCAACACATCCCCTCTTGTTCAAAGTTTGAAAAACAGAAACTCTAGAACATGTAGGTAAAGGGTTTTGTCCCAGGAGTTTGAATCTATATAATCAGGAAGTTTCTGGAAGGTTGTCATCCTTGAGTCTGATGTGGGAGCTTGAAGTCCACAGGAAGGGAAAGGAAGAAGGATGCAAAGTGGGGAACAGGAAGAACATGCTAGAATCCACAGGCAGGAGCTGAAGACCAGGTGAAGGGGTGGAATGCAGTGTCTGTTTTCATTGCTGCTGACTTTGATGGTATGCATGGGTGTCTTGGGAGGTAGGGTCCCTTCTACACACAAACACCGCTGGCCTGAGAGTTGGAGAACACAAAGCTGATCCAGGGCAAAGTGGAGCAGTTACAGGATGGCTGCCCCCTCTTAGCGAGCAGTGAATCAGTGTTAATGTGTGTGAGCTACAGAGAAGGCAGTGATTTTACTTCTGCCCTCCAAATCTTGTACAAGACACTCTGCTCTGTCCCACCCAAGGAAGGGAATTCTGAGAAATGTGGTTCAGCCCAGCCAAAATGACACCCCAGCCTCTGAGGCATCTATCTCGATCCTTCCAGCTATGTATGTAGATTTGTTGGCTCTTCCTTTATTGCCTCCTGAACTCCTACTATCCATTACAGGAAAAAAAAAAAAAAAGAAAAAGAAAAAGAAGAAAAAAAAAAAAAGAAAAAGGGCTGGGGATGTGGCTCAAGTGGTAGTGCACTCGCCTAGCACGCATGAGACACTGGGTTCGATTCTCAGCACCACATTAAAAAAATAAAATAAAGATATTGTGTCCACCTAAAACTAAAAAACAAATTTAAAAAAAACAGACTTTGGTGGCCCACAGAGCTGGGCTCAAACTTGCACCTGCTACCTACTAGCTAATCTAAGCCTCAGTTTCTCCATCATAAGACAGGAATGATACAGCCTGCAGAGGTAACATAAGAATATAGTCAGGGCTGGGGTTGTGGCTCAGCAGTAGAGCACTTGCCTTGTACTGGGTTGGATCCTCAGCACCACATAAAAATAAACAAATAAAATACAGGTATTGTGTCCATGTACAACTAAAAAAAACAAAAAACAAAAGAGTATACTCATTTGGCCTGATGCAGTGGTGCACACCTGTAATCCCAGAGGTTCAGGAGGCTAAGGCAGGAGGATCACAAGTTCAAAGTCAGTCTCAGCATTTTAGTGAGGCCTTAAGCAACTTAGCAAGACCCTGTCTCAAAATAAAAAGTAAAAAGGGGCTGGAGATGTGGTTCAGTGGTTAAATGCTCCTGTATTTAATCTCTGGTACAAAAAGAAAAGAATATAGTCATTTGTCGTTACTGTGGTGAATTGGTTTTAGGATGCCCAGAAGATACCAAAATCCACAGATACTCAAGTCTCTTATATAGAATGGGTAGTATTTGCCTATAACTTACCCACCTCCTACTGGATACTACATGTTAAGACAAGTGCTCTACCACTGAGCTACATACCCAGCACTCCCCTGTATACTTAATTTTATTTTATTTTGTGGTGCTGGGGATTGAACCCAGGGCCTTGTGCATGCGAGGCAAGCATTCTACTAACTGAGCTATATCCCTAGTGCCCCCCCCAACTCTGTATACTTTAAATCTAGATGGTATATAATAGCAAATACAATCTAAATTCTATGTAAGTAGTTGTTAGACCATATCATTTAGGGAATACCAACAAGAAAAAAGTCTATATGTGTTCAGTACAGACGCAGTTTTTTTTTCCTGATGTTTCCATCCATGGTTGGTTAAACCCAATGCACACACTATACTGAGGATGATATGTTTGGTAACTTAGTTAATAGTAACCGAATTACACAATTAATCACAATTAATAAATTTAATCTGCACTTAACAAAATTATAATCCCAAGGCAATTTATATCCATATAGAAATTGATACATATAGGTAGATATATACAGGTAAATAAATACATGAAAAATATAGAAAAATAGCCAGAAGTGGTGGCATTCACCTGTAATCCCAGCAGCTCAGGAAGCTGAGGCAAGAGGATGTGAGCCAAAGCCAGCCTCAGCAAAAGCGAGGCACTAAGCAATTTAGCAAGATCCTGTCTCTAAATAGAATACAAAATAGGGCTGGGGATGTGGCTCAGCGGTCAAGAGCCCCTGAGTTTAATCCTCATGCTGCCCCCCAAAAATATATAGAAAAATAAATACACATATACACATACATAGAAACCCAGTCTGCCAGAAAGCTGTGAAGTCATAGATGGTTTGATTAATAGTGTCAGTGAATGTTCTCATTGAATCTTAGAGCTCTGAAAGGATCTACAGAGATTTTCTAGGGTACAGATTTTCTAGAGTATCTTTGACCTAATCTTCAAAGATATGTAAATGTCAAAGTTCTGATGTTTCATCTTTACAGATATGTAGATCTTTTTAGGGCTGGAGCTGTAACTCAGTGGTATAGTGTTTGCCTAATGAGCATGAGGTCCTGGGTTTAATACCCAGAACCGTTAAAAAAAAATTATCTGTAGATCTTTCCATTTTGTGGCAAAGAGAATTCTAATGTGATCCCCCAAATGACCCTTGCCCTTGTTAAATCCCCTGCTCTTGAAGTGTGCGTGGAAGTTTGAATAGAATGAGAAGAAATTTCCATAAGTATGTTATATTACAAGGCACAGTTGACTTTAAAAAGATTATCCATTTGGACCCAACCTAATTATATGAGCCTTTAAAAACAGGATTTTCTCCAGCTGGTAGCAGCGGAAGAAGCAAAACAATTGAAAGCCTGAGATGGATTTGATGTGTAGCAAGGTCTTCCTTGCTGAGCTGGAGGTTCCATAGGGCAAGGACATAAGAGCAGCCTCAGATCCGTCCCTGACTGACACTCAACAGGAAAACAGGCTGGGTGTGGTGGTAGAGCACGCCTGCAATCCCAGCGGCTCTGGAGGCTGAGGCAGGAGAATCTCGAGTTCAAAGCCACCCTTAGCAACTTAAAGAGGGCTTAAGCAACTTAGCAAGACCCTGTCTCTAAATAAAATATTAAAAGGGCTGGGGATGTGGTTCAGTGGTTGAGTGCCCCTGGGTTCAATCCCCAGTACCAAAAAAAAAAAAAAAAAAAAAAAAAAAAAAAAGACAGAAAGAAAAGGAAACGAACCTCACTCAGGCTTACAACACAAGGAAACTGATGGTGCTACACCCAATAAGCCTGGAAGAGAACCCAGATGAGACCACAGCACTTGCTGCCACCTTGATTTCAGCCCAGCAAGACCTCCACAAAGAACTCAGCCAAGCCATGCTGAACTCGGGTCTACAGAATAGTGAATTAAGGAATAGATTTTGTTTGAAGCTGCTAAGTTGGTGGTCATTTGTTACACAGCAATAGAAAACAAATAGAGATTTGCTATGAGGTGGTTTATTCTTTTAGCTCCATAAGGAAGGTATTAGCATTTCCACTTTATTGATAAAGTGGCTCAGAGAAGTATAGCATCCTTCTCAAGATCAAACAGCTATTTAATTATGAGAGAGCCCCAGAAGCAAATCTGGGAGCTCCCAGGAAGGGCCTCTCCCTGCTCCCAGTCTGACATCATGATTTTTTTAAGGGTCTACACATTGGTTACAAAAGATACCTATCAGGAAATAAATGGGAATGCTGTAAATGGAAACCTACAACTTTTTTGTTAAGTTGTTTGATTTCCGTTCTCAGTTTATGTATTATAATAGATAATGTGGCCAAATGGCTTAACATTTTACAGATTCACTTATAACCACTGAGAAGTAGATATATTTATCAACTATATATTTATATAACATTTGTGTTATATATTTACATATTATAATACATATCAGTTTGTATATGATAATAGACAATGTAGTTACATAGTTTAACATTTTATAGATTCACCTTTGTCCACTGATAAGTGGATATATTTACAAATTATAATAGATCATATATTTAACATTATAATATTCATATATTTTAACGACTACATATCATTTATATACACAATGGATAATGTGGTCAAATGGTTTAACATTCTACAGATTCACTTCTGTTCACTGAGGCAATCTAGAAGCAATGACACCCCAGAGCAATGAGCATACCTACCACTCAAATCTTTTTTTTTTTTTTTGGAGTGTGTGTGTGTGTGTATGGTACTGGGACCTGAACCAGGACCTTGAGCATGCTAGGCGAACATCCCCAGCCTGATCTTGGTTTCTACATACCACTCTCCAATAAAAGGAAGCAAGTAGCTCAGTGGCAAAGCCTAGCATGCGCGAGGCAATGGGTTTGATCCTCAGTATCACATAAAAATTAATAAAATAAGGGCAGTCTGCCCATCCACAACTACAATTTTTTTTAAAGGAAGCAAGGCTATTTGGAAAAATGGTTTATTCCAATGCTGGGCCAAAAGAAATATGAGATAATGCTGGAATATCTTGAGGTAACAGAAATTAAGGAAGTACTAAAAAGTGTTGAAAGCTTGTTGAAAGTTACCAACATGAAGGAATTTCCAATAGTCACTATGTCCCAAATAACTGGGAGTAATAATCAATAAAATAAATAATAGAATATATGCAGTGTTATATTTTTCAGCCATAAAAAGGGAAGGTTGAGATTTAGGTCAGTGGTAGAACAGTTCCTAGCATGTGTGAGACCCTGAGTTCAATTGTTGGCACTGTAAAAAAAAAAAAGAAAGAAAGAATGGAATTCTGACATGTACTACAAGATGGATCAAACTTGATATTATTTATGGAAAGAAATCAGCCAGACATAAAAGGAAAGATACTGTATGATTCCTTTTGGATGAGGTCCTTAGAATTGTCAGACTCATAAAGACAAAAGTAGAATAGTGGTTACCAGTGACTGAGGAGAGGGGGAATAGGATATAAAGTATTTAATGGGTATAAAAGTTTCAGTTTGGCCAGATTATAAAGTTCTGGAGATGAATAGTGGTAATGGCTGCACAATAATGTGAATATGCCCAATGCCACCAAACTATAGACTTACAAGTGGTTAAAATTGTCCATTTTAGCCAGGCACGGTGGTGCGTGCCTATAATCCCAGCGACTCAGGAGGCTGAGGCAGGAGGATTGCAATATGAGGCCAGCCTCAACAACATAGCAAAGCCCAAACAACTTAGCAAGACTCTGTCTCAAAATAAAAATAAAAAAGGGCTGGGGGTGTGGCTCAGTGGTTAAGTGCCCCTGGTACATAAATAAACAAATTAATTCATTCATTAATTAAATTTTAAAAATGAACTGAGAATGTGGCTCAGGGGCAAGGTGCCCTAGGTTCAATCCTTAGTGCCAAAAAAATTATTAATTTTATATTATGTATATTTTACCATAAAAATTCCTGTACTGGGCTGGGTTGTAGCTCAGTGGTAGAGCACTTGCCTAGCATGTGTGAGGCATTGGGTTCTAGTCTCAGCACTGCATATAAATAAATAAAATAAAGGTCCATCAACAACTAAAAATTATTTTTAAAAAAGAAAGAAAGAAAAATTCCTTTACTGCTATTTTAGTGGGACTTCAGAAGGAATGGAGGTTATACACATGTTGAATTCACCACTTACCCAAAACTCTCAGGAATTACTTAAGAGAGTGTTTTATGGGCTGGGATTGTGGCTCAGCAGTAGAGCACTTACCTAGTATGTTCGAAGGCCCTGGGTTCAATCTTCAGCACCACATAAAATTAATAAAGAAAATAAAGATATGTGTACAACTACAATTGAAAGATAAATGTTTTTAAAAAGAGTGTTTTATTTGCAAGGTATAAGGTTAGTTTTATGATTTTATTATTGATTTCTAGTTTTGGCGTTTCTTTGTTTATTTTGTGGTTGTAGATAGACAGAATGCCTTTCTTTTACTTGTTTATTTTTATGTGGTGCTGAGGATCGAACCCAATGCCTCATGCATGCTAGGCAAGCACTCTACCACTGAGCTACAGCCCCAGCCCTCTTTGTTTATTTTGTTTCTTGTGTTTCTTGTTGTTTTGTTGCTCTTGTGTTTTTTTTTTTTTGTTTTTTGTTTTTTTTTTTTTTTTTTGGTATGGGGAATTGAACCCAGGGGTGCTTACCACTGAGCAACATCCCCAGCCCTTTTTAATATTTTATTTAGAGACAGGTTCTCGCTGAGTTGCTTAGGGCCTCACTAAATTGCTGAGGCTGGATTTTAACTTTCAATCCTCCTGCCTCAGCCTCCCGAGGCACTGGGATCACAGTGCCCAGCCTGATTTCTAATTATTTAGATTGTAGTCAAAGAATAATGTACAGGGCTGGGGAAGGTAGCTCAATGGTCAAAATGTTTGCCTAGAGAGAGCAAGGTCCTGGGTTCAGTCGCCAGTATGGAAAAAAAGAAAAGATCTACAAATGATCTCTACTATATTGGAGTTTATTGACATGTTCTTTGCACTGTAGTTTGTGACCTTTAATAATCACAATAACTACCACTTAGTATTTAGACTAGATATTACCCTAAAAACATTACCTACCTAGAAAATATCTAGTTTCTCTTGATAGCAATAGTATTTTGACCCATTTTCTGGATAGAGAAGATGAGGCTCAAAGAGGCTAAATCAAAAAATCTGCTCATGGACACATAACCAGGAAGTGGCTGAGCTGGAGCTAATATTAATGCAAACAGTATCCCTCAATTAAGGAGAACTTTGAGGTATTAGGCACTATTCTTAACTTCCACAATTTAATCCCTATTAACAATTTTGCAAGAAGGCACAATTGGCCCCATTTTCTAGGTTGGAAACTGAGGTCCCACAACTGGGGATTTGAAAGATTGGAATCCCAATGAGGTTCAGAGTCTGAGGTTTCTTTCTTTTTCTTTTTCTTTTTCTTTATTTTTGCAGTGCTGGGGTTTGAACCCTGGGTATCATACATGTTAGACAAATGCTCTACCACTGAGCTAGATTGCCAGCTTTTCTTTCTTTCTTTGCTTTTCTTTTCTTTCTTTCTTTTTCTTTGAGATAGCATCTCACTAAATTACCCAGGCTGGCCTCAAACTTGCCATCAGCCTCCTGAATACCTGGGATTACAGATGTGTACCATTGTGCCCAGCTAAACCTGGGCCTATGTGATTGCACCAGCTGAGGGTTGTTGAACCCAAGGCACCTGAGAGAGCAAAGCCCTTCCAGAGGCAGACATCCATTGACAAGAGAGGCTGAGCAAAATTTTGCTCCTGAGAAAGCCAGGGTTGGTGTACTGAGATCACAGGCAGCAGGGAGGGAGGGATGGGGACAACTGAGGAGGTTCACAACAGCCTCCAGGATTCTCTACTCTGAAGTTTATTCCCCTCTTGGTTTGGGTGAGAAGGGAGTGCAGCTGTTAGCAGGCAGAGGGCTAGCGTCAATGAGGCTATGGACAAAGTCACTTCCTACCTCCTTCCAGAGAAGATCTGTGGCAAGTGCTAGAGATTTGAAGGATAAAAACAACAAAAGCAGCAAGTAAACAGAGACTGGGGTAGAGGATGAGTAATCATGAAGGAAGAAGAATCTAGAAACTTGGGACATGGAAGGACTAGTTACAGGTCTTGTGCAATGATTACTTTTGAAGGAGAGGGTGGCCATTAATGGCACCTGTGATCCCTCTAGTGGTCACAGAGGGAAAGACTCCTGAGTTTAATTTGTCCAACATGTCAGGCATCTCTTTGTGTCTGCCCAGGATTGCTTCCAGGACTCCTGTGGATACCAAAAACCCGTGGATGCTCAAGGCCCTTATATAAATTAGAGTGGTGTTTGCATAGAACCTACACACATCCTCCTGTTCTTTAAATCATCTCTAGATGACTTATTCCTAGTACAATGTAGTTGTTATACTGTATTGTTAAGGGAATGATAAAGAAAAAAGTCTGTATGTGTTCAGTACATATGCAATTTTTTTTTCTTTTCTTTCTCTTTCTTTCTTTTTCTTTTTTTTGGTACTAGGGATTGAACTCAGGGTGTTCAACTACTGAGTCACATTCCCAGCCTTTCATTTATTCATTTATTTATTTTGGGGACCAGGGATTGAACTCAGGGGCACTTACCACTGAGCCAAATTTCCAGCCCTCTTATTTTTTAATTTTGAGACAGGGACTCGCTCAGTTGCTGAGGGTCTCGCTAAGCTTCTGAGGCTGACTTTGAACTTGTGATCCTCCTGTCTCAGCCTCCCAAGATGCTGGGATTACAGGCATGCACCACCTCACCTGGCCTTTTTTCAATTTTTTTTTTTTTAAGAGAGAGTGAGAGAGGAGGGGGGGGAGAGAGAGAGAGAGAGAGAGAGAGAAAGAGAGAGAGAGAGAATTTTTTTTAATATTTATTTTTTAGTTCTCGGCGGACACAACATCTTTGTTGGTATGTGGTGCTGAGGATCGAACCCGGGCCGCACGCATGCCAGGCGAGCGCGCTACCGCTTGAGCCACATCCCCAGCCCCTTTTTTCAATGTTTTAAGGATGGACTCTTGCTATATTCTCCAGGCTGGTCTCAAACTTGTGGGCTCAAGTGATTCTCCTTAGCCTCCAAAGTAGCTGGGACTATAGAAGTATGCCATTATACTCTGCCTTTTATTTTTTTCCTAATATTTGATCCATGTTGACTGAATCCACAGATGAGGGACCCATGGATACAGTGTTGACTGTATACTTACGCGCACCCATTGTGGAGGGAGGATGGGAAAGACATGCTCTGAAATTCTGAGTGTCAGAAAGAAAAAACTTGATGTAGGTCACATAGCATCAGCCACAGTTATGGGTCATTCCACATCCCAGCAAGAACTCCCAACCTTCTTTTGATTGGATGAAACCTCATGAGGCAGGTAAGGATGGAGAGAAGGGAAAAGCATGGGCCCTGCAGTTATCTGCCCTGATCTTGACTCCCAGCTAGGACCTCATTGCCATGAAGTGGAGTTGGGAAAGTTCTGCAGCTTCTCGGGCCTCAATGTCCTCATCTGTAAAACAGGCTTACTATAGCACCTTCCTCTTGAGAGTGGTGAGAATTAAATGAAGAAATTGATGTTGAGGGCATATAATGGTGCTTGGCCCATGGTATTGGCAGAGTACCCAGGGAGGAGAAACCTAGGCCTAAAGAGCTCACTCAATTAGACAAAAACGAGGGCTGGGGTTGTAGCTCAGTGGTGGAGGGCTTGCCTAGCTATGCGTAAGGCACTGGGTTCGATTCTCAGCATTGCATATAAATAAAACAGGTTCATCTATAGCTAACAACAACAAAAAAGAAATAAAAAATAATAAGACAAAATGAGTAGGACTCTGAGAAAACCTAATAAAGATTCTCCCTCTAACCAGAAGGTGATATAATTTTTAGGAAGGATGTATTTGCTGGGGGAAGTTGGTTTTCTCTTTCCAGGTAGGTAGATTTGGTCATCACTGGCTCTGCTTCATTAACTCTGGAGCAAGGAGCTCCCTTGGGCCTTGAGGAGGGGGCCAGGCAGACTCTGAATGCCACAGGTATGGCTGCTCCAGCTGTAGATGACAGCATTTTTTTTTCTTTGTTTTGTTTTAGAAATCAAACCCTTGCCTCACACCTGCCAGGCAAGCACTGTACCTCTGAGCTAAATCCCCAACCTAGCTGTCAGCATTTGACAGTGAGAATGACTTGCTCAGGCAGTGTGGCCAGCTTCTGTCTCCCATCTCTGCAAGCTATAATTACCCAGCCTATGGCACTGACCTGTGCCTCCTCTTATTAGTATTATAATTTTAGCTGTCCTTCCAGTCTGAACTATGGGAGGAAACGTCCAGACCTATAGGAAAGTAGAGGAGAAATCAGTTCTGCCCACCAACCTGTTTTTTCATCTCTGCTTGGTTCTATGCATTTTTTAAGGATCAAATCCATTTTCAGGGATCAAACCCAGGGTATCACTCATGCTAGATAGATGCTCCACCACTAAGCTATATCCCCAGCCCTTTCATCTCTACTTAGGGACCGTCAGGGAATCTAAATTACTAGAAGAGTTCAGTGAATCAATAGGTAGAAGAGACTAAGGTGGTGCCTGGATCATGGTAACTATTAGTGTTACCACTGAGGTGTCCAGCTAAAGTCCAGGTCCTTGGTGTCCTGAACAAAGAATTGAGCAAGACAGAGGCTGGGGTTATGGCTCAGTGGTAGAGCATTTGCCTCGCACATGTGAGGCACTGGGTTAAAAAAAAAAAAAAGAATTGAGCAAGACACAGAGAAGTAACAGGCAAAGTGCAGATTTATTAAAGTTGAAGGTTAAATTACCACTCGGTAAGGTACAGCAAAGTGGATCAAGCAAGAGAGAGAAGCTCAAGGTCCTGAGGTCTAGAAATTAGCTCCTAAATGCTGGGCTTTGAGGCATCTCTTCTCTGTATGGTTCAAATGAAAAACCTCACCTCATTTGTTTCCATTGATTACCTTTAAAAAAAAATAAACATTACTCTTTATCACTTTGTTTTTTATTTTTTTAATGTGGTGTTGAGGATCGAAACCAGTACTAGGTAAGCGCTCTACCACTGAGCCACAACCCCAACCCCTGATTACCTTTTAATACCTGATTAGAAGAGTGTCCAATTTCCCTCCATTGGTTACTTTAGAATACCTAATTAGAATGCTGTCCACTTACCATCATAGGTCATTTTAAAATACCAAACTGTGGCAGGAGTTATCAAGGGTGGTAAGTCCTTAGTGACAGGAATTGTCATGGTAATGGGACTTATCAAAAACAGGGACAGGATGACCCAACTCTCCAGTGTTCCTCTCCAGTGGCATTTTTCTTCTACCTGCCTCTGCCATCTTGGTGTCCCTGAACTCCTACCTCACATTGGTGTTCTGTATCTTCATCTTTCATGGTTCAAGCTGGACATCACTTCATTTGGTGTCCAAGTTTCCTGTGCCTCCCTGGTGCTGCTGATCACTCACTTATAATTTGTCCCATTATCTGTCTTGCTCCCACACTCAGCAGTGAGCCCCAAGGAAGGATTGGGCTGTTCCTTGTTCACTGCTGCATCCCCAACATGGCTAGCTCAGGTAGGAGTGACAATGTATTTTAGGTGAAATTATTGGGACTAATGAGAGCTGGGGCTCTGGGACCAGGCCTTCAGCTCTGCCACTCACATGCTATTTGACTTAAGTCTCAGATTTGTGTCCCTTCCCGCTCCCCAGATAAATGGAATTAAAACAGCCCCTGCCTTCTGGGGCCAATGGAGAGAGCAAATGAGGCCTGCAAACCACTGGGCACAACAGAGGGGCTCCATAAATAGTCATTGTTTTAAAGTTACAGATTAAATACACCCCACCCACCCCCCGCCATTTATCCAGGCTTCCCCTGGTCCTTCCAACCCTAGGGAGCTTCTGTTCTTGTCCTGGATTCCCAAAGCCCTCAGCATGTCCCCTACCTTAGCACTAATCTCACACTTCTGCAAGTGCAGCCATCTACAAGTCAAGGAGAGAGGCTTTGGAAGAAACTTGGGTCTGCTGCTCTGTCACCTCCCTAGACAAACTGTAAATTCAGCAAGAGCAGAACCTTGGCCCTCAACCATCTGATTATCCAACAGTTAGCCCAGAGCCTGGTGAAGAGTAGGGGGCTTGTAATTTCCCAAGCTTTGTTTTCTTTCTTTTTTTGGGGGGAGGGGTATTGGGGTTTGAACTCGGTCACTGGGCCACTGAGCCACATCCCCAGCCCTATTTTGTATTTTATTCAGAGACTTTGTCTCACTGAGTTGCTTAGTGCCTCATTCTTGCTGAGTCTGGCTTTGAACTCGTGATCCTCCTTCTTCAGCCTCCTGAGCCTCTGGGATTACAGGCATGTGCCACCACACCTGGCTCGCTCTTTCTCCCCCCCCCCCCCCACCCATTCTTTCTTTCCTTCCCATGCTGGAGATGGAACCCAGGCAAGCACTCTACCATTGAGACATATTCCCAGCCCTGATTTCCGTGCAACTTTGCACTAATTCAGCAAGACCTAGAACAAATGCTTCCTTCCCCAGGAAGTCCTTCCTGAGCAGCTGGGTCTCCTTGGACATCTTAAAGCTCTGCTTTCTGCTAATGTCTTGCCACTTGCACATAAGTTCTCCAGCTTGGTACCTTTAGGTGTGTTCATTTTGTTGAACAAAAATTTTTTTTTCTGGGTCACATTCTCAATTTGTTTTCCAATGAGACTGATGGCACTTGCCAACATTTATCATTAAAAAAGTTTCCTCCAGATATGTGATTTGACATGTAGATATAAGATTATTCTAGGTGCACAGAGGAAAGACCACGTGAAGATTCAGCAAAAGGATGGCCATCTGCAAGTCAAGGAGAAGAAACCAGTTTGGTCTTGATCTTAGATTTCCAGCCTTGTGGCTGTAGAAAAATAAATTTCCATCATTGCAGCAAAAAAGAAAAAATATTTTTCTTTCCTTACTTTGAAAATGGATTTAAAAACAGAATACTGTCTGTAGTTGAGATCATGGCATTTTACTAATGCCAATTTCCTGGGCTTAATGTCATACTACAGAGATAGATAGAGAGAAAGTCACCATCAAAGGAAGCTGAGTGAAGGGTATGTGGGACTCTATTTTATGCTCTTTTTACAATTTTCTAATCTATGGCTGTGCAAGAGCTTATTTATCAAAATGTTTTTATAATATTAAGATTGATAACAACCTTAGTGTACAATTTTAGGGGATTGTTTAAGAAAATCACAATATGAGCCAAACATTAGAGTACTATGAAAGTATTGGTAAGCACAAGTAGAAATTAATATATTGTTTTGAGGAAGTTTTACCAATATCTTAGTGAGATAAAAATATCAGATAATAAATCATGTCCAGGAAGATATTTACCAAAATATTAAAAGTGGTTGTTTCACGGCAATGGGATCACACATGATTGTGTGTGTGTGTGTGCACGTGTGTTTGTGTGAGAGATGGGGTGTGTGTGCCAGAGATTCAATCTAGGGGCGCTTAACCACTGAGTCACACATCCTCATCCCTTTTGATTTCTTATTTTGAGACAGGCTCTCGCTAAATTGCTGAGGCTGTTAAAATTGTTGAATTTGTGATCTTCCTGCCTCGGCCTCTCAAATCGGTGGGATTATAGGATTGGGCCAGAGCAACCGGCTTGTTTTCTTTTTGCTTCCAGTATATTTCCATTTCTCTGCGATGTAAATATTATTTGTTCAGTAAAGCACCTTTAAAGAGTAGAAATTACATAATGTTTTAAAGGGAATGAACAGAAATTATCTAGAAGGAAGAGAAAATTAATGGAATTGGGAAAGGTGACAATAGCAACTGAGGTCCTGGCAAAAGGAAAAATGGCACTTTATTAAGATCCCAGTGGATAAAAGTTCCTTGGAGGGACTGATGTTTTCCCCTAGGGCGCTGACGCTGCCCTGAAACAGTCCAGCTTCAGACTAGCAGAGAAGCTTCAGTCTTGCGTTTGACTAGATTTACAGTTCTAATTTTGACTCTCCCATTGGGTAAAATCCTACCCTTCTCAGGGCCTCAGCATGCTAATTACTTAGCTGTTGACCAACTAGTTTTTCTTTGCGCTCTGCAGGGTACAGTGGCGAATCAGCGCTCGGCGGCAGAGAGGTTAATAGCGGTCGGTCCCGCCCCCTGGACCCGCCTTCTGACCCCACCCACATTCGCCACGCCCACGGGCACCACCCCTGCCCGAGTTGTACCCTTGATCCCGCCCCCAGGCCGTGCGTCCACCGGAAGTGCCCGCGCGCGGGCCGCTCACTTCCGCCCGGCAGGTGACAGCCGCGGGGCTCGGAGCGGCCGGCTGCACCGACGCACCGGGTTACGGGGAGGAGGAGGCCGCGGACATTTTGCTGCCGAGCCGAATCGAGTCGTGGCGCCGGGAGCCGTTTGGACCTGCGGGTGAGGAAACAGGGAGACCGACGAAGCTCGGAAAGAAGTGGGGCGGCTAGTCGGGGGTCGAGCTGAGGGGTTTGCGGGGTCAGGGGTCACGGTGAGGACGCCATGCTAAAGGGGCGCGAGCGGCGTTCCCGGCCGAGACCAGGAGTAAGGACTGCGGGTTCATTCATTCGCGCCCACTTGACTGCTGGCCAGCACTGGGCTCGTCCCAGGTCCGCAGCCCCTCATGGGACGCCCGCCCGGAGAGACTCCTAGACTTAGGCCCCATGGAGCCTGTCCCTGGCCGAGGGAAAACTCTTCCGGATTTGGGTTCCCCCTTTGCACTCAACCCATGGCTGTTCTGGGGCCTCCTCCTCGTACAGGGGCTTATCTTTTTGCCAAAATTCCAAATAATGGGGGGAGGGGGGTCAAGAAATGGCTCTGTGCCTCCCGCGCCTTGATAGGCTAAGGCTTGGTCTGTCCTTTGGATCCTTTGGGACGAGTTGACAGAATGGGGACACCTGTAATAATGCTAGAAAACACTAACAAGAATTCCATCTTAGTTATTAAGCTCCTGCTGTAAACGATGCACCGTGCTAAACACTTTACTTACAATGCCATATTGTGTAGCTATTGATACCTTACCCATTTTATCCACCAGGACACACAGGCACAAAAGTCAAATCACACATGTAAAGTCAATCAGGTAGAAGAGGCAGAAGCACTGGGGTTCTTACCTAGGTGTTTAGAGACCAGCAAAGTTCAGAGACAAAGGAGAAGCTGGAGTAGGGTTAGGGTGTAGGAACTATTTAATATTTCAAGCTGCTGGTACATTCTTTGGATCTGTGTCAAGATGTAGCCTTATTGCTTTTTGTCTGATCATCATAAAGGGCATTTAATTCACTTTCTTTAGGGTGAAACGATCCTGCAGGCTATCGCTATAAGTAATTTATCTTTCAGGACAAGAGCTTAAAATTTCCCGGTTAGGAACTGTGAGACACAAAACAGACTATCCATGCAGCTAACATCCAGATGTCTCTTGAGAGAGGCTGAGTTGCATTGCTTTTTCAGTAAAGAGAAAGGAGATCTTTTGGTGCTAGGTTCTGGAAGAATGTACCTAATGTATTCAAGGAAAGACTTTATCTCTCTGAAAAATGCACAGGCCTGTGCCATCTTGCCTGGGATGAATATCCTAGCTGAAAGAATGAGGTGGTTTGATGGCCAGGGAGCTAGGTTCTGTGAGTTGGAGCCTCACTCCTTTGCAGAAGTCATTTGTTCCAGGTCTGCCTCAGTTTCCCTAACCAGTGTGAAGACCTGTCATCTTCCTACACACAGGTGCTTTAAGCCTTAATGAATCCAAGAAGGTTTCCACATACTTCTGAAGAAAGATATGATAAAAAAAATATTACTCTTGTTACTTTTTTCTTTAAACTGTGGTCTGTTCTCCTAGTTCATTGAATTCACAGAAACTTAATACTGTTACCTTATCCCCATCCTTCCAGGAGAGGATTTGAGATAAAGCAACTTGTCACAGATGGTAGGACATAGCTCAGAGCATCTGGCTCCCTGTCCTGGCTTTAGCTCACCAAGCTCCTCTTAGAAACCGTCATGAGGGGCAGCTTCACTGTTTCTTAAATAATCAGATCTCTCAAAGGTTGCATAGGTTGAGATCATCTGTTGAGTGTGGGTCCACCAGAAGCTTTACCCTGAGCAACTTGAAGGGCTCAGAGGTATAATGGAAACAGCATTCCTGACTCCTCTCAGCCCCAGCCCATCAGCTTCTCCGCAGTGTGACCTGAACAGATTATTTGGGCTGAGTTCATTACTTCAGCTGCAAAATAATACTGATCACCCCTCCCCCACACCCATTTTAGAGTTGTTAAAAGAGGAAATTGTGTGAGCCTGTTACACTGGTGGGTGTTTTGACCCTAAAGCAGTTGATGCTTGCTTGCTAGGGCCTGTGTCTGAGGAAGACTGGCAGCTGTGGCTTGTGGGGTGTTGCTTCCTTGTGCAAATAGAGACCTTTGTGTACTTAGGGCTTCTTCCACCCTTCTTTCACTTCCTAAAAGTATTTCAGAACATGTTCAGTTTGTTGGTCCTGTAGATTCTGGCTCTGGACTTTGATCTTTTTCTAGCCATCCTCAAAACTTGCATTTCTAAACTGCTTACTTCCCAGAAGACCTTCAAGTCTGGCATCGAAGTATGATGTGCTGATAGTAAGCAAGTGTGGCTTACGTATGGTTTTATGCTTTGCTCTATTTCATTTCTTTCTTTTTTTCCTTTTAAACCAGGGATTGAACCCAGGGGACTTAACCACTGAATTACATCCCCAGCCCTTTTTTAAAAAAAATCTCACTAAGTTGCTTAGGGACTTGCTTAATTGCTGAGACTGGCTTTGAACTTGCAGTCCTCCTGCCTCAGCCTCCCGAGCTGCTGGTGTGTGCCATTGCACCTGGCCCTTTGTTCTGTTTCTGAGGGGCATCTAGTCCTTGAAGGTCTTTTTTTTCTGGACAGGTATTTTTATTTTCACAGGCCAGAAGAGATTTTTTTGTTCTTTATCCCTCACATAGAAGAATAAATACACCAGAGAGAAGATATCACCTGAGCAGTTGCGGGATCCTTAAAACTAAAAAGTCCTGCTTGAAAATCCATCAGTGGTTCCTTATTGCCTTCAGGCTAAACTCACCCACTTCCTTAGCTTGGCATCCAAGGTCTTTTGGGCTCTGACTCCTGCCTGGCTTTCTCTCCTCATCCCTCCTACTCCATACTTCTACCTCCCAAGCTGCTTCCACGTCTAGATACTTTTTTATGCCTTTCTACCTTTGCTTCATGCTCTTCCTTCTTTGTCTGAACACCATTTCCTGCTCCCTGCACCAAACCCCTGTTACTGGAGCACTACTTGGTGCTGCCTTTCTGATCATTACCACCACCCTGCAGGCCTGAGCTAGATACCCCTGCTGGATGTTCTGTGATCACAATGGGTGACACAGTGGGTGTGTCTGTTTACTTGGATATCTTTATTTTTTGGATACTGGGGATTGAACTCAAGGACACTTAACCACTGACCCACTTCCCCAGCCCTATTTTGTATTTTATTTAAAGACAGGGCCTCACTGAGTTGCTTAGCACCTTGCTTTTGCTGAGGCTGGCTTTGAACTGGTGATCCAGCCTCCCCAGCCATTGGGATCACAAGCATGCACCACCATGCCCTGCTGGGTGTCTTTTTAGGGGAAAAAAACAAACAAACAAACTCTCGATCCTTCATAAGACCTGTCTTAACTGTGTTGTGTCTCTAGTTGTGAGACTCTGTCTGACACAGAGTCAGTGCAGTGCACCACAAATGTTTAGTGAGTGAATATTACATTGACTTGTTAGGGTTTCTTGACATTTATGGCATTCAAAGCACTTCCTAGATGATGTCCTGTCCATTATCATAACACCCCAGGGGATAGGGAGAAATCTGACTAGTAGTGGTATTAATTACTCTCAAACTTATCATTGCTGCCTCCAGCCACCAGAGTTCCTCAGGTCCCCAAGGAGATGGTAAACACTCCCCCTCTGTAGAAATAATAGTGGCTAACAATTGCCTAGCTCCCTTAGGGTGCTGTGTACTACAAGGGCTTTGTGTGTGTTCACTTATTTTAGCCTCTTCGATTGTCTCGTATTTGTTGGTGGAGCTGAGGGACTTCCCTGTGGTTTTAGACTCCAGAGCATTATGATCTTCTTGTCTTTAACCTTGGGCTTGACCTTTACCAGGAGGGTCTCTAAGTTGAGAGGCTCCTTCTAATTAAGGTAAGAGTGTCACTGGTTGACTCCAGAAGTTCCAGAGTTCATTACCACCCAGGATGCTGTAATCATTGATCCCCATCTACCTTCCCAGTGGACACTAAACTGCAAAGTGGTAGATTTAGAGGTCAGATCTCAAAAGCTTTAAAACTAACCCTTCAGTGTTTTATTTCAGCGCTTCAACAGCTGAGTTCTATAGTAGAGTAGAAAAGTAGATTTGAGTGGCAGGTTCTTTTTAACCCCACCTCATTGCTTTTAGGATCTTAAGCACATTGAGGGTGGAATGTCAGTTTGAGAATAGCCACTTTCTGTCATCTTCATTCTTTAATCTTGAAGGATTAGTTGTTGGGTGTTGACACCAAGAACAGAGACTTCATAAATCCAACACTGATTCATTTATTCAGTGTTTTTTGAGACCTGCTAGTGCCTGGCACTTGGCCCGTATTGACAGGTAATCAAGCCAGGCGTAATTTCTACCATCAGATTGCTTTCTCGTTGGGGAGGGAGACAGTAGAAATAGGGGGAAAAATGCAATGATTAGGAGAACTGATAAGCCATGAGAGAAAACAAAAAGGGATAGCAGCCAGAGCCTGTTAAAATGTAAGTCAGATCTCAGGGCTTCTCTGCTCAGAACCCTCCAGCTCCCTCGGAGTAACAGCCAGAGTCTTGACCTTGATCATAGAGCCCCCGTATTCTCCTCTGACCTCATAACCCACTGCTGTCCTCATTTCTCACTCAGCCATATTTGCCTTAGACATTCCAGGCACACTCCTTTACCCTGGCACTTTCTCTCTTCTTTCTTTCTTTTTTGCAATGCTGCAATGCTGGGGATCAAACCTAGCACTTGGTATGCTAGGCAAGTACTCTCCCCAACCCTCTAGCTATTTCTTTTGCCTGGAAGGCTCCCTACCTGCCATGATATCACCTGTCACCTTCTCATGGAAGCCTTCTGTGTCTACCCTAGTTAAATTTCAACCTTCCTTCCCTTCACTCCATGCTTCCTTATCCTCCTTCCTTGCAATGGACTTACTACTCTATGAGATACTAAACATTTCACTTATTTATCTCACTTAAAGTCTCTGTTCCCCATTAGGATGTAAATAAACCTATGAAGGGAGGAATTTTGTTTCCTTCACTGCTGGCATCCCCAGCGTGTGCAACAGCTTCTAGTACATGGCAGACACTTAGAGTTAACGTGTGGAAAATGTATAAGAATTCTGGGGGATGGGGCAGAGAAATACCTTCTTACAGCAGATGTGAGGAAGGTGTCTTTGGAGTGATGTCATCTTAGCTAAGATGTGAAGGATAAGTTTGTGCAGCCACGCTAGAGCAGGAAAGGATAATCCAGGCAGGAGGATCAGCAGGTGCAGAGGCAATGAGCATGTGGCACTTTACGGAACTCAGAAGGCCTGTGGGCCTGAAGGGCTGTGCAGGGAGGAGGGTCTGACCATGCTTCCATCATAGCCCCTGTTAGAACCCCACTGCCTTCCTCAGTCTGCTGGCTCTCTGAGCCTGTAGAAGCTTGTGAGAGCAGGTACCAGCAACCTGGCTTTACTGAAGGGAAGTGGCCTGAACATTTTTACCATTTTAGATGTTGCCATCTGTTTCTTCTACCCTTTGCCTTTTCTTCTCTCTCTGATCATTTATACACTTACTTTCCATTTATTGACTATAAAACAGGCTGAGGTGGTGGCATTTTCAATTTCAATATGGTCAAAATAGCTTGAAAGAGTAAGATGTATTTCTGATCCTGTCAGAACCAGTCCAGCTGAGGTTGGTTTACAAAATATGAAATTTCCCCAAGAAGGGAATTAAGTACTAGTCATTAAAACATTTATTGAACACCTACTCTTTGTGTGGTATACAAATAATAGGTAGAAAACAGTAGTGAATGAAACATAAAATCCTTGTTCTCATGGAATTTATGTTTTCCAGGAAGAAAAATAGTAAGTACCTTTTATAGTATGTAGGTGATAAATAATCTGAAGGGGAAGAAAAAGAGGAAAGAGGATTGGGAAATAATGGTGATTGGCTGGAGGGGTGTACAATTTTAAATAAAGTGGTCAGAGAAGGTCTCAATGAGATGGTGATAATTTGAACTAAGAATTAAAGGAGGTTAGGATCTGAGCCATAGTCTATCTAGGAAAAGAGCCTTCCTGATAAAGTAAACAGTATATGCAAAGGCCCTGCAATAGAAAAATGCTTATTGTGTTCAAGGAACAGCACAGAGGCTCATGTGGCTAGAGCTGAGGAAGTAATGAAGAGAAGAATTCAGAGAGGAAATGGTGGGGTAGGGGCTGCATCTCATCCAGGGGTGGTAGGGATTTAGGCTTTTTTTTTTTTTTTTTTTTTTTTTTTGAGTAAGATAGGAAACTGTTGGATGACTGGAGCAGAGGGATGTCATTGTTTTAGACTGTAAGAGAATCATTTTGGGTTGTCAGAAACTGTGTGGATGCAGATTGGTAGCAATCTCAATGGGAAGTGATGGTGACCTGGGGCCAGGTTGTAGCAATGGAACTAGTGAGAAGCCACTTCATGGATTCTGGACTTAATCTCGAAATACACCCAGTAGAATTTGCTGATAGATGAGATGTGGGGTATGAGTATGTTGTCAAAGGTAACTGAGATTTTTAGCCTGAGAACCTGTTAGGAGTAACTGAAGACTGCAAGGTGAACCTGTTGGGAGAGGGAAGGAAGCCAGAGGTCAGTTTTTATCATGTTCAGTTTGACTTCCCTGCTAGTCATATAGACATTTAAGAAGAGAAGTCAATTAGATGGTTTGTTTGTAGGAACCTGGGACTCAGGAAAAGGTTGGACCAGGGGATGTAAAGTTGTGAGTTGTCCACTTGTGGATGATACTTAAAGCTGTGATGCTGTGATCAACAGAGAGGTGAAATAGTGTAGATGGAGAAGAGAAGAGTTGAAAGAAAGGAAGAGGAGGAAGGAGCAGAGGAAACCAAGAAGGAATGGATGGTGTGGTAAGAGGGAGAGCAGAGAGTGTGGCTTCCTGGAATTTAAAGGAAGAAAATATTTCAGGAAGAAGGAAAGGATCAGTAGTATCAAAAGCTTAACAGTGGGAGACCTGTCATTTGACAGCTCTGCATCTTCTGCTGGAAAGGTCCAACATGCCCTTAAATCTCATTTTACCTGGGGCTGGGGATGTGGCTCAAGCGGTGGCGCGCTCGCCTGGCATGCGTGCGGCCCGGGTTCGATCCTCAGCACCACATACCAACAAAGATGTTGTGTCTGCCGAGAACTAAAAAATAAATATTAAAAATTCTCTCTTTCTCTCTCTCTCTCTCACTCTCCTCTCTCTCTCTCTCTTTAAAAAAAAAAAAAAATCTCATTTTACCTTACCTAACCTAATCTGCTTCTTTCCCCCTTCCAAGTCTTTCCTCCAGCCAAGGAGGAAGTCTCACAGACTTCTAAACACTCAGGTTTTGACCTTGGATAGGCCGATTCTCTCTCAGTGTCCTTAATGCCTTGCTTTTAAGTGAGGATGAAATGAGACAGGCTGTAAGTTACTCAGTATGGAGCCTGCTTCCAGCTAGCATCGGCAATGACTCTGCTGTTCTCATTTACCTCCCTTGTTATGCTAGGATCTGGTGGGTCTTCTGTCACCCCAGCTCCTCCCTTTCTGAATCTGACCTGTCTTTCCATGTTCATCCAAGTCCATCTTCATCAAAGAGAGCCCCTCCACTTGTCTCAGAACCCTGCTCCTCAAGCTTTGGTGGCAGTTATCTAGAGCTCAGAATCACTCTGTTATTCCTCTGCAGTCCTTTCCCTGACTTCTGAATCTGTAAAAGCCTTATGGGAAAAGGCTGACCTTTATTGTGTGCATGCTCCTGGTGGGGCACAGACCCAGGTTTGCAGCAGATGACGCACCACATTATACTTATTGTTGGAAGACAATAAAATGGACAACTCTCCAGAAAGGGTTCCTGTGGTATAAGTGGGAAAAACAGAGATCACAAGTCTTATTCTATAGTTCTTGTCCTTTTTCTCCTCACATTGATTAAGTATTGTTCAGAAGATGACCTTGCTAATTTTTTTCCAAATCCCGAGGAACTTTCCTTTTTCTTCGCAGCAGACCTTTCCATTCATTACTACTTGTAGATTAATTGAGAACTGACAACTGATTCTAGAATCAAGTGATTCTAGAATGGAGTTTTAGAGTCTGAGATAAGAACCTTTGTTTGCATGTGGCATTTGTTTGCTTTTGGTTCCTTTTCATTTTGAAGCCTTTGATTTCTAGTGGGCCTCAGGAGATTGATTTTGATTAATCAGTTTTCATCCAAATCCCAGGAGACCCATAACTTGGCAAGCTCTTCTCAACAGGCTTTTGCTAGGCATATTACCAAACTAGATGTTCTGTTGTCCAAGGTAGATGGGCTGGCCTTAAAATAACCTTCTGTTCAACATCTGAGGGACTCTGTCAGGATATGTGACAATCTACTTCACATACCCTTTAGCTTGGAGCATGTGTGTTTCTTCCAGGGCTTCATTTAGAGATGAGTTGTTGTCTCACTAGATGGAGTAGGACTTGTGATCACATCGTGGGACAGTGGTGGAAAGTGTTGGCACTACCATGTTCTAGCTGGGTGACTCAAACACAAAAAAAGCATTGACCTCTTTGGATTTCAGTTTCCTCATCTGTAACCTGTGATATTATTAAAACCTTTTTCAGATTATTGTGAGGACTAAATCTAAAGCTCTTTACAGAGTGTCTGGCCCATGGTGCACCTGTGCACTTGCCATTGCTGCTACTGCTGCCACATTTGTTCTGACTCTCATGCTGAGCCTGAGGAAGCACACAGCTTATCTATTCATAGTTACTAGATGACTTGAAAGAGCCTGTCTTGAGTTTGGTGATCACATTGTCTCAGAGAAAGTCAGAAATCTAGTTTCTCTACTGCTGACTCACCTTTTAATCTTGAACTTGGCCTTGTTTCCCTGTCTTAAAGTGAACTTTAGTACTTACTGGAGGACCCTTTCCTTTTTAAGAGATTGTTGGGCTGGGGCCATAGTGGTAGAGCACTTGTCTAGCATGTGTGATGCCCTGGGTTCCATCCTTATTGCTACAGAAAAATAAATAAATAAAATAAGATAAAATAAAATAAAAGGATACTGTCAGACCTGGGTGGAGGGTGGGGGTGAGTAGACTTATCATCTCCATCAAACTCTAAGCCCCATGGGGCAGGAACATGATCAGGGCATGGCACAGAGTAGGGGACTATTTGTGAGATGAATCTCTCTCTGTCCTTGAGACGGAAGTAAAATGATCAAATTGTGGCTTTCTTGTTCCAGGTGAAGAAGAAATGGTAACACCATTCTAGTTCCTTTTTTTTTTTTTTTTTTTTTTTAGTTGTAGTAGTTGGACACAATACCTTTATTTATTTAATTTTTAAAAAATTTATCTGTGACAGCAGAATGCATTACAATTCTTATTACTTATATAGAGCACAGTTTTTCATATTTCTGGTTGTATACATAGTATGTTCACACCAATTCGTGTCTTTTTTTTTTTTTTTTAAAGAGAGAGTGAGAGACAGAGAGAGAGAGAGAGAGAGAATTTTTTTTTTAATATTTATTTTTTAGTTCTCGGCGGACACAACATCTTTGTTGGTATGTGGTGCTGAGGATCGAACCCGGGCCGCACGCATGCCAGGCGAGCGCGCTACCGCTTGAGCCACATCCCCAGCCCCCAATTCGTGTCTTTATACCTGTACTTTGGATAATAATGATCATCACATTCCACCATCATTAATAACCCCATGCCCCCTCCCTTCCCCTCCAACCCCTCTGCCCCATCTAGAGTTCATCTATTCCTCCCATGCTCCCTCTCCCTACCCCACTATGAATCAGCCTCCTTATATCAAAGAAAACATTTAGCATTTGTTTTTTTGGGATTGGCTTACTTCACTTAGCATTATCTTCTCTAACTCCATCCATTTACCTGCAAATGCCATGATTTTATTCTCTTTTATTGCTGAGTAAACAATACCTTTATTTTATTTATTTATTTTTATGTGGTGCTGAGGATCGAACCCA
Organism: Spermophilus citellus; assembly: GCF_964194105.1. Lineage (NCBI taxonomy): Eukaryota > Metazoa > Chordata > Mammalia > Rodentia > Sciuridae > Spermophilus > Spermophilus citellus. The sequence goes on along the minus strand of NC_138184.1, from coordinate 116,386,571 downwards.
GGGCCTCGAATGTGCTAGCAAATGCTCTACCGCTGAGCCACAATCCCAGCCCCTCACTGTAGTCCCTTTTACTCACTTTTTTCTAACTTAGTCTTTACTGCCCTTGGACTCTGTGCTCCTTGGAACAGGTTTCTGAACAGCTGTTCATCAGGGAAGGGTTTAACCATGGAAGCCACCAACACAGACCTTCACAGATCCTGGCCTGAATATCCTTGCATTCAGACATGGGTCATGGCAGGTGGATCAGACCTTGTCTAATTGTCTCTTCCCTCTTTTCCTAAAGCTGCTTTTCTAGCTGATCTCACAATACTGGGGGCTCTCTGATTCACCAAGTGCTGATGGCGTGCACTGCAGGTGCAAGCACAGCCAGCCTCACATTTCTCATCTGTTTGCAGGGCATGGGCCGCTCTAACAGGAATCAGTACCCTGAGATAGAATAAATAAAATAAACAAACAAAATAAAGGATACTGTCAGACAGGTGAGGAGGGGTGAGCAGACCCCTTGCTGTCAAACTTGGAGCTCCATGGGAAGGTATGTGATCAGGGTATAGCACAGAGTAAGCCATTGTCTGGCTTTTAGGGGAATTAAAACACTTTCTTGCTTGTCTTGTTACTGTTTTCTTTTCTGCCAAAGACTCAGTAAGATTTACTGGCCCTGCCCAGTGCAGTGGCTCACACCTGTAATTCCAGTGGCTTGGGAGGCTGAGGCAGGATGATCTAAGTTCAGAGCTAGCCTCAGCAACTCAGTGAGGCCCTAAGCAACTTAGCGAGACTCTGTCTCAAAATAAATAAAATAGGCTGGGGAAGTGGCATCCCTGGGTTCATTCCCTGGTACCAAAAAAAAAAAAAGCGAGAGAAAGAAAGAAAAAAGATTTCCTTTACTGGTCCTGGCTGCATGCTGAACTTATTCTCTTTTGTTCCATTGGAAATGTCTTATGTTCTTAGAATAATCATGCTGGACTTCCTCTTGTTTGATACCTGGAAAGAACACTTATTGGTGGGGAACAGCTTTCCTCAATGAGTAGAGAATTGTAGCATATGAAATGGAGGAGGACTTTTGTCTGTCATTTAGTAAACTTGTTTTCGAACTTTATGCCTTGGAACCATGGGGTGTATGAAGGGCTCCCGATGAGGAGGGGGAGAGGTGGGCATAATGAATGGAACGAGACCAGGCTCTAAGCTCCCCATCTATACCTCAACCAGAGTAGTTACAAAGAGTGGGAATGGACTTGAAAAGCCATTGATCTGGTTGAATTTTCATTTGACAATTGGAAAAAGTAAGGCCCAGAGATGGGGAGATTTTCCCAGGGTCTCACAGCCCTTGGTAGCAAAGCCAGACTGCCTGGAGGTCATCTTGGCTTTGGATCAACCTTGCCATGTTTGTTGAAAGTTAATTGCAAAGCCATATGTTCCAGGTCTGCCCCAGTCCTCACTGTCTGGTGCTTGTCACCGAGGTCTCTTATCTTGATCTGTATGGGCCCTTGGTTTCTAGCTTCTCTGGAACCCATCTTTTCATTCATTATGTCAGAAGACATCTGGTGAGCTTCTGGAGTGTGCCAGGTATAGTGCCATTCACTGGTTTGACAACATTAAACAGGACATACCCCACATTAGAGAAACATGGAGAGCAGCAGAGAAGTCTGGGACACCATTGGGCCCTTCGGACGCAAAAGAGTCTCCTCTGGGGCAGCAGAGCTTAAACTGAGACAAGAATGAACACAGGGGTGGAGAAAATGTTGAGGGCAGATGTACTATTTTTTCTTTATGTTTAAAATAGATAATACATGCACACAGGATAAAATTTCAAAGTTATCAAGATGTGAATGACGAAAAGTCAGTCTCTCACCATTCCTCAGTCACCGCGCTTCCTTTTTGAAGGAAACCACTATTAACTTGTCTTTTTTGTCCTCTTAAGGGTAGTCCGTGCATTTGTAAACTTTTGGTATTTATGTTTCATTAATATTCATATTTTAAAAATACAAATGGGGGGCTGGGGATGTGGCTCAAGTGGTAGCACGCTCGCCTGGCATGCGTGCGGCCCGGGTTCGATCCTCAGCACCACATACCAACAAAGATGTTGTGTCCGCCGAGAACTAAAAAATAAATATTAAAAATTCTCTCTCTCTCTCTCACTCTCTCTCCTCTCTCACTCTCTCTTTAAAAAAAAATACAAATGGTAGCATAGTACATTAGTTTTGCATTTTGCTTTGTTTATTATCTTGGAGAGTGATGCATAAAAATGCATGTACAGCTGCCTTGTTCTTTTTCAGAGTTACATAGTTTTCCTCTGGTTACATAGTCATGTTAATGGACATTAAGGTTTTCACAGTATTTTGCTATTACAAAGGATGCTGCATGAATAATTGTGTATCTACATAGATTTTTTTTTTAAACATATAAAGTCCTATAAGCAGAACTGCTGGATCAAAGGTATGTACATTTGCTGTTCTGATAGGTGTTGTCAAATTGCTTTGAGTTAACACTTTAATCTCTCACTGGCATCAAATGAGGATGCCTATTTCCCCACATCCACACCAACAAGGGGTGTTATCAGACTTTTGGGTCTTTATTAGTCCAGCAGCTAATAGATGGTATTTAATTGTAATTTCTGATTCTCTTATTATGGGTGTGAACCATTGTATTTCATTTTCTGTGGACTGTCCACATCCTTTACCATTCTCCTATTTGTAGTTGCTTTTCATATATTAAGGGAAATAGACTTTGCAATGTGATGCAAATTTTCTTTCTTTTTTAAAATTTTTTTTTTTTAGTTGTAGATGGACACAATACCTTTATTTTATTTATTTATTTTTATATGGTGTGGAGGATTGACCCCAGTGTCTCACAAATGCCAGGCAAGCGCTCTACCACTAAGCACAACACTAGCCTGTGATGCAAATTTACATGTGTGTGTTTGTCATTTGTCTTTTGTATTTTTGCTATGTTCTTGGCCATCCATGAAAACTTGATTTTCATGTAATTGAATTCATGGATCTTTTATGTCATTCTCAGAAAAGGTTTTATTTTCCCTAGATTATCAGTGTTCCTTCTTCCTTTTCCTTCTCTAACATTTGTTATTTTATTATTATTTTTTAATAAAACTTTTTTTTTTTTGGTACTAGACATTGAACTCAGGGGGACTCACCCATTGAGCCACATCCTCAGACCTGTTTTGTATTTTATTTAGAGACAGGGTCTCACTGAGTTGCTTAGTGCCTCGGTTTTTCTGAGGCTGGCTTTGAACTCTTGATCCTCTTACTTCAGTCTCCCAAGCCTCTGGGATTACAGGCATGCGCCACCACACCTGGCAATAAAACATTTTTTTTTAATGTTTGTATGACTCACACCAAGTGAAGTGCTCAGCTCTTGAATATACAGTATGGTCAGTGTCTATGTCAAGATGGGGTAATTTCCATTACCTCCAGAGGGCTTTTGGGCACTCTTCCAGATCACCATCCACTGATCTGATGCTATCACTGTAGATTAGTTTTGCCTCTTCTGCTTATTCCAGAACTTCATACAGATGAAATTCCATGATGTTTATGGTGTTTACGGTTATACCTAACTGCTGAATTATACCCCAGCCCTCATTTATATTTATTTTTGTCAGTGAGCTTTCATTCTCACATTATTTTCTGTCAGAAGAAGTATGTGAAATAACATAGAATGACAGGTGGTATGGGGCTGAGATTGTGGCTCAGCGGTAGAGCGCTCGCCTAACACAGGTGGGACCTGGGTTCGATTCTCAGCACCACATAAAAATAAAGGCATTGTGTTGTGTCCATCTATACCTAAAATAAATAAATAAATAAATAAAATATTTAAGAAAAGAATGACAGGTGGTAATCTCTCTTTTTTTTTTATTAATTTTAAACTTTTTATTTATTTTTTGGTACTGGGGCTTGAATCCCTGAGCTACATCCCTACTCCTTTTTATTTTTTATTTTGAGACAAGGTCTACCAACTTTGCTGGCCTTGAACTTGTGATCCTTCTGCCTTAGCTTCCCAATTAACTGAGATTATAGGCATGTGACATTATGCCTGGCCACCTCCCTAATTTAAAAATGAGTTGTGTTTTCAAAGTCACAATCTGTGAGTGTGGGAAGATAGACTTGAGGTAGGGGCAGCAGTGGTGGTTCCTCAAGGGCAAAACCAGTTGTTTCAGGACTGCTCCTCTTTTAATTTTGACTTTGCTGTTCCTTTGCGGTATTCTTCGGCCTGTAAATGCTAAAATTGAGGGGGATCCTAGCCCAGAATACTGTCTCCTTAGCACAAGTGACTCATCATACTGCCCAAAGCAGTTTCTAACCAAAAATTCCCTTTAATTACTGCTTTTTAAAACATTCCCTGCTACTTCCAAAGACAAAATTCAAACCCTGAGTTTTTCCCTGCCCAAATTGGCCACCTACTTTCAAATATAGCCTATGTTCCTGATCAGATTTGTCAGAGAATCTGGGCATGGTGACATATTACCTGTAAGCCCAGCTACTTGGGAGTCTGAGGCAGAAGGATCAAAGTTCAAGGCCAGGGCTGGGGATGTGGCTCAAGCAGTAGCGCGCTCACCTCGCATGCGTGTGGCCCGGGTTCGATCCTCAGCACCACATACCAACAAAGATGTTGTGTCCGCGGAGAACTAAAAATAAATGTTAAGAATTCTCTCTCGGGGCAGGGAATGTGGCTCAGGCGGTAGCGCACTCGTCTGGCATGCGTGCAGCCCGGGTTTGATCCTCAGCACCACATACCAACAAAGATGTTGTGTCTGCCGAGAACTAAGAAATAAATATTAAAAATTCTCTCTCTCTCTCTCTCTCTCTCTCTCACTCTCTCTTTAAAAAAAAAATTCTCTCTCTCTCTCTCTCTCTCTCTCTCTCTCTCTCCTCTCTCACTCTCTCTTTAAAAAAAAAAAATTATTATTATAAAAAAAAAAAAAAAGTTCAAGGCCAGGACTGAAGTTGTGGCTCAGTGACAGAGCACTTGCCTAAAGGTCCATCAACAACTAAAAAAAAAAAAAAAAAAAAAAAAAGGTTCAAGGCTAGCCTTGCCATCCTAGCAAAAGTCTGCCTCACAATTTAAAAAGGGAATGTAGCTCACTGGTAAAGCACCCCTGGGTTCAATTCTCAGCCCTGAGCAGAGGGTGGGGGATTGTAAAAAAGAGCTAAGTCTTAGCTCCTTTGGCCTCCATGGTGACAGCTGGACAGTGCCAGGAAAAGCATGTCTTTCCCATGGCATCTGGAAGTCCCAGCTCCTGGGGACTGAACCATAGAGGTTTTTCCATTCCTGCAGAGAGAATGCAAAATCCCCCTCCTACAGACATCTAAGAGGACCTGGTACCAGGTGAGGAAGCTCATCATAGAGAAAAGACAAAAGAAGATAGCCTTCCTCAGTAAATCACCAAGCTGTGGATGAGCTCTAAATGAGGTGTTTTGTTTTCATCTGTACTTTGGTGGTTTTGTAGAGCATTTTTGTTTTCCCTAGCATTCCCTTCCTCCTCTAATTTCCTGTGTATGATCAACTTCAGAGGGATAGCATTTCAGCATCATTAGTCCCGCTTGGCCCTCTGCAGACGGATCTGCAAAATAGATAACTGCAGGACTAAGCATCAGCCTGCACCAGCACACTAGAGAGCAGTTCAAGTTTATGATTAGTTAGTTGCTTAGCACCTATAAAGGGAAGAATGTCACTAAAAACTCAACGGCAGGGCTATCAGCACTTTTTAAAATTATTTTTTAAAACAGAGTCTCACTGTGATGCCCGGGTTGTCCTCAAATTCCTGACCTTATGAAATATATGAAGCTATTTTATCAGAGTAACCTCACCAATGTAGAGGTTTTCCCTAGATCCCCCCCCACACACACACACACCTCAGACTCCTCCTGAGTAGCTTCCACTACAGTTGCATGCCACTATGCCTGGTTTCTACTTTATTTATTTATTTTTAAGTCAAGGTCTAAGTTTCTCAGGCTGGCCTTGAACTTGGTAATCCTCCTCCCTCTGCCTCCCAAGCAGCTGGGATTAAAGGCATGTGCCACCATTCCCAGAAGGATTTGCCTATTTTAAAATCATTAAAAGGAGAAGCATAGCCTGGAGAGGTGGTATACACCTGTAATTCCAGCTGTTCAGGAATCTGAAGCAGGAGGATCACAAGTTTGAGGCCAGCCTGATCAATTTAGTGAGATCCTGTCTCAAATTTAAAAAGAAAGAAAGAAAGAAACTGTCTTACCACTTCTTCATCCTGATCAGTTGCATCAACACCAGTCTGCCTCAGCAGGTTGTATCCTGGGAGTTCAGGGCCCTCAGATGCTAATCTGTGTTACAGATGAGGGAAAGCCCCTGACAGTCTCCTCTGCTGGAGAAGAACAAATGCCTGAGTAGCCCAAAGTTGGACATCCAAGAGTTTTTGTTTTGTTCACTTTTACTTCCTTCTAGATTTTACACTGGAGTGGTTTATATGTTACTGTCTATGTCTCTTTGCCCTCAGTTATCCCTCTTCTTAGACTTGATTCAGCCTTGAGGAACAGGGCACTCCCCTGTTTTAGACACTTCAACCAATTATACTCTGAAATCTGCAGCTTCAGGAATCTTGCAACCTATTATTGTATAGCAGAAAACCCATTATCTGGCTGGGGATGTAGCTCAGTGTAGAGTGCTTGCCTAGCATGTGTGAGGCACTGGGTTCCATTCTCAGCATATAAATAAATAAAGTTCATTGACAACTGAAAAAATATAAAAAAAGAAAAACCCATTATCTTATTTATCTGCCCATTCTCAGAGCTCCAGGAAGAACCTCTAGGTTAGTGATGTTTCTCTGATAAAACAGTTTTGTATGTGTGCAAGTGGGAAGGAGATGTTGAATGTAAAGTCAATTACTCTTGGAAACAAAAACTGAGAATTACATAACAGAGCAGTCAGCAGGCTGAGCTTCCTGGGATTTCCAGTGGCCCCTTCTTTCAACAACTATCAATTAAACACTTACTTTATGCAGAGGCCTGGGCCGGCCATGAAGGTGGGGGTGGATGGAGCTGTGAACAGGCCCATGTGAGTCCTCTGTGGATCCATCTATAGCCCTGGCGCATACTGTGAAGACCAGCAAGGTAGAGTCCCCGCTGGGGGATTTGCATCATCAGGTGTGACAGACTCCTCTGCTCTTTCCCCCAGCTTCCATAGAAAAGGGACATCATCCCCTTTCAACTATGCAAAGCAAGAGGAGAGTAGAATTGTGTCTTTTTTTTTTTTTTTTTTTATACCACTTTGTCAGCAAAGCCTTTATTCCTGGTATTCTGAAGGTGTCCATGAAGGATTTAAGGCAACCCTGAGACAGTCCTTACTTGTCTCCTGTTGATTGCTGAAACAAAATCTCATCTGGAGAACATCTCCATTGCCATTCTATTGTAAGTACAAGCTGAACCTGGAAAAATACAGTTGGGCTGGAGAGCAGCTGCTTTGGCTTGGTTTTCAGAGGCTATGAAATGATCTGTTATCCCTCACATCCAGCACATCGTTACCTTTCATTTGCTCCTGCATAGTAATGATTGGAAAGGAAATGTTTGTGGGTTACATATTTGACTATTTGACTCCCTTCCATAGAGGCAACAGAGGACACAAAGTAAAGTGAGTTTTTACCATTCAAATGTTTGTTGGGTTTTCTGCTTTTCTTCTTTTTTTTTTTTTTTCTTTTGAGTTTTTTCCAGATTTTATTTTTAATCGTCTGATACAAGAAAATATCTTATGGATAATATGTGTTACCTATTGCTATTGATTCTTCTTTTGTAGTAGGTCAAATTAGCAAAATATCATCAATGTGATAAATCTATGTGATATTTTATGGTCTTTTTTATATTTTTTAATTGATTTTTAAAATTTTTTAAAATTGATATTTTAAAAATAAATGACAGCGGAATGCATTACAATTCTTATTACATATATGCAGCACAGTTTTTCATATTTCTAGTTGTATACAAAGTATGTTCACACCAATTTATGTCTTCATACATGTACTTTGGATAACTGTGTCCATCACATTCCACCATCCTTGCTAACCCCCTTCCCCCTCCCTACCCCTCCCTCCCACCCCTCTTCCCTATTCCTCCCATGCTCCCCCTCCCTACCCCACTATGAATCAGCCTCCTTATATTAGAGAAAACATTCGACATTTGTTTTTTTGGGAGGTTTTGTGCTTTTCTAGACAACAGCCACAATAACACCACCAAGTTGATTGGAAAGTTACCTTGGAAGTCTCTTAGATTTTTTGTACTGAGTTCTTAGTCACTATCAGGACCCTGTCCTCCCTCTCAGATGAGCAAAACAGAATTTCTTCATTGTTGAGACAAAGCACTGAGCTCTGGTAGACAGGGGATAGTTTCCTAGTCTAGCCATTTAGCCATGTGACCTTGAGCAAGTTACATGACATTCCAGAGCCTCATTCCTCTTTTGTGAAGTAGTGTTAAAAGCTATTACCTGTTAGTAGGATTAAATGAGATAATGTCTGTAAATCCCTAGGTTTAACAAGGACTCAGGAAATGATCACTTTTTCTTTTTTTTTTATTGTGAAATAGGGCAACCACTGTTTTGTTTTTTTAAATAATCACTTCTTAATCTCAGAACAATCCCAGAAGCCTCTGCTATTGTACTCAGGATGACGTGGCTCCTGGGAAGCTTCTTTTATCTTTCATTTATTGGTCAAGAAGGCTGGCAGTATGTCTCAGTGATAATGAGCTTGCCTAGCTTGTACAAGGCTCTATGTTTGATTCCTAGCCATGCCAGAAAACAGTAAGGAAATGTTCAGATATAGTAGATGCTCTTTGGTACTTGTCCTGTTGCCTTATAACAGTACTTCACATTGTCACTTTTGCATTGGGAGATGTTCTGAGAGATTCTTTAAGAAAACTGGCCAGATAGACTTGGAGAATGCTGTTGAATCTAAAGTCTGTAGACTCTATCCCTTTCCAGAGATGAATAACACATATTACTGATTTAGAAGTTTGGGGAAAGTTGTGGAGAGAAAAATCCTCCCTAGCTTCTTTAGGGGGTGGTGGAAGACATTGGGGATATTACCCAGGGGCACTTAACCACTGAGCCAAATCCCCAGCCCTTTTTATTTTATTTTTTTATTTTGAGACATAGTCTTGCTAAATTGCTTAGGGCCTCACTAAGTTGCTGCAGCTGGCTCTGAACTTGCAGTCCTCCTGTCTCAGCCTCCCCGGCCACTGGGATTACAAGCATGTGCCAATGTGCCTGGCTCTTCCCTAGCTTCTTAAACTTGGCTTTTCCCAAATTTATTTTTATGTATAGGGTAATGGTAGTACCCTTCATATGTGGATGAAGCATTTAGAAAGAACTGTGCTGGGCTATCCCACTCCTTGGTATTTTTCTGAAAGATCTAAACTTGGCATATTATAGTGATACAGCTACCTCAGTGTTTATAGCAGCACAATTCACAATAGCTAGAATATGGAATCAACCCAGGTGCCTGACATAGATGAATGGATTAAGAAATTGTGACAGACACACACAGTGGAATTTTTCTCAGCCATAAAGAAAAACGAAATTACAGCATTTGCTGGTAAAGGAAAGGGAGAGGGAAGAGTAAATGTTGGGAAAAGTATAAACGGCAGCCGTACCCCAGAGAAAAAACCCCCAACATGGCGCCTAAGGACTTCTTCTTCCTACCTTCTTCTTCTCTGCAGTGGCGCGAAAAGTTCCCGCCCTTGTGAACTCTCCCGCCGGAGCCAATTTCAAATCTCGCTGGCGGGGAACCTTAGCCCCAATGAGAACTAATTCCTGGGCGCGGGAGCTGATATCTGGAAGAACTTGCCAACAAACGGGTGGCCTGCCATTTATCTAAGTCCTACCATCTCCCCTTTAGTTCTATATAAGCACATAGCTTTTTGCAATAAAATTGGAATTCTCCCGGTGAAGTGTCTTTGCGTGGGGAATTCTTTCAGTAAGTTATAGAGATAAAGGGAAGATCAGTAATGTAGAAGGAGATTGAGAGGCAGGATAGAAGGGTGGGAAAGGGAAGGTGATACAGAATGAATTCTTTAAAAATCATGTTATGTGCATGTATAAATATACTACAGGGAATTTCACCTTTATAAGTAAAAAAGAACCAATCAAATAGAAATATATAGACAAGTGAAAGAAGTCTAGTAGAGAAAGGAGAATGGGGGAGGGCAGGGAGGACAGCAGGGAAAAGAGTGGAATCATGAGCCAAAATCAAATTCCATTCATGTATGATTTTGTCAGAATGAACCCAACTACTATGTGTAACTATAAAGCTCTCATTAAAAAAAAGAAGAAGGGGGCTGGGGTATGGCTCAGTGGTAGAGCGCTTTCCTCGCATGTGTGAGGCACTGGGTTCGATCCTCAGCACCTCAGATAAATATATAAATTAATGGTTTTTTAAAAAGAAGAAGAAGAACCCTGATAGGTTTGGTGAGTGTCATGAAGGGACTTCACGTTGCCTTTTGTTGTTGTTCTAATTAGTTACATATGACAGTAGATTGCACTATGGTGCATCATACAGAAATGGAGTCATATTGCTTTTTAACCTGTGGATTCTTCCGGGGTACTTAATTATTCCTATTAATAGGCATTTAAGTTCTTTCCAGTGCTGCATTGTATGGATAGTGATGCAGTAAACCCAAGGTATCCTTACTAGCGGATACGTCATGGGAGGGATTCCTAGAAATAGAATTGCTGGATCAGAAGATAAGCACATTTTAAAATGTGATTGATTCCTCAGAATTTCCCTCCAAAATTTGATTCGCCATGGTCTAATAGTTCATTGGCCCAATAAAGAGATAAGCAGCTAACTGAGCACAGTGGAGCACCTGTAATGCCAGTGACTCAGGAGGCTGAGGTAGGGTAAGTCCAAGGCCAGCCTGGGCAACTTAGTGAGACCCTGTCTCAAAATAACAAGGCCTGGGGATGTGGTAGAGCACATGCACCCAGCATGCACTGGGTTCAGTCCCTGATACTGCAGAAGAGGGTATCAGCAGCTATCTTTCCCTGCCATATGTGTGCTGCATCCTTTCTTTCCTCCTCCCCTGAACACCCTAACTGAAAATGGAATGGAACACAACTCAGAATCACTCGTCTCTTTTCTGTCTTGCAGAGTGTGACCACAGATAAGGGACCAAAATGACTGATTCAAAGTATTTCACCACGACCAAGAAAGGTATGATATGTTTCATCATGGGCCTGCCCTGTTATTTGCCTGCTTGACCCTTCTGCTTGCTATCTGGGGGACTGGGGAACAGGGGCAGAGTGGAAGCCTGGAGATATTGGTGGGAGTGGCCTAGAATTTCTTTACCTTGTGGAGTCAGAAAATTAAATTGTTGAGAGTATTAAGAAATTGATTGCTTCTTTAGAACTCAGGAAGGAAAGAGCATTAGCTCCAAGTATGGGGGAAAAATACCCTCTTTGTTCCCCACAGCTTAAAATACTTAAAATATATATATTTTTTTCACTTCTGGTGGGGGGAGGACACACAATCCTATCAGCAATCCCATTTGGGGGTAGGGGGCCTTGTGTGTGTCTGGTCCTTATCCGTGGGCACATGTTTTCCATGGTTGCAGTCAGAGTTCCATCCTGTTTTTCATATAATGTTATCATAAACATTTCCCAACAGTTCTAATGACTCAATATTAAGGCAATGGAGTTGCTGCACTAAAATATGCTAAGTAGGCTTATGTTGTTGGAGATTTTTTTCCCCCTGTTTTTAAGGAAATGGAGGATGTTGTGGCTGGCAAGTGTGCTTTAACCCTGTAAGCATCTCTCTGGCTGGCCCTTCCTCTCCATTCCTTCCTTGCAGGTGAGATTGACACATACCTACTGACCAGATAGTCTTTTTTATTTTTTTAACATTTATTTTTTAGAAGTAGTTGGACACAGTACCTTTATTTTATTTATTTTTATGTGGTGCTGAGGATCGAATCCAGGGCCTCACCATGCTAGATGAGTGCTCTACCGCTGAGCCACAATCCCAGCCCCAGATAGTCTCTTATTGAATCACATGAGCCAGGTCCTACACTCTGTCCCTCAGCAAGCATTTTATTTATTGATCCAGCCTGTTCTGTTTTGTTGTAAGAGACAGGTTCTCACTATGTTGCCCCGGCTAACCTTGACGTCCTGGGCTTAAGTGACCTCCAGCCTCAGCCGCCTAAAAGCTGAAACTACATACTTGCAGGTTTTTATTGAAGACCTCCCATGTGGAGGGAAAGAGACAGGCAGTCTCTGACCTGGCTTTGCTTGAGGTTGAACTGGGAAGATAGTCTATGAAGTAGCAGCCATGTTGAAGGGTGGGGGTGCAGAAGGCTGTGGAAGTACTCCAGGTAGAAAAGGGTGTGGGAAGGGGAGGGAGTAAATGCTCTACCCATGATTCATCCAGGAAAGGAAAGCAGTTTCCTTGCTGAGGAGCTAGAAGGGGCCAGAGAGGCATGCAGGAATCAGAGAGCTTCACACCATGTGTAGCAGAGTATCAATGGTGGGGTTTTCTTCTGGGGAGAATGTCTGGAGAGAGATTCCTGGGTTCAGATTTCAAATTTGTCATCAGTGGGGTGTGTGTGGTGCAGTGCTGGAGATCCAACCCAGGGCCTCACATGTGCCAGGTAAGCACTCTACCACTGGACTATATCCCCAGACCATTAGTGGTGGTATTTATTTATTTATTTATTTATTTATTTTTAGTTGTAGATGGACATAATATATTTATTTATTTATATGTGGTGCTGAGAATTGAACCTAGTGCCTCACACGTGCTAGGCAAGCATTTTACCACTGAGCTACAACTCCAGCCCCAGTGATGGTTTTTAAGCAAGGTAAAGTCCAAGGCAGATTCTAATAAAGGATTAGAGGGAAGTGGGGAGAAAAGGACCACAGCTCTGATGAGACCTGATGGCACCTGATCCTGGCAGTGGTGGGGAGTAGCTTTGGGGAGAGAGAATTGAATGCCTTTTATGTGATTCAGGAGGTAGACTTGATTGAGGGACCCAATTGACAAAGGATACATTTCAGAGGCAGTCAGATCCCAGGGTCACCCCTCAGCCTTCTTGGGGATGAGACCCATTAATTAATGGTGGTTGTACTATATCTGGCCACTTTGAGTGAAAAGCAGGGGCAGCCCTGCAGAATAGTCTAGGGTCAAGATCATCATGGTCTGTTGGATCCCAGAACAACCAGAAACCCTCCCCTCACTCTCTTGCAGGAGAAAGGCACATGTTCCTTGATAAATTTGAACTGCAAGATCTGCAGATTCTTCCCGACTCCATTGAGCAATATCCTCAGTGCAGCCTTGCCCCGGGGCTGTGCTATGTGATTGTTCTTAATTAACCATGTTTGCTGTCTCTCATCTTAGGTTCTCTTCTGAGCACCGCATTGTCCAGTCATGTTACAGAACCTACTGGATTCCCTTTTTCTCATTGTAAACCCACCTAGAACTTTCTCAGCATTTTCTTCCACATTATAGTCCCTGCTTCAGTAAGAATCCTGAGAAGGAAGCCCAGGATTCTTACTCTACAAAAGAGGGATCTAAAGGCAGAGGGTCATGTGGCAGAATAACAACAGCTGCCACCTTTAGCACAGACCACCAGCAAGGCACCCAGCAAGTGTTTCACCTCTGAGTGTTAAATGGGAGAATTCAGCACCCTATTCAAGGGAGAGAGAAGAGGCCAGGAAACAGGTTCAGAGGGGCAAAAAGGAGTGTTTGGGGTTAGGCCCAAGCATAGGGGTTTAGAGCAGACTTAGGACAGAACTGGTTTCAAATCTTGGTCCTCCTATCTGGTAGCTTTGTGTAAGTTACTATACCTATTACACCCACCTGTAAAATGGAGTGTGAGTTTGGAATGAAGAGTTGGCATGAAGACGAATGAAAAAGGCATGGGAAAAAGTAAGTGTGGTACAGGGCTCAGAGAAAGGCTCAGGAAATACATCCTGTCCTCCTAACCTGCAAGGAGGTCCTGACTGGCTCTCTGTGGAAGATCTGAAACAGCCCTACTTCCTTGTTTCCTTTTTCTGTATTATCAAGTTCTTAAGAACAATTGATTACATGTTGGGGCAGCTGAATTCCAATTTTCCAAGCTGAGCGATCACTTGTGGCTCAGGAAGTGAAACCCTGAGCAAGCTGTTTGAACTTGAGATTCTAGGAAAACAGGAAAAGCCTACGTGTGGGATCGATTCCTCCCCTCTCCCCCCCTCCCCCCAGTCCTTGAGCACCCAGTCTTGAGGGCGTCTGGTTCAGTGAGGGAACTGAGGAGAACTTTGCTTTCCTTTTCATTTTTTGCAGTCTGGCTGAGCAGACCCTGCTTGCCTGTTTTTTGTCCCCCTCAAGACCATTGTAGTCCCCACAGTTCCTATCGTTTGGTGCAGTGTGACCCTCCAGTCTTCCATCTTAATAACTGTCACTCCTCACTGTCACCTATCCCACCTAAGGCCAGGGGCCTAAAGCTGCCCTCTGCCTCCCTGCCATTTTTGGGAGTTTGGGGACAGGAACTTATCCCCTGGGGATGGATCATTCATGCCTTCCTACTTTTCTTAGGGGAGATCTTCGAGCTGAAGGCAGAGCTCAACAGTGACAAGAAGGAGAAGAAGAAGGAGGCGGTAAAGAAAGTGATCGCATCGATGACTGTGGGCAAAGATGTCAGGTGTGCAGGAGTAGGCTGGGTTGCAGCCTGGTGCTGCTGACGGGAGGGTGGAGAGCTTGGGTCCAGGTCAGATTCTTCCTTTAGTGTACCTAGAGACCCTTGTCTCCCTCATACAGCTCCTTTTGTGAACCTTCTTTCCAAACAGGGTTTTGTTTACACAGGAGTCATGAGCTCAAACGCTGATGGATCAGGTGATAATGGAATGAGTGAAGTGTACTGGGTTGAAAAGGCAGCAGGTGTTGGAGTGGGTATGACGTGAACATTCACAGAAGCTCCAGAGGATTGTTGCTAACCAGGGAAGATGAACCCAGTGTGGCCAGGTCTTCTGAGTTTTAAAAAGAACAGGAAGTCTGGATGTTTTCATTTTTTAAATCACCAAACGATAGTAAACAAATACAGTGTGGTTCAAGCAAAGCACACCTACAGATTGGATTACTCTAATTTGCTGCCAGTGCGCAACCTCTGGTTTGCACCTGAGTTGGAACAGATCTCATGTAGAAATAGTGCCACTTTGGGCTGGGGATGTGGCTCAAGTGGTAGCGCGCCCGTCTGGCATGCATGCAGCCTGGGTTCAATCCTCAGCACCACATACAAACAAAGATGTTGTGTCTGCCGAAAACTAAAAAATTAAAAAATAAAATAAAAAGAAATAGTGCCACACCTTTGCTACAGCTTTTCCAGCGCCTGGAATGCCTGTTTTCTCAGCTTGTTTTCCCATCTTTTAAAGCCCATGCAAGGGTCACCTTTTCCCTGTTGCCTTCCCTCATCGCCCAGCGTCCTGTTATAAATTCAGCTTTTGCTCTTTGTTCCTATCACCCAGCACTGATTCTTGACTATTCTTATTACTGCATGCACCTGTGTTTACCTGCCCATCAGATTGTGAAGTCCCCAAAGACAGGGATGGATTTTATAACAACTTAATATTTGTACGGTGCTTGAGAGTCTGCACAACACTTTTGGATATGATTTCTCAATAGTTCCTTACAGTTTTCATTGTAGGCAATGATGTTCTTACTGTCAGAGAAACAATATAAAGAAGGAAGAAAATGACCATCTAACTGTCATGTGGTTAGTGGCAGAACTAGAACTGAAACCCAGCCCTTCTGAAATTCAAATCCAGGCTGCTTTTGCCCAGCTTGTGTCTCAGGCCTGGTGCTGATTTGGAGCAGCTCCCCGGCATAATGGTCCCACAACATGATGACACTGCCCTGGACTTGCCCCACAGGTTGCCCATCCCATTGCTATCCTCCACAAGGCCCTTCTGCCAACACTCAAAAACTCTTACCCAGAGACTTGAGGAGGACGTATATATTTTTCTGCTGGAAAACTGGGCCTCCTTCCAGTTTCAGTTTGTTCCAGAGCAATGCTGCTCTCCTTCAACTAGAACACTACTGTCACCTCCTCTCGGAGGAAATATCTTTGTTCTTCCACCTCCGAAGAGCTTCCTTTGCTGATGTTATGGGCCAGAGAGAAAGCCAGGCTCATCAGCACTTCCCCCTCCTCTCCTTGCCCCCTGTTCTTCCTGATGTGTCATCTCCCAAGGTGGTGTAGCATCAGTTTTAGCCTGGCAGGACTCCTGCCTGTGGGGGCTGAGGAAGTTCTCTTTGACCTTTTATGTCTCAGTGCTGCATAAGAAATGAGAGGGAAGGTGGTGGTTCCAGAGACAGAAAATTGACCTCTAACCACATTTCATTCTCAAAAGGGCCTGTGAATCTGGAACCATTGGGCACCTTGTTGTGAAGGGCTCTACCCAGTATAGTAGGGATCAAGAGCACACACTTTGGAGTTAGACCTGGCTCCTTAGGCAGGTTAACACTTATGAACCTCAGTATTGTTGTCTGTAAAATGGGACACTCCTTGGCTTCTTGGGACGCTAAATGAATTGAAGTATGTCAGAACCTTAGCACTAATCCTGGCATGTAGCATGTACTCCATTCATGCTTTGCTGGTTCTTTCTTAGTGGGTGCCAGAGCTGGCCTTTGTGAAAGCAGCACATTCATCCCTGCTTCCCTATGACCCTCCAGAATCTGCAGCCCAATATAAGGGGCCCTGTTAAGTACAGAGGGGAAAATAAGTATTTTCATTTACATAGCACCTCCCAGATACCAAGGACCAGATAAGTAAGTACATTGTCTCATTTAATTCACTAGGGCCCTATAATGTAAGATGGGGTTTTTGTTGTTGTTGTTATTTTGTTTTTTTGTGGTTGTGAGCTTTTTGTTGTAGTGGTGGTGGTGGTTGTTTTTGCAGTGCTAGGGATTGAACCCAGGACCTCCAGTGTGCTAGGCAAGATCTCCATCACTGAACTACATCCCCAATCCCAAAGTGAATTTCTGCTGCACCTTTCTTGCAAATAAGGAAACTGAGGTCCAAGGGCTGGAGGAAGCTTCCTAGTGTCATACAACTAGCAAGAGGCAGAACTGAGGGCTGGGGATATAGCTCAGTGGTAGAGCTCTTGCCTTCCATGCTCAAAACTCCAGGTTTGATAACCCAGTACTGGGGGAAAAAACTTAGGGCTGTCGCTTAATGATAGAGCACTTACGTAGCATGCCCCCCCAAGACTCTGGGTTCAATCTCCCGTGCCACCAGAATAAAAAGCCACAAAGCAAGAGGCAGAACTGGAACTGGGTATGGTGTAATACCAGGTACTCAGGTGGCTGAGGCAAGAGGATGACAAGTTCAGAGCCAGCTTTAGCAATTTAGTGTGACCCTGTCTCAAAAAATAAAAAGGGTGGGGGTAACTCAGTGGTAGAGCTCCCCTGAGTTCAATCCCCAGTACTAAAAAGAAAACAAAAATATATACAGACCTAGGTTTAACAGGCTCCAGAGCTCATGTTTGAGGACTTTTTGCTTTTAAAATTACCCTTTGGGGCTGTGGTTGTGGCTCAGCACTTGGCTAGCACACAAAAGGCACTGGGTTCGATACCCAATGCTACATAAAAGAAATTAAATAAACAAAATAAAGTCATTGTGTTCATCTACAACTAAATATATTTTTTTTAAAAATTACCCTTTGACCAAGCATGGTGGCGCACACCTGTAATCCCAGTGCTGAGGCAGGAAGATCATGCGTTCAAAGCTAGCCTCAGCAATTTAGCAAGGCCTTAAGTATCTCAGGGAGACCCTGTCTCAAAATAAAACATAAAAAGGTCTGGGAATGTGACTCAGTGATTAATTGCCTCTGGGTTCAATCCCTGGTACCAAAAAAAAAATAATAAAATAACCCTTTGGGCTTCTATTTCTCCTATCAAGTGTTCAGGGACCAGCATAGCTAATACCCTTATTTTATCAGAAGTCCTGTTTATCTTTCAGCTTCCCTCTTGCCCTCTGTCTCCCTCTTGCTCTTCCTATCTTCAGCCTGCCCCATACTGACAACAGTTTGTCCTTTCAGTGCCCTCTTCCCCGATGTGGTGAACTGCATGCAAACAGACAACCTAGAGCTGAAGAAGCTGGTGTACCTGTACTTGATGAACTATGCCAAGAGTCAGCCTGACATGGCCATTATGGCTGTCAACACCTTTGTGAAGGTGAGCAGGAGCTTGGTGACAATGGATGCTCCCTGCTCCCTTTCCCCCATCTCTTTAGGGTGTGGTCCTGTGGCCCTGAATAGAAATATTCTAACCCCTTCCCAGATCTTCACACTGCTGCTTCCTTCCTGTGCAGGTTAAGGGCCTCTTCCTCCAGCAGAGGGCTCTCTTTCTCTCTGTATGCACACATACAGGAAAATCAGGGTTTCCTGGCAGGGTAAAGACTGAGGGTCATGGTGCTAGTGGTTGTGGATTTGAGAGCCTTAACTTCTTCACCTGTGAAATGGAGCCAATATTGTATGTTTGCTGGAAGGATCAGAGAAGACTGTATGCAGAGTTCCTATACAGCATCTGGCAAGGGCTTGGTGTCTGTTGCATGGCGTTTACCTGCAGTGCTGTTGATTATGGTTGGTGGTTATTACCCATAGATAACCCATAGTTATCCCATAGCAACTGCCAGATGGTGCTCAGCCGCAGGCTCAGAGATGCAGGCCAGGAAGAACTGGAAGCCACATGACTTGTCTTGTTCCTGCCCCTGACCAATGGTTCCTTCCCCTCAGGACTGTGAGGACCCCAACCCCCTCATCCGGGCCCTGGCTGTGCGGACCATGGGCTGCATTCGAGTTGACAAGATCACTGAGTACCTGTGTGAGCCACTCCGGAAGTGCCTGAAGGATGAGGATCCATATGTGCGCAAGACAGCAGCCGTGTGTGTAGCCAAGCTCCATGACATCAATGCCCAGCTGGTGGAGGACCAGGGCTTCCTGGACACCCTTAAAGACCTCATCTCTGACTCCAACCCCATGGTAAGTCAACTACCACTCACTGAGCCACTTTCTGGGTTGCCAGGGAGACCTTGGCTTGACTGTCTGCTGGGCAGTCTCTTGTTCTTAGAAATCAGAGTTTTGCTGAGTGCCATTGTTCCTGTACCTTGTGGTGGTTTAGGAACCATCTTTGCAAGAGACTAGATCTGGATTCTCTTCTGTGTCCTCTGCTAGCTGCTTGAATTTGGGCAAGCTGCCTAATGTTTTGGAGCCCTCTTCATCAGTAAAATGAATCTAATTCTCTATGATGGCAGGAATGCTGGAAGGTAATGGTCATGACTTGCTACGTAGTGCAGTTGGTGCTAGTGTCTTCTTCCCCTTCCAGTCATTGTCATCATCACTATCTCCTCACCAAGACCATATATAAGCTGTTCTTTTCTGTTTCCACATATCACCCAGGGATTATAGAGGGTTGCCCTTGGAGTGGCATAGTGTGGAAGACAGAACACTAGAATGTGTCTGGGTGGTGATGGCAGCAATTCACAGCTGTGGCTGGTAACCAGGCTCTTGTGTTAGGTAGCTGGAATGCTTTCTACCGCCAAGCACTTGGAGCTAGGGCTTTCTTGTTCTGTTTTGTTTTGTGCAATATGCTTATTTTATTTTAGTTGCAATTTGCAGAGGCATCGACAGGGTGAGTGCCTGAAGTGGGCCTTGATGAGACTTCAGACCTGCTTGCGTGGTCATATTCCTTTCAGGGTGTCCCACTTCTGACTAGCTAGTGTCATTAGCCCCTTTGCCCCCTGGCCAAGTACAGTGTCCCCAGGCTCTGCCCTTCCATCCTCTCAACCAGGTGGTGGCAAATGCTGTGGCTGCCCTCTCAGAGATCGCCGAGTCTCACCCCAGCAGCAACCTGCTCGACCTGAACCCACAGTCCATTAACAAGCTGCTGACAGCCCTGAATGAGTGCACTGAGTGGGGCCAGATTTTCATCCTGGACTGCCTGGCCAACTACACACCCAAGGACGACCGTGAGGCCCAGAGGTAAGCTGGATGACCCTTGCCAGCCCACCTGAACTTGATCCTGTGGAGGGTCCAACCATAGCTAAGTGGGTCCCTTCACAGGGCTTTTCCCCTGGCACCATCTCTAAGTACACGTTCCTCGAGGGAGCCAGCCCACCCTTCATGTCTCCAGAGCCAGGCGGTCAGTAGTGTGGCTACAGGTAGCAAATCACTTCTTGCTGTGGTTACAGAAAGGGCCTGACCTGGGAGCTGACAAGAACCTCAGTCACCTCAACTAGATAACATCAGAGCTAGCTTGAGTGAAGAAATCAGCCATTCACTGAGTTTTCATAGGGTGCCCTGGGCAATGCTGGACCCTCTGTACACATAGATAATCTTTAGAAACTCTGTGAAGGATACCTTATTATCATCTGCCATCTTGCAGATGAGGAAACTCTGGCTTAGAGAGGGTGCAGGTACCTAGCTGGGACTCATCTGACCATTGGTCTCAACCAGCATAACATCCTGCCCCATTTGAATGTCCTGGCAGTGGGGGGAAAGAAAGGAGCTGACTTTTGTCTCATCTACTGTATGCCAGGCACTGCCTATTCTTTGTATGTGTTATCTCATGTAAGGGCCCCAGTAACCCTGTGAAGCAAGCTTCATTGTCTCAGCTTTATAGATAAAGAAACTAAGGCTTAGAGTGATGTGAGCCTGCTTGGTTCAGTTAGCAGGCACCATGATCTAGATCTTCCTCCTGTTAAAAGACATGCTATCTTGATAACTAAACAGAACATATCCCCTGTCTATCTCTACTCTTTGCCCTGCCGGAACTGCTGGACCCCAGCATCTGTGAGCGGGTCACACCCAGGCTCTCCCATGCCAACTCTGCTGTGGTGCTGTCTGCTGTGAAGGTGCTCATGAAGTTCATGGAGATGTTGTCCAAGGACCTAGATTATTACGGCACGCTGCTCAAGAAGCTGGCCCCACCCCTGGTCACACTGCTGTCGGCTGAGCCAGAACTGCAGTATGTGGCCCTGCGCAACATCAACCTTATCGTGCAGAAAAGGTACAAAGGCCACCACACACATGTTCAGCATGCACTCCTGGGAATGGGCTCTCAAGTGAAACTGACCTGTTACTGCGCAGGAAATCTAAAAAATCCCTTAAACCAGGGGTTATCAGCAGAGCACGTTTAACCCCAAGGACATTTGGTGGTGTCTGGGACACTTTTGGTTGTCCCAACTGGATACTGCTAGCATTTAGTAGATAGAGGCTAGGAACACTGTTCAGCATTCTACAGTGCTGGATAGTCCCCCATGACAAGAAACTATCTGGCCCAGAATGTCAACAGGGCCAAGCCTTTGAAGCCCTTGCCCCTTCAGGTAGCAGGCTCGGTAGAGGTTAGCATGGGGCTGCTGTGTGTGTGTGCGCGTGCGTGCATTTTTCTTGGGGACAGAATCCATAGGTCTAATCAAATTCTCTTGAGCTTAGAAGCCTTGGAGATGATGAGGCATCAGCCTCTAGGCCTGGGGAAGGGGCAGAGCAAAGTTATCACCATGTCCAGCTGCCTCTTTCTCTATTCCCTGAGAGAATGACTGCAGTAAGCCTCTGATCCCAAGGTAAGGGGTCTGCCACCTGGGATTGGCAGGGGCTGAAACACATTGAATAGACCCCTCAGAAGGGGTCTCTGGAATGATCACCTTTCTGAGAAGTGACTGTGAGTGAAGGAGTCCTGAAGCCCTGAAGGGTGGGATTGGCCTCCTGAGTTCTACCCCCTGCCCTTTTGGTCAAATGATTTACTCAACAATCAGGACTTGGCAGTAGCAAATGACCACAGATCATTCACATGTTACAGTAGCCCCGTTGCTGGGAGCAGGGTACACAGAGAACAAGGGCTTATAGTCATTCTCTCGGAAGGTGGTACACCCTCTTTGTTGTAGTTACAAAATGGTTCTTAGTATACTCTTGGGGATCCAGAGATATCAGTGGAACTGGGACATTTGGGAAGTAAATATGGGAAAGCTTTCCAAGTACCTAAACATAGCCATCAGACTAGAGTGTTAAAGTTGCAATGTGGGTCTTTACCTGTCAGAGCCCTTGGGTTACTGGATTTAGTAAGGTGTAGGGACTTGTAGATCCAGATCAGCATGAAGGGCTCCCTGTGCTATATTTAACATGGTAAATCTCTTAAGAAGTTGTCCCTATTGTGCACACCTGGCCTAGCCCACCCTGACACATGGTTAGGCAGCTTTTACCCAGTCCTGCTTACAGAAATCATCTTCCTGCTGCCCAGCTGCAGTCTTTCCTCCTTTCTGTAGCAGGACAGAGGCTCCTGGCTTGGCCAGGATCTCCTGCAGTCTGTGTGGCAGCAGTGAGTGCCTGGGCTGCTCCTCTTTCTGCCCCGACACCTCCCTTCTTTACCTTCTGTCCTCATCCCTTTTCCTGATGATAGAAAAGGTTTTGTTTTCAAGTTGTCATTTTGTGTTTTTGTATTGGTTTCTGTTCTAGAAAGGGCAAAGGAGTAGGCGTTGGGGTGGTGACTCTCATCTTGCTCCTGCCCTTGTTAGCATGTGACCTGGTATAAGCCTCACAACCTCACTGAGGTTCTCTTGACTAAGAAAAATGCAGTGGGTGGTGTCAGTTGAGGTCCAAAAACCATTGCATTTGAGGGAGGAGCAATGATAAATGTGGAAGTGTACCTATGATCCCAGCAGCTCGAAAGCTTACAACAGGAGAATTGCAAGTTCAAAGCCAGACTCAGCAACTTATCCAAGCCCTAACCAACTCAATGAGACCCTGTCTGTAAAATATAAAAAATGGCTGGAGATATGGCTTAGTGGTTAAGCACCCCTGAGTTCAATCCCCGGTATCAAAAAAAAAAAAAAAAAAAAAGTGGAAGTGCTCAGCTGGTGACAGGTCCTGCCTAGCAAGTGCCTTCTCTGAGGCAGGAGTCCATCATGTTAGATGCTTCCTGACTCATAAAACCAGCAGATTGTGTAGGTGTCTGGGACAAGGCACCCAAGACCATGTTCAGAGATTTACCAGCAGGTTTCCTGGGATTCAGCATATAGTTATGCTTCTGGGTAAGATCTGTTAGAGTGGCATGTGAGGACACACAGCTGGATCATAGGGGATAAATATTTCAGAGTCTGGAGGAATCCATGAGGGATTTCTCCTTGTCCCTCCCTCCCTTGGCAAGTCGGATAGAGCATACTCCACCCCAGTAACAAAGTATAGGAACACGTGCCAGGCGTGGTGGTGCATGCCTGTAAACCCAGCAACTTGGGATCAGCAGGAGGATTGCAAGTTTGAGACCAGCCTCAGCAACTTAGCAAGACCCCAGGCAACTTAGTGAGACCCTCTTTCAAAATAAAAACACATATATGTGTTTTAGTAATTAAGTGTCCCTGGGTTCAATCTCAGTATTAAAAAAAAGTACATGGAATATTTCTGCCAAGGGCAGCCTAAGTGAGACTTAGTTCACAAGGTTTTCATTGAGGGTACCCACCAGTTTCAGACTCTAAGAAGGAAAGCAGGTGTTAGGCATAAACCATATTGTTTATACAAATGGCCTAAGTACAGTCAACCACCTTTATCATTCAGAGAATTGTCGCCACATGCCAGGCCTTTCTGAGATTAGCAGACACAAGCCTGCAGCATAGAGTTTTCCTGCAGTGTCATTCTCACTTCACAAATGAGGAAATAGAGTCCTGAGGTCACAAGCTGGGTTTGGAACCTTTGCCCAATAATTGCTGCCTTTGAATATGAACTGTCTCTTGCTGTATTTCCTCTCCCCTTCCTGAGGTGTGGACAGGCAATAACCAGGCAGAACTTTGCTCAGGCTTTCCCTGGGAACATACTGCCACAACAGTGGCTTTGCTTCCTTGAACATCAGGCTCCACCTCAGACCCCAGAAATGTCTCAGCATATGTGGAGAGTTTTTTTTTCATGGGGTTCATGCCTTGCTTTCTGCTCTCTGGGCATCCTGCCCTGCCACCAGGCCTGAGATCCTGAAGCATGAGATGAAGGTCTTCTTTGTTAAATATAATGACCCCATCTACGTGAAGCTGGAGAAGCTGGACATTATGATCCGCCTGGCCTCCCAGGCCAACATTGCTCAGGTGAGCATAGTGTGGTTGTGCAAGGCCCAGGCTTCCATATCAGATAGCTACCTCACCTACTAGCTCTGGTCTTTGGGTCAGATGATAATTCTGTGAATAGTTCAGAATAATGAGAATATTAACCATGGGACCTGGAGTTTCATAAGCAAATTTTTTTTTTTAAATATTTTTTAGTTGTAGTTGGAACACAATACCTTTATTTATTTAGTTAGTTAGTTAGTTAGTTAGTTTTCATGTGGTACTGAGGATTGAATCCAGGACCTTGCACATGCTATGCGAGCACTCTACTGCTGAGTCACAACCCCAACCCCTTCATAAGCAGATTTTTAAAAACTTTGATATTGGGCTGGGGATGTGGCTCAAGCGGTAGCGCGCTCACCTGGCATGCGTGCGGCCCGGGTTCGATCCTCAGCACCACATACCAACAAAGATGTTGTGTCCGCCGAGAACTAAAAAATAAATATTAAAAATTCTCTCTCTCTCTCTCTCTCTCTTTCTCTCTCTCTCTCTCTCTCTCTCTCTCCCTCTCTCCCCTCTCTCACTCTCTCTTTAAAAAAAAAAAAAAAACACTTTGATATTATGTTAAAGAATGTTCTCCCAAGCCAGGCATGATGGTGCATGCCTATAATCCCAGTAGCTGGGGAGGCTGAGACAAGGGCATTGCAAGTTCAAAGCCACCCTCAGCATTGCTGAGATCCTATTTCTGAATAAAATACAAAATAGGGCTGGGGATGTGGCCCAGTGGTTGAGTGCTCCTGAGTTCAATCCCCAGTATCCACCCTCCTACAAAAAAAAAAGAATGTTCTCCCAAGCTAGTCATATACATCTGTAATCCCAGCTATTCAGGAAGCAGAGGCAGGAGGATAGCAAGTTTAAGGTTAGCCTGGGCAATTAAGCAAGGCCCTATCTCAAAATACAAATTTTAAAAAGGGCTAGGGTCTATCTCAGTGGTAGAACACTTGCCTATCATGCCTGAGGCCCAGGCCTCAACCCCCAGCACCAAAAATTAAGAACAAAGTAGTAGTTGGATATGTTAGTTAGATCATCCTACAACAAGAATTGTCTGATCTTGCCTTCCTTTTGGGGCACCTGGGTCTCTCCCTCCCCTGAGTGTTCCACCTCAAGTAGGAGACAGAATCCTCTCCTTCTGGGGATCTTCACATTCTCATTACCCAGGAATGTTCCAGATGGTTGCCCTATCACATTCCCTCAGTCTATTTTCTCTGTTTGGGTTACAGGTGTTGGCAGAGCTAAAAGAGTACGCAACAGAAGTGGATGTGGATTTTGTTCGGAAGGCTGTACGTGCCATTGGCCGCTGTGCCATCAAGGTGGAGGTGAGGAGGTTCTGGGACTCCTTCCTTAGCTGAGCGAGGAGAAGAGAGCTGAAACCAATGTGATCCTAGTAGTATCAACTGACTGCTTGTGGTCTAGGAAGACCTCAGGGTCACCATAGGAGCCCCCAAGACACCCATTATACAGATCCATTTGGGTTCCTTCTTTGTAGTTTCCTTTAAGCCTTCCAGTTGCTGCAGATTAAATTAACACATCAGCCAAGTGCAGTAGTGCACGCCTGTAATCCCAGCAGCTCGGGAGGCTGAGACAAGAGGATCAAGAGTTCAAAGCCAGCATTAGCAATGTTGAGACACTAAGCAACTCAGTGAGATCCAGTCTCTAAATAAAATACAAAATAAGGCTGGGGATGTGGCTCAGTGGTCGAGTGCCCCTGAGTTCAATCCCCAGTACACCAAAACTAAAAAGAGACAAAAGAAAAATTAACACATCATATCATGGTTCACCTGTAGCATTAGCTAAGACAATGGGGCAGCCACCAGCTGGTGGTGGCCCTGGTAGGCTTAACTTCATTTCACAGAGCATTGGAGCAGGGGCTCTGCCTTTCTGATACTTCAGTACATATCCTGATTCAGCTACCCATGGTTCTTTCTCGAAGCTGCCCAGACTGCTCCAGACCCTGTGTACTGACATTTCACCTCTTCCCATTCTCTGCCTAGAGAGGATTTTTTGACTACCAAGCTGGACTCTCCTTAAATGAGTCCAGTGGTGTCTACAGGATCTCGGATCAGCTGATCACCCCCAGGCCAGACCCTTAAGTCATTTGGAG